>NC_138879.1:4786865-6072177 GCF_965194805.1 Balaenoptera borealis
CCAATAAAGATGTTAAAAAAAAAAGAAGGATACCTGCACAGAGAAAGAATTCAATGCATGTCACATATTATTATTACCACACAAATGAAAGGGTGGCCGTCATTCTTTGCCTTTTAGACTATAAGTTATTTGTTAGTAGAACACTTGTTTTAGACATCTTTTTATATATTTAGATATTTAGACTGAACTGGTTAAAGGCAAATCGTGGACTTTAGCCATCATTACACCCCATGGACCCAGCGATGGGTCTGGTACATAGTGTTTAATTACAATGCATATGATGCCTGGCACGTTATAAGTATCACAAATTCTTACTGAGCAGACGAATGTTCAAAAATGACTTTTATTCACTTTTCCTTTAAGTGGTCATGTGCTCTGTTTCATAGATTGTGTTGATGAACAAGCAGAGACTTAGGGAGGAGTGTTCTCCCTGATCAGGAGGCAGGGAAGGACAAGATGTGGAATTGAGAGGAGAAGAAATCTCCTGTTCACGTAAAAAGAGACTATATCCCCCCACCCCCCGCCCCAGTTATGTATCTATTGTTGCATGTTTTTGACTCTGGAGACCACAATTAAGAGGGGCCCCAGCAAACCACTGTGTTTTAAGGGAGGTGATGAGGATGTTGAAGATTCTGGAACACACGTGGTATGCGGTAAACTAAGTGCCTTAGAAGAGGGGGCTCCTGGAGAAGCAGGAGAACTATGCTCAGGCTGCTGCGGAATCGGGAACCGTGTTCTCCGTCACCTTCCGGATGCAACGGTCGCTGTGTTCTGTGATCCTGCTTCCAAACATGTCTTTTTTTTTTTTTTTTTTTAATTTATTTTTGGCTGTGTTGGGTCTTCGTTTCTGTGCGAGGGCTTTCTCCAGTTGCGGCAAGCGGGGGCCACTCTTCATCGCGGTGCGCGGGCCTCTCACTGTCGCAGCCTCTCTTGTTGCGGAGCACAGGCTCCAGATGCGCAGGCTCAGTAGTTGTGGCCCACGGGCCCAGTTGCTCCGCGGCATGTGGGATCTTCCCAGACCAGGGCTCGAACCCGTGTCCCCTGCATTGGCAGGCAGATTCTCAACCACTGCGCCACCAGGGAAGCCCCACATTTCTTTTTTTTAATGGAAGTATAGTTGATTCACAATGTTGTGTTAGTTTCAGGTGTAGAGCAAAGCGATTCAGTTATGTATTGTATATTATATTCTTTTTAGATATTTATTATATATATTCTTCTTCACATTCTTTTCCAATGTAGATTATTACAAGATATTGAATACAGTTCCCTGTGCCTCCACATATTTCTTGAATTCAGCACTGCCTCGGCCCCAGATTCCAGGTTCTCCTGGTTGTCATCCTGCTAATGCCGGTACATTCCTCACTTTTACAGCTCCTCTCCTCAGCAGCCTAAAGTTCAGACCTCTCGGCACGGCACTCAAGGTCCACATCAACCTCACTCCAGCCCACCTTTCCAGAGTTATCCATTCCTTTGCACCCCTGCTCTGTTTCAGGTGTGCTCTGCAGTGGATGATTCTAGTTTGGGGAAGGGCGATTATGTTTTCCTTCCTCCCCAGTGGAGTCTTCTGCCACTTTTTCAGGTTAATGAAATCTGACCCAATCTCTCAAGGCTCATTTCTGAGGTCACATCACCTGCAAAGTCTTCTCCCACCTTCCCTAGCAGAACTAAGCACTCTACCACCTGTGTCCCCCCAGGAACTTTGTGCGTTGTACTCTGTAACCATGTCCATCGCTCCAGTCTGAACCCCTTAAAGACAAATCCTGGGATTTACCCAGCCTGACATCCCATGAGCGTAGCAGCATGCCTGGCACATAATAGGTACTGAACAAGGAAGGGATAAATGAAAATTGGAGGTAATTTCCCATTTAGTGAGAGAGAGATGCTTTAATTATGAGAATAAGCCCCCAAACAAGCTATGCTAGATGGGTACAGAGACCTATGATTCCCATACAAGGATGCTGTAGAAGAGATTTCCATATGAAGGAGAAGGTTGAACCAGAGGGCCTTTAGGAAATTTATCCATTTAGACTTGAGAATCAAGGACACTATGGAATTTGCAACTTCAGCGCCAGACCTTCAGCCACTTCACTGGAAAGAGACATACGGAAGTCTTGGTCCTGGGACTTTGCTATCCCACAGGTGCTTCTCTAGGAAGTGGATGCTTTTCGCCTGTGGGAAATGAAATAAATATGAAAGTTTTAAACTCTAGAGCAAAAAAGAAGGATTGTCTAGCCATGCTTATAACCTGGAATGTCTAAGACCTTTCTCCAAAGAGATCCAAAGCAATGAGCTTGCTTCTTATGTATATATTTTTTTAAAATGCCTTTATACCCTGTGTTCTCATAACCAAAAGAGGTAGAAAACAGGAGGGGGGCAAAACATGGCCTTCCAGATGTGTCAGAGTTGTGATAAGTCATGTTTAAACTTTACCCAAAGTGAAATAAAGTGTCAACAGAAACTGCTGCCCAAACTCTCTGATCAGATCAGGCAAACAACCAATAGAAAAAAATCAATCAAATGTGAAAGGTGGCTTAAAGGAGTGAGAACGCTTAACTCTGTGATTCCCATAGGAGCCAGGTCCATTTAACACGTTTTCTGCCAGCTGCTGCGTCTCCTCGTAGCCAAGAAATAGCCAGAAGTACACCAGAGGCTGTTGTTTTGTGAGCTGGCTTGGTCATGAGCAGAGTAAGAACTCAGCAGCACTGGCTGAGGATGCAAGAAGGATGCTGGGAACAGTGGGCTCAAGACAGTTGGAGCAAATCAGCCCCAGGGCCAAGGCTTTGGGAAGGGAGGTGACCAAAACTCCAAAGAGGAATAGAAAATTTGACCTCGAGCTGGAATACAGTACAGACTCAAGGAGATTGATTGGTTCTTGTGGGTGGGACAGAGGAACCAAAGTTTCTAAATTGATGTGACAGAATGACAGCAATGTGTTTCCATGTGGCCCATCCAGTTGGAAACAGACTGCATTTCCCCAGGGGTAAGGGATCAGCAGGGACCAGACAGGGTCTCCAGGCCCCAGAGAAGTGGGCTAATGTTTAGGACAGGGTTTCCATTGCAAGGAGGAAAGTAAAGTGTAAGCCAGGAATTGGGGGAGCAAAGGTCCAATAAATATGGTGACATAAAATGGGTTTGGTGGGCAGGAAGGTGTTTGGGTGACACCACCCACGATGAACCTGATTCTAGACCCCCAGAGCAGGTGGGACTCCTGACGTACACCCAGGCTCATGAAGATTGGCTCAGGAACCTCCGGTGGTTTGGGTTGGATAAAGCTAGAAGTGGGCAAGGATTTGACATGGCAGCCAGCTCACAAACCTCTGCACGCAGACGACTGACACCCTCCCCCCTGCCCTCTAATATTTTAACTTTTTATTTTTTATTTTTTTTTATTTTATTATTTTTTTTAATTTTATAGCTTTTATTTTTATTTATTTATTATTTTATTTTTTGGCTGTGCTGGGTCTTCGGTTTGTGCGAGGGCTTTCTCTAGTTGCGGCAAGTGGGGGCCACTCTTCATCGCGGTGCGTGGGCCTTTCACTATCGCGGCCCCTCCCGTTGCGGGGCACAGGCTCCAGACGCGCAGGCTCAGTAGTTGTGGCTCACGGGCCCAGCTGCTCCGCGGCATGTGGGATCTTCCCAGACCAGGGCTCGAACCCGTGTCCCCTGCATTAGCAGGCAGATTCTCAACCACTGCGCCACCAGGGAAGCCCCTAACTTTTTATTTTATATTGGAGTATAGTTGATTAACAATGTTGTGTTAGCTTCAGGTGTACAACAAAGTGATTCAGTTACACATAGACATGTATCCATTCTTTTTCAAATGAGCTAAGACTGCAACAGAGGGTAAGAAGCTGCACAAACCAACCAAAATCTGATTCAAATAACAGCACTCAAGGTAGAAGAAAAATCGGTACAAACTCTCTGGAAAGTAACCTAGTGACCCATACTGAGATCTTAAAAGATGTGTATTTGCTTTAACTACATAGCCACAATTCTAAGGTCTTATTCTCAGGGGGAAAATGCACTCACGACAGCAGGAGAAAAGTAGGTGAAACGAGCGAGTTGGAAAGGACAACAGTTTGAATGTTTATCACTATTATATTAGAAACTTTACCTGGATCATCTCATTTCATCCTCACAAAACCTACAGGATTGGGACAACGATGCTCATTGTAGCCTTGTTTATAATCATGAAAAATTGAAAACAGCCTTCTTGTATAACCGCTGAGAGTAACATTATGCTGTGGCCACGCAATGCTTTACCACCAGACCCTTAAAACTGTTTATAAAAAATTCTGTACTGACAGGAGACAGTGCTCAGAGCATAATGTTAACAGAAGTATACAGAACTGTATATGCAATAGAATGACCAAAGCACTTCTTATATGTGTGTGTGTGTATATGATATAGTTACATATTCATGTATCCATGTGTATATCTGAAAGTCAACAGTGTTACAAATGGGTGATGGGATCATCAGTTGTATTTATTTTCTTCTTCACACTTTCCAATGTTTCCCCCAGTTTTTACAATGAGCATAATTACTTTAATTATCAGATAGTCAAAATATTTCATGGAAATAGCTTATTTATCATATGCTTTTCATGCAGATCTCTGAACACATATTACTCCTCTGCTAAAATACCGTCAGCAAAGGAATTCAAGTGGCCATATTTATCTAACAAGGAAAAATTACAGACAATTGGAAAACATCTAAAATACGTCCGTAACTGCTCTGCTGCTATAAGTCTCAGAAGATACTTCACATGTTCTCACAACAAGCAAGGTGTGTGACCCCAACACCAGCAAACATGTAGTCAATGTATTTCTAGCCTGAAAATAGCGTGACCTGCTAACATTCTTTACTGATGTTGAGAATACTTTGGGCTGTCTTAGAAAACGATTAGAACCATGTATGTTATTCCCATGTTTTAAAAAAATCAAAATGGTAAGTTATAGTTTACCATATATTTTATTAATCGATGACAGTCCTAACATCATAATCCTAAGCAAATAGTGTTATAAACATCTAAGAACACACAATAGGTAGGGGAAACTGATAGAGCAGAGCTTTTTTTAAAATTTTATTTATTTATTATTTATGTTTGGCTGCGTTCGGTCTTTGTTGCTGCGTGCGGGCTTTCTCTAGTTGCGGCGAGCGGGGGCTACTCTTCACTGCGGTGCGCAGGCTTCTCATTGCAGTGGCTTCTCTTGTTGCAGAGCACGGGCTCTAGGTGCGTGGGCTTCAGTAGTTGTGGCTCGCGGGCTCTAGAGCGCAGGCTCAGTAGTTGTGGCGCACTGGTTTAGTTGCTCCGCGGCATGTGGGATCTTCCCAGAGCACGGATCAAACCCGTGCCCCCTGCATTGGCAGGCGGATTCTTAACCACTGTGCCACCAGGGAAGCCCTAGAGCAGAGCTTTTGAAGGGTGGTTTTCTTTCTCTAAAACAACGCCATAAAAGATGGGGACAGGTCTGGAGAGATGAAAACAGATTTTGGTTCATCACCGAGAACCCCAGTCCTAGTCTTTTTCTTAGGGAATTCGGGGGTGCGGGGGAGACAGGCTCTTGAACTTCACTAGACTTTCCATTCCCTAATCAAGAAGGTGCTGCCTTCCTTCCCTCTGCTGAGCTCAAAGCCAGAAAGCAGTCCACCTCATCTATAGCCTGTAACTCTACATCAGAGAGGGCTGGAAGAGTGCTTAGAAGACACCCAGGAAGGCAAATCATATTTAATTCCAGGAGACTCAACTGGTTTGAAGTTTAGCAGCTCTAAACCATAGATATGCCCAGTCAGTCCAAATGAGTTATTTTTCCATTACATTCAAGAGTTTAGAGTTAGGCAAATGTGGTGATGTTATCTCGCGGACTCCATCCTGTTAAATATTCAGGTGTGTTTCCAAGGAAGATTATACAATATCTTGCTCAGAATGATAGCATCGATAAAGTCGCTATTAAGAGTAGGTAACTGCCTATACACCGCAATTTGAAGAGAGGTATAAGAGGCCCGTAATCAAAAATGTTTTCTTCCTTTGGGTATTATCACACCTAGGGCTTCACTACTGGAAAGTGGGCTAAGCTGTATTTTTTCTTCAAGAACTCCATTTCCAAAGGCTAATAGAGTTGCTAGTGAGAGCAGGATGAGTTGCTGACAGTCGTGCATGAGATAACCAATTATATTGTGTTCTCCCGTAGATGTAGGGATCCAAATTAGCTAGAATACTGCTCAAAGTAGAGGAAGAAGGGTCCAGAAGAAAAGAAGGCATGGGGAGAGATAAATTAGGAGGCTGGGATTAACATATACACACTACTTTGTATAAAATAGATAACCAACCAGGACCTACCATACAGCATAGGGAACTATACTCAATATTATGTAATAACCTATAAGGGAAAAGAATCTGAATAAGAATATATGTGTGTGTGTGTGTGTGTGTATATATATAACTGAATCGCTGTGCTGTACACCTAAAACTTACACAATATTGTAGATCAACTATACTTCAATAAAAAAAATTTTTAAAAAACATTTAAAGAAGGCACGAAAAAGAGTGCAAATGATGGAGGGAATTGTAGACAGACTGAACAGCAATGTTGAAAATTGCATAATTCATAGTCTCGCCTTGGATGGTCCCTGGGTTGGTGCTTCAAAGCAGAGGCATGGATGAAACGGTCATTAGTAGAGCCCTCATTTCCAGAGTTTCCTCATCCAGTTATAGTATCATATCCATTGTTTCCTATCGTATCCTTGGGGAGCCTCTCAGTGGCCTCCTTCCTACCTCCCACTCGTTCATGGACAGAAGACTCACCAGAAAAGGGGGGGCAGACATATTTTGAAGCCACTTTTGATCAAGGAGGGGTTTCCCTTCACTCCACAGCCAGCCAGTCTTGTCAGCCTTAAGCAAAACCGAATATGGCATAAATGATTGAATTTGAGTCTTCCCACCAAACAACAGGAAAGCTTTAGCCCATCCACCACCACCAGCCTGCTGCTCTGGCACTTGGAATCAATGAACCAGAACTCCTCAATTATAGCACATTTGGGACCAGATAATTCTGTGTTGTGAGATGTTTAGTAGCATCCCTGGCCTCTATTCACTAGGTGCCAGTAGCACCCATCGCCCCCTTTGACAATCAAACATATCTATGAATATTGCAAATGTCCCCAGATTAAAACTGTCCCCAGATGAGAACCCCTGCACTAAATGGACAGAAATCTTCATCCTCAATGAAAGGAGGGTAGGTAAGTACAGTCCCATTCTATTCTATCTTATATGCCAAAGCCCCTCGTTGAACTTTCAGCATGACTTTAAACCCAGGGGTAACACAAATGGATGTTCTTTCTTGGTCTGTGCAGAAGCTTAAACAATAAAATGACATTTCCCAGGCTTGGGAGAGGCCTTCCCGAGAAGCCTACTGGCCATATGTTCAAAAGCCATCAGGTTCTCTGCACCTTTGATCCTAACTAGGAGATCTGAGTAGTGTCTATAATCAAGGTATCTATATCTTAGTCTGACTGCCTGATAGGGTGGGCAGTTATCTTCTTCTTAGGGGACATCCCATGGGAGAATAACCAAAAACATCTCCATGGTTTCCATGGTGTGTTGCCACTGTGATCCCTGGCTGGGTTTGAGAAGATGTAAAGGATAGTGCAAGAACTCTCCATCTTGTCCTTGTACCACTTTCCAGATGGCTCATCTGGTGTTAGAACACACCTATGTCTAATTCCGCAGACTCGATGAGGTATCTTGAAGTTAGAGACCATAAAAGTCAAAGCTGGAAACAACATAAGAGACCACCAACCAACCCCTCATTTTATAGCGAGTTGGAGACAATCATGAGCTACTTAAAGACACAGTACAATGGGCTAGTCACAGCTTCAAATGGACTGATCAGGTTCACGGCAATAAAGAAAAAAAAAAGTGTCAGAGCAAACAGAAGCCTCAAACTAATGAGAGTCAGTCCTGCTTGGTTAGGTTCTAGCTCCCTGAAGTATAACAACAATACTCTCAAAACTATTTTTAAAATATTTTCACCTTAATGGGCATCATCAGAAAATCTACAAACAACAAATGCTGGAGAGGATGTGGAGAAAAGGGAACCCTCTTGCACTGTTGGTGGGAATGTAAATTGATACAGCCACTATGGAGAACAGTATGGAGGTTCCTTAAAAAACTAAAAATAGAATTACCATATGACCCAGCAATCTCACTACTGGGCATATACCCAGAGAAAACCATAATTCAAAAAGACACATGCACCCCAATGATCACTGCAGCACTATTTACAATAGCCAGGTCATGGAAGCAACCTAAATACCCATCAACAGACGAATGGATAAAGAAGATGTGGTACATATATACAATGGAATATTACTCAGCCATAAAAAGGAATGAAATTGGGTCATTTGTAGAGACATGGATGGACCTAGAGACTGTCACACAGAGTGAAGTCAGAAAGAGAAAAACAAATATAGTATATTAACACATATATGTGGAACCTAGAAAAACGGTACAGATGAACCGGTTTGCAAGGCAGAAACATAGACACAGATGTAGAGGACAAACGTATGGACACCAAGGGAGGAAAGCAGGGCAGAGGGGGTGGTGGTGGGTTGAATTGGGAGATTGGGATTGACATATATACACTAATATGTATAAAATAGATAACTAATAAGAACCTGCTGTATAAAAATAAATAAATAAAATAAAATTCAAATAAAAAAATTTTCACTTTAAAAAACCCGTATTCCATAGGTCATTTTTTGAAACTCCAAATATTTAGAAGGGCAAGCCTTCAGTCACTCTAAAAGCACTAGGCAGACGGATGGCACAAGGGGAGGCAACGGGTTGATTGTCTGGGAGCCAATCAGTCCTCCCTGCTTCCCTGATCCTTTCCCCCTCCCCACACCGTCCCCTGCTGTCATTTATCAAGACTGGCCTGATCCTGTGGAATTCCTCTCATTCTTCAGTCAGGGCTTTGACCTCATCCAACCAAACAAGCAAGGTACATGCTGGGAGAGCGCTAACACCAGGGCACGAGGGTGATGAGGAGGAAACAATCGATGCTTTAGGACTTTCCCACACTTGGGGGGAACAGTTTTATCGGCATTTGGGCACTGGGTGTCAAGGCTGGTCAGATGGAAGCCAAAGGTTCTGTGGGGGAGGGAGGCTGAGAGAAGGCGGCTGCTGTGGCTTCAATCATAGGACCGCTTCCTGGAAGTAGCTGGCTGTAGCGGCCAGCTCATTCAGAAGGGACCGCCTCTCACACTCCACCTGGGGAGATGCTGTGGGTCCCTCCTTCCCTCTAAAATGTGAAAAAGGCCCCAAAGTTCCCAACAGGCCCTCTCTACCTCGGAAAGCCACAAGGAAATATGGATTGGTTCCAGAAAAAGGCAAATGCCAAGGGTACTGGGTCCCGCCCTTCATACGTAAATCAGGACTGTTCATGTATCCGTCTTCTCTCAATTAACCAAGCACTGATTAACCCAATGGCGTGTTGTCCAAATCTGCATTTCCTCTCTCTTTGGTTGCTCTCTGGGATAGTGATGATTATTGCTCTCATCAGAGGTGAGCAGAAGGGGAAACCCAAGCCAGTCAGGCTGCTCCCTGGTAGCACATTTGAGCAGAGAAGGTGGATGAAGCTGCTACCTTAATGAAGACCCTAAGCTTCTCCACCTATTCTTCCCACTTTCTCATGTGCACCAGGCTGTTCTATCCCTCTGGGCTTCAAGTCATGTTGCTTCCTCTTCCCCCACCCCCTTGACACCCACTGAGCTCCCATCCTTATATCAGCACTTACTGATGTGTCTCCCTGATGTGTCCTAGTTAAGGTACCTCTCCCTCAGCTTTGTTCCCACTTTGCCAGGAAAAAAAAAGTGGCTCTAGTGCTCTATTGTACACACTTATTAATATTTGCGTTCCCTTGGAGACAGATTCTTCCTTACCTAATTCATCTTCGTATCCCCAGACCCTAGCATGGTGAGTAGCATAGAGTAGATGCTCCGTAATTATCTGATGAGCACATGCATCTGTATATTTATATTGTTAAGAGTCTTTCAATTCCTTACAGTTCCAGAAACCTGAGCCGTAAGTGGGCATGAGTGCTTCTCTAGACCAATACGCTGATTGTGCTACATAGAAATGATATTGGTGTGGTCCTTCAGATATTCTGTCAGTCTCCTCTCCACCTGGCTGCAGCTCAGCCCAACTGCTATAGAGTCTCTAGTACCTGCGTGGCCAGACAAGAGGCACTAGCACCACCACGGGCAGCTCTGGGTGCTGCAGTCTCCTTCGTCTCACACCAACCACACTCCCTTCCCCAAGCAACAGGACTGCACAGACAAGGGAGAGGACCTAGGAAATCTGAAGTCCCAGGGACTGCCATGTCTGCAGGACCCAAAGACTTCATGTTAAATCAGCCTCTTCCTGATACCAAATGTCCCTACGGGTGACTGGCGCACCCTCTGGTAACCTGAAAGAGTCCTACGTACCTGTGTGAGGTAGTCCACTACTGTTTCTCAGCCCCAAAACTCCTGTACATTGCTTAGGATGCTAAGGGTACCCTGCAAATGTTTTTTCACCGCTGCTGGCTGCTTCTTGAGAGGTTTTGGCAATACGGGACACTAGAGAGAGATTGAAAGCAGGACAAAGAAGAATGCACCCCCATTTCCTTTTTACTTGCCGTTCTTGCCAATGCCGCCTAGCAGCAGTGTTTTCTCTGTCCCCACGGCAACAGCTGGACGTGGCCTCCATCTCCCAGAGCCAGCCCCAAGTGCTTTCTCAGAGGTACAAGTCCCCACAAGGCAACAGTACTCCTTCCTCAGAGATCTGAATTCCAGCTCCATAGGTCCCTTCCTCCAAGCTTTGCAGATGCTATCAGCAGCCAGACAGAACCTCCCCCTCAGAGCTTCAGGCTCTACCTTCTCAGGGCCCTTCCTCTGATCTCTTAGGATCCATAGACTTAATCTCTTCCCATATTCCCCCAGCCTTTGGCAGGGAGCCTCTTCCATCAGCTACTGTGTTACCTCTCTGTTCCTATTTCACTTTTTCAGTCCTCCAACACCTATATAACCAATCCCCTATATTAAATTCCCTCTGTTGAAGTACCTAATGTGCTTTCTGTTTTTCTGCCCATACCCTCAACTAATACAGTATCCAAGGGTTCTTTCTGCTTGTCACCTAGGGAAAATCTGAGAATCAAGATTCTTTGCTCAAAATGACAGCAGAGTCTAAGAGAAGAAAAAAATTTTACTATATGTTTGATACTAGTTTTCTGAATAACCTTCAACAAGTCACATAATCTTCTTGAGGCTCTAACCTTCAGACCATAAATGGGGGCAAATAATCTTAGCTTCTTGCTTTGTCCTAGAAATGCAGAGAGAACTACAGGGAGTCTATGTGAAAGAGCTTTAAAGTCTATGTTAGAAAGGCATCATCGTCTGTACAAAACGACCTTGAATATCAACAGGCTGTGAAGACACTTCCTAGTTTTTATCTCAATAGGCTCTCCTAGACAGCTCCTCCCACCTACATTAACCACATAGGAAATAGTCCAGGTTTGCTGCTTTGTGAAAGACTCACCTTGACAGAAAGAGGTTGAAATCTCTTGTTCCTTTATTGGTAAAATCATAATCACCCATTTTCAAAATAAGATTTATTCTGGATGTTGCAATGACAGGTTGACCCTTTTCTGTGCTGAGAGAAGTAAATATTGGGAGATGTGGGTTTTGAGGAAAGGATAGGAAGCAGAAGGGAGGGGAGAAGTGGGATGAGGATGAGAGAAGGTATTTCTTTTATGTTTGGAGTCATGCCAAGGTGTCATATTCCTGTGAAGAATGGTTAGATCTGGAAGAAACTTGATGGATTAGTGGAAAGTGGGGGTGGGGGAAAGAGGCAGCACCATCAATTCCCTAAAGTTGGCCCAAACATGTTTCCTCATTATTCTGCCAACTGGTTTTGCAATAAATTGGAGGAAATTTGGCAAGATATTCAACCAGAGCATGGACAGTGTATTGGGACCAAAATAAACAACCATGAAGAAGTTGGCAGTTTCTCATTGGATATTTCAGAAGTGAGTTATGAGACACCAAGCTGTGAGTTACTTCTTATAAGTTTACCTAATGAAAATTAAAATTAGGCCACAGATATCAAGTTTTGCCCTTAAACCTTGAGAAACAAACAGTAAATAGGAAATACATTTAGGAAACACACAAAGAATTAGAGAAAAATAGAATTAGATCAAATATTTAAGATAATTTAGATATAGTCAACACATTGAACTAAAGAGATTTAGTCCAGAAACTCCACAATATAGAAACTATTCAGGCTTTCTTGTAACTGGGGTTTTTTTTTTTCTAGAAAGAGATATCCCTGAGATCCAGCTATTGCTATATTTTCTTGACTGAGTATCTATGAATGAACAGAGGTTAACAATTTGTGTACCATTAGCCCTCTTGGAAATTTGTCAATGGCTTTTTCTAAGAATTGTATGTTTAAATACATAACTTGAAATATATATAATTATAAAAAATAAATTATACTGAAATGCAGTTATCCAAATATTTAGAAAACAAATTTGTGATATGTGGTAGATACACTTCTTTATTAACAAGATAAACAGGATCTGACTCTGGGACTACTAATGGTTTCTTGCTAATGTAAATCAGGTAATACCATACCCATACTAAAAATTCTCATTGTTCTCTTTCGTCTACATTATATTCTAAGTCTTTAGCATCACATTTATGCACAACAGGAAGTAGATGACACATTTGAAAAAGGACAATTTAAGAAGGCTTTATCTACACAGCGACCATTTACAAAGGTGTGCATATAGGAGAATCACAAGAGACAGTGCAGAAACCTAGGGTTTACCATTTCTAGACCCAAAAAGATGAGGAGAAGCAGCAGTTACCTGACCTTTAAAGGACAAGCTGAGTTGACCAGGTTTAGAGGGCCAATGACTTTCCATTGGGAAAAGCATCCATCCCAAGATGGAGGATGGAGGATCCCTCCATTCTCATGGAGGGAGCCGATGGAGCAAAAACTCTGACCTCACTCTCCTCCCTTTTCCCAATCTCCTCCCAAGGCTCTCCATGGGGGGAATCCAACCAGAAGCCAGAGGGCAAAGGAACCCATTGATATCTTTCCAAGAACAAGGAGGGCAAGGGTGGAAAGTGATGTGGAGGGACAAACAGAAGAAATCAGCACAGTATTGAAGAGTTTCAATCTCTGGTCCAAACTGTTCCTCCTTCTTTCTCTACCCCTCACTCACAGATACCCTCCATGATGGACATTCCAAACTTCCCAAATATGCCAAGTTCTCTAAGTAGTCCTCATTTTAACACAGTCTAGAGTAGTATGCCAGTAGCCTCTTTCTCCAGTCGAATTCCTGGTTGAGTTCTTACTAAGACTTCAGGATCAAGATGAAAGGTCACCTCCTCTTGGAAACCTCCAATATTCCAAGGCAATTTTAGTCAACGCTGCCAGAATATTGCATCACTTCAACATTTCCAAAAGTACTTCCCTGAGAACGTGAATCCTGGAAGGTGTTATTAGGTGGAATGTGAAATACCAATTTACACGGGATTGGTGTTCCATGGAATACATTTTGGGAGATGATACTTCACTGCAGCAGTTGCCAAATTCCTTTAGACTCAAGACAGAATATTCCCAGAAGGAGGGGACTAATGTATCTGAAGAATGATCCAGATAGCAGTGGAAGTGTGAAGCAAAAATTAAAATATGTTAACTACAGATGCTGTATCAATACACAAAGAACAAGTTTCTTCCTCGGGATCATAACCTTGTCCTCAGAGGATAGATGCCGAGGAATTCATATATTTGAAACAAACAAAAAGAAACAGTCACGTGTAACTTTAATCAGAGCAGGAAATTTAGGCCGACTGGTTTCCAAGGAGTAAAAAAGTCCCAGACCAGGTGGGACAGAAGCAGGAAGCCAGAGAAATGAGGACAAAACCTATTGGTCACATGAGCTATTCTATGGTGATATTTTAGTTTTCTAAGAATTATTTTTGGAGACTCAACCAATTCGTGTTATTCGTATATATTTTTAAAATGTTGGGGCTTCCCTAGTGGCACAGTGGTTAAAAATCCGCCTGCCAATGCAGGGGACAGGGGTTCAAGCCCTGGTCCAGGAAGATCCCACATGCTGCAGAGCAACTAAGCCCATGCGCCACAACTACTGAGCCTGCGCTCTAGAACCCGCGAGCCACAACTACTGAGCCCGCGTGCCACAACTACTGAAGCCCGCACACCTAGAGCCCATGCTCCGCAACAAGAGAAGCCACCACAATGAGAAGCCTGCGCACCACAACAAAGAGTAGCCCCCGCTCTACGCAACTAGAGAAAGCCCGCGCGCAGCAGCGAAGACCCAACGCAGCCAAAAATAAATATATAAAGAAATTAATTTAAAAGAAAATTTATTGAAGTATAGTTGATTTACAATGCTGTGTTAATTTCTTCTGTACAGCAAAGTGACTCCGTTTTATATGTGCGTGTGCATATATATATATATATATATATATATATATATATATCACTATTTTCCTTTTCATATTCTTTTCCATTATGGTTTCTCATGGGATATTGGATATCCTTTCCTGTGCTATACAGTAGGACCTTGTTATTATTCATATGTTTAAATTTTTTCTTCTGATAAAAATCTACTTTAAAAATAGTGATATTTTGAAAAATTTTAGACTGTCTTGGTTTTGAAGAAAGATGGAAAAAGTCTCCTCACCCTCCCCAACTCCTCCAAGGAAGAGGGAACATCATCGCCATGGGCTGTGACCACCCCAGCAGCTGCCAAGAGGAAGGCAGAATGTAAGCGGTAGAAAGTAGGAGGCTCTTAATTTTGCTGTCTCCATCACAAGCTTCTAATTTCTCGTCCCTCGTCAATTGCTGGGGGGTTGGTGGGGGCGTTGTTCGTGATGGTCCCTAACTCCGATGCTCTTGCTCCACAGAAATGCCCAACCCCAGGCAGCAGTGGTACCCGAACCATCTCGGTCCCTTGTTGACACTATTTTTCGTACATTTCCTTGTCCTCGAGGAATCACCCAATGACAGCTGGACTAGGGATGTGCATGATCACCTGTGGATGTTTTCTTTAGCTCCTTCGGTGGATGGCATGGATACTGCGCTTTCATAGCTGGATTGTCAGGGGAAAGTTTTAAATCAGGGGTGATTTTTCAGGAAGTGTGTCTCTGCAGCAACCTGGAAGCATGATGTACAGACCTGTCACACACAGTTAGGATCTCCATCAGTGGCTGGTCTGGTGTTGGCAAGGTCCTGAGAGGGACCCCTGTGACCCCCTTGCTAAACTACAAAAGTAAATTAATCTCTTCCAAATGCAGTTCCTTACATTTGGCTATTAAGGCCCAAGCAGTCCAGATGGCTGGGTTAATTGAAATGAAAACCATTTTTCTTGGGACAAACTCACAGTTCCAAGTCGAGCAGACCCAGCAGACTTGACCTCTTTTCTACTCACGCTCATAAAGAGGCAACAGATCTTCAGAGGGTTGAGCATGCGTGCATTTCCTTGTTCATAAGAGAAGATGAGCCAGAGGGAATGGGCAGTAATGAAAATTCTCTGGAAGCATTAGGAACTTGGATCATTCCGTTCCTGCGAGCAGGTCCTGACTTCTCTGCACCTGGAATTCTCTATCTGCAAAGCACACTTAGCAAACATGACTTCTGAGCTTGGGAAGTGACGTGGGTAGAGGGGACCCCAACGAGGCTGAGCCTTGCTCTCCCCCTGGTCATTATCCACCTCAGCTGGTCCCAGTGCCCCTTGCTTTCTTTCCCTGTCCATTTATGCATTCCCACCTTATCACACTCACGTACAAGGAGCTATACACATTCTAGATCTGGGTATTTAGGATCCTTCATCAATGTTTTATTCATGGAAATGGTGAAACAATCTATGCCCGGAAACTCCCATACATCAACCTCAAGGATGGACTCTGTGTGTGTGCACGCACCTGAGTGTACACATGCTTTCCAAATCGCTTTATTCTTTTTTTTTTCTTTTTTTCTTTTCGGCTGTGCCACTCGGTTTGTGGGATCTTAGCTCCCTGACCAGGGATCGAACCCGGGCCTGTGTCAGTGAAAGCGCCGAGTCTTATCCACTGGACTGCCAGGGAATTCCCCCAAACTGCTTTATTCTTACGTAATGGCTACTAGAGCTACAAAAAGTGCAATCAACTTTCTGTCCACTACTTTACCTTTTACTTGGGACCAAAAAAGATATAAAGACTAAATCTCACCCATGTTTATTTTTCTTCTGAATTGATAGGGCACAGTGTATCAGTGGAATGGTTTTGGCTGCCAACACCCCACTAAAAGTTGTTTAAATGATAAGGACACATCAAAAGACATGGGGTAGGTTGTCTCCAGGAGGGGTTAATTCAGCGGCTCAATAAATGGTCTCTTTCAGAGTGTCTTGGCTTTCCCTAATAATTGCAACTTATAGCAGCTTCAAGCATTACTTCCTACCTGACAACATTCAAAGCAAAAAGGAAAGACCTATTTTGATGAATCTTGTTGTGCAGTATTTTCCCAGAGCATCTAACAGATTCCTATCATCTTTCATTTATTTATTTATTTTTGGCTGTGTTGGGTCTTCGTTTCCGTGCGAGGGCTTTCTCTAGTTGCGGCAAGCGAGGGCCACTCTTCATCGCGGTGCACGGGCCTCTCACTATCGCGGCCTCTCTTGTTGAGGAGCACAGGCTCCAGACGCGCAGGCTCAGTAGTTGTGGCTCACGGGACTAATTGCTCCGCGGCATGTGGGATCTTCCCAGACCAGTGCTCGAACCCGTGTCCCCTGCATTAGCAGGCAGATTCTCAACCACTGCGCCACCAGGGAAGCCCCCTATCATCTTTCAGATGCCCACCTCTAAGCCAACCACTAGCAAAGGGAAATTTAGGAATCTCATGATTGGCTAAGATCAATCAAGTTGTCTCCCTTGAAAACCTCCTGCTCCACCCTCCCTGACACATTGCTTCCCTAAACCTCAACCAAATCAGGGTTCTGTTGGGAGACATAGCAGGGATTGGGGCCTGAGCTGTTGTTGTAACCAACAGATGCCCAGTTACAATATTTCTTTCATTGCTCAAATCTGTCTATTTGAACACAAACTATATAAACTCTCTTAACTCGATAACAGATGACATAGTTATCTGTAATTGGAACGGAAATCAACTATCTATATAACAGGTATGTGCAAGTCTTTTATTATAACTTAAAGTGAATTTACAGCAAATTTTCCAATTATTTCTAACTTTTTTGTTTATCATATCTAGAGTATTAAAATCCTACCATTCTTACCAAGCTGATCTTTACCCCAAGGATCACTCTTTTTGGGGGGCCATGAGACTGAATTGCCCACCAAAGATTTAAATATGTACCATCATGTGACTAGGGGTCCAATCACCTTTCTTCACCTCAGTTTTTACCATTGATATCTGGCAAAGAAACCAGGCATTGCTGAGCCTGAAATGAATATAACTAAGCTCAACTTACCGTGTAGTAAAATGTTCTGTGTATATGCATATCTATCAACGTATGGGGAGCGAGTGTGTGTGAGGATGTGTAGTATGAGTCTTAAACTTCCCGAGTTGACAACACATGTTCGCAGTATGGCTTGTCGATATGGTTCTTGATTCAAATAGAGCTGCGCCATGTTAGTCCCCTAAGGACAGCCATCAGCAGTACCCCTCAGCTCAAGAATAGTTTAGATATTTTCCCAGGGACCAGGCAATGTGTGCAGTCAACCATGTGTGGCCTTATTCTGACATTGGAATCAAAACCAACTTCACAGAAAAGGGGAAAGCAAATATATTTAGAGAAAACACTCCAGAATCAAAGAAGGTTTCATGCCAACTGCAAACACATTTGTGAAGTGAATGAATGTCAGCTCTCATACTCCTTTGTCCCTTTATAGAACTGGCTCTATCGGCATCCTCCCCTTCCTAGCCCCTAGTGATTGTATGCTGAGTCCCAGAGAGCCCAAGCTTCTTTTCCAAATAGGCTATTATATGCAATTGGTATCTCCACCTTCCTTCCTCCAAGCTTACCCATCCTGTGTCTTGTTCCAAGGTGACCCTGCTTGAGGGGATGTGAGTTACCCCTAAAGGTGAAATGAAACGATGGTGTGTGTTCATGGCCGGTGACGGCCTTGAGAGGACACTTTTGCAGTGGGGCAGCTGACAGTTCATTCCTGAAAGCGACAACTCTCCCAGAAGTTTGGAGGCATCTCAGCTTGGGAGATAGGGAGTTCTATTTGGGACAGGGAAAATCAGACCCAGGTGACGGCTTCTGACTCAGTTTAGGGTTTCTAGCCAGTTCTGATTATGAGGATGGAAGTTTGGTCACAGGACGGTCTTGGGCCCACGTCTCTCCACTTTTAAAATAGACAAGTGATCGGGCCTCAGAACCTGAAATGCAAAGGCTCAGAGTAAATCCCAGACTTTGCAATTCACTCTTCCCCACAGGCCAAACAAGAACTAATTTTAAACAAACCACCATGACCGAGCCTGGGGGAAAGGCCAGGTTCACAAAGCAATGGAGCCGGCAAAACTGCACGCCCCACCCAGATTGTTTACTTCCCCCGAGCCTTTCAGGGATGGAACACAGGGCTGGGGTTTGCGATGCCGTCCGTCCTACCCCGAAATTCCCTTTTCAGGTTAAGATTAGGAAATCCTTGCCCACACCAGTCTCCACTGAGCCAGAAGCTCCTGCCTTCATCCCTTTTGGTTGCTTTCATTAAGAACTCAAGTCTGGATTCCTATAATAGATAAGCCAAAAAAAGCTTCCTGCTAAAAATTGTTTACATACGTGTTTAAGTCATGGGTTTTTATGTCAGTCAGTGTTTCAGAGAAACAGGAGGAATAGGACATTTTATATATATATATAAAATATATTCACCATATATTATTATATAATATGTATTATATAATGTATAAATATTATATTTATTATATATTATTTTTATTATATGTTATTATATATTTATGTTTATATATATTTATATATATTTCATATACATACATATTTAAATGTATGTTTTATATATTATATATAAATATATAAATTTAAAGATATATAATTTTATAATTATATACACATATATACATATTATATATATATGTACATATTATATGTATATACAAAATACATATATATACATATATAGAAATACATACGTTTATATATATATTTCTTCATATATATATGAAGAAATTTGTTTCAGGGATTGGCTCATGTAATTATGGGGACTAGAAAGCCCCAAATTCATAGGGCAGGCCAGCAAACTGGAAACTCAGTTGTGGACTGATTCTGCATTCTAGAAGCAGAATTTCTTCTTCTCTGGGAAACAGTTTTTGCTCCCAAGTCCTTCAACAGCCTGAATGAGGTCCACCCACATTACTGAGGTAATCTGCTTTCCTTAAAGCCAACAGGTTTTGAGTGTTAACCACACCTACACAATACCTTCTCAGCAATATTTAGATGAATGTTTGATTAAATAGCTAGGTGCTCTAGCTTCACCAAGTTGACACCTAGAATTAACTATCACAGCTTCTGACGGCTTTGCTGGCATCTGAACTTCTATGAAGTTCTTGTATCGTAAGAAGCTTTGGGGTTGTTCAAACCTCTTGGCTATGGAAAGCCAAAGATTTTGTGGACCTGGGATTCACGGCTGCAACTTTACCCCAAGCCAGGCAGTGCCACCCGTGAAATGGGGGTCTCACTGTCTCAATCAAGTCATAATGAAATTATGAAATTATTTCATAGTAAGTTACATGCTTATTATGTGTTAGGCAATTTGCTAAGTAGTTTAACAGCATCATTTGACTAACGTTATTTCACTGAAATGAATCCTCACACTATTCCTTTGCAGATGAGGAAAATTCAGAGCTCAGAAAGGTTAAGACACTTGTCTGAGGTCACACAGTGCTTTCAGTGGAGGATCAATATTTTTTTCTTAATAGCTCTTTATTGGAGTATGATTGATTCACAATACTGTGTTAGTTTCTGTTGTACAACAAAGTGAATCAGCCATATGTGTACATATACCCCCATATCCCCTCCCTCTTGAGCCTTCCGTCCATCCTCCCTATCCCACCCCTCTAGGTGGTCACAAAGCACCGAGCTGATCTCCCTGTGCTATGCTGCTGCTTCCCACTAGCTATCTAGTTTACATTCGGTAGTGTATGTATGTCGACACTACTCCCACTTCGCCCCAGCTTCCCCCTCCCACCCCGCTCCCCGTGTCCTCAAGTCCATTCTCTATGTCTACCTCTTTATTCTTGCCCTGCCGCTACGTTCATCAGTACCATTTTTTTTTTTACAATGGAATATTACTCAGCCATAAAAAGAAACGAAATTGAGTTATTTGCAGTGAGGTGGGTGGACCTAGAGTCTGTCATACAGAGTGAGGTAAGTCAGAAAGAGAAAAACAAATACCGTACGCTAACACATATATATGGAGGATCAAGATTTGAACAGGACTGTTCTAACTCCTGCACCTCACATGCCCCGTAGAGCAGGATCTCCAAGACCAGAAGTGGATGGATTAGGGATTTCTTCTTTCCTCCTTCCCTTCTGCCCGCCCCTCTTTCCCTGCTTTCTTCCCATCTACCTTCCTACAATTGTCTTAAATGTCTACTCTGGGCATAGCCCTTCTCTTGGAAGTTTGCAGCTGTCTGGTGGGTGTTGGGGGGGGGTACTAAAGGAAGGGGTGGGCAGAGCTGAGATGCTGAGAGTTTTCAACCAACAACTCATCAGGGTAAAGCAGGAAGAGACGTTTTGAGTTGCAAAATGTGTTTTTGCCAAAACTTAAAATTTGGCCCTGAACAGAACTAAAATGTTGCCTTGGGCCAAAGATGCCCTGGGAGCATCTACCTACATTCACAGGCCACTTACCCAGATCACAGTGTGATGTCAACTTCCTCCCAGTCCCAGGCCAGAAGAGGCCAAAATATACTGCCCAACTCGATCTCTGTCTTCTTCTAGATCTTCATGGAAGAAGAGTCCACAGCCCGGCTAACCTATCTGCCTGCCCAGTAAATTACGTATAAGACTCTTTGCAGCTTTTCTCCTCACCCAGCCTTAGGCAGGACTTAACACGTTCACTGCATGAGCCCTACTGTCTGGTGCGATGCTCAAAATCAGAGACCTGAAAACACTGCCCCTGGGGAAGAATAATCGAAACAGAGTCGGCAGCAATCAACCAAGAACGGTTTTATTTCACACACGTCGGGCAGTTTCTGCCACAACTTTTTCCTCCGAGTGAATCAACACAAATGAAAACGGGCTGATGCTCTGGTCCACCAGAGACTGCAGAGCAAAACCACGGAACGGAGGCTGCCTGAGTCTAGCTTAATTCAGAAGAACAAAAAAAAAAAACAGGGAATCACTCAGCAGACCTCAAATCCCCAGTCAGAAGAACATGCCCATGGAGCCCATAGTTTTATGGACCATCTACCCCATCTATTCCCTCTTGCCACAGCAAGTAGATTAAAATAACTCACAAAGCCTTGCCTTGGTGAGTGACATTTTCGTTATTAACATTGTTGCCCCTGTTGATCTTGTGTTCTTTTTTCATATAAAGTCAAATGCACAGTAGGAAGAATTTATTTTACAAAATAACTACAGCACTTCTACTATGTGAGGCTTGCATTTTGTCTCCCTCCTTCATGTCACTCAACTTCCTACTCAAATGCCACTTTCTCAGAGAGATCGTTCCTGGTCACCCTCTCTAAAATGACACCCTCTACCACCCAACACTCCAAACCCTCTAGTTCTGCTTTATTTTTCTTCCTGGCATCATATCATATATTTGTTTGTTTCCTTATGATCTATCTCCCCTGCTAGAATGTAAGCTCTATGAGCCCTGAGTCATTGATTAATTTAATCACAGCTGTGTTTCCAGCGTCCTGAACAGTATTCAGCACACAAGAGATACGAGGGGCTAGATAAATATTTGTTGAATGAATCGATCAATGGATCATTCACTTAAAAGACCATGCCGAGAATGAGCAGTCTTGGAGCTTGATATTTGAAATTCTCTTGTCGGAGAGCAACCCTGAAAATTCTCACCTTCGGCAACGCATAGCTTCAAATCCCATGGGTTATGATTAGGCTGATAATAGGGAGTATCTGACTTAGCTGCTTAGAAAACCAGCCGTGGAAGCTTTCTGTGTGTCATGTGGACACAACTGCCCTTGAAGCAGTATCCAGTTGAAATTTAGAGATCAATAGTTGAAAATCAGATTGCCCAAGTCCAACTCCTGGATTTTGCATTTCCTAGATGAGTCACCTTGGGATGTGTATTTTAACATCTCCATGTTCTTAGTTTCCTTGTATGTAAAACAGGAATGAAGATACTTCATAGGGTTTTATGCAAGGAAAAATAAACAAGTACGTGTAAGTTACATTTCCTACACATAGGGAACACTCAATAGGTACTAGTTATCGTTAATTTTGTTATTTGAAAAATTAATAAAAACACTATGCCATTCAGGGCCAGTGCCTGGGTGAGGCAGTGGCGCACCTGTGACATGAAATGTAAGTAGGCAGTCACTGTCAGATGCCAACCGTGCACCTCTTCCTAGTCCTGGATCTGCAAGAAATGGACAAGCAAGAAATAAAGCTAGTGTAGAAAGAAGGTTAGATGCAGTTTGTCTCGTGGTGCAATGACGTTTACAGAACGTGCATAACTCTCAGAGGAAATGTGATTCAAGAGAAGAACAGGGTCCATACAACAGTAGGACCAACATTGATGTTTTGGCAAATTTAGGGGTTCCCTGAGGTCTCTGGACAAAATCCTCATTGACAATGAGACCGCTGGTTCTCAGAGCTAATCTTCAGACTTAGTTGCGTTCCCATGGGCTTCTACCTGGTATATCTATAGGCTGGTCCATACACATTGTACAAAGAAAGGTCTTTTAGATATACCTATAAAGACCAAATTTTATCATGACATCAAAATGCATTGGTGAATGGCATGTCAATGACACTATACTCCAAGACTGTGGACAAGATGAGAATAGTACTGGGGGGGGGACATTGGGAGGAGCCCCAAGTCATCAGATGCCCACGTTCCCCAAACACATATAAGGAAAATGGCTAAAAGGGTTCATTTCTACCCTACGTCATGATATGATGTAGGTGCTGCCGTGTTGTGTGGATAAACCAACCCTGCTCTCTAACCACATCCAACTGCTCCATTGAATGGTCGAGAAGTCAAAGACAGCCACATACGGACAGGGCATGACGAAGTCTGAATGTCTCTGGAGTGCATTGTTCCCCAGTTCTGACCCATAAGGCTGTCTAACTAGGATGGTGGCACACGAGCCCAATCAAATCCTTTCTTTCAGGAAGTACAACTGTTAGACAAACAAAGAGAAGACTAGTCTCTGAAGTCCAGTTCTATGTGAGGGTTGACATACCTCACAGTTCTGGGTCTACTAAGATCCAGGCAGACACCATGATGGAAGAGAGAGCATCTCTTTCTGCCCTGAACACACACCAACCCTTGTAATTCATCCCCCTTGCTGCAGGTAACCTGTCAGGGGTCTCGCAGAGATGGACACAAAGTCTCACGCATAATCTCCAAATGGTTTAATACACTTCAGTAACAATACAGCTATCAAAGTGAAGGACAAAAAAGGCTGAAATACCAAGAACAAATACATCTGTCGTCATGTCCTTCCAAACAGATTACTGGTTTTTAAGAAGTTAATGTAAAGATACCTACCGTGATATTCATGATGCCTCCACCTTTTCAATTATTTCTCCATCGTGTTTGTAAGAGAACTGGAGCTCAGAGTTATAAAGTAAATTTGTTGCAGTACAAAACTGCAACTCCATAGGTTTGCTTAATCTCATTATATTGCTCTCACCCTAAGTTAACCATGACTTTTAACACAGATAAGATTTAGGTCTTGAAATACATTGAAACTGAGAAAATAAAATGGAAGAGAAATCCGTAATTACGATCCATCTTTCAAATATACCACTGGGGCTGGGAAACCATCTGACAAAATTAAAGGCAGCACAACATATTCCACCATTTTTATTCCTTCCCCCTCTTCCTTTGGCCAAAACGTGGTGGTAGGTTGTCATGAACTGTCCCTTCAAACATGGATGTCAAAATGTTCACATTCAGGTCCTAGGTGTCCTGGTTAAACAGCTGGGAGTGGAATTTGACTCTCATGGAAAGAGTTTGAGACACGATTTAGTCATTGACCTCCAGTGTTTGCTCTGACTTCTTACAGGCCAGTTCGAAGTGGAGCTGTGAAGTTTCCCAAGCTCCATTCAGGTGACAAAGGTCCACCCTGCAAACAACAGTCCTTTACCTTCTGAGACCTGACCCCTATGAAGCAGCAAGGAAGGAATTTTCTGGCTCTGCTTCCTGGCACAGTCATGAGCCAGGATCTTTTATTCTGATTAGTGGACCTTCACAACTGAGCCTCAAGAAATTTGTAGTTAGTGATCTGAGTGAATCGGACAATTGGATCAGAAAAAGCATCAAGCATACCTCTCTTTCTGCCTCTACACTGACCTGCAGTCTCTGGAGTGGACCAAACAAAGAGGAGCTGGTGAGACTGACTTCAGGGAAGAGCAAAGTCAAGAAGAGAGGTCAGCAGACTTGACCCATTTCAAGTCTAATATACCCAATTTATTAAATGCCCATAAATCTGTCACTTAACTGTATATTCTGCTGTGGTGGTGATGGAGACCCCATTTAGGGATGTAAGTGCCAGTAGGAGATGAAGAAACATTTCTATTTTGTTGTTAAGTACTGAGGTGCCATGGTTCTGTTCAGCCTTCTCCTTCCTGATGTGGAGGAGGAGTTATAACTGTGGTGAAAAATCACTCAGGGTCTCACCTCAGTATCTGCACCCAAATGGCTTCAGCTATACATTCTCCAAAACACAGCATCAAGGCTAGCAGCCAATGGGCTGAAAGTCCTAAAACTCAGTCTTTTTAGTGTCCCATAAATGAAAAAAGGGGGAAGCACAGGCCTGGACTGAAAGTCAGGAAGGGAGCACGTGTTCTCATGGGGTTAGGACTGAAAGTCAGGAAGGGAGCACGCATTCCCATGGGGTTAGGGTAGGGCTGCCCCATCCTCTGTGGTAGCTCAACTCCTAAAAGAGGAAAATGGTGTCACCCTTAGGACTAATCCCCGGAGTATTGAACCACATCATGAAAAAAATTCCACTGTTCTCACTATCTGAGTGAGGGCTGGGGAGGGAAGGGAATCTAGGTCTGCAGCATAGGACGTGGTCTATTACTGATACATCAAGCATCCTCGTTCTAAAATGTAAATCGGATCATATAGGTCTCCAGCTGCATTGCCTTCATTGGTTTTGGATAAATTCCAAAGTCCTTAACACTGCATCTAAGACCTTTTCTGATCTGACATCAGCCTATTTTTCCAGATTTATCTCTCACCGCAGCCCTCACCCCCAGTAACTCTCTACATTTGATCCACCCTGCGTCCCCATAACCTGCCAGCTTTTCTCTTGATACCTGGGTCTTGCCCATGTTGTTCCCTCTGTCTGGAACTTATTTGCCCCACCTTCTCTTTCTCTGGCTAACATCTACTGGACTAGAAAACACAGGGCAGAAAACAAATAGTACCAGCTCTCAGCTGAGTTTTTACGTTATATTAATACTTCGTTTCTCTGAAAGCTCCCAGAACTAAAGAATGTGCAAAGCCACAAATCAAGCAATGCCATATAGGAAATAATTTTTAAGCAATAAATGTTAAATACAGTTTACAAGTACTTGTACAAGCTTGTTAAAAACATGAACATCAATTACTCAAATTTTAAGGTGCATTTGTAAAAAATGATCCATATGTAATTGGTAGATCATCCTTTTTGAAGTCAGATATACATGGCTTTGCGGTTCAGCTCTGCCACTTATTAGCAGTAGGACCTTGGAAAATTATCTACCCCCTCTTGGCTCCGTCTTCTCATCTGCGAAGTGGGGATGACTTTAGCACCTGCCTGACAGAGTTGTGGTGAGGCTCAAATGAGATAATAAGGATAAAGTGCCTAGTGCTATTTACCAGGTGCAATGAACTGAATGTTCCTATCTCCCCAAATTCGTATGTTGAAATCCTAACTCCCAATGTGATGGTATTTGGAGGTGGGGCCTTTGGGAGGTGATTAGGTCATCAGGGCAGAGCCCTCACGAATGGGATTAATGCCCTGATAAAGGAGACCCTAGAGAGACCCCTCACCCTTCCCATCATGTGAGGACACAGACGAAAGCTGTGAGGAAACCAGCCCTCACCCCTGAATCTACCAGTCCCTTGATCTTGGATTTCCAGCTTCCAGAACTGTGAGAAATAAATTTCTGATATTTATAAGCCACCCAGTCTACGGTATTTTTGTTTCCGTAGCCTGAGCAGACTAAGACACCAGGCATGCAGTAGCATTCAACCAACTTAATGACAACAGTCACCATCGTCAACGTTATCATTTAACATCAAAATGCTAAAACAGCCCTGCCGCATCTCTCCGTGGCAGCTCCTGGTGCTGTAAAACTTGAGTTGGTACCATTTTGCAGCTACCAAAACCATGTAGGGGGTAAACCTAGCCTAGATCACTCCAAAGATCTCCACCCACCACCTTCACGTTTGGAAAAAGGAAAATGCAGGAGTCTTCCCCCGTGGGTATGCCCAGGAGAGGGGAAATCCCTAGGACATTCTGGAGGGTCTAGCCAACCACCGAATTAAAGAGGGAGGCAGCCCCCTTTTGCAACCCCTAAAAAGCACGTTGCCCTTTCCTAAGGCTATCCTCATTCCTTCGTCCAACCTGACGGAGGCAGGGCAGATATCACTCTTATAATTTTAAATGAGGAAACTGAGTCCCTTAAGGCAAGCTGCCCAAGCTCACAGGAGTAAACTCTTCCCCATCCCCGTCCCCACTGCCCACACGCCCAGGGCAGGAGCCCCTAAACTCAACATCCTCTGCCCTTCTCAGAGGCGCCACCGCGCTCCTTTCCACAGTTTAACTTTCCTGCTCCTGACAATGGCCGTCTGTGAGCGGCCCTCAGCGCCTGGAATTCGAAATTGTTTTTCTTCCCTCCCTTCCTAAGGACCAGATTGTCCCGAAGCTCCAGGCTGCCTGGCCGGTGCAGGCCTGACAGGCTGGCACTGGAGTTGCATGGAGGACACGGATTTGTTTTCTCAGGATTGCTCATGAGCGATGGAGTGCTGGCCTTGGCTTCCTTGTGAGAGGTGCAAGGCAGTTAGGCATGTATTTGCAGGGAAGTAAACTTCAAGAATAAACAGAAACACACACACACTCCACATCCTGCCAGCCAAGCCCCGGTCTCCTCGTCCTGACAGGTGATCCATTCTGACTTCCTTAGAGACGCACACCCAGCCGACTGCATGCCTTGAAGCATGGCGGGCGGGAAAGAGGACAAACTTGGATTCTCCACTTTCTAGCAGGGTGGGCGTGAAAAAGTTACATACTCTCTACACCAGAGGCTCCACATTTGAAAGCTAGTCAGCATTCTTTTGGTTCCTCCAACATACCAGAGTCTTCCCCACCCCAGGGCCTTTGAATGCACTCTTGTCTCTGCCTGCGATGCTCTCCCCACGTCCCCCGACTCTCATGAATGGCATCCCTAACCCTTCAGGCTTCAGCTTAAACACCATCTTCTCAAAGAGCCTTTCCCCAGCTACCCTGTCTAAAGGAGGTCACCCTCCACCCACCCCACACCAATTATTGCCTATCTTGGGCATTCATTGGCTTTCTTCAAGTATTTGTCACAATATCGAATACCCTTTATTTGCTTTGTCTTCCTGTTCAAACTTGAAGCTCCTTGGGAGCTGCTTTCTGCTGTGCCGGCACAGTACCTGGAACGTGATGAGGACTCAATCAATATCTGTTTAAATCATAATAAATGTCCTTGCTTTGTCCAGGCTTAATTAGTTCAAGGGAAAGATCAATAACAGCCACCAGAACCCAGAATCCCTGATCCTGTGGGCAATTTTATCTTCAACTGAACTCATGTGAATGATAAATAACAGCGGCAGAAAGATGTGTAGCCCAAAAGGCCGAGGAGACTAATGATCTTGTTGCCAGAAAAGACATCACAAACTCTTTGTTGTGTGTTCTATAATTTGGGTACTACACCAATTGTATAACATTTTCCCCACATCTGCTTGGGAATCCTCTCTACCTGCATAAGTATGGAAGTGTGTTTATAAAAATATCTATCAATAAATCATCGAAGAATTTAACAGAAGGCTGGATGAAAAAATATTATCAGTGACAAGCTAATACATGGGAATTTACAATTAAGTTCTATTTATATGATACAGATTTGTGAAGTGTCTGAGTTATAAATAAATGAATGATGCAGTTCTACATTCAATAGCTAATAAACTTGCTCAGAAAATGAAATATATACTTATGAAACTATTCTAGGAGCCTATTTAAAAAGCATAAAATAGTATAATGAAACTATTTAGTTAAATGCTTTGAGTTAGAATTAGGAAAAAATTAAAAGAAAAGGGTTTTGGCTAAAGTCTTGAAGAGAGTGATTGAATAGGGATTGGCACAGAAAAAGTATAAAGTTTTAGAACCGGAAGAAGGATTTGTTTTATTAGTAAATAGAATCCCTTATTACAAGTGTTTTTTTTTTTAATTTTTTAATTGGAGTATAGGTGCTTCACAATATTGTGTTAGTTTATACTGTACAGCAAAGTGAATCAGCTTTACGTATACATATATCCCCTCTTTTTTGGATGTCCTTCTCATTTAGGTCACCACAGACTTCCCTGTGCTATACAGTAGGTTCTCATTAGTACAAGTGTTTTTTAAGTGAAATATATTTGACATATAACATTGCGTAAATTTAAGAGGTACAACATGTTGATTTGATATATTTATATATTGTAATATGACTGCCATTGTAGCAGTAGCACCTCGATCATGTCACATGATTATAATTTCTTTTTTTATGTTGGGAATAATTAACATCTAGTCTCTTAAGCAAGTCTGATGCTTATAATACAATATTGTCATCTATACTCATTATACTGTGCGTTACAACTCCAGGACTTATTTATCTACTAGTTGCAAGTTGGTAACCTTAAAAAAACATCTCTCCTATCCCCCCACCTCCCAGCCGTTGGTAACCACCACTTTCCTCTGTTTTTACAAATCTGGCTTCTTTAGATTAAACATATAAGTGATATCAAACAGGGTTTGTCCTCTGTCTGACTTATCTCACTTAGCATAAGGTCTTCAAGTTCTAACCATGTTGTCATAAATGGCAGGGTTTCCTTCTTTCTTCTGGCTGAATAATATTCCATTGTTCAGCCACACACACACACACACACACACACACACACACACATATGTATGTGTACATACATCTCACATCTCCTTTATCTGTTCATTCATGGAATGGATGGGTGAGGGCACTGAGATTGTTTCCCTCTCTTGGCTACTATGAATAATGCTGCAGATGTCCTTTCAATATCCTGTTTTCATTTCCTTTGGGAGAACCCCTTATTTCCATGTGTAGAAAATGAGGTTCAGTGGGATTTCCCCCCTACCTGGTTCCCGTAGCAGAGGAGGATCAGCAAGCGAGGAGCCCAGGTGCCCAGTCTTTCCACTACATCATTCTGGCCACTTTAGGAGGAGGTGGGGCAAAACCTCGGCTGAGGCACCAAACTGAGTGAGCAGGATGTGGCCGTGGCCATGGCAACAGGACTAGGCTAGGAATGGAGAGACGTGACAGGAAAGGTTTGGAGGTGAACTGGGGGATGGCCAGTGGCTGCTTTCCTCATAGAACATCCTTATTTTGGGCATGTTGACTTGCTAAGTGGCTCCTGAGTCATCCCTCTCGAGGCTAGGAACCAACTCAAATAGAGGAGCTCATACATCACGCCTTTCACCCTGGGCATCGTGGGTACCCACCAAATATTTGTTGATTTGCTTTGACCATGATGCTAGACCTATAAGCGTGCCATGGGAGAGTCTGCGTGTGCCATGACCATAGAGTGTCCTGTTTATCTTGGGAAGGTTCAGAGCAGGGAAAAAATAAGTCACCTCATTACTGATAGCAGGCATTGCTCCTATTGAATCAAAATGCTCTCGTTGACTTGAAACAAGAAACAGTTGAGCTGGAAGAATGTGGCAGAGAATGGAAATGTAGCAGGAAGGTACCATTTTCACCCTCCCTCTGCTGATTACAACTACACCCAAGCAGGGCCCCATGGGTGTGGTCCCCTTTCTCTAGCTGGAGAAAGAAACTCCCCAGAGAACTGTGGAGTCCAGGTCCACTTTTTAATACCTGTAAAATCTGGGGCATGACGTTCACCCCTTTGAGCCACAGTCCCCTCATTTGCTAACACAGATAAAGCACTCAGCATGATGCATGGCAAAGAGCAGGTGTCCAGGAAATATAAGTTCTCCTTTCCCTCCAGGGAGAGAGGGTGGGCTGCGCAGAGAAAGAGAACCAACTTGTGTGGTCTGGTGGCGGAGGGGTGGGAGCTTGGGGAAGAGAGGACACTGAGGAATTCTCAAATCATGAGGCAAGCCTTGAACCTTCCAGAGAAAAGGAAGGAATAGAGACATGGTACGAAACAAAGAGAAAGGTTCCGAATACGTGGATTCAAAGTCCACTTTAAGGCAAGAGCATCTTGGGCAAGTTGGATTCACTCTTTGGAACTCAGCTTCTCAAGTAAAAATAAGGAAGCTTTAATATTAATCTCTGAGGGTCCCTAGAGCTCTATGGTTCAAAGGTTTTAAACACTAAGATGGCAAAAAGCAAGGGCCTGGGCAAGAGAAGTCTCCTCCCTGGTGGTCCTCCCCATCACAGAGCAGAAGATAAGTAGACAAAGAAACACATCAGGACTATCTCAGGATAGTAACCGAAAGATGAAGGTGAAATACTCTCGCTATTTTCAGCCCAGAGGGTCTCCACTTCCCCTGAGTTCCAGTTACTTTTGGGGGCAGTTGCATGGGAGGACTGCCAAAGGGAACACTCTATTTCAAAGGGCCGTAAGATTGGTCAAGTAGGTAAGAAAAATCCATGAAAACCGTCTGTGGCTTTAACCAGCCTTGACTGTAAAGTGAGCCCCAGTCCTGAGTGTTTATCTCTTGGCTGCCATTCCAGGGTGAAGGGAGTAATGATAAGAGGATGAAGGAGAGATTCAAAGTGGAAATCCATCCTCGCATACGGCCGTCTCAGCTGCATCCTGACCCCTGTTAGTAATGTGGCCTGAGGCTTGCTTCAAGTTGATTCAGTCCCCTGAAACGCAAACACCCTCAAGGTAGGCCAGGCACTTCTGAGACGTCAGTCATCACCGACCGAGAACCTCCCACTTCCCAAGTTGGAAAATCAAAGGACGTATGTGTTCTTTGGTCTGGGGAGGCTGACATTTCTATTCCCATCCGAAGTATTTGGATCTGTAGAAGCTGGGTGTATCAGTATCCTTGGGCTGCCGTGATGAAGTGCCACAAACTGGGTGGATTAAAACAACAGAAATGTATTGTCTCATAGTTCAGGAGGCTAGAAGTCCAAAGTCATTGTCTGAGCAGGGCCATGGTCCCCCTGAATGCACTAGGAAAGGGTGTGCTGCATGTCATTCGCCCAGCCTCTGTAGCCTCTGGTGTTCCGCGGCTGACAGATGCATCAGTCCAATCCTCTGCTTTCTCCTCCCTGTATCTTCCTTTTGTATATATATGTCTGTGTCCAAATTTCCCCTTTTTAAAAGGACACCAGTCCTATAGGATCTCAGGCCCACCCTACTCCAGTGTGATGTCATCCTAACTAATTACATCTGCAATGACCCTATTTCCAAGTAAGGCCAGATTCTGAGGTACCAGGGCTTAGGGCTTCCACATCTTTTAGGAGGACCCAATTCAACCCATAACACTAGACTTCTCTAACTTAGGATCAAGAGGCCAAGATTTGAAAGTAACATTCCCCAAAGATTAAAGACCGTGAACATCTATTCTTTGCGCCCAATACTCCTTCATGAGAAATGATACATTAAAATGGACACCAACGCAGGCAGCTCCAATGGGTAACTGGCCCATAATCTCTCTTCCTTCACCCAACCCACATCTTAAACCTCCATGAGCTTCCAGACACTCATAATGCACTTCAGTTACAGAGTAATACACCCCTCAAATAATCCCACGCCAAAGCTGTTTATGTAACACTAAGGAGCCTTGATGTAGCTGCATCCAAGTAGAAATAAACATTTTATTCTATTCAGCAAAGGAAGGCTTCCTGGGGGAAGTGGTCACAGAAGGCTGAGAACAGAAACAGGCATCTAGGAAAAGACATGTATGTGAATAAGGCCCAACACTGAAAAAGTTTCATATCAAATCGTTACCCGTTTCCCCAAATCCCCACAAAGAAACATTCAAGCTAGAATAGTTTCAGGGGGATAAAAAGCGCACAAAACAACAATTTCATTTACTTCTGCCTGGCTTCGGGTACAGAAAGTTTCAGGGGAGGGTCATACAAAAAGGCTCCCTTTCTCCGTGTCTTCTAACATATTATTTCTACATGAGTACTATCAGGCTAGTTACCCAAAGACTGATGCAGAACAAGAAGCCGATCACATTTCCCAATCTTATTTGCAAACAAGCGTTCATTTCCTGCTTATCAAGGCATCGTGCGGGCACTTTGTCTGTTCAAATCATTGTCTTAAGCCAGTGATGCAAACCACTGAGCAAGGCTGGCCCCAGCCAGAGCCCGGACGCTCAATGTCATTGAGCTCAAGGAGCAGATAATTAGTATTGAAAGGTGTGATTGCACCCCACTCAGCCAGGTAATCAGCCCCTGATTTCTCTTCAAGATTCTAGACCAATTGGAAATCTTAGCCCAAGAGGAGGCTGGAGGGAATTATCCTGGAAGTGTAGTATCCCTTTTCAAATATAAACACTGGACAATTATCCCAGCCAGTTAGCCCTTCCTTGCTCGGCACACGGCATCCCAGGCGGTGAGCAGAGGGGACCGTGCTCTTCCCAGGCAGGTCTGCCTCCTGGCCCCGGCTCCCATCGCCCCTCCCAAGACTGTCGCAACCTTGGGATGTCTCTGGAGACTGAGTCTCTTCATCCTGCTGCTTGTTTTGCAAACATTTGGCTGCTTCATGGGTACCTGCCCCGACCTGAGGCCCGAACTCCCTCTTGGCTGGGATGGGGAAGGCTTCTTGAGAAGGGCTGATCTCTTTTCCCACTCAGATCCGATGGCTTGGAAGTGAGAGATTGGACTGCATCTTTCTGCTATTCCTTCAAGGATGGAATTCCACTTCTCTGTTCTCCGACGCCAGCAGCCAACTTTGACAGAAAACTTGGTTAAATATTTCAATCGGCATAAAAACAAAACATCTAAGCAATGAGTTAAAGCCTCAAAAGAGAGCTCTAGTCTCCTTTCTGACATAGGTGGGCCCTCCTCCGTGGATAGGGATGCCATCTGACAAGGAAGATGCATATGGAAACGCAGTTGCCTCTCTATCAAAGGATGCTTTCTCCATCCCTTTACAGGGCTTTGCTTTAACCAAACTCACAATGGCCAACATAGTTAGCAAAATAAACATGATCGTTCATAAAATACCGACTCTTCCCGGCTCTGATGGAGGCGGTGCAGGCAGCCACCTGCCCCCAGACTCAGAGGGAGGGCCCAGCATATAAACAAAGTTTGCATGCAAGACTCCATGTATTGTCAACATATCATGTTCAGGTTCCTGCCAACCTCACAGCAGGCACATACTCTACATTATGTAATGCGGAGAGCAGCAAGGTTCTGGGAAAAGAGGCTTTTTGTTCCTTAGAACCTATCTACCCACTTGGGCAGATGTCTTCTGAATCAGGCCAAGCAACTCTCAGGAGCTGAGCCCCCAGAAAAGGTGCTCAGAGCCCCAGGTCACTGCTGTTCTTTCTTGCCTCTAGAAAATGCTGAGATTACAGTTTGTATTGCTGGGCAAAGGCCCTTTTGCCCTCTGCACAAAGCTCATCTTGCTTCCAATGCACCCTATTTTCCCCTACATTCTATTATGAAAATCTCAAATATCCAGAAAATTTGAAAGAATCACCCAGTAACAACCCATGAGACATATTTTTAAGTTATTGCTCTTCTCCTGCATGGCTCTTGTATTCCTACCCTCTTCTCCAAGCCACTTTTTTCAAGAGACTTTTCATGGGAAACCTATGACACGGGAAATCAGTACTCTGTGGTTCTTCAAGGTGATCTCCAGGGCTTCTGGCCTTCCTCTTTCAGAAGGGAGAAGAGCCTGGGTTACTGTTCTACACAGATCTGGTTTTTGATCTCAACCCTTCCACTTACCAGCTGTGTGAACCTGGATGTGTTATTGTCTTGCTCTGAGCCTCAGTTTGCCTTCAATTTATGATGGGCAGAGAGCTCACCCAATGAACCTAGGCTGAGCATTTATTAGACTCCAGGAACCCTTCCACATGACATCCGCTAGCTCAGATGCTCAGGTGGCCTTGTGAGAGGGGCCCTAGTGTTGCCTCCCGTTGTAGAGAATCAGGCTGGACATCCAGGTCCTCTAACTTGTGGTGCCCTTGTAAAAGGAGCCATCGTGAGCATGGCATATTTAGTACAAAGTTTTTACTCACTGTGGCTTTTCAATGACTAATTCAAGGATTAGTATTAGCAGCAGTAGTATTTTTAGAAAGGGTCCCCAATCAGCACCCGGTTATAGATGAGAACATAGCCAACAATAAGTGCTTCTCATTGCCCTGGATTCCTATACTCCATTCTTTTAACAATTGAGGCCATTACTATTGCCGGAGCACTAGGGATGCTACCCACCCCCACCCCCCCCAAACCCAGGGTCCCCTGGAGAGCTGTTTTCTGTCTAGCTGGCAAAGACCTTTCTGCAAAGCACTGCTTTGAGTGCTCAGATTTTAAATTCAGAAAACTGGATAGTACGGTTGTGATAGGAACCAGAGAACGTTAAAATGCCGTAGTTGGGTAAGGCCATGCTGTATCAGACAAATAGAATTCAGACACCAGCACTTGTTAAGGTATATCCTTTATTGGCTGGATCACCTTTTTTTCTTTTTTTAAGTGATGGAAATTTATCAAATCTAAACTCTGTCCATATGCCCTGCTGTAAACATGGCTATTTACATCGTGGAAATATTTCCAGGCGGACTCATCCCTCATCTGTTAAGCCCAAAGATATTTTCCATGGCGGCTGCCATACAAATTTGAAACCCTGAGAGTTCTGAGGCTCATGCCCCACAGATGATTAGCTCTTCTCTGTTTCTAGGGGAAGGCATGGGATTCCTTAAGCAAATGGATTGCCATCTTTCAGGCCAAAAAGCTCTTGACAGTTTCCAACCCTTCCCTCCTTCTAAGCTCCTTCACACACAACTCTAACCAGATTCCTCCATAAGGGAGCATGTCAGAGATTGCTAAGGTCAGTCTTCTGGCCTTGGGAAAAGCAAAAGAAGAGTGAGTGCATGCTAACTTTTGATGAAGAACTGCCTTCGAGTGAGAGATGCAACTGAAGCCTAGAGATGTGGTATAGCTTTTCTAAAGTCACAGAGCAAGTCAATCAAACAAAAAACAAAAAACAAAAAAAGAGAGAGAGAGAGAATTTATGAGTTCTGAATCCAGAGTACTGCTGTGCGTTAGATAAGGAATAACGCCCATTTGCATAAGTCCAGAGACTCGAGAACTGAAACAAATCCTTGGAGAACAAGCGTTTTGGAAACAATTGAAAGCACGCTAATGACATTGTCTTTCTCAAAGACTGCAGTTTCAGATGCACCAAGATAGGACACTGTTGATGAATCTGATACATTTTGCATCAGATGAAAAAGAAGGGGCATCTTCTGAGTCTTTGCCATTAGTAGTTGAAGAAGAAAAGTTAGAGTTTGGCTAAGAGATGCCCAGCCCAGGAGAGAGACAAAGGTCCACAGAACAGATGGACATGTTCAGAAGGAAAGGGACTACCAACTGATCAAACCGTGAAACTCTCCCCAAAGTAGAGTCACAAGCAACTCCAGAGCTGTATCTACAACCATACAAGGGTTCTTGCTAAAATCTAAAGAGAAGGAGAAGGAGTGAGGGGGTGGGGAGGAGGGATGAAATGAGGTAGCAGTGTCCATCAGGAGCCTACACACATTTATGAGAATTATATTTAAGAACTTGCTTTGGGAAGGACTCTCCTGACAAGTCATCTGGGCACATTAATCCTTCCTTGGGCCGTGGAAGTTCACCGCCAGCAGCTGACATGGCCTCGTAGAGAAGCAATCAAGGACGGGCAAGAGAAAGTGATGCTTTAGGTGGGCTGGCAGAACAACTTCGTGGGCTGCTGTGTTTTTTAACATACTCACAGAACTATGTGAAGCCAAATGTTCTTCAGGCCGGGCCAGACGTTCTTCCCCCACCTTGGGGGTCTGCCAGTTTTTGCTGGCTCTCTCTCCACTGTCAAGCCTTCTTGTGAAATGACTGGTACTTCCTGCTTCCCGTCGCACCCCAGACCCAGACACGCTACCTCTCCCTGGGTAGCCGCCCTATGGTTTTGTGAAAGGGAGCCAAGGGGCTCTTGAGGACATAGGAGCCCTGTTCAGATGAGAACAGAAAGGAACAAGGTCATTTCCCCTGCTGCTTCCTAGTTTTCTTCTACCTTTTTCTGCTCCCCCTCATCTCTGACCATGGTCGCTTCTCCCTGGCTCTAATTCAGCGTCACATTCCTGCTTCTTTGTGTCCCAGCCTCCCAGCTACAAGGCCACGAGATGTTCAGAGAGCTCTGGCTCCAAGAAATTCTCATCTCCATAGACCTGTCTACCCACCTCCCACCTGCCTCAGAGAAACAGCCAACATTCCTTCAGTCCCACAGAGAAAGGGTGTGACTTGGATTACTCAATGAAGCCTCCGAGCCAGCATCTTATGCCCCCAAAACAACAGCGTTGTGTTTTTCTTGGACTTGCTTCATTTTATTTGGTTTCTCCTTTGATTAGCAGGAAGAACTCCTCTCCCTCCCCCTCCTTTTTTTTTTTTTTTTAATCCACCAGCCCAGTTCTTCCGTTCTTCCAGTAGGATCCCAACCCCCAACCTCAATAAGGTGAAGCCCTGGATCATGAACTTGAGTGACATCAGTGAGCTTGAGAAACGCCATCCGTTTCTCCCAGGCTGTCTCACACATGGGAATCATCTCTTGGGAGCCTACAGGCCATCTCCGATCTGTTTGTTTTGGATGCTAATCCCAGGACGCTGGGTGAGGTGTTAGTCAGACTGACCTTTCCCATTTTCTGAGTCAGTGATCTTAGATCACTAAGTCAGGCTCTAAGTGTTGAAAATGAAAATCAATGTGTGGGCCCCGCCAGAGGGAGCCGGGAAGGTGGGAACAAAGGGGTGAGAGGGGAAGGTGACACGTTGGTTTTGGTTGAGACAAACAAACACAACCCTCTATCTGAGATCAAATCCATCCTCATCAAAAAGGATTCTGAGCATTTGGGATGAGGCTCATATTACAAAGAGTCTTACAGGGACTTGACCCCCTCTAGACACGTATTGCCTCTGAAAGGGCTAGTATCAGTCGGAAGTCTCAAGAGAGCTTCCATCCATCCCCAAACAACCCAATCTCCTGGTATTCACGGAATTTTCTGTTTAGTTGTCTACTGAGTTGGGAGGTTGGTTGGGCTGCAAGAGACATTTATGGAGTATCTTACCTCTCACCAGGCGAGGGCATTTAGGGCACCCACCAATTCCACCCCAAGCCTCTCTATCAAACAAATAGATCTAATGGAATAACAATGCTCATAATGCCAGGTGCTTGTTTGGATCGGCTTTTTAAATCCAGCTCTTATCTCAGAGGTCAAAGTCCCTAGTAAGCCTGAGGCAACGCCGCTTAAATATCAATGGAAACTCAGACAAGGCAACTTCTCATTTTTAACAGGAGAAAACAGGCTCCTTGAGAAGTGTTTCTCAAAAGGTCACACAACATATTTACAGGAACACAGAGGTCACATTTTTGGTCTAAGGAACCCTGGGTTTAGGATTATTAACGGAAAGGTATATGGACGTTGCATTGTGTTGGTAAAAGTTAGTTTTTAGGTTTAACCGAATATACTGACCATCCCCTCAAGCTCTGTTGCATTAGAATCTTCAGAACTCTCCTATCTCCCAAATCGTCAGTGAAACATTTTTTCTCCTACCTAACCAATTCCAGCACACAATCTGGACTTCCTTTCACTTAAACATATCAAGCATAGCAGGTGCAATTCCCTTCAACAAATATTTGTTGAGCACCAATTACCTTCAAGGCATTTGCTCAAATCAGATAAAAAATGCTAAACCCGCTTGTGAAGCAAACCATCCCTTATCACACTCTCTCTCTGTTTCCAAAATTCAGCACCTCACTCCTTTCTTTTTTTTTTTCTTCTACCATCCTGTTCTCAAGAAGCGACAACTTGATTATAAAAAGAAAGAAATTATCCCTATTTTCTTTTCTCAGAGAACGCGCACACACAGACACATAGCCACGCACGCACATCTGTATAAAATAATTATTTGTCAGTAAGATCTCCCCAGACGTCATGGATGAAAATACACTAGGCCCGTCTAAGCTGCGAGTATGCATTTTTTTTAAGGCTCCACGAAAAGAAAAAGAGAAAAGGCAAAACCCAACAGGACCCTAAAGGAGTCAGATCCCTTTCTATATTGTCAGGTAATTGTTAGCAGAAATCGGCTGTAATAACAAGCCATTTTAAAGGAATGCCAATTCAACTCACTCCTGCTCAAAGAAGATCCAGAGTCTGCCTTTGTTCCTAACCTGGGCAGTTTTGAGAAAATAACAATACCTTCTTTTAGAAACTGGGGAATCTGAAAGGTAGGGCTTCTACTCTCCCAGATAAGGGCTGGCAGGAACGGTGAGTGCTACCAAGGGCAGGCTGGTGTCAGCTCTTGCTGGGGGCCAGCCAGGAGCCCCTGGAGGAGAGGGCCATCCTCCGGGGAGGCAGGGAGGTTTGGGGCGGGGCTGGAGGGGTGGGGGGGCGGGGTGAGGGTTGTGGCAGGAAGAGAGCGTCTTGCTTTCAGAAACTTAAAAAAGGATCTCAACTCCTCCGTGTGGACGGGCCAGCCCAGGCCTCCAGAGTGGCAGAAACACCAGTCTCTTCGGAAACGGCTCCCTGCTGACGGTATGTTTGCAGTCTGGGACAGTTTTACACCACTGGTTCCTTCCAAGAGTCTGAGGTTTAGGGTTTGGGTGAGCTTGAGGGTTAGTGTTTTTTTTTTCTTCCCCCCTACCTTTTTATTCACAGTTTCCAATACACAAAGCACTTTATACCATCCATGGAAACCCCTGTGGCCACAGACTAGAAAAAGACTATGACGAGTGTTCGACACACGCGGGGAAGGCAGAGGGCAGTGTCCAGTTATGTGGCACGGATGTGTTGCTTTTTTTAAAAAATCAGGTCCCCAAAGCGGCATTTCTTTGCGAAAGGCTGGACGGGCAAGGGCTTCAGCTAAGAGAGCAGCGCAGCCTGACATGATGGATTAAGAAATGAAGTTGCCTTGAGTTGGTCCATTTGGGTAGTTGTGTAGCACAAGCCAGGCCTCTCTTAGACATTCGTGAAATGTTTGTGGAGTGAATGTGCGATGCTTTTTTAAAGGGCTCTGTGTCATCGTTAGAATGTACTGGATGCTTCCCAGAGGCCGGAGTCCTAACGTTTGAATCTGTCATTGTTCTCATCCCCACTAGACTCCCTGGCTGCCCTGAGAAGGATCTGAGCTCAGGAAACATCAACAAAATGTGCTACTAGGGACTTCTCTGGTGGTCCAGCGGTCAAGGGGGCCGGGGTTCCACCCCTGGTCAGGGAACTAGATCCCGCCTGCTGCAACTGAGACCCGGCGCAGCCATATGAATAGATAAATAGATAAATAAATAAATGTTTTTTAAAATAAATAAATAAAATGTGCTACTAAAATAACTGATCTTTGTTCTTCTCTTGAGGTCTTCTGTCCCTTTCTGTATACTCTCTGGAGATAGTCCTGTGCAATCACCTTTACCCACCTTTCCTTTTTTCCAACCAATTATACCGGAATGATTGCCAAAAATGAAGACTGAGCCCAGTTGAATTCTAATCTGGCTCCTCCATAGAGAAAACGCTAGAGAACGGTGGAAAGGACACCATCAGGGAATCTGAGCTCCAAGTCTCCGCAGCATCTGCCCACCCCCCTCTTTGGAGCATCAGCTTCCTCTTTCCTTAAACCAGCATCACAACCCTCTCCCCACGTGCTGTACACCATCAAGTCTCAAACATCAATCTTTGCTGTACAAATGAAATGTCTTCTCATACAGACCAAGTTTGAACCAGAGGATTCTAATCTTGATTCCTCCCCGAAAGAATGCGTTCTTCTCCTACACTGTCCTTCTCCAGGGTCTGGGCAGGAGGGGAGAATGGCTATAAGGCAAACAGCGAGTACCAATGGGAAGTGAGATCACCAGGTTACTGAATCAGCCGTGACTTAATGCAAAACGCAAGACAGCCATTTGAGAGTCAGAAATCCCAGCAGCCCCTCTTCCCTCCCAAGCCCTTCTCTTCCACTGACAGCCTTGTTTGGGAACTTTTGTCCCCAAATCTGGGTTGCCTCATAAAACACAGAGTCCAAAGGAAATAAGGCAAGGCCAAAAAGAAACAAGGCTATGGGTAAAATTTCCCCCACTGGAGAAGAGAGATGACAATGGCATAGCCCATCTGGTCTTCTGAGTTTTTACACAATAAGCATCCAAGCGTTGGTGGCTATTGTTTTCTTGTTTCACTGTTGCTGTTAGTGTGGGTTTTTAGCCCTTTGCCCTTAGAGCTGTAAAAGTTTGAACAAGTGACTTAACCATTCTAAACCTTATCTTTCTCATCTATTAAATGGGGGAAAGGAAGAAGTACCATGAAAGGTTTTCTTGGGGGGATACAGGTGACATATCCAGGTAAAGCCCTTAGCAGATTGCCAAGCACATGGTAAGGGCTCTGCAAACACTTCCTCTTATTAATAAATGACCCAATGGAGCAAAAAGGGACAGGGTGATGACACAGGGCCCTGCCTTCCAGAATGATGAGGACTTCTCCAGGATTAGGGGGACAGTGACCTCCCATTTCTGCTATGTTGAATGAAATGATTTTGAAAACCTGGACAAGCCTGGATCAAGATGTAAAAAAGCTGCCACCCAACCCAGAGAAGAAAGAAATCCCAACACACCTCAGAGTGAAATGATGGCTGTGAAACGATGTCAACCAAGGCACCACTTCTGCAAACCCAGAGAGGTTCTCCTGAAAAGGAAATGAAGAGGAGGAAAGACAGGTCAGATGAGCAAGGTTCAAGTCACGCTTTGTCCTCTGCTCCTGTGAGACAAAGGTGGCCAAACCCTGATTAGGGGAGAAGGGAGGAGATAAGATCAGAGACACATTTCACAAAAGGGTAGAGCCCCCCGTCTCTCCGCGTGACCCAGAAAAGAGCCAGAGCCCAAGGAGATCTCCGGGGGAACAGTGAGAACGTGGGGGAGCGGTCTGCTTGGACGAGGCGGCCGGCGGGCCTGGGAGCCAGAGTTCCGTGGAAACAGCGGTGTGTGGCACTCTGCATGTGTGGGACGCGCCAGGGGAGGCAGATGCGACCCTGGCAACACGGGATCCAGGGACCTGCCTCTCCCCTTAACTGCGTGACCTTGAGCAAGCCACACGCTCTTTTCAGGGCTTCTGTTTCTGAACACGAAAAAGCAGGGAGAATAATTTCTTCCCCTCACAGCGTCCTAAACATGCCCAGGGAATACAGCTGATGAGTGGATGTAAGGGCACTTCAAAAGCAGAAGCAGGAAGCAGCCGCAAGGAGTATTCATTAGCGGTGAAATTATTTTTCAGTAACAAGTGAGAAGGCACAAGAGCCGATTCTTTAGAGTGATGCGTGTGTGCGCGTGTGTGCGCATGTACACGTGCGCATGGGAGAAAAAGAGAGAGGGGATAGAGTGTGAACCCCCAGGATTCCTGCCCCGGAGCGAGTGATTCCGCAGCGTGTGAATGGGCGTTCGGAGGGAACCGCGTAGAGCTACGATGGGTGAGTCCGGGTAGGTGCTGGTTTTGTGGGGCGGAGTGATGGAAATCACAGTGTGGATGGAAATGGACACAGTGCACTGAGTAGGGAGAATACAGGCTCTAAACAGACTGGAGGCTTCTCTTCCCTAAGCCGGGAACCCCACATTTCCTACCCGGGGTGGCGCCCACTGGCTGGAAGAGAATGCCCATCCTCGACCTCTCACTGCATCACCCCACCCGTATGGCACCAAGTTTCACCCAGGAAGAGCAAAGAGCCGTGACACTTTGACACTTAATAGCTAAATAAATACATGTTGAAATTAACTCCTCCCACCCCGCCCCACCCCACCCTCCAGCCAGTGCAATAGTTCCCAAAGCTCCAGTTTCTCTCCTCCTCCTGTTTCTCCTTGCCCTCTACCTCTCCTTCTCCCCTTCTTCTTCCTCCAAGTTAGTCACTGTTTGGAATGAGGGGCAGGGGTGGAGATGGGTGATTTTGTTTTTCAAGTGCCTTTGGTTGGAGAGGATGTAGGGTGTTAGGTCCAAACATTACCGCAAGAGTCCCCCAAGTCCCTAGACATCGTACATCCACGTTACACACACTTTCATTCTCTCTTTCCCTTTAAATCCCCCCCGCCCCCAAAGAGGAGTAGGGGAGGGATTTGTGCTTCTGGGGCTCCTGGGACTGATTAGCCTGCAGATTTCAGGTAGCTCCAGCCACATGTGCAGCCCACATGACACCCCTAATTCCATACCCACAGCCCTCCTTCTCCAAACAAACAGCAGCGCCCTTGGCAGAGGAAAGAAAATGCCTTTCTTAGGGGAGCTGCAGAGGAAAGCCAGGTCATAACTGTCTGCTCTGCTCTGGACCACCCCCCTTCCCCACTCTCCCCGCCCACCATTCATTCCACAGGCAGCCACACCGCGCGCGAGGCTCATCCATGAAAGGACTGTACCTCATGCTTAGAAAAGCAAGCAAGAAAACCAGGAAGAGAAAAATATTTATTATCCTTGTATATTTGGGTAGCAAGGGCTGGGGGTTTTAGAGGTTCTGATATGTTAATAATGATTTCAGTTTGTGGTTTGTTTTCTCAGAACCTGTAAATCCCGGCCAGAAATGTACAAAGATTGTAATCTAAAAGCTTTACATCCATCACTCCAAAAATTCTCCAAAGGCATGTCTCCAACACTCTTTCCTATAGGAAGAAGTCAGAGGGTAGGAAATTTAAAAGAGGATTCCAGAACAAGGACAGACTTCCTTGTGAGTGGCATAGGCAGCCGTCTACGGGACACATTTTGGAGGGGAGCTATAAAGATATCTCATCCGACCAGCCAAGGTGTCCCACCACGTGACTAGCAGAAATCTACCATTAGATATTCATTGCTGTGGCTAAGTTTTGGTCATTCATTCTCTAAATGAATCTTTATTCGGCAGAGTCTTTGTGGCATATAGACTGGGGATACAAGGAGAATAACACTCTGTACTTGTCCTCAAGGAGATCACAGTTTAACGGTAAACATATCCACACAAAGGACAAATGACAACACAAAGAGGCATGAACAAAATGTTATAAAAACAGAGAGATAAGAGCAAATATCCATTCCTGGGGAGACCTCAAGTCTTCAGAGGGGTTAGATCTGTGAAGACCTCGGATCTCTATCTCCTGTTAACGTCTGGCTACCTCTGAGACCAAGAATATACTAAGTATATAGTCATTTACTCCATAGTCTGAATAAGGCTCACATCTTTCCCAAGAGAACAGTAGATGAGGGCAGCTTTTATCTGAGAGAGACACCTTTCCCTGAAAAGGGAGAGTTGTGCTGCCGGCAAGCGTAAGGAAGGCTCCCCAGTCCATGAGAAAGGAAACTCCTGAAGATGAGGGATAAGCCAGTACATAAATCCAGGAAGGCTGGGCCGGTTCAATACATGAGTCATTGAGGAACAACCAAAAAACATGGAAAAGACCTGAGGAATTAGGACTACTCTCAGGAATGAGCAAATGAAGGCAAATCAATAATTCTTTCTAAGGAAATTCCAAGGAAGCTTTGCTTGGGATTTCTTAGAATCAAAAGAGAACCTGGTCTTTTCTCTGAACCCATTCTTAAGTCTCAAATGCAGCCTCACTCTCACTTCCTGGTTTGTTTGACTGAAAATCAAAGTGCCCTTGGCAGAAGTGGGCTGGCGAAGCCTGGGGACAAAGGAAGGGGTCGGTGACCGTTCTTGCCATCCTCTGCCTAACCTGTCCGGTCCTCTTGGCTGATACTAACCCAAGACTTGGCTAAAGCAGATCTCAGACCTTGCTGAGCTGAGGAAGTGAGCTTGGAGGCAAACACCTCCACCAATATCACTCTGAAACCCCGCTTTCCTCAGATCTAAGCTCCTGGAGGAGAGTCAGAATCAAGAGAGCCTCCTCCGTGCCAGGAAAATAAAAAGCAATTAGTGACTTTTGCTTTAGGCAGAATCGAAAGGGGAAAAAGAAATCTTGGAGCCTCACAAAACCCCACCTTCCTGGGCCTCTCCGGAACCACAATGTTCAGCCCACTCAGCGTTTGGCCAATGCCACCCTCTCCTCCCTCAGAAGATTTCTTTGCTCCTGGAAAATCATCTGGAAACTGTCATCACCACTGTGCTGGTTGGCAGATGTCCTCCAAAGAGAGAGTGAAGCGTATACCCCACACTACAAGGCATTTCTGGGCTTGGACCAAGAAAGGGGGGGGCGGGGCGGGGAAAATGATGGCTGAGGCACAGGGCAGAACAGGATCAGCGGGGACAGAAGGAGAGAGGTGAGCTCTGGGGGCAAGAGAGAGGAGATGGAAAGGGATCGTACACTGAGCCAGGAGCTTAGAACCACTTCTCCCTCAGCACTTTGATGGAGCAGCAAGGATGGGAAGTAGCTCTCTGTGACCCATGCATTCTTTCAGGGCAGGAAGAGGGGAAACCATGGCAGAGGCAGAGAGAGCAGATCTCAGAACACAGTGAGCCCAGAGGACAAAGCAGGGAATGGGTGGAATTCAGAGGCTGAATTCTGATGGAAACCAGACCAGGAGACAACAACAGCAGGGACCCAATCTTGTCCCCTTTGGATGTTCAGGCACATAGCAGGCCCATCAAGCAATGTCCACTGAACTGATTTATGTGGGGGCTGAGGATGACTAAGGTTGGGCTCTCTGGGGCAGAGCTGACAAGGGAAAGAATGACCGGAAAGGGTATGGGAATGGAGAGAACAAGATGTCCCCACTGCGCTGTACTTCCTCCAGAACTGTACTCCACTATCTGGGGTCCTGGAGGCAACACTCAGACCTACGGAGCCCGTCCCCGCACAGCCGCCCGGGGTCACCCACACCTTGGAAATCTGCAAGCACCAGAGGCACCTGGTTTGCTGCCCATGATACCTCATGCGTTTAGGACAGTTGAGGTTCAGACAACAGCTGGATTCGGGGCTCCTTCCCAGGCCAGGCCTCTGGGGGGGAGCAGACCCTGGAGGCAGGGGGTTAAAGCCAGGATAGAGCATGTGAGCCAAGACTACCCACCCTACCTTCCTTTCCTAGTGGAGATAGAACCCTCCTTCCAGCAGACACCACTTTTCTGAGGACAACCTGCCAACCTGTGAGACGTCGCCACTGCTCCCAGAAAGGGAGTATTTAAGGAAAAGGTGCCTCCGTTTAGGGCTCTCTAAGACTACCTGTCCCTTTTGAAGAATAATAAATGCCCTGAGGTCCGAATTTCTAGTGACCCTACCCTTAAATTATACGGAGAACTGCTATTTGTCGCTGCGTTGCACGTGGTTATGAAGGCAGGTGAGACTAAAAGGACAGTCCTCGTCTGTCAACCGAAGCCGGCAGTTTTGTGAGCTTTAGGGGCACCGGGGAGGGAAGTCGTTTCTGCCACCACTCCTGCCTCGTCCAGGCTGTTGGGCCTTCTCTCATGTTTCCTCCCACCAGGAAACTGGGGGAGCAGCAGTTTCCAACCCAAGAACTCAGTGAGACAGAAGCAATCTGCACTTTCCCATTGGAAGTACACACGTGTTGTCCTAAAGATGGAGACATGGACACTGTGAGAGTTTTCTGGGTCTTAACGATGTAAAGGCGAGGATACAAAAAACAACCATGACAGCATCAACACAACAAAACCCCTGTTCTTCTCATCTATGCCAGGCCAAATCTCACGCTCGTCAAAAAGGGCGGGCGGGGGGGGGGGCGCATTTAAGAGTTTACTTACTCCTTTTACATCAGTGAAAGGGCCTTGGGAGAAAAATGTCACGGAGAGAAGAAAAAAAAAAAAGAAAAAGGAAACGAAAAGAAAGAACCTGCTTTCTCAAAATGCCTCATCTGCCTATTGGAAGCTGGGAGAGAACAAGAGACACCCCTTGCTTCTCCCTTGAAATAACCCCGGGAGGGAATCCGGTAATCACGCTGCCTGTCTTCCCTGCAGGCTTGCAGACAGCGACGCGGACCAAGAAATTAATTTGAAATAAACAATGACAAGGCAGGAAGCCCAGCGGGTCCCCCGGGTTCCCTGTGGCCCCCTCTTGGAGAATCCCCCAGGCTGTTTAACCAGGCTCTTGGTCCGCCTACCCTCTACAGTTTTTGCGACGTCACCGCTCTGAGAACCCTCCGCTTTAAGACTTCACTCCGGGGAAACTCGAAAGTTGGGGGCTGACCTCATGGCCTTGGCCTTCCCGGGGCCCTCGGGGCAGAACGCGCTACCGCTGCCGCCTGAGCTCGGACCGGAGGGCAGGCGACCCAGCTGCGCTCTCTGCCCTTGAGCCTCGCTCACGCCGCTCCGAAGCGGGGCCCAAGTCTCGGCAGGAAGGATGCCCGGCTTGGCCCTGAGAACGTAGAGGTGCCAGAAACCCGGGCGATGCGCTCTGCCCCGGGGATAGAAAAGGACTGCGAGAAAGACACAAGATAACTTGTCTTTAATTCTGACAGTTACCTGCGTGATTGTTCAATAACACCATTTCTCACTTTTCGTAGTTGGATGGAAACATTTCCCAGATTCATAAAGATCCGAAATAATCGCCCACCCTTGAGGACATCTTAGAGGGAGCGGCTGTTAGAGTCGCCTCAGGCTGAGATTAAGTCCTCGCTCTAGAACCCGCCGTCCCTTTGGGGAATCGGCACAAAACTCCTGAGAATCTCAGCTCTTTTCTGTCGGTTCCTTCCCTGGGACCGAACACACCCTGAACCGAAAGGGGACCCGAGGGGAGGCAGGTGAGAATCTGATCTACAGAGGAAACTCCTGGGGGCTGAAGTGAGCGCCCTGACCCTGTGGCGCCCTCGGCAACCGAGGCACCGCTGCGTCGAGCGCTTATTTTATTTGTGTTTTTGAAACATCAAGGCAAAAGCACCTTCAGCTGAAAATGCCTGAGAGGTTTTTAAAAGAGGAAAATTGTGGAGGGACGGAAAAACAAAAAAACAAAAAGCAAAAAACACTTGGCCCAGGAAATTTCCCGCAGGCCGTCCTAGGGATGTGTGGAGGCAATCCGAATGACGCGCGGCTCCCTTGTACCTTGACTAAAACCAGATATTTTCGAAAAAGTAAGGTTAAAAAAAGAGAGCACGCTCCCTTCGGAAGCCAAGCCCCTTTGGGACCGGGACTCCCCCACTCCCACCCCTCCGTTACCCCTCGGATGGCCGGCCAGCCCTGGACTGGCCAGCTCCTCCAGGCTCTTGCTTTGGCTCGGGTCCGCGCCCCCGGGGCGCCGCGCGGGGTGGCAGCCGCCGCTGCCCCAGGCCCGGCCGGGTCACCGGGGAGCACACTGACGGCTCGTGCCTCCTTCCCCCGACACCTCGTCCCGTCCAGCTCACCCCCTTTTCTCTTCGAAAACAGAGAGGGGAAGAAAAGTGAAATGCCCCTCTCGGCCTGCAGTTTTAGGGGCGCTGGAATTATATAGTCTTGGGTGACGCTGGTCGGTGAATCTCCCAGAATAGGGCGCCCGTTTGGGGAGAAATTTGCATGGAGAAACGTACAGTCACATGCGTTTATGGAACGTGTTGCTGGGAGGTCTGGAGGCCTGCGATGTCCAAAGATCACATTTATTTGGCCGGTTAACAGATATTTATTGCGTACCTAACGAAGCGACCTGGGACTTTCCTCTGCCCTCTTGCTGTTGCCGTCCGGCCCAACGCTTGTCCTGGGACAAGCTTACCTGCCGCTCCTTTTCAAAGAGAACTGGTGTCGGGCGCGCAGAGCGACAGGCAGACAGGATCCACGCCCAGTGAAGAGTGCTAATTACCGAGGAGCGGTTGGCAGCGGAGGGAGGGCCAGAGGACCTGAGGGTCCCGCCAGGGACTGGGGTCTTTGACCTCAAGGGAACCAGGCCAGGGGAACTGGCGCAGAGAAAGGGCATCCCTCGTCCTGGGCACTTATGTAGAAAACGTTGCCCGGGGCTGAGATCTTTGGGAGACGCTGCTGCTCTCACCCCGACCAATTTCCTCCAAGACGTGCCTCCCTGCACAAAACGGATTTAGACACAGTCCCCACTTCTGCTAAGGAATTTTGTAGAGGGAGGTCGTGGTCCTTAATTCCCCAGGCAAAGGGAACCCGTCCGCCCACACCGTCCACCCCCATCCGAGACGGAAACCCCCCCCAGACCCCCGGTGTTTGCGCCAGCCCCCCCCCCTCTCCCCCGGGCCAGCGAAACTTGCTCAGCGCCAGCACCCCTGGGCTCCTGCCTGGGCTCCCGCGTAGACGCGGAGGGAGATCGGCCGCCCGGGCTGGGGAAATTGAGCCCGGCGCCGGCCCCCGACGCCGAGGAGAGAAGCGGGGGTGGGGGTGGGGTGGGGGGAGGTATCCCAGACCTCGGTTTCCCGAGGTTCCCCTTGGGATCCGCTCGCACCTCCAAGGCTCCGCTCCCGGCGGCAGACCTCGCGGCGCTGGCTGCGGAGCGGGACCCAAGCGCGCGACTCGGGATCCGTGGAGTGCGGTCCATCGCCTGCCCCTTTTCTTGATCTGCGTCCTTTTCCTCCCTCAGCCCCACTAGACTGTTTAGCTCCCAGGCAGAGCGCTCTGGCTGAAAGTGGGCCGACAGCCTCAGTTTCCCGATCTATAAGCGGAACATTGTGAAACGGGTTTCTTTCCCTCGGGTTCTCTCTGACTCAGGTGCTCCGGTCGGGGACTGCGAGCGTTCTTCCCTGGGCAGGTTAGGGAGGTCAAGGGCGACGCGGAAGAGCCCCGGCAGAGAGGTGGAGGAGTTGGCACCCGAGCGCTTGCAGAAAGGCAGGATCGCCCCCACTGGCTAATGGACGGTGCCCACGGGTCAGAATTGGCCTGGTCCCGGCACGCCGAGCAGAGGGCAACGCTTGGCACCTGGGAGCCCGGGGTCATTGTGGTCTCGGTGTCCCCGTTCTGTGCAGAACAGAAACGTCAGGCATCTCGAACGCTTTTTTTTTTTTTTTTTTTTTTGCCCCGTGCCCTATAGACACACACCTCCCAGTTCCCCTAACTGGGATGCCCAGAGGTGGATCCGCACGGGAGGGAATATCGAGTAGGAATTTCTGCCGAGATAAATCTCAGCAGCAACACGCAGTCCTGACTGAATGGAACACACCACCCCCCCTCCACCACCATCTAAGTTTTCCGCAGTTTCTGTGTTAGACAGTTTCTGGGCTTTTGGCGCCCCCTCTGGATACAGCTAAAAATTGCAGTCCGTTTTTAAAGTCAACTGATTGTTTACCATAGGTTTTCAAAAAGATACAAAAATGCTGGCATCAAACGAACAGAAAAGGGATACACCCCGGTAACTTACGATTTAAAATGCGATATATTACGTATCTCCTATTACATAATTGTACTAAAAATATATTATGTGTACGTATTTATCTTGACAAATATTTAGTGAAATCTTCCAAAATATCTTAAAGTCACAGTCGTCTTCACTGCCTTTATGCCAGTAAACATGGGAATTACAATAAAATGCGACTAAATACAGACGGCCTGGTTAAAACTTCTGCCTGAAGTTCTGGCCTCTGAGTCCCCTCCTGGGTCAGGTGTCTGCGAAGGCACAGTTTATACTAACAACTGTCCCCTCCCTAGGATACAGAAATCAGTCCATACTAACCGGGATTTTTTTCTCCTAAGAAAGGACGAAGTTGTTCTTATACTTTCCGAGCGTATTCACGGAGCCATGAATACAAGGCTATTGTATGATGTCTCTCAAACAGGTAAACAAGCTACAGGGTACTAAAGACATCCACTTGTGAGTGACATTCGTTTAAAAAGTAAATATTGTTTAACAGGTTTGTAGCTGACTACCTTCTGAAGAGTTCCATTTCCTGTAACAAATGTTGACTTCTTCAGAAAGACGTTCTTTTAAAACGAGATTTTAAAAAATTCTTCAAGGAAAACATTCTTTGAAACCTTGCAATAGTGTCCGCAATTTGCAAATTAGAAATAAGAAGTCTTTGCTATGATGCGGGCCGATGGACACTAACAATAATTTAATTCGGAGGCGAACATTGGCGAGAGCCAGAAAGGAGTGGGGGGAACGTTTAAAATTGAATTTTCCACAGTTGTGCGTTTATTTGTGATTCTGGAGACATGTAACCCGCAGGCGACTAAGATTTTTCTTCTCTCCCAGAACAGAGCCAACCAAGCTGTAAGCAGTTCGTGTAAACACAAAGGCTGTGCTCAAATCACACTTGAAATACATCAGAGACACCCCCAGCCCCCTCCCCAGAGCTCCCGAAAGTCTGCAAGTCAGAAAGGACCCGACTAAAGTCAGGACGACAGGCACTTCACCGCTCCAGGTGTTTTGTAAAAAAAAAAAAAAAAAAAAAGGGCGAAAGCAGGCAAGCAGCACGACTCCACCAAAGTGGAGTGTTTTGTCTGCAGTGGTGCCCATTGGTTTGGCCTTTTCAAACCAAGGCACCGGCCTCAGCCTCGCGGCCCAGGACAGCCACACTCGCAAAGTTCGACTTCTCGAAGCCAGAGCAGTATGCAAACTCTTTCCAGGGGCAACTCTGCTGGCGTTCTGATTCGACCAGAAGTGAAAAGCAGAACCTCCGAGCAGTCGCCCTGTCACGGAGGAGGGTCGGCGGGGTGGGGGGCTGGGGAGGGGGCGGCTGGAGAAGGACTTGTCAGAGTTCAAGGTCGGTGAGGCGCGCGGGACGGCTCCCGCGAGCGCGGGGCTGCGGCGTTGCCGCAGCCGCCAGCCTGAGCGGGGACCTCGCTGTGGTTTTCATTGATTCCCTTCGCAGGAGCGCAGCCGAATCCCGACCAGCCGCACCAGCCCCGGCGAACCAGAGCACGTTAAATCTATTTATATGCATTATTACCAAGGAACGGCGGGCGTTGAGTCACCAAAACTTTTGCTTCGCAAGACAATTTCTAAGCGCTTTCGGCGGAGGCCGGCTCCAGGCGCGGAAACTGGGCTATGATTTAAGTCAGGAGCGACAGCTTTTCGAATACGGCAAACTCCGACTAAGTCCCCGGGACCGCGGAGAAAACAGCGAACAGAAATGCTTGGGGGTGGGGAGAGATCCTAGTCTACACACACACACACACACACACACACACACACACACACACACACGCGTGCGCGCAAAGATTCGCGCGGAGACGGCACCGAATTCTGACATTACCAGAGCACGGCAAACTTACACACTTGGACGTCCCGGGTCCCCCGCCTTCCCCGCAGCACCCCACCCCCCCAACCCCCCACCAGCAGACCAGCGGCTGCGCTCCCCTCCCCGCTCCGCCCCTCCCCTCTCATCACCCTGCCCAGCGCCACAATCCTCCTCCCCCCCAAAGTGGACCCAATCAGCTGCCTGCCAAGCCCTGAAACCTGAAATGCCGTGCTGTGATTGGCTGACGTCTCTAAGGTGAGGGGGTGTATTTATTAAAGAGCCGCTGGGCTGGGAGTTGGAGAGCGGAGTGCGGAGCTTGAAACTGACTGGGAACTTGAGTGGCGCCGCGACTTGCCAGTTTCACTCCAGGAACTTTTCTTTGCAGGAAGAGGAGAGAAGGGGTGCAATCGCTCCCCGCTTTTTGCTCTCTTTCTCCCCCCCTCCTCTCCAATTCGCCTTCCCCCACTTGGAGCGGGCAGCTGCGGGCTGGCCCCCGCGCGCCTTCCTAAAAGCTCGCCGCTGCGGCCGAGTGACGCGCCAGGCTCCCCGGGAGCCGCTCGCCCCGCGTCTGGGCAGCCGAGGGGAGAGTAGCCCGCGCCTCGAGCCCACGAGCCGCCGCGGCTTCTCGCCTTTCCCGGCCACCCGCCCCCTGCCCCGGGCCTGCGTATGAATCTCCTGGACCCCTTCATGAAGATGACCGACGAGCAGGAGAAGGGCCTGTCCGGCGCCCCCAGCCCCTCCATGTCCGAGGACTCGGCGGGCTCGCCCTGCCCTTCGGGCTCCGGCTCCGACACCGAGAACACGCGGCCCCAGGAGAACACGTTTCCCAAGGGCGAGCCGGACCTGAAGAAGGAGAGCGAGGAGGACAAGTTCCCCGTGTGCATCCGCGAGGCCGTCAGCCAGGTGCTCAAGGGCTACGACTGGACGCTGGTACCCATGCCGGTGCGCGTCAACGGCTCGAGCAAGAACAAGCCGCACGTCAAGCGGCCCATGAACGCCTTCATGGTGTGGGCGCAGGCGGCGCGCAGGAAGCTCGCCGACCAGTACCCACACCTGCACAACGCCGAGCTCAGCAAGACGCTGGGCAAGCTCTGGAGGTAGGGCGGGCGCGGCAGGGTGGGTTCCGCGGCGGCGGCGGCGGCGGCGGCGGGGGGCGCTGGCCGGGACCGTCTGTCCGCGCCCCGCCTCCCAGCAGGAGGGAGTTGCCGGTCCCGGAGCAGGCGGGGTGGGGCGGGGGGGAGGCGAGGGGGAGGAATGGGGACGAGGTGTAACTTGGCTCAGAGTTTGACAAAGTTCTTGAATTGCTCTTGGGGAAAAGGGGGAGGGGGTAGGTGGAGCGGGGAGGGGCGGCGGGGCGGGGGGGAGGGGGAAGATGGCCAGAGGAGGGGAGAACACCAGCAGAAGACTCGGTGGGAGAGGGCTGCCGGCCGGATCTCCCGCCGCAGTGAAGTTCAATCCCAAGGAATTGAAGTCTGCCTCCCCCTCCCTCGAACTGCGCTCCCCCGTGAAGCCCTTCGCCCACGGAGATGGGATGCAGGGTGGGGGGAGAAGCCGAGGCTAGAGGGCCCTGTGGCAGGACGGAGGGGGGAGAAGGGAGGCTGCTGGAAATAGGTGGGTGCAGTGTGTGTGTGTGCAGTGGCGGGGAGGGGGGGGCAGGAGGAGCTCCTTGTAGATTAAGTGGTTTTTCACAAAGTTTTTAAAGGGTGTTGCGGACGGAAGGGGGGCGGGTATAACGCCAGTAGCAAAGGCCCGGAGAGCGGGAGCCGCGGAAAGCTATTTTCATCTCCAGGGTTTCCAAAAGAGGAGACAAGGGGAGAGGGCGGGCCGGGGAGGGTCCGCTCAGGTCGGACTAAAAGAACGGAGATTTTTTGTTTTCTTCTTTTCTTTTACTTTTTTTTTTTTTTTTTTTAAAGAAAAGTTTCGAGTTGCGGTAGTGGCTGGAAAGCAGGGAGGAGGGAGGAAGGGGGGCTGTGTTCGAAGAAGCCGAGGGGTGGGGGTCACCTCCTCCTCCCGCCGGCCTGACAGCTCAGCCGGTTTCACGGAGCCCCCCCCCTCTCTTTTTGTCTGCTACCCCACCCCACCCCACCCCCAGACTGCTGAATGAGAGCGAGAAGCGGCCCTTCGTGGAGGAGGCGGAGCGGCTGCGCGTGCAGCACAAGAAGGACCACCCGGATTACAAGTACCAGCCGCGGCGGAGGAAGTCGGTGAAGAACGGCCAGGCGGAGGCCGAGGAGGCCACGGAGCAAACGCACATCTCCCCCAACGCCATCTTCAAGGCGCTGCAGGCCGACTCGCCGCACTCCTCCTCCGGCATGAGCGAGGTCCACTCCCCCGGCGAGCACTCCGGTGAATCTCCTCCCGGCCCCGCCCCCCCACCCCCGGCCAAGCCACCAACCCCCACCCTGGCACACCGCGCCCCGTCTGGCACACCCCCGGGCCCCCAGCCACCTAGTGGGCTCTGCTTAGGGACCTGGCGCTCCCTGGGGAGGAAAACACACTAACCACTGCGCCAAGCCCCTGAAAACACACACGCGCGCGCACACACACACCCCCCCCCAACCTAATCCTTGCATCCTAACAGTAATTTTTATTGCGGGGTAAAATGCCTTTACAGCTTTACAGGACTTCTCCCTTTTTCTCTTTGCTCCCCCAGCCCAAAAGCACACACAGGGCTCTTGTACAAGTAGCAGTTTGGTCTTCCGGACCCTCCGGGCCTCAGACCCTCCCCTGATAAGAGGAGACTGCCGAGTGTGTACCGGCGAGTTAATCATTCAGCGATTTCTCTCGGGCGCAGCGCGCCTCCCCCGCGGATACGGGACACTTTAGCGAAGGGGGGGAGGGGGTCCCAGGAGGGTTCCTGAGACTAAAGCCTCCGTACAGCCCTGCTTGATTGCCCTCTGCTTCTTCCTCTTTTATCGCCCTCAGGGCAATCGCAGGGTCCACCGACGCCACCCACCACCCCCAAAACCGACGTGCAGCCGGGCAAGGCTGACCTGAAGCGAGAGGGGCGCCCGCTGCCAGAGGGGGGCAGACAGCCCCCCATCGACTTCCGCGACGTGGACATCGGCGAGCTGAGCAGCGACGTCATCTCCAACATCGAGACCTTCGACGTGAACGAGTTCGACCAGTACCTGCCGCCCAATGGCCACCCGGGGGTGCCGGCCACGCACGGCCAGGTCACCTACACGGGCAGCTACGGCATCAGCAGCACGGCGGCCACCCCAGCAGGCGCTGGCCACGTGTGGATGTCCAAGCAGCAGGCGCCGCCGCCGCCCCCGCAGGCGCCCCCACCGGCCCCGCCGGCGCCCCCGCAGCCGCCCGCGCAGGCGCCCCCCCAGCCGCCCGCGCAGGCGCCCCCGCAGCCGCCCGCGCAGGCGCACACGCTGACCACGCTGAGCAGCGAGCCGGGCCAGGCCCAGCGAACGCACATCAAGACGGAGCAGCTGAGCCCCAGCCACTACAGCGAGCAGCAGCAGCACTCGCCTCAGCAGATCGCCTACAGCCCCTTCAGCCTCCCGCACTACAGCCCGTCCTACCCGCCCATCACCCGCTCGCAGTACGACTACACTGACCACCAGAACTCCGGCTCCTACTACAGCCATGCGGCGGGCCAGGGCTCCGGCCTCTACTCCACCTTCACCTACATGAACCCGGCGCAGCGGCCCATGTACACCCCCATCGCCGACACCTCCGGGGTCCCTTCCATCCCGCAGACCCACAGCCCCCAGCACTGGGAACAGCCCGTCTACACACAGCTCACCAGACCTTGAGGAGCGCTTAGACAGAGCGACGATGGCCGTGATGATCATAAAAAGAACCCAAGAAATAACGCAACCAACCAGAATTTCCTTTGGACATTTTTTTTTCTTTCTTATTTTTAAAGACACGTACGCTGAAGGCAACTCGAACTCAGATTCCAAGACAGAAGCATTAACTATCCAAACGCGTTACCACCTTGTTGCGAATCAGTGGCCAGGCCACTCTTGGCTAGATGGACCCGCGGAACCGACAGGAAACTGGACTGCAAACCTTCAGAGCAAGCGTGGAGGATGATGGAGATGCGTGTGACCAGTTTGCTCAGTCTCTCTGCCTGTTTGGACTTTGTAATTATTTTTTAGCAGTAATTAAAGAAAAAAGTCCTCTGTGAGGAATATTCTCTATTTTAAATATTTTTAGTATGTACTGTGTATGATTCATTACCATTTTGAGGGGATTTATACATATTTTTAGATAAAAAAATTAAATGCTCTTATTTTTCCAACAGCTAAACTACTTAGTCGAACAGTGTGCCCTAGCTTTTCTTGCAACCAGAGTATTTTTGTACAGATTTGCTTTCTCTTACAGACAAACAGACAAAAAAAAAGTTTGTGTGTTGTATTAACCTACAGAAGCCACAGATTTGTGTTACGTGATCAGTTGGGGGGGTTAGCTTTGCTTAATTCCTCAGGCTTTCTGATTCAAGGAGAAGTTGCCTTAGAAAAATCAAGGCCTTATTTTGCAAATACGGAAGTAAACAATAGTCTAGAGACGATTTGGTAAGCATTTGGTAAGCTTTATCATATATATATGTTTTTTAAACAAGAGAAAAACACCTTAAAGCCTTAAAACCATGCTGCTGGAAAATCCTTGTGCCCTCTTTTAGTGCATTTCCTCCTGTGTTTGCTCGCTCACCGCAACCTTAAGAAAGAAGCAAAAGGCAAGCAAAGGAGACGAAATCTGTTTGGGGAATGTTTCAGCAGCCAATACTGTGCCCCAGCACACTGCCCCCTGGTTGCCTGCCCGGGCCCCATGTGGAACACAGATGCTAGAATCCTCTCACTTACACTGTCACCTGTGCCTCTCTGAAAACCAGCAGTTAACTTCAAGACATTCCATGTGCTAAAATTATTTATTTTGTAAGGAGAGGTTTTAATTAAAAACAACAAAAAAATCTTCCTTTTTTCTTTTTTTTTTTTAAATTTACCTTCTTTAAAATAGGTTGTTGGAGCCGTCCTCAAAGGGTATGGTCATCTGTTGTTAAATTATGTCCTTAACTGTAACCAGTTTTTTTAATTTATCTCTTTAATCTTTTTTTTTTTTTTTATTAAAAGCAAGTTTCTTTGGATTCCTTGTCCTAGATTTGTATAAATGCCTTTTTGTCTGTCCTTTTTTTTTTTCCTCTTTGTTGTTTTGTTGAAAACAAACTGGAAACTTGTTTCTCTTTTTGTACAAATGAGAGTTTGCAGATGTAGTGTATCACTGAGTCATTTGCAGTGTTTTCTGCCACAGATCTTTGGGCTGCCTAAACTGTGTGCGTGTGTGTGTGTGTGTGTGTGTGTGTGTGTGTGTGTGTGTTGTGACTCAAAATAATGCAAGCATGTGTCATCGATGTTCCCCTATGTGTTCTCTTGGAGAGGGGGAGGAATGGGGAGGGGGGTCAGCCCACTGACAGACCTTAATTCTTAATAATTCTGTGGCTGGAGAGTGAGGATTGCTTTTTAAAAAAGACAGCAAACTTTTTTTTTTTATTTAAAAAAAGATATATTAACAGTTTTAGAAGTCAGTAGAGTAAAATCTTAAAGCACTCTTATAATATGGCATCTTTCCATTTCTGTATAAAAGCAGATCTTTTTTTAAAAAAAATATTTCTGTAACTTAAGAAACCTGGCATTTAAATCATATTTTGTCTTTAGGTAAGGTTTGGTTTGTGTTTGTGTTTTGTTTGTTTTGCTTGTTTTCCCCCCCAAACCTTTTGTTTTCTCTGTGAAACTTACCTTTCCTTTTTCTCTTCCTTTCTTTTTTTTTGTATATTATTGTTTACAATAAATATACATTGCATTAAAAAGACAATGGCCTATGGACTTATTCCTCTGGTTCTCCTGTTAAAAGGATGGTTTGAAGAATTGGGACACCAAAGAGATCATGACATCCCAATCATTGTGATGTTTTTATTTTTTATGCACACTTCTGGCAATCCTAAAACCTGCTCTGAAGAAAAGACTGTGTCCCCAAAAATCAGAGCAGAAAAATCTTGAAAAGTGCCACCCCATTAAGTCACATAGAGAATTACATGTCCGTAGCTGCCATTCTGGCAAAGATGTTTGTTGTGGTTTTAACACTCTCATGCTTCAGGGCAAAAGCTGCTCCCTTGAAGACGTCAGAGGGGGAATATTAGCCCTGAAATCAGTAGCTCGTCAGAAGACAGAATGCCGAAGGGGGTGACTTGCCTGTCTGAATGTAATAGAGCAAAGCTTCTGTGATTGTGAACACATAGCAAAGAAACGGGGCGTCCATTGAAAAGGCAAAGGAAGCCAATGTAAAACTGTCCGAAGGAGACCAGGGGGAAATCTGTCCCATTAAGTCTCCTGGTTTATCTGCAGGCACAACGACATGAGATTCCCTTCTTTTTCTGTTCCCTCCAGTTTAACTCATTCTGAGAAGATGCAAAGCCATCGCAGAAGTAATAAGACCTAATCCTGTTTTCCTTGGCCTCAGTTACATGGGAGTTTCCAGGATCAGAGAATCGTTCAGGTCATTTTTCATTTAACAGATGAAATCACTCCTTCCCTCCCACCCCCAACACTGAGACACCCCACCTCCCCCCGACACACACACACACCCCAGCTGATTGGGGAAGTGACTTTAAGGAGGCGAGTCTGCATTCTCATCTCAGGCTGGTTTCACTACTGGGCCCATGTCTCTGACAGTCTTAACCAGCGTCCAAACTTGGTTATTACCTCACATTGTCTGTTTTTGCTTATTGGATTCCTGGCTTGTGTCCCACGCGAGGATCATGGCAACCAGGAAAATGGTAGTTATCAAATCGAGGCAACATTATACTCTCCTCCTTTGCAAATTCCTTCAACAAACACTGATACCTGCAGGGTGCTGTGCAAATCCCCCCCTGCCCCCCCAAGACGGCAGACTCTGTTCCTTGTTTGTGCCATAGCGTCCGTTCACTCAGGCCCAGAGTCCATCCTCCATGGGTACAAAATCTCTATTTTTCCCCCTTGCCAAAACTCACAGCATCCTTTTCAAAAGTCTCCGTGCTGTTCATTAGTTCTCGTACACCCTTATGTGCCCTAAGTCTGTTGTCAATTAAAATCAACACATTCCATCCCATCACGACCACCGCTTTCCCCAAACCTCTACTGTTTGTCAGATTGCTCTCTCTTCTCCTAGAAATGTGCTCTTTTCCTCAGTATGTAACCTTTGGCAGACCTTCTTAGAGCCAGAATGTTCTGTTGAGACATAAACTTGCCAGGTGACCTAGGGCAAGTCTCTTACTTTCCTGTTCCTCGGTTTCCCTTTTTGTTAACGTTTATAATCCCTCCCTCATGAAACGGTCGTTTTTAGAACAGTTTTTAGCAGGGAGCCGCCTGGGAATTGACCGCATCAGAATTGACCGGTCTCTACAGGATTCCTCCTACATTAGGACAAGAAGGAAAGGGCAGAAAGGTTTTCACAAGCTCCCAGGTGGGTCTGATACACAGGAAAACACAACAGACACTGGAGTGCAGAGCATGCTTCTGAATCGGCTCACCCCCATCCGCCGGATCTGGTCAAAGCCCAAGATCACCAGATTATAAAATACGTTAGAGGAATTTTTATTCTAAATCCAGAAATGCAGAGCTTATCACCTTGACAACAAGATCTTGATTGGAAACAGCAGAGTCCTCCAGACCAGAAAAAGCTTGTATGCAGATCCAGGGTTATTTGTTTATTTGTACTCAAAATAAAATCTCTCTCTCTTAACTATTTTAACAAAAAGGGATTTTTTAGCAAAATGGGATAAACAAAAGGGAATTGAAAAAACTCATTTAGAATCAGTCTTTTGCACTATTATTAAAATGGAACTTATGGATTAGTTTGAGCTGTGTGTTTGACTTTCCCACCTCAACGCCGTGCCTTCCCTCTCCTTCCCCTGACTTCCAAAATGAACATTTTTGAGGCACCACGGTGGCACTTTTTAACTTAAATTAATTGATGAACTATTGCTATACCAGAGATGGATTTCCTATGATGCTAAAGAAGCTTAAGCTTCACACAGGCTCCTTTGAAGGCCCTGTACTTAAACTTCTATTTTTAAAATTTATATTCTTTTCTTAAAGAGCTCACCCCTCAAAAAAAAACACACACACACACACACACAAAACTGTATAAGCTTCAGGCCCCACAAAACCTAGGTCTGCCCCGGACTATAGCTGCTGGGCAGCAAACCATGACATCAGAGGCTGCAAACAAGATGCTTTTCTTTCTGTTCTCAGCAGTGCCTGATACACAGTAGGTGCTTAATAAATACCAACCTTTTATCATATCCACGGACCTGATGGCAATGTCACAGAACACGTTATTGGGAACCTATACCATAGCATTCTGCCCCTTGACCTTACACGATTTTCTTATCCCTCTGAGACTCAAATGATTCTCATTTCTCGAATGATACTGTCTCGTGGGCATAATAGAGATTAAATGAAGTAAAGCCCACAAGAAATGTTAATCACCTGTCCTTGCTCATTCTTTCACTTCCCTCTTCCTACACATTTCTTTTTTCCTTTCTTACACCACCTTTCCCCTGTGTTTTCTTAGGATCTCCCACTGCTTCTTGCAGCTGAAAAAAAAGTTTGCTGGGCCCTGACTGGGCTTCTCTTTCTCCATCACTCACAGACTAGGACTGACTCTGGATATCTGAAGAAGAATCATTTTTAGACCAATACAACATGGGACAGGCAATGTCATATGTGCATTTATTTAAAACAACCAGGCAAAATGTGGGGCAATATGAACATTCCCTTGTAGTTTACTGCTAGATACGTTTCTTGAAATTTCAGGACTTTATACTGAACTTAATCCAGTTACTGTAATTTCATGCTGCCATATTCCACTTTAGGAAGATTTATACTCCCATTCTTCTCCTAAACATTTTTGGAACATCTCCTGTGGGTTAGGATTCAGCAGTGAACAAGACAGACATAATCCATGCCCTCATGGGGTTTCCATTTTGGGGTGAAGAAGGCAGGGGAAAACAAATAGTACTCCCTGATATTTTCTTGTTCACGTGCTATGAAAAAAAATGCAACTCATTAGGGCCAGTTGGGAGGCTATTGTAGCCACCCAGGTGAAAGACGATGGTGGCCTGGTCTAGGATGGCGGAGGGTCAAGGTAGATGATGGATTTAGGAATAACTTTGGTGGGACCTTCACGAACTCGCTTTTTCTCTCCTGATCTCCATCCATTTTTCACTGACATGAAATTTACTCTGACCCAATTTACATAGAGGTGACCCACTCTATCTTAGCCATTCCTTCCTGCCCACCAAGAATAATCTTGTATTAGTCTCTCTACTTCTTGATAAAATACAGATTCATGTATCTCACAATCTTCTTTTTCACTGGAGACATCAAGAGAAGGATCCAGTCCCTGGAATCCAAGAGGGTCTCTTGATCTCCAGAGACTTGGTTACTGCACCCCACAGGTTTATGGAATCAGAAATTTGGAAGGTATGATGAGAAGTCTCTTAGTTTGGTTGGACTCTCATCGCAAAAGTCCTTTATCAGCATCTCAGCTGTTGAATGACTCCTCAGTGTTTCCTAGAAGGCTTGCATTGATTGACAGTTCACTTCTCCTGTCAGGGAGATTTTTTTTTTTTTTTTTTTTTCAGGGAGATTTTTGATGCTGGAAAATCTTATCTCTGCAGTTTCCATCCAATGGTCCAAGGTGACCTACCTCTACACCAACATGATATGAGTCTTGTCTTTCTTCCAAATGACAGACCTTCAACTATTTGTACAGTTTTCAAGTTTTCTTTTAGTTGTTTTTTTTACCGTGTTAGAATTTCCAGTACATTTTACATTATGATATGGTTCCCAAGCCCTTTCATATCTTGCCATTTTTCTTTGCATGTACTTCACTTACCAAAATTTCTCTCAATTTAGCATGCCCAGAATTATTTCCAGGACTCCAAATATGGTTTGACTAATATGGAATACAAATAGATTCACCCCCTTTTTTTTTTTTTTTTTTTTTTCGTTTTGAGATTCACCCCTTTTGTCACCGGAAATTGTGCTTCTATTAATTGAAATTTAAATTGTATTTGTTGTTGTAGTAGCCAAATCACCAGAAAGCCCTCACCAATCCTGTCATTGTGCAACTGATTTTTTGAACTCAGTTACCAAGCTTTACATTTACCTCTGTCTTGACGGGAGAGTGACATATACAGATTCAATGGAAGGAAAAAGAGGAAAAGGGACGGACATCATTGAGCCCTTACTTTGCCAGGCACTGTGACAGATGTTTTATATACATGATCTCATTGAATCCATTTAATAACCCTTAGAGACAGGTGTTATTATTACAGTTTTATTAAGTAGGAAACTGAGGTTCAGAGAGATTAAGCAATGAACCTAAGGTCACGTAACTAGTAAACATTATAGACAATTAGCATGGACTCCCCCACCCCACAGCCTGTCTCCCCTGCCCCCCAACCTAGTCCTGTTTTCAAAAGAGAATTTGAAATAGAGTTTTTAATGGAGAAAGGAGAATAAATTCTTTTGTTGTAGATTATGTTACAGGAAATATCTTTAAAGCAAAATTTGACCTCTGACACACATCCCCACAGCCATAGTTCAAAACCTTCCAATGGCTACCTATTCACTTGGAATACAATCTAAATTCCTTATCATGGGCTATCATGTCCTACTCCAGGGGTTTGCAAATTATAGCCCACGGACCAAATTCGGCCCACCACTTACTGCCGCAAATAATGGTTTATCAGAACATAGTCACACCCGTTAGCTTACATACTATGAACACGACTTTCATGCTATGATAGCAGAATTAAGTAGCTGCAACAGAGGTCATGGCCGGCATAGCTTAAAATATTCACTAGCTGATCTTTACAGAAAAGCTTTGCTGACCCTTTTTCTACAGAGTCCAGCCCTTGCCTATTTCTGTGACCTCCTCTCTTACCATCATCCTACTTATTCCCTATGTTACCACCCCTCTGCCTTCTCTCTCATTCTCGAATCTGCCAAGCTCTTTGCCAATTAAGGGCCTGTGCACTTGCTACTTCCTCAGCCTAAAGCACCCTTTCATCAGAATTTTCGGTTGTTTCCTTTCCATTTATCAGATCTCACCTCAAACATCACCTCTGCCAAGGGACCTTACCTGACCGTCCCAGATCAGAGAGCCCACACTGCTATCATCCCAGTCACTCACTCATTTTTCTGTATATTTTTGTAACACCGTCACTTACTGAAATGATCTTTGCCGTTTACGTTCCTCTCCTCTGACTAAGGCTTTGAACTTTGCCTTGTAACCAACTTACCTCTAGTGCCTAGAAAAGTGTCTGACGCATAACAGGAGCTCAGAAATTGTTTACTGATGAATTCATTAATATTTCAAGTCGTTTTTATTGCCCTAGATTCCGAGTTAGGAACTGAGAATTAGGGGTTCAAAGGCCAAAAGTCATCAATTACTCTGTAATTAAATCATAAATTTAGTGAACATTGGATGAGCGTTCACTACGTGCCAGATAGGATTTGGGGACTCCAAAACGAATAAGAGAAGGAGCTCACAAGGAAAAGGATGGAGGTAAAGTAATTAAACCAACAATAGTGATGAGTGTTAAGTTAGAGGTGTGCACAGAATCCTATACAAACACAGAAGCCGGAAGCAGAGGGAGCCTTTTGGAGGAGGAGGAGGTCAATTAGCTGAGGAGAAACATTTCAGACACAGAGAAGGGACTTTCTGAAGCAAGAAAATGGAGATCGGAAACAGATTCTCACTTGGGGACCGCTACAAGTTGGTCTGGTGTGACCAAGACTGGATGTGGGTAGGTAAATGGCGGAGAATTAGTTGAGAGATAAGCAAGGGTAGAGTCCTAGGGAACTTTAGGAGGATTTTAACCAGGGTGGGCACAAGAGCAGTTGTGTGCTTTAAAAAGTTGGGGTGGCATCATTCCAGCCCAGACTTTTGACTTTGCTGTCAAAATCCAAGAACAGGGAGACCACTTAGGAGTCTCTTGTTCCGTCTACTGGGGAAGAGTGAAAGCCTGAGCTGAGATCAAGGCAGTGGCAGTAAAAATAGAGAGAGGATGACGGCTCTGAAGAGACTCAAGGGGTTGAGGTGGAAGGGTGTGAGAACTAGTGGGATGTAGACACAGAGGATGAAGTCAAGGATAATCTCTGTGCTCTGTCTTCAGTGTCAAGGTGAGAGGTGGTGCCATTTAACCAACACTGGAATATAGGAACGTGCTCAGAGATACTCAGTGGGCACTTGGACAGACATGCCAGCTATAATATTGAGCAAACATGGCATGTGGATTGGGATCAACACACAACTTTATTTTTGCCTTTACTGTCTCTTTAGACTTTATTCCAGAGCTGGGATCTTCCCTTGGCCCTGAGTGACCCTTGAGGGTGGAATTGGGAATTGGGGCCATAAGAACGGAACTTTTCCCAACATTCTCAGAAAATCAAAAGTCCTCTGGTTATTTAGTGAAAAAATAAATAGTCTTGTTTCAGTCCTTGAAATGTCCCACCCTGGGGGATACCTAAACCGGCTTAATATTAAATCTTCTCCCCTCCTCAACTCATGATTGTTTCAGGATGGAAAGCTGGAGTGGGGAAGAGGGATGGTCCTACCCTTCTCTGCACATCCCGTCTGCTGTGTTCTGCCTGCCCAACAGATTCAAAGGGGATTGGACAGGTAGGGGAGACGAGGAAAGGGAAGGGAAGGGGACTTGTATCTGGATGGCATCACACTCTTGGGTCCTCATAGATGGTTAAGACTGGCATCCCTGGTGGGCCAGGCTCTTGATCAGAGCTGGTTCTTTTTCTCCTGGGGCACTTTTATGACTCCTTATTCATGCAGTTGTCTTAACTCAGAAAGATACACTGCTATTCAAACTGGTAGTTTTCAACCCTTACCCCACTTCTGAGCATGCTCAGAATACCTCCGGCCTTGTTCAGCGGTGAAGTCTCCTTGCCCCTGCAGGAGACTCTGCTACACAGGACCTAAGGTGACCCCGTGCTTGCTCTCTCTCCCAGAGAACCACGTTAGGTAAGTGGAAACACACCACTTAGCCAAGAGAAGTCAGCACCTCTCACATCTTACCCAAGTTACCTAGACTCTTGAGCCAGGCACCATTTCTCTGTGTTCCCCACCTGTAAATACTCATTCCAAAGCTTTATGAGCAACCTCTTTAAAGGCCCATTTGCTAAACTTAGGGTTAGTGAATAACACCACCCCACCTCTCCATCGAAGAGAAGATGAATATCCATTGCATGGCATCGACTCTCCAAGAATCAGCCTTCACAGATTTTCTTCTCCCTTTCTGATCCACCCCTCCTTTATTTTCTAGAGGCAATTTTTTTAAAATTACGTACTATGAAATGCATAGCTCTTAAGTGTATAACTCAATAATTTTTGATAAACGAATACATCTGAACAGCGACCACCTGAATCCAATTCTAGAACATAAACGTCACCCCAGAAAGTTCTCTCATTCCCTCTTTCAGTCAATCCCCATCTCCCACAGACAACCACTGGTCTGATTTCTATCACCACACATTAGGTTTACCTGTTCTTGAACTTCATACGAATGGAATCACATAATATGTACCAATTTATATCTGGCTTCTTTTGCTCAACAAAATTTCTATGAAATTCATCAATGCTTTTGCATGTATTCAGTAGTTCATTCTTTTCTCTTGCTGAGTAGTATTCCATTGTATAAATATACAACTGTGTGTTTATCCATTTTCCTCGTGATGGACATTTGGATTTTTTTTTTTTTTTTTAGTTTGAACTATTGTGAATAAAACTAATATAAATCTCTCTTGGGCAAACACCTAGAAATGTTATTGCTGGGTCATAGAATAGATAAATGCTCAGCTTTGTAAGAAACTTCAAAACCATTTTCCGAAGTGCATAAATCATTTTACACTCCCACAAGCAACCTAAGAGTAGTCCAGTTCCTCTACATCAATACCAACATTTGTTGTCAGATTTAAAAATTTTGACACCTGTTTTTGCAAGTGTGAAATGGTATCTCATGCTTTTAATGTGCATTTCCAATGACCTCTCTTCCTCCAAGACCTGTGTAACTCCCTTGCACGTTGTTTTGCATTACAGAATTCATATGACATCAGATCTGACGACCTCCTACTCTTTTGGAACCCAGATGTTTATTTCCCTTCACTGGATGGGAAGAGTTTGAATATCCATTTTTCTTATGACTTTTCATTTTTCCAGCTGCCTCGGCACTGTATGAATCCAGCTAGAGCCATACAGGGCACGCCAAGCACTGTGAGGGAGCCGATTGTGCTGGCTTTCCAGGTCCATCTGGAGATTAATAGGGCCGGGAATCCAGGAGCATCTAATGGGAGGCTCTTAGCTCCTTTACAGGCAGCTTGGGAGGGTGGAGGAAGTCAGGATAAGGGAGGGAAATGTGAAAACCCAAATAAACGTCTGAACTTCTAGGTGGTGCTTATTCAAATTACCCCAAATTCTCTGACCTGTGGGGAGCTAACCCACATCTATGCAGATAAGGGACCTTACAGAAAGACGGTGTTTGTGGGGCTTTCATACTTTATAGCTTAAAGCCCTTGGAAAGGGTGAGATTTGCTCCTTTTCTGAGTGTCCCACGTCTCCGTAAATTCAGCAGACAAGAGACGCTTCTTTTCTAGGGTCCCCCAAAACAGCGATAGGGCAAGGAGTTGGGAGCCTCATTTCCCCTTAAGCCTGAGGCCCCTGAATCCCAGAATGATCAAGCTTTATTCGCCGTCTGCCCAGTCAAGGGATCTGCCTCTCTCCAGAACCAATTTTGAAAGTCCCTGAAATTTCTGAAGCCGTCACTGAACATGAACACACATCTGACCTCTGAGTTGATTTCATCACCCAGCTGGCCCCTGTCTGAACCCCTGCCTCCATGGAGAATTCTTGAAATCCATCCTATTCTCCACCTGCAGCTGTTTTCTGGGATTTGAAAAAAAAAAATGATACAGCATTTTTAAGTCTCCCCAGTGTCCCTGCTCCTTGATCTCCTATTCCCACCAAGACTCTTTCCACTCCAATTTTCAACTGTGTTATCTGGTCATTTCGATTCAATCAGAGCGCAAGTGGTTAACTCTTTATTTATTTATTTATTTATTTATTTATTTATTTTTTGGGGCTGCGTTGGGTCTTCGTTGCTGCGCGTGGGCTCTCTCTAGTTGCGGCGAGCAGGGGCTACTCACTGCGGTGGCTTCTCTTGTTGCGGAGCATGGACTCTCAGCACACGGGCTTCAGTAGTTGCGGCACGTGGGCTCCGTAGTTGTGGCTCGCGGCCTCTAGAGTGCAGGCTCAGTAGTTGTGGCGCACGGGCTTAGTTGCTCCGCGGCATGTGGGATCTTCCTGGACCAGGGCTTGAACCCGGGTTCCCTGCAGGGATTGGCAGGCAGATTCTTAACCACTGCGCCGCCAGGGAAGCCCCAGTTAACTCTTGAAACCAAGCCTGCACCTCATGCCAGGCAGCAAAATTAAGATGGCAGGAAAGTAACTTGAGCCAACAGAGCATCCGAAATCAGCCGTGAGCAGTAGCGGATCAATGAACATGAGGCCAAATGAAATTCAGCTGTCCAGCTAGAGGCCGGCACCCATAGCTATTAACCAAAACAGTCCTCATGGGCACAGAGTATAGAGAGAACTGTCTTGCTCTGGTCTCCCCAGCCACATTGCTCAAGAGGTCATAATCATCGAGACAACAAATGTTTCTTTCTCATTTACCACCTGACAGGCTCAATGCTAGAAGCCAGTGGTACAGGGGGACCTCACACCTAGTAGGGAGAGATCCCCGTTCAACAAGGATATTTAATAAATTATGGAGAGTTATGTTCCTGGATTAAATTTAGTCCAGGGAGTTCAGTGAAATAAAAAAGAGCTTAGAGTCAGGAGTTCCCTAGTTTCTAAATGTCTTCATCCGAATGTGTAGTGCTTTTAAATACCAAATGAAAAATGAAAGATTCTTTAATCCATAAATAACTTGATTACCAGAAAAATAAAATCAATATCCTGGTTTGTAGAGCCATCTTCCATTTGATGGGCATTTAGATTACCGTATGTGGCCTACGTGGTCACACGTACCCTCCGCGTTACACTTTATTACAACTTTAGTGATTTAACGGAAACTCTAATTCCCGTTCATGACCGAAGGTGGAGTGGCAAATTCCTCGCTTTCCCAGAAGCTCCGTCTGGTCTCGTATGAGAGCTACACTCTTCCCCCACGTTGCCACATTTTCCCCTCTTGATTTCTGCCCAACCCAAAAGTCCTTCTGGAGAAACAGTCCAATAGCTTTTGACAGGGAGCCAGTGATTATGACTAAATGTCTTTTCTGCTTATTCAGTGTACCATCCTGGTCAATCGTGGACAAAAATGACATGGTGTGCCAACTTGCTGTCAACCTGATGTGCCAAGACACTGACAAAATCCAGGTTTCAACAAAGTTGGGGGATTTATATGATGTGGAAGAAGGAACAGCCGCCCTGCACAGTTAACTACCAACCTCAGTGAGGGGGCTTCTTTGCACATCTTCTCCTGATACATTAAAAGGTAATTCCATCTGTCTTGCAGTCTGGCTTGGAGAGTAAGGAGGGGAGGAAGGGCGTAGGGTCGATCTGATGACCTGCGGGGTGGGCAACAGCTATGCTGAGGACATTATTTTGGGTGATGCCCGCCCGGCCTGGGAGCAGAATCTTGACAGACAGACTGCAAGCCCCTCAGGCGAGGACCCACCCCACAAGCTGCTGTGGTCCTGCCACAGCTGTTTCCGTTTTTTATGACGATTTTCTCCGCGTTTCATTTTTCCAGGCCAAAAAGAAGCTCAGGGGGGCCCATCTGTTTCTCTCTTGTGCTTTTCCCCGTTCCCAGGAGCAAGGCAGACGCAGGCACGTGTGCACACACACTCCACACCAGCCACCTCCAACTCCTCTCCGGACAACAAAGAACGGAACCAGCAGTGAACTCTCTCCATCCACACTGACGACACTCCAGGCACCTGTGATGAGAGGCACCCCTGGGAGAGGAGGTGGTGTCCTCAGAAAGCTTTAAAGGAAGAGTGTCTGTTGACAGCAGCCTCGGATGCAGGAGCAAACCTTCCCCTGAAAACAACCGTTTTTCTTCCTAGGAGAACTTGCAGCTTTGTCTTGATTTTACTTTAACTTTTCTACTTAAAACAAAAACAGAAAAACGAACAAAAACAGGCCTAATGGTTTAAGCCCGCAGTGCAAATTCACTCAAATTCCAGAAAGCCTAAGAGAAATTATGCCATCAGGTTTAGGAAAAGTTAGAAACGAATTGAAAGACCAACTTGCCCCTCAAGAGAGAAAGGAGTAGTGCCATCCCTGAAAAGGGCACTGAAAGAGCTGGGCAATGTCTCTAAGGCCCCAAGGACAAAGCTAGGGCTTTGAGGATGTTGTCACACCGAAGTACCCAAACCGGACTTTTTATGACTATTTATCCTTCACTCTGTGGCAGGAGGATGTCTCCACGTTCTCCACCCAGAAGAGCTGTTGCCTCTCATGCCGAAGTTGGTAGAATTCCCTTCTTGCTTCTGCTGTCATCAGAGTTTTCTGGAGCACTAACTTTCTTATGTTTCTGGATCGTTCAAGAACCTCCAGCACTGGATCCCAAGAACAATCTCAGCCAAGTAAACCTTTAGATTCTTTTAAGCCCCTCTCCTCCTCCTTCCCCGATGGATCCACCTCCAGTCATCTCTCTGGATAATCTGTCCTCCACCCCCATCACAGTGCTGGATCATTCATCCCTGTACATTGGGGTTTCTCAACCTCAGCACTATGGGCATTTTGGGGGTGTGGGGGAATGTCCTGTGTATTATAGGGTGTTTAGCAGCGTCCCTGACCTCTAACCTCTCAGCTTCAGAAGCATCACTCCCCAGCTGTGACAACACTTAATAGTCACTAGATATTGCCAGATGTCCCCTGGGGCAGGGGAACAGCTGCCTTGGTCTAGAACCATTGCTGCGGGTCTATGTTCTTGTGATTCTTGGTCTAGAGCATACTCCTACTACCTCCCCTTATTTAAATCTTTGAAGACTTGAGTCACGTCCTCTGAAGACCTTGAGTGAGTCACTCCTGAGCTGGTGTATCCTATGCCTTTTCCATGCTACCTCGATAACACCCAGGTATTTACTTGCATTTTACTTTTACTTTGTCATTGCTTCCCAACTGTTTTATGTGGGTTTGTTTATTTTTTACAGCAATAGTTTTCAAGCTTATAGATGACTAGAGTTGTGCCTTACATTTTTTTTTTTTTTTGGAATCACCTGTAGCACTTAGCAATTAATACAGTGTTGCATTCATCACAGAGTACATGGCACATAGTAAGCCCTCGATAAATCTCAGTGAAAGGAAGGAAGAAAGGAAGGGATAAAGGAAAGAAAGAAGGAGGAAGGAAGGAAGGAAGGGAGGGAGGAAGGAAGGAAGGAAGGAAGGAAGGGGAGAGGGGAGGGAGAAAAAATATTTAGTATCTTCTTGTAGAATGAGAGAACGAATGGTATTTCTTAATTATCTTACCCTTGTCAAGGTATTCCTTTGTCCCCTTACTAGTAACTGCTTGCCAAATCACTGAAATCATCATCAGAAAGCTGAAGTCCGGGTAGCCCTGACTTTGGGCTTGGATGCAAATAGGACCCTGCTTTCTGATAACTTCTGATTTGAAACTTCCCCAAATGCAACCATCTTAAACCAAAAGTGATAGCATGTGTAGTTTTGTTTTGTTTTTCCATCGGTGAGTGCACTTAGGAGCTCCTGCTGCAAGTATGGTCCAGACCTTGGGTCTCCTCAGCACAAACTCAGAAGAACCTCCAGATGGTCTATGAAGGTGGATCAGTGGTGAAGATAAGGAAGGCATGAAAACACCTGAAAACCAAGCAACCAAAATGGACAACCACTGACCACACTCTTACAAGACCTGTGCATGTGGATTAGAGTTAGGGCGAGGTCTATCCAAGCTTGACGTGGGACTGAAGGGAGAAACTGAGCTGGAGAGTAGAAGACAGAGTCATCTCATTGATGACTCCTAAATTGCCACCCTGGATGTTGCAGATAGGAAAACGGAAGCAAACAAACAAAAACCCAAGATGTGTTAGCCTGGGTCTTCTGAGAAGCAGATGCTGAGATGGGATGATGTGCAAGGATGTTATTAGAGGACATGCCTTTGCGAAGGAACATGGGTGAGGGGGTGGGGAGCTGGCTGAGCTGGGAGAGCTCTCAGACCACCAGGCAAGTCTGACCCCAGATGAAGCAGAGGTAAAAGCAGGCCGTATGGGAATTATCCAGCCAAAGTCGGCCTTCACAGGAATGCTGGGTCTCCCAGGAGCAGGTCTCCCTCAGCATGGTATCCTTGCTGGGCTCAGCCCTTGGCCAGAAGCAGCCTGAGGGAGGCGTGGCTTCGGCAGCAACATGGGGCCGGGTTTCAGAGAGCAGCCGCCAAAGCCTTTGTGCAGCTACACTCCCTGTAGGTGGAGGTGCATTCTCATGGGAGACAGGGAAGGGGGACATTCAACTGAATTAAAGGAGATTGTGTGCATCATTGGTGAAGAAAGGGATGGTACTGACTCAGCCCACAAGCTCAGGAACGCTTAAAAACTATGGTCAGAGCCATTGCCTTTTCTCACCTGCTCTCTGAGTGCAAGTAACAACTCCTCACATGGTGAGCCAGTTGGTTGTATGCAGAGTAAAGATCCTTCATTTTCTTTACTGCTGTGACATTTAAATTTTTCTTTTTAACTATAAAAATGCCCTGCTTGTTGTGAATAATTAACAAATTGCAGATGTGTAGAAATAAGGCGTGGAAGGGCCCACACTCTCCAGCTTCCAGTGGAAACCTCTGTTAACCACTGCACGTGCCCTTCCATTGCACATGTGTCTGGTAAGTGCAAGAATGAAAAGCAGGGCAACGTGATTTACTGGACTTCTATCTCTCTAGCACTTTGTGCTGAACACCTGTCTTTTTTGATCCTCCTGATGACCCCAGGAGGTAGGAGGGCTCATTAGCCCCACGTCCCAGGTATTTGGATGAGAAGGCAGCAGTCAGAGGAACCAATGAAACACTGAGAGGCAGGTGGGCTGAGAGTTAAACTAGGGCCAGAAAGCAAGGAGCTGACAGCAGAGAACCACTGACCAGATTCTCTGTCATGACTCTGAGCTTCTGGGCAGAGAACCTGCAGCTCATACCAACGCTGATCCTGTTCCTCTCTCCCAAAGATTATGCTAGAATTTCTCTCTCAACAAGATATCTTATATGAACTCTGTGAAAGGTTTCCCCACTCTCCCTGGGAGACAGATTGGGTGTCTTCCTTCCATGAGTGTCAAGACTGCATTTTGACCCAAGATTCAAGGGGGAAAAAAAGATCTGTCCATTCATCTACTCATAATAAATTGCCTGTCCTACCTTTCAGAATAAAATACCATAGAATAAAATAAATACCATAGAATAAAATACCATATCAGGGAAAAGTTGATTCCTGAAAATGCTGCAGAGCTCTCATCCCTGTAGCGTACAAACAGACTATTCCATAACCTCCAAATCTTACACTACTCTCAACTGGTTGTACATGCTTTAGAACAAGCAGGCGCTACCCCAGAAGGGAAGAAAATAATACCACCAGGGATGCTAAACTTGCACCATGTTTACATTTGATCATCTCTATTTACAGGCCTGTGAGATCTGCCCACTGGGCTTTATTTTCTACCTAAGGGATGATGACCCTGAGTTGCCGGGGCTCTGAGTTCCTCATCGCCCCCAGTGGTCTCAAGTCATAAATTCCAAGTCGCTGTGAATGTGGCCAGACAGATTTTTAAGACTCCTGTAGACAGCAGACAATTAACCATCTCCCATCAGCTGGAAAATCAGCTCATTGGTTATTCAAGTTCATATCCAAACTCCTTTACATTAAAGAAGGCTTAGTAAGGTTCCTCCAGTTTCAGAACTAGAATCCCTCTGAAGCTATGGAGACAGGAAGAAGTCCAAAATGGGAGCCAGTCATGAGGAGGAAGGGTTATGCAAAGTCCTATGTGCATGTGGGTTGTAAGTCAATTACCATAGTCACTAGTTGCTTTCTTTTTTACCCAAATCACTTTATTGGAGTAGTTGTGCAAATAAGTCCTACAAGATACCAGCCTATACATTTTTTTTTTAATATTTATTTATTTTGGGCTGTGTTGGGTCTTCGTTTCTGTGCGAGGGCTTTCTCTAGTTGCGGCAAGTGGGGACCACTCTTCATCGCAGTGCGCGGGCCTCTCACTATCGCGGCCTCTCTTGTTGCGGAGCACAGGCTCCAGACGCGCAGGCTCAGTAGTTGTGGCTCACGGGTCTAGTTGCTCCGCGGCATGTGGGATCTTCCCAGACCAGGGCTCGAACCCGTGTCCCCTGCATTGGCAGGCAGACTCTCAACCACTGCGCCACCAGGGAAGCCCCAGCCTATACATTTTTTTTTCCAGTTTGCTCTGTCACTGGAAATTTATGTGCAAGTGTGTACTTACCTGGGGCAATTTGTAAAATGGCCAAATGGAGATACTTGACAGTGGCTGGGGCACCAGCATGGATCACAGATCATTCTTGCAGTGAAGCAGAAGGAAATGTTGGTGCACAGAGCAAGTCTTCCACCCTCGGTATTGGGGGCGCTGGCCACCAACTCAGAAGGGAGGTGCCATAATCAAGCACCACCAGGAGGGATGCTGAGAGCAGATTCTTGTGTCATCCCAGGGAACATGGCGGGCAGGACTGATTAGTGCTTGGAAGACCTCATGAGTGAAGATGGCAGGGAACTAACACAAATAAGACAAACAAGTAAGCCTTCCGTAATGTGGACTCAATTTCCATTGTTGACTTGATTTCTCACGAGTCTCCTTTTCAACCATTCTATGCTCCATGAATGACCGAGTCCCCTCCCCAATGCCTTTCCCCATCGCTGTATATGCAAATTCTATCTGGAGTTCAAGAATGTTACCTCCTTCACAAAGCCTTCTGTTAGCCCTCCTTTATCCCATTTTATGGCAATTACTGCTTGGGGTGGTACTCTTGCCTAAGGAGTGGTCATTTTAAAACAATTCTGACTATACCAATCTCCTATGTTAAAATATCTCAAAGGCTCTCCTTGTTTATAGAATAAAGTCCGATCTCTTTTATCAAACCTGGTAAGCTCTTTGTGACCTGGCCTCTCTCTATTCTGAGCAGCTTTATCTCTGCCTCTCCTGGCTTTGTTTGCTTTGCCCTTTAAGCGAAAGAAATACCATACTACTTGTCACTCCTCGCCGTTTCTCATAACTGTGGCTGGACCTGAATGGGTTCTCTTAGCTGATCTCTTGACCCCTTCACTTGGGTAACTCCTACTCATCCTCCAAGCCCTAACTGTGAGTCACCTCCTTCAGGAAGCTTTCCCTCCCCTGAGCTGGGTCAGCTTGCCCTCTGTACTCTCAGAGCATCTTAACACCCCCTCTTTTCTAGCATTTACCACACATTGTATTGCAATGATCTGTTGTCATACATGTTCTTCCCATGGGATTGAAACTTCTGTGAAGATGATGTCAATGTTTTATCTGCAATCCAATACCTACAGAGCATTTTATTTTTTTGTCTGTCGCTGCTGTGAATGTAATTGGGGCAATATAAAACTTTGGTGGAATGTTTTATTTCCTAATCACTCTGATTCCCATTCCTTTGACAGAGTCACAAGGAAAACAAAGCTCCAAGAGGCGTCAGGGTTCTTGCCCACCTGGTACCTATCCTGGTATCTGGTTCCTCCTGGCATTATTGGGGTTGTTGGTAGAAACTGTCTTAGTCAGTTTGCGCTGCTGTAATAGAATATCATAGACTGGGTGACTTATAAACAACAGAAATTTATTTCTCATAGTACTTGAGGCTGGGAAGTCCAAGATCACGGTAGAGGACCATCTTCTTGTCTTCTTGCTGTGACCTCATAAGGCAGAAAGGGGCTAGAGAGCTCTTGGGGGGGTGGTTGGAGGAGGAGGGGACTCCTTTATAAGGGCACTAATCCCCTTCAGGAGGGCTCCACCTTCATGATCTAATTACCTCCCCAAAGCCCCCACCTCCTGATACCATCACATGGGGGTTAGGATTTTAACATATGAATTTTGCAGGGAAACAAACATTCAGTCTATTCAGAAATATATCAACTTCCATGTACCCAGGCCAAGGAAATCTTATTATGAGATGACTTCATTAGTGACACATCATTATTTTAACCATATTCAAAACTTAGGTGTGTCAAGAATTAGAAAGTTAAAAAAAGAAAAACATAAAATAATAATTTTAAAAAATCCACACTGAAATTTCCTCTCAGTAAGAAGGAATTTCAACACTCTAAAAACTAGAAAGTAACATTAGGTTGCAATGATTTCCATTCCCAAGCCTGGAAATGACAACGGTAACAGTGAGATCTAACAATTCAAAGATCTATGAAGGAAAAATAAAATATTACTAAGTCTTGAAATTCCTGTAGAGTGCAGTCTGGGCCTTGAACTTGTACCTTTTATGGGAAATCTATTTGAATGCAGATTATAACTTTCTACCTGGGGTTACTGATCTGCTTTGCAACCAAATCAAGTAAGAAAGGCTTTTTCCAAAGTGGGGCCTGGGCAGGGTTTGAATTTGTCATCCACCTCTTGTGCCTCATTCTCTAGGTCCTTCTTGGTGATGGCTGCTCTAATGGCCACCTCTCCTCCTGCCCGCAGCCCAGCTGTTCAGGAACAAAAGAAGTGGGGCATATTGCATGACAAGAGTGTGAGGAAATGAAGAGCAGCATCTGGGGAGGATGAAGAAAAGCAAAACAAGTGTAAAGTCTGGAAGCAGTTAGACCAGAGTTGTCTTCCTGTCTGCAAACGGGAATCAGTTATTATTTATGCTGTTGTTCAGCTAGATTTTATCTGAATCTGTATCACAGCCTGGTGAATTGATAACAATGTTTCTAGGGGAAAAATACATTCTGAATTCCGAACAAGGTTGTAAATGAAGGTTTGGAAAAGAGTCTGTTCTTACACTGGAAATTACATGTATTTTTATTCACAAACCTTAAGATTGGAGTCAATATTTTTAGGTGCTTTCTCAAAACTCTTAATTCTTCCTGAGCTTGTCATTAACCCAAATATCTGTTTATGCCCCCAAAAGTGATCGCAACTGATGGTTAAAACTAACATTTTCAGGACTTTACTTTCGACCCCGTTGAATTTCATTTGGCTTATTTGGATCCATTCCTGCCAACTCTCAGATCATTCTGAGTTTTGATTGGTGAAGCTATCAACATTAGTTATGCCTTTCAATTATTGATCACAAACACGTCACAAGCATTTCTTTTTTTTTTTTTAATTAATTAATTAATTTATTTATTTTTGACTGTGTTAGGTCTTCGTTTCTGTGCAAGGGCTTTCTCCAGTTGCGGTGAGCGGGGGCCACTCTTCATCGCGGTGCGCGGGCCTCTCACTATCGCGGCCTCTCTGGTTGCGGAGCACAAGCTCCAGACACGCAGGCTCAGTAATTGTGGCTCACGGGCCTAGCCGCTCCGCGGCATGTGGGATCTTCCCGGACCGGGGCACGAACCCGTGTCCCCTGCATTGGCAGGCGGATTCCTAACCACTGCGCCACCAGGGAAGCCCACAAGCATTTCTTTTAAGGCTTCATCTAATTTTTCTTGATTAAAATGTGGAACGGGACTGAGGCAAAGTAGAATCCAAAAGATCCTCCTCTGGAGATTTTCTGTCATGTTAACTCCCATTCAGTGTTGAACAACTGAAATATGTTTATGAGAAATGGCCATCTTGAGCACAAGAACAAATTGGTTTTATATCTGTTTCAAGTCCATTTTTTTATATTATTTTATTTTTTAATTGAAGTATAGTTGATTTACAATTTTGTGTTAGTTTCTGATATACAGCAAAGTGATTCAGATATATATATAAATTTATATATCAATAAAAAATTATAATATAATTTATATATATATTTATATGTTTTATATAAATTATAGATAGATAGATAGATATAGATATAGATATGTATATATAGAACTCAAGTCCATTTGCTAATGTCATCCTGTCTTGGGTACCACTCAGTTATGATGCTAGAGCTTCATGAGTCAAGACCAGACAGTTGATTGGTCCTTCCATCTCACCCTCTAATAAAGAACTCACAAAAAGTATATTTTAAATTACCACCTCTTTGCTTTACATCTAGTGAAAATATCTATTTTGAAATATTAAATTACAGTATAGGAAATCAAATATTGATATTTCTCGAAACTGAGCCTCAGTTTTTAAAAAAAGTGTGAGAAATGCTGCTAAAGTACCCAAGACTCATCCTCCAAGCCAGTGGATAAGCCATGCGCTCCTTACTGAGATGCCCTGTTTCTTCTCTGCAGGGACACTGTGGGGCAAAGCTAAGCAACTCAAAATTACTTTTAGATGCAGTCCTTTCAACCCTGGCAATCAAATCTTGTTCTGGGGAGGAGAGAACACTTTATACCTTGAGACACATTGTAGATAAGCCTTCTAGAACTTGCAGCAACTGCAGTAAAATGAGTTAGTTGGGCTCCTCAGCTACCCTACTAGATACAATGTGACCAAACCGGGACAGTCCCTTCCCAAGGGCACTACGTGCTCCTGGGCTGTGCGGTCCCACGGTGGTGGTAGTGGTGGGGGACAGCAGGGGAGGGGTGAGGGTGGGGCTGTCAACATAATCAGACATCTACCAGCCTAAGGACCCACCTGGGTTATTTTCTAAAGGGACATGGAGACAATGGAGGCCACTGAGTGGGAGAACTAAGTAGAGGAGAGAGGAAGGATGCTGACACCTGACACTTATGGTCCTTACAGTGTGCCAGTGGTGTTCCAAGCATCTTCCCTAATGGGAAGAGACATTAGGGTACCAATTATACCTATAAGGATACTGGGGCCACCAAGACTTAAGTCACAGTGCCAAAGTCAGATGGCTGGTAAAAAGCAGAGATGGGATTTGAGCCCAGGTATTCTGGCTCCAAACCCTCCCCTTGAATTCTACAGCCTCCTAGCGTGCAAGTGAGGGAAGCAAGACTGAACAGCTGCACGGTGCTACATTTTAAGTCCTTCTTCAGGGGAGCACTGATGAGAAAGCTACAAGAGAACAGCTTGCTCTGAAATAGATGTCCAGGTGCTTAAATCAAGCCCAAGCCCCTTTTGTCTCCATCCTTTCCCCTGGACCCCGCTCCCACCCCAAACCTTGGTATCTTCTGCCCCACCTGCTCCCACGGCAGCTTCTCCCCAATATCACCAGTCCCCAGGAGGCTGGCAGTCTTGAGGACCTATTTGGTTTTTAATCAAACTACGCACACTCACACTTCCTTCTTGATCATTTTGTAAGAGGTGGGAGGGAGAACAGGGGTCTGGGGAGGTGTTGAAAAACATTTCTTCCACCTCAGGGGACCCTTTCCGTCCCACTAGGAGTGCTGGCCCCCAAAGGATATTCCACTGGGTGAGGGATGGATGGGGGCTTCCCACTGTGATAAAGAGGAGAGGGGGAGGAGAAAAGGGGGGAGGGGAAGGAGGAATTGGAGGGGGAGGAGGAGGGGCAGGAGGGAGAAGAGGAAGAGGAGGGGGAGGGGGAAGAGGAGGGGGAGGGGGAGGGAGAAGAGGAGGGGGAGGAGGGAGAGGCTGCCTCCTCAAAGGAAGACCCTTTTCCCATGGAAATGCACTGGGGCTGGTGCCATTAGCATCCCTATGCATAATAAGGGTTTGGCCTATTGTCATGCAAATTAATTCAGATGACAACACTCTCTCCTGGACAACACACCCCAGCACAGGAAGTTTCTCACACTGCTGGGCCAATGCTAACCGGTGGCCTCTACACCATCTTTCATTAATTATTATCCCCCCCCTTCGCTCCTGCAAGGTTTGTTTTCAGCTACAACCCCCTTTACCTCCCAGCTGCGGCTGCCTGCTTCTCATTCTGGAGCCATCGAAACATCCTCACAAACAAAATAACATGTAAGAACAATAAATAAAAACGAGAGGAAGAGCCGCATTTCAGATCAATCCTGGAGAAGAAGGGTTTGACTAAACAGAGAGGTGGAGTTCTTGCCAGGTATCCACAGAGCACAGGCTCCTTTTTTTTTTTTCTCCCCTCTTCCACTGTGGTGAGCTTATCTAAGCAGTATCTCTTTTCCCCAGTGAGCCCTGTTCTCCTGTTGGTCGCTCAGGGCCTGATAAGATGGATTCTTTGGGTTTCACTATAGACGGGCTGACTCATCCTTGCCATTGTTTGGCCTGCCAACCTCTTTCTCCAGACCACTGACCAAGTATTTCCCACTTCCCACATCAGCAGGCTTCAGCTTGGGCACTGCCACAGACTGAGACCGGTTCTTGCCCTGAAAGGAGTTCACTGTCAAAACAAAGAGTAAACACCCTTGGCTTCTTCAGATGATGCCAGAAGAGAACAGAGTGAAAGCAGAGCTACAGTGTATTCACGCTGCCCTCCTGGGCTCTGCAGCCTCCTCCTACCTCCTGATGCCCCCCAACAGGTCCAGACTTCTTGTCCCCAGCCCTCTGCTGGCCGGAGGATCTATGCCTGCAACCTTGAGTTCAGAGCTGGTCCTCTCTCTCACCTCCAGGACTCTGCCTTCTTGTTCTGTACACAGCATAGTAGACTAGTTCCATCCCAAGTCCTGACTCTGTCTCTTTTCAAGATGCATGATCTCAGGCAAGTTACTTATCTTCTGTGGGCCTCAGTTTAATTATCTAAAAAATGGGGACAACAGCCGTACTCACCTTGTAGGGCTGATATGGTGATTAAACACATAATCCGTGTAAAGCACGGAAAACAATGCCAAGCACATGGTAAGCACTCTGTATAAGTGTCAGCTACTGTCATTAGTTAATTTTCCCAGACTTCGCTTTTTGTTGGCTTATCTGGCTAACTCTCCCCTTTCTAATTCAGCTGAGTTCGCTCCTCTACACGTTGCTTGCAGCCCTCCAGGCAGCTCTGTCCTGGTTTCTTCTACTGTCCAAGATGTCTTGTGACAATAAAATGCACAGTGACATGCAGCTCTGCTGACACAGAAAGTGTGTGACCCAGGGACTACCCTTGTCCCCTGAAGGTCCAGACATTTCCACCCTATACCTGAGTAGACGGGGTGAGGAAGGACAGGGGAGAGTGGGACATTCTGGAAATCAACTTTAGCTTTGAACAACAGACAGGCTTTGTAGCTGGACGCAAATGATATGCAAATGATATGCAAATCTGAATGTAAATACTTGGGGCCTGGGGAGAAAATGCTTGCGGAGACAGTCCCATTCTCTTCTCCTCTACGTCCCAAGCTGCGTTTTGTTTCCTGATTGGTTAGTTTGGAATTCATTATGAAGATTCAAAGGTACATATGGTTCTCCAAAGCAGTGTTTTTTACCTGCCGGTCAGGGGTGTGAGGCTGAAGAGACCTTGGGAAGCAGATAGTACTGAAGGGAGATCTCCGTCCACTCCAACACGAGCCATGAGAAAGAGGAAACATCCGTGTCATGGACCACAAGCCAAGGCAACTGCCAACCTCTCAGGGCCCTCCAGCAGGTCTGGGGAGGGCTACTTTCCCAGGGCCACCGGGCTGCCCCTTCCTGAAATATGGTCACCAAAAAACACTCTCACCTGATGCTCAGTCTTCTGGGGGCTGGTTCACACTATTCGTTTCTTTAAGCAGATTTGACAGGAAGCACAAACCAGCTTAGTTGGGGGTGGGGACAGGGAGTGGGAAGGGAAAGAAAGAAAACAGAATTACGTTATTCATTCATTCAACAAAATTTTATTAGGTGCCTCCCCGGCCATTACACAGAGGATGTCACCTAAGTTCTCAGAAGTAGACATTCCGCCCATGGGAAAACTAGGGCTTACAGAGCATCCCTGGCTCCAAGTTTCACATCAGTACAGTTTCTGGGAGAAAATCATATAACTAGACTGTGGTCATTATAAATGCATGATTCCCTAACCTCAACTGGGCCCTCAAAATGGCCAGAAATTATGTATGTTTCTTTAGTCAGCTCGCTTTCCAAGTCTAGGCAATGGCTGTGTCTGATCTCCACCTTCCTCAAGGCTCCTGTTTCCCTTCTGGGCCATCATTCCGGAGTGATAATCATGCCTCATACTTCAGAGAAAGCAGAAGTCATTCCACTAAGTTTACAGATAAACCCACACCTGACCTGTCCTCTCCTCCCCTAGGGCTCAGAGGAGGACACAGCCCTTCTCCTCCAAAGACCAGTTGCTCCGGATTCTCCCCAAGGACCCTGCTCTCTCAGTTAGACCTCTCTCTGGGACACCTTCAAATTCCCCTTCACTTCTTTTGCTGGCTCTTCAGCCTTCAAACAAGTCAATAAATACATTAAATGGATGACTTCCATCATGCGCTCAGAATTGTGCTTGTTATGTAGCAAGCATGTCTAAGAATTTGTCCTAAATATTCTACAAAAAGCAGGTCCAGCTCACTAGTATCAGAGACATGCATCCAAAACAATGAGATCCTTTTTTTTTTGTCCAAGAGTAGCACGGTCTAGTAGAACTTTCTGTGGTGATGGAAATGCTCTCTATCTGTGCTACATACTACGGCAGCCACTAGAGCCACGTGTGGCTGCTAAACATTTGAAATGTAGACGGTGCAACTGAGGAGCTGAACTTTTTATCTTACTTCATCTTAATTAATTTTAAACAACCACACGTGGCTAGTAACTACTGTATTTGATAGCATGGGTCGCAACATCTGGCAAAAATGTCAAGAGGTGACATTATCTGGAGTGTGTGGGAGATGGGCACCCCCATACGTGGTCAATGGGCCATGTCAATAATGACAGCCTTCACAGGGCAACATGGCAGGGTCTGGCATTCTAAACGTGCCTGCTTCAAGTTCTCAGAATCTAGACTGAAATGAGCACATATGCCCAAAATAAGGGTGGGGAATTGACAGTTTGCAAAGGTGTGTGCTGGTCTCCAGCTTTCCAGTAGTGCAAATCATGCTGTCCTATACATCCTTGCTCTTCTGTAAGCTGAAGATAATCATCATACCCAGGGGTGTTGAGAGGCTAGGAGCTAATTTACCTAAGAGCCTAACATGGGTTCTAGTACAAAGTAGATGCTTAATAAATGGTGACTATTATTAGTTAATAGTAATAATAACTAATTACAGAAGTAACATTGATAGGGTCAGTATTGGGATTATAGCCTTGTGACCCCATTTTGAAAGCCTCCCAGTTGTAGGGGTGAGCAAAATTCAGGGGGTCCCGCCAGCTGGGTGGAAGCAGCCCCCTGGGAAGAAGATGTGTTGGAGAAGCATCAACTGTGGATGGGCACGCAGCTCAAACTGGACATTCAGCTCAGTATTGGGGTCAAGGGGGCAGAGCGGTGGGTCTCATCCTGGGGCCTGTTTGCCCCCAGGGGTCATCTGGAAAAGTCCGGAAACATTGTTGATGATCATGACTCGGAGAGGGTGTGTGTCGCCGGCATCGAGTAAGTAGAGGCCAGGGAGTATGGCTTCCCATCTCCTTTCCATCCCACCTAGAATCTCTGGTGGAAATAGACTGAGACTTGGGAAGGCCACCAAACTTGGTCTACAGGCTTGCCTCATTTGGTGGGCATAAACAACCTTGACCTGTCTTGGTGGGGGTCTCCCAGCTTTGAGAATTCCTCTGGCTTCAGTGGGTCCAAGAATGGACTTCAACTCGGTTGTCCTTCCCTCTCCTCCATGGATGCAATCGTCACGGTGGAAATTTAGATTCTGGCATTCTTTCCGAAAGCCATTTCCTTACCAAATGTACTTTTCCCAAGGCCAACCTTCCACTGTCTCCCTCTTTCTTCTTCCCCTCCACCCGCCACCATTTCACAGGTAGGGGATGCTTGTGATGCCTGCATCTCTTGCCTGCTTCTAGCTCTGCCAGGACGGTGTAGAGTCCCATGAAAACCTAACGCAAAGGGGAAGAAAGCAACCATGGAATCTAGACCATGGGGATTCTTCCCCATCTCAGATTTCCAATGGTCACTTTGCCGGCTTTCTCAGACTACCTGAGCCTGTTGAATAGCGCCCATTTTCAGCGATGCTCCTTTGTGCCATCGACAAAGACAAATGGTTGGATCCACTGGCCGCCTTCCATATGACTTCATTTGCAAAGTCCAGGGGAAAGGACTGGGCATCACATCACATCCCCTTATCAATGTGGGGATGGGCAGGGAAGGCTCACTGGGCAGAGCGAGGGAAGACAACCCTGAAGGCAGCTCTTCCATCAAATGCCTCCTGCTTTGGCTTCTGCAGCTCGCACAATACATCTCACCACGCCTGCCAATCGCCCCGGCAGGGGAGTCGGGGGTAGTTGGTGGGGGAGAGAAAAGCAAAGGCACGGCTCAAGCTGCCTGCCCCTGGCCCGTCATTCTGTCTGTGCGCGGACTGTGCTTCTCTGTTCTCATAATTCACTTCCCCGAGGCGTCACGGTGTGAAGGGCTGAGGCATGCTTCCTCTTGGTTCCCCTAATCTGCCCGTGTCAAGTAACATATGCATCACTCCCTCACCCTCAACACGGTTTTGGCAGATTCTCCACCAACATCTGTTGCCCGAGGTCTGCCCCATGCAAGCTTCCCCCTCATCGAATGACAGGGCCAGTAGGCAAAGCTTGTCTCTTCCTTCCCCTTCCGCCAGCTCGCAGCTTGGGGTCCCAGGGTCCAGCGCTGTAGCCGTCAAACAAGCCTGGAACGGGCCAGGAGGCGGCGGCGGTCCCAGGAGTGGACCACCAGAGACATCTTCCTTCCCATCCCCCAGTAGAATGACGCCTGGTGACCTCCCCAACTACATCAGTAATTTGTCTTGGAGAACCGCCATACCTACAGCAAACACAGGGAGGATTAGGACACAGCATATGCCGTGCGGCAACAGAAACGAGCGAAGGTCCTTCCTGAGTCTGAAGGATTACTGAGGGGGAGGAAAGGGAGAGACACAGAGCGAGAAAGATGCATGTGGCATCAGCGAAACCCCGTGTCTTTATCCAGGATTCAGAGGAAATGGATGCCTCCAAACTGGGCGTGTTGAGGTCAAATCCGATATGGGCTTTGAGTTGCAGCCGCTTTAAAGCCCGTTGGTGACAGATGTGGACTTTCGCCAAGTCAACCACAAAATAGGATCAAAGGAAGTTGAGAAACAACAACAACTGGGACTCCCCAGCTGAAGTTTTTTGCTGCCCTTGGAATGTTAGCCCCGTGGACCTGGTCAGGAAGCGGAAGAAAGCCTGAGGACTACATTCAAATGAGTTGGGAAAATATAAAGATCCAGAAACCAGGCTGGTGCCTCGAAGGATGTGGGGTGTTCTCCATTGCAGCAAAGAAGCAGGAAACACTAACCGGGGTGAGGAGGGACACCGAGAGCCAGCACTGCTACTTGGAGAGGAAATCTCTTCACCTGCGTTCAAGAAAAACAACTGTTGAGTCATAGTTAATGCATTTTAAAGGTGAAAGGGAGAGGAAAGTGAACCGGGCTTCAGCTTACTGGCTTTGAGGTCATACTCGTTGAGCTCAAATCCAGGTTTTGCCACTTCATAGCTGTGTGACCCTGGGAAAGTCACTTACCTCCCCTGCGTTTCATTTTCTCATCCATAAATAGGGTTGATGGTAGTACCTGTCTTCAAGGGTTATAAGAATTCAAGATATACATATAATGTTCTTAAAACTGTGCCTGGCAAGAGCACAAAGTCAACAAATGCTAACTACTATTGTGACCTTAATTTGTAAGAGTAAATGTACATCTCGTAGAATGTCCACCTTAGGGAAGATGAGAAGATCAAAAGCACTGTGCCTGCGTTCGCAGTCCTAGACTCAAAGAGTATCACGTGACAGTAATTTGAAAATGAAAATTGGGTTGTACAAGCACGTGTGAATTTCAAAGAACTCATTCTTCACATCTAAAGCCAGGCTCAGCCACCCATCCAGTGAAGGCTGAAGGCAACTAAAATAACAAAAATAATTGCCTTGAGAAGAAAACCATACCCCAGAAAGGGTTAACACATTTGCAAGGACTTCCTCGTTGTGGCTCTCTGTTCTAACTTGTTCTTTAGCCAACGAGGAGAGTTAGAAACATCAACCACTGTTTAATTATCTGGCTGCTCTTACCGCCAATGGAATATCATGCCTTGTGTCCCCCTGTCTTCCAAATGGGCTCCTCCCTATTCTCACATAATCTAAAGATCTGGAATTCTCAGGTCCTTTCAGCCCAGCTCCATGAGGTCAGTTCCCCAGGTGTCAGGCTTAGTTATGCTGGAGCCCTGTGGGAAAGGGGATACGCTCTCATTGCTAACTCTGGGGCAAAGTCTCTTTAGGCAAGACATCCAACCTATTCACCAACAAATGTTCCCAGCTGTGGGGAAAAGAGTAGGGGCTTTCCACGTCACCCACCGGCTATTCCTCTCTGCAGAGAAGCTGGTACCTCGCCTAAGAGCATCTCCAGGCAGGGCCAGCTGATTTCACCCCAGGCTAATAATCGCAGATTTGGGGGGCACATCCCATACAGTCTCTGACTCTACAACTTAACAGAGACCTTTTGGTGGGGAAATGGGGGAGACTACGTTTGAATGGAAATTTATCATCTTAGAAAAAATTAGAATTTAATTGAATGAATAGTGTTCTGGTTTTTAGATCTATTCAAAGAAAGCAATGGAAGACGTCTGTGACAGGCGTGGCAAATAAGTTTCATCACATCTCGGCAACCAACCCTGATGGTTTGGTAATAGACTCTGGAAGCGCTCTACTAAGATGGATTGTGAAACCATAAGCCAGCATTAAGTTGGCTCTGATTGATTAGCAATGTCTGCCATGTGCGTGGGAGGAAGTGCAATCAGTTAGCAATGTCTGTCCTGAGGGGTGGCCTCAGATATGCACCTCAGATAATACAAAATAAAATTCCTAGTTTTTAAAATATGACCCTTCCAAGGAATATTTGAACAGTTTCTTAAAATTCCTGGGCCTTCATTTCCATGTTTGTAGAGTCTAAAAAGGAGAGGAGAAGAATTAATTTTTTTTTTTTTCATGTTTGAGTGAACTGGTGTCTAAGGTCAGTTTTTATCTATACATGTGAAAGCAGATATAAAAACCCTCCTATCCAAATACCAGGTCCAGTCCTAGACAGGTTTGTAAAAGTTGATCTGTAACAGTTTTCATTTTTTGCCTCCCTGTAATAATTTATCAATAAGCTTGACTATTCAGCCACCTACCCCATTGTGGGCATTCTTGCATCGCCACGTGAGAATCTGAAATATTATCAATGACTGAGGTGCAGGACCTCACTGGGAAAGCAGGTATATTCACAGCAGTGATGTTAAAGATATGGCTGGGGAATAAAACAAAACAAAATAAACAAATAAACAAACAAAAAATATTAGTTTACGCTGACTGAAATAGATCAAAATACCTCTCTCTATGTCCCGGATAATCCCTCTCTCTGTCTCTGTCTCTGTCGGTCAATCTGTCTGTCTCTCTTCTCTCTCTCTCTGTCTCTCTCATCTTTGGAAGTCTCCTTTTCAAGCTATAAGAGGCATACCGAGGAAAGGAGGAAAACATAACCCTAACCTATAGTCTAGGGTTCCCTCTACAAGGAAGTAAGGAAGAAGAGAAAGATTCCAGAAACATAAAGGAGCCCAGAATTTGGAACTAAATGTAGATTACATTGGCTTTACCTGAAAATAATTGTTCGTCCTGATCTATATCTTAAGATTGGCTTTTGTCGTCCTGATAAAAGGGACAGATATCTCTAGTGCTATTAATTTCTTCCTTCTTCTTGCCTTGAATGCAGATGTAATGCCTGGAGCTGCAGAAGCTGCTTTGTGACCATGTGACAATGTCCATGAGGGTGAAAGGCCAAGGGTGAAAGGCCAAGCTAGGGAAGTGTAGGAAGGTAGAAGGAAGCATGGATTTGGGGGTCATTATTGAGTGCTGAACCAGCCCTGTGCTACCATCCTCCAGACTTCCTTGTGAGATAATTAAATGCCTTTACTTTTGAAACCATCCTTATTAAAGTTTTATTATGGCAGCTTGAAGTATTTCTATACAACTATTTACCTCAATACTCTAATTTGGTATTTTTTTAGGCATTGGACCAATATTGATTTCTACAACTGCCTTACATTGGACCTCAAAAAAAAGAATGCTAAAGATATAAATCTAAGTTGTCAAGGGGTCACAGAGAAAAAGTGAGTCATGCCAGCTAGCATAAATGGGGGTGTGGGAATTAGGGGATGGGGGTCTATAAGGAGAGGAAGGACAGAATTTCAATCTAATTGAGTTTTCTAACATATTCTAAATGATGAGAACACTGTCTAGGCCATCTGCCAACCCTTTCTAAATAGAGCATTTCCCAAAGCTGTGCCCTAGGTGTCAACACCTTTGAGACGTGAGTCAGAGAGAGAGCCATCTGTACACACAACCTCCACCCACCTTCAGCTTATCCAGTAAGCAGAGCATAATTGAGTCAGCTCCCAGCACCTGTGTTAATAATTTGGAGGGCACACAGCCTGCCTTTCTCTCTGTACAACTCATAAGAACAACCCAGCAAACTTCTATGGCTTTAGAAGTCAGTGGCCAGAGCTCATGGGCAGTACCATTCTGTGCCCTTATCCTTTCTAACAGAGCCTGTAAACACAGTCACTGAAGCAGTCAGAAAGGCCTCAACATGAGCTAACAGTCTCTTTCCAAACAGCTAGATATTACTCATTTGCCTTGAGAAGATCAGCAAAGAATGCAAATGGCACCTCCTCATCTCCTGATTTATCCAATTAAAACCATATGTGGACCATCCCGCATCCTCTTTTCCTGTGGGCTCTCAGAAACAACTAACAGGCAGGAGGGGTAGGATTGAAAAGTGAAGGGAACATTTCTTGAGCCTCTGCTCTGCGCCTGCCACTGTGCTGGTGGGTACCTTCCTATGCATTATCTTATTTAATCCTCATAAGAATTCCAGAAGCTAGGGGATACTGTCCCCATTTTATGGATAAGGAAGTAAGGTTTGGAGAGAACTGGTGATCTGTCTGAGGCCCACAGCTAAGGGTGTACGGCAGAGATCATGAGCCTTCACCCACATTTCTGTGCATTTCTACATTTCCCAATCTTCTTGGCAATTGTGTTGATCATGTTACTGAGTTCTAGACAGAAGCAAGGCACACCCCCTCTCAGCTGGATGACTAACCATCTTGCACATTCTTGCACCTATGAGTGGAAGCAAAAGATTCCAAGATGGCCGACCCACGGCCAAGATAAAAGGAACCAGGATCTTTGAGTCACCACTTGGAGGAGAGACGGCCATCATTCTGGATCGTGCAAACAGATATTCTTAAGTTAGTTACTAAACCACGATCTATCCTACTTTGTCTTGTTCGAAGGTCCCATTTCAAAGAGGGTCTGATACAATACTCTATGGAGACGTGGAGGAATCTTTGAAGAAATGGACACAAATATTAAACAGGTCTGTGGTGTCCAGTACAGCAACCGAGCAAGTGAAATGACCCCAAAATGAGTCAGAAGGATTGCATGTGGACAGATGTATTATGGTCTCTCTAGAGCATATGCGTGTCTGCTTCCCCCCTCATCTTACATGCACACAGACATAATCAAATCCAGAAAATACATGTTGAAGCTAATCCCTTGCCTCAAGTCGGGCTTGAACGTGGTGTAATAGCCCTTGGTAAGTTCCTTTCAAGGTTCATGTCTCAGTTTCTTCCTTTCTTCAATGGAATAAAGCCCATGGGTCTCCTTCTGGAGTGTTCTTAAAGTATACGAAAACCGCAAAGCAGACACTTGGTCAGTCTAAAAGGAAAGAAGCCCAAGAAATCCAGGACTTTATCAGTAGAAATGACTTAAAGAACCACATGCATGTACCATTTCTCACTCAGGTACATATTCCAGGCAGGGTTAAACTCTGAGAAGCCAAACTAGTGATTATCCCAAGGAGATCAACTTTTTTTAAGAAGCTGTCAAAGAAAAGTAGGTGGAGAGATGGATTAGTGGAATGGAAAGGCGCTAGAAGCTGCTGGTGAAAAGCAACAAAGATTTCGAGGAGAGGATTTTGAATCCTTAGACCTCCTTCTCATTATATAGCATCTTCCATGGTATGTGACTGTTGATAAATATTCATTGAAGGGGGAATGGACCTAATGTAATGCAAATCACATGCAAAGCAACATGTAAATTGGAACCATTATATGAAGTCAATAGGTGAGGTACTATGCGTATTAAAAGTACAGGACAAGAGCTCCGAAAGCCCCGGAAGAGGCCTGTAATACTAGCAGGGGACCTTCCATTCCCAAAGGAATCTGATGGTCAGAGAGAGAGCCTTGCTATCAAAGAATGTCACCAAGCATGAAGTAGGGACGGTGAGGCCAGGACAGAGGGAAACAGGGATGGGGACAGCCTCCTGCCCTGCTCTCCCCATCCCTTTCAAAGCTGTATTCAAAACAAGTTCCCCTTCATCGCCTTCCCATACCGATCAGACCTGATACTGATTGATTGGTCAAATCCACTTAGTGACAGGGAGGCCGTCTGATCTGCTTGTCCATTCGCCACGCTATTCAGGATGGCTCCGGCAAGCCTTCCAACAAAAGAGCAGGGGACCCTGAGACTGCCCGTGAGGCTGGTCACTTTGAACCCGCTGGCACCACAGGCAAGACTTTTACAAGCTTTTATATCCCCCCCGATAACTCTCTTCCTGTGAGTGGCGTGTACTCCCGCGCATGGCACAGATGTGCACGCCTCTGCAGAAAAGCCTCAAGTACAAAGACGGGCCCAGAGACTCTCAGGCTTTTCCACCTAAGTCCTAAGGGAGTTGCAGGAGTTTGACCATCGTGAATGATCTGAGCCAGGGAAGGTCACAGGCTGTTTCTGATTGGAGCCCTCCGCTGTGTTTGCTTTCTGTGCCCCCATGGACCTCCTGACAGGACTGGGGGACATGGAAATAAGTCAGGGGTGACCCTTCTGGTGACCCATAGCCTCGCCAGCCAACTCCTGATTGCAACCTTCTGGCTTCAGTAACAGCCTTTAATTCGGGCCTTCTGGCTCCACTGAGGCCAGAGCTGCTGCAGAGCTGGTGGCAGTAACCACGGCCAGGTTCGGAAGCTCCGTGCCTTCTCTCCAAGTGTGAGACAAGCCAAGGTCGGTGGGATGGGGGGCACCATACAACGGGAAGGAGCAAAGGCAAAGGAAGACGGGAGAAGCTTCTGAATTCAGCAGATACTCTCCCTTTGGCTACTGTGCACCCTTCTGTCTTCCGTATCATGCTGGTACCCAAGCTCGGACCTGCTGGTGTTCAAGTCAATGGATGCAAACCTCATAAGACCGCCTGAACGATTGCCGTACAAGTCCTGCCTTCAAATCCCTGCTTCTCTGACATTAGGTTGTAGAAGCCCTTCTCACAATTCCCTGATGATATAATAAAACACAAATGTAGATGCTGACACCGCTTTATATACCCACGGCACACACACCGCTTATAAGCGGTCCCCCCTGCCCTCACACACACACCTCTACATATGGCACAGTCAGGGCAGCCCTGTACACCAGGCACACGTGGCTTTTTTTTCAAAAAGGATCTCACGTTAAACAATTGACATGAAAGGGTCAAAGCAACCTCCCTGTTATTTGCAACCTTACATGCGGGGCTTTCTCCCTGACACAGACAGGACATCTGATAGACTCTGAAATTGATAACTCCTCCCATCCAATTGTCTCCATTTACAGATGATAGATCTGTAAGAAAGAAGAAGTGACCCGATCAGAGTTAGTCACACTGCTGAGTCATGACGACAGCAGGGCTGGAATTCCAGGGACTGGACTCCCGGCCCCGTGCCCTTCACCACCACACGCATTCCCAGATGGCCGGCCAGTGTCTAGTACCTCCAGCCACTGCTTCCACAAGCCTCCCCCATCAGAGTCCCCTCTCTCCTACACAGGACTCTTGCGGGAGTGTTTACAACAGCCAGATCCTAAATAAATAGCACTGATGACCCAAAGAGAGGTCCAAGTAGGAAGCAGAGGTGAAAGGCAGGAATCCAGGCTGGACCTCCACTGGCCAAGAGCCCAGGTCTGATCCAGGTATGTCTGATAGCCAGGTGCCACCCCCTCCCCCAGCTTCACAAATCCAAATCCAAACATATCCTATCTTTTGGAAAACTTGCTTTTCAACTCCAAGATCCTTTGAGGCTCAAGGAGTTCAAAGACATATAGTATAAAAAGATGAAAGTTGCTGGAAGGAAGTCAGCGTTGATAAGCAGTTCTTTACAGGGGTGTAAACCCGGCTCCTCCCTGTCTCTGGGGAATCAGCAGGATTGCCTTTCCAGTCCATTCTGTGGCTCAGCCCCCTCCCAGCCCAGCACAGAATATCAGGCTCCCAACGGAAGAAAACTGGCTGCTTAAGACCCCCGCTGCTTATACACATTGTAAACCCACTCTGTCAAAGTGATACGGGCTTCACATTTCACCTGCTTTCATTTTTCTTTCCTTTTGCAGTAGTGGTGGTATTTTTTTTTTTTTTAATTTACTTCTTTTGAAAATTTCAAAATGAAGCCCGTATCACATTATTTAAAAAGTAACTGGCTAATCATTCTCAGGGTTCCCTTTCAATGATTGGCATGGTGTTGAGCCTAAATGCTCTTTTTTTTTTTTTTTTTAGTTTTTTAAATTAAAGTATAGTTGATTTACAAGGATTCAAGGGTACAATAAAGTGATTCAGTTTCATATCTATCTATCTATCTATCTATCTATCTATCTATATGTTCTTTTTCAGATTCTTTTCCATTCTAGGTTATTACAAGATATTGAATATAGTTCCCTGTGCTATACAGCAGGTCCTTGTTGTTTATCTATTTTATATATAGTAGTGGGTATCTGTTAATCCCAAATTCCCAATTTATCCCTCCCCCCCCTTCCCCTCTGGTAACCATAAGTTGGTTTTCTATGTCTGTGAGTCTGTTTCTGTTTTGTAAACATATTCATTTGTATCTTTTTCTTTTTTTTTTTTAGATTCCACATGTAAGCCATGTCCTATGATATTTGTCTTTCTCCGTTTGACTTACTTCACTTAGTATGGTCATCTCTAGGTCCACTAAATGTTCTTTCAAATGCATGCTTTGCTTTTAAAAAGTGGATCCTTTTCTGTACGTTTGTGTGGAAGCATTATTTAATCAAAGCCTGAGACTCAGACTCACATTCAGGAGGGGCTTCAGAGGAACTCCCTTCCCAGAGTTCATGACCTTCAGTTACCAAGTCACCACAGGATTAAGGGTTTCTAAGGCATCATCTCCTTTTTGAAAGGAACTTTTAACCTTTTCAGTCCTGGGTAGTTTATTAGAAAAGGACCCCTCCTTGAACCCCAGATTGGAAGCCTGAACAGCTGAACATGAGGCTAGGGTAGTTTTCCAACTGCAAGCTCCCCAAGTCATCCATCCATCCATCCAGTCAATCAACAAACATGGTGGGCAGATAAACATAACCCCTGACTTCAGAGAGCTCACAACATAGTCAGGGAAACACAATAACCAAGGGCCAAAATTGATGGACCTTAGCTGCCAAGGAAGGGGAGGGTACAAGTTGAATCTGAGAGTCAGGCAAAGGCTCATTCCTCAAGGCCAGGAGGCCCCAGAGGCCATCGTAAGGGTTTTGGTGTTCAGCCTAGAAGAGTGGGAAGCCCTGGGTCCTGCTTCCTCCTTTCTCCTGCCCTCATGCTCTTCCAGAGAAGACACACCCTTCTGCTTTGCGTTAAAATTTTACTTCCATCCACACTAAAAGTCTCTCCCCCAAACCAAAGAGTACTTTTCATGTGATGCCACCCACAAGAGCCCCAGACACCGCAGGCCCTGCATGAAGAAGACAGAGAGCAGGGTCAGAGTCTGAAGATCAGTGTTGAGAAGGCTCAAAAGAGTGGAGGTTCCCAGACTTGAGCAGAACTTCAACTCAGCTGGAAAGCAAGTGTAAAGGTGATCCAATTGTAAGTTGGCCAGACTCTCCTGTTCTGTTTGGAAACGTGTCAAGATGGCTCAATAGTAGTGTTTAGAAGCCGAGATGGGTCACTGACCATCCCATGGTGGGGCTAGCACATGCTCACTCGGGCAATGCCAACCATTCCCTGCAAGTTCTGACACAGGCAGCAGGCTCCTGCCCTATGGAAAAGTGGTTTTGCTAAGGGTCACCCTTCCCAGTTCCACAGTTGGACAGGAGGCAAAATAAGCTGCAGTGTAATTAGCAAAATGATGGGAAAATATGTAAGCAATTCAAGTACCATTACCTTCCCTCTGAGTGAACACATGAACAGCATTCAGTGCATGGGTGAAGGGGAAATGCAACTATCTGACCCCGCTGGACAATTTTGCAAAGATCTTTCAGAAATCTTTAGATTGTCTTCTTTAAGAATCCAGCTCAGAAAACTGGTTGTCACCTATTCTTAAATAGGATGAAACTGTCATCAATTTTATCTTTTCCTTCTGGTCTTCAGAATGCAGGAGCTGCTTAGAATGGTTTTAAAGTCAGGCTGGTGGCCAGACTGTGAGTCTCCAAACCTTTCCTCTCTGCGTAGCAGAGGCCCTGCACCTAGAGGTAGATGTTCTTATTTTTACACATTGTCTGAATTATATTCTTCTAAGGTATAGGAAGACTTGACTTTGTCTAGTAAGTGGTTTCATTGGCTGGGAATCAAAAAGAAAAAGGGACTGGACTTATTTACAAAGCAGAAACACACTCACAGACATAGAAAACAAACTTACGGTCACCAATGGGGAAATGGGGGAGGGGGAGGGATAAATGAGGAGTTTGGGATTAACAGATACAAACTACTATATATAAAATAGATAAACAACAAGGACCTACTGTATAGCACAGCGAACTATATTCAATATCTTGTAATAACCTATAAAGGAAAAGAACCTGAAAAAGAATATATATATATATATGTATGCACACACATATATATAACTGAATCACTTTGTTGTGCACCAGAAACTAACAGAACATTGTAAATCAACTATACTTCAGTTTTTTTAAAAAAGGGAGGAGAAAAATAGGAAACAAGTCAAGTCAACTCTCGATCAGTCCCTGACGTTTGGGGTTGAGATCACCCATCGTTTTCTTAGAGGAGAAAGGATATTATATAAAACTTTTCCAAGATCTGGAGTGACTTCTCAGTAGGAACAATGGCCAGGAAATGGAAGATGTGCCACCAGCCAATGAAAGACAACATAGTCATTTTTTCCACTATTTTTCTCTAAAGAAATACTTTTTCCCCTTCACTCTATGTCCTAGTTACTGATACCACCAGCCATCGAGATGATCAAGCCAGAAAACCAGGCACCATCTTAGATCTTTTTCCTTATTTCACTTCCCAAAGCTAAAAGTCCTGTCAATTTCACCTCCTAAAATCTCCTGTCATCTCTCCCTACCATCACCATCTAATTCGGGCCATCCTTATTCTCATCAAAATATTTGTATAGTTTCCCCCAAATGTTGCCATGGCTGGATCCCTCACTCCATCCAGCGCTCTGCCCCAATGCCATGTGCTCGGAAAGCACTTCTCCGGCCACCCGGTCTACACTGTAACTCCCCATCACTTTGTATCCTTACTCACTTCAGTTTTCTTAACAGACCCTACTCCCGCCTTTCATCATATCACACATACATACGTATATACATATGTATCACATAGTTACATATCACACATTTATATATCATATATTTAGTTGTATATATGTTATATATTTCTGGTTGGCTTTCCCTTCCAAAAAATAATCTTGTCTTGTTCACTGCTGTATCCCAGGACCTGGAATGATGCCTGGTGCACCAGAGGAACTCTATCAGTATTTGCTTAAGGAATGAACGAACCGGGCTCCCTGCTTCCACTCTCACGTATCCTCCATATCGGTGAGACTTACTTTCTGAAACACAGATTTGACCACATTATTTGACTCCTTCAAATGCTTCCATGCCGTCCTGTTGCCAGCATGTCACCATGGCAACCACAGTAGCTGTGGCCTGGAGCTACCACTTCTACAGACTCGTTTCCCATGCCCACCTCCAACTCCCCAGGCCTTACCCACCCAACATACCAGCCATGTGCAATGACTATGGGGTCCCCAAACATGCCATGCTCTTTCTGCCCTCAACACCTTCATGGGGGACTGGGCTTTGACTCCGTTTGACTGCTGGGCAAACTCTGAAAAGCCATTCCTCATCCCCTGCTGTATCCTGCACAATACTCCTATCACAGGTTACAGAACCTTGCAGGGTGTAGAGCGTGCACGTGTGTCTTTGTCTGTATCCATCCTTGGTCTAGGAGCAGAGACCATATCATAATCATATTTTGGTAGACAATTTTTCTAGCATTGGAAAACTTCTTTCATGTTGGTATCTCTTGTGAAATAGGACAAAGCTTTTGAAAGAGAAGAAGAAAAACTCTTTCAATCTCTCAACTCTGCTCTTTTACGTCCTTCCCCTGAGATTTCTTTTTTATTCAGAAAAAAATATAGAAATTACAAAGAGGAAAAGAAAGGAAAAATAAAGAGAGTAGTGAGAGGTGAAGTTTTCAGCCAAGTGAGAGAAAAAAAGTAACTGGCTTTTGCATTGCATTGATTACATAACTGAAGCCTGAACTCAGATGACAGAGAACTTGGCAAAATGACTGTCCCCACCAAGACGAGCTGCCGCGCAGGTCCAGTGAGTGAAGATGGCGAGAAGCCAAAATGGACTGGACATCACTGTGGGCTTTGACTTTTCTTTCTCTGGAGTGACGGGAAGACTGAGCTGGGAGATTAGGGTGCCTCAGTTCCAGCCCAGGCTATACTGCCCCCTGCTACCAACCCTGTGCAGGCAAAGCCGTTACAAACCCGACCCGGCCTACTTCCTCCAGCTCCGCTCCTCTCCTCCCCACTTCCCAGCTTTCCTGTTAAAGGATTCCGTCCGTCCCAAGACCAGTTTCCTCTTCTTTGCTCTGTTTTCTTTCATGAGCTCACACTGAGTGCAGGGGGGCAGCTGGGAATACTGACCGTCAGTGAACGTGTAGGCACTTGAGTCACCATTGTTACCTCTGCTTCCACCACCAAGAGGAGTGAAAACAATATACAAAAAATAAAACATAAAAATACACTTCACTTCAGTGAAAGGGAAAGTGCACTAAAGCTTTAAAGGAGAAAAGAGCCTGGATTGGAACCCAGAGGCCGTGGGCTGTTCCCTGAAGGAGGATAAACTTGAGGGTCGTCTTCAGCTCCAGTCTCTGGTAAAGCAAGAGGAGTTGGGTGGGAGGGGTTCTTGGGGTTGAGAACCCCCCCACCCAAGAAGAGGGACCCTGGGGGTGATCATGCCAATTTGACTCGAGCATATTCCCTGTTCCATGCATTTGAGCGGGTAACTCTATCTTCGAAACTTGAATGTAAAGATCTCTAGTTTGACCCCTGTTGCCAGGTCTCCTAGAAAAGTCTGGAAATGGGGCAGGTGGTATCCCTAAGCCTCCAGAAAGTATTTTGGCAGGACAGCCTAACCCAGGAGGGACATCCATTCTTTCATTCAAAAAATATAGTCACTATTATAAGCTCTGATATATGGTGAAACACACCCTCCTACACACAATTCTTGCCCTCTAGGAACTTATTTTCATTTGTGGGGAAAAGAAAATAACAAAATTTTTTTAAAAAAGAAATAGTTCAACTATATGGCATGCCAGATAGTGAGGGCTAAGGAGGAAAATAAAATAGAGGGAGGGTGTGTGAAGTGCTGGGAGATTGATTGACTTGGGTCCAAGAGGGCTGCCCCGGGGAGGTGCCATGCGAGGGACCACATGAGGGACGGTGCAAGCCTGTAAAGCAAAGGTTTGGGGTTATAATTAAGCTTCCTGGGTGTCTCACATTCTGTCCCACCCTGAGGCATGAGGAGCAAATAAAAATAAGAAGGGAGGAGGAGAACCGGAGACCACGTCACCCACTGTACTTGTTGCCATCTGGTGGGCCCTGGAAATCATCAGCGCATTTGGTTACTGTGTTTACACAGCCGGCAGGACACACATTGCTTGCTCAGGGCTCCCCAGAGCGGCCGAATGGTCCCCGCTTCCCCGGATTCCTGAGGCCCCCGCATCCGGGCGCCGGGGCTCCACCCCTCACAGGGTTTTAAAATCCCCTTGGGTTGTCCAAAGACAGGGGCCTCCAGGAACTCCCCAGACCAGGTTCAGATCTTTATCTGGACCAAGTCCTGCGCCTGGGGGTCAAGTTGTGGAGGAGGGCTTTGGAAGTCGTTTGCTCAACCAAGAAGGGAGACAAGGCTGGGCTGAGCAGGCCACTGGGCTGAGGTTAGGAAGTGAATGAATCATGTGACATCTACCTGCAGCGCCTGACCCATGGGAAAGCACCCTGGATGTTAGCTCTTGTTAATAACAATCACGGTCACAACTCTGTTTCAGGTATGTGAAGTATATACCTGCACCCCGAGGAAGTTACATGCACGTTTTTTTTTTTCCCATGACCTTCTATTTTTGACCGATTTTAGACCAAAGACACTGAGGTTTAGAATGTTCCATACCGCTCAAAAGCTGGCACAGTTAATAAGTGGGGGCCAGAATTTGAACTCAAGCATCTCCAGTCCTAAAACGGGCTCCCAACCTCTATGCTTTAGGCTCTACCTACATTTAAGGGGTGAAATCGAGGCAATACCTCCTGGTCTCACGACAAGCCTGACTCTTCTCTTCCTAGGCAAGAGGACAGTTTATACACTGAAAAATCAAGGAAGGGCGATACCCATGTACCTCAATAACTTCTAGTACTTCTTTTCCAAGAGGCTCTATTTCTTTCAACTGCTAGGAATGGTACTTAGGGTGCTGTGAAGAATAAGCAGGTGGCTTAGAGTTTAAACAAGTATAAGGTCCATCAGAGGAAGTGCCCAGTCAGGCCTGAATCTTGTAAACACGGTGGCCTCTGTGAGCCTTGACCGTCATGGCATGATCTACCTAATGTCTCGGATGAAATATTTGTAGCAATTCTGGGACTTGTTTCTCATTTCAGTGGCACTGAAAGCCACCGTAAGAAAGGCTCCAACGATCTGTGGCTTCTGTATAAAAGTAAGCAGACAAGAAGCCGGGGAAGTGAGAGGCCCTGTTTGAAGTCACTCACCAAGTTCACGAAGAGCCTGAAGCCGGGGAGGACACAGCTAACTCCGGGCATCACAGGCCATCTGGCTGGACACACAGGAACCGGACTGCCTTTTAACCCTTGGGCTAAATCATCAGGCCAGCAAAGAAGATCCGCATTTAGAAGAAGAAATATGTTCCAGCGCACCCTGACCCTTTCCCACTACCTGTCACCCCAAACCCCCAGACTCCGAGCCGCTGCACCCGAGACACATCCAAATAGACCTTTGAGGCCGGGCTGGGCCCGCTCACCCACATGAAAAGGCAAAGGTAAACACTTTCCTCCCAAGGACTGGCCAAGGCGGTAGGTGGACCAGCCTGGGCCAAGCCAGGCAGGGACAGGGCATCGGAGGCATTATTGACAAACTGGGTGCGTTCACGGACCCGAGAGTGATGGATGGACGCTCCCGAGAGAGTGTAGGAGAGAAAAGAACTTCCAGAATCTCTCCTCCAGCCTCAGCTCCCCGGGTAGGACCCCAGGGTGTTTCACGTCCCTCCCTCCCCGCTTTCCTGCCTTGCTCAGAGAGCTGGGCCTTCCTTCAGGCTGGCTGTTTAACGGGGCCTGTAGAGAATTTTCAGCCGGGGACTCATGTGTTCTAATCCTATTAAATATGCACCGGCTTCCAAACTCAGCTTTTAAAAGCTTGCCTCCCCCCCTCCCCCGCTTTGCCTTACTTAGTCCGACTTTGCTCCCTTCCAGCCTGAAAAGCCATTGCTCAGTTGTTGGCAGGGGTCCCACCAGCATTTTTGCAAGGATTTGGGCTGTGATTCAGCTACCTGCAGCTGTTCCCCGGTTACCACCCACGTAAAGGAATTTCTGATATTAAAACTGGTGACAAACTTCCTCCCCCCCTCTTCCCCAAACACATTAGTTTGATTGGCACCCTCAGTCTAAGTGGCCAAGTTCACTCTCGCTTGGTTCCCCATGTTCTCTTGATGATACACTTAATTCCACCCAGCCACCGCCCCACCCCCGCCATGCCTTATACACACGTCCCCTCACCCTGAAGGATGCCCTCTAATGAAGACCATTGAGATACCATTGCTGGGGGGATATTTTAAAAACAATCTACTAAATCTCTTGAGAACTAAATTTTGTTCTCTCTTTAGTTATCAAATGAAATCCTCTTCCCGCCATTGCAAGAAATCTTCCTAACTTCTCCCCCAATGTGGAATGTTGTCCAGTGGGAGTGGGGAGAGGTAGGGCAAAGAGAGAGTTGAAGAGTCAAGTTCAGAGAGCTCCATGGAGCCTCTCAGAGCTAATGCTGGGGACCACCTGCTTCTCTCCGACAGCACAGAGATGCCGGGGGTTCCTTTGGACCAGATGGCGTCGTCTCCACCAGGGCACCCTGAGAGGGTATCCCCAAAGCTGGGCACAGGTCTGAGCTTCCTGGCTCTGGCTACTTCCCTTTGTGCGTGTGCTGGGGTTGGGAGAGACGGGGATCGGGGGACACGCAGACAGTGCAGATGGCCCCATCCTCCTTCTGGCAGAAGTCCCATCTCACCCTGGGCTCGTCAAAGGAGGAAGAGATGGAGGCCAGCACAGCACTTACATAAACATCAGCGTTTAGCATTCTAGGTACCTACCTTGAGAGCAGACACTCAAAGGCGGGCTTTTGAGCACTGATTACACTGGAGCCCCTGGATGGATGCCGAGAACCTGGGCTTTCTCTGAGTTTCTCCATTCTGCTTGGCAGACACTCTGCGGGGAACAACAGAAGGGTCCCACCCGTCTCATCCACCCCGAGGCCGTGTCCCCTTGCTTCTGGGCAGTAGCCAGTAATGTGATCCTTCAAGGCCGTGCCAAACCCCCCTGTTGGGAATTCAGCCAATCTTGGGGCTCTTCAGGGAAGAAAAATTCCTTTCCCTGACCTCTGCAGGTGATCGGATTGAGGTCCCTGCAGCTTGAAATTTGATTTGATCTTTGATCTCTGCTTGCACAGCTGCGATGGTTATTATGCACCATAAAGGGTCCCGGCGCCCTTTCTCACTCACCTGCCCTCGGTAGCGAGTGCTTGGGGCCAGGTATTCCTGCGCTGGGGCCGAATATTACTTCTCTGCTTTTCTCATACTGCACTGACCCCAGTTCAGTCCTGCCTTCTCATTCCCCTCATTCCCAGGACTTAACCCCAAATTCCAAGACCCTGGACATTTTCAAGTCCTTCTAAATGAGAGCATGTGGTTTCAGGAAAAAAAAAATACCACTGTGTGTTAAGAGCCAAATATTTAAACAAGGTCATAGTCCTAGAAGAACACGGCATGTGTCTCAACAAGTTCTTAGAGGACAGTGGTCCTCAAAATGAGTTTTCCTGGATTTAGTCTACTCTGCCACGGTGAGGTCATCCCCTGCAAAGTGACATATTTAAGATTGCAAGTTTGATGGTGTTCATCAGACCTATGTTCTTTTTTTATTAGTGGTAAGAGACATATTAAGAGGTGATATTCATTGAAAGCTGACTGTGTTTTAGCCATTATGCTAATGACTTTACCTTCATGGACACTTCTAAGCCTCAGAAACTCTATGAAGAATATAATTTATTCTCTCAGTTCACAGATGAGGAAGCTGAAGCTTGGAGGGGGTTAAGCAGCTGGCTTAAAATTATACAGGCAGTGCGCAGAGCTGGGATTCCCTCATGGGCCTGCGTGACCCTGAACTCAAGTTCTGAACCAAATTCATAGACTGTCCATCTTAGGAAACTGTGCGACCAAGAGAACCTTGATATCTTGTCTATGCTGTTCCCCCAAGAAAACCAATTCAAGATTTATTTTATGGCTACCTTGATTTTAATCTACAAACAAGATCAGAATAACATATTTCACCCCTTATCTTTTGAAATTAATTAGGAGTTTGGGATTAACATATACACACTACTATCCATAAACTAGATAACCAACAAGGGCCTACTGTAGAGCACAGGGAACTATACTCAGTATTTTGTAATAACCTATAAAGGAAAATAATCTGAAAAAGAACATATATATATGTGTGTGTATATATATATATATATATGTATATATATATATATATATATAATTGAATCACTTTGCTGTATACCTGAAACTAACACATCATAAATCAACTATACTTCGATTTAAAAAAATAAAAAATAAATTAAATTAAATTAAAATTGAAATTGTATTCAACAGCTTACAAGAATAATAAGAGGATTAAGTCCATCTTTTAAAAGAAACATCCAAATGGGTATAATTTACCTTCATCCTAATATTTAATTCCTGGGTCCCCATGTGGATCCTACCTTTGAGCCTAGACTTGAGAAGAATATTTCTCTAGCTAGCTTTTTTTTTTTTTTTTTAGTCCCTATTAAGTGCCCAGCATTAAAGCGTTGCAGTTGCTTTAAAGCTACGACTATCTTCCATGACTTCAAGGAACGGAATCATTCCTGTGCCTGCTTACCACTCCCTCTGTGGTGGTTTTGTTTCCCCCCATTCATCTGCTTTTTCTTCCATGAGGAAGACGCATAGAGAAATCTGTTGTGTTTTGTCCCTTTGCCTACTGTACGAGCCCTGAAAGATCGTCCTCCCATTTACAAGTTGTCTCCCAGCATCTAGCTCTAGCCATCTTCTTTCCTTTGATTTTTTATCGGGTGGATGTTTGTGCCAAGTTTTCCCCGCCTCTGATGGAGGCCTTCAATAGACCTTCACTTACTAAAATACGATTGTGTGCGTTACTCCTGGCATCCGGCAACCTTCACAACTGAATTGTGACAAAGAGCTGAGTTACAAAATTTCAACTTATGCAAGTAACTACATCTTTAGAAGGGAGGTGACCGTGACCGTTCCACTCCAAAGCATTTTCTCAAATTTTCATATAAACTTACAGGAAATTAGAAATAGTATAGATAACATCTATATAGCTGGTCCCTAGACTCAATAATCATTCATAATTTTGCCATATTTGTTTTGTCTCTGTGTGTGTAATTTTTGGTTTTAGTTTTGTTTCTGGACCACTTGAGGATAAGTAGCAGACTTCAGGACACGTCACCTCTCAAAAGCCTAGAATGTTGGCATCCTCCTACGTAACCGTATAGCACTGATGCACCTAAGAAAAACTCACAGTTGTTACCCATCATTGTCTGCTACCCAGACCATGTTAAAATGCCCCAACTGTCTTACAAATGTGTTTTAGAGCTGTTTGAGTTTTTGTTTCTGCTTTTTTACTCTGAATTAGAAGTAAGATGACAACTCTCTTGGTTTGGATCTATGTGTCCCATCCTCGGGAAAGTCTGGGGAAAGTCCCTCCTGATTCCATCCTAGGCAAGCTGGAGATGGTCAGTCCCCCTCACCAGGAGCCAATCAAATTTCCTGCATTGCACTGGATTATTATACCTACTTCGTATTTAATCTCTTTTAATCACATGTGTCACCAGACTGAACCCAGAAAGTTCAAGGTTTTCAGTTCAGTATCTAAAGAAGGCTCCTTATACCTAGGGCAAGTCTTGTTTGGGGTGATGGTGGTTTGTCCACAGAGAGCTGGCACAGACATCCAACAGATCTGGTCTTACCAGTGAAAACCTTCTCAAATGAAAACTGTTGACTGTCACCCCCAAAATAGTGTTTTTCTTTTGTTGTGCTTTGTTGTCTAGGGTCTGATTTGTTATTACGTTTCAGAAGCATTTACAGGTGAGTTGATGGATGGAATCATTGGCAGAGGCAATATCAACAGGTAAATGACCCGTTCAGACGCTGGACCTGGTCACTGGCCGCTAACGCTGAGATATCTGAGTGCTCCTGAAACCCTTCCTCATGAGACTGCGTCGAGGAGGAATCAAAGGGTGGCCATCAGAGAGCCTGTGCCTCTCGTACACCATACCCTTTGACAGCACGTTCAAGACGTTCCTGTCTACAAAGCCCTCCGTGAAGAAATGTGGGAACCAAGGTGACACCCAGCCTCAAGGTCCAGCTCTGCATACAGTTGAACAGTACCACCTTGGTCAGAGTATCTCTCTTCTCCGAGGCTCTGTTTCCTTATCTGCAAAGCAATGAGCTGCTCTAGCCACCTTCTTCTTGGCTGGCCTCACTTCAGGCTCTCCCAGGAAGGAACGCCTGGGGCTCTGAGCACTTCCTCAGAATATAGTTAGAATTTCCTCACTCGTCTCCAGGAAGTCACCTCTCTGACGCACACCTGACAAATCAGTGGACGGTCAGGAGACTGGCCATGAGCAGGCTTCGAGGGTCTGCTATGCCCTCGTCCTGCCCCAGAAGAGTAGTACAAATGATACACCTGCCCCTCAACCCTCAAGAGCAGCCCTACCTCATCCACTCTTTTAGCCCCTTCTGTGCTTCCCAGGGATTGAGAAGACCTCGCTTCACTTCATCCAATATCTTTATGAAATGGTGGGAAGTTCAAGTAAGAGTTAAGATACCGGCCCTAAATTATCTGAGTGCTCTGAGCTCTAAACCTGTCCATTGGCTGCCTCCCCCGCATCTCCAGCTGGATGTCCAAGAAGCATCTCATTCTCAACTTTCATTATGTCTTCAGCACAACTCTTAATGCCCTTTAAACCACTCCTCCCCTAATTTTCCCCAAAGCATAAAACCCACGGCTGTTTACCCAGTTGCTCAAGACAGAAACCTTGGAGCCATTCTTGATGCTTCGATTTCTGCCACACCCCAAATCCAATCCATGCACCTGTCAGGTGAGCTCGACCTTCAAAATGCAGCTGAGATGCTCCTTCCCACCAGCCCCACTGTTGTCCCTCTAATTAAAACTGCCACTGCCTCTTGCCTGAGCTACTGCAAGCATCGTCTGTATTTCCAGCTTCACTTTGCCCTCCTACTGTCTAATCACTGCTCAGCAACCCCTGAATAATCTTTTCAAAACCGTCAATCAGACCAGGTCTCTCCCTTATTTGAAATCTACAAAGAGTTTCCCACCACATTTATGATAAGTTCTCAACACGTCGCCTTGGCCCTTCCTCTTCCTCTGTTCACCTGGACCATCTCACCTCACTCCACTTTCTCCCTTCCCGGCTGCAGCCAGCTACAAAAGGCATCTCACTGTCCCTAACCACATCAGGTCCATTAGACCCTTTACCCCTGCTGTGCTTGTTCACCTGGGCTACACTTCCTTTAAATGGCAACTTTGCCACCTACAGGCCACCTACCTGCCACCCCACGCCCACTATCCCTGCCCCACTTCTCTCTGCCCTCCTGCCCCACATCATATTATGTGGCCTATGCACTTGCTATGTGTCTGCACACTGCGCCCTGTGACAACAGGTGCTTGGCTGGCTTTGTTCAACACCGAATCCCCGGTGCCGAGAACACTTCCTGTCTCGAGTAGGCACTCAATAAATCTTTATTGAATTCATGAATGAATGGAACATCATTATTCCAATTAAGACAAAGGAGCATGCAGGAGATAAGCAAAAATACCTTCTGTACTTTGCCATTTTGTGTCACTGCCTTTCATTCACTTAAAAATAAGATTTAACTGTTACGGAATCTTACCAAACTGGTCCCCAGTGCATTTCTGTCACAGTAGAACATCACTCTGTTCATTGTCTTCCTGGCCCTTCTTACAACTTGTAATTATTTTATTCGTCACTACCCCCTTTTCGTCTGTCTCATCCATTTTAGGATATAAGATCATGAGGGCAGGAACCTTTTCATACTTGTTCCAGGCCGTATCCCCAGCACCGAGCTGTTGGCCCGGCGCACAGGAGGTACTCAATACACGTGTGTTGAACGGATAATTAAATAAGAAAGTAACCAGAGCTGGAAACCTCGTTAAAAGAGATCGTGAGCTATTCAAGAACAATAAGCAGGTTTTTTCTTCTTTACTCCCCACTAAGAGCCTAACACAGTGCTTTGCACTTAGTAGGAGTTCAGTAAACATATTTATTGAGTGGAATTTCACTGAACAAGCCAAGTTTCAGAGAGGCTCCATGCCCTAATTAGAAAAACTCTTCTGGAGAGGGTAAAGGCTTGGAGGAGGAGGTGTCAGGAGACCCACGTTCCCAGCTTGGCAGGAGACAGACAAAGGGTTCAATGGACTCATTTGCATTTGTTTTGCATAAATATGCAAGCTGAGTGGCTGAGATGGTGTCTCTAAGTATGTCAAACGGCAACTGACTGTGTTCTCAAATAGGATATTCAGGATCTTACAAACCGGCAGGAGATTCCCACCCCCAAAAGAAGGCGCTTCATCTGTCCTGGTTATGGGGAGACACCCCGAATTTGGCTGAGCAAATGTCACCTGACTGGGTCCTCCCCATGCCCTGGCCACTGCCAGCCACTTCCCCATGCTCAGCCCTCGCCGAGACCTTGGCGAGCCTGTCTAAGGTGTGGTAACTTCTAACAGGGCGCCGTTGACAGAGCTTAAAACAAACCTCCCTGTTCACACAAGACTCCGCTAGATGGAAAGAGCCAAGCTGGGCTGTGGACTTGGTACTGGCTAAGGCTCCCCGGTGCAGAAGAGAAGTTTCTAACAGAAAACAGTACCTGAAAAAAAAAATCGTCTTTTCTGGAGCCAACACAGAGTGCTGGGAAGGCTCAGAGAGACCATGGGATTTTTTTTCTTCCCAGTTCATCCAGTTGCCCCGATTTGCATGGGATTTGCATAAACAGCACATTGTGTTCAAGCAGCCCTCACTTCAAGGGCCAAGATTAAGGCTGAGGATTTGTCCCACCCACAGTAGTTTTGTTCAACTTCCACTGTTGAGAAGCTCAGGGATACCTAAAACAGCTCTTTATCTACTGACCGAGGTGAAAAGGATACAAATGGTGATGGAGAATCGGAGGGGCCTGGACCCAGGGGATGGAGCGTTCTGTCTTCTCTCCCAGGAGGGGAGGTTGAACGATATGAATTTTAAAGTTGCTTCTAGTTCTGGAATTCTGTCAATCTCTGCAGGGTGCCAGGCACCAAAGGGCTGGCCTCGCCAAAGCCCGGGATGACCCTGGGAGCGAGATGTACTGCGGCCAGATCCAGGCTGAGCTAATATTTGTGGAAGGCTTTTCTGTGACAGCCGCTGTCATGTGGGAGAAGGGCGGAGATGTAACGGGAGTGGACAAGGGGAGGGATGGGCAAGACGGAATGTGGAATTCTTCCACCGCCCCACCACCGTCGCCCTGCAGGCCGTGAAACTGGGAGAAGCCCTCTAAAAGGCTCTCATTTACAGACCTCTCTCAACTCCCAGCCATCAGGCCTTACCTGGTCCTTGAGTAAGAAACAAGAACTCAGAAGCACTTGTTGGCACTGGCCAATAGCCATATTCCATCTCCCAATGTCAGCTTGACTCGGAGTACTTCCATGTGGCCCTTCCCACCCACAGTTGGCTCTCCCAGTGCCAATGGGGTCTTTGGAATTCCCTGTGTTTTTTGGCTTGGAGGAAGTTGCTTTGGCCCGAGCTCTCTCGAGCCCACACCCAGATGGCCCAACCTTAGCTTCTGCATTGTGTCAAGAAAGATCCTGGAGCATACTAGGCTACCCCAGGTAAAATGAACAGAAGTAATAACCTTCCAAGAGCAGATCGGGCAAACCGGCAGGACACTCACGAAGAGGGATGGGGGAACAATGTCCAAGGTCCCTGTTTCTTTCTCCCTCAACTTCTGCCATATGTGCAGAGTACTAGTTGCTGAGTACTACTTGTACAACTGAGCACCTGATACACGCAGCTTCTAGGAAAGCCCTGCCCTGAAAAGGGGAGAGAGGAAGGCAGTGAAAGGGAAAGGACTGGGGCCCTAAGATCTTCCTGACTTGGCTTCATTAAGCACCACTCACTTTATCTTCATAAAATCATGTAGGTCATCTCTCTTCTCCGGAGGATCACGGCCAAAGGGAAAGAAAACTGGACAGGAGTAAAATGAACAAGCAAAACCAGAACACTGGTGTCTAGTCTTAACCCTAAGGCTTGAAAGTTGTGGAACTTACTCAAGGCATTTTAATTCTCTAGGGTTTTTGCTTATCCATCTTCTTTATAAAATGGAGATTTTAAAAGTCTGCCCTACTTACCCTCCCAAGGCAGTTGGGAATCACAAAAGAAATCACACAGGTACTGATGGGGATAGACAGGTGTCAAGTACTGTTAGTCCTGGCCTAACCCATACCCAGAAAAACAGACATCCTTAAAGTGTTTTCCAACTTGTCCACAGATACAGAGTTATTCTGATCATCTTGAATTTGATTTCCCCTAAACATTTTATGATCAATTTCATTTCCTTCTTTTATTTCCTTTTTTTCTTTCCTGGAGGATATTGGAAGAAAGGAGCTAGCGATTCCTGGAGTTTTTCTATCCACATGCAGCTTCTTTAACCGCCGTTAGGATATACACGCCTGACCCATGTGAACAATAATTCATTATGACCTTATGGCTTAAGAAAACCCTTTGTGATTAGGTGACTCTAAAATAAAGAGGATTTTCCCAAAAGAAGTAGGGTGTTTGGTTTTCTACAGTCTTAGGATGCCCAGGAACCAAACTTACCGTTTAAAGATGTGGAACAGAATGTCCAGTTCCCATTTTTGATGCTGACCTCCTATCAAGCTTAGATGCCGGTGGATTATCTAGCCCAACTTTAAACAGTTTCTAATAACATTAATTATCCTGCTTCACTTCTCTGTCTCTCTTTTTTAAGGTAGCCAGGAGGCTCAAAAGATTAAACTTGAGGAAAATTTCCCAATGCCCTTAGGCTGGTTTCCCAATCAAAACCCCATTTTCCTCTGAAATCCTTGGCTCTCCATGGCAGATGAACAATATATTTTAGGCCCCCTTCAGCTTGTACCTGAGACCAATGTGCCCCAGCTATTTATTTACAGAAGGTTGGGATGCTCTTCTTTCCACCATGAAATGTTGCCAAAGTCCAGAGACTACGGATATGAGGAGGGAAAAAAACAAAAAACAAAAAAACCCCATATTGCTGCAATCCCCTCCTCCCCCTTGGTCATTAATTGTATCCTGCTGGGAGCCCCCCTGTGCGCTCCGGGTGAGCATATGTCAAACACATTTCCCTCTTCCCAGCACTTGAGGCCAAGGGTATGTTAGCCTCTTAGTTTTGAAACCTCCACTTTGAGGCAGAGGGAAAGTCAGACCAGAGGAAGGAGGGAGAGGAAAAGATTACAGCGGTACAGCGGGCTGAGGTCAGGCTCTGGGCTAAAGCCTGCAAGTCTCTTTTCCTCCTCGGACAAAGGAGGGGGGCCGGTCAGCTCTTCTGCAGGGACCAGCTGGTAGCTGGGCAGGCAGAAGGGATCCACTGTGGTGACCGGCAGTGAGGAGGCTACAGACTCAGTTGGGGATCTCCTTAAATGATGGAGCAGCTAACCCTCTCTTCACTCGTTCTGACCAGCCCCCACCCACCCAAACACGGCTGTTTCCCCTCCCAGCTGTTTTGAATTCTTCTGAGAGAGCAAAGTAGAAAAATCCTTCCTGGATATTGATTTCCCCCAGGGGGCCAGAAGGTACATCGCCAAGGGACCAGGAACAGTCTGTTATTTTCTATCAGGGGAAGGGGCAATCACACTCTGGGGTTTCCTCAGTCAGCTCTGCTCACGTGGAAGGGTCTTGCATCTCAGAGCTGCTCCCCGTGCATGAAACCCAAGTCAGCCTCAGCAATTCCCCTCAAGGAACTGGAGGCATGAGGGTGTCTTCTGCCACCCGGCTTAGCCCTCTCTTCCCTTTGGCCCCAGCAATGTGGAAAGAAATCAAATTATTCTTGCAGATCAAGGCTGACTCGAAGAGATGTTATTTCTCCAAGATACTGGAGGATCTTTTCCCAGGATCCGGAGAGGGAGCTAGCAAGCCTTCATTTGGTTTCACCCCAACCTCTCCCTTTTGTAGTATTATACACAGTACCTTCAACTCTCCATTGGTCTCATGCCTGCCTGATCCTTGGGATAAACTGTAAAACTTGCTGGGAAGTGGTTTTCAGTATAACAGGGCTACTAAGATGTCAGGCTTAGAGGCAGAGAGATCTTGGTCCAAATTTTCTCTCTCACTCTTATTAGCTGCATGATCTATCTTATCTGAACGTCGTGAGCTTCAGGGTCATCATCTCTTACAGTTATTTTAAAATTTCCTTTTAAAAGACTGAATGAGATTATGCATGTAAAGATCATGTATGTAAAGTATGTAAAGGGCACAGGACGCTCAAGAAATCTTACTTTATTATTGCAAGAAGGTTAAAAGTGGTTATGTTACCGACCAGGGTTCTTGGCCTCCTTATTCGATAGAAATTGATCAGAGGCCAGACAAGAAATTCAGGCAAGGCTTTACTGGGGTCCCTGCTGCAGCAGCGGAGAGTGAAAACAGGTAACAGGTTCCTGGGCTGGTTCCCTGTCGGGGGCGGGGGGTATGAGCTGGTTCCTTTTATGGGGTGAGGGTGGGTTATATCCAGGGGTCGGGCCGGAGGGGTGGCTCAGGCATTGTGCCCACCCCTTTGGTGGTGCTGTGTGCAGGGGGCCTGCACAGTACCCTGCTTTTGCTCCTGACACCCTCTTTTTGCTCCCAGCCCCTCAGAAGTGTCAGTTGTGTTTTTGGTCTTTTTGTATCTTGTTGTCCGTAATTTGCCCCAACTGCCCATGCACGCAGTTATTTTTAGTCCCTTATAGCTTCTTTGTATTTTGTTGCTTGAGGAGACGTGTGTCCAGGTGCAAGCATTGCAGCAAAGGGTCCCAGCTTCCAGCTTGTCTCAGTAAAAGTGACATCTGCAAGCTGTGTTGGATCGGCCACACTTTCCAGTGCCATCTCCTGGCCGTATTGCTCCCATTGCCTCATTCAAGGTCATCTCCTCTCTGGGCTGAGAGCACACGCATGCCCATTAGCCACAAACCCTTCACCATCCCAGGAAAACTCAACCCAAATGGAGACAGGCAAAAAAAAAAAAAAAAAAAAAAAAAAAGTGCCAAAGTCTGGCTCTCCGTGGACCCTTGCTTTACTTCCATTCGGCACGTCACCCACTTCTGCGCTAACTGCACAGCCGCCCTTCCCACCACGCTCAGCCCCAGCACCTCGTATGTCCCCACAGGCTGGCATCCTGAACCCAAGTCACAGCTGGCTCCTTGAGGCAGCCTGAGGCCTGACACCACCTGTAAAGAAAATGCTTCTCGCCGGTGAAGCTGCACAGGGCCCCCTCTGCCCCATCCCTGCCACTCCCCCGACGTTGTCCTACTACTGTTTCCGTGTAGCGCATCTGGCCAAAGCAAACAGCTCTCCGGAGCCAGCTCTCCAGCAAGCAGTTGCAGTACAAAGTTGGCAGGCTGTTTCAGGAAGCCTCGGCCTTCCCCCGCCTCCTCACCCTGTGAGCGCCCCTGGAAGACACAAGAAATGAGGCCACACCTTTTAACTGGCCTTCACACGGAGCCTGACCTCATTCTCTGGAGGAACTGGACCTCTCCCCGCCCCCCACTCCACTCCCCTGCCATCGATCTCATCCATCTTCCATGTGTTGGGTGCCTGAAGCCTGGGATTCACTTCTGTCCTCTTTGAGGAAAGGGATCGTGTACTGTGGACATGGGGTGATAGGAGCTAAAGGAGTAATTAGGAGGCTCAAATGAAGGAACTTTTTTTTATTATTCCATATTAATGGTTCCGTTTGCAGTTTGGGGATGGGTGAGGGTCTCAAATCTAGGAGTAATGAGAAGAGGAAAAATTGGAAGAATAAAGAGAGGAAAAGAAAGAGGGTGGGAGGGAAAAAAGAAGGGATTTTTAGCATCTCTTTTATAGGTTAGGGGATGTGAAAAATGTTTTATGTGTGTTTTCCCCTTTAAACTCCATAAGGCCATAGGTATTGATTACCCCCGGTTTTATATATAAGACACTGAGGCCCCAAAGACAAGTGTCTTGCTCAAGGTCACTCAGTTGGTAACAGGCAGAACCTGAATTTTCTGGCTCCGAGGCCAGAAACTTTCCATCAAGTTGCTGCTGCTGCCAGTAGCTTTGGGATTGCCTCTCTAATTTACTTATTCAGTCCCATCATCTGGAAAAAGGCATCTATAGACTCAGTGGCCTCCGTCTCATTCAACAATCAGCATGCATCATTTTGGCCCAGGTTGGCAGTCCTCAGCTTTGGGTGCTCCTAGGAGCTCCTTGGTAGTGGCAATGGTGGTGGTCAGGGCAGTGAGGGTGGGGAGGGAGTGGAAGTGGTAGTGGTAGCCGTGGTGATGGTAGTTATGGTAAAGGTGGTGATGATGGGTGGTAGTAATGGTAATGGTAACGGTGGTGGATGGTAGTGATGATGGTAACGGTGGTGGTGGCAGTGACCGTGGTGGTGACAGTGTTGCTGCGGATGGTGATGATAATGGTGGTGGTGATGGTGGTGTTGGTGGTGGTGGTGATGATGATGGTGATGGTGGTGATGATAATGGTGGTGGTGCTGGTGGTTTTAGTGGTAGTGATGATAATGATGATGAGGGTTGTAGTGATGATGAGTTGATGGTGGTTGTGATAATAATGGTGATAGTGGTGATGGTGATAGTGGTGATGGTGATGGTGGTGGTGGTGATGGTGATGGTGGTGGTGCTGGTGGTGTTAGTGGTAGTGATGATAATGATGATGACTGTAGTGATGATGAGTTGATGGTGGTTGTGATAATAATGGTGATGGTGGTGGTGATGGTGATGGTGGTGATGGTGGTGGTGGTGATGATGATACTGGTGATGATGGTGATGGTGGTGATGATAATGGTGGTGGTGCTGGTGGTGTTGATGGTGCTCATGGTGGTCCAACAATGATGATGGTGGTGGTGGCGGTGGTTCCATGTCCTTGTCATCACCAGTGGCAACTGTGGGGTTAATACAAGATATAAATCAGCCAACTAATTGCCTTTCTCTGTCTCTAAAATCCTCCCTTGCACCCCACACGCCACCTCCTCATCTTCTGACTTTGTAAAAAGTGTCCGGAGTTCTGAACCTTTGTTTGTTGGTAGGAGCATCTGTAAGATGATATGACAGCCTTATATTTATTTATTTTTGGAAGGATGTAAGGGAAACAGCTCCCCTTATTTAAACAAAACACAGAGTCCCCAAGGCTTTACAACTGGAGGCCAACTCTCCAGGTGGGGAGGGAGGGCTGACCGAGCAGAGACGCCGTCCCTCCTGATTCTCCTCTTCCCCTCGCCCTTTGTTCCCTGTGACGCCTCTCCCACAGCCCTCTCAGCCCAGCCGTGGGCCACTGCTCGTCCTTCAGAGCTCGGGCCCAAGTGTAGCCTGCCATCTGCCCCCTTGATTCCCTTAAGCCCAACTGAGAGACTAGAATTTCAATGAGCAGGAGACAGAGACAGAGATAGAGAGACAGAAAGACTGAGAAAAGAAAACCGAAAGGAAAACAAACAAAACAGGATGTTTAGCCAACATCCAGGTTACAAAGCTTACTTTTCTGAACCTTCACAGCTAACTCAGCCCCAGGCTCCCTGGCCATGTGTCAGGCCTCACCTTGTCTCATCAGCTCAAGGTGCTTAGGACCGTTTAGGAGACACCTTCCAGGGCTCACACACCCCAGAGCTCCTGACTTGTCTCCATGGGGAAGGGGTCAGAGCATTTATTACACATTCCTCTACCTCTAGTCACTTGGTGCTCTCGGACCCCAACCGAAGATCACCCATCTCAGCTACCCACCTGGGGTGCCCCATCCCGGCCCCATCGGCCCGGACGTCCGGCACCCCTGAGATAAATGAACACGCCCTTTAGGTGCCTGGCCTGGCTCTTCTGATCTAACAGCACAACAACCTCAGAAGCACACACTCCCTTTCTAGTTAATTTCACCCACAAAGCAACAGAGCAGCCGCCCTGCAGGAGGGCTCAGGGCAGCAGCAGGGTTGAAAATCTGGGGGCCTGGGACCACCTTCAGCCGTCTCCCCTGTTCCCTGTTGAAGGCAACGTTGAAAAAGATTTAAAAGAACAGCAAACTTAAAACCCAAACGAGAATAATTCAAACGTCCCCAGGGCTGCAAACTGTTACTTTAATGACAACTGAATTTCCTTTTGAAGCATGAAACAGAAGGTAAATAGACAAACGGTACATTGCACTTCCGCCGCCCCCCCCTTTTTTTCCCATTAGTGCTGTGTTCCTGGGCGATTTGGGGAAAATCTGGGCACTGACTGCAAGCGGCCAGCTCCCCACCCAGGGGTCTCCCAGGGTGGGAATACCGATGTGAGGGTGTTGCCGGGCCCCCGGGCTGCCCCTCTTCTGGCCCTCATGCAATTGCTCCCTTTGGGGCTTGATAAAGGACACAGGATGAGAAGATGGAAAACAAGCACGGGAAGCATATCTGGCACATTTTTTTTTTTTCTTCGCTGTTGTTCAAGCAACAATTTACGCCTGGTTAGTTGGGACAGCAGATTTTATTTATTTTGCTAGACTCCTACCCTATTCCCATCCCAGGGGTGGGGCAGGCTGATATTTTTCTTTCAAGGCTGTACTAAAAATTCCAGCCTCCCTCATGACTCTGACCCCCAGAATCGCCACTGCTGGCGGCCAGTACCTCTTCGTCCCTCTCAAGACGGATGCCGAGGCCGGCCTCCCCCGACTCCCATGCTATTTGGGGTGGCCTTGAAGCATTCAGAGACACGTAAAGCACAAGACATTCTTCCCCTCTCCTATCTCTCCAATGTGTTACTTGAGGATTGCAATTGTTTCCTTTTAGCAGAACATCGCTGACAAAACTCCTTGGAGGTTATCACTCCCCACCGTATAATGAGTCCTAATCTTTCTACAGAAGTAAAACTGTTGCCATGTCCCATCCCTCAGCTGGTGACTTCCAGGCCTCTCTCCTGAGAGTGAGAGTGGAGTTTGGGGGGAAGTCTGCAGGCTGGTACTGGGAGGGTTAAGTTAGCCTGGCCGTGGAAGGAGAGAGAGGGACCACGGCATTCTCCTGATCCCAGTTGGAGGATCCTAAATAACTCCCTTCAGCAAGTCAGCTTGTTTGGTTGTCCTGGAGTGTGTAGTGGGGCTAACTCATCCTGGCCGGTCCTTCCGGATGTAGCCTTGCTCAAAAATCAAGCCTTATTCCCCGGGGGCTGCCTCCTCCTGCCTTGATAAAGAGTCTCATCATGGATGATTCAAGGGCTTGAGATGCAAGCTCTAGTGATAGCCGATGAGGCCTCCAGCCCCCAGCTGACCTCACTTTCTGGTTGTTGACAAGTTCAGTCAGGCTGGCCAAAGAGCATCCCATCCGAGCCAAGGCAAATGATCTCCAGCTCTTGCAGCCCCTGTGCCTCCAAGTCCTTCTCCTGGATGGCACTCCACCTCCAAGCCTCCCCATCAATCATCCCCAGGTGCCGCTTCTTCCACAGGCAAACGAGCAGACCGAGATGGAGAAGGCTGGTTCTCCACTCCACGCTGCCATCGCTGGCTGTCTAGGTAGAGCTTGGCCTGGGTCCTCTTGGAGCCTCCTTACTTCTTCCCAGACTCTCTCCTTCCCACTCAAACAGTTCAGGACCTGAGTAGGTGGTTTTGAGTCTTGAGTCACTTAAAAGCATGCAATAGACCCAATCCTCTTGTGTTTAGAGAAGACTTTAAACTAGGCAGGGACACGCACGCGCGCGCACGCACGCACACACACGCACGCACGCGCACACACACACACACACGTGCATAGCAGCCCAGCCGGGACTCTAACGGGAACTGGAGGTCTTTTTATCATCCACACAGCCAGCAGCACTGAGGGTCCCCAGCTCCTGGGGTCCGAGTACAGCACTGGAAGAGGTCAGGGAGATTGCAAGGCAGCTCCGAAGTCTCTATGTGGGCACCAGACAGACTGGTCCAGGACATAATGTTTTTTCTGAGACTTCTAGAGTTAAGTAAGTATCTCTTTGGAAACACTGGAAGGGACAGAAAGTGCCAGGAGTGTTTGGGAGGAATCCTACCCCCTCTTCACCCGCACGGCCAATGCTTGGGGACCAGAGCTCACGCTGATGTACAGCTTGGGCTGTGTCCACACTGAGCTCAAGGCTGAGGCTGAAAAGGCTCCAATTCTGGTGCCAATGTAATCCACAGGGAAAGACCCAAGGGCCTCAATAATATTGATAATAAATCACACTCCCTGACCACCGAGTGATACTTTGCTGTTCTCTAAAGGTTTTTCGTATATATTATCTGACCCTCATGACACAGCTGTTAGTTAGATATTATTACCCCTCTCTCTTTTATAAAGGAGGAGACTTGGCTTGGTAAGAGCAGAATGAGGACACAAACCTTGGACTTCTGACCCCAGGTCCTTTGTTCCTCCTTTGCAGAAGAAATTTAATTAGACTTGGAAATGGATAATAGTTTACCACAACATAGGGAGTTGCAGGCTTAAAGGCACAATGATGAGATTAATAAAGGCAAGGTGACAAAAGAGTGGAGGACATTTTTCTTTTAAGAATTTTTAAATCGTTCTACCTTGGCACATTGTAAATGTAATTATTCGTTACTTTATGTAGTTAGTCCATGGTTATTGTAGAAAAATTTTTAAATGCTGATAAGAAAAAGGACAAAATAAACCATTAACTCTAATTCCAGCCACTGTATGTGTGTACGTACAGACATATGTACATATATATCCATGGAGAGTTGTTCTATTTCTTTATGCATATAAATATTATATATAAAGATCACACATAAATATATATTAATTGTACATTAGTATAGATCCCGGCATAGCTTCTTTTTTGCTTAGAAACATAGAAAAATGCTGGAACGATCTTCCCATGTCAGTGGATACGTTTATATTATTCTTTAATGATTGCCTAGTGTTCCATTGTATTGATATTATTGGACGCTGATACTGTTTTCATTTTTTTATAATTGCAAATTATGCTGTAATGAAGCTTCGTATGCACATATCTTTGTGCAGCTGTCTGATTATTTCCTTAAGATCAATTTCTGGAAGTGAAATAACTTGGTCAAAACACTCGAAGGTTTTCAATCTATTTTGCCAAAGGGTGTGTGCCTTTTTATAGTCCCAGCAGCAGTATCTAGGATTCAGAAGGCTTAGTCAAAGGACACAGGAGTAGGAGGAGAGCTGGAGGGTCAGAGAGCCAGCCGTGTTTAAGGGGACCTTGCGTGACATGAAGTAAAGGTTGGACTTTGATTTCTAGGGATTAGAGAGGTACTAAAGTTTTTGAGCAGAGATTGATTTGGCCAGAAGTGGCAAGGCAGAAGGAAAGACAGATTGGAAGGGGGGAAAACCGGAATAGTAGAGAACCCTGATCTAAGAAAGGGAAAATGGAGCACTAGGGTACTGAGATGGGCTGCGTCAATGTGGGGGGAGGACAGAGGGGGGGAAGAGATGAAGAAGGAGAAGGGGGAGAAGGAGGAGGAGGAGGGAGATAAGACAACTGGGAGTCAGGGCATATATGGAGATAATTAAAGATGATACAAAGCTTCTGAGTCTGAGCAACTGGGAGAACAGAGATGCTAACAACGCCAAAGAAAACGGAGGGAAATTTCAAGGGAAAGTGGGATTTGGGTTGAGGAGTTTGATGGTAACATCCGTGCAGAGCTGGCCCTCGGGCTGGCTGTGCAGGACACGTCAGCCTCAGAGGCGCGGGTCCAGGCGTTAGGAGGTGGCGACGTTGCAAGGAGTGACGAGCTGTAGGAAAAGAGGGCCAAGGACAGATCCCTGGAGAAAACCAACTTTTTAATAGTGAGGGAGACAGAAGGGCCACGGAGGATCGTACAGAGAGGAAGAAGGAGAACAGGGAGTGTTCTGAGTGGTGGCAGCGGAAGACCGGAAGCCTAGAGGAGGAGTGATAGTATGTTGGAAAGGATGCAAAGGGGCCAGATAGAAAAATATGGAGACGGAGCCATTCGCTTTGACTGCACTGGTGAGGTCCACATAGAACGAGACGGGACACCATCCAACTTGCCGTGAGTCCAGGTAGAACTTGGTCCCAGTCTTTGCTAAGGGCAAAGATGAGAGTGGAGCAAAGCAAAGAGTACACTGGGGCCAGGATGGTGGCAAGAAGGGGACTTCTAGGCCAGGTCCAACCAGGAATGTTTCCACCCAGCTGGCCTGGCTTCAACTATTTAAGCCTGATTGGGGGTGGGGTTGTGGTGGGCAAAAAGTCTTTTTGTGAATTATCTAAATGAATGCATAGCAAACAGGCAGGGTCAAAAATGAAATGAGATACACATATTTGCATGCTCTGTTTAAGGCAGTGATACAATGGTAACCTAATCAATTTTTTTAAGTAACATTCCAACCCAGAGTAAGAAAGATAAGATCTCATTCTCTGTTAGGGGGAGGTGGTAAAATTTCCTTCCTCTTAATTTCACAAAAAAGTTCTTTGGGTCGACACAAATACCACCCTTCCTCTTAAAACATAAAATCTTGAGGTACAGAAAAATTATTCTCCCGGAGAAGGCGAGCACTTGGTTATAATCTCCACGTCTTGGCTCTCTCTGAAGGCAGTTCCCGTAGCTACATCCCCCCTCCGAAGTATCAGAGGGCGGGAGCAACCCACCAGCTGAATCTCTCTGCTCTGCTTTGCCTTCCCCAGGACTCAATTGAGAACACACACTAGGCAGAACAAAACAGTGGCAACTGATGACAAATGGACTGAGCTGCCCCCAGGTCCCCCTCCCCACTCTCTGTTACCATGGTGACACCAGCCAGCCAAAGCCAAGAGATCAGGAAATATCCATAAAGGACAGTCTGGTGGACACAGGTGTCTGGGGAATCAATGTGAGCCAACAAGATCCTTCAATCTATTGAGGGTCAGAGGGGGATAGGCACCGAGATGCGGAACTGGGGGCTAAGGTACCAACAGGTGGGCTTTGTCCTTGAAACTAGAAGCCTCCTTTCTCTCCACAGGGAGTTGCATCATTCTGATACTTGTTGACACCATATACCAAAGCTCTGTTTTCTTTTCCATGTTCATTTCTTGTTGCTGCTTCTACTTCACCTACAAATCTGGATAACATCTAAAATGGGCAGCTGTATATATGCTCAAGAAGGCATGAAAAGAGGCAAAATATTTGAAATACGGTCACTAGAACCTCCTTCAGCCACTTTGGAAAGTAGACCGCAAGGCCCAAATGCCACCCACTCTTTCCAGTTGGAACAAACGGTAAACATATCATCTAAATTTACAGGCAGAAAGGCATCTGTTTGAAAGGGTAGTGACAACCAAACTTTGAGGAAGAAAAGGAGAAGAGGAGACTTAACCTATATTGTGGTTTATTCTTCACTATTTAGTTTTTTGTGTAACAGGAAGCCAATAGTCAAATATTAACTGGAGTTGTATCACAGCTCAAAAGGTCTGGTGGACATAATTTCCACCAAACAACCATCATCAAACATAAACATAGGAGGAAGGGAGGAAAGAATCTTCTCAGTTACTCCTACTTTTTAAAAAATGTAAATAACATGTTCCTACTTAGGTGCTTTGAAACTCGGTCATTTGAATCTTTCAAATTCTAGGTACACATCAGGATTCTCGTAACAAGCCACTCTCCACACTCAGCCCACAGCAGCTGGAGGACTGATCCAGCCTGTTGCTCTAAGCGTTCAGGTCATTGCTCCGTCATTGCAGTAGCCATAAAGGTGAAGACCAGGATTTTTGCAGCCAATTGCCAAAACCTATCAGGGTTCATTGCTTGTGGAGGGCACTCAAAACATGTTGGTTTATTGAATATTGAAAAATGTTTAAAGTCTTAACTGTAGTAGAAATTATAGCTGAATCTCCAACCATTCTTCTTTCCTCCATGGTTTAGCAGTCATGGAATTTAAGTGGAGATGGACCCCACCAAGCTGCAAGTTTGGACCAATCAGAGATTAGATTCCAGTCCTCCTGTCACAATGATTGGTTCAGGTAGATAAAGTCTGATACATCAATACATGGTCTTTTCCCATCTGAGTCCTGAGGGCAAGATTGCTAGGACTTCTGAGAGAGTTTGTTCTTACCTTTTTCAGAGAGGGCCACCAAAACCCAACTCCTCCCTCCTAGACAGCATGATATGAAGATAACAATCCGAGAGATGTGGACATTTTGCCATCCTGAAGGAAACTGGCTTGAAGATAAAGGCGGCACCAATGAGAACAAAGAAAAGAAGCAAAATAAAACCAGGTCCTTGATGACTTAATTGATCTGTTGGATCAAACCAACCCTGAATTCCACTTTATCCAGTTTTCTTTCAATCAAGTGAGCCAATAAATCCTCTTTGTTGTTTAAGCCATTTTGAGATGGACTGTCTTTTCATGTACTTGTTTGTTTTGTTTTCAAAATAAAGAGTTCTAATAAATTGTTTTAAAAAACTTAATAATAAAGAGTCCTAACCAATATACTTAATGAAACTGTCATCTCTTTGACAATTTTGTTCTTAATGGACAACAAAAATAAGTTTTGGAGTCCTGGAAACTGAAATAGCAAATGGAACCTCCCGTTTGGAGAGATACAAGCTGGGGAATCCAATCCACCAAACTGTCTCACCAGGAGTAACCTGTCCAAGGCATTGATGTTCAATCAATTCTTGATAGTTTTCTTGTTAAAGGGCATGGAAAAAGTCCGAGATGATGGAAGACATTTTGCAGTGCAAGGTATGTACTCTGAAAAGGAGATCCATCTTTATATGTAGATAAAGCTAGTATTTAAATGAATTTGAATTCTCTAAGCATAAAATGTGGACCACTGTGAGGACAGACAATGAAAGTGCTCAAGCATTCCAGAAAATAATAAGGAATTTAAAATAGAAGTGAATAATATAAAATGTAAATAATCCCCATGCCGGCTGCTGAGAGTCTCTAGGAATTCTCTTGAAATTAAACTGTTTGTCATTTAGCTGAAAAGAAGTGTTAACTGACTATCAGTCTGCAAGAAGACCCCCTAGTTTCTCTGATCAGTTACACAAGTGAAAGTACTGACAATATGATGCCAAATTTTTTTTTGGAGATTTGGTGATTTACTGGCTATATCTGTTTCCTGCTAATCAAGGGGTAAAGCTGTGTTTTGTTTTTTGACCCTCCAGAAATACAGAGTCAAGAAAATATGAGATGCTCAAGAAATAATGGTTAGTTGTATGGATGGATGGAGATGGATGGATGGATGGAGAGATGACAGGTGGAGTTTTACTGGAAAGAAGACTAATCCATACCATCCCAGCTTGTCCTAAACATTCTTTGCAAAGGCAGGAACTAGCCTCTAATTCTGTGATTACTAGCGATTACATTCTCCAATAGCATTTATCACTCACCCTGGCCCTAAAATCCCAATAGTTTTAGATACTTCAGCAAATGTCATGATAGTAGATGACCTGTAGTATCTTAGCCTTACATATCGCAGCATCTAACACATATATCTTCTTATTTATTCCTTCTTCAATGAGGACTTTTATGTGACTTAGGTTCGTTGAGTTCCAACCAAGCTATGCCCTTTTGCGGACCCCTCTAACTTTGTTAATAAAACTACCATTTTTCTTTGCCAAGAGTCCAAATTAGGAAAAATGGTCGTTGTTCCAGACTGCTCATTTGGCCCCCATATGCAACTTGCAAGCTCTTAAGAACCTATCTTTTCATTGTTTTACATCTTGTTTCCCCTTTTCCATTTCAACTGCTACCCTCTACTTCAGGTCTTCAGTAGCTTCTCACTTAAACAATATCAATTTCTTCTAAATTCATATCCTTATTTCCAGTTTTTACTCCATGCTTTTACATCTTACCCATCATAAGAAAACATGATACTGTTTCAACAGAATCTCCTGGTTTTTTTCCAAATTGAAGTCTTACATAAGATGGAAAAAAGCAAAGTTTCCTGGATAAACCTGAAATAGGGTTAGAGGAACAGACAATGCATTACCCCCCATGACAATCCCTACAGCAATTCTGCAGGACCCTACAACTCTAGCTTCTCTTCTGATGCGGCCACTGGTGCCCTCTAGGAGAAGGCTGCTGAGTGGGTGCAGAGAGCAGAGCATCAACTTTGAGATGCTAAAGTGTATGGTGTCCCTTCATCTTCACTGGGCTGTAATCACATCTGGAGCCTGGAAACAATGGAAAGTGTTCCCATTTCCCCAGCTCTGGATCTCAGAGTGTCACCTAGATACACCTCATTTCTGACATTGAGTTTTTGCTTGCAGTTGCTTTTCCTATAAAAGATCAAGCTTGCGTCTGGGACCAGGCTGGGGAATGGTCACCATTCTGTTGGCTACATTATTCCTGTCTCCTCATCTCTCTCCCAGGGACCAAAACAATACGATCACACTTCTCTAGATAGATAGATGATAGATAGATAGATAGAGAAATAGATGGAAGGAAGGAAGGAAGGAAGGAAGGAGGGAAGGAAAAAGGGAAGGAGGAAGTAAGAAAAAGATATTTAATTTAGATATGGATATGCCCAAGATTTTCACTGACCCACCAATTTATCATACCCACCCAGACCAGGACTACTGCTACAGTCCATGTCTATAAACTTGTTTTCCAAATGGAAACCTGGAGGTTGACCTCAATATTTAATTTCTTTCATCCAATATATAGTTAACTGGTTCTGTTGATTCTACCTCTTAAATATTTCTCATTTCCATCACCTTCTGGCCATCCTCACAGTTCATCACCCTACTTTAGGCCCCAAACATCTAATGCTTGAACTGCTGCAATAGCTTTCTGACAGGTCTCTCTACCTTAAAAATCGTCTCCTTCCTTTCCATTTGCTATATATATATAGATAGATAGATAGATAGATAGATACATACATATATATATATATATATATCTGTTTAATTCTTCAGCTTAAAATTGTTCAGTGGTTTTCCTTGGCCTAAAGACAAAATCGAAACTCCCTTAATTATCTGGTCCTTTCTCTGTAGTGGTTTCCTGTATGGTTGTCTCCCCAGAAACTCTTTTGAGGACTGGCCAAATCCCGCATCCCCATTCATGGGGGCTCAGAGGAGATTGTCATGGTGGAACATAAGCCTGCCCCCGGGGCCAGAGTTGCTCAGTCCTGAGTGGGCATTTGGCCATGGTTGGGTCAACCATGGTGAGTTAACTCACCAGGAACTCTGTGCAGTGTTAAACTCAGGAATCATTGTGACCTATGTTGTCCACTATGCTTTACGTGAACCTGCTGTGAGATAGAATGATGGAACCAGCAAACACAGAGAAGTGGGAGTTTGCCCCAGAGTGAGGGGCCTGATCACTCTTCAATCTCTGGTCCTAGTTGTTCCTGAAGCCAGGCTACGCCCCTACTCTTCCAGGTGCATGGCTGAGCGACTCTTCCTTGGATCCCATGAGCTACACGTGTATTCTTCCTTTCAAGTTCTCTTTTTATGCATGCCAATTAGAGTTGGGTTTTTATATTTGCAATCAAGAGTCCAAGCTATGCACCCCACCCTCCCAACCACCACCACTTCTCAGCTCCTTGAAGCCAGGTCTCAGGCATCTCTGTTATCCTCAAGGCCAATTTATTGCTGGCGCAAACCGCTTGTTGAATAAATAACTGGTTTGTTACCAAGTATAAGTTTCTAGCAATCTCCTTTTGGCCGCCTTCCTAGCTCACAACCAAAGAGAAACTGAATAATAATTTGATTTACGAGACATTTGCAGCTTTCACCTCTTCCATGCTTCCTGGAGTAGACGCACCTTCTCTTTGGAGAAAGTTTCAGGTATCACAGCAACTGCAGTGGACACTGACATCCACATGCGCTACTCATTTGATCCCCCCAACAATCCCATGGGGTCGTGCTATTGTTACAACCATCTCCATTTTTACGGATGAACCGAGGCCTGGAGAGATGAAACAACTTACCCAAGATCAAATGGTGACACTGCAACCCCAGCGTCGGTCCGCCTGGCTCCAAACCCGTGCTCTTACGATGTCGCTTGCTGGCCTTCTCCTCGGATTTCCTGAACCGATTGCCTCTGTTTTTAGAGAGAAGGAGCCCCAGAGTGCGAGCAGGTATTTACAATCCCTGTTCGTCGGTCTCCAGCCTCTTCTGCCAGGTGGAAACAAAGCCACCCGAACACCTGTGGAGAGGCGACCGGTCATATTTGTGCTGGGCTCAGACCAGATGGCCTTTCCTGCCAAAGCAGGACCGCGCGGGCCGGGGACACTGTCGATGGCCCCAGAGCATCCCGCACGTGGGATGTCACACGCCTCTCCCCCTTTCGGCATCGATGCCATCCTCCAAGCCCAGAAAGGTAATTTTAAGAGCTGGCATTTTGAGGAAGGAGCAGAAATCGGAGGACCTTCAGAGGTGGGTGAGAAGGAGTTAAGGCCGCAGCCGCGGGCAGCACATGGAGTGTGGAGTTACGCTCAGACTGGGCCTGCTGGAGACCAGGTCAGCTGTCATCGGAGAACAAAGCATCCCCCAGAGCCGCTCAAGTTGTGTTACACCCGGGAAGCCCTGAGAGCTCCCTGAAGCTGAGGAACAATGAGCAGACCACATTCACACAGGCCGCAGCCCGGCCTGCCGCTGGCCCCCACCTCCATGCCCTCCCACGGGGCCCCAGAGACCACTACACCTCCAGTGGCTGGGCGGGTGTCCAGAGAGCTCCAGCGGGGCAGGGGTGTGGGGAGATTTGCCGCGCGGGGGCTCCCGGTGCTCTCAGAGGAGGGGGACAGAGGAGGTCACTCAGGTGTGTGTGTGGGTAGGGGGAATACAGAGGGGTCCAGGGCAAGGATGGGGGTGCCCTGCAGGCACAACAGAGGCTCAGCTCAGGATTTGGGAGCTCAGATTTGGCTTTCCTGTTTCATTCTATCCAAGTCTGGGTGATAAAGAATTTTGTGCTGGGCTTCCCTGGTGGCGCAGTGCTTAAGAATCCGCCTGCCAATGCAGGGGACACGGGTTCGAGCCCTGGTCCGGGAAGATCCCACATGCCGCGGAGCAACTAAGCCCGTGCGCCACAACTACTGAAGCCTGCATGCCACAGCTACTGAAGCCCGCGCACCTAGAGCCCGTGCTCCACAGCAAGAGAAGCCACCGCAATGAGAAGTCCGCGCACCGCCACGAAGAGTAGCCTCCACTCACTGCAACTAGAGAAAGCCCGCGCGCAGCAACGAAGGCCCAACGTGGCCAAAAATAAATAAATTAAAAAATTAATTAATTAAAAAAAAAAAAAAGAGTTTTGTGCTGGAATCCTGGAAAGCTCAGATCCCTCAGCCCCAAACCTTGGAATTCCTCTTGGAAAATAGCTCAGGCTCCCAATGGGCCCCCAGACCCGTGGTAGTAGCAGAACCACTGAACAAGGAAGATTTCTTTTTATGGTCAGAGCCTATCACAAGACGTGGCACTGTTTCTGAAGCGCCTTAAATTCAGAGTTTTGACTTCACCCCCATGTGAGAATACACGTAAAATCACTGCAATCGTGAGTGTTGTCAAATCTGTTCCTTTGTTCCATGCCAATGTTTTCAAACTACCAAACTGTCACAACCTTGAATTTGCATATATTTTTAAATTCAAGAAAAGGGCTGGCCGAACCCCTCAAATGCTGAGGGTTTTTTGGTTTTCATTCAAACTTGAACATTTTTCCTTTTTTTTCTCCCAACTGCCAAAGTCATTGCCTGGTACAGTCTTTCAGCTCCAGGAGTCACGGGGTCCCTAACAGGGAAGCTCTGGGGAGCTTAGGGGGATGTGTAGCTGCATCTGGGGCTTCTGGCCGTTTCCTTCTCTGCCTGTGTCTGGATCAACTCTGGGATCTGCGGGTTAGTCACGGAGGTGTCAGCATTTATGAAGCCCACCCAGGGCCAGGCCTCCGTGGCATGACCCGGGGAAGCTCTGTCTGCCCTGTGCTCTCCCATCATGCCTTTCACCTATTGGAGTCCCAAGGAGATGTCCTTGCATCTTTAGGTCTCTGCTACACTTTTCTGAAGGGGATCGTAGGGGAAGGCGTGGCCTGGACTCCCGGACCATCTCTTACAGCTCCAGCTCTGAGATCTGAAAGCTAGAGGGAAAAGGGATCTGGTCCTTTGCAGCTGAGTAATTCAAGTGCTCACTGGTTTTCAGTTGTAGGGGCTCTTCCAGGAAGCTGAGTGTAATCCACAAGTAAATATACCAAATGCATCATAGCTCCAAGATTTTCCCAACAGGACATGCCCAAGATGGACAACCCATCACAGAATCCAAGTTCCGCAAAGACCCTAGTACTCATAACACCACCGTGTTAAGCGTTTCTTGCAATTTAGAGAGGAGAAAGTTGGGACTCAAAAGTCTTTTCGGGCTACATAAGTAGAACACAGAGCAAAATATTGACAGAGCCAAGATTTGAACCCAGATCTGTCTGCCCCCCAAAGCTCTTGATCACTGCATTTCCTGGGTCCCTTCTCCTCAATTGAATTCCCAATCTAAATTAAAAAGTCTTCAGTGTGCTACACTTACCTTCTGTTTTCTTCCTTTGTTTTCTCAGTGCTCATGAAAGATGGAACAAGATGGAATTATCACCACCAGAGGACATCCATCCCTGGTAGAACAAAGGGCATGGGTGCAGGAACCAGCCAATCGGGTCCAGAACTAACTCTGCTGACTACAGGCTGAGCACCTCGGGCCAATCATCTACTCTCTCTGAGCTTCAGTTTCTTCATGTGTGAAAGTCTGGAGATAGTACCAATCTCACTGATATTGTGGGGATTAGAGGGAGAAACCAGAATAGAAAAGCCTGACCCATTGTATGTATTCTATAAATGCTAGTTTTTTACCTCTTCCCTCCACAGGCGTAAAAGTAGCTATTAACGCCTTCCTCAAATCACGAGGCTCCAGATGAAATAACCTCCCAGAAATGGTTCCATTTTTCAACTTTCCATTTTCTTTGCTCTTTTTTTGGACCATCTTTTATTCTTCCTTAACACCTTCTTGAATCCTGGCAGGACCAACTGCCAAGAAATGTTGTCTAAAGATGCACCTTCATAAAAAGGAAGAGAGAGAGAGAAGAAAACAATGATGATGTGGTCGTGTAATGGATTCATTTTAAGACTTGGAAATGCATAAGTAAAGTGAAAAAAAAAAAAGATGAGTTTTCAGAACCCTGGACATTAGTGGTAAATTGTGTTGCTTTCATAATCTGGAATGCAAGTCTCTTTCTCTCTTTCTTAAATTTTTATTTTATATTGGAGTTTAGCTGATTGACAATATTGTGTTAGTTTCGGGTGTGCAGCAAAGTGATTCAGTTATACATATACATATATCTATTCTTTTTCAGATCCTTTTCCCATATAGATTATTAGAGAATACTGAGTAGAGTTTCCTGTGCTATACAGTAGGTCCTTGTTGATTATCTATTTTATATATAGTAGTGTGTATATGTTAATCCCAAACTCCTAATTTAAGTCTCTTAATTTTAGCAGAAATGCCCCTAAGCTTGTCACCACTGCTTCTGGATCTGAGAAAGGACGAGGCACTAAATGAGAGGGGGGAGCGTGTTCAAAGCAGGAGGTTCATCTAACACTAATGGCCAATGTGACTGCAAGATGCAGGCGGTGGTGACGCCCTTCACACCCTTCTCCAAAGTCCTTTTATGTTGCTTCAGAGTGAGGCGTCACACACAGGGTCATCAGGCTGGAAACTGGGGACCTCAGACTCTGGAGGGAAGCCACTGTGTTCTCAGGATATTGGTAACTTCAGCTTCTGTTTAGGTATCTGAGCTCAGTGGCAGCTCGATATGTCTGGTGTGTTGAATGAATGAGTGAAGAATGAGTGAATAAATGACATGGACCCCTCAAATCAAGACTTTCTCTACCTCCAACTAACTCTTGCCCAATGACATCAAAGTATTATCAAACCTCTTTTCCCAGATTTCATTTTACAAAGTCAGCTCTGCTCTTGAAATGAATGAAACTTTCACATTGATGTTGGGAGATGCCAAGCAAAGGCATGAAAAATGATTGCTGCACCTTAATGACAGGACAGGAGAGCAGAGGTGGGACATGATTGGCCGGGGCGGGGGATGGGATAGGACTAGGGGAGTGAGGATGTGTCGAGCCTGGGAAGAAGAATGAATAATAGATCTGAGTAAGACATGATTGTCATGATCATTTTGTGCCGTTCGGCCCACTCGGCCACTTACTGAATGGGAAACCTCAATTTCCTCACCTATAGAATGTGGGAACAAATACCTATGTTTTCACAAAGCTGTTGTGAACACAAATATGGAGCCTAGCACAAGGAGACACTCAGTGAATGGTAATACTCTGGGGCGTAAAGATCTGTGGCCGTAACCGCAGCGGTGACTGTTCCACAGGTAAGAACGCTTCCTGCAAAGCTCCTCTCAAGTGATTAATTATGACATTTAAGCCAATAAGAGAAAGAGAGGAAATACCTATTAGCCCAGGGGAAAGAGAAGAGTGTGCTCTGGATGATCTCCAGGGCGGTGGCTTAGCCCCAGGAGAGGCCCCTCTGATGGCCACAATGGCCCTGGGGGCCAGGACAGTCCAGGTGCAAATTGTGAAATGCATTACATCTGACCTTGCTGTCACTGCCTTCCTGGTCTGTACTTGTTCTAACTCCAGATTTTACCCTTATTCCCAGAACCCAGAGATTTCACACTGTCCCCCTCTCCCTGATATAATGCCTGCTCTGCAAACATTCATTCATTCATCTAATGCCAAAACATAGGAGACGAGTGCCAATCTAAAATAGAAACCCACCCCACAGTTATTTGCATTGGAAAGCTAATTAAACAAGAGAGCTGATTTGGCAAACGTCTTTGGAACTCTGGTTTGTTCCAAGCACTGCGACAGACACTAAGGAGTACAGAGAAATTCTCCGTTCCTGCCTTAATAACATGATATGGAGGAAAGGGAACCCTCCTACACTGTTGGTGGGAATGTAAACTGGTGCAGTCACTATGGAGAGCAGTACGGAGGTTCCTTAAAAATCTAAAAATAGTTATATCATATGATCCTGCAATCCCACTCCTGGGCATATATCTGGAGAAAACTCTAATTGGAAAAGATCCATGCACCCCAATGTTCACAGCAGCACTATTTACAACAGCCAAGACATAGAAGCCACCTAAATATCCATCAACAGAGGAATGGATAAAGAAAATATGGTGTATATACACAAGGGACTACTACTCAACCACAAAAAAGAATGACATAATGCCATTTGCAGCAACATGGATGGACCAACAGATTATCACACTAAGTGAAGTAGGTCAGACAGAGAAAGACAAATATCATATGATGTCACTTATATGTGGAATCTAAAAAAATGGTACAAATGAACTTATTTACAAAACAGAAACAGACTCACAGATTTAAAAAACAATATATGGTTACCAAAGGGGAAAGTAGTGGGAGGGATAAATTAGGAGTTTGGGACAAACAGATACACACTACTGTATATAAAATAGATGAACAACAAGGACCTACTGTATATCACAGGGAGCTATATTCAATATCTTGTAATAATCTGTAATGGAAAAGAATCTGACAAAGTATACATATATACATACATATATACATACATATATATATATATATATATATATATGTATATATATATATCTGAATCACTTTGTTCCACACCAGAAGCTAACACAACATTGTAAATCAACTAGACGTCAATAAAAAATTAATTAATGAAAAAACATACACTCCTCTCACAAGCTTTGTCAATGTGCTTGATTCTTTAAGGTCTATGCATGTTCTGATTATAGTTATAGCCCAAACTGGAAACTATCCAAATGCCCATCCACAGCAGCATGGAAAAAAAAATTGCGGGATTTTCACACAATGGACTATTTCACCGCCATGGGAATAAACATTCTACAGCTTGATGCAACCATCAGACTGAATGTCGAGTAAAAGGAGCCTGATGCAAAACCACACGTACTGTTGATTTCATCTCTATAAGGTTCAAAAATAAGCAAACGAGTTTATGATGTTAAAAGTCAGGAGAGGGCTTCCCTGGTGGCGCAGTGGTTAAGAATCTGCCTGCCAATGCAGGGGACACAGGTTCAAGCCCTGGTCTGGGCAGATCCCACATGCCAGAGCAACTAAGCCAGTGCGCCACTACTGAACCCGCGTGCCACAACTACTGAAGCCCGCGCGCCTAGAGACCGTGCTCCGCAACAAGAGAAGCCACCACAATAAGCCCGCGCCCTGCAAAGAAGACCCAACGCAGCCAAAAGCAAAAACAAAAACAAAAATCAGGAGAGGGGCCTCCCTTGGCGGGGAGGAGGATGAGCTGGAAGGAAGAAAAAGGGGCTTCCTAGGTTCTGTTTCTTAATCCCAGTGCTGGTTACAAAGGGGTGTTCAGCTCATGAAATTCATCAACCTGCTCACCGATGATCGTGGACTTTTTATAGGTATATAACTCTACTTCAATCAAAAAGCGAAGAGCTAGATGTATAACTGTGGTAGACATCAGACCAAAATAACACATAGAAAAACATACAGATTTTACAAAGCAACTTTGAGGTTGATGGTATTTGGACTCTACTGCTGTCCTAAAACATGGAGATAAAGAACATGACAGGAGGGCTTCCCTGGTGGCGCAGTGGTTGAGAATCTGCCTGCCAGTGCAGGGGACACGGGTTCGAGCCCTGGTCTGGGAAGATCCCACATGCCGCAGAGCAAATAGGCCCGTGAGCCACAATTACTGAGCCTGCGCGTCTGGAGCCTGTGCTCCGCAATAGGAGAGGCCGCGATAGTGAGAGGCCCGCACACCGCGATGAAGAGTGGCCCCCACTTGCCGCAACTAGAGAAAGCCCTCGCACAGAAACAAAGACCCAACACAGCCATAAATAAATAAATTAAAAAAAAAAAAAAAGAACATGATAGGAAACCACTTTGTTAAGAATGCTTGCTTTGGAAGAGTGGTTTTTCACTTCAGATTGTAAACTCCTAAGAAGTCGTTCTTGACCCCATCCACGCTGGTGAGAATTCATTATGACATCACCAATTCAGCTCTAATTAACTGGACCTTTATAAAAGGTGTGCAGATTCTCTTAAAAATTAGGAAGAGAGCTAAAGCTGTTTCTTCTTGTTTTTAAATTATGTATTTTTAAGTATAAAATGACAAACCAATTAACTTGAGAAAATCAATACCAATTTCAATGCTTCCTTTTGAAAAAAAACCTCTTTGAGATTTTTTTCCTAACCCATTCCCTGGACCTTCTCCCTAACATTTTGTCCCTCACGGTTCTGAGCCAATTCAACTCTGTTATAAAGGGAGACATAAACATCCAGGGCCATGCCCGATTCCTACAAAATTCCCTCTCAGACAAAGTCTGAGCGCTTAGAAGGTTGAGAATGAATAAATGTATTATTTATGCATAGATGCAGATAAGTAGATAATAAAGGCATGGTAGCTTTTCACAACCCTATTTAGAGTGAGGCACTCAACTTTTTAATGGCAATGGGGGACTTTCATTTTAGAGATTGTCTTTAAAAGGAAAAGTTTCTCAGAATGTCCATTATCCTATCACGTTTGCAAATCTACCTTGTAACCTCCAATGCCTTGGAAGATGAATCTTCATATTTGAACATGAACCTTTTTCTATTAAAACCAGTCCTCTTAAAAAAAAAAATAAGTAGGCTCTTTGGGTTAATTAATTGAATTGAAAGTGTTTTTTTCTTTTATCTTTTTTTTTTTTCATTTTCAAGTGTTAACCACTCCTAAGGCTGTTTAACTCAGAATCGCTGTCTGCTTCCTCGCCGTCCAGCCTCCTCTCTCGGGAGGGCCGTGGATACTGCAGTGGGCTGGGTACTTGTCAAAATGCAAATTCCCAGGGCCCTCCCCCAGAGAATCTGAAGAGTCTCAGCTGGAGACCAGACGTGCATTTTTTAACGCCCCCAAGTGACTGCTGCAGGTCTCCCTTGGTGGACTCATTGGGATACGTGTTATATAGAACCCCCTGGCTTCTGCATGAATCAAATAAGGAGGATCAGCTGCCCTCAGAGGCCCGGCCACTTCCTCTGTGCCCTGATTCCCTGCAGTTCCCATGTCCAGTCTACACACGGATCCCAATTTGGGAATAGATGGCATTCCAAGTAGTATTTTGTCAAGCTTAATTGGAACTAAGAGCTCATGTGGCTTTTTTGTTCTTGCCTTTTGAATGGTGCTTTGGTCCTTGGGCGCCCTTATTTAACCTATAAGGGAGCAAAGTTGCAGCAATGACTATTGTCTGCAAGGTTCTGAGAGCAGAGGGGTAGAAAAGTGAAAAGTCATTGTCAGAATTCCCAGACGGGAATGATCTTAGGCAAAACGTTGGGGGGACAGGGGAGAAGAGGGGGGAGTTAGTTTAAAACCACACCTCTCCCTTTCTGCATTTCTCTTTCCTGGGGTCCTTTCTCTGAGGCCGTTAGGGCTTTCTTAGCTCTCATCCAGCCCATCCCAGCTAATCAAGTCCCCATTCTAGTAATCAAGTTCCCATTACCTAGGGCAGCTAATACCCGTTATTAGTTAAGAGAAAGGCAATTTGATGGGATCAGTTTATGCTCATGTGTGAGTGGCTGATACAACTAAGTGATATTTCAATAGCACAGGTCAAAGTGTCTCTGGGCCCTTCTCACTCCAATTCTCTGGTTTCTCCTGGAAGAAGGCCGCCTTCCAGCCCCTCAACTGTGTACCTAAAAGACATCCTACTTATCATCGGAAAGTTGGCCATCCCACTTAGAAGCCCCTTCCCACAATCTCACAGACATATTCCACTCACAACCAGAACTGGCCAGGATCTCGTCTGAATTCTGGATAGCACTGCTTGTACACCGGTAAGGATCTGACCTGGCTTGTCCATTAAAATGCTACCATTTCCCTCATTTTTTTCCTATTTTTCCTCCTTGCCCATTTGTACATCAAAGGCCGTCCCACTTCCAAAACTCAATGGCAACTATATTAGAAAACAGCAAAGACATTCCCAGCTGCCAATGCAAAAGTAATCACCAACCTGACTGCCACGCAGCTGGTCCTACAGACAGAGTGGCCTCCGAGCAGCTCAGCGGAGTGTCGTGTCTCCCCCCGAAATCCGGGAGTAGGTCTCTCCGTCCTCCTTATACTGGGATCTTCCTCAGCGTCTAAGCCTTTGAAATGCAATGGTACCGGTAAAACCATTCTCAGGACAGACAAACGGAAAGCCAGGTTGAAGCAAACTTAGTGTCATTTTCAAATGGCAAAAAAAGGCATTGCATACTTTCTAGATTAGTCCCAGCATCCATGACAGATCTGAAAGAGAAATTCAAGACCTGGGGGTGGGGTCCAGCTGCATTCATTCATTTCACTTAATCAACAGCTATTGGGTAATGCCCCCCAAGTACACACATTCTAAATCGACACTGGTCGGGGGCAGGTGGGGTGACAAAGGTGAGCCAGAGACAAACCTTCTGGGCTGGGGAGCGGGGTAAAGCGTACTCTGGAATCATGATTACTTAAGCGCAATGAAAGAGGTATGAAATCACATGAGAGGTCAGAGAAAGAAAAGAGTTCTTCCAATTAGGACAGTGTGAGAGATGCAATCTGAGCTGGTTCTCCAAGACCTGGGATGTAATTATATAAGAATCAATTATATAAGAATCAACATCGGGGAAGAGTGATTTGGGTAGAAGCGCCAGAAGGGCAAAGGGCAGAGAGAGAGGATGAGCCTTCAGACAGACACTGGGAACCGGAGAAAGCAAAGAGAGCCCAGCGTCTCCACGTGGGAAGTTTTCGGAACAGGTAAAGGGCGGGAGGCGGGGCGGTGGGCAGGGCTAAGATTACAGGTGGGCTGCCAGAGTCACGGGACTCAGTGAGCAGAGAGAAAAGGCGGGTCCTGAGGAATGTGTCCCATTTTCCTGGCTCCTTGGGGACTTCAGGCATTCTAACAAGAGACGTGTCGCCTGCCAGCCAGCAGATGTGGCCCATGAATAAACATCCCCTCGGGGCCAGGGAGGTGGGGGGAATAACAAATATGAAGAAAGTGGTGGCCTGCCCCTCCGTGTCCCCCTCCCCTGCTCCCAGGGCAGCAGACACGCTCGCTGGCCCGAAGGGGCGGACTCAGACGGCCTCGCTCGGGGCTGGGTAGGCCGCACATTAATCCGGGTGGATTTGGCCATCTTGTGACACAGCCAATCAGTTCGAGGGAGGGGACGGCAGGAACGCCTCTCCTTTCACGCCACAAAAGGATTTTCGTCCCTTGAGAGCACAATGAAAAAAAAAAAAAAAAAAAAAAAAGCCAATCAAGGCGGGATCAGCTGTGGGCTGGTCGCTGCAGATCTGTCTCTCCCAGAGGGGGGTGAGGGGGACATATTGGTCCGTGTGGGAAACCCACAGCCTCGGCTTCTCACACATTGTTCTCCTTCTCTTCGACTGCACCCCTCCCCACCGGCCCGTACCCTCCCCTCTCCCCTCCCGAAAGAAAGCCGTTAATGCCACAAAAGATACTTTCCCCATTGTGCCCGGGACAGCTGAGAGGTCCCAGTTAGCCCTATGCAGCTGTGCGTCCTCTCCAGGGAGAAGGGGCCTGGGCCATCCGAGTGGAGAACGGGAAGCTTATCATACAAAGGAATTAAAGCCACTTGGGCTCTCTCCTTGGGCTCTCTCCTGCTAATCTAGGACTGGGGCGGGGAGGGGGGCTCTCTCCTGCTAATCTAGGACTGGGGCGGGGGGCGGGGGTGGGGAGGTTAAACACGGTTACATTTTCATTAGGTGCTAATAGCAAAAGGGCAGCTCCGGGCAGCAGGGACCAGACATTGTTATGCAGAAAGTACCCCCCCAAAGGAAGGGCAGGGCAGGTGGGGGGGGGGAATGGAAGGGGGCAGCCAGTGTTAAAGCTTGGTGCAGGGGGTGGGGGGGGGCATGCAATGGTGCGTTGTTGGCCCGGGAGTTCCATCAATGGGAAAAGTCATGTTTTCTCTAAAGGAAACAAGTTGAAACTGTTGGGGAGGGGAAGGGCTAGTGCGGGGCTGGCGACAGACTAAGGCCACATTCTGCGGGGAGCATGGGGTCCCCCATCACCAGTTCTACTCTGAGGCTTTGCCCGGGAAACTGGAAGATTCTGGTGCGCGTCTAGGAGGTGGCGTGGAGCAGGGGCAAGTCTGGGGATGGGGAGAATGAAGGTGAACCCTGGCTCTGCAGCTGTCTCACTGGCCCTGGGGCCTGGAGCATCTGTGTGACTCTAAGCCTCAGTTTCTTTTTAGTGCCAAATGGAGATAAATCCTACCTCCCCGGACCCTTAAGAGTCTTCAGTGAACTTCAAGTGCCGGGTACAAATGAGGGGCTCAAAAAGGGGAAAGGCTTTCTCCTCTCACCCTCAACAGAGGAACCCCACTCCCAACAACTCCTAAGGAGACATTTGAAAAGGCCAAAGGAAAGAAGGCAGGCTTTGATACATTGGGCGAACGTCACTTCACGCCCTGCCCCCCGGCTCCCCTCCCCCCCCTCCCAGTACAGACAGCATTCCTGCTTCTCCCACTTGGGAGCAAACTCCTCTTGTCTTCTCTGCAGTTTCCTCCAAAACCCCGTCCGGACCTCAGCTCCGCCGCAATGTCTTCTTGCTTAGACTTGAGTCCGTTCAGACATTACCATCTCCCAAGCCCTGAATACCTGTGCATAAGTAAATCAACGAGTAAGCCAGTGAGTTTTCTTCTGCTTTGCGTTGCTCCGTGTACGTTTATGAACACACTGTTACGAGGACGTCACTGTGGGAAGAGGCTGTGCAGGATGGACTCCGTGGGGATGCAGGGGGGTCCGCGGGGGAGACAAGGAAACGAACCTTCGCACGTGCAGGTCTATCGCTCTTTAATTCAAGCTCCAAGCCCGTGTGTCTCCCATCCTTCCGCAGTGCACTCAGGAGTCCCAGAAACTCAGGACTGAATTGAAAGCTAAATAACAAAGTGGTGGATAAAGAACTGCCAAATCAAAAATACGAATGATCCTTTCTACATAGCAAATGAAAAGACAAGGTTCAGTCTCGGCAGCATGAATTCAGCAGAGGCCAAATTCGTATTGACATTGACTTTCTGGACCCAGTGGGGTCAGGGTGGGAATCACACCCTTTCACTCGTGGTGACGTCACCGCCGGCTACTCCCACTTTCTCTCTGGTACAGACCTCTGCATACAGTGGTCTTGGATCCACATGGAGCCACTGAGTGCCTCTGATGAGGTTTCAGGCTCCACAAGAATGCTTTTCAACCAGAACAAAGTGCCAAGTCAGGCTAACTATCGCCAAGAGTTCCGACACGGGTTACGTACGGTGTCTCTCCATGGGAGTCTCTCCGTACTGACTCACGAAAAAAAATTCATTTGGGATATATGTGTGGATGGGGAGGGTTAGGAAGTTATTTCTTAAACTGGCCGAGAGTGTCTTGGCTGGTGCTAACATTTGTCTTATCATGACCGAGTTTCTCTAGTCATTGCTACTTTGTAGAAAGTAGTTTGAGAATCGCAGAACAATGATAATGGAAACAATGGAGTCATCTACAGTATCGCTTGGATGAGAGAACGGATAGCATTCAGAAAACCTCTTCACCGCAAATTCATAACCAGTGGTCTGATATGTAAAACCTTTCATAAGCTTCCTCTTAACTTTCATCAAATATTGCATGTGATTTTTGATCTCTTAGTAAATGTCAAGGTCCAAACTAAAGAATTCGGAGGAAGCTAAGCACGGGGGGTGGGGGTGGGCAAAATGAGGTTTCCAACTTCAACCTGGATTTCCACCCCCCCCTACCTTTGAAAGATGAGAATATGCCTCACCCAACTGGTTAATACAATTAGCATTCAAAATCTTTCCAGGTGCAATGATAGATCCCTTTAAAGGAAACTGCTTCCCTGAAGCCAACAGTGCTCAGAAATTACAACCGGTTTCAGCAATTAAGAGAAGTAAAACATTAAAAAAGCATGAGGCAAAGTACATTTGCATGCTAATAGTCCCTTCTGTAGTGCTGGGAAGCTGTGTTTTACAACAAAGCAGATAACTTTCCCACTAGAGCAATATTAACCCTTGGGTTCTCACTCTAACTCCTTGGACCCATTCTAATGTCTAGAATTCTTCTGGCCCTGGTTGGGGAAGATACGGGTTAACTTTGCATATCAATCCATTCACTGTGGCCTAATTCTCTCTGGCTTGGGTAGGAGAAGAAAGAGAAAGAGACTTAAGAGTTCTGAATGTCTTTAGGGGTAGAGAGAGGAGGGTGGAAAGATGGACCAGGGGGTGGAAAAGAACGTTTCCCTAGAGAACACACTGGAATGTGTTGGGCACAGGCACTGGTGTCAAATGAGACTTGAACTTGAATCTGGCTGTACCTCTTCTTAGTGATGTGACATTGGACACGTTACTTAAATTCTTGGAGACCCAGTTTGCTTATGGAATAAGGTGAAATGAGGATTAAATGAGGCGATGAGGATAACAGTTCTCTTCCCCAGTGACTGTCTTGGTTACTGTAACGGGACTGTAGGTGGCATTTGCAGTGTTTCAGGAGGAACATTACAAAGACCTTTTGGGTACAACAACATGAAAAAGCGCTAAGGCTTTGTTGAAGATGCAAAGCAGTCCTTTTTGCTTCATACAGAAAGTTAATCTTGGAATAAGCGCAGATTATGTGTAAAGAATCCTTTTATTTCTTTCCAAGGTGAAAACCACCAACGTATTAGATTTCTTCAAAGGTAGCAATCCTCAAGAATATACCATAGGCCCCCAGGAATCAGGAGAAAACTCTCAACCTCTATCAGAAGAAGACAAGACATTATGGCATATAGAGCTGGGGTTTGGGAGCTGGATAGACCTGGATTTGAGATCCACTTGCTTTGAAACTGCCTGGCTGTGTAACTTTGAACAAATTTCTTAACCTCTCGGTGCCCCAGTTTCCCACTGTAATGAGGATGATAAAAATCTCACACATATGAGGTAAGATTTCTGTGAGTAAGCGCTCAATATGTCAATTATTAAGGGACATTTCTTGTTTCTCTTTTTAAAACACGTTTTCCCTTGCCCTTCCCCACGACACAATGAGGAAGCAATGCCCAAAGTATGTCATGTCTTAGATACCAAGCCAACTCATTGAAGTCAAGTAAAGATGAGGAAAGAGCAATTTCTGTTCATCCACCAATGTCCTTGTCACTCACCGCAGTTCTCCTGATGGGAAAGAGAGGTGGCCGGAAGGAAACAAAAGTTCATCAAGGACTGGAAAATATTAATCTGGGAGCTCACGGATGGGCAGTGATGCGCGCTCCCCAACAGCGGGCACTGCCTTCATGTTCATGCTACCTGTGGGCTGAGCCGCCCGACACTGACGCTGCGGGCATTCACTGTGACAGGCCGGGCATCCCCGGTTCTAGATCCACTTCCAAACTGCTTTCCAAGACAGGGCTGGGGAGGGGGTAGAGAGACAGAACTTGGACTAGAAGACAAGAGAGAGCTCTGACTCTGCCAACGGCCCTTTTCTTTAGAAGGATGCCTTTCCCCCCCCCCCAGATGGGTGGCTTTTAACCATGACTGTACATTAGAATCACAGAGGAAGCTTTAAGAAAGTATGCTGGGGCTCTACCCCCATTGGTTATGATTCAATTTCTCTGAGGTGAGCCTTGAACACGGGTATTTTTAAATTTTCTAATAAGACTAAATTTATTCAAGACCCTAGTAAAAGTTTTGCTTTTAAGTACCCAATAGTATAAAAAGTACAAAACAGATGTATAGATTTCTGATATATTAATACAAAGTGCATGATGGCTACGTACAGTACATCCTACAGGCAAAGAGAAGATTGTGGTTGAGGTCTAGTAATAAATAAATAAATACAGAAGTAGCAATGATCCATATTGTAGAATATTCTACCACCAATACTGCAGCCACAATGTATTGGGCTGGCCAAAAAGTTCGTTCGGGTTTTTCTGTAACGCTGTTATTGAAAATCCTGAACGAACTTTTGGGTCAACCCAGTACCCCTCCCCGCCGTTCCCCCCCCACACCCCCCAAAAAACCTTTTCAACATAACTCAGGAGGAAGATGATAATGGCTGGGGTTCTTGTAATACACCTCGAAGTCTATGGGAGAGCTGACCTAGCTCACTGTGTAGTATGTGCATATGGTGGCTTGTAGTTTTTTCCAAAGGAAGAAATACAAAATGTTAAGTTTAGATTAAGAACTATAAAACTATAAGGTGCCCATAAAAAGTGGCTCACTCCTTATTAAATAGCTCTTCGGCGATTCTGATAACGGAGCCAGGCTTGAGAACCGTCGTCCTGCTTGGAAAATCCACCAGGAACATCCCCACCGTCCTCTTTCTTTCCAGGATGTGTTTGATCTGCAGGAGTGCTGCTTGCTATTGGCTGATGTTAGGATTACCTGGAGGGCTTTTTAAAAATGAAGATGTCTGGAACTCACTCCCGGAATTTCTGATTTAATTGGCTTAAAGTGGGGTACAGGATCAAAGATACCTCCACAAGCTTATAATTCCATATATATAGAATTATTCATTACAGCATAATTTGTAACAACAAAGATTGGAGGCAACCCAAATGTTTATCTGTGAGAGTCATTAAATAAACTCTGGTCCAACCTCAACCTAGAATACTACACATCTGTCCAAAAAGAATGAGAAAGATCTCTCTGCACTGATATGGAAAGACCTCTAGGATATACAGAAAAGAAAAAAAAAGCAACAGCCAAAAGACTGTTTATAGGGTACTATTGTTTGCGTAAGATGGGAAGAAAATCAAGAATATGCTTTTAAATTGCTTGCATTTGCATAAAGAAACACTGGAAGAATGTACGAGAAAATAATAAAAGTGGTGACTCTGGGGATGGGGGGTGACAGAATGTTTGGGGACGTGGGTGGAATAGAGACTTTTTATAGTGTCTTGACTTTTGAAACATGTAAATCACCTCTTTTCAACAATAAAGTTCTTAAAAATTTCCTCATGTGTTTCTAATGAGTAATCAGGTTTGAAAACATTTATCTAGAGCAGGAGTCAGCACGCTATAACCGGTGGACCAAATCCAGCCTGCTTCCGGTATTTTATTTTTAATTAACTATTTTAGAACAGTTTTAGATCTTCAAAATTATTGAGACTATAGAAATAGTCTCAGAAATTCCCCATATACCCTACACCTGGTTTCCCATATTATTAACATCTTTTGTGAGTGTGGTACATTTGTCACAACTAATGAGCAAATATTGATAAATCATCATTAGCGGCAGGCCAGACTTCGTATTTCCTGTTTTCCCCTCATGTCCTTCTTCTGTTCCAGGGTCCCATCCAGGATCTCACATTACATTCAGTCATCATGTCTCCTTACACTCCTCTTGGCTATGATAATTTCTCAGACTTACTTCCCCCATTTTTGATGACCTAGGACATTCTGAAGCACACTGATAATGCATTGTGCTGAATGTCTCTTAATTGGATTCGGGTGGTTTTTTTTTTTCATGATTAGACTGGGATAACGTGTTTTGGGAAGGAAGACCACGGCAGTCATGTGCCGTTCCCATCACATCATATTGCGGGTACATGCGATCAACAAGATTTATCACTGTGGATGTTAATCTGGGTCACCTGGCTGACGTAGGGTTTGCCAGGTTTCTCCAATGTAAAGTCATTCTTTTTTTCTCCTCCCTTTCCACACTGTACTCTTTGAAAGAAAATGACTATGCGTAGCCCACACTTAAGGGTGGAGTATCTACGTAAATTATTTAGAATTCTTCTGCATAGGAGATTTGTCGGTTCACCTCTCTTTAGTTATTCAATCACTAATTTATGTCGTTATGAACTCATGGTTATTTATTTTATACTTTGGGTCATACATAATATTGCTCTATTTTCTGGCTCAACCATCTTTGACCGTCAGGAGCTCTTTCAGTTGGTTCCTGTATCCCTTTAACATATCCCATCATTGTGTGGCCCTTTTTCTGGTGTTGTTTTGTTTTCTGAGCATTTTCTTATTTTCTGGCACTACAAGATACTCCAGGCTCATCTTGTATATTTCCTGCCCCACCAGAATTAGCCATTTCTCCAAGGAGCCCTGATTCTTTTTCCTGGAGAAAATCTTGTTATTAAGAACGAAGATCTGGGCATTAGGTGTGCTCATTGCTTTGGGGGTATCGTGGCTTCTAGGTTCTCTCAGCTGACAGAGGAAAGAGACATAAGTGTATATACTAACCTGCATGTACACACGTATCTATAACTATTTCTGTATGCAATCATCTGTATCTATGTTGACCTAAACATGAGTTCGTACTGATGTCTCCAACTTTATCCCGTTGTCACATGGATCATTCTAACCTCCTCTTCTTGCTCATGTGTAATCTCCCACTCCAGCAATGAAAACCCTGCTCCCACCAACCTCCATCCATTTTCTTAATTGTCCAGTCCCAATGTACGTACATAACGGTTTCAGAACTGTTAACTCGTATGCCTTTAGTCTTACCAACTCCACTCATTTCCAAACTTACTTAGGTCAGTACTTTGTTCTCTAACGCCATTCACTGATGTGCTTGCGTTTGTAGTACACTGAAGTTCTGTGGTCACTTTCCTCCTTCATCCTAGGATCTCCCAAACTCTAAGATGATTTTTTTAAATCTGTATACATTAAAGTTTACTCTTTGTGCTGTAAAGTTCTATGGGTTCTGATAACTGCTTAATGTCTTGTGCTTATCGTCATAGTATAATATGGAACAATTTCATCACCCTGAAAAACTGTGTTTCTATTCAACTCTCCTTCCCCTTCAAACTCCTGGCAACCCCTCATCTGTTTATCATCTCTATAGATTTGCCTTTTCCAGAATGTCACATGATTAGAATCTTACACTGTATAGCTTTCTCAGACTAGCTTTCTTTACTTAACAATATGCAATTAAGATCTACCTGTGTCTTTTGATGGCTTAAAGGGTCATTTCTTTTTATTCCTGAATGATATTCCGTTGCATGGATGTACCACAGTTTATTTACTGAAGAACAGCTTGGTTGTTCCAGTTTGGGCAATTATAAATAAAACTACTATTCACAGGCATGCTTTCCTGTGGACAGAAGTTTTCAAACCAGTTGGGTAAATACCTGGGAATGTGATTTGCTGAAGTGTAGGATGAGATGCTTAGTTTCAGAAGAAACTGTCAAACTGCCTTCCAAAGTGGCTGTACCATTTTGCATGTCCACCAGCAATGAAAGAGACACCCCGTTGCTTTGTATCCTTGCCAGTTTGGTATTGTCAGTTTTGGGATTTTGGTCATTTTTAATAGATATGTAGTGGAATTTCATGATTTGAATTTGCAATTCCCTAATGACAAATGGTATTGAGTATTTTTTCTTGTGCTTATTTGCCATCTATGTACCTTCTTTAGTGAGGTTCTTGTTCTTATCTTTTACTCATTTTTAATTAGGTTTTTTTAATTGTTCAGTTTTAAGAATTCTTCTTCATATATTTTTTGATACAAGTCCTTTATCAGACATGTGTTTTGCAAGTGTTTTTTTCCAATCAGTGGCTTGTCTGTTTCTTCTTTTAATAGGATCTTAATAGCAGAAGGTTTCAATTTTAATCAAGTCTGACTTAATTTTTTTTTCTTTTCTGGATTGTGATACTGGTGTTGTATTTAAGGATTTATCACCAAACCCAAGGTCATGCAGATTTTCTCCTATATTTCCTTCAAGAGTTAACTTTTGTGCGAGGTATAAGATCTGAGTCTAGATTCTTCTTCTTCTTTTGTTTGCATATGGATGTCTAATTGTTCCAACATCGTTTGTTGAAAAGACTATCCTTTTTCCGCCGAATTGCCTTTGTTCCGTTGTCAAAGGTCAGCTGACTATATCTGTGTTAGTGTTTTCCTGGGCTTCCTATTCTGTTCCATTGATCTATATGTCCATTCTTCCACCAACAGCACACTGTCTTGATGATTGCAGCCTTTGAGCAAGTCTTGAAATCTGGTGGTACAAGTCTTCCAACTGTGTCCCTCTTCAATATTGTGTTGTCTAATTGAGGTCCTTTGCCTTTTCATATACACCCTAGAATCAGTTTATCAATATGGACAAAACAGCGTGCTGAGATTTTGACTCGAAGTGGGGTGAATCTACAGGTCAGATTAGGAAGTTTTGACATCTTAACAGTATTGAATCTTCCAACCCACGAACATAATATATGTTTCCATTTATTTAAATTTTTAATTTTTTCAGCAGCATTTTTCAGTTTTTCTGCTTGTTTTTATAAATAAAATTTCATTGGTACATAGCCATGCTCATTCATTTATGTATTATCTGTGGTTGCTTTCATGTTATCTTGTCAGAGTTCAGCAGTTGCATCAGAAACCATACAACCCGTAAAGCCTAAAATACTTACTATCTAGCCCTTTCCAGAAAAAGTTTTCTGACCCCTGATCTAGAGTTTAAATTGTAGAACACCTTTTCTTCAATTCTGTTTTCTATGATCTCTTTCGTTTTGCTGGCTTTGGGAAAGAAGGCATCATCAAAAAAGGAATGAGAGCCCCTTAGCTTCAGCAATGAGTAAAAAATTCTTTTCAGACAGTGGACAGGAGATCAATAGGAGCCTTCTCTATTATCAAGATCTTGTGGGTTGGGTTGGGAAGTAGATTATTACCAGGTTTGTTTATGTTCTGAGCTCCGTGCAGCTGACCTACAGGTATCTCAGAATGCCCATCACAGCACCTGGAACACAGACGGTTCTTAACAAATGCTTGATTGATGGATGAAGAAGGAATAAATGATGTGTGACAGAAGACTCCTGCAGTGGTTCCTCTGGGGTCAGCTGAAGGGCAGAAGTGACATGCTTAGGAGCTATGAAACTGGGGACGAATGCAACAGACCCATGAGGCTGTAGCCAACGGCAGGTACATAGAAAAGATGGTCCTTTGCCTGCCAAGAAAGCTAACAGATAACATGAACACTGCTTTCTACACTTAGCAAATGTAGTCTTGCGTTGAGTCTGTATCGGTACCACTGCAATATGGAAGAGAATATGTATTAAGCATTATTTTGTTCCAGGTACTGACCTGGGGTCTTTACATATACTATTTCCAATCCACGTAACAGTTGCAAGGTATCCATTAGTATTCCAATTTCTTAGCAAACTAAGACTCAGAGAGCAAAGTGACTCCCTTACAAATGTCTTCATTTTGAAGTAATGGAGCCAAAACTAATTGTGGTGGTGTAAAGGAATCTTGAACCACACCACGCTTTTCATCCACACTCAGTGTAAGCACCAGCAAATAGCACGATGCGTTGCATAGCTCTCTGCTTTTATTCGGGTGGCATTTACAGATGCCAACTCTGGGGATTTCATAGGCATGTCACAGATGGGAAGAAACTAGCAAACATATTTCCATGGCTGTGAAAGACCATCCCTACTCCTAGTTTGTTAATCAATTGGTTGGTCAGCCAGGGGCCGTGATGTCCAGTAGCCTTTCACAGTGGGCACTGAAGGGCATCAGCAAAGGGCGAGGCCTATTTCCTGCCCACAGGAGCCTCATGCTTTCCTGGAGATCATGCACCTCCCCGTGTCCCCACGGGGGGGCCAGTGAATCCATTAAAAACACAGTCAGACACATGATAATTGCTATAGATTTATATATACAGGCATGGGCTCAGTGTGATTAAAAAACTATGGAGCCTTCAAACTCTTCAATTGTTTATGCATTCATGTATAGAGCAAATCCTCATCAGTAACCAATTTCCACTGTCCAAGTGGTCATCTTAAAAAAAAAACTAACATTTTATATCACATTACCGTTCACAGAGACCTCACAAATGCATTACCTACCTTGCAAGGTAGCTGGGGCAGGAGTTATTATTGTACCCATTTCAAAGGTTTGTGTACTGAGGCTCAGATAGGTGAGGTAATTTGCCCAAGGTCATGCAGCTAGTAACTCAAGGTCTGTCCACTAGCTTACCATTCCCTTCACTACTCTCATGTCCCCAAAGCTCTCATGCTCTAATCTTTTCTCTCATTCCATGTGAAATCCACATGTCCCCCAAGGCACTGAGAATGTAATGATGAGAGTCTGCGTTTCTTCTTCTGGAACTTCGACACCAGACGGCTCTCCAAGAGGTGCTTGGTAATCCCCTTGCCCCATGTCCAGTGAAATGAGATGGCACCAGTTCCAAGGACCAGCACTGATACAGTCTGCCTGGCAGTTGTGCAGCATCTGCAGACTCCAGCTGCCCCAGCCTAGCTGGTGTGTCTCCTTCAGTGTGGAAAGCAGGTAGGCTCAGCAGAAGCCTTCCCAATGCAGCGGCCACAGAATCTTCCGCGGACCTCTTAGCACAGGCAAGTGAATCTGCTTGAACTCTATAAAGCTCTGTGGCCCCAACCCACTCCCTCCCTCCACCCCCAAACCAGTCCCCCATTCTCAGCTCTACCACTGTCTTCCCACACCCTGTGACCTTCTAGTGTCTTCCAGCCAAAGAGAGACCTACCCCTCCCAGGGGGTAAACAAGAGAGAGGGAGATGGAAGTGGGGGCAGGCTCCTGGAGAGGATAAATGGCAATTCCTGCACTACCTTCCTTCATCAGCAGCTAAGCACCCACCCGCCAATGTCTCACATCCCTCCTGAAGGGCAGGCTGCGGTGCAGGAAGGTTAAGTGGATTCACCGTTCTGCGGACGGGCAGGGAGTATGACCCGACCCCCCGGGATACTAGGGCTGACAACCAACCCAAGTGTTCATCTTGTAATTCAGAGGACTGACATGCTTGACGAATACGAGCCCAGGAACCAGAACTGGGCCAGCATAGGCTCTGAAATGCTTCCTACATCCACCAGGCTCACTGTGAGCAGGGGCTCTTGTATCTTGTCTTACACCATCTCTATCTTTGAGCTAAGTCGGTGACATTGAGACCAAGCCAGATCAATGCATTTCAGTGGGCACTGAATCCAGGACCCCTGGCCACTTTTCCATGCTGCACTAACAACATGGACCAACACGGTTGTAATACAGCTTCAGAATGCAGGAGGGGCGTGGGGAGGATTGAAGGACGGAAGGTGAGCCGTCATGGAGCTCAGAGTATCACACCATCGAGACTGGAGAGGACCAGCCTGCAGACGCATTAAAGATGATCAAACTGAGAAGGTTCTGTGCAGAGGAGAAGAGTCTTGAGCCATTTCAGAACAGGCATTTCATTCTCTGATTCAAGATTCGCAGCTCTAAACATCAACTTGTGAAACACTCAGAAGTAACGGATAGATTTCTGCTCCAGGAGCTCCAGGAAAGGAAGTATTATTATTATTATTACTGCTGTTGCCGCTGGTGGTGGTGTTACTACTATCACTACTGCTACTGCTACTTTTTCCTTCTCTGACTCATTTTCTCCTTCAGCTTCAATTTCTTGCTGGAACCGCTCAGGAGATCATAAAGAAGGAGCTACCAGCACTCTCTCCCCACCCCGCTAAATTTGTTTAAAGAAATATGTATGAATCCATAGAGAGAGACAGATCACAATCCCAAGATTGGGCAGAGCTACTGCAGCTGCAAAGTTATAAGCCCATAAATAAAGTTTATGGTTAAACTGGCCTGACCTGGCTTTGCCCCTAGGTACAGAAGCAGTATCTTGTCATTAGTATGCAGAACACATCAGCCTAATGTCTGCTCATTTGTTCTCAAGCCACTCTGCTCTATAAATCTTTTGGCCAGGGCAGAGTAGGGAAGGGGGAGCCAAAATGAGGGGCAGACAGAAAAAGGGTCAGAAGAAGGAGGGGGAGGGCTGCCAGGAGAGTTTCACTGCTGAAACCAATAGGCGGCCACTAGCTCCTGTCGCTCGGTGGAGAGGAAAGCCACACGTCACAGAAAATAAAGTCTTTAGCTTCTCCGGTGATAGGTGGAGAAGTAAGAGACTGTGGGAAACAAAAATCTCATTCATAAAATATTTTTGAACTCTTTTAGCTCAAAAACTGAGTTCAAAATGATCTGTCCTATGCTTTTACTGAAGAAGCCAAGTCCCCTCCCCGCTTTTTTGGTTGCTTATCTTTGTTTTGTTTTGTTTTTGTTTGTTTGGGGGGTGGTTTTTTCCCCACTTTAAACAGAGCACGGTGATTCGGCTTACCCACACCACACGGGGGGCCCTTAGAGAAGCTGATGGGGGCGTCTGCAGTATCCCCATCCTTGGCAGGCTGGCACGCCGCTGAGCGTGAGTGCTGAGGAGTCCGTAAGAAAAGGATGGACAGGCATGCAGGAACGCAGACCTTGAAAACCTCTCTGCACGAGGCCTTATTGAGAATTGACTTGGTTTGCTGAAAACTGAGAGTTATTCCTTTGCTGGGCTGACTTGCCACCCATTTCTCCTGTTGTAAGAACCTAGGAATAAAGATTCTGACAGCCTCCTGCCTGGGGATTCTGCTCAGGGAGGGAAGGAGAGAGGTGGGTTCCAGGAGAAGGCAGCCCTATAGTTGCTGCCACGTCAGGGCTTTCAAATTTCCCACTAGGCAGCAAGCAAGGGGACATCTCTCTTTCAGCTTCCATCTGGGCAGAAAGAACACCTGCATATTGGAGAGGTGTGTACGGCTCCCATCAGGCAAGGACGGTGGCCAGGAAGGGCAGAGAGCTGGAGAAGAGGGCCCATCCCCCAACGTTGTTCTATGCAAGAAAGATGGTTAGAATTAACCTCGGGGCAGCCTGGAAGGAGAAATCAGAGGCTGCGGCCTGCAGGCTCTGAGTGGAGGCGTGGGAGGGATTATAGGTCCCCGGCTGCCCATCCAACCCTTGATGGTGATGCTGGGGGCCTGAGGGTACTTTTAAGCTGAGGGTTTGTATTTAAGCCTCAAGCCTGTACATTAAAACTAATTTGTTTCTTCCTTTATTCTTGGGTTTCTCAACAGCAGCCATCTTTACATTTGGGGATGGATAATTCCTGCGTGCGTGCGTGCGTGCTTGCGTGTGCATGTCTGTAGGTTTGCAAGGTGGTCGGCAGCGTCCTTGGCTCTTACCCACAAGATGCCAATAGCATCCGCCAACCGACTGTGACTACCAGAAAACACCTCCAGACATTGTTAAATGTCCCCCGGGTGCTCAGTCGTCCCCAGTTCAGAGCCACTGCCCTACGCATCTTCTGCCTTGTGCCTCCTCTGGTCACCGCCATCCACTTCGACTGTGCTGGCCTTCCACGGGCCTTCCACACAGGCAGGAGGGGCGGGGCCCCCGGGCACACAGAGAGGGAGGAAGCACAAGGAAAGATGCCCAGTTCCTGGCCTCAGGGAGTTTATTCCCCCAACGTGTTTTTAAACTCATCCTTAGGACCCAGACCAACGAGATACAAGCAGAATGACTCTTCAGGTGGGGCTTTCAGATTTAGCAACAAAGACGACAAGGAGCACATTTTTAGTGTATGTCCTGTGTAGCATTCAGGACAGGCTTATACTAAAACATTACTGGTTGTTGATCTGGAATTCAAATTTACCTGGCCGTCCCGTATTTTATCTGGCAATATGGCCTTCAGGTAGAAGTAAACGCATAAGGAAAAAATCCAGAGAGGGAACAGAGAGTCTCATGATGCAGGAATATGCCATTTTCTTGGAGCAGGATTTGACCTGTAACCAAAAAAAAAAAAAAAAATAGGGGACCTCTCCTTCATCTCACTTAATGAGGCTGGGCTGAAAGACCAGAGCATCTCTGAGTGATGGTCTAGATTCCTCTTCTGCTCCCCATTGGTGGTCTTACACGCCCCCTCCGGAGACTCTCTCTGGGCTCGGCTGCAAGAGGAAATGAGACCGTGGGCGGGCGAGTCTCTGTCAGGCTTTATCTGGAAGAGGGAGACGTGACCACGTCATAAATCCACAAGGAACAGGCACATTTGCTGCTGGAGCTGGAGGAGCAGGGGAAAACCTTCACTGGCCTTTTTCCTCTGCCATCAATCTTGCTTCCTCTTTGAAGGAGAGAGATCATTACTCACGGCCTGACAAAGTGAAAAGAGGGAAGGAGGAGCCAGGGGAGAAGAAGAGAGACCTAGCGTGGCAGGTGAAGCATCAGCATTTGGGGACCCAGAGGGGTGGAGTGGAGAGGGACAGCTGGGGTGGGAAGGGAAGATGGGCACAGCCAGGGTCCAGAGCAAGAGTGAGGCCGACCATGAGGCAAACCCAGAAAATCTGGTGTGTCTGAGTTAAAGGGGGAAACCTACACACAGGGAGGAGGGAAAAGCAGGAAGGGGGCCGCCACCAGCACAGAGACACACAAGTGCTCATGTAGGTCCTTCAGGACCATCGGACCCCAGCGTCAGCGTTCAGAAAGACGCAGCTAAAAGCCCTGGCTGGGAGTCAGGGCCACGGTCCAGTCTTGGCCTGCCTGGCTCTGGTCACTCACTTTCCCGTGCACGCCTTGGTTTTTTCATCTGTCAAATGAAGGTCCTGTTTTTTGGGGGGTTTTTAAAATAAATTTATTATTTTATTTATTTATTTTTGTCTGCGTTGGGTCTTCGTTGCTGCGCGCGGGCTTTCTCTAGTTGCGGCGAGCGGGGGCTACTCTTGGTTGCGGTGCGCGGGCTTCTCACTGCGGTGGCTTCACTTGTTGCAGAGCACGGGCTCTAGGCTCGTGGGCTCAGTAGTTGTGGCATGTGGGCTCAGTAGTTGCTCCATGGCATGTGGGATCTTCCTGGACCAGGGCTCGAACCCATGTCCCCTGCATTGGCAGACAGATTCTTAACCACTGCGCCACCCGGGAAGCCCCAAGGTCCTGATTGAAATGATTCTTACAGTCCCTCTGGTTGTCAAAATTCTGCCTTGACCGGTTCTGTTTTTCTTTCCTTTTCCCTCTCATGGGAAATTGGGAATGCCCAAGCTTGGGGCGTTCTGCCATTTTCTTCCTTCTGTGAAATTCCGAAGCTCTGAGAAACCCTAGGGAACCCTTGACCACTAAGGTTTTCTTTGAAGATGATGCAAAGAGATGCTATGTCCAACAGGAGAGCACAGCATGTCAGAGGACTAGCCATTGTAATCCTAAGGAGTGAGGAGGGAACCAGGTAAGACGGAGACTCAGTCATCCCACCTGTAAAATGGGGGAAGTAATCCCTGTACAGTTGAACTACTAGGAAAACAAAAGAGATGGCTGCTAAGGAAGCATTTTTTAAAATAGAAAAGCCCTACACAAATATATTACACATAATAACAAACACACACACAAAAAAACACACACTGAGCTATATGACTCCAGCAGTCTCTAGCCTCCAAGAGGGGAAGCAAAACAAGAGCATGTCTGGGAGGGAGGGGGTAGGTTTTTGGGAAGACGCTGCCAGTCTGTCTTTCCTTCAGGACAACAGCTGAATTCCAGAGCCTCATCAGACGGGACCTCCATGTCTCTGCAAAACTAAACGGACAAGCATGACCTCCCCTTGGCAGTTAACCTTATTGAAGCTGTCTGGGAGGTGAGACATTTATTAACACAGATGGACTGCCTTCCGAGGGGGCCCCGCTGCTGAAGGCTCAGCAGAATGAATCCTTCCCCAGATGCAATAAGTCTCTGCTTCAGTGTGGAATTTGATAACATCCCCCTTGCCAAAGGGCCTTGATGGAAGGGAAGCCGTGCTTTTGACATGGGAATAGTCAAACCATGGGGCTGAGGAGCTCTACCTGCAAACACTGGTCCTGGGAGGCACATGGTTTCATAATTCTGGATGAGCAGCTGCAAACTCAATTTCCCTGTCTGGGATCTGGGTTAAAACTCTCTACAGTGGGGATGGGGGTGGGAGGGAGAGGGGTAAAAATATCCCTGATGAGTCATCCATTCCAATGTTCTCTATACTGGAGACCCAGAACACATACCCATATTTAAGATGAGATATTCGGGAAAAATTCTCTGAACCAGCTTAAGCAGCACAGAAAATGTATCAGCTATCTACTGCTGTGTAACAAACAATCTTAAAATTTGGCACTTTAAAACAACAAACCTTTATTGTCTCACGGTCTCTGTGGGTCAGGAATCCAGGCTAGGCTCAGCCGGTATCTCTGCCTCTGCATCTCCCAGAGGCTGTGTTCATCTCAAGGCTCCACTGGGGTGGGAGTGGGGAATGCTGTCTGAAGGACTGATATGATCTGACTGATATTTTAAAGTTCTGAGTGGGTGAGTATTTTACTTATTCAGTGAATATCCAGAGCAGTGGTTCTCAATCCGAGCAGTACATTGAAACCCTAGGAGAGTTAAAATAAGAAAAGAAAAGCTTACACTCCACCTCAGAATGACTGAATCCAAGTCTGGGGGCGGGTAGTATCCAGGCATCAGTTTAAAAAAATGAAACATGGACATACATACACTACCAAATGTGAAACAGATAGCTAGTGGGAAGCAGCCACATAGCACAGGGAGATCAGCTCGGTGCTTTGTGACCACCTAGAGGGGTGGGATAGGGAGGGTGGGAGGGAGACGCAAGAGGGAGGAGATATGGGGATATATGTATACGTATAGCTGATTCACTTTGTTATAAAGCAGAAGCTAACACACCATTGTAAAGCAATTATACTCCAATAAAGACGTTAAAAAAAAAAAGAACTCAATGGTGAAAAAACAAAACAAAACAAAAAAAATGAAACAAAAAACCTCTGAGAGTGATTCTACTGTGAAGTCAGGGTCCAGATCTAGGGCCTAGAGAAGGGTTGGCAAACTACACCCCAAATGGGCTTCTCTCCCTGAGTTGAAATATCACAACAGCCTTTTCAGTCCCTCATGAAACCGTGGTGTGATGCCCTCCCACACAGGTTCCTGAGTCACAGCCTCTGAGCATTCAGAGGTTCAGAGGCAGCATCACTGGTTGTAGCCAAGAGCCGGGGCAAAGTGTGGACCATGTGCACGAGCTGGTTATGTCCTAGGGCAGGATGTGCAAGGCCCACACCTCTGTTCCCAGCGCTGCCTTCTTTGGAGAGTTTTGCTCATGGGAACAGCCCAACATATGTCCAACACAAGGGGCGTTTCCCTGGTGCAGTGGCTCTCAGCCGCGACCGATCATCCTTAGGACCCCTGTGCAGCTGAAGAGAACTAAACAGTAATCTGATGCTGGGACCACAGCAGATTCTGGGGAGTCTCATTCAGTAGGTCTGGGGTGGCAGCTGCTTCGCTGAATGTTGTAAACAGACTCTTATGCCTGGGAATCATCGTATTAGACTCCAGCAGCTAGAGCAGTGATTTCCAAACATGAACATGCATCAGAATTCCCTGGAGGGCTTGTTAAAACACAGGTTGCTGGGCCCCATCCTAGAGTGTCTGGGAATTCTGGGGTGGGATCCATGAATGTGCATTTCTAGCGGCCTCCTCGGTGTTGCTGAAGCTCCTGGCCTGGGGACAAGACTATGAGAAGCAGTTTCAGCGGATTGTGAGGTTCTCCCACGAAGGGGACTTGAAGAGGCAGAGGAGCGCGGGCTGCGTTCTAAGCACTTGAGTCCCGTTGCTAAACTATGCGCAAGGCAGACGGTGTCTCCAAAGCTCTCTACGGTTGTGTGTAGACGCCCGCCAAGTCCCCTGAGGGGCTCAGCGGGGTAGCCTAACATCAGCTGGTCTCTCCTGGAAGGCACCAGAGAAAGAGCAAGGGTGATGAAGGAAGGGTGAGGAAAACAAAGCCTTTCGAAAATGAAATTACTCAGAGCTCCTTTAAAACCCACCAGCAGTGGGAACCCGAAAGTGTAATTATATAACCTGTGAGTGTCATTAGGCACTTCCCTTCTGTCCCACCCACTTCTGCCAAGCTTTGCGTTTGGGAGAAGCAGAAGGGGGTCTTGAGAGCCTCCAGACTCACCGCGTAATGCCCCACATTCCCCTGCCCTGACAAACTTCCTCAAAAAATAGGACTTGGATCTGTCTGGAGCCAAACCCCAGAGCTTCCCGTCCATCAGTTAATATTTATGGGGCCTTCACAATGACCTAAGCAGGGATATAAAAGGAAACTGTTCCTGCAGACTGTTATTGAGCCAAAGGAGAACAAGCACCTCGCCTTCCTTTTCACAGGGTGTTGCCAGGTGGGTGGTTTGTGTCTGGGTCAAAATGAGCATTCGACCACTCAGCCCCTAAGCATTTATTGAGCACTCTGGATGTCACAGGCTCTGTCCTAGGCTCTGGAGGTGTGGCCGTGAGCGAAACAGACAGAAACCACTTCCAGAGTGGCGGGGAGAGCAGAGAGGCCCTAAGAAGCTTAGGGGCAGAAGCTAGAGGCCGATACCCACACTCGGGAGCCCCATTCTGTGACTGGGTCAGCTGGTCTGCTAGAGAGCTGCTTGTGCATTTCATATGCCCTTTTCCAAAATCTACTATTGGGGCTTAAACATCTGCAGTTTCAAGGCCAGTGGGCGAAGGGGTCTGAGTTTAGACACGTGAAATGCACTTTCTCCACAGAGGAATCAGATGCTTCTTGGATTTCCAGATCTCTTGCCTGAATGAAATATTCACTCTAAAGCCACGAATCTGAAGCCTCGACCACCGCCTGCCTCGCCCTGGGACATCTTCTCCGCAGCAACTCTTCCCCGCAGCATCTTTGTGCCAGTTCAGAGGCTGCCTTGACCCTTGCTGGAAGCTGTGGTCAGTGGTAGCTTCTTGACCTCCCATCCCCAAGGGACAAGTGGTTTTCCTACAGGTAGCGCCCTTCTTGGAAGGTGGCTGGGTACTAAGGAACCCAGATCCCCAAATCTGAGCCTGACTGGTGTTCTGAATCAGGATCTTGTGAGGGTGAGGTTCACAGTGACAGGTACCATTTGCTTTGTCCAGTGTGGCGACCCCAGTGCCTAGCACTTTGCTTGGTTCCCAATAGGTGAGTGAAGGAATGAATGAATGAATGAATCAGAAACAGTTCATGGAACTTTGGAGTCCCAAGGGCTTGTGCCAGGAACACTTCCCCACCCTCGTGCGTGTCACGTTGACCTCACTGATGACACTCACAGTGCCCATGGGGCATGGAGGTGAGACATGAGGCCACAACTGTTGTTGGAGACCCACAGAATAGGAGAAACATCCACCTGACAATCCACACGATTGTCCCGCAAGGGATGAATGGAGGGATGAATTGTGAGTTGGAGAAAAAGCAGTGGGCCTCCTTTCCTTCCCTCCTGCAACCCCGCTTCCAGACATCAGGTAACAAGGGGGAGCTGGGGTAAATTTTGAAAGAGAAGGATTTGAACTCATTACCTTTAAGAGCAATAGATCTGGGCTGAATGGGGATTGAGCCCCATATTTGGAGATGAGAAGGAGGAAACAATACATAAAAGAAGCTCAGCATGGTTACAGGGTGATACATGAATGTTTTTAGCATGCATAGCATGTTAGCATAAACACACCAGCCTGCGCAGAAAATGTATACAGAGCAAACCTAGTATATGTTCTACAAGGAAACAAGAATCAAAAAACCAGACAGAGCTTCCCTGGTGGTGCAGTGGTTGAGAATCTGCCTGCCAATGCAGGGGACACGGGTTCAAGCCCTGGTCTGGGAAGATCCCAAATGCCACGGAGCAACTGGGCCCGTGAGCCACAACTACTGAGCCTGCACATCTGGAGCCCATGCTCTACAACAAGAGAGGCCGTGACAGTGAGAGGCCCACGCACCGAGATGAAGAGTGGCCCCCGCTCGCCGCAACTGGAGAAAGCCCTCGCACAGAAACAAAGACCCAACACAGCCATAAATAAAATAAATAAATAAATTTAAATATCACAACACCAATTCATGATTAAAAAAAACAAAAACAAAAAACCAGACAAGTTCATGAGAAAAGTCCCACTTGGGATAAACAATTCCACGGACTTGTTCTCACTCTATAGACCATGCTTTGCTCTCCTCTACCTTGAGGTCTTCGCTCTTGGCAGTTTTCTGTTCCTGGGATGACAAGACTTCTTCCCCTGGAAAACTCCTATTCAGCTCTCAAAACTTAATTTTCATCTCCCACCCCCAAAAAGACTGCTTTCCCCAAGGACTACCATAGCACTCTGAACCTCTGCTATGGTTGCGTGTATAATTTAACACTGTGGTTGAACGTGTTACCCATCTATCTACTTTACTTGACTGTGAGTTCCTGAAGGCCAGGATCCTTTCCTATTTATGTCTCTCCAGTATCTGGCATGAAGAAGTCCTCAATACAGGTTTTTTTTTGTTTTTTGTTTTTGATTAAAAACAATGCAAAAAGACTGTTATACATCATGTCCAATTTGAACATCCAATAGGGACACGTCTCTATGAAGAAGACCAAGTTTTCACAGAAAGTTGAAAAATACTCCCTGCGTCCGGCCTTCCAAGTTGTGGACCATGGCGAAGACCACATGTGAACGCTGGGTGAGAGCTACCCCATCGTTCAGGAGGCCCTCTCAGGAAGCAGGGAAGCTCGTGGACGACTGAAAACTTGTTTGTATCAAATAAGCACTCGCTGGAGTGTTCAAAAACCAGCAGGTTCCAACTTGAACTTTCCAGAGAAATCATTGCCATATACCCTACACTTGGTGCGACAACACGGGCAGCCAAACCGAGAATCCCTTTGCCCCTTGATGAGGGACCCATGGGAACAGCTGGAGCTCCGGTCTCAGCAAGACCTCCAAAACTTTGTGACGATAAGCCACCCCCTCTCGGTTCCTTGCCAGGTGTCTCAGTGTTGCTGCCTGAAAGAGCGGTAAGCAAGATGAAATAACTGTGGGATTTATCGCTGTGAATTAACACCAAGGTGTTCATGGCTAATGTGGTGGTATTAAGGGCGTGGTGCAGCTTTTGGTTACCGACTGCCTCCTTTGCAGGGTTATAAACTCCAGAAGAGATGTTCCCTCCTGGCTGAAACTTGGCCGCTGGCCTGAGGTTTTTCCCTGTGGCTGGGGCCCGACCTGCCTGCTCGTCAGCCTGCCGAGATCTGCCTGCAGACACTGCTGGGGCCACGAGCTTCTGGAAGAATTGCCCATTGGAAGCCACTTCTGCTGTGACACTGGCATTCGCAGCCCCTAAAGCAAAGAATTAAAGAGTGAGATTGCCATGCTCTAGAAGTGTCCAAGTCCTTATGAAGTCACCCAAAGAGCCGCCAGGAGATTGTCCATGAAGTGGACAAGGCTGTCGTTATAGGGCAGGTAGCTAGCTGCAGAAGTGTTAAATCAAGAACGAATCTGTTATTCTTGTGACTCAACTCTCCACCTTTCCAGCAAAAGCCCTCAAAGGGTTGCTTCAGACTTGAGGATTTATTAGGGAGTGGGTAGGATGGTGCATCTTTTATTTGGATTCTGTTTCTAAGTTATAACGTTTCTCGTCCCTTGGGCAACTCTCACATCCAACGGTGTTTTGCGCTTTGCCCATTCTCTTGTCCACAAACAAACTATATCTCATTTTAACTTTCCTCCCTCCAGCAACCCTCTGAAGTAGGCAACAGGAGGTACTAGGACTCTGATTTTACAGATAAAGAAATCGAGTTTCGGAAAAATTCAAATGACTTTCCCAGATTCACACGGCAGTGACCAGATGCAAACCCAAATCATCTGATGCCAAGCCCAGCGCTCAGACTTTCCACCCTAGCATGTTCTTAAAAAAAAAAAAAAAAAGTCAGCATTTTTCTCCCACCTGGTCCCACTTCCTGCAAAGCGGACGGGCAAGAGGTTCGATGGTACTGAATTATGAATTTCCCTCTGGGAAAAGGTGTTGCTCAGTGAGCCGCGACTCTCTTCCACTTAAATTTAAGAGCAGCTCGGTTCAGTTGAGCTCAGATTTCCACTGGTTAGGGACCCAGGATGAAACGCCCTTCTGAACTCTGCCATCCAGGGTTCTGGATCAGAGAAAGAGAACCAAGGCAGATGACTCCAAAGACCATTGCCAGACCCTACACCCCAATTAGACAAGAGCTATATAATAACGTAACCTTATCCCCCAAGTCCTCAAAAAGCAATAACGTGGTAAAAGGAACCAACAAATTAGTAACCCATTACCTACAGATTTTAATTAGTGATGGGAACTAGATCCAACGTGAACGCCTCCCTAGAAATTCTTCCTGTTCCAACCACCTGGCAGGGACATTCACTCCGATCTGGGAGTGCTTTCAGGAAGCTAGCAACAACCAGCTCAACCTGCCGCATCTTCTAAGATGAAGAAAACAACCCTTGGATAAGCCACGGAAGCCCAGCTAATGACTCCAGCAAGGCTCAGAGACTAATGTAAAAGGGCAAGCGTGTTGGTCACAGTTGCCTCTGATTTCTTAGCAAATTTTGGCTGAACCATGTAGAAACCAAAGACTGAGTGACACCTCATTTTCATACTTGAAGATTTAAGTGCTACCCTTGATTATCCACCTGAACAGGATTCACTAACACAGAGTGTGTAAAGAGGTACTTGTGTTGAATTTTGAGATGAACTAAATATGCTTTATTTTGCAATTGCTTCCCTACCTGCTTAGAGTTGCTTTGGCTCACATTTATGTCTTGTGTAGCCCTTGATCACACATCAGCCATGCAATGGGAAAAAAAAAAGCGATGAGAGGGGCACGTGGACCGAATATGAAGGATACAGCACGGGATTGCACACATGAAGCGCCTGCATGGCATATGGCCCTTGGTTCTTGCTCACAGCCGTTTTCCTTGCTGACCAATGAAAGGAGGAAGAATTAGTTTTAGTGTCTCCTATGTCCAGGGAATTGTCTTCGTCACTGCCAGTCCTCAGGCCCCACCACAACTGCTGCTTCGCTGAGATGACTTGGCGGGTGATCCACAGGATGCCCGTGGGTGCTCTCTCGGCCCCAGATCCGTTGGAGCAATCCACAAGGTGATGGGAAGCAGACATCCCTTCTTTTCCCTGGGACTTAATTGAGGGTAAGCCCAGGATTGTAATCCATGTCACCAAAACTTGACTTCTTCCTTCTGCCTTTCTGGTCTTCCCCAAACCAGAAAGATGTAGATCATGTAGATCTACATGAACATCTACATCTTTTCACAGAAGGGTCAGGAAGATCTCAGAAAGCAACACTGGGAACTCCACCTTACTTATTTCCTTGTACCACACCAAGAGGAAGAGGTGCCATAGAACTCAGGAAGGCAGGGGTCCCACATGGGTGCTCCCTTTTCCTGACCTGTCCATGTCCTCACTTTCCTCAAGAAATCCACCCTTCGACAGAGGAATAGATAAAGAAGATGTGGTACATATATGCAATGGAATACTACTCAGCCATAAGAAGGAACGAAATAGTGCCATTTGCAGAGACATGGATGGACCTAGAGACTGTCATACAGAGTGAAGTAAGTCAGAAAGAGAAAAACAAATATCATATAATATCACTTATATGTGGAATCTAGAAAAATGGTACAGGTGAACTTATTGGCGAAGCAGAAATAGAGTCACAGATGTAGAGAACAAACTTATGGTTACCAAGGGGGGGAAAAGGGAGTCGGACGAACTGGGAGATAGGGATTGACATATACACACTACTGTACATAAAATAGATAAGTAATGAGAACCTACTGTTTAGCACAGGGAACTCTACTCGATGCTCTGTGGTGACCTAAATGGGAAGGAAATCTATCAATAAAAAAGAGTGGATATATGTATACATATAATTGATTCACTTTGCTGTACAGCAGAAACTAACACAACATTGTAAAACAACTATACTCCAATAAAAATTAATTAAAAGAAAAGAAATCCACCCTCCCCCTCGTTCCCTACTTACATCTTGCAAATTTAGCATTCTACTAGATGCTAATGGAGGATCTACCTCGTCGACATGTGTTTGGAAACAGAAGGAAATGAGTTCCAAGAGTTGGGAAGAAGGTAGGAACTCAAGTTCACATTACACGTTCAATAGAAAGCTGAAGCTGATATGCTTACAAGTTGCCTAAGAAGCAAGCTCTCCTCCTCACAACCAGCATCATTATTTTCTTCTTAGACACATCCCTTATGGGTCTTAGATGAGGGAAACACATCCCTCCTAATAGTACAGCTTAGATTTTGTTCCTTTTGAAAACAATAATTCTGGAATTATTGTACTAAAATATATTTGATTCCAGAGATTTACTTATATAATAAGAGTATATTATGAGTGGGTGAAATTTACTCTTCCAGGTAGATGGTGACAGTTACAATCAGATAGTGCTGGTGACCTAATCTTTCCTCGGTTTATCTCACCGCAAACTGAGGTGGTTTTCCAGAGTCTTCTTTTCATGAACAAAGCTTGCCTTGAGCTCCTTCCCATGATGAGATGAAACATAAGTAAAGTTAATAATGGAAAGAACCCCGGAAGTTTCCCCTATTGTGTGATACGTATTACATTGCTGCAAAATGACAGCAAGCAAGACGTGAGTGTTTTAACAGGGGCGGTCAGCTACTCACAGAACTTGATGGGAAAATTGGCCTTCTCAGTGGAGGAAGAATGCCTCTTCTCAGCTGAGCCCACAGATGTGGGAGAATGTGCGTTTTTTACAAAATGGGATGCTCCCTTAGCCTGCCAGATTACTCAAATAACCCCTGTGACCAGTGGGTGACAGATCATTCTCACATCTATAAACAGATATGAATAGATTACATAGAATAGGCAAAATAAATCAAAATTGGTTGAACTTTTTCAACCAGCCATGAAAGAATACACAGAAAGCCCACGGGAATTTGATACTTCCCTCTGAAGAACTCCACCAGCAAATGCGATGCTTGCAAGACCAGTCACTATTCCATGCATTCATGTGATGTGTGTATTATTTCAAAGCCCTTTCACATCTCTAACTTGTTAACATCACAGTCTATGAGGCTTATTGTGAGGACATTTGTATCTGTAGGTTTCAAGTGATAAAATGGACAGCAAGGGTAAGTGACTTTTTCACGGTCACATGATCTAATTAAAGCTATGTCCAGGATTGTAATCCATGTCACTGAAACTTGACTTCTTCCTCTCCTCCCTAAACATAAGGTTCTGGTTAACTCATGCCATCTGGGTCATTCCATTTCCAAGGAGAATAAGTGCCTTTTTTTTTTAAAGGGAATGCTATTTATTTATTTATTTATTTATTTTGGCTGTGTTGGGTCTTCGTTTCTGTGCGAGGGCTTTCTCTAGTTGCGGCGAGCAGGGGCCACTCTTCATCGCGGTACGCGGGCCTCTCACTATCGCGGCCTCTCTTGTTGCGGAGCACAGGCTCCAGATGCGCAGACTCAGTAGTTGTGGCTCACGGGCCTAGCCGGTCCGCAGCATGTGGGATCTTCCCGGACCAGGGCTCGAACCCGTGTCCCCTGCACTGGCAGGCAGATTCTCAACGACTGCGCCACCAGGGAAGCCCCTAAGTGCCTTTTTAAGCTAGACTAAAGGAAATAATAATCTAGAACTGCTTTGTCCTCTTGACCTTAAGGCACCCTTGTTAAGTGTTGACAGGCATTTGTCAGAATGAATGAATGAAAAAGAGAGTGTGCCCATCTCCCCCTCTTCCCTTTTCATGTCCTGTGGTTACTGCTCAGGTATTTCAGCCCCTGCTGTACCAGGGAACAGGATTAGACAGGTTAGCTAGGCATCAGATTTCAGACTCTTCACTTTTTCACTTTTCTTCTCAGCACGTAGGCTTGAGGACTGACACCAAGACAGGAAGAGGGAAAGTGGCAGAGGCAAAAAGGAAGATTAAAAGTTGATAGACAACCCAGAGAGATAGAGGAGAGAGTCAGAAAGTGGGGACGTAGAGATCCCAAGGGATTGCCTGTAGCCAAGCAAATGGTATTATGTGGTGGCCATGTCAGTGTTTGACCTGGAGACATCTGAAGCCTTAAAAAGGAGGGAGGGGATGAGGGATTCAGATAGAAAGCACACATGAGAAAAGTAAGTCTTATCAAAAGCGGGAGAATCAATACTGACTGTTAAATTCTGTGCATTCTAGTCCTTGACGAAAAATAGATATAGCATTTACTGAGATGACGATCTGTGTAAACTCCAACGGATAAAAAATAAATAAAGTTTTTAAAATTGTCTTGAGCTGTAGCAGGAGAGAATAGAGGAAAGGTGCCAGAAAAGATGCCTTATCAATCGTGAGGCTGATTTTAAAAGAGGCCAAGTGATCCAGGAGTGCATTAGAAGAGGGGACTCCATTTATTGCCTGGATAAGAGGCTGAGCTGACCTCCAACAGCCCACTTGAATTCTACATTCCACAGCTGCCATGTGTAGGAGACAGTCTCCCAGCCGGCACTGAATCCCACAGCAAGGTGAGGTTAAAAGCCGAAAGGACCTGCTGATTGTCAAGTTCAATTTCTTCAGTATGATGATCGAGAAGGGCACAAAATTTGGAGTCAGAGACTTGGGTTTACTTCCTGAATCTTTCACTCACTGTGTGACTCTGGGTGAATCACTGGAAGTCTCTCTGAGCCCAGTGTTTCCATTGCGTATGACATAAATGATCATGCTCATCACAAAGTATCACTGTCAGCATCATACTTGCAGAATAGGAGTGAAAGTATTCAGTGCCAGAAGACAATTTGTAAGTGTTGATGTCATTCATCGTAGAGCGTCAAGACCCAAGGGGTAAATTAACGCTCAAGTAGCTAGTTAATAAAATAGCCGAGACCATAACTTAGCTAATGCTTCTTGCTAGCTGAGAACCAGTGATTCAAGGGTGTTTATAAATGTTATAATGTGGTGATTTATTGAGATGCTCCCTTTTGCCATCTGGATTGAGCCGTGAACAAACCAATTGCCAAGGCATTCGTTTTCTTCCCACTCATCCTGAGGGTGCAGAAAAGGAGTGCTTCCCTCAGAGATCAATATGGCAGCTGCCCAAGGGCCGTGGGAGCTTTCCATTCAGCTTGGCCATGAGGAAGCAGCAGTGGGCAGCCTGGGGAAGGCATGCCAGCGTGCTCACAGAAAGCCTATCAAGGTCATAACAGAAATCTTCTGGGGTGCAGACAACCCCTATGGGGCCGAGAGGTGAGTACCATCTTAGGAAGGAAAATGGGACAAGTCACAAGCAAAGGCACTCTTCTGCAGCTCCTCATGAGATTGCCTTGTGTTGCCTGCCCAGAATGCCAGCTAAGCCATAAATCCACCCATTGGGCGACTCCCAGCAACCTGTCCATCCCTGCTGGGAAACAGCACATCCGGCCCTTGACGGCACTCGTATGACTGCTTGGCTGAGAAGTGGTATTTTAAAGAAAGAGAGAAAAAAAACCACCCTATTATTTTACCTGGTAATTGACAACAAGTTTCTCATGAGTAATTTTATAGCACTCAGGGTGTGCCGGGGTTTGATTTAACTTCTCTTTACAGGAGCCTCAAACTTGCAGTACAAACACTATTTTGAATGGAATGAAACATGCTTCAAACATCCGTATGGATCTTGTCAAAGTTTTCATTGAAATAGTCTGATCCACTGCATCATTAAAGGCCTATTTCATAGTTTCCTCTCTCAAATTTTACTTTGGGGAAGAGAAAACATCTCAGATTGGGGATCCTGAAAGATTTTAACGAATATAACAACTCAAGTTGTTATATCTCAAATCTAGTCTACATATATTTTTTTTTCCTCTTCCCCTCCTAGTATCCTTATATTCATCAATGAAATCATTTTCTATGATTCCCCACCCCCTCTTTCCTTTCTCTTGGGTACTTGCTTTTGAAAACACAGAACTTTTTCCTTCTCTTTTCCACTTCCCATGGGCACTAAGTAACGAAGATGTGTCCTTTCTTCTTTGAAATCTCTTTTATCTACACTTTCCTTTCCCTTTCTATTTGCTACCGATGTAGATGAGCTCTTACCCCTTGCAGGTGGATCGCCAGCCTTCTAACTCCCGGACACTATTCACTCTTCCTGGAGTATTTCTCATACCAGGCAGAACCACGAGAGTTACTGCAAATGAAATTAAACTAAACTAAAACAAACAGATACTCTGGATGCTGTGTATTTACTAAGTCCCCCAGCTAATCCTGATGTTCTGCCATGGCGCGAAAACACTGCCCCATTTGCTCTTGGTGGCAAGGTGGTCTCTGTGATCACAGCATCTCCTGGGACACGTTCTCGACCTCCTCATCAGCCACAAGGAGCCACATCTGTTGCCTGCTTACTGTGTGCCAGGTATCTCCTCAGTGTTTGCTGCCAACACTGTTAAGGAGCTACCACTACACACTCTTCGTGGAAGAGAAATCTTCTGCCATCAACATCTAAAACCTCAACAGAAGTGACTTCCCATCTTCCCCATGAGCGTGGACATTAGGGAAGACAGACAACATCTGAGTGAGTTAAAATCTAAACTCGCATAGACATTGTTCTCTTTACTTATTTGAGCATCAGTGGAAATCATCAAATCATTGCAGACAGCAAGTGAGAAGTGAAGGAAATGCATGTCTCTTTTGGACAGAATTGGAGGTAGCAAGCAGAGAAGAAAAATGGAAAGCCTGAAACAAACAAGTAACTGCCCGTTTAGGACATGGGCACTGCCCACCGGTGCACTGGGACCTGTGGTCATTGTCAACCTCAATGTCAACTGAGTAGCTTGGCCTTGTTTTACGTTTTAAAGAAAAGCCTTAGAGATCAGGCCCCTGACCCAGGCTGTTTGGGCAGGGACTTGTTCAAACTCCATCCTCCATGGAGTAGAGTTCTTGGACCCCTCACCAGTTTCCTCCAATAATGCTGTCCACCTTCACGTCGGCTCCATCATGTCCTTGCTAATCCCAGCAGAGTCTTCTCCTTGCACTTGCCTCCCCTGTCACCCTGGCCCCAAGAAAAGCAAAACCAGGCAAGGGGGGACGGCAGGATTACCGCAAATGAAGTAAAGCTAATCCCAGGCAAGGGCCTTTTATCCAGGAAAAGTCTCCATCGAGCCGTCATCACAGCCCTCCACAATCTCCTCTTAATAACTCGCATGCCGGAATGTTGCAAAGATTAAACCTTTGGAGGAATGTGGTGCTTTGTAGCCCTGACATGGAGCGCTCTGAGCCAGGCGAAGGGGGGGGGCAGGTGGAGGGCGAGACAAAAGTGAACAGACGCTGCAATCTTTCTGCTAAGAGCCTTTGTTCAGCTGGCACGTTATTTGGTGATCTAGATGAGGCATAATAATGCGCTTTATCTGTTCAGTTTATTATGTGTGTGTGTCATAGGTGTACATGCACGTTACTGGCTATAAAATATATATAATAGGTGCCAGAAAGAGAGAGAGAAGAGAGAATGTAAATGCCTCTGACTCAGTGAGAGTTTGCTTTCTCTTAGGCAAGCTGGCCTCTGGCACCCTGACTGCCACTAGCATCTCAAGCCCAGCAGTGATTTTTGAGAAGAGGCCATTTCATAAAGTAGAAATAACTTTTTAAAAATAAAAAATGACTGCGTTAATTCTCGCGTTCCAGAGCTTGGACAAAGAACAAGCAAAACAACTTTCCTTGACCTCTAGTTTATTTTCTGGAAGTTGCAGTGGAGGAGAGAAAAATAGGATAAGAAAATGACCAGGATACTATTGAAGAAATTACTTTACTGCATGTTCACTTCCTGTTTGCCAACCGACTATAGCAAATTTGTGGATTTTTATGTTTTCTGGAACATGTTCTTTATTAATGAAATTTTCATGGAGGGGCTTCCATTGTGGAATTTTAAAAAGAACTTTGGGGTTAAAGAAACCTGGATTCAAATCTTGCCTCTGCCGCTCGGGAGCTGTGTGATCTTGTGTAACCCTCTTTGGTTCTTGGTTAGCTCGTTTTTAAAATGGAATAGCAATACCTACCTCGGAAGTTTCGTGTAGAGTGAAGGTCATTTATGCACCCAATACACTGCACAGAGTGTTGTCATTTCATATTTACAAGTATGCACCTGGGGAGTGATTTTGTTCCAGCCTCTGAGACAGTCCTTCCTACCTTCTGAAAAATAGATGGGACGACACCATGACAAGGGGATAAGATGCTGAAGGTGAGTGGCTCTCTCTGACTGCCTTTGAGAAGCCATCCTAACCCCTTGCAGTGTCCAAGAAAGAAAGACAATGAATTCTAATCCATTAAGCTTCCCCAGAGCCTCAGAGCACATGTCATATCTTAGTAATGTAATTCTCTTACGAGAGTGGATTGAGATCAAAATTAGTTAATTTAGACTTCCCTAAGAAAAATGGGGAGACGTGCACAAAGCATCTTCAGGACCATTTGTTGCCTCTGGGTGAACTCACTATTTACAGGACATAGTTTAGAGCCCTGGATTCATGTAGGACCAAGGCTGTGCTCTGTCACTGACCATCTGAGTTACTCCCCAGTCATCATAAGTTGGATCTCTATAGCCACACATTCATTCACTCATTCACTCAGCCACTGTTTGTCTGCTTTAAGAATACTCGTGGGAGTTATGATACGTGCAAAGGAGATGTGACAGAAGGACACATCTGCTTGGAGACCACATCTTAAAACAATAATAGACAATTTTGACAAGACTTAAAAATTTTATCCTGGGCCTTTCTTGCTGCCTTCAGCTGTTTTGACATCCATGGAGATCATCAAAGACAGGAGAAGACAGGGAGAAGTGAAATGCACATTTTTATTCAGCAGCATTAGAGGTACTAAGAGGATAAAAAAGCAAGGATCAAAAACAAAAGAAACATCCTGTTTAACACACGGTCGTTGCCTTCAAGAGATATTTCATCTGGAATAGAGAAAAAACTGGGCATAGGTGTATGAAGAAATCACCATTTAATGTAACAATTCACGAAAAGTCAAAGCACTATTCTTTCAACTTTTCTGAGGGTTCAAAATTAAAAAAAAAATAAAAATAAAGATGTTACATTCATTTTCACATCAGTGTCTCAAACAAAATCTGTATTATTGGAAGAGTTTAATGCAGGAAACAGTTGTCCTAACCTGAAATGCAGAGGAAATTATCTGTGAAGGAAAAAGGACTTGGGTTGAGTCTTTTGAGATAAACCATAAATCTCATGATTATTGATGAGATAAGGAACTTTTATTTCTCAAGTACATAGGCTATGCAGACACTCTGCTACGCGCTTTATCAAACTGCCCCGTGCACCTCAACATCATTTCCCTAACATCAATAGCAATAAGTCAGATTGATAGCTCAGCAGTACCATGTGATTGTTTTTGAGGTAGATTAATGACTATGAAATATAATTACTGGCCTCAAGAAATTTCTGGACAGGAGAAATATTGAATGTTTTAATAGATAGTGTAAAAGGCGTGAGCTTTACTTCTCACCTGTTCCTCAATGAATTCTTTTTTTGAGTTTGGGGAGACTTCTTTTTTATTGTGGTAAGAACACCTAGCATGAGATCTACCCTCTTGATTTAGCCAACGTAAAAGAGGTCTTTTACATTTTCATTTTCACCACAAGAACTTAACATGGGCATTAAAAAGTGCTGCTTTTAGACGTAGAGAATGGACTTGAGGACACAGGGAGGGGGAAGGGTAAGCTGGGACGAAGTGAGAGAGTGGCATGGACATATATACACTACCAAATGTAAAATAGATAGCTAGTGGGAAGCAGCCACATAGCACAGGGAGATCAGCTCGGTGCTTTGTGACCACCTAGAGGGGTGGGATAGGGAGGGTGGGAGGGAGACGCAAGAGGGAGGAGATATGGGGATATATGTATATGTATAGCTGATTCACTTTGTTATACAGCAGAAACTAACACAACATTGTAGAGCAATTATACTCCAATAAAGATGTTTAAAAAAAAAATAGATTATGCCCAGAAACTAAAAAAAAAAAAAAAAGTGCTGCTTTTAAAGTTAAGGGCCATATTTAACTGGTGGCTTTGCAATAAAAGAATATAAAGTGGCAAAAAAAAACACAACTGCCCTGTGTGATCCTCATAATAATAACCCACGTTAGTTTTGCTATCCCATTTGACAGAGGAGAAAACTGAGGCTCAGAGGCATTAAGTCCAAGGTCTTAGGGCAAGTGAGGGTGGGAAGGCTGGGATCTGAACCTGGTATTGAGCAAATCCAAGGTCAATGCTCAATTCCCTCATTTCTCTGAGAAGCAGGATTTAGATAAGTCAGAGAATATGTCAGGCAAAGAGACCATTTTGCACCAGCATGGTGACAAAAATATCCATGGCTTTGAGGAACAGAAAAGGTTGGCTGTCGCAAGGATCACTAGCTGTTCCTACCTTCTTGCTTTAGTAAGAAAACCCTGAGTTTTAGCTGGGTTAAGGTCCCCCAGCAATAAACATACATTTCCCAGTCTCCTTTGCACCTGCATATGGTCACGTGACTCAATTGTGACCATTGAGATTTCAGTGGAAGCCATCCAATTCCCAGAAAATGTCCTCAAAGGAAAAAACTGTATCCTTCACTCCTTCCTCCTCTCTGGCTGGGCTGTGGGTTTGATAGTTGGGTCTGAAATGGCTAATCGTTACCCTGGGTGACCTTGGCAAGGTAGGTCACACAAGGGAGAGCAACAAGACAGAAGCAGCCTGGGCCTCCAGGCACTTGGTGGAGAAGAACCAGCATTCCTGTCCTGGGCTGCCTAGACTGGGTCTTTGACATAAGAGAGAAATAAGCCTCTGAGTAGTTTAAGTCTCTGTTATTTGGGGTTACCCTGTTACTGACAATGAACTTAATCCTAATTAGAACATAGTCTAATTTGACCTGAGCCAAGCGTTTCTGCAGGTGATCAGTGGGAGAGCAGTTTGGAAAGACATCGAGATCACGGAGAACTTCTCAAGTCAAGTTAAGGCTTGTGTCACTCGTTTTGTAGGCTTTCCAGGCAGACAAATATAATAAAAGTGGCATTTCCAGAAGAATAAATGCTTTGGCTGGGTTGTGTAGAGTGTCCTAGTTTGGAGAACTAATGAAAGAATTTTAAGCATTTGGGAAATCGCTCCAATAAGCCAGTTGTGAGGTGTTCAGGGCCTCATAAAGGGATGGGGCCGAGGGGTCAGTAACTGAAGCTGTAGGATTTGGATACAAAGTTGATACTGAGGGTCAGACTACAGAGTCATCAAAGATAACTGAGATTTCTCTTGGGGGGCCATGGTACCTCGGCAAAAACAGAGAAATCAGAAGGTGAAAGGACAAACAAAGAGGGACAGAGACTTCTCTTTTAGGCTTGTGGAAATCAAGACAAGACATCTAGAGAGATACAGCTGGGGTGGCCATGCCTACAGCTCGTTAGAGGAAAAGTCTGAACAACGGTCAGCATAAAAGATAGAGCTGAAATTGTGACAGTAGATGAGTTTTTCAAGGAATGTGATATGGAAATCAGACCAAAATCATAGGTATAAGGACGGAAAAAGAGGCAGCAGAGAGAGAAGTGGGGAGTCAAGAGGGAAGCGGTGAATAGGTATGATATACTGTCTTAGACACTAAGGAAAAAGCTTCCATCAACAATGCAATGTGCCAGAAAAGGAAGAGAAGCCCCAATGGGAAAAGATGATTGAAGGTGACAATGAAGAGGTAGGTTATTGCTGACCTTTGAGTGACAGTGTCAATAGACAGCTGGGAGTGGAAGCCTAGTTTTAGGGGCTTGAAGGATGAATGTCTTATAGGGGAAGAGAGGTACATTGGAGAAACTTGCCTGTGAATTGAAGAAAGAAAAAGGAGCCAGAACATCAGGTTAAAAGGACTGTGGCGTCAAAGTCTTTATTGGGAGAGGGGATTCCCATATGGATTGGTTAACAGTGATATAAAGTGGGAGGAGCCACCTCTCTAAGCCTTGGTAGCTTCGTGTGTCCAATGAAAGTAGAAATATCTACCGTGTGGGATTGCGGCGAAGATAAATTAACATCTGTGAAAAAGACACAGCACAGAGGTAGTAGTTATCCATCAAAGGTCTACTTATTCCTGAATGCCTTCAGATGATTTCTTTCATTTCATCATGTAAGTTTAGACCCAGCTAATTGGCCCTCACATGAGTCCTTGTGCTTCTGGAGATCAGATGAGAGCTCGTCATAACCCCCATACCGAACATTTAAAGAAACAGTCCATTGCACCTGTCCTTTGGGACCTTGCAGGGTCCAACAGATTTTGAGGATGCATTAGGGAGGAAGGAACCCTCAAAGGCGGTGGCTTAAACAATTCCTATTGGTCTACAGCACCCAAGGAGCATACAGAGGTATAGGAATACCAAAAGCAATAGCTTGACCACGTGCTAAGCCAAAGCATACTTCATTTCACCGAATCCATCCTATGAAACTGATACAATAATATTCTCCATCTCATACCTGAGAAATCTGAGACTCAGAGAAGTTTAGCAAGTGGTCATCTGTTGCAGAGCTCATGCGAGGGAGAGAGGGGTTTTGAGCTCATTCGGAGTCTAGAACCCACGAGTTCTACCATCATTCTATGAATCTCTTCTGGCGCAGGTGTTTTGAGACCTGGAAGCTTATCTAGCGCTCTCTCTGCTTCCATGAGCATCTTCCGAGGAGGAGTCAGCACTGACTCAGATCCTGGGTGAGACGGTCACAGGATGACAGTGAGACTAGCTAGCACAGTTACGGTCAAGGGCAGCCAGAATGAAGGACGAGCCTATTCTCAAACAGGGAGAGGTCAAGGGGAGGTCAGTGAGCCAAGTACCAGAGACAGCAGAACCCTGTCACCTTTTTCATCCAGAATTGAACCAGAGCCACAGGCCATAGCTTGAACTTCCAAACAGTCTGGCAAATCATGAAAATTGTACGCCTTCCCCAAGGGCCCTTCAGCCACCCAAAGCCACTACGCCAGGGAGCCAGAGACAGCTCGGACCTTCACACACCACAGTCATTGTGGCAGAGGCCGGCCCCCCAGATAACTCCACCCAACTCAGACACCTCCAAAGAGCTATTCTCTAAAGCACGCCCAAGACTGTTACCTCTCTAAATGAAGTAAGATAAAAGATGAAAGACCAAGGTGATCATTTTAGTTCGGCTTATGCATAATTATGCATTCATCTGTCAGAGCTCTAATTACCCGGAGATAAAGGTACCATTAGCGTTTGGGGGAAAAACTGGCTCCAGCAAAATGCATTTCTTTTGTCTCCCAGCCAGGGACAACGAACTTTTATCCTGGGAAGGGCTTAGAAGGGAGACTCCAACCTAAACCATAAAAGGCCCTCAGCCGTAAAAGGTGACGCCACTGAGATGGGCACAGCATTCTTGGGAGGTGTTGCATGACCGGGAAGCCCAGATGAGCTTCCGAGGCAAGGGCATTCCTTGAATGATGGAGAATGAGAAACGTCAGGGACGAAAATGGAGGCGTGGAAGAAAGAGGGAAGGGGAAGCTTCGGAGCCTTATGTAAAGCATTACCCTGCTACACCCTGGCATGACGTGCAAAATCTGGGGTTCCACTCAAGACTTACAGAATCAGAATCTGCATCTCCCAGGAGCCCCAGGTGGCTTACATGTTCATTAAAGTGTGAGACGCGTTGCTTTAGGGATCCTCATACCTCAAGACAACATGCCTACCGCTCATTATTAAAAACAAGGAGGTGGGCTTTGCTCATCTCTCTATTTATCTGTGTGTGTTAAAGAGGAAAACTAGAGGCAGAAATGTGTGTGTGTGTCTAAGGAGCGCTTTTCTTTTCTTTTTTAAACATCTGGCAGGAGGCATAGATTTTTCCCCTCCAGCGTTGCTCTAAAAGGTAAACATAATTGAATGGGGGCAAAGTAGGGGCGGAAGTAAAGACCATAAAACACACACGATGTCAAATTGACATGATTAATAAAGCTGAGAGGCAAAGCATCCCCCTGTGTGATGTAAGATGCGACAGACAGGTCAGGGCAAACGCTAGCGAATCAATTTCAGTGCCTCTCGCCTAAGGGCTGGAACAGGCAGCAACAGAGAGAAAACCATTTCGCAATGAGGAGAAGAGGAAACTGGCAAGAAAGAGACCTCAGAAAAGCGGGGGGACAGGGTGAGAAGGCATCATGTGGGGAGAGAAATGCCTTGGGTGGCGAGGTTACAGGTGTGGTGGGACGTTAGTGCAGCATCGAGACCACACCCACAAGATCGGATTAACAGACCGCAAACGCCAGCCATCCAACCCCGAGTTTTGAATAATTAGCCAAAGTTCTAAGGTCTGAGGACAGATTTGCCTTCTAATGCCAACGCTGCTACTTATTAGAAATGTAAATCTGGAGGAAATGTAAATTTTCTCATTGATCCTCAACTTCCTTATCTGTGAAATGGGGTCATTCTATCAACCTCACAGAGTTGTAAAGATGAAGTGAGATAATGCATGTTAGACCTTAGCACAAGTCACAAAGCCACGCCCAGTTTCAAGGGGGTGGAAAAATATTACAGACTTCTTGAAGGGAGAAGCCATTTTTTCTGATTTATACAGGATATAAATGCATTTATAAACAAACAAACAAACAAAAAACCAAAATCCTTAGTACAATGCCTGGTACATATCACACTCTCAAAAAGATAGCTATTATCCTTTATTCTTTTCCCAGCAATACTCCCAGCATTACCAATTTCCCAGCAAATTTCTTCTCTTGGCCCTGACCTTAATCTGTGTTCTGAAAGAGGGATGAGAAATGATTCATTTGCTTTTATAAGCACTGACCTCTGCTCTCTTAGGGCTCTCAAAGTATGATCACTTATCCCATTCATTCACTCTTTCAAGAATACCGATAGCTTAATGTATTAACCAATTCAATTGCACCCGTTGGAATCAAAGCATCAAAGCATCAATGGGAAGAACAATGAAAACGCACAAAACCAGGCAAGTGCCTGGTATCTTCTTGAACACATGCACCTGCATTTTCTAAATTCTCCTTAAATTACCCAGTTTGAGGGTGCCGTCTGTTCCTGCCAGAGCCTTGAATGATACAGAGGTAGTTACTAATATGATCCCCATTTTACAGGCAAGGAAACAGAAGCTTGTAAGTTTCAAGCTTACAAGCTTGAAGGCTCTCTCAAGGCTCTCAAGAAGTGCGGGAAAGGGTTTGAGTCAAATTCCTGGGCCTCCTGGAAGTGAATCTCTGCTCTCAGGAATGACTCTAGTAGGAGGTGAGCAGCTCTGCAGTTCCTGCCTTTCACGGACCATCCCCCTCCTCGCCCTGTCCCTCTGATGAGGGGACACCGTGCCGAGGAAGCCAGGCTCGGTCACTCCTCGAGTGACTTTTCTGCACAGCAGTGCAATCTGCATCTCAGACCAGATCCGCCACGCGCACACCTGTCTTCTGTCCAGATGACGGTGGCATGAGAAGGCAGGTGTAGCCTCTCAGAACCCCTCTTAGGAGGCAGAGTGGGAGGTGGGGAGGCCTCGAGAGCAATGCTTAGTGGCTGATGAGTCACGGGTGCCGTTGTCAGACACTCTCAGCCGGATAGAGGACCTTCCAGAAGTGCTGAGGTGCAGTCAGCAGCCATGAGGCTCTGAGATCAGACACACCTGGATATGAATCCCTATTCTACCTCTTATTGGGCGTGGCCCCTTGGCCTTAGCTGAGTAGCCTCTCGAAGCTTCCGTTTCCTTGCCTATAAAATGGGGATCATATTAGTAACTACCTCTGTATCATTCAAGGTTCTGGCAGGAACAGATGGCACCTTCAAACTGGGTAATTTAAGGAGAATTTAATAAAGGAACTACTTATAAAGGAGTGGGCAGAGTGTAGGGAAGTATCGGAGGCGGGGATAGTCCAGTGCCCTAGGGCTGGAAAGAGTAGGGGCCCAGCATCCGGGATGGGAGAGCAAGATCTCAGAAGAACAGTAATGCGACTTAGTAGTAGTTATGAACTCTGATGAGAGACGCAGCCAACAAGGTACCCCTGGGAGGCAGGGCTCGGCTCGATTTCCTCTCCTCCCCTCCTCGGCTGAGCCCAGCTGGAGGCCAAGGGCAAGGCTGCCTATTGATGATGTCCCTAGAGCTCAGCCTCGTGCAGACACAGAGCAGGGCACAAAAGAGTAGAGAGCGGATCTGAAGAGGAGAACCGGAAACAGCCAGCACAGTGCAATTGGGTCATCGTAGGACTCGAATGAGATCAGACACATTAAGTGCCTGGTACAGGTGAGCACGTGACAGTGCTAATTCTAACAATGACCCTTTTCTTTTACCAGTGAGGCAAGTAACATTTAAGAAGTTTCAAAACTTTTTAAAAGTTATACGGAACGGGGACTATTACTGATCATCAGTCCAAAGCTCCTCGAATGCTACCTCCCGGGTATGGATACTACGGCAGTGACAAGGGGACTTCTCAGTGCAGGTGGAGGGAACACCTAGAAGAAAAATCTCACGCTATCCATAAAATTGGTCACCTACCCACCCTTTGTAGCATCTCATATTAGGTTTTGGAAGGAATTAATAGGAAACCTCACCATCGAAAGGATTTATGGCATAAAGAAAGGATTTGGGCTAGACATAAAGAACCTACAAGGGTACAAAGAGAAATATTTGCAAAATGCGGGTCTGCCTTGACTTGATCTGAGCAGATTTAGAGCTAAGCGTTGTCCCTGCAGGACCAACACTTCTGTGTACCCATGAGCCCCATGCTGGCAGACCTAGGTGGCTTGTCAGGATTGCCCACAGAGTGGTCTGGAACTTGACTGGATGGTGGCAGTTGGCATAACCTGTGCCATCTGTCCCATTCAAGTGCATCAATTGAGGGTGGCTGCAGATTGGTTCATCCAGAAACTTGGTGAGAAGACAAACGTGAACTTCCAGGCTTAGAGATTTCCGATAGCTTTCTCAGCCTGTTTCCGCATTTGTAAAACGGGGCCAATTACATGGCCTGTCACGTTAAGGAGGCTTGAGGAGTCAGCTAGATAATTCATAACACACTGAGTCTAACAGACTGTAGCATTCAATAAATTTTAAAAGCAAACAGGAAAGGGACTTCCCTGGCAGTCCGATGATTAAGACTTTGCCTTCCAATGCAGGGGGTGCAGGTTCGATCCCTGGTCCGGGAGCTAAGATCCTACGTGCCTCACAGCCAAAAAACCAAAACATAAAAAACAGAAACAATATTGTAACAAATTCAATAAAGACTTTAAAAAGAGTCCACATCAAAAAAATCTTTAAAAAGAAGAAAAAGCAAACAGAAAAAAAATGCCTGAACCCTTCTCTTTTCCTTCCACCCCTAAAGCAAGTTAAAAATACCATGTTAAACACCAGAATGGTTTGTTTCCAGGCAGGAATAGAAAAACCGTCCATCCTAGAGGCATTTCAAATGAAATAGGCATTTCACCTCATTGATGTAGATGCAGAAAGAGGTGGCGTGGGGCGTGAGGGACAGGCCAGTTTGACCAGGGGCCTGGGAGGAGAAGCAGGGGAGGTACCATTTTAGTAGCTCAATGGTGCTCAGATGAGGTTTGACTCAACTTCTCTTAACCAGTGAGATGCTGACTCAGTTGATGAAAGATGGAAACAGTGAATAGGAAAAAATGAATCCCATTAGGCCACCTCCTCTTGCGTGCTGGCTACAGAGCTAAATGCATCACAGGCTTCCAATAACTACGAACTAATAATCAAATTTAAAAGTGAGGAAATCATTGCTCTTCCCAACCTGGCTGCCCGCCCAGCTGCTGCTCTGAGGATGATGAGCCTCTTTTTATCTGAGAGCAGATCTCCCCTTTGCCTGGAGAAACTGTTAGGAAGCCCATCCAGCTGGAAGACTTTTCTCAGCAGTGTTTGCTTGGACCGTGTCCTTTCTTTCCCAGCACAATCCTCACACCACACCCCAGGGAAACTCACCCTTGGCTTTTTTTTTTTTAATAAACAACTAGATTTGTTCCAGTTTCCTCAAGGATCAAAGTATAAAGAGTCTACTTTTGGCAAGTCTATATTGCCAAGACCGGAGTTATATTAAAATCGATCAGAGCCCAGGAAAGACCAGAGGAGAGATTCCACTAGTTCTTTAAACTAGGAGAGCCCTGGGGGTTCCATATTGACACAGACTTGGAGCTGGAAAGCACTCTCTTGTCTGCAGTGGATTTATTCCATCTCTGCCTATCTTCCCCTCGTCTCCTTCTGTTAGGTCCTCTTACTTTTTCCTGTGAAGTTGCTGACTCAATACTCTAAATAGTCAAAGGGGGTTCTTATCAGAGATGGCAAAAAAGTTGAGTTTCTCAAAGGAGCAGGGGTCGACATATATTAAAGGTGATTCTAGAAACTCTTGGTTTCTTAGGAGTTTCTGTGCCACAGAAGCTACTAAAATACAAAAAAAGAATTTCTGACAAGGGCATTTCATTTATAAAGAAGAAATATGACCTAAGCAACTTTAAAGTCCAGAAGAAAGGATGTCCACACATCTCCAAAACGCTAAGTGGATCTCAGAAGGAGAGGTATGAAGGTGCAATGCACTTTACACAGGAATCACCAAGGATATCCTCTGATGAGCGCCTTAAATGTATTTAAAAGTTTCCCACTTCAAATGTTCCATGTCTATACACACGGATGTCTAGGTTCCTGTCTATGGCCAAGGTAAGGCTCACATCTGTAGACACTGTAACTTTTCAGATGTTTTGTCTTTGGAAAAGAATATCCTATCGTTATCCCAATCAGTAAGAGAGTATAAATTATATTTCCCAAACACTGGGAGGAAGTGCAGAGTGAAGCCCAGTCTCCACCAAATTCTCCGAATTGCAGCTGTGGATTCCCTCCCCAATGTCCAGCTTTGTGGCGCTCACAGAACCTGGAAAATGAGATTCCTGATGTTGCTTAAAGATTGCCCACACATCTTTAGAAGATGAGCTCCAGAAATCCCTATATCCGTATTTACTGGACCAATTTTTGGCACGCAGGTAAACTCGATGCTTCAAGCATGCAGCCTCAAAGTCCAAGTCAGAAAAGCAAGAAAATAGAAGAGCCAGGGAAGTCCAAGAGACTCACTGTTTTATAAATAAGCTCTTGGAGGTTTCTAGTGTCAACCCCTAGAGGGGACAGGGGATGTGAAATTGTTTCCTGCATCTGCTCCGGGCCCCTCTGGAGGAAGCTCATTTTGATGTTCCAGGGTCCTGCTGGTGTAAGATCCTGGGGCACTAGGTAGACAATGGCTCACATTCTGGCTAAACAGACAAAAGGCAACTTAGGTGTCACTGGCTAGGACCAAGAGTCATCAACCCACCCTCCAGTTATCGATAAAAGTCAAGGACCCCAGAATGCCTTGGGCTGACACCTTAAGATGAATTTTCACTGACAATTTCAGAGCCAAATATATCCAAAGGTAAGAAATCTCTTAAAAAAGGAGTCAATTAATCCAGCTCAACTGTTCTTTACCTTAGGCTAGTGTTGAGAGAGGAAAGAGAAAAAGAAGAAGAAAGGAAGCTATCCCATAATATCCATCCTCAGGCCTCTGAGCCAGTTTACCTAAACGTTGCCACGGTGATGTGTATATGAGTCGGTCTTCACTCTGAACCACAATCGCTGACTTGACAGAGAACACCCGTCTGGACTCCACAGTCAGCTAACAGCCAGGGAGCGCGGTGGCAAAACTGCATTCAGGTTCAAGCCCGATAGTTCAGCTCGCTACAGGAAGTCACGAGGTTTCTGCATTTTGTTTGTTTTTCTCTCTGTATCCCCCATCCTCTTCTCATCTGTTCCTCACCTTTGCAGGGAGAGAGGAAGAACAGGCTTCTTCTGACCCATGAATCCAGTCCTCCCTGCCGTCAGAGGAGGGACAGAGCGTCAGAACTGGCAGGAACCTCGGGGGAGAAACCCTGTGATGGAAGTGACTTGTTCAAGGTCACTCAAAGACAGATTTTGTCTCCTGGTTCCCATGCAGAGCTTTTCTACAAAAACGACAAGGACCTCACCCAGGATTGCCCAGGAAACCAACATACTTCACACACATAGAGAGGGACAACAGATGTTTGATGAATCAATGAGTGACTATATGATAGAGAATGGGCAACTCTTTTTTTTTTTTTAATTTATGAGCTTTTATTTTATCTTTCATTACCTATATATTATGACTTCATGTATTATCAAAAACATATTTCACAACACTTGATATGAATAGAAAGCCTATCCATATCTTATTTCAAAATGATAAAGACAGGATTTTTAGTAAATATGAGAAAGATCTTATTTTTCTGCATCCTGTGTTTCAAAACATAGAAAATATATAATCCATGAAGAAAAAAAGAAAGAGCATGGCAAAATGTATTCTGAATTTAGCCCTTGATGTCCACCTTAATCTTCTGGGAGAAGCCCTGTAATTATACTTCATCTGAAAAAAATAAAGGTCCATGGATCGCTTTATAATTTCTCCCTAATCACAAGCTTTCTGTTTTTTTAGAATGTTTCTTTTTTTTGGAGGGAGACACAAGAGGGAGGGGATGTGGGGGTATATGTATATGTATAGCTGATTCACTTTGTTATAAAGCAGAAACTAACACACCATTGTAAAGCAATTATACTCCAATAAAGATGTTAAAAATTTTATTTTATTGAAGTATAGTTGATTTACAATATTGTGTTAATTTCTACTGTACAACAAAGTGATTGTTATACATTTATACCTTCTCTTTCATGTTCTTTTCCATGATGGTTTATCACAAGGTATTGAATATAGTTTCCTGGGCTATACAGTAAGACCTTGCTGTTTATCCATCCTATATATAATAGTTTGCATCTGCTAATGAGAATGGGCAACGCTTTCTTTTAAGGTTTCTGGATTCCAGTATATACTCACATCTACACAATAACCAATAGCAAAGACTCTTGCATCTTTACACGCCCAGTTCACGACCCAGAGTCAGTCCTCTGCCAGGACCCCAGAAGTAGCCACCTCTGCTGAGATGCAGAACTGCCAGAGTTCTCCCCAGTGAGTCATTCCCCTGCCCATCACAGGGATATCAAGAAATTGACACACCAAACTGTCGTTCAAGCGTGCGGCGAGGGGTGAGGCAGGGTGGCAATGAGAAGGAAGCTGTTTGCACGTGCTGGGAGTAGACAGAGAGTGTAATCCTTACCCATCCTTCCTCCTAGCCCCATTTTGGACCCAGGCTGCTCATTTATAAAAGTACCATCTCAGATCAGCGGTGCCTTCTGCGGCTCCAGAATAGAACCAGGCTAGTTAAAGGGGACCGATCCAATGGAGGTGTCCTTACCTTAAGTGAAGCCAATTAGATCAGCCAGTGACGCACACATCATAGCTCCCCAAATGACATCCCCAATAACACCGCTCATCTATAAATATAAGAGCGCTGGAAGACATGTGAAGCTTCTGCAGAGAGAGAAGCTGCATGGAGACACAAACCCACAAAATGCTACCTCCTCAGGATAAGCTTGCTGCTTCATGGGCTTTTGTCGACAAGCCCTGCTGGCTGGCAGCGTGCTTTGTCTCCTTAGTGGGATCCATGATGCGTTTGGCTGGCTCTAGACTTCCAGTACTACTTGTAACCTGAATCGAGGGTAGATGGTCTGGGTCGGACAGCGAGGAGCCTACAGGCTTAGAGGGGAGACTCCTTGCTTGGTGAGGCCCCACAGGGCGCCCAGGCAGGAATCTGCCGTGCTCTGCGTCCTACGCTGGGTCCTTCTAAAAGTCTAGGAGAGGGCAGGATTCAACTCTGGCTTTAGAAACTCCCTGGGGCTGAGGGCACAACACACCTAGATACCCAACGGCTTGCCATTCCCAGGGCACCACGAAATGTCTTGTTTCAGTATCAAGGCTGAGATGGATGCTGCGGCCGCTGGCTGAGAATCCCCAGGGGAAAGCAAGTCCAGTGCTCGGTACAGAAATATCTGTGCCACAAATATGTGTGGGTTTAAACCAAGAGCATCTGCTTCTGCCCCCTTTCTGGCTTATCCTATTGCCAGACCAAAGAGGAAAGAAATAGTGGTAGCGGATGAATTTTTTTTAAAAAATGGAGTTGGGGGCTTCCCTGGTGGCGCAGCGGTTGAGAATCTGCCTGCCAATGCAGGGGACACGGGTTCGAGCCCTGGTCTGGGAAGATCCCACATGCCACGGAGCAACTGGGCCCGTGAGCCACAATTACTGAGTCTGTGCGTCTGGAGCCTGTGCTCCACAACAAGAGAGGCCGCGATAGTGAGAGGCCCGCGCACCGCGATGAAAAGTGGCCCCCGCTCGCCGCAACTAGAGAAAGCCCTCGCACAGGAACGAAGACCCAACACAGCCAAAAATAAATTAAATACATTAATTAATTTTAAAAAAAATGGAGTTGACTTTGGAACCTATAATATAGTGCTTTTTAAAGTGGTTTCATCAGATTTACTTTGTTCATTCTTTTGACCAGGTTGATAAAGAAAGCCCTCTGTGCATAAGGCCACATGTGGATCATAATGAGGGGTGTCCAGAAGCCGACAGGTAGGTGTCTCTGGCTGAGGAGGTGAGTGGGTGAAGCAAACCATAGAAAGCAGGTTCTTTCTTGTTCTACGGGAGGGACGTGGTACCAGTCAGAAGGAAGTGGACGGGCTGGGCGGGGCAACGCGTGTTCCAAGACGACTCGGTGGGGATCAGAGCTCAGAGTGGGTCTCAAGGGTCCAGAGCCCGAAGAGCCAGGCAAGCCCAACTAACTCTCACAGACCCTCAGAGGAGTTTGCTAACTCAGACCTGCCTCTTCCTACCGCTGTCCTGTCAGGGAAGGCTTCAGGAGTGTAAACTCGTCTTCACAGCAGCCCAAGAAACATATATAATCATGAGCGTGAGTTTACCTTCAAAGTTAAGTACATATGTTTCCAAGCTAATAATTGACATTGTTTTTCTGGATTCTCTGCTGATCAAAATGATCAGAGACAGTTCGATCTCCCAATATTGCCAAGGCTACAGGACTGGGGTTCAGGAGGCCTCAGCTCTGCCTGTTACAAACTGTGTAACCTTAGGAAGGTTGCTAAGCCTCCGTTGGAACCCTCAAGATTGAGGCATTTGTCACCTATGATCTAGGAACTGTGCTAGGTGCTGGGGACACAAAGATAGCCAGGACAGAGACCCTGTCCTGGAAGAGTCTACAGGGACCATTAACTCCTCAGCCAAGAATTTCAAGATGACGTGGTCAGCAGTGAGATGTACTGGGGTGTGTGTGTGTGTGTGTGTGTGTGTGTGTTTATGTGCACACGCGCACACACGTGTGCTGTGGCGCTGGAGGGTAAGACTAAATTGCCGCATTTACTGAAAGCACCCTATACTTTTTTTTTTTTAATTAATTTTTGCTGGAGTATGGTTGCTTTACAATGTTGTGTTGGCCTCCACTGCACAACAAAAAGAATCAGCCATACACGTACAGATATCCCCTCCCTTTTGGACTTCCCTCCCATTTAGGTCACCACAGTGCATTAGGTAGAGTTCCCTGTGCTATGTAGTGCGTTCCCATCAGTTGTCTATTTTACACATAGTATCAATAGTGCGTATGTGTCAATCCCAGTCTCCCAATTCCTCCCACCCCACCCCTATATGTTTTATATCCACAACCTCATAGGTAGCTAATATGATCCCCATTTTACAGATAAGGACATTTTACGACTCAAAGAAGCAAAATAACATCTTAATATTATATAGTTAATACACGATTGGGGCCAGAATTCAAACTCAATTCTGTCTGAGCTCTGAATCCATGCATCATCTCTGAGCTTGGGGACTTGAGGTCTGGAGAGGGGGAATGGGCAAAACAAGGTAAGAAAGAATGTACGTCAGTGTGAAAAATACACATGCACAGATCAGTATTTTCATTTCAGCCTTCTTTTCCAAGTTCCCCATTCAGATTTCCAGCGGCTGACTGAAAAGTTTTCCCGGGGATGATGAGAATCCTACAGCCTCCTGAAAATTAGCTAACCCAACACCATCATCCCTCCCACCTCCACCGGTGCACACACACCTGGTCCCCCCTCCTGTATCCCTTACCTCAGTCAGCGTTGTAATTGTTCAAACAAGTGTCTGCATGACCCTTCTTCTTGCCCCACGCACCCAAACCCTGCTGAGTCTACCTTCTAACTTCTCACAAAATTGTTTCCGCCTCTCTCTACCCACTGGCAATGCCTTAGTTGAGACCACCTGACAGGTCTTCCTACGCCTCTCTCCTCCACGCTGTCATCAGTGTAACTCTCCAACAAACCCGCCTCATTGCGTCACTGTCCTGAACTAAGGCATGGTATTCACCATGCCTTTAGAATAAATTAAAACTCGGTCATGTCAGTCTTTGCAGGCCTGCGATCCCATTCCAACATTCCGTTCTTCCCCCGTCTGCCATCTTACATCCTACTCACTAATGACTCTGAACATTTCCCCGTTCCTGAATCACTTTCTTTTTTTTTTTTTCAGTTCAACAAACTTTACCGAGTATCCTTTTATTTGCCAAGCACTGTGTTGGGCATAGGGATGCTGGGCAAGGGTTCTCAACTGTAGCCCTACTGACATTTGGGACAGAGATTTCTTTGTTGTGGCAGCCTATCCCATGCATTATAGGATGTTTAGACCATCCTTGGCTTCTACCCACTAGATGCCAGTAGCAACTCCCCCCAAAGTTGTGATAGCCAGAATTGTCTCCAGACATGGCCAAATGTCCCTCAGAGGGCAAAATCATCCCCAGCTGGGAACCACTGTCTAGAATAAGACATGCTCCCTGCCCTCCAGGGACCTGCCCGTGGTTTGTTAGAAGTGATGAGTTCGTACACTGTGCAATGCAGCATGAGGGATGCTGAGAATACTAGCTTTTAGACAGGCTCACTCTGAGTTAGTCCTGACTCTTCTGCTTCCTTCTGGGGGACTTTGGACAATTTCATTAACCTTTCTGAGCCTTCAGTGACGCACGTGCAAAATACGGAATCTAATTTCAACTACAAGGCCTATTGTGTGCGTTACATAAGTGAACCCCTGTCAGTACTTGACATACTGAGACCCTCAAGATGTGATCTTTTCCCACCTTCACCCCACCCCTTCCACATCCTCAGGACACAGCCCAAGAGTAGCCTTTGTGCCTCTGCACATGATGCTTCCTCTGCTTAGAACCCCAGCCCTTCTCCCCTTCCCACCCTTGGAAGCTCAGCTCCGACCAACTGGTACACAGAGGCTCCGTGCTTTGTGTTCCCCATGCACTTTGCTTACATCTCTCTTAACATAATGTCCACTTTGTTGACCAACATTCCTCTAGGTCAAGGGTCAGCACACTTTCCTTTTAAGGGCCAAAAGTAAATATTTTAGGCTTTTGGACCTCATAATCTCTGTTACAATTACTCAGTTAGCCACAGTAGGTAAAAGCAGGCATAAACAATAGTAAGTGATTGGGTGAGTTTGTGTTCTAATAAAGTTTTATTTATAAAATAAAATGGCGGTGTGGCTGTGTTCTAATGAAGTTTTATTTACAAAACAAGATGATGGGCTGGATTTGGGCAATAGGACCCCTGCTCTGAGCAGTGAGCTCCTTGAGGTCAAAGCCTGAGTCTCACTGACTTTTGTGTCTAACACCTCACACAGTACCTGGTGCATCTTAGACACTATTTAAATGATTAATAGATCAATGGATCCACGATAGTCATCATACCAGTATTAATACGACACAAAACTGTAAAATCTTTTGGAGTGTAGGCATTAAGGAGCTGACCAAAACGATAAAAACAACCTCTACTGTGAATTCAGTAAAGAACGAACATGCTTGGAAAGAAGAGTAGACAACCTCCCTTCTCTGGAGCTGGGAGCTGAGGTTCAGGTGTAAGATGGCTAGAGAAAGTACAGGACACGCCACCAAGTTTGAAATTCAGAGAAATAACAAATACGCTTTGGGCATAAGTATGTCTCATGCAATGTTGGGGACATACTTACACTGCAAAAATTATTGATTGTACATCTGAAATTCTAACTTAACTGAACGCCCTTTATTTTTCTTTGCACTTTATTTAGGCATCGACTGTTGATCTCTTCTGTTTCCTTCTCTCAGCCTTCCTGCAGGAAAGCTGGAAACCTGTCTGACCAGCGGATCCACCCTCTCACCCCCCAGGAAGAGGGCCCCCCCCCACCCTGTACACCTCACACAGCAGCAAGCAGTTCTGTTGGAACTGGAAATTTAATTAACAAAACGCGAACATGTAATTTGGAGGAGGAGGGAGGAAAAAAAAGCGTTATCGCGAAGTTAATAACAGAACTATTTTAATTACGGTATTTAACAAGTTCTGACCAGGCCGCTGTGTTCTCTGGGGAAGGATTCACATTGTTCAGGAATCTTGGAACAGAGAAGGGATGTGATGGGGAGCAGAGGTGGAAACGTCACCACGCTGTGCTTTTCTGCCGTGTGTCTTCGGGTCCTCTGGCTCCGGCATTTAGAAGCCCCCAAGGAGTCGTGTTCTTCGCCTCCCGTGACTCAGAGAAGAGAGTGAGCTGTCCCCATCTTCCAAGTTCCAACCAAACAGGACCTGGGGAGGCACGTAAAACCCAGACCTGATATGCAAAGCTGCCCTTTGTCCCCACGTGCACTGGAGGGGAAAGAGCTGGATTTTCTTTGGCGCCCTGGCTCCTCCTCTCTGTGATTCCCCTGCTTGCTCATCCCCCCGAAGTGGCACCTCTCTGTTCTCTTCCCCAGATGCACCAAACAGCAGCAGAAGCAATGGGCCTCGATGCAGGGAAAAGAGATGGTGGCAGTGTCTCAGAGATGTGACCTGTGGTGTCACAAAGCAGACATAGCCGTAGTGGCAGGGTCACATGGCCTTTTGCTCTCACAGGCTAATCCCCAATCAACCAGTGGTGGGAGAGGGCCTGTCCTCAGTGTGCAAAGTAGTGGATCCCACTCTTTCGCCAAACCTCAGGAGGATGAGGTTGGCCCCAGGGAGTAGGAGGAATGTGGCCTCATGGCATGAAACCAGCCAGGCAGGGGACAGGCATGGTCTTGGCCTTCCCCATCACTGATCCTGCGTGCCATGACTCCCAGGCATTTTGTCACAGAGGGGCTTCTGTGGGGGAAAGGGACAGGCAAAGAGCTGGGAGCTCAGCCTGTAGAAGTGGCCGTAGGGGTGGGGAAGGGTCAGGGAGGTGGGGGCAGAAGGCACTGCCCCCAGGGACGTGCCTTCCCTTCCTGTCACCAAAGGAGGCTCTGCAGACCAGACCGGGGAAGTTAAGAAGCAAGGTCTGGAGTTTGGATCATGGGTCCTCAGGCATTCACGGCATCATTAAGGGAGGGAAGAAGAGAGAGAGAAAACATACGTGACATTAGTGTGATGTAGCTACACCCACACAAACAAGCTTCATAAGACAGATTTAACAGATCAAACTGCTTACAGAGTTTCATCCACTCTGGGCTCTAAAATCATCACTGCAAAGACCAGGTAGAGCTTTCTCGACGCCTTCCTTTTCTTCTTCCCCTTCTTATCTTGAACACACAGGTCACAAGCCATTGGTGAAGCTGTCCACGCTAGGAGGACAGGGATGGGCCGTGATGACCCAGGGTCCAGTGTCAGCCTGAGGGTTGATGAGGGTGTCTACACAGGAGGAGAAGCCCAGCGTGGGGTGCTGGAGCCCGTGCAAGATGAAGAAGCATCATGCGTGGGAGAGCGTGGCAATTGTGATAAGATCTGAGTGATACACGAAGGGGTTGGTCAAATGGGTAACTATACTCAAGGTAACAGAAGCCAAATTCTCACTGTTGGGAAAGAGAATTACAACTGCAGAATGGGAGAGAAAAAGAATGAACCCCGTGGTGTTGGACTGAAAATTGAGATGATGTAAGGGCATGGCTTTCAATAGATAGAAATGGATACAGAAATAAAAAAGGATGTAAATTTGAGTACGTGTGTGTGTGTGCTGTATGCAATGCCACATATGTGTGTGCACATACCTTCCACTGGGAGGGTCTGGGAGCAGCAACACCTTAGAAGTGATGAGAACATTCCCAGAAGTGCGTACTATTTTCCACTAAAGGGAACCAGGGATCCTTGGAGAAATCGCTGATTTCAGGGCTGGGTGGGGAAAGTACAAAGCGAGCCTGGATCACTCTATTGTGCCATAAATTAAGGGAGTACTCAAAAAATAATGAAGACATCTCAAAAGGGCCTCAAGTCAGCTTGAAGGAGCTCCCACTTGCCAAATCTGGGATCGTTTGAGCAACAAAATTAATGAAGGAATAGTTCATGGCTAATAAAAATAAGAATCCATGAGTCCAATCTGATATAAATAAATAACTCAAAAGTTTGATGGGAAACAGAATATTTGCAGAGTCTCAAAGTGCCTTCTCACACAAGAAAAATATTTATTTGCTACACAAGGAAAAAGGGGTAACTTTAGGATGGAGAAGTCTGGCCGACCCACATTAGTCAAAGGCTCAGCATTGTGTATCATGCATCAGGGTGTGCATAGCTTCTGTGATATCCTTGCCAAGTGTGCATCACCTAAAGGTAATCATCAGCCATCGTCAGACAAACTAAAGCTGAGAAATAGTCTAAGAATTATTGGCCTATATTCTTTAAAGTTGCCAAGGTCATGAAAGCTGAGGAAAGACTCATGGCTCAAACCATGAGTAACTCATGGTTCAAAGGGACCTAAAGTGATGTGACAATGAGATGACAACTGGATCCATTCTTGGAACAATCAGTGAAACTTGAACAGGGCCCATGGTTAAGTTGGTAGTAACGTGTTGGGAGTGTGATGGCTGGATCCTAGCTATGTAGGATACAGTTATGTATATGCAGCTATGGAGGAAGCTATGCTGTTCAGAGGAATTACATACTAATATTTTCACAGTGATGGGGCATCACGTTGGCAACTCTCAAGTGGTTCATGGAGAAAAAAAAAAATTCTCTGTACAGCATTCACAATTTTTCTCTACACTTGAGGTTGTTTCAAAATAAAAATCTAAAAAATAAAATAGGCCCATAGGGAGACATGATACAGATAGCAAAATGTAATAGGAGCCAAAGGGGAAGTGGATTTGGGATTCTATCAAGACAGAGAGATTGATTACAATTCCAACTGGACCCAAACTTGTGTTGGGAACTACGGACTCGACTGTACAGCTTCCCAAAGCATGGCGGAAACACAGAAGGTTCCAAAGTGGAGGCCCATGTCCTCCTCCCCAAAGCGCACATGATAATTGATCATCAATGAACCCGAAGCAATTGTCTTGGTACAGGTTCAATGTGGGCATCCTTCTGCTGCAGGGTGCCTTGCCTATGCCCTGGTTGTAGCAGCAGATTCCTGGGGAAGGCTCTGACCCCTTGGCCCTACACAGTGTGCTTCTCCAAGCCTGGCTGTGCTTGTAGCTGCAGCTCTCTGTCTTTCCCGCCTCAAGGCTCTACCCACGCATCTCTGTAGAGCCTGGTGGCCCAATGGGGCAAAGACAAAGCCTCAGCAGGAAGCATCCTTTCTTCCAAGAGAATGAGCTGAAAATACAACCCTTATTTGTCCACTATTAGTAAGCCTTCTAGCCACAGTTGCCCAGATGTATTCAAGCCTCATCTAATCTTTTTATCCCTACTATTTTGGATCACCACAAGGGAGATAAAGGGGAGATTCAGTGGATACTGGAATGAGATGGTTCTTCCCAGGCAGCCAGCCCTATGTCAGGGTGACATGTTTGAGGAATCAAAGTTGAGCTTCTTGATCTCTGTGAAATACACATGTGCTCACACGAAGGTCACAAACACTCCCTAAAATCTGACCTAAATGCTTATGGAAATCATGGTCTTGTCTGATTGGCTAATAAAACCTCAGAACACACTGATGCTCTCCCTCCCCCCCACCCCAACCCCAGTTTCGGTTTCAGAGATGGCAGATCCAGCTGAAAAAGGAAGGAGAAAATGCCCAGAGGACCAGTGCAGGTGTCTTTCTGCATAGAATTCCCCAGGAGGGGAAGAATGTCAACTATGCTTCTCTCTCAAATGCTGGCTTGCCATTCGGCATGGCAACAGGCAGGTCAGCGGGATGGCTCAGATCGCATAACACGGCCCTGGCACCCAGAACCACGTGGCACCTTGACAAACCAAACACGAAACTGCCGGGCTTATTCTATGCCACCCGCGCTGCCGGGAATTCAACTCTCATGTGAAGTGAGAGTTTGTTTAAAAGTGGGAGAGATCAGCCCAAAGCTCCCAGCAAATTTTATAGTGTAGCCTTGAGAAATAGGTGGCTACCATCATTCTCGTGAGGTGTTGTTGCATAAAGAGCACGATTGTGATCATCCAGCTGAGACACAGAAATGTTAGATGACCAGCCCAAGCTCCTATTTAGAGATTGGGCCAGCTGGGATGCTTCTGGCCATGAGTTTAAAAAAATAGCCATAGAAAAAAATGACTTTAAAATGAAGACATTTAATTATGCCATAAAACAAGAGGGATGAAGGTAGATGGTCCCTGAGTAGGTTAATTTGGCAGCTCAAATGTGTCAGGGCTCTGGGTCACCTTCCCTGACATTTTCTTCACTTGTCCTCATGGTCACAAAATGGCTGCTGCAGCTCCAAATATCAAATCCTGTATGAAGCACCTATCATCTGCTAAGCACTGTACAGGAATGAACTGAAAACATGGGATCCCTGACTTCTTCAGGCTTACAGTCTATTTTTGGTCCAGAGATGGCCCTGGATCACGTCCATCTACAGTGATTTCTGTTCCTTTCAATTCTGTTTGCAGAAAGCAGCTTTGAACAAATCAATCTGTACTCATATATTGTAAAACTGAGAGGTAGTTTAAGAGCTAGCATATCCAGAATTCCTTTTCTCCAGGATTCCCACTTTCCCAATTCTCCAAAGGAGTGTTATTAAATAACTTAAAAATGTTAAAAATAGAAAGCAACTAGAACAGTGCCTGGAACATGGTGAGTACTTAAGTAAGTTCCCATCCTTGTTCTTTTCTTGATATTCGAGGCTCCTGGCCACCACCACTACACCTCCTTCACTTTCAGGAAAGAGGGTCTTCTTGTCAAGTTCTTAACCACACTGTTTCCTAGTGACATAATGGACCATGACCTATAGAATGCCTTCTCTCCAAAGCTTCAATTCACCCACATGGGCATCTGAGCTAATTAGTGTTCTCGGAGTATGGCTTGTACTGTGTCCTGGTCATGAAGTCAATTGCAGATTAATTTTGTACAGAGCAAAAAGCTGTTCCACAGCTTCAGGAAACACTTCTTAATTAGTTTAACATCTCAGAGACACATGCCCTGAGACCAGAAGATGGGTAGATTGATGTCTACATGGATGGGGGTCGAGAAAGAATCTTCTCTTAATTGATGCATTTCTACATTTCAGTTACCTGGCTACCTGCAATCAAATTTAACATTCCTCACAATCTAATGAAGGAGGTATTATTTCCTTTTATTTTCACATGAAGAAACTGGGATTCAGAGAGTTTCAAAGATTTATATGAGGCCACACAGCTAGTAGTAAAGCCAAGATTAAACTCAGGGGGTCTCAGGACCTGATCCTTTTTTTTTAACCATTTTTAAAAATTGAAGTATAGTTAATTTACAACGTTGTGTTAGTTTCAGGTGTAGAACAAAGTGATTCAGTTATATATATATATATATATATATATAATATATATATATATATAATATATATTATATATATATAATATGCATATATATATATTCTTTTTCATATTCTTTTCCATTATAGGTTATTACAAGATATTGAATATAGTTCCCTGTGCTATACAGTAGGTCCTTGTTGTTTATCTATTTTACATACAGTAGTGTGTACATGTCAATCCCAAACTCCTAATTTATCTCCCCACTACCACCCGGCATCCCCTTGGTAACCATAAGTTTGTTTTCTATGTCTGTGAGTCTTTTTCTGCTTTGGAAATAAGTTCATTTGTATGGTTTCTGATCCTTTTTCTTTTTACCATTCTTGTCGCCTTTATCCAAGGGAGCCACGGATGAGCAATGAGGGTTCAGTGTAATGTATCCCTGACACTGTTATTCAAGCCTCAAAGTACCCGCTTCAGAGGGGTAAGCAAAAGAGTTCCATCTGTCCATTCAATAAATACATTTCATTCATTCGATAAACCCACTCGCCCTGTGTTAAGGACCGGAAGACTTTAGAAGATTCTAAAATCACTAAGACGCAGTAGAGTGCCCATCTTCAAGGACCTCACACCTAGGTGAGGTGATATATATGATATGATATATAGATCATTATTTTTTTAAAAATGGAAGTGGAAACAGATCCAAGCACGTCTACTACTGAAATTAAAAATATAGGGATTTTTAGCGTTTTGGGTAAGAGAAGGCCTTTTCCAAGCAAAAGGTATTGTTATGGAACCATTACATCTACATAAATAGTAACAGAGTTGGAAGGGAGGAAGAAGAAGTCATGATTTGATACCTCTTGTTGCTGTGCAGGAAAAACATTCCCTCCTGATTTTCATACCCCTCTGCCAAGTGGGAAAATTCCCCTCCAGGTCCCTGTATCAAATCTAAATGCCAAGTCTCCAGAGGGCGTGCATGGAGAAGGTCCCTGCTGATCCAGCTTTGCTGCAATAGATTAAATGCAAAAGCAGAAGCCAAGTGGGGAGGACGAGGGAGATGAAGCGACAGACTGAGGTCAGCACCACGGGGGTGTCATTTTGGGCAAGGCATCGATGCTCTTGTCAAAGTTTCCACTTCTCCGTATGCTGGGAATAACTAGTTTTGCCCCTTCACTGTTAAAACCAGCATTGGTCCCCTGGCTCGTGCCCTGGCAGAAGTGGGCAAGGAGACAAAATAGAATGGACCCTCCCTGTTCTTCATCTCGTTTGCCCAGGAGACCATGTTTATCAAGAATCCTGCCTTTAGATTTGGGGGTGTCTTCATTGCTAAGAGGAGGCTCATCTCTTTAAGCACTTGGGTTCTTCAATGTCATGCTTGTTGCCTTACAGCCTCTTCCCGTGACAAATCCTGCAGCCATCCTAGGTGGTCCCCATCCGGCGCACACTAGAGCTTTCTGGTCCCTTGACCTCCATTTCAGTGCTTTTTCACTGCCTTTGCTCTTCACCAACCAACCCACTCTCCTGGCCACATCTTGGACTTGCCATCACCCAAAACAGTCCCACCTCTGGCATTTTAACACCTGAGATCTCTGACACAATGTCCTATCTTTCCAGCTCTTTCTCTCTGCCCACTCTCTCACCTCATCACATTCTCCAGATTTGGGACATCTCCCTTTTCTCTCAGTTTGTCACCTCCCTCCTGGTGTCATTTTCTTCCCAATTAAGCCCATTTGGCCATGGCCACTCTCTGCCAATAACTAAAACAACACTGCTTGTCTTTCCACTTCCAGACCCACTGATGGACCAGGCCAACCAAAGGTCTGCTTCGGTCCCACTTCCTGATGGCTGGGCACAGCTGGAGAATTTCTCACAGACCCCACACATGGGCAGGACTACAAATGCCAAGAGCCTATCTTGGCTGAGTTCTTCACAGTGCCCAGCAATCCTCCTAGAATTTTCAGATCAATCCCATCCCTCATTTTCCTAGCAGCAATGTCAACATTTAAGCCCCTTCTGCCATCTTTCCCAACAGAGATGACCTAGCTTCTTATGTCATTGAATAAAAAAGGGGGCAATCAGGTATAAACTTCCTCACTCGGTACCCAACCCTACCTTCATCCCTACCTCCATCCCGTATCTCTAATACAAATTGGACCTTCCCTTCCATCCCAGATGAATCCATAAACTCATGCTTATTTCTTCCATAACCTCCCTCAAAGAGCTGGCCCCAATATTTTCTGCATTTTTTATTTCTCTCTCTCCATTGACTTTTTCCTCTTAGTCCATTAACCTACTCAAGTGTTTTCTATCTTAAGAAAGAGTCTATAAACTTTTCACCCCCGCTAAATAATATTTGATCTACCTATTTAACGATCATCGATCTATCTCTCTTCATTCATGATACCAAGTTTCACTTAAGTGTAGCTTACAGGTAGAGCATCTACTTTCACACCCCTCAATGCCCTTAGCTCATTAGATTTCTTCCCCTCCCTCTCTGTACTAAAACAGCTCTCTCCAAGATCACATGTGACCTCCTAATTCCCAAGCACAAGAGTGTTTTTCTGTGGTCTTATTTTCCCTTTCTGCGATGTTTACTGTATGACCCACAACATCCTTCTTTAAATGTTCTTTCGTTTCCATTTTGGACACTCTCCACTCTCCTAATTCTCTCCCTTCTCCTCAGATTCTCATCCTTAACTCTTATGTGAACTTCTCTTTCTTTACCCAACTCTCAAATATGAGTGTTTCCCAAGACTCAGTTCTTTTATCACTCGACATCCCTTCCTGTCTGTGACTTAACCATGCTGAGGTTAACCACCACCCACGTGCTAGTGACTTCTAAATGACAGTCCCAACCCAGACTCCTCTCTTGGGTTCCGCGTTCATAAAGCCTGCTGCCTGCTGGACGTACGTACTCATACCTTCCACACGCATCTCATCCGCAGCATGTCAACCTCTAACCATCTACCCCCTTCCAACTGCTCTCTTTCCTGATCTCCCTATTTCTGAGGATAGAACCACCAACCACTCTTTGTCCAAAAAAGAAAACCAAGAGCTGTGCTGAATGCTCCCCATTCTCTCATACTCGCAGGTAAATAAAAATTAAGCCTAGTCGACTCCACCTGCCCAAAATCTCTCAGGTCAACTGCCCCCTTTCCCTCACCATTTGCGCCCCACTGCTCTCAGCTTCCCTTGCCTGGAATCGTGTATAATGTCCTTACCTGGTCTTCCTGCCTCCAGCCTAATTCTGCTACAATATATCCCCAGCGGATACCAAAGTCATCCTTGTAACATGCAAAAATGATCCTCTCATCCCCATGTGCTTAAATTCTTCATTGGTTCCTTACTGCTGATAGGATAAAATGTGCCCTTCTTTTCATACCATGTAAGACCTTTTGTGATCTTGGCCCCTTCATCCCCGTGTAGCCTCAAGTTTCATCATGGCTCCCCCAGTACATGCTACTTCAGGCATCTGTAATGACTCACCATCCCAGAAGAGCCTGCCAGGTCCAAATAGGAGAGTTTTTATCAAGAGCAATTGTCTTGCAAATTGAATCACATAAGTAACATGGGTTGTCTGTGAGTAGAAGACCCTTGCTACGTGTGCGTTGATATATTTGGAGTAGGGGATGGTTGCTATCAAATCATCCTCCAAATCCCTAGAATGTTTACTGTGGGATAAGCCTCTTTGAGCCCCCTACCCCATTTTCCCACCACCCCAGGAATGAAGGCCTTGCCTTGGAGCATCTGGCCGCCGGATGGCCTCATGCAGCAGCTGGGTCGGCACCCCAGAGAGCAGACAGCCCCCCCATGTGTCACGTTGCTGTTCTCCACGTGACTTTAAATTTCCCGAAACCAAGTCTCCCTGTTGCTCTTGGCCAGAAGCAGCAGCTTCTCAGCAAGATGGGAGGTGAGGCCCAGAGCGGCCAGTTCAGCCCCTCCTGCCCACGGCTTCTTGGGTACATGACTTAGCAACAAGCTGGCCCTGAGCTCGGGAACCAGAGGGTACAGGCGGAGCCGGCCAGGAAGGGGTGCTCGCTGATTCCGGTCTGGTTTTCCAGCTGCTGAGATATTTTGCTCTCTTTAGGCCTCCAGACAAGCAAATCTTTTGGGAACAAAGCCAGGTTGAAGAGGGTAGCAAGAGAGAAATGGCTTCAAGAGAAAAAAAAAAAAAAGGAAAGGATTCTACTATGTCACCACTTATGATAGAGCAAGGATTCCCAAAATGTTTTAGGCCATTTACTAGAATTTGGGGTGGGTTTGCAGTCAAGGAACACTGGGCTGGATGGCCTCCCAACCCTTCCTCCCCTCCTATGCCCATCCCCCACCCCCACCCCACCCCCACCGAAGAATCCCAGGGTTCACAAATTTATATATCAAGTTTCTTCCACTCTCTTCTCAAGTCATTGTCAAACCGCTGGCTGAAAATGGCCAAAGACAAGTGCCACCTTCTTGGTGAATTTGCTTTCAAATCACCAGACCTGAAACTAGATTTTTTCACAATTTCCCAAGCGCAACAGTTTATGTTTTGGGGCCGTGCCAACTAGCACAGACCCATTGATCCAGGACTCCAAAAATTCAGGCCAGAACTAAGAAAGTGTATTTGGTTATTTCCTGTCATCTCCAGAGAATATCACCAGGTGTGGCTGGATTTTATTAGGACCTCTGGAGACTTTGTTTCACAAAATATAACCCTAAAAGCTAATGTATTGACTATTGATAATATATCAGGCACTGTATTGGGCACTTCACATGAATTGTGTCATTTAACCCTTTATAAGGAAACTAAGGGAGAAAAGAGAACTTGCCCACCTCCCCTCCGACCCCTTCAACCATCCCCAAATGCAACAATGAAGGAAGCCCAGACCTCCCAGAGTTTTTCCCCTCAGCTGCCCAGGGAGCTCTTGGCTTCACCTAAACTAGGCACTGTCTCAGTCATGACAGACCTCTGAACCTTTCTGAAGCATCCTACCTCTGGATCTCTGGACATCACCTCCCAGCATGTGACCTCTGAACCTCCTTTACAGGCTCCTTCTGATTTGCCTTCACCCTGGGTCCTTTCCACCCAGCCCTGGGGCCCTTGACACCAACCCCTCATTCAGGCAGAAGGATTGCTTTGGCCACTGCAGCAAAGGGCTCCCGGGCAGAATCTCAACATATCAGGACGGTCACCGTCACCTCCCTCCGGTCAGCACCACACACACGTGAATGGTGCCAAGTGGGGAAGGAAGGACAGAGAAGACGCTTCGAGAGGGACAGGGACACATCCCAGCGTCCAAGCAAAGCCAGCGTGTCGCCTGGTTAAGTTGCCTCAGTCCTGACTCTGGCCCTTCTTCAAAACCAGTCCTTCAAAGAGAAGGACACTGCCCTGGCAAGAAAGGTGATCCCTCCTCCCGAGTTCCTGGCAGCGTTAGCCCTCAGAGCCTCCTTGCTCCCTGCCAGGAGGTGAACCTGGTCAGGATGAGCTAAGGGGCAGGAGGGCCTGAACCAGAAACTCGCGGTCACCTCACCAGTTGGGACACATCTCCCTCTTGCTGCTAGGATGGCACATCTTAGGAAAAACAGTCTCAGATGCTTTGGTTGCAACTTCCCTCTGAGTTTGTTTTCAACTCCTGGTTCTTTCTCCATCCTCCCTACACCCCCTTCCCCATTCTCCGGACTGTCCTCCCCCTCCTACTCCTGTTCGCTAGCTGTTGTCCTGTCGAGCAGACGAAGGGTTAAACATTCCCAGGACTGGAGAGGCCAGGCAGAGATGCAGGTGCTAACAGGGAAAGTGTGGGCTGGAATCTAGAATGATCTGTCCCCATTCCAAGAGGTGGGGACAGAGGAGAGAGGCGTGATCCCAGATTTCACTAGAAGTCTTTGGGTGAAAATTCCGTAAATCTAGAAATGACAAAACTCAACGGAAATTTAATTAAATGAGCTAATACATGTAGCGTGCTTGAGACAATGACCGGCACACGGTGAGCTGTATAAACACTTGGAAATGAGTCAGAGTTTGGGGAAATATACATTTCAACAACGCAATAGTCTATATATTTGAGAATCCTTGAAAATGGGTACTTGACCCTGTACCTGTGCATTCTAAGTCTCTGCTCTCTTTGCCACCAGTCCTGAGGTTTTCTCTCTCCTCCATTTCAGGTCCTAAGAATCTGTGAGTTTGCATCCATGGCTAAAGATCTCTACCTTTTGTTCTTGCCACCCTGCCTTCCTCTCAAATCCAATAAAAACCCTGATTTCCCTAAACCTTAGGCTGCTGTGGCTTATATAGTGTCTTTCCTATCACCTTGGCAACAAACACATTGGCTTCATAATAATAACCACTTAGTGCTTTAGAATCAAGCAATAATTATAGGAATGCACTGGAAAGCTGATGTCAAGTAAGCTTTCCTCTCCCAAATGCATTGGCAAGGATTCTGGCTGGGTTTTCAGCAAAGACCCTTTCCGGAAGTGTCATGGGAAAAGGGTCAGAGCTGTGGAGGGAGGCGAGACCCCAGTGGTCTTATCTTCAACGCTGGCTCTGAGCCAGCCCTTCGCTGCTGCACGCTGCCCGTGAAAAATGCACACTTCTTCCCTCCAAAGCAAATAATCCCCAGTGTCCTTCAGAATCACGACTCAAAGAGGATAGAGGAAAAGGAACAAGAACACTTTCTTTCCCCTTTCGAATGCTTCAAGCAGGAAGGGAGGAATGCAGCTAAGAAAGCAGGAAACTTCCTTCACCCAAATGTGCGTAGGACCCACACTGGAAGCAGACCTCCCAGCTTTGCTAATTGCTCAAGGATTATGCCCGGTCCTGGCTGTGCTGAGTTACAGCTCAGATTCTGCCCAAACCCTCCCGTTTTCCAGGAGAAGGAAGTGACAGACGCCTCTCTCCTGAGACGTGATGAAAAGCATGAGTCACAAGAAGTAGGAGGGAAATTGGCTGCAGGGTCAGGGGCCCAGCGCACCGGCAGCTGGATGGAGCTGAAGCAAAAGAAGGGGAATCCCTAAGGGAAAAAAAACTATCTCCAGCTGCCTTCTTTCTAACCCACTCCGTTCAGAAATATGCCAGATACAGAGCGGTCGAGTCTGAGAACCAAGGAGCCATCTGCCGATACGTACTGAGTGCTGATTCTATCTCGTGCTGTTCTCCATGCTGGGCTGACGAACGGCTGGGGCGGTGGGATTCCGGTAAGGAGACAAGGGTGATAACCTAGCTTTGATGTGGCCACGCCAGGTAATGTCAGAGTTAGAGGAGATCTGAGAAACCACGGATTTGCAGAGAAGCAAAACAAGGCTCAGAGAGGGCAAGGGGTTTGTCTAAGACACAGAGCTCCCTAGTTGGCTGGCAAGACTTTGTCTGGCCCCCAGGACAATGTATGAGAACTGCATAGAAGAGCTGGTGCGTGAATCCTACAGAGACCAACTCCAGAGTGGGGACACTCCCCTCATAGCAGGTCTCCACCACTTTGTCACCTGTAGGTCATACAATGGACACACAGGTGACCGCCATGACCATCTCATCCACCTTCCTTGTGGTCTTGTTCCAGGTTAGGTTCAGTACCTGTGATTAACAAGCACCCCCAACCCTAAGAATGTCAAAGAAATCCAGGTGTGGTGGAAAGTTTTTCAATCAAATACAAGGAGGCGTGTGACTCTTTTGCTACTTTTTATTGAAAGGGAAAGGAACCCACCGCTGATGTAGGCACTGTACCACCTACCTCAGGGCCTTTCAAAAACAAACAATAGGATAAACAATCTGTGATCCATGTAGACAGTGGAATATTATCCAGCACTAAAAAGAAATGAGCTATCAAGCCATGAAAAGACACGGAGGAATCTTAAATAAATATTACTAAGTGAAAGAAGCCAATCTAAAAAGGCTACATATTTGTAGGGTTCCAACTATATGACATTCTGGAAAAGGCATCACTATAGAGACAGTAAAAGGATCAGTGGTTGCCCGGATTTAAGGGAGGGGTGAATAGGCTGAGCACAGAAGATTTTTAGGGCAGTGAAACTACCCTAAAAATATGAGACTATAATGGTAGACACATGTCATTATATATTTGTCCAAACACTTAGGACGTACACTACCAAGAGTGAACCCTGTTGTAAACCATGACTTTAGGTGATTATGATGTGTCAGTGTAGGTTCATCAGTTTGAACAAATGTCCCACTCTGGTGGGAGATGTTGATGGTGGGAGAGACAATGCCTGTGTACGGGCAGGGGTGTCAATGAGAAATCTCTGGACCTTCCTCTCAGGTTTGCTGTGAACCTCAAATTACTCTCAAAAAATAAAGTCAAAAAACCCCCAAACATCTGTGGTAGCAGGACTCCAATTCAATTCAACCAACATTTAATTGAGCTGCTAATTTCACCAGAAAAATTTTTTTCTCCCCACCATTTGCCATTTTCCGTTTTCACAATTTTCTGCTTCCTGTTTTATTTTGTGGAAATACCGATGAAAATAAAGAGGCCTCTGGTCCTAGGAGGTATTCTCAAATGGCAGTGCCCACATTTCCACGCTCACCGGGTATTCTCATTCAAAACGCAGATTCTTGAACCCTACCCCTGGCCCTTTAATTCAGAATCTCTGAGGGCTGGACCAGGTAATCTGCATTTTCACAACTTCCCCACGTGATTATTGTGGGTGCTAACTTTTGATCAAAACTGCCTCCTTGGTACCTGGAGCAGAAAAAGCCTCTGGGGAGAAGTGTGCCGGACTGCTGCGGCCTCCGTTTATAATCTAAGATTGATGGGAAAACACACATAAAGGACCATGGGTAACAGGTTAAGATCAGGAGGCATGGAGCTGACACTTCTTTTACAACAATCGTCAGACCCGACGATACAGGTCCGCCTGGGCTTTTCCCCTCCTAGACCGTGAACTCCAGTGTCAGGCTTATTCGTGACTGCCCCCCTAGCCCCTGGCTCAGGGTAGATGCTCAATAAATTAGTGCCAAACAGAAGAATTAGGCTTGTCTGGGAGAAGGCACAAGTAAAGATGCAAGCAAAGATTTTCCCAAATGATTCGATCACCCCCTCCGTTTAAATGTGTTGCTTTCCCCGGAGGTCATACTGCAGGGGAAAATGAAGCTTGGACACAACGCATTAGCTGCTAAGGAGAATGTGACCCCGGGGGGACTTTTTTTTTTACCTTCTGGAAACCAGGAACATTCTGTATCCACAAGTCACAGCTCTAGGGAGCCCTGCTTGCTCGGGGTGGTGGTGGGAGCATTGCTCAGTTTCCAGGATACCAAAACGAAGCAGCTAAACACACACCAAGGTCTCAGAGGGGAGGAACGTGGAGGAAACGTGTCTGGTGGGGGCTGAGCCCAGCGAGGCTGCGAGGCTGGGTGGCAGAGGTAAAGCGATGCCTGGGACTCAGAGATCTGCTGCCCCCCCCAACATCTGCCCGCACCCCACCCCCCAAATTGCAGAGTGCCCCGTATGCCATCCTCTAAGATACGTTTCTTTGACTCTTTTCCTAGCCTTTGAAATCGAAAATGCTCCTGGAATTGTTGTAAACCGATTCATGCTAGGAGGTATGTCACTTACAGCTTTAGTTTGTTAGGGCTATTGTAACAAAGTACCGCAAACTCAGTGGCTTCAACAACAGAAATGTATTATCTCATAGTTCCGGAGGCTGGAAGTCCAAAACCAAGGTGTCGGCAGGGTGGGTTCCTTCTGCGGCTGCGAGGGAAGGGTCTGTTCCAGGCCTCTGTCCTTGGCGTGCAGACGGCCGTCTTCTCCCTGTATCTCTCCACACCATCTTCCTCTGTGTGGGTCTCTGGGTCCAAATTTGCTCTTTTTATTAGGACACCGGTCACCTTGGATTCGTACCCACCCTGATGACCTCAGTAAAGACCCCAGCTCCAAACCAGCTCACATTCTGAGGTTCTGGGGATTAGGCAGGACTCCACCATATGAATCTGGGGGAACACCATTCAACCCTTATGCACCAATCTCCTTCCTCTGGGACAGAAGCAGGACAGAAAGAAGCTTGAGGAGAAAGGGATCCTGAAGGTTGGAAGAGGCAGTGAACAAAGGTCAGCAGCCCTGGGGGAGGTGGGGGGAGGGAAACACACTCACAATTCTGCCCAGCATTGGTCTCAGCCCCTGAGGGTCTTTTAACCGTCGTCATTTTGCTAGGGCATTTGGAGACGCCACTTTCTCCCCGCTGCATGTAACCCTCGGGGGAAATGGGCAAGCTGGCGCCCTGCCCCTGCAGAAAGGGACTGTGCAGAATTTGGAGGTCGGTTCACTAACTCCATCTCTTAAAGCCCTCAGTCGCCCCAGTGACTTGCTGACAGACTGAACTCCCTCCAAGCCTACCACGCAATGCTGCCTTTGCTCTTGGGTTGCCTTGAAAATATTATCCATTGGTGACGAGGGGATGTATTCTGTCACTTTTAATACATTTTAAGTTCTCTGGGCATCAGGCCAACCTGGGATCTCATACTGTTGCGTCACCACCTGCATGGCCTTGAGCAGATTGCTTAACTTCTCTGTGCCTCAGTTTCCTCTTTTTCGGTGGAGATAGTGGTAACTCTCTCCGTGTTACTGTAATGATTAGACAAGGCAGCATATGTAAAACATGTGCGTGTGTAATAAATGCTGGGCGCTACCCACCTCTGTGCATATGCATGCCTCCTGCTGTGTTCTACCTGTACAACAGATAACAAATGCTCCCTTGCACCTACTGTTGTGCCGTGTATAGGGAGATACTAAAAAATGTGCCCCAAATGAGCTGCGTGTTAGTGGTCGTGATCTGAGTCAACCTCATTCTTTGTGCTGCTCTCCATAGAAGCTAGGTACCATCCCAAACTCTGCACCCCATACTCTCCGTTCAAGCCCCAAACATCTTAACCTGGATATACCAGTTCCATGGATCACTTTACGGAAAAATCCTCTAGTAAAGTTTGGGAGGACACAGTCAACTGGGGTGGTAGGAGAGGGATCATGCCTCAATCTTGAGGTCCCCAGGTCATCACAGCCCGATTTCCAGGGGATGCTGATTCCCAGGGCCCCAGATAATCCCTAGATCCATATATTCAGCAAGCAAAGCCAGGTCCTCTGCCCCTGATCCGTGGTTACTTTGGAAACCCACCACCCAGGCTAAAGAGTTAACATAACCTCATTGCACAGAGATTTCTCCGTAATCTGTACACATGTCCCAGGGGTCAGGATTGTGTGAGGTGCGGCTCAGACGGCTGGCCCACAGCCCACCAAGCTCCCAGAGCCCTCTCATTCAAGTCGATTTCAAATTTAATTAAGAACAACCGAGCAGAAGCTGAGGCCTCTGGGGGGCCATCACCCCGGAGGTTGGAGACGGCCAAGGAGATAAGCATCTCATCATGAGACAGAAAGTTGGAAGAGGCTCCCATCACCCTCACCTGTGAAAACAAGCCAGCACCACCCACCAGGGCGCAGAGGCACAAAGAGTTTGGGCCTCACGGGAGCCAGAGCTGCGCCTATGGATGGTGCGGTTTGGGAAGCTATGCAAAGCACTCTCCAGAACGGTCTCCAGGAGAGCCATGCTCGCACCGTCCCCAGAGGCAGCAGAAGGGCCCTGCCTGCCTCTCCAGCTCCCTCCCAGCCTCCCTGGCCAAAAGGCCTGGCAGCAACTCCCCCCTCCAACTGGTGTGAGTTAATAACCAATGTCTGAGGATTTCAAGAGGCAAGAGAATAGAAAGGGAAGAGAGAAGGAAGGTGAAAGGGACCAGATGGTCTGACAGAACTCCGGAGTTGGAGCCCCTGGGAGGGTAGAAGCGTGGAGAAGGCTTACGGTCTTGGTGGACGAGCCAGATGATTGTTGGGTATTTCTAAAAGTGGGGTTCACTGGTTCCCAACATCAGAATAGTCCCCAATTCTGGGATGCTTTGGATCAATACAGATTCCTGGGCCTTCACCCAGATTTAGGATTTAGGAAAAGGCCACCTAAGGGGGCCAGGAAATTAGCATTTTAAAACATCCTACAGGTAATTTTGAGCCCACATTTTAGAAAGCTAAGGTAATCTAGAACAGGGATTGGTAAACTACAGCCCAGGGGCCAAATCTGGCCCATGGCCTGTTTTTATAAATAAAGTTTTATTGGAACACAGCCACACCCACTGGTTTATATATTGTCTATGGCTGCTTTTGCAGTACAGTGGTGGAGCTGAGGGTGCTGTGACCCTCAAAACGTGGTCCTTTGCAGAAAATGTTTGCCACCCCCTGGTCAAAGACAGGGCCACTCAACCTTAGCAGTATGTTAGAATGACCTAGGGAGTTTTTTTAATTACTGATGTGGACCCACCCCAAATCAATTAAGTCAGAATGGGGGTAGGGATAGCCTCAGTCATGGATAGATTCTTATGCTCCTAAGGTCTAGACAAAGTTTGGAGAAATCCTGTGCAAGTATAGAGCTGGCAATGATTCAGAATTTTCTGCTGCCCCCTCCTTTGCCAGTCACCAAGTTCAACAAATATTTGTGGGGGACCTTCTAGTATGAAGAAGACACTAATGCTAAAAGGTGATTCAGCCATACCTTCCTGCTAGGGGAGCACTGATTTTGCAACAAGTGAAACTCAGAGAATTTTCCCGCTTGGATGCCGAAGTCCTGCTCTGTCCTTAGGGGGACTTCCTTCAGCCTGCTGTGGTGGCTTCCCAGCGCTGGCCGGCCCAAGCGCTGGTTGCATCAGAATCACTTGGGGGGAAGGCCCATTAGAAACCCAGACTCCGGATCCCATCCCAGAACTCTGAAGCCAACTCTCCCAGGCTGGGGCCTGGGAATCGGTTTTGTTAACGAGCTCTCAGGTGGTCCTTAGGGCATCCAGACTTAGGGACCACTGGTAGAGATCTCTTTGAGGCTCAGCTGGAGAAAATTTGTTTTAGTCAGATTGAAGATTTTCCCCTAAAGCCAAATAGGCTCAAAGGAGTCCTTTTTCCTACCGATGATGTAGATTTGGAAGAGAGCGGATCCTGTTCCGTTTCTTGGCTCCCAGTAAGGAGAAATCAGACCAGAATGCCATGATCACTCTTAAAGTCAGTGTGTGTGTGTGTGTGTGTGTGTGTGTGTGTGTGTGTGTACATGTGTGTGCATGAGTGTGAGAGCATGTTTGTGGATGAGTGTGGGTGTTTGTGCATGTGGTGTAACACGTGTGAGTGAACAAGTTAGTGTGGGGTGTGTGCATATATGTGAATGTGAGTGCATATAATGTGCATGAGTGTGTATGTGGGTGAGTGTGTGTGCGTGTGTGGGTGTGAACATAGTGTGGGTGGGTGTGTGGGTACATGGGTGTGAGCATGCGTGTGAGTCATCACTACACGAGGACGGTTCTGGCCGGTGGTGAAGATCTCAGGGTCTACGGGAGACAGACGGGACCCAGGCAGGGCAGGGCCGGGTGAGGTCAGCGAGGTACCAGAGATGCTCAGCCTCAGGGTCATGTGCCTCAGCCGAGTACTGGTCCTGCTGCCAGCATTCAAACCCCTCTGCTTTTTACCTGCTCTGTGAGCTTAGGCAGCTACTGTAGCTTTTTTTAAGCATCAGTTTCCACACCCAAAAATGTGGGATCATAGCCATGCTTACATCATATAGACTTTGAAGAGGAAACAAAAAAGGAAAAGTGAGATATGCCTTTAAGTGCCCAGTTCAGTGCCTAGATATTAGCAATTGCTCATTTGTTCATCCTTTCACGAAATACGTAGTAAGAACTGGCTCTGGACAGGTTCTGTTGTAGGTACTGGAAATAAAGCATTGAAAAAAAATTTGTAATCCCTATCTTCATGGAATTTATGCTCTAACAGGGATGGGGAGGGGAACCCCACCAAAAAAACAACCAAGTAAACATATAATCGTTTCAGATGACAATAAAAGAACAGTAAACTGGGCCAGACTTCCCCCTAATACGGGGACACGATGTTTGGGTATAACTCAACAAAGGATGCAGTTGATGGCAATGCCTCCCCATGGGAATGGTTTGGTTCCTTCATTCCAAGATTCTCTAACTTCCTGGGACTCAAATATAGTTATCTGTGGTTAAAAATTGAGCATTCTATCAAGGAAGTTATGCAACGCAAAACAAAAATAAAAACATGAAAACAAACAAACAAAGCCCCACACTCTTGCCAGAGGTCTGTTTTTGCTGGCTTCTGTGCTAAAAGTGAATATTTATCCACATGCTCCGCAAGAAGGTGGGGCTTCCAGAACCCAACAGAAGCAGGGCTCGGTTTCCAGAGGCAGCCAGCCGTCAGCTACAGGGACGGCTGGGACCCTGAGGCCGCCCCTCCAGAACCCACACCCTCATTTTTCGTATGTAACTCTATAGATGCATGAAAGACAGGGAAACCAAGATTGTGGCAGCTAGAGCCAACCACGCTCCCAGGGGAGTTTTGTAATGGAGGAAGAAGATTTTGAAATAACTCTCTCTTCTAGCCAGTGGGAAATGAATCTCAGTTTCTGGTCAGAGGCTGAGACTGAGCGGTCCTTGGAGTCACTCAGGAGGGGCACCCGCCACCTCTCCGCTGCGCGTCCCCCTCTGCGCTGTGCCACCAGGAGCGACCGCCTCCATGCGCCGTCCGCCCGGAGGTCGAAGGGCCTTCGGGGAGTCGAGGCGAAATGCTCTATGCCGACTGTGGTTTCTCAGCCATCACCGGGGGGCAGGGGGCAGTTCATACAAACTAGAGATTTCATGCAAGTTGTTTTTGGTTTTTTTTTTAATAAATTTATTTGTTTATGTTTGGCTGCGTTGGGTCTTCGTTGCTGTGAGCGGGCTTTCTCTAGTTGTGGTGAGCAGGGGCCACTCTCCGTTGCGGTGTGCGGGCTTCTCATGGCGGTGGCTTCTCTTGTTGCGGAGCACAGGCTCTAGGCACACGGGCTGCAGTAGTTGTGGCACGCGTGTTCAGTAGTTATGGCTTGCAGGCTCAGTAGTTGTGGCTCACGGGCTTAGTTCCTCCGCGGCATGTGGGATCTTTCCAGGCCGGGGCTCAAACCCGTGTCCCCTGCATTGGCAAGTGGATTCTTAACCACTGCACCACCTGGGAAGCCCTTCATGCAAGTTTTGTTCCTGTATTTCAGTTCCGCTCATCCCCTTCACACACACACACACACACACACACACACACACACACACACACACTCACACACACTAGCAGTCGGGATCCTGGAAAGAGTTGGTTCCAGGTTGGTGAGGGTCCTTTAAAACCTATGCGCCTATGCAAACTGGGACTATTACAATTCCCCTTCAAATAAACGGGACTCTCTCCCCCGAGGCCCCACGGATACACACCCCAACGCAACCGAGCATGTTGACAGTATTCAGGGGGCTGTTTGCATTTATTGCCGGCCTTGTGAGGGAAGGACAGTGAAAAACGGGCAGCAGTGATATGGGATTCTGCCATACAAACTGTACCCTTAAAGACATTCTGGATTTTTCTGTCGATGGCCACCACACCCTTCCTCAGAGTTCATGGGCCAAGCGGAGACAGACCAGGGAGAGAAGTTATTCCCACTTGGATCTTAGCAATGAACCAGAAGAGATCACCCAGTATATATTTCCCAGTACCCGCTCTGTCCTCAGATGATACTAGATACCCGAAATGCAAAAATAAAGAAGCCATGTTCTTTTCTTTCTAGGAATGCAGAGTCCATAAGGATAACAGATAAACAGATGCATTTTTAAATGACAGTAACATCCAATCTCCTTTTTTGGACCGTTAAGGCCTTCTGTGATCTGACCTCCACTGATTTTTCTGAACACAGGTCATACTTTTTTTGCCTTATTTACTGTACTCCAGCTACACTGCCTTCTTGATGTTTTTTGAACATACTAAGAATGCTCCTGCTTCAAAGACTCAGCATTGTCCATTCCCTCTGTCTGGAAGGTTCTTCCTGCTGACATGCCAATGGCCTGCTCCCAGGCTTCTTTGGTCTGCTCTCCTGTGCCCCTCCAGGGAGGCTCCCCTGGCCGCTCTACCTGAAACAGCCCTGTGGTTTCTCCACCTACCCTCTTACCCTGCTTTACTTTTCCTCCATGGCACATGTCATGTCTGACATGAATTGTACAAATCTATTTATTATCCATCTCCCTCACTAGAAGTTGACCTCAGGTTTCTTTTGTTCCTTGCTAAATGCTCAACGCCTCGCGTATAATAAACACACAATAGATATTTACTGAATAAGTGAATAAATAAACGCTATAGTAAAATCAGAGGGTAGCATCGTCTATCCAAACCACTCACAGGCTAGTATGGGGATATTCCACTTGAAGCATCTCCCTTTCCTGGAAAGTTTCCTCTAAGCAGTTTCAAGGATCGACTCTTATTTCCCTGATGACATTTATTATAAGCATTGGAGATGCATTTCTCCGGAAAAAGAAGTTTACACCAACGTACAATGAAACCTCAGACAACTGTTCCAGATCATGTAAAAATATAATATGGAGATTTTCTAAAATACTGGCTGCAGAGTTTCATAAAACGCATATGTGAATGCCCTGGCAATCAGGCGAAACGAAGTCTAGATGGTGCCGTGGATGTCGGAGCAGGAACCAGAGCTTCATCTACTGGACCCGGGTGTTTATTTATTTATGCTTAATCTGCATATTAACTGCTGAGCACAGAGACCAGAGGAGGGGGACGTTTATTGAGATGCTACCACCTGCCACCACGTTATCCCCCCACCCCTCCCCTGCTTATTTGCATGAGATAACAGCTGTCTGTTCGCTGCAACAGGACAACAGAGACCAGGAGCTACAATAGCCAGGGTGTCCCAAAGCAGGAAGTGATAAGGGTTAGAGGTAAGGCAGGAAAGCAAAAAGGGACTAATCAGGGCGCAGATGACACTTAACCAAATGTGATTTTCCACGTTCCTACAGAAGAGCAGCAAATGCAAAACTATTTGCATGCTCCTGCTGCACGTGGCTTCTGCTAACGCTGCAAGGGTGCATAATTCAAAGGCAGAACTATTTGCGGGATCAGCCTCTGACCACAAGCAAGAGCTCCCTGTGTGAGGTTCGAAGGTGGCAGCGAGTCAGTCCACAGGGTTCTGGTTTCTGTGCTCGAGGTTTCTCTACTGGAAGGGTCCCCTTTCCACAATGACAGCCAGCACTGGTTTCTTGTTCGGGGCCTTGCGCTTGGTCATGGAGGGGCCAGATTTGAGGCTGGGAAGTGCCGGCCTAACCCCTGGACCTTCAAAGTGTGTCTCAGCCAGAGGAATTGGGTTGGCTGAGAAGGGCAGTGATTTCTGATAAAAGGTTCCCATTCACCCTCAGAGGGGCCAACCCTGCGGACACCTCGATTTCAGGTTTCCAGCCTCCAGAGCTGTAAGGCAGTACACTTCTGTTGTTTAAGCCACTCAGTTCTTGGTTTGTAATGGCAGCCCTTAATACCATCACCAATAATAGCTTCCTCTCCACGGCAGGTCTCTGGCAATTGTTACGTTCCCTCGGGCCCTCCCTGATGCCCTGCGGAGGGTGTTCATGGGACAACCGTCGTACGGTCTTGAAGGATGCTGGGTTCAGCTGACGTTCTGCATTAAGGGTTGTGAACACACCCTCTCCCCCCCCCCCCGCTCCAGATTTTCACTGCTCACTTTGTCTTAGGCAACATACAAAGACTCTACATGTACTGTCTCATTTCATCCTCATGATGACGGGTGCTTCTGTTCCCTCCATTTTATAGGTGAGGAAACAAGGGCATCCGTTCCTATACGATATTCAGGATAGACTGAGGAATCTGGGCCCCAGAAGAATCCTATTGAAAAGGACTCTACCTCTAGGTAGGGGACGGCCGTGGAGTTGTGAGTTCCCCTGATCCAAGGAGACATGTCCCAGAGAAAAAGAGGCACCCGGCCTTGGGCACATGGATTCCAGGGCTTTCTCCATGAGAGGGGTGTTGTCAGGAATGCTCGTGCATAGGCCACTCAGCATCCCTAGAACATCCCCCCAAGTCACTGCAAGCAGTGTCCCCACCCCACTGCTCCACAGGCATTGTAACTTCCAAAATCACCCGCCACACACATTCCAAATACCCCTTAGGGGCCAGTGCCTTATCCAGTTGAGAACCACTGAATCACGCTGCGTCTCATTAACTTCATCTCTAGAATGAGAGATTGTCCCTCTTTCCCAGGTCGTGAGGGAGGAGAGACTTGAGGTACCCAGAGAGCAAATTTTTCCCAACTGCAGCATCACTGACATTTGGGGTAAGATGATTCTTTGTCATGGTGTGGGGGGGTCTGTCCTGTACAGTATCGCTGGTCTCTACCCACTAGATGCCAGGAGCAGCCCTCTCCCAAGTTGTGGCAATCAGCCATGTCTCCAGACATTGCCAGGTGTCCCCTGGGGGGCAAAACTAACCCCCGCTGAGAAGCACTGATATAGAACCTCCAAATACTATGAGGTTTATAGCAGGGACTGAAGGAATTATTACTATTATTATGAGTTCATTCTCATTTGTCTGACTGAACTGGATTGGTTGTTGTCACTGAGTAGAACAAGAAGAAAGCTGGGTATACTCATAATAATCATGATAATTCCTTCATGGAATTATATATTCATATATATTAATTTTTATTGAAGTATAGTTGATTTAAAATGTTGTGTTAGTTTCAGGTGTACAGAAAAGTGATTCACTTACACACACATATGTATCTATTCTTTTTCAGATTCTTTTCCATTATAGGTTATTACAAGATATTAAGTAGAGTCCCCTGTGCTATACAGTAGGTCCTTGTTGTTTACTTATTTTATATATAGTAGTGTGTATCTGCTAATCCCAAACTTCTAATTTATCCCCCCCCCCACCTTTCCCCTTTGGGGACCATAAGTTTGTTTTCTATGTCTGTGAGTCTATTTCTGTTTTGTAAGTAAGTTCATTTGCATCTTTTTTTTTTAGATTCCACATATAAGCGGTATCATAGGATATTTGTCTTTCTCTGTCTGGTTTACTTCACTTAGTATGATCATCTCTAGGTCCATCCATGTTGCTGGAAATGGCAATATTTCATGCTTTTTTATGGCTGAGTAATATACGGAATTATATTTAAAAATGGCAACTCCTCCACCACCCCCAGGACCCCCATCCTCCTCACCTGCTGGGAACACCGCAGCTAAACAGACCGAGGAGGTGTTGCTTTCGTGGCGTTTACATGAGCTGACATATTTACTTGGACATAAAATAGATGCTATTCATTTCATTACTTATTTCATTCACAGACAGTTCAATATCACATCTGTTCTCGGTATTTGATTATGACTTCATATCAGCATCCTTGATCTTGACTTTAATCTCAAGGGCAAGAATCTTTCCGGGTCTTTTTTAATGACTTTTCATTTTAAAAGAGTTTTCCATTTACAGAAAAGTTGCGATGTTGGTGGTTAGTGCCACGACTTCCTATATGCCCCACACCAGTTTCCCCTACTGGTGACCTTTCATACATCCTTGTGGTACATTTGTCACAATTTATGAACCAGCGTTGAGACATTGTTATTAAATACAATCCCCAAGTTTCTCAGATTTCCTTAGTTCTTCCTAATGTTCCTTTTCTGTTCCAGGATCCCAGTCAGGACACCACATTACATTTGGTCCTCAAGTCTCCTTACCCACTTCTTAGCTGTGACGGTTTTCAGACTTTCCCTGTTTTTCATGACCTTGATAGTTTTGAAGAGTGCCGGTCAGGTATGTCAGAGAACGTCCCTCCATTTTGACTTGTCTGATGTTTTTCTCATGAATGCACTGGGATTATGATTTTGGAGAAAGAAGGCCACAGAGGTAAAGTGCCACTCCATCATGTCATACCAGGGGTCCACGCTCTCCCTATGCCTCATCATGGTTGACGCTGACCTTGACCACCTGGCTGAGGTCGTGTCACCAGGTGTCTCCACTGTTTTTCCTTCTTTCCCCTCCTTTCCTTACTGGGCTCTTTGGAAAGAAGTCACTAAATCACAGCTCCTTGAGGGCAGAATACCTACATAAATTATTTGGAATTCTTCTGCACAGAGAATTGTCTATTCTCCCCCATTTCATTATTTATACACTCGTTTATTTACATCAGTATGGACTCATGAATATTTATTTTACATTTATAATCCAATTCCACGTTATTTACGTTTTGCTCAAATTGTTTCAGCTTTGGCCTTGGTGGGCTCTTTCACTGGCTTCCAGTGGTCCCTTCTCCTACCCCCATGGTTGTGTATGTGTGTTTTTATTTGGGTTTTGTTTTTATTAGTTTGCATTATTTCCTTACTTTCTGGCACTACGGATGCTCCAGGATCATCCTGGATATTTCCTGCCTCAGTCCTAAAATCAGCCATTTCTCTAAGGAGCTCTCGTTCTTTTTTACTGGAGGACGGTACGAGAAACAGAGAGCTGAGTATTAGGTGTGTTTGTTGCTGCTGGGGCATTGTTCATTCTAAGCCGTCTCAAATGACAGGGCGAGGAAATCTATATGTGTGTACTAGACCATGTTCACATACACACGTACATATTTATAAATGTTTCTATATGTAATCATCTGTATCCCTATTAAGCTAAACATGAGTTCATGCTATTTCCAACTCAAATCCACTACGCCATGGATGAGTCTAGCCTCCTCCCCTTGCTTATCTGTAAATTTCATCCCAACAGTGAGAACCCAGGCTCCCCCTATCCCCCCCATTTACTTAACTGTTCGATTCCAATGTACCCGTATCTCAGCATCAGGGCTGTTAAGCCATAGCCCCATGGGAACTAGAGCACTGTTATGTACACTTCCTGCTGCCTTTAGTCTCAGAGACTAGTTTCCAAAGTTACTTCGGGCCGCACCTTTTCCTCCCAATCCCTTCAAGGAGGTTGTTTCATATATTTGTAATACAGTTAGATTCTTTGGTCACATACTGCATTCTATCCTGGGATCGCCCCACTTCAAATAACTTTAAAAAAAATGCATACGTGAAGGTTTGCCTTTGTGCTGTGAAGTTCTATGGTTTTGGCAAATGTATATACCACTACAGTACCAAACACAATTGTCTCATTGCCCTAAAAAATCCCCTGGGCTTCACCTATTCAACTCTCTTTCCCTTCTGATTTTTTTATGCCATCTATAATTTTGCCTTTTCCAGAATATCATAAAAATGGACTCATACAGTTTTAGTTTTCCAGAATAGTTCTTTCTGCACAGCAAACTGCATTTAAGATTCATCCACATCTTTGTGTGTCTTGATAGTTCATTCCTTTTTTGTCACTGAATAGTATTCCATTGTATATAGCATCAAATGTTCTTGACCCATTCACCAATGAAGGACATCATTGTAGCTCCCAGTTTGGGGGACCATGAATAAAATTGCCATAAACATTCGTGTGCAGGGCATAAGTTTTCAAATCAGTTAGGTAAATATCCAGGCGTATGATTGCTGGATTGTAGGGTAAGACTGTGTTTAGCTTTGTAAGACTTTCTCTGTCTGTCATTTTTTGTTTGTGTCTTTGTTTCCTTGTGTTTTTAGCAATGCTCATTACTAAGATGTCTGCAGGCAAATATTTGATTAATAACTTTTGATGTATTAAGGGTCAGACTTTAATTGTGGATGAAGGAAGGGAAGTCCCCGGCACAACTTCCTTCATTGCCAGTACGAGATGAAACCAAAGAGGACTTTGGGTGTGTCTGTATTCTCCCGCTAACCTCTGAAGATTAAGCCAGAGCTGCGGGTCTGGGACTGGAGCCTCCATTCAAGTTACCCCAAGGGCTTGTTAAAATTCAGACTGCTAGGACCCATCCCCACAGCATCTTATTCCGTAGGTCTGGGGTGGGACCCATGGATCTGCATCTCTGTCAAGTTCCCTGGTGATTGGATGCTGCTGGTCCGGGACCACTCTTGGAGGACCAACTCCCTAGAGGACTATCTTTCATGCATCCAAACCTGTCGCCATGTTTAGGATTTGACTTCACTGCTCAGATGGGAGACGAATCTGAATGGAAGAGCTTGGGAAGGTTAAGCTGAGGGTTAGGGAAGGAGAGGCAAGGAGTCTCAACACGTTGACCCTGGGCACACCTGTCTCCTGCCATCCTGGAAGTACATGATTTTAGAGATGAAATGGACTGTCGTGACCAAAATCCCTTCATTGTAAAAGGGAAGGCAATGAACCCAGTGGGTGGAAGCCATCTCACACGGCAACCAGGGCAGAGCCACGGTGACCTAAATCTTCTGTATCTTTCACGATAGCAGAGCTACTCTTCCTCGTTCAAGGCAGCACAGGTGCCTTTTGCGCTCAGAGGTGACGAAGGCAGAATAAAGCCCATTGCGGGAGTGATGGTATTTGAATTGTTATCTCAAACGGAATTGAACAAAGCATCGCTGCTCTCATCCACACCCCCTGGACACACACACGCCCAGGGGTTCACAGCGCCAGCACTCCAAAGAAACAGAGGGTGGGAAATGGACAGGTGGGGAGGATGAAAGATCACGGTTTTTACAGCACCTCTCATCAGAGCCATCATTTGACCATGCGGGATAAAGAACGCCAAGCACCTAGAAGGTGAGACTGCTGAAATTCTCGACTGAAAAACCGAGGGGGCAGGAGAACCAGAGTTGATGCCTTTAGTTCCTACCCACAAATAAAAAACTCCAGCCATCTTGTCCTCATAACCCTGGAGATTGCTCACCTGAGCCATTCATCTTATTTGTTTAAGATAAATTCCCAACGAGGTGTTTGGAACCGGATCCAAAAAAGGAAAGAGGTGTGAGACTAGCAAAGGAAGACAGGGTGGGGACAGAAGGCTTTGTCTGCTTTTAAATATTATTCGATGATTTCCTTGAATTTCTAATAAGCAGGTTGAAGTTTAAATTGTAAGATCTCTAACAGAGTCAGAATCCAAATAGTGCAGGAGCCAGCAGACAACAATGGCCATGGCCGGATGGGTTTCAGCTTTGTTCTCTGCAAAGACAAAGCTCCCATTGATTGAGAGGAGACCTGGGCGAGAGGAGAGAGAGCCCGTGGAGGGTTTTCATTACCCTGATCATCGTCCCCATGGCCAGGGGACGACGTTGGAGCAAGAAAGCATAGCCTTACCTGGCCAATGTGTTGCTGAGAATGACAATTTGGAGTGAAGCACACAGTTGATATTTGCGGTTCCTCCAGAGCAGGGTGGAGACGTAAGACCAAAAGGAGGAAAAAAGGAGACAAGCTGAGCTCTGCAAGCTCATGCATTCAGCAAAAATGTAAAAGCACAAACATCAGAGTAGAGAACGGGTTCTTGGAGCCAAACAGCTATGTCCTGATTTGTACTAGAGGGAAGAGGTCTTGCTGAGGGGTTATGGGAACTGAGGTCCACACTTCCTTCATTTTTTGTTTAGGAAGAATTTGCAAAACCTTTAAGCCAGAAAAGTTCATTGAATCTGTTCTCTGAGAGGCAGTGGAGCAGAGTGGTGATGATACCAGGATTTTAGGGTGAAGATTTCAATCCTGCTTGGGATAATTAATATTAAATCACATCTAAGCCCCATATTCCTCATAGGGCTTTTGTGAGCATTTAAGTGCAAACATATGCCAACATTAGCAGTGTTTTTAGCACTTATAAGCACCCAACAATTTATAGCTATTTTCCTTCGGTCTCCTTGCACCTTGAGGAAAGGGGTTCCGAGTAGCCTTTGACCATTCTTAGGATCATTCTCCATCCAAGGACCTTCAACCGGTTGCTTTCTTGCTGAAGTTTCAACATTTCTCGTTTCTTCTCGAGAACAGCTGGTCCCAATCTACTAAATAACCCCTTTGCACACTTGAAGACCATTATTAAGACTCCCTTTGGCCATAAACATATGAAGACGTGTTTAACATATGAAAAAAATGTTTAACCTCACCAGTAATCAAAGAAATCCAAATCAAAACAACAAAATGCAATTTTGGCCTATCAATTTGGTAACTTTTTTTAATGATAGTACTCAATGCTGGTGAGAGGAGGGTAAGGGGGCAATTTCGTACATTGCTGGTGGGAGCATAAATTGGTACAGTCTTTCTGGAAAGCAATTTGGCAATATGTTATCAAGACCCTGAAAATTGTCCTTACCCTTTAACCCAGTAATTCCACTTCTGGGAATCTATCTCAAGGAAATAATCGAGACTCAGACAAAGATTTCTGCTCAATGGAATTTGCTCTAGGGCACAATATTTTGACTTGTGAATAATTAAAAACTACCCAGAAGTTCAGTGATGCTGAGACACCTATTAAAAAGTTATTCAAAGTCATGTTCACAAGGACTATTCAAGGACGTGCAAAGTGGTCACTGTAAAATGGGAAACACAGGCACACAAACCGGGTACAAAACTAAACACAGTAAGATTTTAGTGGCATAATTATATATACTTACATTTTTATATGTAAATAGAAAAAGACCAGATGCAAACACAGCAAAATATTAACAGTTCTTATTAGAGGGTGATAGAATTATGGGTGCCTTTTACTTTCTTCTTTATAATTTTACAATCAAAAAAATTTGTGTGAGAGCTCTCATGGCCTTATACATGTTTCCTAAGTAGCTCAGTGTGGTCCCATTCTGCCACAACATATTGTCCACAATCTAAACAATGGAATACCAAGGGTTGTAGAGTTTCTCTAAAAAGGGCCAGATAGTGAATATGTTAGGTTTTATGGGCCATACAGTCTCTGTTGCACCTCCTCACCTCTGCTAAGGCATAGCAAAAGCAGCCATAGACAATATGACGAGTGGGCATGACTGTATTCCAGTCCATTTATATTTATAAATTAGGCAGTGGGTTCATTTTAGCCCTTGGTCTTATTTTGATGACCGCTAGACAAGATGATCTGAATCTCTCCCAGCCCCTCCCCCCAAATCTATAGTTTAAAGCAAATATAGTTGGGGAGACTTCTAGAAGGTGAAGTTCTTCCCCATACCCCTGGTGAGTCAATCGGTCCTGAAACTTTTATTCAGAAGTCAGCTAGGGGGGCGCTCTTCATGCGCCTTGTTTATTCACCGCTGACAGGTGACCACTCTTTCAGATCATTTGGTCCCCTCCCACACTGGTCGTTCTGCACCGTCCACTTTAGCCCTTCCTGCAGATGGGTGGGGGTGGAGGAGAGTTGCGTAAAGAAAGCCAGAAATTGTAGCGATGGCAGGAAAGGGGCTGGGGACTTGGCAGAGTTTGAGATTCCATCTCTCTACCATCCACTTGGCAGTAGAGGCTTCCACGTTCCTAGGTCTGCTGTTCTTCCTTCTGGCCACTGTGTTCCAGAGGGAGGGAAGGAGAGAGACAAAGATTCACTGTGCGTTTGCTGTATTCCAGGCAATGTTCGAAGGGTGGCACAAAGATGTTGTTTAATGGGCTCAGTTTTATAGAGAGACAAATCCAACCCTGAGCGGGGCACATGATGCACATAAGTAAATGTGTGAGTATGATAGGAAGCTTTGGAGATTCCCTTCTTGTGATTGGAATCCTTATTCACTCACCTGTATAAACACAGGTCCTCACCAGGTGAAGGAAGTCTTCCTCCCCACTCCCAGCTCTCTTTCCCTGTCCCAGCTCCGGTTGTACGTTTCCAAAGGAGACACCTTGTCTTGTCTAAACCACTTCAGACATTGGGCTCTTGTCCAGGAGGTAGGAATGGCATCTCAGAGCTGTCTGCATATCAGACATAGTGACGCGTTAGGAGGTTCTAAGATGAAAGTGACATTCTAGTGGGATGGACCGGGAGTTTGCGGTTAGTAGATGCAAACTGTTACATATAGGATGGATAAACAACAAGGTCTTACTGTACAGCACAGGGAACTATATTCAATATCCTGGGGTAAACCATAATGGAAAAGAATATAAAAAAGAATGTATAGGACTTCCCTGGTGGTGCAGTGGTTAAGAATCTGCCTGCCAATGCAGGGGACACGGGTTCAAGCCCTGGTCCGGGAAGATCCCACATGCCGCGGAGCAACTAAGCCCATGAGCCACAGCTACTGAGCCCACATGCCACAACTACTGAAGCTTGCGTGCCTAGAGCCCGGGCTCCGCAACAAGAAGCCACCGCAATGAGAAGCCCGCATACTGCAACAAAGAGTAGCCCCCGCTCGCCGCAACTAGGGAAAGCCCATGCGCAGCAACGAAGACCCAGCGCAGCCAAAAATAAATAAATAAATAAAAATAAATTTATATTAAAAAAGAATGTATATACGTGTATAACTGAGTCATTTGCTGTACAGCAGAAATTAATACAACATTGTAAATTAACTATACTTCAACTTAAAAAATAAATTAAAAAAAAAGAAAGAGTTGAGAACTACCAAGTGAAAATGGCCCAAGTGGAAAAAAAAGCCAGTAATCCAAAGGTTCTCTCAAAGTCCTCTTTTGGTTCTTGGTTTTGATTCCCCTGACATGGTTCAGACTTACTATCATATTTCCTCTTGACTCTGAGTCCAGGAGACAGGCACTGGGGTAAGCCAACTTTCCATAGAGATTCACTCCACCATCCTGGTAGTTCAACAGTGATGAGGGAAGAGAGGAGAAGAAGGAGATTTTTGCATTAGAAAAATTAAAAGCTTCAATGGCTTATTTTGCTTATAAAATCTCTCACACCATCACCAAGACAGAAAGTATTTATACGCAACCCTGACCTCCACCTACACCCTCCAGTAGGCTGCTTGTCTTTGACTTGTTTTCCTGTTTAGGATTGACCTTAATGCATATCTTACTCTGATTTCCCCTGGATGGAAGTGTTTGGTTATTGTTTTGTTGGAGGAGGGGTGTGTTGAGGGCCCACTGTAATTTCATTATTGCACACCACGTGCTATTTCTATTAAATCTTATAATACACAAAAATTAGAAATAGCCCAGTGTACAGAAAGATCATAGGATTAGAAGTCATCCATGCCTGCTTTGAAGGCATGTTCTCTAGAGAAGACAGGTCTCAGATTGAAATGCAGTTCTGTTACTTGCCCTCTTTGTGAATTACTTACTCTCTCAGGCTTATCTTTTTTCTATTTAGAGAAAAAAGAAAGCGCGGAGGTGGCAGGCATAATGGTATCCGTCAAGCAGTGCTGTCAAGTCAGAACAAGAGACCACCTGGGAATGCCTGGCACAGTGTAGGTGCTCAGAATGTTTCATTCCCTCTTCACTCCTTAAACAAGAAATAGTGCTACCAGCTCTGGGAGATGCAGAGAAGAATGTGGTCTGGCCCTACCCCCGGCCAGGTGCCCACTCTTCAGGTTGTGGATACAGATGACTCCAACCATGGGCATCTGTGAATGATCATGCAACGTGCTGTCGGAACAGAGAGGAGGGGGAAATTCTCTCTAACTACTGGTATTAGCGAAGGCTTCAGGGAGGGTGTGGCATTTGAGCGGAGGCTTAAAGAACAGGGATGGAGGTGCAGAAGAGTCTTCCGGGGAGCAGAATGTCAGAGCACAGGCTACAGACGGGAAAGGACAAAACACTTCAGGAAACGATGAAGCGTTCAGGATGGTTCAACACTCAGGTGCCTAAGAGTCCGGAGTGAAGGTGAGACTAAAATAATAAGGAGGCCAGATCATGATGAGCCGCAAACCACTACACTGAAAAGATTACACGTTGTGATGGCTGCCCTGAGATTCTGAAACTGGGAAATGACATCTTGAGGATGTCATTTTCACAGGTTGAACACGTATCTCTGTCTGCCCGGGACAGTTCCATCCTGTAACTATTAAGACAACTCCTTTTTACTCCCCAAAGCGTTTCTGTTTGGACACTAAATTACGTGGCCACCCTAAGTTTAGATCACCTTGCTGTCAATGGGAAACAGAAACTGGGACAAAAAGAGGCTAGACCCAGACAGGCCAGTTCAAAAGCCGCCACTCCAAGTATCTGAGTAGGAAATGAGTGTCCAAAGGCAGAGAGCTCATGGGAATGGAAAGAAACTAATAGATCAAAGACCCACTTTGAAGGCAGTTTCGATAAGATCTATGGATTGATAGAGGGGAGAAGGAGTGAGAAACACGAAGGCATACGGGGTGACTGATATCTGAGATAAAAAATGCTGCATGGATGGGGCAGAAGAACAAGGAGCCAGAAGTGAGAATCTGGAGCTAAGAAGAGGTCAGAGATGGAGACGCAGATCTGACAGACTCCTGGGTAAAATCCTGGCTGAAGAGGGAGCGCACGAGACCACCCAGGGGGAGGGCAAACCAGATGACCCTGGGGGAACACAGACAGAGGAGGGTCATGAGGCATGTGCAAAAGAGACGAAGAACCGGGAGGAGGAGAATCAGGGTGCCCGGGGAGAAGGATGTTGAGGATGACTATTTGGATCAACAGAGCCAGACGGTCCCGCAGGACTGAGGAGGATGGAGGAGGGCCGTTAGGAAGACCTTTGATAGCTCCATTTCAGCAGAGTGGTGGGAGCAGGAGACAAATCGCAGTGGGCCGGGGAGTGAGTGGGAGGTCAGGAAGTGGTGTCAGTAAGCGCTGATGATTCTTGGGATAGTTCCATCCATGAAAAGACTGGTTTGAGGGAATGGTCCAGAGAAAGGAAGCACCTGGGGGAGTTAAGTGGAACCTGAGCACATGTGAACACCAAGAGGAAGGTGCTGGAAAAGAGAGGAAGATTCTAGAGATAATCATTTGGAAGAAGATGGGAGCAGATGCTTTCTGCTTGAGTGGAGAGGCCAGCCATTGACGAGAGGCAGGACTCCTCCTTCTCTGTGGAGGCTGGAAGGAAGTGGGGCTGGACCAAAAGAAACTCTTGATATGTGAGGATGATAAGACGGCACAGTGAATGGAGGTGATGGTGTTGGCAGCCGTGATAGAAACAGTAGTGGTGCTGGCATTATGCCCAGCGGTTAATAATTATTATTACTTTTCCTCTACATGCAAGTCCCCTGCCTTGTTTAAGTTAATCCTCACGACAACTCTCTTTTACATGGGAGGTAACAGAGCCTGAGAGAGGTTCAGGAAATGGCCCACCATCCACCGTAAAAGCGGCAGAGCACGGATTTAAACCGAGGTCTTCCCGATGGCACAGCCAGACTCCTGAGCCGCTTGGAGTCCGGATAGACCAGTGGCTTAGTCCTCACAGCAGAGCGGGAGGTGAAGTCATCTTCTGTGAATGATGGGGGTGGATTTGGAGGCCTGAGGAGGGAAGAGAGTTGAAACAGCTGCTGTGAAGAATGTAGCGGGGATGGGCCAGGGAAGAGAGAGGGCACGGCAGCCTCCCAGGGGCACGCCGAGAGCTTCCGGGAGATTCACCTTGTTCTTCACCCTTACTCCCAGCCCCATTTCCTGCCGAGAACCCGCACCCCACACTCTGCTCTTTTCTTTTGCTGTTCTCTCTCCTCTTATCCCTCCCTCAAGAGATAGGAGTCACGTGGCTCAAGGAGAACAGGTCAAAGATGCTTCCACCTGCTGGAAGATTGTGGGTGATGGCCAGGGAATGGAGCTGGGGAGGCAGCCCTCAAAGTCTTTGTGCTAACAAAAACTCACAGCTTGAAAGGTCTAAGGAAGCAGTGCATTCAGTGGGCAATAATGGCTGCACATGGAATGTTTGGGAGCCATGGTCCAGTTGCTTGGATCCAACCAATAGAGAAAGAGAGCTGGAGCCACACACCTTCCCCCAGGCCAACTGGCCACGCCCCTCCACTCAGGCCACCAGCTTCTATTCCATTCACTGGCCCACCCATCCCATCCCATCTCTTTCTACCAGAGAGGTATTAATTTGAGTTAGCAGTCAGTAAAGCGAATTCCTTCATTGGAGCCCAGAACTTAAATCTTTACCTCTGATTCACTGATTCAACCGCCTTGAAAATAGTAGCAGACTGAAACACACTGGCCCTCCCTCTTTAGGAGATCACCACTGAATCATTAACCGAAGGTGTTGGCCTTGGGGACAGTCTTGAAGACACAGGATTACTCCTTGTTGGATGTGGCCCGCCAGCGCCAACAGAGCTATTAAACCATCGGTTGAATTAATAAAATCCATACGGGACCAGAGTCTAGAAGAAGCTGGGCTCAATTCAAATTTCCATAAAAGCAGCTAACAAAACCAGAGAATTGGCATTCAATTCTAGAAGTGCACTGGCTTCCTGCCTCCAAATGTCATTTTCAACACATCGGGACTCAGGATAGAAAAGCTGTGGGCTGATTCCAGAAGCTTTTATGAAAATCTTCTCAGGGCTCTCTTTTCCACGGGGTTAGAAACTCACTTGTAAGACAGTCATCACATTTGATGCTTAAAAACAGAGAAAAAGCAGAGGAAAATGACCATGTCTTCTGTTCAGGCGAAAAGGGAATCATTTGAGGGGCTGCAAGCCAGGGGTGCTCTAATTTCTACATGTGTGGGACCAGTTGTGAGATTGGGGGCAAGGGAGAGAGAGGGGAGATGAAATTTTTCATACAGAATTCTGCTAAATTTGTGTGTATTTGGAATCTGTGGGCAAATGATTGAGAAGCAGTGATGTGTGTGTGTGTGTGTGTGTGCATATTCACACACACAGGCTCCCGGCTTCTGAAGAGGTGTGTACCATTCTCCAGCCCAAGTTAAAATCAAGAGCCCGTGCCTCTCTGTAATCCCTGGTTTAAATTGGTTTCTCCTCCCACAGGCAACAAAGTCTCCTGAAAGCCCTGGCCAAGGCCAACTCTCCAACAGCTTACCATCTTTCCCTTAAATCGCCCTGAAAAGAAGCCCAGGGGCAACGAATCCCTCCCTCTTCCAGGCGTTCCAACATTTCTCTAATTAATGCAGGAGAAAATTAATTACAGAGGGATTTTCAAGACCTCGGCATCTAATGACCAGCCTAGCTTCCCGGCCTCCCCCCTCCCGGCCCCCCCCTGGCTCCCTGCAGCTCCCCATTGGTCCTGCCCTCCTCCCCCCTGCCTGTCCCCCTCCCCTCCCTTCCCAGAACCCCGAACAATACCACAGACTAATTAGGCAGGGAAAGAGTTTCTTGGCAAAGACGGCTGAGTGCTAGGTCAGTACCTTGAACAACCCAGAAGAGAAACAAAACAGCATTAAAAGAAAAAAAAAAAAAGAAGAAGAAAAAAGAAAGAAAGAAAAAAAACCCTGCTAATCCCAAGCGCATTTCCGCCAAATATTCTCCTTTTCAAGTGTTTTCTTCCTGGTAAACAAAGTTCTGTCGCTGGCTCTGGAGATTTTAGGACACGGTTGCTTAGTAATATTGGGGAAAACACGCCATCCTCACCTCAGCTGTATTTTGTTTCTCTTCTCTCTTGCTCACTTCCCCGAGAGGCCCTGACATTCCCACATCGCGAGGGACCGCCTGTTGGTAAAGAAGAACTGGGTTTTCTTTCTTTTTTTCTTTCTTTTTGGTCTAACTGCTTTCCCAAGCCAAGCTAGGAACAGAGATCATGTCCCCTAGGTCAGTCTTGCCCAGGAGGACCCTTCTGCAACAACAGGAAAGTTCTACGCCTGCGCTGTTCAACATGGTAGCCTCGAGCCAGGAGTGGCCGCTGAGCACTTGAAATGGGGCTCATGACACTGGGCAGCTGAAAGTTAAATGTTATTGAATTTTAACTCATTGAAATTTGAAACAGCCCCATATGGCTCAAGGCTTGGAGCGCCACAGCTCCTGACATAACCCCAGCAGAGCCACTGAAGGGACAGCCATAGCGTCTGGGTGGCTCGGTGTCATAGTGAGGGACAGAGGATGCTTTAGTGTAAGGAGCACACTGGCTTCCACTTGAATGAAGCCCCATCTTCTCTCTCCGTGGCCTTGGGCATCACTGAAATCTTCTGTTACGTTCAAGACACTCACACAAGTACACCTCAGGGTATGTGTTTGGTCATGGACCCCAAGTCCCCGGCACATGGGTGGGTCCCTGATGACCCCTTCCACCAGGAGTACTGAGTACCGCTGGCATGGGCCCCTTGGCAACTGCTCTTCTGGGCTTACAGTTTTGCTCCCAGAACCCGTGCTGTTTCCCACCTCCACGCCTTTGCCCACACTTTCCCCTCACCCTGCTCGCCCTGTTCCTTTGCCTCAGCTTCAGGGATTCCTGTTCAACCCACAAGGTCCTACAGACTCAGCTTGGGCATCCCCTGAACTGGGAGGCCTTCTCTTCTCCTCTCTTGCCCTCCCTCCCCTCTCTCTGCCCTCTCTATCCAATATGGCACCCATGAGCTCCATGTGGCCATTCATCGCCTTGGAGTCCTGGCTAGTGCGACTGAGCAACAGAATTTTTGTTTTTAATTTTAATGATCGATTAATTTTATTATTTAATTGTATGTAATTTTAATGAGTTGAAATGGAAATGAATTGACATTGCGTTAATTGAAGCTGAAATGGCCACATGTGGCTCTCTCTCTCTCTCTCCCTCTCTCACCACGCCCACACACATGCGCACACCCATGCACACACCCATGCACACACCCATGCGCACACACATGCGCACACACATGCGCACACCCATGCACACACACATGCACACACACATGCGCGCACCCATGCACACACACATGCGCGCACCCATGCACACACACATGCGCGCACCCATGCACACACCCATGCGCACACACATGCGCACACACATGCGCACACACATGCGCACACATGCACACACACATGCGCGCACCCATGCACACACCCATGCGCACACACATGCACACACACATGCACACACACATGCGCACACCCATGCGCACACACATGCATCCCACAGTGGCCTGGATGCCATTCTGCAGCCTTGTCTCTGTGAACAGCTGCTCCTCTGCACTGACCCAGGATCTTGTCTTTTAATGATCTTTTTATAAATCGATCATCCCCATTGGAAAGTGAACCCTTAAGGACACAGACTGTATTTGACTTTGTTTCGTTTCACTTGACAGTGGTGTCCCCCACGTCCAGGATGGTGTCAGGTACACATTCATTTCTCCGTAAATATTTTTCAGCCAAGAAACAGCAATTATTCATCACAGTTTACGCCCTACATCAGGGGTCAGCAAACTATAGCCCAGAGGCCAAATCCAACCCACCACCTACGGTCCTCAAGCTAAGGTGTTTTTGTGTGTGTGTGTGTGTTTTAATGTTTAGTTAGATTTTAAATGGTTGCCTACATAATATCCTCGATTTTGTTCTTGGCCTGCAATACTGGAAAGAATCACTTTCTGGCCCTTTAAGAAAAAGTTTGCCGACCTCTGGTCTAGATCCTAAGAAGACAGGTTGATGAGGCCTAGTGTCACCTGTAGTCAGAGAAAAGGAGAAAGGCTGCTTGGGGAGGGGCGCTGAGGAAGGGGCCCAAAGCTCGCATCTTGGGCATTTGCAGCAGAGCTGAACCCAGGATGCTGGGTAAATCGGCAGGAGCCGGTCCCCGGGCCCGTGCTTCCTCTAAGCGCCTGCCTCTCCCCGCTGCAAACAGCTCACGAGTGGGGCTTGGAGGGGCACATGATGTGGACTTCTGAGAAAGTTCTGCCTTGCCCACCCCCGAGCCACGGCAAATGGAAGAGGGGCTTTTCTGGCCTCCGTGTTGTGGTTTGGCTGCAGTAAGTAGCAGTTTCCACTTAAAGTCAAGCCCCCGAACGTGTTTTTCATAGCAATGGAAAGGTCTTCCAAAGCAACAGGCATAGGGCTTGGAAGCAATCAGCCGGCAGGCAGGAAGCAATCCGCTCTCCCCTTTCCTGCTAAGACATGAACTGGGGTTTCTAAGAACCAAGGCAAAGATTGTTCCAGGCTCTGAGCAAGGTGAGCGACAGGAGCCCCCAGAGTTACCCCATCACCGTCTCGAGTCCCTTCTTACCCTCCACCCGCCCTCCATGTCTTCCGGACCCCCCAGCTCCGAAACAATTTGCCAAATGTCAGGGCATCTGGGAGTGCCCGGAAGGCTCCTTTGTTTCCCTGCTCCGCTCACTCTTCCCAGTGGGGAAGGGCTGAGTGCACCCAACGAGCTAAAGATTTCCCTGCTGGAGAATCTATTTTCCTTCTGCTGCTGCTTCGCAGCAAAGAGACAGGAAGCTATTTAGATATATTATCTTCTTTTTCAGAAAGTTTAGAGGAATTTTCTATTGCAGTTCACACAAACATCCCGCCTCATGGTCATTTACTCATGCCCCTCATTAGGTCACCAGCGAAGAATGCTCGGCCTGATTAAACATCATTTGACTTTCCCTACACTTGCTGTCCCAGATCCAAGGGAGGAAAAGAGTTTCCCTGGCCTGGTGGTGACCAGCCTAAAGGCCATGAAGGTCCAACATAAAGTGATTCTGACTTCCCAGGGTCCTTTATAGTTTTAGAGAGTAATTTCTATGTCAACAAGTAAGAAGGTGGCCTCTATGAACAGTTTCCGGCCAGAGAATGCTGTCTTTTCAGGGGGAATCAAAGAGAATTCTTGGCAGGAAGTAGTGAGAATGCTGTTACCAAAAATGTGATATGGATTCATGGACTAAATCAGGTCATGGAGATGAATGAGGAGCTGGAAAACGAGACCAGTGTAAACCAGAATGGCTAACTGTGATTGACCTGGTGCTATGCTCTAGACATTCTTCTAAGTGCTTTACGTGTATGAATGCATTTAAAGCTCAAGCAAGTCCAGGAGGTAGGTGTTACGAGGAAATTGACCCAGAAAGTCAGATACTCACAGAAATGGCGAGTGACAGAGCTGAGATGTGGATCTGGCCTGAGTTGTCCAACAGGATTTTCTGCAATGATAGACACATCCTATATCTGTGCTTTCCAATATGGTAGCCACTAGCTACATGTGGCTCTTTGAGCACTTGAAAGCCTCGGTATGGCTGAGGAATTGAATCTTTCATTTTTTTTTTTTAATTAGTTGTTTTGTTTGTTTGTTTTTTTATACTGCAGGTTCTTATTAGGCATCAATTTTATACACATCAGTGTATACATGTCAATCTTTCATTTTTTAAAACTATAATCTATTTAAATTTAAAGAGTCACATGTGGCTAGTGGCTACCATATTTCATTCCCAGACTTAGGCAGTCTGGCTCCAGAATTCACAGACTTAAACATTAGACTATCCTAGATTAGACTAGAAATCAAAAAAGAGAATTTGGAACTATTTATTCGGATAAAGATTAAAATATAGAGACAGAGTTTAATCAATATCTTCAAAGACAGGAACATATGAGAAATTATACTAAATGGAAATGCAAGAAAGAAAAGTTTGCTTAAACTAAAAAAGTAGGTGTTTGGGTTAGATGATTGGTAATATATCTGTAAAGGAAAGAGGGTGAAATACCAGCACGGTTTGTCAAGAGAGGAAGTGGTTTCCTTTTGTTTAATCAATAAATTATATTGCGCTCAGATGTGACCTTATTAGGCCCCTGCTCTCTAGAGCCATGTGGTCTAGGAGGAAAACCAAGTCTAATCCCTCAAACAAATCAAGGCTGCATGATCCAGGGTGGATGGTGTTACTCAAGTCCGTTCATCCTGTTGGAATTCAGGTTAGATGTTTATCAGTAACCACAGGAGTGATCAAGGAAGTCTTCCTGGAGGAGGTGGCATTTTAGATGGCCCTTGAAGGAAATGGCTTATATTGGGACAGTGGGAAGTTAGAAAGAATGAATACAGTGGCAGACTTGGCAGGAAAAATGAACTGTTCTCGGTGACTGTCTTGGAGGCTGAGGTACAGGGATTAATCAAAACTGACTCTGAATTTTTTAGCTTGGATAAAAATAGTGGTTCTGGGGGCAGACACAGGAACTTTAGGGGTGGGTAGGAAACAGTTTAGGGAAATTATTACTTTGGTTTTGGGCATGTGGATTCTGAGGTGACAGCTTGTATAAATCTTGGACTAATGTTCACTTTTCAAGAGCCATTAAATATCTAGTTTAGATGGGAATAGGGTGGATCAGAAGGCAGTCCAAGATCACCTCCATCTAACACTGAGAGTTTGCTTTCCCTCTAAGCCTGACAAATCAGACCACGGCAGAAAGGAAGAGAAGCCACAGGACCCCAGACGTATCCACGTCACCCACACACACACTGGTGACAAACACAGCCCCTGCTTTCTCTGCTACACTGAGTTGACAGACATCCGGTTACTTCATCTTGGAAGTTATATTCATTTGCTGTTTAGAACGTCCTGCCCAATGACCGATTTTCTTTTAAACGCTTTTTTCCCCTGATTATATTTGTAATACCTACTCACTGCAAAACATCTGGAAACTTCAAAAACAGAAATAAGGAAATGCAATCACACATTTACACACACACAGAGACCCACGTATGTATATGGCTGTGTGTGTCGATGTGTGTATGTATATAGTTTATAGTTTTCACCCATTTGTAGATGGTATTTTAAAATACACTTTTTAAATTTTTAAAAAATTTTTATTGGGGTATAGTTGATTTACAATGTTGTGTTAGTTTCAGGTGTATTACAAAATGAATCAGATATATATATATACGATATATATATCTGATATACATACCCATTCTTTTTCAGATTCTTTTCCCATATAGCTTATTACAGAATACTTAAAATACATTTTTTAGCTCAGAAAAATCTGTACAATTAAACATGAAGACAATGCTAGCAAATTTTTGTTGAGTTGTCAGTATATTCTAGACTTACAGGGAAAAACATCCTTGGATCTCTGCACACAAACACTTCTAGAAGAATCTCTTCCTGAAATGAATCTCTAGACTTTCCCCTTATTGCCCAGGAAGTACGTCTTTCACATCTCTTTTCATCATTTGCTTATTTTCCTTTTAACCGTATAGATTCAGAGCTACTTGTAATGGACTGAGAGGCAGCCTGTGAGAGGCCAAGAAGAGCCAGCCACTGGGGCTTAGGAGTGAAACGTAGGGACCAAAAGAAGCAGGTGACCCACCAATATTCCAAACTTCAAACCTGGAACTCCTGACTCCAAAGGATGCCCTAGACAAGACAACAAACATTGAACCAGCGTAGGGGAAGACCGCAAGCAGACAGATATTAAGAGCCCATGGAGAGAGGGGAAATACTCCCGGGGTACAAGTGGAGTGGAAAAGGCAGAGGATGAGATAGGGGGCGACCAAGGGGAATCTGTGTGTTGTCCCTAAACTGTCCCAGGGAATCAGGGACTGAAATATTCCCTAGTGAATATTACCAGTGTAGACCAGGAATCTATGGGTAATTGAAACACACACACACACACAAACACACACAAGCACACACATATACATAAGCACACACACACAAGCACACACATACACACACAAGCACACACACACAAGCACACACACACATACATACACACACAAACACACACAAGCACACACACATACACACACAAGCACACACGCATACACACACACACAAGCGCACAACCTCAACCAGAGATTCTCCCTTCCTGCCTTGGTTTCCTGGGGCCTCAAACTAAGGGACTAGGAGACACCCACAAACACCAAGGGTGGATCCTTATCTGGTTCGTTTTTTCGAGAAACTGCTGGCTCCGAGCGAAGCTTGTGGGAGGAGAGAGTTGCCTCCGTGTACACTCCTTAGGAGGGGAGGAGGGGAGGCCCTTCCTCCAAAGATAACACAGCACCCCGACACCGCCTGTGATTCTCGCTCCCAGATCTTCCTAATGAGCTGTCTGGGGGAGCGGGTGGTGATTTTCAACCGTATTTTGGCCCCTACTTGCTTTTGAGAATTCCGTCTCCGCTTTTCGATTTCATAAATGCCGTTTGCAATCTTTTCCTCGCTGCCATCTTTGACAGCTTCTCAGGCGTGAAACATATTTTTGTTCATTACTCGGTCGTCCGCAACCTCCCCTTGCGACTGTCCAGCCCGGGTCTCCCTCCCTGCACCCTTCACCCCCATGTCAGACGTATAATGAATGACCGTTCCTTCAGACAAGGAGGTTGAAAACTTCTGGTCGCCAAGGCAACGGGGTATCCTGGGGTGGGGTGCTGGGGAGGGGGGCTGGAAGGAAAAGGGGGTGGGAAGCAGGAGCAGAGATGATATCATTCCCGAAGCCTGAAAGCAGCCAATCGGCTCACGGGGATGTGATGTCACCTCCCACCCCACCCCCTTTTAGCCTAGGTAGCCCCACTGAGAATTCTAGACAAGCATTGAACTGAAGTTGTATTGCTGTGAGAGAAAGGGGGTGGGGATGGCCAGGGCGGGGGGTGGGGGTGAGAGAGCTCTAGCCACCCTCTGCATGGCCCGAGCAGACACTAGTCTTCACTGGAGGCAGCCCCATAAAAATGTCATCGGCTTGGGCTCTCCCTGCGTTACAACACAATGATTTCTTTGGGGAGAAGAAATAAGAAAACCAAAGATTTATTTTGCAGCCACACCCCCGCCTCCCTTGGAAGAGAAAAACCAACCAACAACAAGTTGTGAATGAAGTGTCTGCAGATCAGCTCCCACCAACCCAGCCTGAGAATTTTCTGAACAGAAAGACGAGAGGCAGCCGCTCACGTGGAACCCGCTGGGCACATGCGCTGCTCTCTGCAGCCCTGGGGATGGCGCAGTGGTCTGGGTGCTGCAGGGTGGGAGCCTGGTCTGGGGCAAAGTTGCCCAGCCAGGTGGTACCAGCCACTGAAAGCACCGGAGGGGAGGGAAGGTGTCTGCCCCCAGGCCATGACAGCATGGGGGGGCTCAGTGCCAGGCCCCTAGGACAAGCACAGACTGTAGCTGTAGGGAGGGGGCGGGCTCATTAGAGTGCCCACCCAAGGGCCAGCATCAGCCGGGGTGCAGGGTGTGGGGTGGCGAGAGAGTTTTCCCTTGAGCCTGGGAAGCAGCGCTGTTTCACAGAAGTGTCCTCAAGAGCCCAGGCCACGGCACGGTGTGTCCAGGGGTCCAGACCAGGTTAGGGCTGCTCTCTCCTTAACCTCGAACCGTGCAAAAGGTGCAGGTTCCCCAACATGGTCTTTCTGGAGTCTTTCTGGAGTTGTCCCACATGGACCCACCTATACCAGCTTTGAGGAAGCAGAAGCAAAGGCCCCATGTCCCCTCCGTACTGTACAGACGTTGACACCAAGGCCCAAAGAAGGGAAGGGACCAGCCCAATGACCAACAGAGTCACCAGTAGATCTGGGGCTCCAACCCACTGTTTGCTGTTCTTAGTCACAAGCCTGTGATACGTGAGTAGTATTTGAAGATGGAAAGCCTGCAATTTCAGCATCACCGGTTCACCATTTTCTTTATTTTTTTATTGAAGTATAGTTGATTTATACTGTTGTGTTAGGTTCTGGTGTACAGCAGAGTGATTCAGTTATATATATATTCTTTTTCAGCTTCTTTTCCTTTATAGGTTATTACAAGATATTGAATATAGTTCCCTGTGCTATACAGTAGGACCTTGTTGTTTACCTATTTTATATATAGTAGTTTGTATCTGCTAATCCCAAACTCCCCCCCTTTCCCCTTTGGTAACCATAGTTTTCTATGTCTGTGAGTCTGTTTCTGTTTTGTAAATAAGCTCATTTGTATCTTTTTTTTTTTTAAGATTCCACATATAAGTGATATCATATGGTATTTGGCTTTTTCTGTCTGACTTACTTCACTTAGTGTGATAATCTTTAGGTCCATCCATGTTGCTGCAAATGGCATTATTTCATTCTTTTTTATGGCTGAGTAATATTCCATTGTATATAGGTACCACATCTTTGTCCACTCATCTGTCAATGGACATTTAGGTTGCTTTCACGTCTTGGCTACTGTAAATAGTGCTGCAATGAACATTGGGGTGCATGGATCTTTTTGAATTAGAGCTTCCTCCAGATATATGCCCAGGAGTGGGACTGCAAGATCATATGGTAGCCCTATTTTTAGTTTTTTAAGGAACCTCCATACTGTTCTCCACAGTGGCTGCACCAGGTTACATTCCCACCAACAGTGTAGGAGGGTCCCCTTTTCTCCACACCCTCTCCAGCCTTTATTATTTCGGTTCACCATTTTCTGCACAAGTAGTTACGTGGTTGGCATGAGTGCATGATGACCTCCACCCCCTTTCCTATGAGCTGTGAGCAAGGTCTCTCTGCAGACACCTGCCCTGCACCCAGCCTGCGTCCAGCCTCCCTTGCCCACCAGCTCTGACACACACAGAACCATAAGGCACAGCCACGCTCCCAAGGGACCCACATCCAGGAGGGGGACAAAACGGGGGTCATGAAAACATGTGCAAATTTTACCCATGAGTGTTATGAATCGGGGCTGGGGACGCTCCAGGGAAGGGGTGACATCCGTGTTTTAGCAAATACTTATTGATTTCCTACTCCGTGGCTGGTGCTGAGAATAGAAATATGGCTAAGTCTGAGTTCCACCTTCATGGCACTTATATCAAGGAAAAGAGATTGAGGCTGTAAACACACAATATCTCCCCATGAAAGCTCCAGAAGGCAGGGTCTTGGCTGTATCGATGGTGTTTAACCCCCAGCACCAAGCATGGGGCCTGGGATAGAGCAGACACTCAATGACCAAATAGAAAGATGTCTCTAACTCTGGAGACACGAGCGAGGAAGTGATACCTGAACAGGGCTTTGGGAGATAAGTAACAATTTGCCAAGTGGAAGGAGGGGCACTAATCGAAGTAGAGGGGACAACATTTGTAAAGACAGAGTGTATAAGAATAGAACAGTACAGGTTATGCTAAGGTAACAAATAATGCCGAAGTCTCCATGGCTAAATATAACGAAGGTCTACCTTTTGTTTTTGCTACACATCTATTACAAATCAGCTAGTGGCTCTCCTCCATGCCCTGGTCTGTCCTCTGACCAGGCTCATGGGGTAGCCACTACTGGAATATTGTTGATCACCACGGAAGTTGCTGAAAAAGAAGGCTTAGCTCTGAAGTGACAAGTCTCTCCTGCTCACAACTCATTGGCCAGAGCTGGTCACATGATCCCACCCAATGCCACCAGCCAGGAAATACAGTCTTACCACGTGCATGGTGGGCAAAGAACTGAAAATATTTCATGAGCAGTGTTAATGACTATCATACATGGACACGTGTGTGGCATAGTTGGGGAATATTGTTGGGGAATATGAGCTGGAGCAGTCCAGAAAGGCTTCATGGATGAGGTGGGCTTCAACTAGGCTCTGAAGACTAGGCAAGAGCCAGGTAGACAGAAAGAAAAAGGAAGGGCACTCCTGATGGCAAAAATGCCTTAAGCCAAAGCCAGACACGGAATGAAGCTGGTACCAGGCAGTTGGCTGGGGGTGGGGGAGAGTAGACTAAAGCTGCAGGATTTGGTTATTTTACTGACCGAATGCCGATCCTTTCACAGTGTCAAGCAAAATTGATCCAGCATGCCCAAATGACAGGTGGGTCTCCAGGAACCCAGGCCTCCTCTGCCACGGTTGTCTCACTACACAGACACCACCAAAACTTAGTTCATAGCACCTGGCATCCAGAGCTGAGGGGCAGAGCAGCACTGCAATAAAATCACTAATGGTCTCTGGCTTCTGATAAAACTGGTTCTCGACCGCCCACCTGCCCACTGGGCCCACAGGCAAGGCTACACGGAGAAGACACTGACTCTGTGAGTCACCTGCTCAACCTCGGACACGGCTGCTTGGGGAGGGCGAGGCCTGAACCCACCTGCCACTGTACTAGGGCAGATTTCACAGGGTTTTTTTTTTTTTAAGGTTTCTAATACTATAGTGTTATGTATGAACTGGATTCATCGGCTAAAGTGGTGTCTCTGGACTTTACTTACTGAATTTCGGTATCCTTAAGGATTTTGTCTTGTTGTAATCAAAGCAAAAAGAAAATGCTGTATAAAAATACCCAACTTCAGCAATCATTAATACTCAGATCATATACTTCTTAATAAAGAGCATCTTCTGCTAATTAGCCCTGCAGAGCGAAGTACAGAGGAAATTGTTCAAGTATTGGATTTGAGAATATTGCGTACGTTTGACAGAACTAATGATGTATTTAAACAATGTATTATGAAAAGCTAAATTATACGTATTGTAACTATGTAGAAAATATAGACTCACATAAAATCAAAATGCTAAGAATTTTTATATTTTTTCAAATTATTTTTTATTGGAGTATAGCTGATTTACAACGTTGTGTTAGTTTCAGGTGTACAGCAAAGTGAATCAGTTATCCATATACATATATCCACTCTTTTTTAGATTCTTTTCCCGTACAGGTTATTACAGAGTATTGAGTAGAGTTCCCTGTGCTCTACAGTAGGTCGTTATTAGTTCCCTATTTTGTATATAGTAGTGTGTATGTGTCAGTCCCAATCTCCCAATTTATCCCTCCCCCGCCTTTCCTCCCTTGGTAAAACCATGAGTTTGTTTTCTACCTCTGTGACTCTATTTCTGTTTTGTAAATAAGTCCACTTGTACCGTTTTTTTTAGATTCCACATGTAAGTGATATCATGGTATTTGTCTTTCTCTGTCTGACTTACTTCTCTCAGTATGACAACCTCTAGGTCCATCCATGTCGCTGCAGATGGCATTATTTCGTTCTTTTTTATGGCTGAGTAATATTTTTATATGGTTTTATATGAAGGGAGTTTGAATGTTAATAAATGTTTTCCACTTTAAAGAAATGTCAGATCAGGGTCCACAGATCCCCCAGCCGGACTGATCCGACAGGGCCAGGAAGAATCCCCACCCTCCAGCGTTCTCGCAAGGCCACCCTCCTGTCCTTGTGTCACACAGTCCCAGCCGCAGCCCCCCGACTAGGAAGCTTTGGAGACAGAAGAGTGTCTGGGAGGAGGCATGGAGGAGGAAAAGGGCCACAGGGGGCAGTGGGACTGGGGCCCTTCCTGACAGTTCAGTTTGGCTCCATTCACAGGGTCGGCGTCCTGCACTCGGGCTCCATTTGTGGCCTGTTCCCATGCAACCTTGGCCTTCTCCCTGCGGGCAAATCAGGGCATTTCCAGAAATGATTATAATCAGCCACGCTGGCCTGAGAGCTGCCCCAGAGCCCTGCCAGGACTAAAAACACACTGTTCTTCCATTTTATGAATGAGCAAACCTGTATGCTTTCTCTAAACGTTGGCGTCAATCACCAGTGTGCATTCCCATCTTGACACAAGGAAAACCACCCCAGGCTGCAAAGATGGCTTCTTCCCTGAGAGGGCGGCCCAGGGGCCACCGCCTCCATTTCTTCTGGGCCCTGGGGAGCTGCCTGCTGGGCTGTCCCCTGGCTCTGTAGAGAAAGCTCTTGCTCAGACAATGACTCAACCCCAAAGGGGCGGCAGCTCACCTCTCCAGGGGCCCCCTGGGAAGAGGTCCAGGCAAGGCCCAGCCACACCTGCTGGGGTTCAGGGCATCCTTCTAAGCTGTCCTCCTGGGAGCTCCAGGTCTCCCAGACCCACGGCTGCACCTTGCCTAGCACAGCACACACTCAGGGGAGCGCCTGCCCGAGTTGGCCTTTGGAAAGGGGTCTGTGCCGCCGGCTTTTTGTGTAAAAGCTCCATGTCCACTTAACTAACAAGTAATGATTAATATTACCCCTGGCCCATGTATCCAACTGTTAAACTGACGCTAATGAAATGAGTCTCAGGCACCATGACCAATATTAAAACTAAGTGTGAACTGTTAACTTAAATGACCCAGGCTGATTTATATATCGTGCCTTGCATTTAACCAGAATGGACGGTACTTTATATCAAAATGCACAGACATTTCTTCCACTCGGGCTTTATTCTTTCTTACTACCTCCCAGCCCCAGCTGGATCAGACCAGACCACACTGAACGGTCCTAGCCTTAATTGTTGGGATCATAGTTTTGCCTTCTTGTTGACAAGGGATTCCCAACGGAAGGGAAATTTCATGGAAAATCTAGTGTTGAAAATAATGCAGTGCATGTGACTTTGGAATCTGCTGTGATAAGCAATCTATGGAATCGGGAGAGAGAAATGATGAATTGGGGATGAACATATACACGCTACTATATCCAAAACATAATCAACAAGGACCTGCTGTAGAGCACAGGGAGCTCTACTCAATATTCTGTCATAACCGATACGGGGAAAGAATCTGAAACAGATTGGATATAGGTATATGGATAACTGAATCACTTTGCTGTACCCCTGAAACTAACACAACGTTGTAAATCAACTATGCTCCAATACAAAATAAAAATTAAATTAAAAAAAAGTTTGAGTCTTTGTTATGATTAAAAATAAATGTGTGGGGCTTCCCTGGTGGCACAGCGGTTGAGAATCTGCCTGCCAATGCAGGGGACACAGGTTCGAGCCCTGGTCTGGGAAGATCCCACGTGCCGCGGAGCAACTGGGCCCGTGCGCCACAACTACTGAGCCTGCGCGTCTGGAGCCTGTGCTCCGCAACATGAGAGGCCGCGATGGTGAGAGGCCCGCGCACCGCGATGAAGAGTGGCCCCCGCTGGCCGCAACTAGAGAAAGCCCTCGCACAGAAACGAAGAGACAACACAGCCATAAATAAATAAATAAATAAATAAATAAATAAATAAATAATATAAATAAATAAATAAATAAATAAATAATATAAATAAATAAATAAATAAATAAATGTGTGGGGCCGGGGGCCCATTTGGGGAGGAGGCTCCCGGAGGGGAGGGGCTAACTCAGCAGACTCTGCTTCTCCATCTCACCTCTTTGAGGCTGGCCTCCGGGAGGCAGGAGAAGGTCAGAATCCAGAACCGAGTTGGGGAAACCCTGGAGGCCCTTACTTCTTCCCGGGCGTGCTGGGGTCAGAGGTCTCCCTTAATTTAGATGCAAGTGACACATTCATCCCACAGAACACTACACTTACGCTAGCCAGCCCGCCTTTCTCCCAGCCCCACCCCTGGCCTCAGGAACACAGCCCATTTTGCACACCCAAGACAGCTACTCAGCTTCCATCATCTCCCCATGAATCACCGGCTCAGTGTGGGCGGGTGGCAGCCAGGAGAAACAGAGCTACAGGCAGCCGTGGTTCTCAGGCAGTCCTCGGCGGGGCACACGTGGGCGAGACCAGGAGACCAGGTGGCCACGGGACCCCGAGGCTCCTCCATGACAGAGGGCTTGGGCGTTAGGGGTTAGGCAGCTGCTGGGATATTTCCCTCCAAAGGCCTTAGAAGCTGGTGCTTCCATAGCCAGCACTGAGGATGAGGGGGTGTTCCAGGTGGGCAGATAGCATCTTCTCCCGGTAACCACCTGCCGAAGACCAGGGGGACCAATGCAGGGGGACAGGTAAGGAGCCATCCAGCCAAGGAATGAGTTGAGGCAGCCCAGAATAAAAGATGGAGCTCACCCTCCCATCGTGGCCGGCACACCTGCCCTCACCCTGCTGTGTAGCTCCAGTCGGCTTGGAGCAGGCTCATTTAGAACAAAGGCTCCAGACTCGCACTGCCAGACTTAAAAAAAAAAAAAGAAAATCACGACTTTGTTTTGATTCCTAGATTTATCACGTATTAGCTGTGTGGCCTTGGGCAAGTTACCTACCCTCTCTGAGCTTCACTTACTACATCAGTGCCACGGGCACGATAACAACTAAACCACTCACACAAAAGGATAAAGCGAGACGCTACATATAATGCCCTCTGCACAGTGCCTGGCACATGGTAAATGCTCGATAAACATTTTCGCCTTCCTTATTCTTCCCACCGGTGTAAACGTCACCACTGGAGGGGAGGCGCTCTTTCCTAGGCTCCCACCCTTTCCTCACTCAGCGGCTCTATGTCCTCAGGCTTATTCTGCTCACACCGGCTCTCCCTGGGGAGAGGGGCCACGGGTGGCAGGATCTACCAGCTGCCAGTTGGCATGGGGCGAGCTGAAAATCTCCCCGCAGAACCAGCTTTTTCAGCAGGTCCATTTCCACCTGGATTGCCAAGTCCCAAGGCCATGCCCGCGGGGTGTCACGTTCAAGTTCAGTGCTCCCCCTTCCTCCCGGCCTTGCCTCGCCTGCTCCTTCCGAAGCTTTCAGACAACCCCGCTGCCTCCGTCAGGCCCTAACTCGTCCGGCTGGCTTGCCTGGGTCCTGAGGCTTATCCAAACATCTTCATCGCTTTTCATAAATTCAATCCCTCCTTATCAGCTGCACCATCAGGAGGAAGGGCAGGAGGGGCTTGTGACTGAAGTGGGGGAAAGAGCAGCTCTAATTAGCCTCCTTGCTCCGAGGGGTCACCAACAGTTCAATCACCCTGGCTTCACGTGGCCCCGATCACGTAGTGGTAACCGAGCAGCGCACACAGCATTTGCAGCTGTCCCCGCCCCCTGCGTACAGGGCCGGGGTCCTGTCCCTGTTTCTCCTCTGGGCAGGAAGGCCTGCAAGTTGTAAATGGAAATGAGCTGGCTTGATACCCTCCGAACGTCAGTTCTATAAAAACAGCTTTGTCACCATTTCCCAATTCATAGGAGCTTCTCTGATCCGACTGGTCCCTGAATTAACTGCTACCGCAGAACCCCAACCTCAAAACACCTCTTATTGGAATGCAAAGTGCTTTGGCCAGTCTTCCAATACTATCTCCAGGATAATGACCTGGAAAGAGTAATGGGCTTGGGAGAGCTCACCGAGACCCTGGATTCTGCTACCCTTTAGCTGTGCAACTTTGGAAAAGTTTCCTTGTCTTAAAAATAAAAAGTGGGGATGATAATACCTTTCTTCTCTACCTCCCATTGCTAGGAGTCCTGAGTCAGAACGTATGCAAATATGCTTCCTTATGTGCCAAATTCTAAACAAATGACACATATTCCTAACTATCCAGCCCACTGGATGTGTGGTAACATATTGCCACAAATAGGCTCAGAAGATGCTCCTTGTATTTTTTATTCGAATCTGCCATTCCTGAAGCCCAATTTCTTCCACAAAGACCTTGACTTGAATCAAGCATCTTGCTGATAGGGTTTAAAAGCTGTGGCTAGTTTTTCACAGTGTAACCCTGTCACACAAATGCCACCCCCAGGCGCCTCTGGACACCGACTCTTCCCGCACATTCTGTCCAGGGGACCTAACACATCTGTTCCCAGATCCCTACCTCAAATCTCCAAGATTACCAAATAAACTGGTTCAATAATCAGCATTTTGAGGACCCTCCTCTGTACTAAGCCGTGTCCTAGCTCCTAGAAAAGGTCCTTGACTTTTTCATGGTTGCCCAGAAGGATTATAGATAAATGAGACCATAGAAATTGTCATCCAAACTGGAACACTCTTGAGAACGGACACCTGCTATTAGTAACTACGCTGGGAAAGCCAGTGTAAACTGGGACTCTCTCGGGCAAATGGAGAGGTGTGGTTATGGATTTTCTAAATCTTGGGAGAGAGAGGAGAGGAGGCAGGAGCAGCTTCTCAAACAGAAGTTGAAAAGCAGATGCCGAAGGGGCTAAATGAGTGAATTCTTTGGTCACCGTGCTCTCTGGGAGAAATGGAAACTCTCATTCTCTAACTTGGTTCATTCGGGGTCCCACTGGGGAATGAGTGCCCCTCCCCCATGCTCAGCGCAGTGCCTGGCACATTTACATGCAGTACGTGGTGGCCGGCCTGAGCTCCAAGGAAGAGACAGCTCTCAGGGAAAGAGACACAAGCCTAGATTCCCCAAGAGGTCCCAGCCCGAGCATTTATGATTATGATTATAACTGGCGTGTGTGCGGTAACCAGGCCTTCCGAGCACATTCTCATGCATTTTCTCTTTTGATCTGAAGCAGATAATGCAGACGGGAGCATGCGTCTGAAAGGCCACCCTGTGGAACAGCACACTGGCTGAGCAAGAACAAAGACCATAAATGAAGAAGGATGTTTGCACTATGCTTCCCGCTTGCCTGAAAACAGGAAGCTTCAGAGGCCTACTCTGGCGAGGTCTCCACCTCTTCCTTACCCCAAAGCTACATGGCCTCAGAGGCTTTCTTTTTATGACATTTTTTTTTAATGCGGCAAATCTCTTCCAAGACCCCTTTTTTTTCCCGTCTCGCTTTGTTGCAATGAGAAGCAGCCATGTCTGTTCTGAGGGGTCAGTGGGGGAATGAGGATGGCCGACAGCTGCCCCATTTCCTCTCGTGTAACCGGACACACAACCTCTGCAGGACTCACCTTCCACAAGCACCTTCAAGGAGAAGTTGTCACCCGTGGGGAATGCCAGCAGTTGACCCAATTGAAACAGCTGGGCCGACTTCCAGGACTAATGACTTGGAAGAAGTCAGAGGTGGCAGGCCGTTGAGGTATGCTTTCCTGCAGATGACAAGGACTGCAAAACTGTGAAACTGACTTGTCATGAGGATGGTATTCACTGACACCAGAAAGGAGTGGAGGAGAGCTCTTTTGCTGACAGAGGAGGACCAGGGACCAGCCAGCTAGCAACCCTGAGGGCTGGATATGGCGGAGCGGAGGCATGAGAGCGGGTGATGTCTCTAGAAGCAGCAGGCAGAACATGGTCCAGACTGGCTCCACATGTTTCTACTCTGCAGCCTCAGCAGCCTCTGGGTCTTCCAGTCTCCCGTCCTTAAAATTTAAACATGGGCAAGAGAAGAAATCTCTGAATCAGTCAGGGTCTCCAGAGAAACAGAAACAATAGGAGAGATATAGATAGATAGATAGATAGATGATAGACGATAGATAATAGATACATAGATAGATAGATGATAGACGATAGATAATAGAGAGATACATAGATATATAGATGATGATAGATAGATAATAGATACATAGATGATAGATAGATACATGCATACATACATTCATACATACATAGATACATACATAGGTATTAAGAGATTTGTCTTAAAGAATTGGCTCATGCAATTATGTTAAGGGCTGGCAAGTCTAAAATCCATAGGGCAGACAAACAGGCTGGAAATCAGGTAGGAGTTGATGCTACAGTCTTGAGACAGAATTTCTTCTCTGAGAAACCTAAGTTTTTGCTCTGAAGGCCTTCAACTGGTTGGATTAGGGCCCACCCACACTGTCCAGAATGATCTCCTTTCCTTAAGGTCAAATGGTAGTCAACGTTAACCACAACTATAAAATACATTCACAGCAACATCCAGGTTCGTGTGTGACTAAATACTAGGTACTAGAGCCTGGCCAAGGTGACCCAGAAACCTTGCCATCACAGTGTCACTCGTGAGAAGTTCTCAAGCCATTTTGCAGGCTCTGCCATCCTCCTGAACAAGAACACAAAGGTCTACCTTCAAGTGACAGCTTGTTAGTGGCAGGAGCGGTGGGAGGGTACTGTATTCACCTCTAAATCACCAGCCCACTTCGTAGTCTGCTAGAGTGAGTAGGTACCCAGTAATGTCTCTTGAGTTGGACTGAATTAAACTGAAGATATTAATTTAGCCTCATGAAAAGTTCATGGACCTGAGAATCAGAAGACCTGGGTTCAAGTTCTAGTTTTACCATCCGTTGGCGGTGGTCTTGCAGGCAGGTCATTTTTACTCTCTGGGCCTCAGTAAGATGTATAGAAGTTGAACAGAATGTTCTTCAACCCTCATCAATGATTGTTCCCCATTAAGGACACATGCCTTAATGCCTTCAGAGGCAGTTGCACTCCAAGAACATAGTGGTAACATCAGAGCAAATTCAAAGAGTAGACAGATGGTACATAGACAGATAGAGATAATCTGTAACTAAATATATCAAGTAGAATATAAAATTATATGAGTAGATATGAGGGGATCCACACGTTTTAAGATTTGGATCTTCCTCTTTCGTTTCTTAATCTTGGTCCTCTTCGGCCACTCACTGAAAATCTCTGGCAAAATCAAATGCTTTGAACTTAGAAATAACTGCAAAGAACAGCCCAAGGACTATGGACTATGTTTCCCTGTCTCCACAGCTGAAGATAATAGGGTCAAAGACAGCCACCCTGGAGAAAGACAATAAGTGCAGAAAAGGGAACAGAAAATTTGCAGAAGAAACTCAAATGGAAAAAAAGCAGTAAAAGATGCTCCACCTCGTGGTAATCACAGAAACCAACATTTTAACAAGTATTTCTTTTTTCTTCCATCTGACTGGCAAAATTTAAGTGGGTTGATACTACACCGAGTTGGGGAGAGTGTGAGGAAAATGTACTCTCACACACTATTGAAGCAGCCTTCATCGAGGTCAGCTGGGCAGATCTACCAGATTTAAATTATATTACTTAACCAAATTCTATGTTTAGGCATCTATCCCAAGGAAATACCCGCTCTAGGGTGCATGTGTGTGAGTCAGTATGGGAAGGCTTACTGCAATTTTGTGTGTAACAGTGAAAACCTACAAAAAACCTACACAACCACAAAATGGTTAATTGGCTTGTTTATATCCAGGGTATGGAATATCATGCAGCAGTTTAAAAAAGAATGAGGTATCCATAGCTATTGCTAGGGGGAATGGCAGAACAATGCATCTACCAGGGGCCAAATTTGTTTTAGAAGATCTATATTTGTGTGTATATATAGATACACGGATGTATACAAAAATATCTAGAAAAAAAGACTAGAAAAAAATGCACCAGGCAGCAGGAAGAAGAGTGAGTTTGGTCATGGCACGAGCAGAGACTGAATCATTCAACCTATACACGCTTGCAGTGTCTTATTTGTTTACAATAGCAATGTCACCTGTCAATGTCACCTGCCAATTGTCACCTGTATAATTATAATAACAATAGAAAAACAACAACAATAATACTAAAAGGACAAACAAAAGAAAGTGGGTAGATTTTACTGGTGCCTGATATTATCTCAGTGTCGTCCATCCTCTCTACTACCCCAAATTCTCCAAAGCTTAGCTAACTCTTAAGGAATGTGAAAGCAGAGTTCAGTAAATGCCACTGCAATATTTAAATGCTTCCCGTTAACCTTCAGTTATTGCGTCAGTCAGGGTCTTGGCAGGAAATGCACAACACACTCAAATTAGTTAATTTGAGGCAAGTTAGTAAAGGGATCATTTTACAAGGTGTGGGCAGGTGCAGGAAGCGGTGAGGGGTAGGACCATCCATAGGGGCTCAGCTGCTGCCCTTGAAAGAGCAGACGCCAGTGAGCACACAGGGGGATAGAGTGGGGAGGGGCTGTGAATACCCCAGCTCCACTCTCCTCCCTCTCTCCTGTCTGCCACCAACACTCACCATTGTCCAGAACCACGTGGAAACCAGAGAGGCAGAAAGACTTTTGATGCAGTTTATACAGGTTAGTCTCCTGGAGCACAGGTGAGGCACGTGGGAGGGGGCAAACAGGAGAAATCCACACGCGTGGTTGTCTACTCTAATGAGGGAAGACATGCAAACTCACAATTAGGTTTTTAGCTCAAGCATCACACATCCATTTGGATGTACAGTTATCTATTAGTCTGCCCTTTACTTTCCTCTCTACCACTAACTGGCTCTGTGCCTTTGGGCACCCTCCCACCCCAGTCCTGGTCCCCTAACTTCTTGATCTGTAAGACGAGGGTGTTGAGTGGACCTAATTACTTCCGAGGTGCCTTCCAGCTCTAACTTCCATGACTATGAGTCCAGACCTCTGCCTGAGCCTTGAGTCCTTCCCAAGGTTGGTAACCGTTGGTGACAGCTATCAGTTCAATGGCAGTAAGAAAACAGCCAACGTTGAAGGACCGGGGCAGGCCGTGCATCTGCGGGAATTTTCAAGCAGCTGCTGCCTCTTCCACGTGGCACAAAGAAGGTAAAACAGCTTTGCAAAAGTGGACCAATCCTTAACACTTCCTCTGCCTGTCTTCTGCAGTGGAGTGGTAATTGAAATCCACATTGTTGAACCCACAGGTGGTATTACTGATTCATCACTTCCAGACAAGAGGTAGGTATTGGGTAAAGGCAAAAATAGGTGACAGAGATTTTCACCTAGTCCAATGCCCCCTTTCCCTTCTATGCCCTGCTCAACCCCCAGCCCCCTGAGTCAGAATAAAGACAATTCAATTCCCAAGGAATGTTACCAAGAACCCTCATTTCTCAGCCAAAGACTCACATCTGAGGAATGTAATATGCCATACACGTTTATATGGGCCCCCGGATACCATCGAAACAAGAGGATGGTCTTGTATACAAGTGACCCCATTGTGGTTTGGCCCTGCCCCTCCAAGGCCTTAGGTTCTGAGCTCTCCTCTCTCCCAAAGACAGCCATTCCTTTGAAATCCCAGCATCTCCTTTGTCTCCAGAACATAAGGGCTCTTGGCAGTGACCTTGAACCAAGAGTGCACAAAAGCTGAGACATCATCTAACTTCAGAAGGGTGCAGAACCCAGCTTTAAGCCCAGAAGAAGCTGTAGTCACGATCACAATGGCTTAAAAAAAAATCATTCCCCACCATCTTTCCTGCAGACTTTTGGTTTCAGTATATGGTGAGTTCACTTAAAGGCAAGAATTTTATCGTGCATCTCCTTCTAAAGTGTTACAGCTGTACTTCTACTGGGTAGGCACCCATAACAATGAGACATGGAATGGAGCCAATCAGCCGAAGAAACTGATACTGAAAAAGGAAACACATCTTACCAGTGAGAGACTCTCAGGTATGAAATAAGTCCCCCAGCAATGCAGGGCATTGCTGGAGATTGAGTCACACCATGTTAAGATCTGTGCCAGGATGAGATACTCAGTGACCCCATCTTCCCAGGTACCAGAGCTAAGAAAGAAAGGGTAAAAAGCTCTGAGGAATTCTTCCTCTGAATTTACTTGATTTTGGTTTTCAGGGGTTGAGGGTCCTGAGTATTCTCAGAATTAAATACTCAGACCCATAGAGATGAGAACTGCCCTCTCATCTATGGACTTCCTAGGGGAAAAAGAAGGGAACAAACAGTAATTGATCATGAACAGACAAGCCAAACACTGTTCTCAGGGCTTTATAGACATCATTGTATTTTATCTTCATGGTGATGACGCCCATTTAAAAATGTGGAAACAGAGATAAAAGGGAAATGAAATACATTTCCCAGGATCACTGCTACCTTGCAGGGCTAATATTTAAACCTGGGTCACTCTCACTTGGAGTCCTTGCCCTGTCCACATCAGTGCACTACCTAGACATGGGTTCAGGGAAACTGAATCTGGATTTAATAGCTTTTGAGATTTCCAAAAGGCATCACTTGTATGTTTCTGCTCTGTGGGCTGTGCCACTCTTCCCAGCTCTGGGTCTGTTTCCCCACCCTCCTGACTCAATGTAAGGGGGTCTGGCCATTGCAAAGGAAGGGCTTGCTAATGAAAAGGAATGGAAAGACTCACCAACCTCAGTACCCCCATCAGTACCTGACTGCATTTTTGCCACCACCGAGGATGGAAGATGGCACCAACTACCTTTAGATGAGGCAGAAGAGGAGTCAGGCTCGAAGCAGGAGAAGCCCCAAAGCAAGTGTGCGGGGATAATGTTTCTGAAGTACTAACCAATGTTCACACTCCTGCCTGCACCTTACAATATTTCCTTGCACCCCTTGGCCTTTCCTCATGTAGTTAGTAAGGCTCTACTGAATCTACTGCATTAGAGAATGGGCAATACAGCAAAAAAACTAGGAAATAATAAATTCTTGTTTTTGAGTTTCAAAGAACGCTTTGAAAGTGTATAGCAAATACAACAAATATGTATGGGAGAACATATGATGAGGGAGGGCAAAGCAGCCCTCGGATGAAGACTGAGAGATTCCCTGCACCAGGGGAGCAAAGGGAGCCAAGCAGAGAGAGTCGATATTCTGGGAACCAGGTAAGGGTTGCTACCAGGAGCCTTGGAGCAGTAGCCGGAAGTGTGTGGCCCTGGAGGGTCTCTGGCTGGGAACAAGAGACAACCTAGCAGTGACCAGCGTGAACGAATGGCCGGAGACCTCTTGATGTATAGTTGGAAGTCTCAGAGGAGTCCCGTGTGGATAAATGATGCCGAAGGAGCGTGCTTCCCAGCCCCCAGTGCCACTGCATCCCCCCCGGAAACTTGATGCAACTCCAAAGACAAAGGTAAGGGCGGGGTGCGGCGGGGAGAACTTGAAATGCCCTGGTGGAATGGAGTTATAAGAAAATCATAGAACTACCATACGACCCAGCAATCCCACTACTGGGCATATACCCTGAGAAAACCATAGTTCAAAAAGAGTCATGTACCAAAATGTTCATTGCAGCTCTATTTACAATAGCCAGGACATGGAAGCAACCTAAATGTCCATCGACAGATGAATGGATAAAGAAGATGTGGCACATATATACAATGGAATATTACTCAGCCATAAAAAGAAAGGAAATGGAGGTATTTGTAATGAGGTGGATGGAGTTAGAGTCTGTCATGCAGAGTGAAGTCAGTCAGAAAGAGAAAAACAAATACAGTATGCTAACACATATATACGGAATCTAAGGAAAAAAAAAAAAAAAAGCCATGAAGAACCTAGTGGCAAGACGGGAATAAAGACACAGACCTACTAGAGAATGGACTTGAGGATATGGGGAGGGGGTGGGGTGAGATGTGACAGGGTGAGAGAGTGTCATGGACATATATACACTACCAAATGTAAAATAGCTAGTGGGAAGCAGCCACATAGCACAGGGAGATCAGCTCGGTGCTTTGTGACCACCTATTGGGGTGGGATAGGGAGGGTGGGAGGGAGGGAGATGCAAGAGGGAAGAGATATGGGAACATATTGTATGTGTATAACTGATTCACTTTGTTATAAAGCAGAAGCTAACACACCATTGTAAGGCAATTATACTTCAATAAAGATGTTAAAAAAAAAAAAAAGAAAATCAAGTTGTAGTTCTTGCATTTCTGAGTTTGTAGACAGAGGTTCGCACCTGCTCTCTGAGCCAGGCATCTCTCCAGGACAGACCCCCACCCCCCTGTCCTCTCCCCACAGCACCCAGAGTTCACACCCTCCCCTCCTTACCCCAAAGCCCCTGGGCACCTGCCCCACGGGCGTCTCTGCCACCCAGGAAGATACTCCTGCATCCCTGGGTGCTGCATACGTGGGGCTGCCTTGGAATCTTGGGCTTCAATACGCCCCATAAAAGACTGCAGCTCCGGTGACAAGCCCAGCCCAGCCCGATTCATTGGCAGAGGAAAATGCTGGGGCAGGAGAAAGGCTAAGCAAGGAGAGGACACTCCCCGCCACCCACCCCGGTCTCTGGGAACACCATATCTGAAGTTTATTTGGCCACCCAAGGTGCTGGGCTCTGCCAGACCCGATAACCATTCCGGTCTGACAGGCACCCACGGCCCCCTGGAATGTGCCTTTGGCCCACCTGGTAGTTCTGTTTTCCTTTTCCTCTGAGATCCCCCTGGGCTGCTGTTTTCCCCTCATCACCCTCCCTCCCCCCTGACTTACACAGCAGGCTCAAGAGATGTCACCCAGCCAACCCGTAAGAGGCAGGTGACAGGATACCCCACCATGGTGATTTTTTTAACTTTTAAAACCTTGGAAGCACTGCCAGGTGAAAAATAGTTTGAGTGGTAATTCTCTGCCTCTCCTTCCCCAAAACACGTTTGTCTTTCCATAATATTGTTTGAGCATCTGTGATGCTCTGTTCTAGGAAATGGGGAGCAGCTGTGAGAAGGGTCTGTGAGATCCCTGCTCCCAGAGGACGTACATGGTAGCCCAGGAGGGCAGACCCAGAGATGAGCCTCCCAGATCCCCCTTCAAGGAAGGACTCACTGCCTGGCCAGAAGGACAGCCTCAGCCACTAGCGTCTCCAAGGTCCCCTTCAGCTTTCAAGCTGAGGTCACGCTCTTCTGGGGCAGCCCCTGGTCAATGGCCGTGCAAGGTGATGGGCAAGGACCAAACCGTGTCCACCCACAGGGGTTCGTCCAGTGGGTCATCTCTGCTCCGGTGCCCCTCACGGGCCACAGAGACTTTCTAGGTCTTCACACGCTGATGGCCCCTCCTGCCCAAGCCTGCTTCGTCCCCTTCCTTTTATAGGGGTTATTCCCATTGTAGCATCTTCTTCCTGGGGAGCCCATCCCGTACTTGGGGGGCATGCAAACCAGGGAGGCGGCAAGCAACGACCTGTGCTATGGAGAGAGAACAGGGCAATATGCTAGTGGCTGACTTGGCAGGGGAGGACAACGTCAGCACGATGTCAAGGGCACCCGCCTTCTCTGAGAAGGTGACGTTGGAGCTGAGACATGACGGAGGAGGAGTGAGCCATGCGTGGGGCATCGGGGGAAGGAGGCCAGGCAGTGTGGGGAGGAAGATGTGTGGCAGAGGTAGAGAAAGGGGTGCCTGTGGTTGGGGCACAGCCGTGAGCGAGGGGGGAGTTACGGGAGATGAGCCAACGGGGCCGACAGCGCCTTGTGCATCACACCAATGCGCCCAGCTTCTCTCGTACGTGGAGCCAGAGGATGGCAGCCCTGTATGTGCCATGGTCCCCTGGGCAACCCCAGATTGTGATGAAACAATAAAAAGCGGCAATACCTTGTAATTGAAACACGACTCGGGGCATATTAGCAAGAGCTGCCTAGCCGATGTGGGCTGTGCCCGAAATGAGACAGGTGGGGATAATTCCAGTTCTGGCCACTCGGAAAACCGCACCGGAAGGCAAAAGAGTGAAAGCCGTGTTGCTATGTGAATACTCATTCGAATTTGTTTTAAAAGGTGAATCACTCTCAAACCTCAGGATGTTATTCATAGCAAGTCACTTGCTCCCCTCCTCAGAACTGATGGTGACACACTCGCCTGTCACTTCTCCCTGGATTACAGCGGCTTCCCTGGAGCCGAGTGGGGATGGGGAGCGGGGTTTCCTGAAACGTGGAAGAGCTCCCACCTCCCGCCCGGACACCCGGGACGCAGCAGAAATTCCAGAGAGCCTTTCCCTGAATCAGTGTCTCTCAACTAGAGGTAATTTTGTCCCTGGCAATGTCTGGGGACAATTTTGGTGCCTACAGTTTGGGGGGAGTGGGTAGAAGCCGGGGATGCTGCCAACATCCTCCAGAGCACAGGACGGTGCCAGCGCGGAGTCATCTGACCCCAAATGCACGTACTGTGGAGGGTGAGGACGCCTGCCTCAGAGCAGGGTCCTGCAGGGTGGTTCCCAGACCAGCAGCTTCAGCTTTACCTGGGAACCTTAAGAATGCAAGTCCCCGCGCCCCACCCCAGATTTTCTGAATTTTCTGCCCCAGCTATTTCCTTCTTTCAAAGATGGCAGAATGAGCCTCAGACAAGACCCATTAAGAAATTCTCAGTGTTGACCTGGAAGAGGTCACCTCGCCCCTTTCCCCATCCAGATCCCAAAATTAGAGCCGATCAAACCAGGAGCGATTCTGCCTTCTCCCCAGGGGACATTGGACAATGCCTGGACACATTTTTTGGTTGTCACGTGGCGGAGGGCGGGGTGCTCCTGGCAGCTGGTGGGTAGAAGCCAGGGATGCTGTTAAACATCCTGCAATGGGAGGACAGCCCTCACCGCGTAGAATGATCCAGCCCCAAATGTCAATAGTGCCGAGTGGAGTCTGAGAAACCCTGCCCTAAATCAAGAGCCAAATTATGCATCTCGGAACCAAGGGATGCCTTCCGGCAGGTGCCTTCAGGTGAGAAATTACAGCAGTTTGATAAACATGACCAATGGGGGCTTCCTCGCTGTAATTCTGAAACTGCAAGCACAACCTCTGAATGTTTGCACTGTCCTACTTATTGTAGTTCAAGTACCAAGAAGGAGTTGCCTTGCAGACCCTCCCTCGCTGGCAATCTCCTAAGGCTGGCTGGTAGGGCCAGCCGGGGTACAGACCCAGGCAGAGGTGTGGGGATGGGCAAGATGACCCTCCCAAGGGAGGTCCTTTCCAGGCAAGCATTCCTATGATAAGAACGTGAAATGTGGCAGAGTGCTGCGTTTTAATTAATTTTAGTCCCTTTCAAGACCACAGTTATTGTTATAAAAACACCGATAATACCAAACATATGTTGAATGTACACAGCCGGCTGCAGCCCTGGAGACCCGGGGACGTGCGAAGTCATATGTCATCTGGGCTGGTGAGAAATCAGCAGGCCCCCTCCCCTGTGCCCTCGGAGACCCAGCACCCTCCTCGGTAGGCCTGCTGTCTCTCTGTCACCAGCCAAGCCCCTTCCCAGACCGGCTTCTCCCCTCCCACCAAAGCTCAGGGCTCCCCTCCCCTTCCCCGCAGAATCTGCTAGTGCGGTGAGGTGGCGGGCCCTCCAGAAATCCCAGTTTAATTATTCTATTGGAGAAAGGGTTGGGGGGAGGGGGAGAGTCAAGAAAAGGCGCATTCTCTCATTTTGGAAGAATGCTTCATTATCTGCCTCTGGAGCGTGTGAAACACCTCTCGGGCTGTAGGCAGCGCTGAATTATTACGTGAGACGCTCAGGCGCCTGCGCTTTCTTCCTCCTCCCGTCCCCCCCCGCCCGCCCGCCCACCCTGCTGGTTGAGGGGTGCGAGCAGCGCGGCCCCACTTTCCAGGGAAGCCTGGGAAAGGCCGAGAACTACAGGATAGCTCGGCGTTGTGGAAACAGGCTGCGACCTCGCCCCATGCCTGCAGCCCCTCCAAGAACTCGTGCCCAGGAAATACTCCCCAAGAAGAGCGCTCAGGCTGGCAAGGACCCCGGAGTACCTCTGGGTCCATCTCCGCTCTTGCAAGAACAATTTCTCCTGCATCCTTGGCCCCTTGTTCATCACTTCCGGTTCCCAGGGGCCCCTTGCCCCCTACAACCGCTGAAGTCCAAGTTAAGAGGTTAGGAGTTTCCTTTGTAGCTGAAACGGAACTAGAGAGACCTGCAAGGCGGTAGCACTTTGTGACCGGGAAGTGAGTTTGTCAAAGACTTCCATAGCCACAGTCTCACGTAGCATTCCCTCCTCTTGGAGATGACAGAGCAGGTATTGTGAGCCTCATTTCACGGTGAGAAAAGTGATACCTAAAGAAGTTAAGTGGCTTATCCAAGGGCACACAGCACTTATGAGGCAGGGTCCTTGGGGGGGACCTGAGGCCCTTGTCCTCAGCAATACATCATCACCTCGTATCTGCTCACTGACCTGCCCCAGGGGTGGATCATCCCACCCTCTTCTCAGATACTCTCTCCAACCCCGGGCTTCTGCGGCCCCTGGAACACAGGGAGGGTCTGGTCCTTGTGTTCTAGGTGGCGGCCTCCATCATCAGAAGGCATCCCTTCTCAGGTTCATGACACTCGGGTTCAGGGTTACGAGCCAGATGCTGCTTCTTACGCTGGGTCCTCCCCAGGGAACAGGGGCTCCACCACTGGCCTTGAACATCCACCCTCTTCCTCCCCATCACCGCCCCCCTCCTGCGGGATTCCCTGCAGGACTACCCTCCCCCACCCAAGGCACTGAAGGGCAGGCCAGGCCTTGAGTCCATCATCTATGGACAAACCAAAACCTCTTTCTCATTTGTGGAGAATCTGATCCACGCAACCTTCTAAAGACCTGAGTGGGCTATATTCAATATCCTGTGATAAACCATAATGGAAAAGAATATGAAAAAGAATATATATATATATAACTGAGTCAGTTTGTTGTACAGCAGAAATTAACACAACACTGTACATCAACTATACTTCAATAAAATTAAAAAAAAAAAAAAAGGACCCGAGTGGGGAGTTCTTTGAGAACAGCCCCTTAAAAAGAAAAAATGAAAAAAAAAAAAGAAAAAACACACAGATTGGCATTATTGTATATTGTGTGATTAATTCATTAACTCTCACAAAAACTCCATAAGGTGAGTGCTATTTTTGTGCCCATTTTATGGATTAAGTAACTGAAACACGGAGTTGTCAAGTCACTTGCTGGAGGTCACATCACTAGCAAGTGGGGAAAAGTATGATTAGACCATTAAAAAAAAAAAAACTATTACTAGAGAGGGAGAGATAATTGCTTATATAGGAGCCATTTCTCCAGGAATCTTTCCAGGAGGATAAAAGTCACCTTCTCATTCTTTGAAGTGTCCTGTAGTTGTGAGAAGAAGACAGAATCTCAATGGAAGATTCTGCCCACATATTCTTAGTGCACGACCATCACTTTCTCCCTTGGATGCTCTCCCACAGCTGTATTAGAATAATCGGCATAGTGAATGCTGGCTGCTGTAACAAAACGCTCCCCAGATCTCAGTGGTTTAACACAAGAAAGTTTTCTTTTTCATTCTTTTCATAGTCCGAATGAATGTTGGATGGGAAAGCTTCCAAGTGGGATTTCAGTGATTGCAGGTGCCCAGCTCCCTTGATCGTGTTCTGTCGTACTCTTGGGGACAGTGAAGGAAAAAAGCAAGCACATGGATAACATCAGGAGGACATTTTACAGGGCACTGGAAATGGAGAGCATCCTCTCTACCCATATTCCATCACCCAGAAGCTAGTCAGATGAAGGCCCAAACTAACTACAGGGGAGGCTGGTAAATGCTGCTTTCCAATGTGCCTGGGAAGAGACTGTGGGATGGAGAGCATCTCGTGGGTCTCTACCATACCACTTCTTCCAGGTCAATGTCTTCAACTCCACCTCCATTGTATGCCCCCAGTGGTCACTCTGTTTCTCTTCAGATGTGATGCTTAGGATTAAACATGCTCCTCTAGACACGGCCTGCTCAGGCCAGGAGACCCTGTAGCGTCACCTTTGTGGATCTGGACACCATATGTCCATTAAGGCGGCCTACCAGCATTTTTAACATTTTTAGCAACAGTCACACTGTTGGATCAAATTAGCCTTGTGGTCAACTAAAACCCCCAGATCTCTTTCATGTGAACTGCTGCCAATGGAGGGCTCTCTAATCTAGTTCTCGTGCTTCTGAATTTTGAGACCACATGAAACCGAACAGCAATAGTTGAAACTCTTCCATCTTGTTGGGTTTGGCTGAGCATTTGGGTCCGTGGAGAGTATCAGGGATCCTAACGCTGGCATCCATCATACCGGCTTCACTCCTAGTATCATCGTAGGACTTTCTTGATCTTTTGTCAGGTCACTGATAAAAATTTAGATAAGCATGGAGACCAAGAGCCAGACTACGATTTGAAATGAGCCTTTGGTACTTTGGGTATGGTTGTTTAACCATCTGGGAATCAATCCGCCAAACAAGACTATTTTCCAGCTCACGTTTACTCTTTTAACCAGCCAGTAAAGTCAAGTGAAACTTCATTTATTTAGAGCTTGCTCTGGGAAAGTATCTAATTTCCCCCAATATATCATTCTTATCAAATTCAATATGCTATAAACCCTAGGTAATCCACAGTCATGGTGACTTACTATTAACAGAATTCAAGCTGAAAGTTAGGTGTCCTGAATCCCAGGGCTTCCTACACCATCAGGAATATCGTGTGCACCCCACATACCAAGAAAAGACTGAGGCACGTGGCCTTGAAACAGAAACCAACCCTGCTAAAGTCGTGCCAAGTGGCTGTTAGTACATCCTCTGAAATGCCCACATACTTTCCAGCTTGCAGCTTCCCATCCATCAACCTACCTCTTTGCCCTTCCAATTAGAAAGACAAGAACTATGACTGCCAAATATCATGTTGGGTAAACTACCTGGAGTCATTCAGGTATGACTCATGTCCTGTGTGTGTTCATCACATGCTTGGAGGTGGCCTCCGGGGGTCTCCCATGACACTGCCCATCAAGGTCAACCTCCACACAGCTCCCAAGGTCAAACTCAGGGAGGAAGACAGGTCTGAATGCTAGAAAACCTTCAGTTACAGAAAGCTGCCAAAAATAGGGATGCTGATACTATTTTCGGCTAGAGTACATGGTCTAGAAAGGCACAGCCAAGAAGAGGTTCTGTGGGATCTGATAAGAATCCTCCCTAATTAACACACAATTGTTTCCAAGTTGCTGTTTCTAAGGGCTGAAAATCTGGTTGCCTCAGGTAGACCAAAAGCCTACCCCTCTCCATCAACTATTGTTTCTATCATTAATTCTCTGGACTCAACTTTTTATCATACAAAGTTTAAAGGTAAATCTAAAACATGGTGAAATTATTCTGAATTCTTAATGAATGAAATCCCTGTTAATTACCTTTTAAAAAAAAATTTCAGTTTTCAGGACCTTACTGGAGAATAGGAGAAAATCATGTGTCTTTTGTGGACTTGAGTTTTAATGCTAACATATAATATTTAACCAGACAACTTTCTATGGAAGAGTCAGGCACCGGGCTATGTGCTTTCATTTATTATCTTAGTTTATCTGTCAAAACAATCATATGAAACACTGAGAGTGAATTAGCCCCATTAACAGATGGAGCTAGTGAGGCTTAGACTGGTCACAGTGAGTGACACTTAGCCAGGAATCATACTTAAACTCTGACTCCAGTAAGACTTTCCTTTTGTAAGGCAATATAGGCACAGTGATTAAAACCTACAGGCTTTTCATGGGCCCATGAAAACATTTGAAAGAAAAGAGAAAGAAAAAAAAAACAAAAACCCACTGGCTTCAGAATATAAAGAACTATGAAACCTATCTTTACCAAATGTTCAGTTAAGCATCTACAAAATAACATTGTTAACTGGTCAATGGTAATTTAACTCAATTCTCAAATAGTTATTAATGAATATATAAAGCTTAAATCACAAGAATAGATCTTTTTTTCTGAAATCTCCAAGTTAGAAAAAAATCATAAAAGTCTCCTCATTCTTTTTTTTTTCCCATCAAATTATATGTAATGTGGGGTGTGGGTGCATTTTAACTCTTTTGATAAGATGTAGGGTGGAGCCTCCAAAAATAAGAAAACTTGGGAACTGCTAAGATCTGAAACTGTCTGTGGATTTGAGAGTCTCACCTTATTATCCCTCTGCTGCACTACATTTCGTGTCCAAGTTCATACTTCTTGGTCCCTGAGATGAAACATAAGCCAGTTGTTCTTGGTGATTTTTACATTCATTTACTCATTAACTTTTTCAGTATCTTGGCTTTTAGGATACCATCAAGTTGAATGTATAGGACTTCCCTGGTGGTGCAGTGGTTAAGGATCTGCCTGCTAAAACACAGGGGACACGGGTTCGAGTCGCGGTGTAGGATGACCCCCACATGCCGTGGAGCCACTAAGCCCGTGCGCCACAACTACTGAGCCTGCGCTCTACCATCCACGAGCCACAACTACTGAGCCCACGCGCCACAACTACTGAGCCCACGTGCCACAACTGCTGAAGCCTGCGTGCCTAGAGCCCATGCTCCGCAACAAGAGAAGCCACTGCAACAAGACCCCGTGTTCCCCAACGAAGAGCAGCCCCCGCTCGCCACAACTAGAGAAAGCCTGTGTGCAGCAATGAAGACCCGACGCAGCCAAAAATAAAATAAATAAAATTTTTTTAAAGTCGAATGTATAAAACGATATTTCTTTATAAATAGTCTAAATTAAGGATTTAAAATACTGTAAAATTAAGGATTTGGGCTGAGTCGGATGGCCTTGGGGACACACTGGTATTTCACGATGATCAGAGCAAGGGCGGAACAATCCAGGAAACGGGCTTTGTCACACGTTCAGCAATAACCCGGCCCCGCTCAAAGGGACTATTTCGCGCCTAGGGACACTGACCAAGCTTTTTCCAGGAGGAGCCGGAAGGGCTGAAGGCACAGAAAGCTTGCCAAACCCCACGTCCACCCACTTTCTGCAGAGAAATCACACGCAGTGTCACCGGTCACAAGAGCCCCGACTTCCTGGAGGCAGTGTCCGGGCCAGGCATCCTGGGCGTTGACCCCACTGCCAGGAGGCTCTCTGCAGCTCATGAGGCTTTGTCTGTGTCAGAAGCCAGGACAAACAGGCAAAACCAACTCCTTGATTTAGAGAAGGTTCCAGAGAACCCAGCTAGACCTGATGGTTGGGGGCAGGGCGGGGTGGTGTCAGGGCGGAGGTCACATGAGCCCGGCTAACCACCGCTTCAAACACATACCAACAGCACCTGACGCTTTTTAGAGTATTTGCTTTGGAAGATACTTTCGAACATCTGTCCTCTGACCTAAGCGCCATGTCAACTCTGGGAGCTACATGAGGCAGAATGCTTCCACTGCAATAAATAGGTGAGGCTCAGGACAGTTAAGCCACTCCCCCAAAGCCACCCAGCGATGCCAAAGCCTTCATCAGCCCAGGGCCTCTGGTCCCAAGGATAGTGTTTTTTGGGGCTGTTGCCAATGGCTATCACCCGTGGTCTGAGCCTCCTAAAAGAGATACCATTGCACATCCTCCAGGTCAGGATACAGAAAAACAAAAGCAAAAACAGAACCTGGAGACTCAGGCCTGCTGGAGGAGGGCCTCAAACTACCCACGCTCTTGATTCCAAAATAGTGTTTGGGCATCTAAGGCCCGGTAACTGAAATGAGGCTTCTCATTTTTGTCCTCGGGAGGAGGCCAGCTGTCCTGGAAGGTGCAGCCTCCCCACAGCCCACTGCCCCTCCCACCCACTACGCTCCTGCTTTCCTGAGCTTGCGGGTAGAGCTGCCTTCTGGCCAGACTAAACCCCATTCTCTCTATGCTTTAGACACCGGGCATTCATCCTACCACGTGGCTTCTACCGCTACGCCAGCCGCTCACGTGGTGGGGGGGCAGCAGCGTCTCTCAGAGCAAGACTGCTGCGTGCTCTGCCCACCTTAGTCCTCCCATCACAGGTAAGTCTCCCACACACCTAAGACCCAGGCAGCCCCACACAGGACTCTGCCCATTAGGAGGTGAGCTTCTTGAGGACATTCTGGGAACCGGTTCATCTCTAAAAGCCCTGTCGTGTCCACCATAGTGACCTCTCCCCCTGATCCCTCCCACATATCATTCCATAGGCATTCGTTGAGCTTCCCTGGAGAGCCAAGGCTTGTGTCAGGCACCTGGGCTACAGCTCCTACCTTTGCGGAGTTCATGGCCTAGGGGACCAAATGGATAAAGAAACAATTACTATTCAAACTGATTCATATGATGGGGGGGGGAGCACAGGGCAACTGTAAAGCCAGGGAAAAAATTTGTTTAAATGTGTATAACTCAGGGAAGGTTCCCTGGAGGAGGTGATGCTGGAATAGAATCATAAAACCTGGATCAGATTCTGTTTCCAGTCAGGGCTCTGCTGGGTCATTTGGGACCAGCCCAACCGGGCAAAAACTCTTATCCACATTCATTCCAGTAGGTGCAATCTCCCCGGAATATTGCCAGGGTCTCCAGGGACCCCTGCCCCCAAGTCAGTAGCTGGTCTGTCCTATCTCCCAGGTTGGTGGCAAAGTTTCTCTAGAACCTGGAAGCTGCGGCAGCAGGGAATGTTCTGATGAGAGCCTTCCTCATGAAGGTAGGGGGGTGGCCGGAGGGATGAACCCCAGAAGTGGGCTACTCAGAACCAGTGGCCTTTGGGGGTGGTGGGGGAGATGAGGACCCTCAGGTAAGCCACCAAACTTGGGGTCTCCAGGCCCCTGGAGAGTGAGATGCCGATTTGGCTTGGCAACCTTCCCAGGTGACGAGACACGGCATAAACCTCAGGGGCAGCCATGTTATTCCAGAGGCCAGGCTTCTCTCCACAATCACATTAAGCTCAGCTGCGTCTGTGCACAGGGACGAGGGCCACCTCCTGGCTGGCCGCCAGGAACGTGTGACCAGCGGCTCCGAGCTGAATTTCTACCCCATCCTGTGACTACCTGCAGGCCGGGAGCGTGTTGGCCCAACCTGGCTCCTTCCAGGAGAGGGGCAGACGCAGCTTGGTCTCTGGGCTCCAGCAGGGTCCCGTGGGATGAGGTCTGACAGCAGAGGGTCTGGGATAACCACAGCGGGCAGGGGGTGCAAGCCACAGAATTACTTGAGGGGAGGAGGAAGGACATTACAGAGCAATTTCTTCCTTGCTTGTTATATGTGCCAGGTGCTGTACTAGCGGAACGGAGGCTCAGAGAGGCTGAGTAACCTGCTTGCGGTCAAACAGCCCAAGTGACTGCGCTGAGGTCGGAGCCTGGTTCCTCTGATGCCCATCACCCTGCTCTCCTCCCCCATGATCTGGCCTGGACAAAAGGCCCTCTTCCACCCCACCCGACTGCTGTTGGATAGAAAAGCTTTTCAAACTGTCCGGAGGTCAGGGGAGAGGGGCAGGACAGGAAGTGGGGCGTCCCAGAGCAGGGGCTCAGCGGTGCCGTCATCTGGGCTCAGCCGGGGAAGCCTGTGCGGTGCTGCGGGGAGGGCGAGGATGGGGAGCGCGGGCCAGGACAGAAGCGGCGCCCGCTGAGTGGCTCCGCAGGCACGTCCATGCTGTGTCCCCCGGGCGCTCTTGCCCACTGTCCGCTCGGACCCCCCTTCCCATGCCCCAGAGGGGGCCCCCCAGGGGACCTGTGTGCATCCACCTGGAGCCCCTCTAGCCCCGCCCACCGCCCACCTCCTGCCGGCTCCGGGGAGCCGGGCGACAACCTCTCCGCCACCCTCGGAGGCGGGTGGGAACGCTGGTGCCTGGCTCGGGAGGCTCCTGGAAGCCCCGGTCACGGATCACTGCACTCAGCCGTCGGATTGAAGGGGCCCTGGGCGAGCGCGCCTGCACGGCCGGACCTGCCGGGCCGCTCTGGATCCAAGCCAGCCGCCCGGCCCTGCCCGGCCCAGCCGCTGGGGCGCCGGGCGGCCCCGAGCAGCTGTGGACGGAGGACAGGAGTTCGGTCGGCCTCAGCTTCTCCTTCCGGCTGCCACGAAGGGCAGGGCCCCTCGGGGACCGGAGGTGGCCTTTCCTGAAGGGAGGCAGGCTCAGCGTGGCCAGAGTCCCTGGGTGGGCACCCCGGCCTGCTCTGCGGACAGCGTCCCACCCGGGTCTTGTTTAGAGTGAATCACTTGGAAGGGACCTGAAACCGTATCCTGCAGGAAATGAAAGGGCCAGGAAGAAACCAGGTCAAGCTTCATGGATTCAGGCCACCAGGAAGGAAGGCAAGGAGCGCGAGGTTTATGGAGTATCTTCTCCACGCCGGGCACGCTCGGCGCACGTGAAACCTCGCCCTTCCAGCGACGAGGTCGGGCTTTACTCCTTTCACAGGTGGGCCAAGACAATACGTGATTGGCTGGTGGTTACCTAAGCGGCAGGTGGCACAGCTAGGATGCAAATCCAGGTGTGCCCAACTCCAGAGTTGAACTCTGTTCTTCATACCCAAGACCGTCAATAAACTGATCTGATGGTGGCCTCCAGACACCCTCGCCTAAGCCCCAACCCAGGAGCACAGAAGCACACAGCATGGAAATGCTCAGAGGCTACCTCCCTCTAAGAGGCAGTAGAGCGTAGACTCAAGAGCATGTAGCCCGAGTTCAAACCCCGGTTCTGCACTTACAAGCTGTGCGACTTCAGGCAAATGTCTTAACTTCTCTGTGGCTTAATTTCTTCCTATGCAAAATAGAACTATGGACGGTCCACCCTCGGAGCTTCACAGTGAGGATGAAAGGAGGGATTCTGGGTAAAATGTTTAGGCCGGTGCTTGAATGTTGTAAGTGTTCAATAAATTGTAGCTATTATTGTTATTACTGTTACTATCAATGTCAACTCAAATGTCAGAGACCCAGCTCCTGTCACCAGACCTTCCTTCACCAAATCCCCTTGTCTAAACCCCAACCAAGGAGCAGGCTTTTCGGCAGGTTGCTGCTCAGGGCGGTCCCGCAGAGAGAGCTGAGTCAAGCAGGAGGCGAGGGCTGGGTGACTGAAAATAAACACTCATCAGCAGACCACACACTTCACCTCTTGCCCCTCCCACCGGGAACGGAGCAGGAGAGCATGAGGATTCCTCATCCCAGTGGAGTCAAGGCAAACATGTTTTTCTTCTTCAAGGGAGAGGAGGCCACGTGAAACCAAAGGCAGGCATCCCCAGACTACCACCCTGGATGTCACCTAGTCATTTAGGCAGCCGCACCTGATACAAACGTGGGGAGGAGCCGGGAGCTGGGAAATCTGGGGATCATCAGCGGTTAGGAGGCCATGGGTGGGCACATGAGCCCAGAGAGGGGTCCCATGCGCAAAGATGCACGAACACGCCTTAACTCAAGGGCCCTGGCCTCTGCGGGAGCCACAACCCTATTCAACCTTCCCCCCAGGACACAAGACACAGAGCCACAGGGCTTGGGGGACTCTAAAAGGAACACAGAGTCAGACACAGATTCCCACATAAGGTCCCTGGAGACCGGACCCTCCTTCACCCGCCACCAGGACTACGCCCAGACCCTCTCAGGGTGGTGAAAGTCCATTTTCTTTTGAAAGACAAAAGCATCTCCCCCTTCCTCCTTCCTCATGGGCCTCTGCCATAATGTGTTTCTGCAGGTTACCCGTTCTGGTATTTAACCCACGATCCTGCCAAGGAAGCCTCCGTCTGGGTACCCCAAGGGCCCCGGGTTGCAGCCACACTAAAATAGGATCACACCTTTTAAAAGATATTTCCACCTCGCAGCCTGAAATCAGACTTCACCTTTCTCCCATCCTCCACAACCACCATGCTGGCCCTCTACACACACACACACACACACACACACCCGTTTCGCTACCAGACTTCCCTAAGCCAGTTTAATTGAAAAGGCATGATTTAGGCTAATTGACAGCAGATGGGTTCGGCTGCAAAACGCAGAGAAGCATTTGCTGAACATGATTTACAGCAACGAGGCAAAACTTTCTCCTTTTTATATCTTTCTTCGAGCTCCACGGCCAAAACACCTCAGCAGAAATGAGAGGAGAAAAAAAAGTAATTAGTGTTTAATTTTTTAACAATTTTTAACTCCCTTTTTAATTGCTTTACATAAACCTGTCCTAGAATTTTACAGCCTTCAAATCTCTGTCTAAGTCTGGTCCTTGTTTCTGGTTTTAATTACAGGGAGGCTTGTCTGGCACATTAAATTAGAAGAAGAAGAAGAAAAAAAAAAAGAAACACACACATGCACAATTTCAGAAATATTTTTCTGTTGGACTCCCAGCTGAACATCTAATATTTCAGCGTGCGGACGGGAAACTCGGCCCGGGAGGGCTCTGGTGGAAGGAAAGTAGACTAAGGGCTTCTGCAGCATTATTGCATCACCTCCTAAACTGTCTCTTACTGTTATTAGGATTGAGAGACCAGTCATAGGACAGCGTCTGATAGCCCACAGTGACCCTGGACACCTCAGTTTTGCTCGGAAGGCTTCCCAGAGAAGCTGGGCGTGTGCAGATATCTTAGGCTTTGGGCAGACCTGAGGTTCTTATTTCCAAGCCAGGCCATCAGATCTTCTGCTTACTCCTCGGCAGTCCGTTTTAAGCAGGACAGGGACCAGTGAGGAACACAGCATGCACAAAACGAAGGAGATGGGCCCCCGCAGTGCAGGGCGGATGGGAGCAGATTCAGGCTGCGGGATGACCCGGAGGCTGCCCCTTTGCAGAGAGAGCCAAAGCCGGGCCTGGACCTGCAGTGACCGGCGGGACTTCCCGTGGTTGCCAATATGGCAGCCACTAGCCTCCATGTGCTGGTTTAAACTGAAATGAAGGAACCTTTAATAAAATCTAAAATTCCATTCCTCAGTTGCACTAGCCGCATTTCAACTGCTCTGTAGCCTCCTGTGGACAATGGCTCGTTAATGTACGGTACACATGTAGTGTATGGTACACACTGTATATCATATAGTGCACACGTGGGACGTTTCCATCTCCGAAGAAGGTTCTGTGGCACCGGGGTGCTCTGGAATCTTGCTATTGAAAGTGTCGGTGGTGTGGGCGTCCCCGGGGAGGTGGCTGGAAAGGCAAGATCTTGGGCTTCACCAAGACTTGGAAACTGCCTCCTAACAAGACCCCAGGTGATTTGAACACACATTCAGGGTCACATCCCTGACGCAGTGTGGCTGGCTGGGCCTGGAACGGAGGAATGGTCCGTGGATCCCCTTCAAGGTGTGCTCAGAGCGTGCAGATGCGGGGTAAGGGGGGGGGCGTGCCATAAAATGTCCTCAGGACACAACCCCGCAGGGCTGAGGCTCCCCGGCTTGTGTTCATTAGCTCTGAGGCCCCAGACCCCCGTGGCAGACCCTGCCCAGGCCTGCCCTGGGTCCCTCCAGAACTCACGCTGGGAGGCAGAGGGCTGCCTGGCGCCGCTGGGCGGGCAGCTCTGGGGATGGGGCCAGGCCAGCACGGGCTCCCCCCACATGGTCATTACCTCCCGAAAACCCGGGAGTTATTACAATTAAAACACGTTGCAGGGGGGAGAGGGGGCTGGGAGGAGGTCCCGTTAGGAAGGAACACCGGGATTAAAAGAAATTAGGGCAGTTGCCATGGCGACACAGCCAGGCCGGGCCTACCCTGTGGTTATTTCAGTGGGAACGAGATGGGGGCAGATGGGGTTGGGAAGGGGGGTGCTGGGGAACCGTACCCAGCTGCACGGCTCAGATCTCTGCTTTTCCCTTCAGACTGGGACACAGCAGCCCGGGAAATTCTCCCGAGGCTGATTCCTGATGGCCTTCCCGTTCTCTGGAACGACTGCTTATCCCGTGGACCATGGTGCCCCAGGAAGTCTACACCCCAGGCCTCAGTCTGGTTTCTTTTGAAACCAGGAAACTCCCAAGAGGCCCCCTGCTCTCACGACCTCGTGGGTGGAATGACCTGGCCTGGTTTCCTATCAGCTCAACTCCGGCGATTAGGAGACCCGGGGAAACCCAGCCACCCATTTCTCTCACCTGAAACGGGAAGCACAGGGGTGTGACGGGCGGGGTTGGAGAAACAAGGGGTGGGGATGTCTTGGAAGGGGGCCCATGCTAATGTGGGAGACAGAGATCCGTGCCGGGGCCGCCTCCAGGTACCAGCAGAGGACTGGGGTCCTTGCAGAAGGGGAAGCCTAGTTTGGTACAGCTACAGGGCCTGCAGAAGAGAAAACCGTTATTAGCTCTCCGTCTCGCTGCTGGTCTCCGGGGGAGGCCCAGCAGCCCTGAGCAGGACGGAGAGGCTGTTTGGACACCTCTGGGGGAGCAGGAGAGGATGGGCTGGGGCGGGGTGATGGGGTGATGGGGTGAGAGGGATCCAGTCTGCTTCTCCAGGCCGCGTAGCCGGCAAATCCCCATCTTCTCCGGTCTCATTTCCTCTCATGCCACCTTAGTGGGCTCAGGCCACGGGGAAAGGGCTAAAAGCACTAGCCCAGGTAGAGGGGTTTCACACGTAGGGAGGTTGGCTTCCATCCTGAAGGTTAACCTGACCCCAGGCAAGTCCTTGGTCCTCCTCAGGCACCCAGGCTGGAGACCTGTGAGCTGCCAAAGCCGCGGGCAGGAGACCCCATCTCGGAACCCTCTCCTCTCCTGGCCCCTCCCTCCCTTTTGAAGGCTGACTAGTTCCAACCCCAGAAACCACTGTCCCTCATCCTGAGCTTCCGCAGAGCTCTCCCTGTTTGTATTTGCACCATCCAAGGTGCTCCTATGTAAAATGCATGGCGTCGATGGTAGACCCAAGTGCAAGACTTGCCTCAGTCACGGACTCAGGGCGTGAACCTGGGCGCCTCCGTCAACATCTCCAGCTCACTTTCCTTCTCTGCCAAAACACCATCTCATTCACAGCGTCATCATGAGGATATGAGATGGTGGACTTCTGCCGCAACCAGCCTTCCCAATTTGCCCCAGTCCCGGGGGCTCTGGCGATGCAGAACTTTCAGTTTTAAAATCAGGACAGTCCCCGGCAAACTGGGACATGTTGGTCACCCTTCCAGGTACATGGTGTGCGTCTTGGAGGTCCAGCTACTATTGTATGTAGGGCCTTTGCTCCCTTGTAAAATTCTTTATACATTGTATGTATGTACACAAAAGTATGCATATATATATATATACACACACATACATACATGTGTACATATAGGCATGTGCCTTTTCCAAAGAGATAAACTGGGAGGTAATTATTCACATGTCAAAAAGAATATTTACCTGGCAAAATGATAAAATGTAGCATTCTTGGGACTCTGTAGATGGAAAATTCAGAGAAACTAAGCTGATGGATTAGAAAGCGACGAGCAGTCCATTTCCCAACTGAGATCCTTTCATTTCTGGGCGAACCCCACAGCATTTCTAGAAGATTCTTTTGCACCCAGCATTGCTTCCCTCTTTCTGGGGGGGAAGCCGAGCACACAGCCGCCACTGCCAGCCGCTTGTCTGGGGAAGTGCTGTCAGGAGCGGCGGTTTTCAAAAGGCTCCTGGGTGTGCTCAGCCCGGATGGGAGTTCTGAGCTGGCGTTAGCTTTTCATCACACAAGCACCCTGTTTATTTTTCTGCCCTCACCTCAGTTCAGAGAGTTCATAGACTGCCAGGTTTTAGCAACTCTGAAAGAAACTCCAGGTGGAGAGTTCACACACAAATCGAAAGCACCAATATCATGTCATCTTGCCCAAGACTTTTTTTTTTTTTTTTTACCACTTAGCTCTCGGAACAATGCGTAAGAGGGGATAGGAGAGAAAGGGCGGGAATGACAAAGGGGTCCCCATCCCCTCCCGGCCCACGTCCATCTTGAAAACCCAGAGGCACAGCTGACTGGTGCAGGCAGCTTGGCCCTGTAAGGGGCTTTCAGGAGGGATGGAGTGCCGCAGGGCAGGCCAAGTTGCAGTCCTAGCTGCTGGGCCATCATCCCTGGCTCCACCACAACGGACCCCCAGCCTGGAGCTCCAGCAGCAAAGGCCAGCTGGGCAAAGCGGGTGGCACCGAGGACCCCGTGTCTCTCCACCTCCCCTCCCCTCCACCTGATGCTCTCAGGTGCAGCCGGAGCCCTGTGGCTACGGTCTGTTTCCCGAGCTTCGCTCACTCCCGGTTCAAACCGGGAAGAGAAAGGGTCCAGCTGGAAACACATCCTTTCTCCTTCAAGGTGAGGTGACAGCGGGGCCAGCACAGCCAGGGGGGAGGATATTAGAAGGTGCTGAAAAGGGAGAACTCTCTTTTCTGCTCATTGGAGGGATCAAAGTCCTTATTTAATTAAAAGAAGGCAGATCACCTCTGTGCTCCCCGGAGCCCCAGCCTCCCCAAGGCCAAAGCAGCCCCCGGCTTAAGGCTTGTATCCAAGGGAGCCGCAAATGGTCCACCTGCCCTGTAACACCGGGCAGTTGTGCCAGGGACTTTGCAGTGATGTCTGGTCTTATTAGCTCTGACTGTCATTTGGTGAGAAGTGCCCCCTGCATCTCCGAGACTAAGGCTCAGTCTTATTTGGAAGAGAAAACTGAGCTAAAGGATTCCTGAGCCCCTGCCCATACACCCCATCTCCATCCTACCTACTTCTTCCATTGAGTTTATCAAGCTACTTTGAACTCTCTCTCTCTCTCATCTTTAACCTCTTACAGGAGACGATGGGCCTTTTTTGTGTGCCTTTGTATCCCATGCACACAGTAAGCACTACATAAATGTTCGTCTACCTAAACAGATTCTTTACAGCTTTCCTACTATGTCTGTCCAGGGGGCACAAAATCTCTATGGTACCCAGGCCAACGCCCCAGGAATCCAGGCAGGGTATCCTGGCCTTTCCTTGCCCCTCACCTCTCCTTTTCCACAATTTTCCCGAAGGAGGCCCTCCTCACACCAATTAACAACGAAAAACTGCAAACAAGCCTCAGAGGAAGAAAAGTAGTAAAGAGAAAAAACAAACAAACAACAACCGGGAGAAAAGAAAGAATGCAATGTGCATGAGTCCAATAGACCATGAGCTAGCATATCCCAACTCCCCCCCACCACCACCCCCCCAGGGAACCAAACAGGAAATCTAGAATCATTACCAAATGCACTTCCCCTTCATGCCTTGCCCCAGGCCCCCGGGGTCAAGGATGCTCAGGCCCAACTAACCTGCTGGAAGCCGCAGGAGGGTGGGGCTTTGATGGATTGATTGGCATTTCCTCCCTCTCTCTTCCCTCCTGCCCTCTTGATAGGCTTTCTCTGTGGATGGCTGGTGGGAAGGGACGGAAGCCTCTTGCTGCCTCCGGGAAGCCACAGGGCTCCGGGCTTTTCCACGCAAGCCTCCCACGGTGCTGCCACAGAAGGGGGCAGGCAGCTGGTCTCCCTTGCCCCACTCTGCAGGGAACCCTGTGACAGCCCTGGCTTTGGGAGCAAGACCTCTTGCTCTTCAAACAGATCAGAACTTTTGGCATGAAAATAAAATCTGTTCCAAGGAAGCAAGTTGTAACCCTTTTGGAGTAAAACGCAGGCCACGAGATCGAAGTAAAAAGTCAGCAGAAACCAGAGCTACAGGGACCGTGAGTTCAAGTTCATTCTCCATGGGTTATTCCTTCTGCGCGGAGCACAGCCAAGGATTGCTCCCCGGCTCTGTGCTAGCTGTCTCACCAATCCATCGAGGGTCACCCAACTCTTTTCCGTCGGGGGCCAGAGATAAATATTTTCGGCTTTGCAGGCCCCAGGGTCGCTGTTGCAAATGCTCAACTCTGCCATTACAGCACGAAAGCAGATGCAGACAATACATAGATGAAGAGGCGGGGCTGTGTTCCAATAAAACTTTATTTATAAAAACAGGCAGTCGGCCAGACTTGACCTGCCCACGGGCTATAGTTTTCTAATTTCTTGGCAAAGATTGTGCAGACAACAGGGTAATGTGATAGTTAAAGAGTATGGCCTTTGAAGTCAGGCGGACCTAGTTCATACCTCCGTCCAAGCCTTATTTATTAGCTGTGTTACCTTGGGCCAGTCACTGAACTCAATGAAGCTCAACTTCCCCATCTTTAAGATAGGATACTAATGCCTGCCTCATGGGGTACTGTGATGATGAAATGGACTAACAAAAATCGCCTGACACTCAATCAATGCTGGCTGTCAGTCATTCTCGTCATGAGGGAAAGGAGGTGGGTGGCTTTGAGTCTTTCGTGGTTGGAAAAGCCTCTGCACACATGGGTGATGAGGGTCCGCAGTGGCTTTCTGTGCAAAAGTTCATTTCCTGAAATTTAATATTCCATCGATTCCCTTCGTGACATGAAATCAGCGCTTGCACATTAGAATCATCTGAGGGGTTTTTCAATCTCATTGCCCATGCTGCAGCCCGGGCCAATTAAACCAGAATCTCTGGGGGTGAGACACCCCCCCCCCCCACTCCCAGCCATCCAGTTTATTTTAAAGCTACCCAGACGATTCCAGTGTGAAACCCAAGCTGAGACCCACTGGACTACTCGGATGCAGACAACACGGAAGAATACTCTCTTCCTTCTTGCTCCAGGTATGGTCCAGGCACGGGCAGCGTCAGCCTCACCTGGGAGCTTGTGAGAACTGCACACTCGGGCCCCACTCCGGACCTGCTGGATCAGACCCTGCATTTGACAGAATCTCCAGGGGTTTCCTGTGCGCATCCAAGTTTGAGGAAAACCAATCTATTCCACATGGGCCCCAACAGGCTTGGCGCATTATCAGAATCCCTTGCAAAGCTCAGAACATTCCTAGACCTCATCACCAACTCACTGAATCTGAATTACCATGGGTGGCCCAGGGCTTGGTACTTTCCCCCAATATTTTATTTGAAACCGTTCAAACACATAGAAATGTTATACCTGCATACCCACCTAGACTCTGTGACGTCAAGATGCCCCTATGTTTCGTCACATATCTATGCATCTATCCATCCATCGACCCATCTTACTTTTTAAACATAGGTCAAGGTAAAATGCAGACAGCAGGACCCTTCAGCCCTAAATATTTCAGTATGTACATGACATCGCTAATTTTTAACAAGGTTTCCTTGATGAGGCTATTCATCTAGGGACAGTCTTTTCCTCTGTCCAGAAAGAACAGTACTTAAGACTTGGTAAAAAGCATTCCTCTCCCTCCTAATTTTAAAAAAGGGATACTTCAGCCTCTCTCGGTGCTATCACTTTCAGTATTACCAGATGATTTCTGGTGTTTGACCTACTTCCACATTGCTCCATGAATCCCATCTCCTTTTTCCCTTGGTAGGACGTTAGAAGACAGTCACTCACTATTATCTCTACCGGATATCTTGTATTTAACTCTGTTAGTCACTGGACGCTCCAAAACCTCCCCTGGGGGACTTCCCCGGTGGTCCAGTGGTTAAGACTTTGCCTTCCAATGCAGGAGGCGTGGGTTCGATCCCTGGTCAGGGAACTAAGATCCCACATGCCATGTGGTGCAGCCAAAAACTTAAAAAAAAAAAAACAACCTCCCCTGGTGCTTTCCCTCCAAAAAGCATCTCCTGGCAAAACACTGGATCTTTTCAGCAGTGCATCTGTGGAAACTAATAGCCTTCCTCTGCACTTTCCAATTCTGTAGCTGAGAAGCTGTGGAAGAGGCTTAAGGACAACACGCTCTATTGCTGCTACTTCCAGGTTTTGGAAAACCGTGGACCAGAGAGCAGCGATCTTAACTATACCTCTGGTTTTCCCTCCATCTTGGGTTTACTTGGACCGTTACCTGCCGAATACAAAACTCCAAACTCTGTCATTCAGGGCTGATGTGAACCCCAAAACTTATCAGAGATATGTTTCTGCTAGTTTAACCCAGAAAGGAGGCTGGCCCCAGGACACAAGGCAGGACCATTCATTCTAGTCAACAACTCAAGCGGTTTTAGGAAAGAGGCTCTGCCATTCCAATAGTGCACCAGCTCTGCAGAATCTTTCAGAATCTTAGAGGTGGGGCTGCATTTCGAGCCAGTCCAGCCCGCAGCCTTCCAATCCTCCCCAAGGCACTCAGACAGACAGTCATCAAAGCCCTCAGGATAAATTAATCAGAGTGATTGCCCAATCATTGCCCAGCGATTCCCAAATACTCTTTTCAACAATCTACCAAAAGGCTGTCCCAGAGTCTGAACACCGCCCAACCACACCAAGTCACTCTGTCTTACATAACAAGATAGAAGGGCCAAGAGTGAGGCAGTAGTCACTCAGCATTTTCACCTACAAACCTAAAAAGGCCTGGGTTCTCTGACCCCCACCCCGGCCTGCTTCATGTCCGGACCACCCACTCTCTGTTTGCAACTGTCCCTCCACCCTTGAAACCTGACACCCTCCTCTGTAGGAACCACCCATGTTTAAACAAATAAATATCCCACAGTAACCAGTTCCCCGGTGGGATTCAAATAAATGTCCCAGGAAGGAGTAAGGGGGGAGGGCGAGGGTACCCTGGGCCTCTGTGCAGCTTGGCGGCCTCAGAGCGTCCTTGGGCGGGGGTTTTGCTGCAACCATTGGGTCCGTCGGTGCTTATGTCCAAGACTAGCAATGAGACCCACCCCCCAAATCGGGGAGGGACTTCATGGGTTGAGGGGTTCTGTACATGCCTCCTGGGGAGGTGGCAGCTGCTGGAACTCGGGAAGGAGCGGCAGGGATGCTGGAGAGCGGGTGCTCAGTCAAAGAGGAAGACCCCCCCCCCGAAGCTGTGCAGAGATTCCCTCTGAGCTCCGGGGTAACTCAGCCATAAACCCTGAATTCCCACTGCCATTTGGGAGGGTGGAAGGGTGGGTGGCGGAGAGGAGAAGGAATCGGCTCTCGATGACTCAGAAACACTTAAATATAACCCAGAGACTCGCCTGCAGTGAGGAGGGGATGGGTGGAGAGAAGCAGGAGAGACCCACAAGTCAAAAATCTCCTTGCCTCTGACTCAATGGAGAAAACCACCGGGCGTCCTCGGTTTCACGGAACGCGGACGGCTGGGAATAAAGGCTCAGCTCTGTCACGGGTCGGTTGGTCCACAGAGTCACTAATGAAAAGGATCTTCAAGCGTATCTGAGAAATCAGAGGGAAGACGACAATTGCCCCATTGCCACTTTAAGAGAAACTCCAGGAGTGGCAGCCTCCCCCCAAACTCCCAGTGGAGGCAGGAGAGGCTGGCCCTCCCTCCTCAGAAGCTGCCCAGTGGGTTTATGGATGGAGGAAAATGTGGACGAGACCGTGCTAGAAAGCTGGCCGCACACCACTAGTGCATAAGGAAGAGAGGGGGGATGAGGGTGACCACGTTTCAAAAATAAACACAAACCCCAAAATAAACACTGTTAATGGAAGTGACTAATCAAGGGTGTGCTGAACTTGGTGGTTCTTGATAAGATACAGGGGGAAATGCACTTGGAAAAAATAACAGATTTTTTTTCCCCGTTTGATAAATAAAGCAATGGGGAGAGGGCAGGGGGGTGATGAGGGTTCATGCTTGTTTCAACCTGGCAGCAGAGGTTGAAAAAAAGCACAGTTTCTCAATCCTGACACTATAGACATTTGGGGCCGGATAATCCTTTGTAGTTGGGGGCCTGTCCTGTGCATTGTAGGACGTTTAGCAGCACCCTGGGTCTCTCCTACTAGATGCTCATAGTACCCTCCCCTCTAGCTGTGACAACCAGAAATATCTCCAGACACTGCAAATGGCCCCTGGGGTGCTGGGTAGGGGGACAAAACCACCCTTGGTTGAGAACCAGTGGTTTCAAATCCGGAGCACGGCTGAGTTTGAAAGTCACCTACGGGCTCCTGGAAGGGCTCAGAAGGACCAGGCAGCTGGCCAGCAGGAAAGGGATGTAGCGTCTCATGCATTTGAACATTCGCTGGTCAGTAATGCTGTGCGCCAGCAGGAAGCCACCCACTGGCCTCCAGACCCACACGCCCAGAATCCTGTGGGTTAGGGAGGCCCTAAGATTTAGCCTGTTAGCAAGTGGGTACACAACTCTACTGCTTCCAAAGTTCTCGAAAAACTGTTGCCATTGGTCTCAAAGTTGCCTTGGCCGGGAAGGTGAGTGACTCTGGGCCATTTCACAGAAGAATTCTGCAGAGAAAGGACATCAGGGGTGCCAACTGGAGTCCAGTGGGCAGAGCCAGCTGTGTCACTCAGCTCCAAAGGGAGCTGCACGGGGGCCCATGGGAGTCACTTCTCAGACACCAAGTTTCTCTCGCAAGACAAAGACTGATGCGAGGGCAAGGGATGGGAGAGGGTTTTTAAAGACACAGAAATCCCTTGGCCACCCACAACTTTCTCTCTGCCCACCAAGTTTCCTGTATTTAGCACAGCTGTCTCTTTGGTGGGGGAGGGGGAGGATTATTCAAGTCCTGTAAGCAAAGCGTCAAACAAACACCTCCTGCGCCATCTTTGCTGGCAAGCACCTCCACGGGAACCACCTTTAGTCCAGGCTGCCCCTGTTTCCAGAAGAGAATCGCATCCGAGGTCATTCTGCACCCACGCAGCCTGGCCTGCTGTGTCATGAGTCCACGGGCAGCACACATCACCAAAGCGGGTATTTGCTGCAAAAGGGCTTTCTGTTGGACGGACTCGGGAATTTTAAAATGTCGGGTGCCTATGTCATTTTGCAAGAGGGAAAATAGTTCCAGGTGCTGCTACCTCACCTCCGTAAGCTCTGCCCAGAGATGGGCTGCTGGGCTGGAGGGGAAAGGTGATGGATGGGGACGAGATGAAGAGGGGTGAGAAGGTTATTGGCTGGTGCATCCTGCTGTGAGTCTTCGCCTTTGCCTCTCCCTCCCTCCACCCCCAATTCTGGAAGCCACCTCTCCGCCTGGCCGGGTGCTCTCCTCCTCAGCAATCTGCTTTCCACCAAAAAAAAAAGTGTTCTAAATAGAGCGGAACTGAGAATGGGATGCAGCCCGGATGAAGTCTTCCCCACCCTGGAGAGCTCAGCGTCCCCGGTGGAGGGCTGGTCCACCCCCAGTGCCTCTTATTCAAAGCATTCTTGACCCTGGAGCGCCCAACCCTGACGGCAGGCATGAAGCTACCATGAATGGATTTTGCTTCTACAGCACTTTGCCTGGACTGGATCCTTCCTCCCTCCTAGGCTTTCCAGGTACCTGCTCTGGCCTCCTCTCCCTGCAGGTACTACCCTCTAGGCACCCAGAGAACCCTAGTCCAGGTGGGGACCAGAGGCCCGATGCATCAGTGCTCACCATCAACTTGCCGAGTGAGGTTGGGTGGCTTAATTGACCCACCTGAACCTCAGCATTCCCCAAACCGAGGTCCACGAACAAGGACTGCAGTCTCTCATCACATCAGATTGTTGAATACTAATTTTTATTAAGTTAGAAACTCCCATTGCTCTCAAAGGGGCCTGGGCACCAGGCTGGGGGTGGACCTTTAGACATATCTCCTCCTGTGTTCTGGAAAAGTCTACCCAAGGCTCATCCCCACCAGGCACAGAGCCAGCAGCACGTTTTGGGGTCGAGGCTCAGCACATGGTTCTGTGCATTTCACTCATTAACACACACGAACAGGATTATTCCCATGCCAACCAGGTTTTATTAATGAGGGCCTCACACCCCCTGGAATAAGAACCCTTCAGCCCTCAGAAGGCAGGGCCGTGAGAAAACCCACATCTTCCAAAGAGGAAAGTGTCTCCAACATCCTCCAAGGGGCGAAGGGTCTCGCTTCGCCCTTCCCCACGTCACCAACTCGTGACCCAGGTAAGGCCCAGGACAAGTGACCCTGTGACAGCTCTGGGATGTCTCTGGGAGAAGGTTTGGGAGTGGCAGTTGGGAAGGCCATTTGCAGGCCGGGGCTCGTGGGGAAGCTGTGGTGGGGTGGCAGGGCGCACCCTCCACCCCCCGCCCCTTCCTGGTGCCACCCTGAGTCCAGTCTTTTAAGGACTCCAAAGCCAGAGCCACCCCGTGTCTTGTCCGTGAGTCAGCGTCACTCCGCTCCTCAGGGCCTCTCTGAATTCAGCACCGCCAAGAACACCAATTCATCCAACCAGGCGAAGGCAAGGAATTTAGAAAGTGAAGTGAACTTAGGCAGAAAGTAAGTTATCACCCACACTGACCACTGTCTGCTTAGGGTGTGCCTTCCCTTCCTCCATCCCAGCACAGAAGGAAAACAGGGCAGAGGGGAATGAGGAGGGGGAGGGGGAGTTTAAAATATGCAAATAGGGGCCCTTCATAACTATGCGTTTCTAAACAAGTAAACAAGAATAATCATTGTTCCAAGTTGTTTGCTTCTTTTTTTTTTTTTTTTTTCCACCAGTTACATCTATTTCAGAGCTAGGAAAGAATAAGTTAATCCTCTCTATCTCCTTTCTTACAAGCCTGGTTCAGAGCCCTGGAAAAAAAATTAAAATGCTGAAACAAGGTATTTTTTCCCCTCTGGATGAACTGCTTTACAATAAGCTACCTGCTGGGGTCAGGAAACCTGAGATCAATGGCTTTCTGCTCCCACGAAAACTCACAAGGGGGATTCATGCTGAAGAGCTTTCTCAAAGAGACGGTCACCCACACACAAACCTTTGTATCTGTTCCAGCTTTTATTTGAAACCATTTCTCTCCTCTGCTTCACCTCCTTCCCTCCTTCCTTCTCCCCGGAGAGCAGCTTCCATCCAGGGCAAGATGCCCGCCATGTCCTTGCCTTGTCTGGAGGTGAAGGAGTGATGGAAGAGACGAGAGAAGGAAGGCTTGGGGGGTTGCTCCCAGTGCCCCGGGAGGGAGCACAGTTTCTTTACTATTAGGTGTCTGATGCTCAGAAGGGGGAGAAACGGTCAAAATCAAAATAAATAGCCAACGGAAATAGGCAGCCGCTCCCTGGGAATGGTAATTGCCCAGAATGAACGTTTATCCAAACACATGAGGAAAATGGTTCCTGGTGAAGGACCGGGCTAGGAGCGCTCCTTACTGGAAAGTAAATTTGTTTACCACGTTTTATTTGTTCCTTAGTTTTTAATGCTGTTCTGGCCCCATCTCCTGTAAACAGACCAGCTTTTCCATTCTCCGGCGGTGCCAGGAGAGCCGAAGACAGAACAGACGAGCTGGTGCCAGAATCCTGAGCGACTGAGGTCTCACAGCTACAAGAACCCACACCCAGCCGGGGGGCTGAGAGAGGAGCTCGCTGGTCTGCAGTGGAGAAGAAGGGTGTGATGTGAAATCTAGGTGTGGAAATGGGGAGAAGGCGGCCTGGCTTGTGAGATCAGCTCCTTTCTCTGCCCGGGTAGAGGAGGCAACAGAAAGGGCTTCAAGAACTCAATGTGTATGTCTGATTGAGTAGTCTGCAGGGCTTCCTTAGTCAGTTGAGGCAACTGACAAGTTCTGGAGAGAACCTGGACTTGGGGAGAAAAAGCTTGACCGGTATTAGAGTCAGATGAAGCTGATGTGGTGCTGAGGGTCCCCAAGAAGGAGAATCACCGTTCCGAGGGCTGGTATCCAGGCATCATCATCTACACTCTTGGCTGGCAACCCAGCTCTAGCCCCCAAACCAAACCGAACAACCGAAAGGGCTCCCCACAGCTGGAGAGATTCAGTGATGCCTTGTCCACACTGGGGAAACGTAGATGTAGTGGCGGGGTTCACATTTGAAGTCTCCTGCTACCCAGGCGCAGAAATCACGTGAGCCCAGAGTCACGGCAGATGGGCCCATACAGTTCCACGTTCAGAGCGTAGAGCGAAGAGCCCACATTTATCGAGCGCCGCGTCCCTGGCACCGTTCTAAGTGCCACGCCTGCAGTAACTCATCTAAACCTTGCAACCACCTTACGAAGCAGTTTAAAGATGAGGTTAAGTTACTCCTTGGACGTGTCACTGCAAGAGGTCTGGTGATGTCCTAAGACAGGAACCTGAGTCTCTGAATATCTGCATGAAAAAGAGCATCCTGTTTCCACCACAGCCAACTCACATTCCCCCTGGAAAATGAATGGGAAATCGGCATTAGGTAAAACAACAGAGATTTGGGGCTATTTTGTTACAGCAGCCTACAGTGACTAATACAGTTTGCACAGAGAAACTGTACCACTGCCCTTAGGGCAGGGGCCTTACGGGGTGTACTCTAGGGCAAGTCATTGAACCTCCCTCACCTTACTTTCCTCACCTGTAACAAAGAGGTCTTAATACCATCTCACAAAGTTGCTGTGATTCCAATCAGACGCTTTGGCGGGACCTTTTAAACCGTAAAGCACTGTATGTAAGAGGTTGGGCTGTATTCTTTCCTGAACCGCCTGATTTTTCTTGGCCAAGTGTCTTACCATCTCTTGAATGTCTGAAATTGGTCTTGGTGACCAGAGCCCACAGATGACCCCCACTTTGTCCAAATTCTAATTTTACTCATTTGTACAAAGAAGAGGGGGTGGTCTTTGAGTTCTTCTCTTCCCTCAAAAGGTGAAACTTGTGCCGACCTTTCTGCTCTCCTCCCCACAGAAGTGTTGGTTCATCAGATAGCAAATGGGAACAGACTCTCCTCTCCCGGGGTGTGCTTGCTCTCAAATGGTGCGTCTCCCACCTTTGCCTTCTGTCCCCCAGTGGTAAGCCCTAGAACCCAGGAGGTCCGTCCCCATTAGGGGGGCTGCTCATCATCATCCAACTTCTCTGTTTGCGACTTGCTGGAAACGTTCATGACAGGGCGAAGAGCAGGCAGCCTCATCCACCCAGATTCTCCAGTGATACTAACCGTGAGTTTATTTGGCAAATGCGCTTGATGATTTTGTGTGTGCCATTCTTGTCTGACCAGACTGTAAGATCCCGAAGGCAAAAGACATCTCATATCTGTTGTGTTTTTCTTCTGTATTTCTCCCTATTAGACACTGTGAGATTCTTTAGAAATTCTGACCTCAACTTTTGATTTTAAATTTCTCTTTCCTACCTTAAAAATCACCCTAACTCTCAGATAACTGGCAAAAACCAGACATATTCTATTTCAGGAAGAGATTCTGCAGGGAAAGCAACCAATCAAGGAACAAGCACATTTTCTCTGCTGTTCAGAACACACTTTATTGATTAATAGGCAGACAAAAAACAGGCAACCTTAGTGGTATACACAGTAACAGATCACTAATAGGGAAAGTCAACTCAACATCTCCCTTGTATATCTACCAGGTAAAAGCCACTATGATACAACTTAAGAGCTCTGAACTTCAGGTGTCCAATGACCTTGGTATGAACCCCAGCTCTCATATATAAGACTTGAGCAAAGCCGTGGATCCCTGTACAGCTCTAATTTCTGAGGATGAGATGTCAATCACAGTGCCTGCCATGTGATCCTGAACATTATTGGGCATTTTAGGGATACATTTCAAAGTGTACGGAGTGACCCTGTTCCTGCTTTTATGAGAGAGAGAGACAGACAGACAGACAGACAGACAGAGGAACGTTGGGAGAAACAAGTTTAAAACAAGTTCAATATAAGCATAGTAAATGACATATGAAAGGTGTTCTGGTGAGGAAGGAGGGATCAGTGTTTTGGGGTACCTAGCCAGTGCCAGATGCTTTAAGAGAATATGTGACAGAGGGAGAGGTCACAACTGGTTGAGAGGGAAGAAGAAACCCAAGAAGGCGTCCTAGAGCAGGGAGCATTTGAAATGAGCCTTGAAGGATTAACAGGATTTCAGTAGCCTGGTGGCCCAACATAGATCTTTTAAAGCATAGACTCATCCAGGAAGAACTGCCAGAGGATTAAAACTCATGCTGAGTTCAATCAAAAATCACCACTGGAGTGTGAAAGGAACTTTCTTAATTAAGCAATTCCAGAACATTCCCAACTCTTGACTGCATGAGCAGTGGTGGGGAACTGCCCGTCATATCCGGGTGGGCTGGTAAGATGCCTTCTCCGTGGACAGTGACCAGGGTGGCCTGGAAAAGGGCATAGGGGTCTGACACGGAGCAACGCACCTTGGTGTGCTGTACCCCACAGTGGGTGGGTGTTAGCGAACACCACCCAGGAGACGCGAGTACCCCGGAACTGCAGTGCTTTAGAACAGACTGAAGATGCTTACGGCAAAGGGTAAAGAATGTGCCATCTAGTTTAGTTTCACTGCAGCTCATACGTGGAAACAGGATAGACTGGGTGGTTGTCTAGCTCCCGGAGGTCTGGATATCTCACTCCATGTGATACCGACCGGGGTTCTTGGCCTTCCTCAATCGATCGAAATTGATCAGAGGCCAGATAAGAAATTCAGGCAAGGCTTTACTGGGGCCCCTGCTGCAGTAGCGGGGAGCAAAACAAGTAACAGGTCCCCTTGATTGCTCCCTGAGGGGGTGTGAACTTGTTCCTTATATGGGGTGAGGGGAGGGGTGTGTCCAGGGGTTGGGCCGGAGCAGTGGCTGAGGTGGTCTGCCCACCCCTTTGGTGGTGCCGTGTGCAGGGGGGGCCTGCGCGGGACCCTGCTTTTGCTCCCGACACCTGTTTTCGCTCTTCAGAAACAGGCAGTTGGGTTTTTGGTCTCTTTGTATCTTGTTGTCCAGAACTTGCCCCAACTGTGCATGCACGCAGTTATTTTTAGTCCCTTATAGTTTCTTTGTATTTTGTTGCTCAGGAGTCGTTTGTCCAGGTGCAAGCACTGCAGCAAAGGGTCCCAGGTCCCGGGTGCCAGCCTGTCTCACATGGGGAGTGACAAGCTGATCAGTTCATCTTTCAGCACGTCAGGCTGGAATCATCTGTCACTGTGAAACCACTTAGAATAGGGAGATCTGTATCTTTTATCCAACGGCTGTGGTGATGCTTATTTTAAGTTTAATGAGAGGCAAGAGCTTCACCCAACAGCCTGGGACCTAACTTTTCGAAGAGCTCAAGGATGGAGGAGATGCCCAAGGACCACCTGGTGGGCTTGCAGCCCTGAGCCAGCGCGCCATGGCCAAGGGTAACCCCCAGGGCAGCCGGAGCCCTGAACACAGGCGACTTCACGCCCAGGACAACAAGTCTTCCGCATCCTGCGCTCCCCGCCTCTCCAAAACCCAGGCCTGAGCTACCCTTACCCTAGAAGGTGGGAGTGGGGGGCAGGCAAAGGAGGAAGGAAAGGAGAAAGAGACGGAAAACAATTTTTTAAAATAAAACCCTTCGGCAGAACCTGATAACCTGGAGTACACGGTGATCAGCGCTGGACAGCATACAAAAGCCAAAAGGGAGGTCCCAGGACAGGTCAACGTAAGACTTAATGTTTGCCTTTCGCTAAGCAAACTAAGAAATCCCCTACAGTTTTAGCCACGCAGAGCTCCCAGTTTTTATTTATTGGTCAAAACGGCAGGTGGGTTTTTTCCCCCTCCCAGTCACCCCAGGTAAACAGCAGTCCCCCTTCCCCTCTCCGGTCATCAGTCTGTGTGTCTATTTGCCTTCTCCCTCGACAGACTCTTGCTCCGTGTAGCTGACAACAAGGGCAAGCAGCTTTGAAGTAGTCTTTGGTAATGGACTTCCCAGGACAGCCCCATTTTTGGCCTGTGCAGCCGAAGGCAAAGGCAGAGAGAGCTACTTGTCAGACATCAGCTGCGTCAGGCAAGGCTTAGAACTTGACACATGGGAGGGACCTTGGAGGACCATCAAGGCCACCCACTCCACACTCCCCTCTCCCATTTTATTGATGAGAAAACTGAGAGCCGGAGAAAAGGCTTGAGTGATTTATACATGATCTTGGAGCAAGTTGAAGTTAAGGCAGAACTAGAGCCAGAGAGAAAAAAAAAAGCAAATCTTACCTACTGTATAGCACAGGGAACTCTGCCCAATATTCTGTAATAACCTAAATGGGAAAAGAATTTGAAAAAGAATAGGTACATGTATATGTACAACCGAATTAACTAACACAACATCGTTAATCAACTATGCTCCAATATAAAATAAAATTTTTTAAAAAAATAGCAAATCTCTTAAGTCATGAATTCTATCCAATATGGTGGCATTGTGGACGGCAGAGGCAGAAGAGGCTTTGGGGAATGTGTGGCCTGACTCCCTCATTGTACGTGGAAGGACTTAAGAAGGGGGACTTTCTGAGACAAAAACTTAGGTCTCCTTGTCTTCTGACTCTGTGCTTTTTATCAGCATAAGACACCTGGACCCAGAAATAAGATGCACTGTGGCTCAATATCCAATGAAGAAATTGACATTCGTGGACACTTGGCAGCCTATGAACCGCTCTTTAAAATTCTGCTTCCCCACCAGGTTGAATATCGTCCAACCTTCTCTCCCAGTTCTCTCCCACTCTGCCAAAAAGGTTGACCTCCCCCAGGCCTGGACCATCCCTCATCTGATGTGGGAAACAGGATCCCTGCATTAGTCAGAGGTAGATCTAGATAAGAGTGATGCTTTAGACCACTTCAGGCTCTGGGAATCTGGGATTCAACGTGGATGAGAAGATAAGAAAAGAGAGAAAAAGAGGAAATTGTTGCTTTTGGCACAGCAGTGGGACTTCTTCTGGAACCAATGACCGTGTGTGGGATATGAACGAAGGAAATATCTGCAATGAGTCCATCTTTTAAAAAAGAAAAATGACACCCCAGGAGCTGGCTAGCATTCCTTCAATGGCAGTGAAGGCAAGGAGAGTCAGAACAGGGGCAAAGACCCAGGTGCACAAGGTCGGGTCTTAACCTCTACACGTGTGTAATGAGAGTCCTTTCTAGGTGTTTGTGTGCTCATCTCCACCCTGACAGGCGATGACCTTCTGGGGCCACACCACGCAAGATGAGCATGATTAGCTGAAGACCTGTGTTCCAGGGCTCCAGACGCTCATGCTTGTCTTTCAGCAGAAAAGATAGAGACTTGATCCCCTCAGCAAGAAGCAACAACTTCAGGATGGCATGCCATCCTGAGAGCCTGGCTTTAGCGAACCTGAAAAGAACCTGTAATTTGCCTTCAGATTGTTCTTACTTGTCATGAACACCCCACGCTGGGCTGGCACAACCTTCTCCTCCTTCCCTGCTACCACCACCAAGTTCCGCTGCCTTATCCCAGATAAAGCCAGTGTCTGGAAAGGTAAGGGTGAGCTGGCGGGGGGGGGTCCCCATTCAACACTATCTGAGTTAAACTCAAAGGTTATCTAGGAGACTTCAGACAGAAAGTACACACTTAGGCCCAATTTACATGCCCCTGATATTTTAAGGGACCTTAGAGTTCAAAGGGATTTCAGGAAGTCTTGTAGCCAACTCCTTCCCTCTCCAGACAACACCATCCCAAAGGTATTTAGCTCTTAGTCTCGCTAAGATGCAGAATTTTCTTCTTGGCTCATTATTCTACACAGTCTGTGCTTGTATGATACGCATGTGCACACACACACACGCACACGCACACGCACACACCATAGTCTTTTTTCCATTGTTTCCAGTGGCTGTATTAGTTTTTGTTTCACAGTGAACTGTTTTCTTCTCAATGGAAAAGATTCACTTCACCTTTGTAAGTAGGACTGTACGGGAAAGGAACCTCTGGTACCTTGAATGCCTACCATGCCCATCTGTCCACAGCACGCTTCTGAAGGATGTGGTCTCAGCTGGTTCTTTATAGCCAGGTTTTGATTCAATATCATGCAGTCCTGCCACCTTGGAAACAACTGATGTGGTCAAGATCGGTTGGTGCGCCTGGTCCATCTAGAGGCTGCCCAGTGGCCAATGAAGTGGCCAGACGCAAGGCCTCTGGATGGCATCTGGCCAAACCAATCAAGAGCATCAGCCAGTTACAGCAGATGAAGTAGAAGCAGAGGCAAGGTCATCGAGTCTCCAGTAGGGTGACCAGTTGTTCCAATGTGCTTAGGACTGCCCCAGGTTTAGCACCAGGAGTCCTGCATCCCAGGAAATCCCTCAGTCCCGGGCAAACTGGGACAGATAGTCACCATCAGCCCATCACCATGGCAGTCTCCTAGAATCAGGAGCAGCAGGTGCTGATGCCAACGGAAGATCAAGGTGAGCATGGTGGTTCAGTTTTGCTATCCCTGGAAACCACCCACTGAGACTGGGTATCTTGAATGACTTGGGCTTCTTGGGAAGGTCTGGGTGGGCAGCTGCTGAGTAGACTGTTTCCTTTCTATCAATACGTTGTTTCCATGGCAACCTGAAACACACCAGCATTTACAGAGGTGATATAAATGGGTCTCTTTTCCTTAAAACCCGAAGGAAGCTAATGTGAGGCGTGTGTATACTGGTCAAGGAAGGAAGGTGAAAACCCACAAACAAGCTTCCCATTTCAATAGCACGGAACATCCCTCAGAGGTTCCCCTCATTTGTTTGGTGGTGAATCTGAGACGCCAAGATGGACCCCATTGCTTCCCTGACAAGACACTGACATCACTAAATGGTCATACATACGCAGCATCTACAACCCAGGGAACATGTATACGTCTGGCTTGAATTCTTTTTACAAAGGCAAGTCATCCATTTGCTTCGGAAAGAGAAAGTACACACATCTTTGGCTCTGCATTTTGGACAAGGTTGAACCACAATCAGCCTCCAGGAAAAGTTTTCAGCCACATATATGGTGGCTACAGAGTGAAAGGAACAAACAGGACTTGTGTTTCGTGGGGCCCCATCTATGGTCGGGTGTAGGTGTCACCAGCACACACTGGAGGGAGAGGGTCCTCAAGAAACACCATCAACTCTGGTCGCTGGATACTCTGTAATGAAGCATCATGTTCTGACATGGACCCCAACTGCCCAGCTGGAAGGAAGAGAGTCTTCACAGTGGACCATGCATCTGTGTAAACAGAAGGCGTATTCATTTTCTGCTCCTCCAGACGCACACCTGCATGCGATCCAAACCAAGAAAGTTGAACGTGGGGGACGCTAGCCTTCAGGATCCAGCTCCCTGCCGAAGCCCCCTCCAACATCCTAGCATATTAGAGCCTGAAGGATTTCCGCACAGATGCGCAACACTCTGGAGCCTGTGGGGGCCAGATCCCACATAGATGAGAAGGGATACTATTCCAAGGCTGCTTGTACAGCAATGTGCAAACACCAGCCTCTTTAGAAGAAGCAGGAACAAAAAGTAAGATCCCACTGACCTACGTGTAGGTAACTATTCACTCTGTATCTGGGTGGGAGATAATGGAGCGAACGAGAAGAACTGCTGAGTCCAAAGGCACAGCAGACGTGGTGGGTGCAGGGGGCAAGAAAGGGTGGGGCAGAAAGTCCTCTGGTTCCCGAGGACTGGTACAGGGGAGTCTTAAGACCAGACAGCAGCAGAAGAAACGTTTCCCACCGGAAGGAAGAAGAAGGCCCGGGACCCTGGCATCTTCTTTAATTGTAGGTGGCCTCCAGTTCATGCAGGTCAACACAGACACTATTCTTCAGGGCAAGGGTCTTTGCTTTCTCATCAAATGTCTTCTCCAATCCAGAAGTTTCTTTATTCTCCAAAATAAGAATTCTCAATCAAATCCAGAGCTCTTGCCTCTTAAGAGATGGTCCTATCTTAGCCAGGTCCTGTGGTGGTCCTAGTGGCAAACTTTGGCTCCACTAAGGTTCCTGGTGGGAAGTGTGGGTGAAGAGGAACAGCTCTTTACCTGTCCTGCCTTCCAGGCCTGTGGACCAAAAAACAGCATAACAGTGAGATTCCGGCTTCTGTCCTTTCAACAAATGTCTTTCAACAATGAGCGTCACCCTACTGCCTTTAGTCCAGAAAGTTCTAGCTACTGAACAGAACATACACTGCTTCTAAAAGCATTATTTTCCTTAAGGAAGAAGAAAGGCCAATTTATACCATTCAAGGAACTCCCTGTATGCTGAATCATGGCTGGGAACCCTCTACACAAATCTCACCACTACACCCATAACTGATTTAAAAAAAAAAAATACCACTGAATACAGCCTGCTCAGAGGAAGTGGAAAATTCTATTTTTCAGCATGTCCCTGTTATGTCCATGAGATATGGGGCCGGGGGCATGGAGGTGTCAGACTACCCAGTTTACACATGGGAAAACTGAGGCACAGAGGGTGCCAATGTTCTCAACATAGGATGACAAGCACCTGGTCCCTCATCCTAATGTGCACTTCAGCTGGAACGTCTCTCTGCTTTCACAAGACCCTTAACAACTAATTAGGAGATTATCCAGAGTGGATGGGGCCCCTCCAGGGAAATGGGAAGATACGACTTAACACAGTTCCCTTTCTGTAATGCTGATTGCAAGCAAATGAAGATGCACTTGGACTCGCCATGCTTTCCTGGCTTCCCACTATGCCATCTACCCCATTTCTGAGTGCCAAATATGTTCATTAGCATTAAATGCCCTCAGGGGACTTCCCCATTTGAAAATAGGTGCTGAGACCTATTCACGAACCCAGATAATCCGGGCTGCACGTCTCTGGTTCCAACAATCACCATCAGCCTACGAGGAATAACTTGCAAATCCATGCGTTCACAAGCACCACATTGGATGAGATGCCCTGAACGCAGATATAAACCAGACAGGCAAACCCCACCCCTGTAGGTCATGGTAGGGAGGCAACACTGTAAAGCACGAGGCCAGAAGGACAGCAATAGCTGAGGGAGATGCACTAAGGCTTCTGGGGGCAGTCGGGCCAACGGGGCTCCCTCCGTCCCCCTAGAGACCGGCGAGGGTCGGGCTCAGGCTGGTTCAAGGCAGCTCTCCTTCCTGCGGGCTTTGGCTGAACCCCTGGTGGGGCTGTGGGCGGCTACCGTGAAACCAGAGAGAAGGGTGCTGATTGTCAGAGATGGGAGGACACCACCTAAGGGCCTGGAGGAGGTCGAGTAGGGAGAAGACGGTTCAGGACGCTCGTCTGCAGGAGAACTGTGACGGGAGAGCGAGTCTGCCTGTGCACGAGCCAGCACCCCAAAAAAGCCAGCCAACGAGCCTAAGCAGAGGCACCCTGGTGCTCCGGGCGGCTCTCCGATCGGCGGCCAAGAGGGACACCAGACACCTCGCCCAGGTGTTGTCCAGGCCCCCTGGACACTCCCTTTCCTTTGGACCCCCAAACGCCCCCCATAACCTCAAAGTTCTGCTAAACGTCCTGGTGTCCTTTCCCCTCCTGGCCAGCAGCCCTCTGAGCTGCCCCAGAGGGAACCAGGGGGAAGCCCTTTCCCCAGGGAGACTCACGTAGCTAGCAAATTAACTGGCAGCAGCCCGGTGAATCACACAGGGACTTCCTTCTTGTCGCCTGGCAACCACATGCACTTGGCAGTGGGACATTAAACACAGAGGGGAATGTCGGGAGGCATGGGCAAAATAAAATAAAAAGCAAAACACACGACCCCACCCCATCCCTCCCCGGACTCATCCCAGCCCGGCAGACCCAGCCAAGGGGGCTGGGGGAGGGGTGGAAACGAGGGCATCAACCCAGGGGAGGAAAATGAGGTTAGGACCAGCCTAAGCAGAGCCGGACACTCGCCCCTCCTCTCATCAAACTCTGCTAGGTGCAGCATTTGTATTTGGCCAAAGACACGCCTCTATTAGCTTAGAGAAAGGCAGTGGGGCCCTTGGATTAGCAGGCACCTAGAGATTTGAAAGATTACTTAGAAACCCAGCCCGGAGGGGTTAGGACCTGGGACCGCCAGGGCAGCTGTTCTTGCCTCTCCCTCCAGCATCATTCCCCAGGTTAAGTCACTCTGCCACCTCTAGGGCCGGATCCCCTTCCCCAATCTTCTCCCACTTGAATGTTTTCATGCCCGTTTCTATGGCCACTAGGAGCTGGTTAGACAAGCCTCCAAAGCACCACCTGGCCCTTCAGACCCTGCCTCTGGCCTCTTTGAAAACTCCCGGGACGGAAGTAAAATGCATGTAGAGTTGACATGTGGAACAAACCATGGGAGAAAAACTGGGGACCAGGAAAGGAAGAATAGCAGCAAGACGGCCCCTGCGACGGGCTGAATATTAGCCCCCAAAGATACTCACATCCTAATAAATCCAGCAACCTGTGAATGTTACCTACTACAGCAAAAAGTTAAGGATCTTGAGATGCAGAGATTATCCTGGATTATCGGGGGAGCTGGGGCAAATGTAATCACAAGTCTCCTTATAAGAGGGAGGCAGAGGGAGATGTGACACAGGAGAAGGAGCAGGAGATGTGATAACAAAAGCAAGAGGCTGGAGTGAGTGATTCAAGGAAGAAAGCATGAGGCAAGGGAAGCAGGTGGCCCCCCAGAAGCTAGAAAGGCCAGGAAACAAACTCTTCCCTAGAGCTTCCAGAAGGAAACAGCCCTGCAGATACCTTGACTTCAGCCCTGTGAAACTGACTAATGTAAGAGACTGTTAAGAGAATAAATGAGTCTTGATTAAAGCCACTAAGTCTGTGATAATTTCATGGCAGCACAGAGGAAACTAATCTTGTCAATCAGGGCGTATCTTGTCTGTTTCCCCACAGACCTAGAGAAGAGGGTATCACAGCATAAATACCGATGACAATGGGGAATTTGGCTTGGGGAGGTCTAACAGCCACTCTACAGGCTGAGAAGGAAAAAGTCAAGTCTCTGAGGCAAGAAGCAGCCCAAGCTTTGAAGTGGGCTCTCAGACGACACCACTGGTGACCGTCACTGGGGCCAGTAGCTTCATCTCCGAAAGCCTCAGTTTTGCCATCTGCAAAAACAGAGGTAATATTATCATCTGCCCTGCAGAGCTTTTAGGATTAAATGAGATACTGCATGAAAAGCACATGGCACGTGGCAGATGCCAAATAAATGATACCTCTTAGGAAGGATTAGACGTGCAGATATGGGCAGACGCTGTTAAGTGCCCATCCCAGTATCTCTTCTCCCTTTTCTACTAAGCAACATAACTCTCATTTTTGGCTGGCACATTGTGGCCCAGAGTAAAAAGACTATGTTTCTCAGCCTCCCTTGGCAGCTTAGCTAGGGCCATGTGACTAAGATCCGATCAAAGAAATGGAAGTGAAAAGTGTTGTGGAACTTCTGGGGAGGCTGTTCCAAAGGTGTTTGAAGGAGCCCCATTTTTCCCTATCTGCCTTTACTCCCTTCTGCTTTCAGTGAGGACATAATGGCTGGTGCCCCAGCAACCATCTTGGACTCTGAGGGGCTCCAATGAAAATGGGAGTCATGCACTAAGATAATCTAACCAGAAGGTGGAAGCCTGGATCCCTGATAACTCCAGAACTGCCACACTAGCTGTGGATGGCCTTTCTTTGGATTTCTGTTACGTGAGAGAGAATGCTCTTCTGCCCTAGTCATTAAGTCACTGTTATTTTAGACTTTTCTACTAATCATAATGGATCCAATATACCACAGATCTAGAGAAACAGGATTCAGAGTCATTCTAGAGTAGTGGTCCTCAATGTGCAGCCCTTGACAACAGCTTCAGAAGCACCTGGGAACTCAGAAATGCAAATTCCCAGGCCCCACCCCAGACTTACTGAATCAAAACCTCTGGGGGTGGAACCCAGCATTCTGTGTCTTAACAAGCCCTCTGGGTCATTCTGGTGCACACTCAAGTGTGAAACCACCATTCTAGAGCAAGGTTTCTCAAATTCTGGCACTAGTGACTTTTGCGCAGGATAATTGTTGGGCGGGGGCGGGGGCGGGGATGCTGTCCCATGCATTGTAAGACGCTCAGCAGCACCCTTGACCTCCACCCCCTGGAAGCCGGGAGAAGCCCCTCTCAGTGCTGAAAATGTCTCAGAAACCGGCCTACATCTGGGGTCGGGGGCGGAGCGGGCAACAAAATCGCCCCCTGTAGAGAAACACCGCCTCTGAGTAGCGGTTCATTCTTGACTTTGGCTGCACATTAGAATCACCTGGGAAGTTCTTCAAACTTCCTGGGCCAAAATTCTCACCCCAGCCTGGTGAGGTCAGAACCCACTAGGACGGGACGGGGCAGGAGTAAAAGCTGTCCAGGTGTTGCCGACATGAGGCCAGTGCTGAGAACCGTTGCACGTTGCAAAGGGCCAGTGGGCCCAGAGGAGAGCCTGCTCCAAGCCGGAGAAGGCAGTGACACACCTGAATCCGGACGATGGCCGGGACACAAGATACTCCTAGGCAGAAACCGTAATGAGGGCGACCCGGGTAGACTTGGGAACGAACATCCCAGCTGCCAGACGGGGTGGCTGGATGGCGTGGAATTCCTGGTGGCTGTGTCACCTCGTTTCCCATCAGAACGGGGTGGACACCTTTCAGTGTCTCCCATGAATAACAACACAAAGCCTCAGTTTCCGCCCCTAATGAACCCAGCACACAGTGAGCCGGCTCCCACCAGGCACTATAAACATGAGCTCACGCAACAGGAACAACTGTCTCAATGAAGACAGCGATACAGCGATGGGGCCTATTTAGAAACGAGGAGCCTACGTTCTCCATCCAACTGGTAAACTCCCCAGGCAGTGAAACCAGAATCCTCTCACAGGGCTACGCTCTGAGCAAAAGGAGAAACTCCACACGTATTGAATGTAGCCCTGAAAAGAAGCTTGGCTGGGGGTCCCTAAGTAGGTCGGAGTGGAAAGGGGGGAGAGAATTAAATGAGAAACCAGCCGCCAAGCAAGAGGGAGAGCTGAACAGGTTGACAGGTTGACGCTCTGACTTGGTGAAAAGAAGGATGCAGTCATGTGTAAATTCTCTCTCCTGCCGGGACTTTTTCCTTCATTATTTCAGCCCCAGCCTGCCCGGCTGAAATGCTCAGCCAAGCGTTTCCTTGTTTCCTTTGGCCCAAATCGTGAAGTCCAGGATGTCACTGGGGGAGGCACGGGGAGGAGGTGGAGGAAAGGAGGAAAAGGAAGAAAAAGAAGAGGAGGGGAAGGAGGTGGTAAGGAAAGAGGGAGAGGAGGGACACGAGGACGCTCACAGCACCAGGATGAACCGGCCTCTCTGGTCCCTGCCTATGTCAGCCCCGCTGGGCCGCTCGGATGGAAAGATGAGCACGAGATGTGAGTCTGGAGCTCCTACAGGAGACGCGAACTCCCCGTGGGTCTCTAAGAGGAGACGGCTCAGTGGGATGGAGCCTCCCAGCGTGTGCCCTTCCCTTGCTGGGGGTTCTGCCAGCCCACTTAATGCACCTGACTGGAATAAGGTAGAAGAAATCCGGCTGCCCTGTACCAGTGCTATCAAACAGGCAAGGAGCCCAGGGGGCCTCTTCTGTTCCCAGAGTCTTTTTTTTTTTTTTTTTAAACATCTTTATTGAAGTATAATTGCCTTACAATGGTGCGTTAGCTTCTGCTTTATAACAAAGTGAATCAGTTATACATATACAATACGTTCCCATTTCTCTTCCCTCTTGCATCTCCCTCCCTCCCACCCTCCCCATCCCACCCCAGAGTCTTTTAACAGGTTCCTGTGCAAAGAATACATAGGACTTTGCGGCTCCCACTGACCATTTCCAAGGCTCCCACCTTCCCTTCTTACATACCGCCCTTCCTCACAGAGTCAGAATGCATCTCACTCTTGGGCTTCCCTGGTGGTGCAGGGGTTAAGAATCTGCCTGCCAATGCAGGGGACACAGGTTCGGGCCCTGGTCCGGGAAGATCCCACATGCCGCGGAGCAACTAAGCCCGTGCTGCACCACAATTACTGAGCCTGCGCTCTAGAGCCCGTGAGCCACAACTACTGAGCCCGCGTGCCACAACTACTGAAGCCCGTGCTCCACAGCAAGAGAAGCCACCACCACAAGAAGCCCGCGCACCGCCACGAAGAGCAGCCCCCGCTCCCCGCGACTAGAGAAAGCCCGTGCGCAGCAACGAAGACCCAACGCAGCCAAAAATAAATAAATAAAATAAATAAATTTATAAAAAAAAAAAAGAAACAGAATGCATCTCACTCTTAACTGCAACCCCTGGGTTCCCTCCAGCCTGTAAACCTCGTGTGCAAATGTCCTGACTCTTGCAAATGCGCTGAAAAATAAACTTTAAAAAGCTTCCGGATGTTCTGTTGTAGGGTGGTGTTTCTCTGCTCCTGCCTCCAGGGGCCCACACCCGATGCCCAGCAGCCCGACTGCCCAGATGAAATCTGAGGCGCCCAAGAGGCACTGCCAGGGGGCAGGGGGGCGGGGTGCCCTTCCCCCCAGGACCACACTCCGCCACTGTCTCCGTCACTCTATCCCCGCGCAGATGTGACCTTACGCACCCCACTGATTCTGCCACCATCCGCCATGCCCGCCCTGTCTCTGTCACTCTTACAGGTGAGATCTGCGACCCTGAGGTTTGATCCACATGGGGCAAAAACCTTCAAAATCAACAAAGGAGCAAGTCTGCGATTCCCAAATGATGAGCTTTGTTCTTTCTGAGCATACACCTCATTTCTCCCTTAAAATTCTTTTTTTTTTTTTTGGCTGCACCGTGCAGCATGTGGGATCTTAGTGCCCTGACCAGGGATCGAACCTGCGCCCCCTGCACTGGAAGGGTGGAGTCTTAACCGCTGGACCTCCAGGGAAGTCCCCTCCCTTAAAATTCTTATACCAACTGCCTCTGTAGCATACAGTCAAGGACAAAACAACATGGAGTGGCTCTTCCACGTAAGATGTTAGACCATCACCTGCAGGTACCTCTTAGGAGCTGGACCAGCCAGAACAAGGGAGTGGAGTTTGTGACTTGTCAAGGCCCCTCTGGGGCTGGTGGCCTCTGATCTCTAGAAAGGAAATTGCCAACGGGCAGCCTTGTGCACACACAGCCACGCACACACCCTTCCCAACACGCACACACCTGAGGGCCCGGGATTCTTTGCACAAGGTGACGCGGGCTCCCTTTGATGCTCGCCGGATGTGTTCCCATTGGGCGAAAACCAGACCTCAATAAAACCCGGCATTATCAAGAGGCCGGTGGTGGGTGATTGCACCGGCCTGTTATCTCTATGGCCCTGGGTGGGGCTACTCTGTGGCTCTCCATTGAAAAGCATTAACTTCTAGGTGGATCAAAGACGCTTCCGAACCGGCTGGCCCAGACCCCTTGTTGATCCGCAGGGTACTGTTCCCAAAGATGGACTTTAAGATAGTATGGACCCCAGTCCCAGACTCCCTCTGTCCTCTCCTTATCAGGCAACATGTCCCTCGGAGGGCCGCCCAACGGCCAATCACAAGGCCCTTCTCCTCTCCCTCTTCAGATGGCCCATTTAACAACAGCAAATGAGGGACCGGGCCCGGGCGTGTCCCAGCCCTGCTGCAACCATGGGTATCCGGGGACAGGGAGACACCTACCTGGGGACCATGAAGGAGCTCCTCTCCCCTCTGTGAGTCACGCCAGGGAGGGGGTTCCAGAGAGCAGGACATTTACTACACCCTTCCCTCAAGAGGGAGAAACTGACAGCCTTCACACCCGGTCCTTGATGTCCCTTGTTGGACTCCACTGCCTACCTTAATGTTCAAGGCCTGCGACCCACCCTCAGTGAGGACACAGAGGCACCTCTGAGCTATCTGGATCTGGACACCAAGACGGACTGCGCATCGGCCTGGAGAGAAAGAGCATGTGCACTGAAGGCAGGCAGGGGCTGGCAGGTGATTGGATGCCTCCTGAACCTTCCTGAGGCCCACGCAGGTCTGGCAGCTGGAGGGGTGCGGCCAGGTGTTTCTTCTTTGCATTCAGAGTACCTGGCTTACTGTGTGGACCTGAAGAGGCACGTGAATGAACGAATGAATGAATGAACGAACGAACGAACACGTGAATCACTAGCAACTCAGTGGCATGGACACTCAATCCTACCAACGGAAAAAGCTTCAGGGAGCACATCTCACTGGAGACACCTTAGCTCAATGACACAGAGTCAGATCGAGGTTCAAATCCTGGGTCCCGGGCAAGAGACCTCCATTCTCTTTAATCCATCTGTAAGCAGGAATAATGGTCATAGCTCCTCCATCGCAGGGTTGTTAGGAGGACAGAGGCTCAATGAGTAGTGTTTGTCATTACAGTATTTCCCTGTAGCACTGTCTCTATTAAAGAATCCAGGTAGTACGCTTCCAAGGAAGGAGGAAGTAAGGGCCTTGGTTATATTCCTGGTGTAGCCCAGACCTAAGGGGTGTACAAAACTCCAGCTCCATCTTCCATCGCTCCTTTTTTTTCCCCCTTATTTGATCCATAAAGTTGTTTCTAGCATTGAGATTAACCCTTACCTCTTTCCATGCTCTCTTGACGGCCCCTAAAAAGTCTGGGAACTCCAGGTGCAGGGAGCTGGGGAGGCAGCCACGAGTCATGAGCAGGTGACAAAGGCCATGCACAAGGCCACTGAGAGAACAGGACCACGCCCTTGATTCCAGCCTAGCTGAGGCCACTGGGAACTCCACCTCTGCCATCATGTAAAGGTGAGATGCACAGACCCCCTCTGCCTTCAACTCGTACGTCCTTCCCTGGCTTCTCTCATGCTTTTAATGTGTGTCCTGTCTTCCTTAAACCCCCGGTTTGTCTATCTCTGTCTCACTCTCATTAGAGACGCCACAGCCTGAAAAGCCAACCCAACAGGGAAGGACGGGGCTCTGTCTTGTCTGCCCCGGCCCCGGCCCGGACAGCGCGTGGTGCACGTGTCAAGGTGACAGGGAAGCTGGGTCTCAGCGCCCTGCGGTCACGGCGGGGCCAGGCTGTTCCCCAAGGCTGCAGCTGGGCTCTCAGAGGCGCTGGGAGGTCAGGCAGCAAGTTCACAGGACAGGCCACCCACACGGCACATCAGGGCCGCGGGGCTGTCCCCCGGGGCCAGCTCGGCTCTGGCCCTCGGCCCTGACTCAGAACACTCCACCATATGGCCTCCCTTGGGGAGAATGAGAGGAAGAAAAGACTGAAACCAGGGGCAAGAAAGAGCCCCACCTCCCTTGACATGCCAGGGACCCTTCCTGGACACGGGGGTGTGGGGTGCGGCTAGCACTGACCCCACCAGGTCCAGTGAAGGACAGAGGCAAGTCTGATGGCAACATGCCCGCAATGAGACTGGGTGTCCCTCTCTGCAACCCCCAGATGTGTTTCCAGGGTTTGATGTGAACTCGAAAAACCCTGAACCTTAGGCTACTTCACACTTTTCTAATTAAAGACCCAAACTGGATTGTCATGTTTGCAGAGAGAGCTTTGACCAAAAGTGTAGGCAGCGGAGCAAAACAGGAAGAGAAGGATCTTTCTCTTGTTCTCTCCCTCCCTTCTTTTTTCTCTCTCTCTCTTCCCTCTGCAAGTACAGAGGGATGGGGCGGGGGGGCAAACAAGATCTTGGCAGCCGTGGCCTCTACGGTCCCCTGGAGCCTGCCTGTGTTCTGTTGAGAGCTTTTCTCTTTTCTTTGGTCCCATAGACACCGGTCCCCATCCCGGTTGGTTGGGCAGGGGTGGTGGCAGAGGGGAGCCGGGAGAGGCTCTGGGAAAAGAGAAAGAGGCGAAGAACAGATCTTCGGGCACAGCTGCCAAGAAAAGAGCCCGAATGCCTCGTCTGGGCAGAAGGCAGCCTTCCCAGGTTCCTTGGCGTGCTGGGACTTGCTGGAAACCAGAGCCCTGGCTGGCAGGGCGAGGGCGGACAGTGGAACCAGCCGAAGGAGGGGGGCCCCAGGGGGGAAGAGGGGGAGGTCTCAGTGAATCATATAAATTAGAGACAGAAGGGATGTCAAGCCACCTTCACTTCCTTCCTCTCCTAATGGGAATTATCTCATTAGCCCCGAGCTTCCTAGAGGCTAACTTTAAATGATTCCTCTAACGGGGATTTCAATCTACAGCCCGCCCCCCTGCCCCCACTTCCCCATCAGATCTGACTCCAAGGAGAGCTAAGAAGGGCTCTTAAAGGGACAGTAGCAAAAAGACACCAGATAGGGAGGGTAGGAGGGAGACGCAAGAGGGAGGAGATATGGGGATATATGTATATGTATAGCTGATTCACTTTGTTATAAAGCAGAAACTAACACACCATTGTAAAGCAATTACACTCCAATAAAGGTGTTAAAAAAAAAAAAAAGACACCGGTTCAATCTATTTAACTCTGCAGACTTTCTCCAAACATTTCACGCAAGGTTAGTTTTGCCCTTTCACCCTTTATTTCCACTTACAGGAATTTATTGTAAGAAAATAGTCATGGACGCGGTAATAGGCTCAATAATGACACGCCTTAACGCGCCCCTCCCCCAAGATAGACATATTCTAATCTCTGGAACCTATAAATGTTACCTTCTGTGGCAAAAGGGACTTGGCAAATGAGATTAAGGATCTTAAACGGGGGAGATGATTCTGGATTATCCAGATGAGCCCTAAATGCAATCACAAGTGTCCTTATAAGAGGGAAGCAGAGGACGATTTGACTCCAGAGAGGAAGACACGATAGGACCACAGAGGTAAAGACGGGAGTGATGGGGCTACAGGTCAAGGTATGCCGACAGCCTCCAGAACCTGGGAGAGGCCAGGGACAGTTCTCCCCCCGGGAGCCCCCAGAAGGAACCAGCCCTGCCAACAACTTGATTTTAGCCCCATAAGACTCATTTTAGACTTCTGGCCTCCAGAACTGTAAGAGAATAAATGTGTGTGTTTTTTGTTTTGGTTTTTTTTGAATTTTATTTTATTTATTTTTTTATACAGCAGGTTCTTATTAGTCATCAATTTTATACACATCAGTGTATACATGTCAAACCCAATCGCCCAATTCATCAAAAATGTGTGTTTTTTAAAACCACCAAGTTGGTGGTACTTTGTTACAGCAGCCGCAGGAAACTAGTACAGATATGAATACAGTTCTTGCTACCAGGATTGTCATCAGGCCTTATTTCACAGCAAAAGAAAAAAACAAAAAAAGCATTGGAAATGTTCAAAAATTACCATGTCATAATGCTATGATGAAATAATACCCATAAACATACAGAAAAACTATTTCATAATAATGGAGTAATATATAACTGAATATGGATCCTAAATATTTTCCTTGCCTTTTGTAAATGTTTCTAATGGTAAGCATCTTATAATTACTTCTGTCATTGTAAAAGTCACATATTTATTTGCAGGGTGGTATAAGGGTTAAGGTTGGTTTGATCCCTTCCCATGAATAAAGAAGGAGGAACTGGGGACCGTTTAGCAGACAGAGGTCAGAGTCAGAGAAGCCAGGGTGGGTACCTTTCTGGGCTCTGAAGACTGTCAAGTTTCCTGGGAAACGGGTTCTCCTCTATATACACCACAGCCTGGAGGCGTGGTCCTCCACCCAGGGGCCCCTCTGGCCTGCAGACCCTCCTCCCTAACAGACGAGCCTCCCTGACGTGTAGCCCATCCCCCTCGGCCCCTCACCTCAAGTCTGCTTCCTCCAGGCCCCCAAGAAGCACGTTTCTCTCTGCCTCCGTACTCTCATGCTGCTCTTCGCAGCTGGACGATGTATTAGTTTCCTGAGGCTGCTGTAACAAATCACCACCAACAGGTGGCTTAAAACAACAGACATCTATCTTCTCGCAGCTCTGGAGGTCAGAAGTCCAAAGTCAAGGTGTCGGCACGGTTGGTGCCTTTCTGGAGGCCTTGAGGGAGCCCCCTCTCCCAGCTTCTGGTGGCTCCCAGCAAAGGCTTGGCTTGTGGACGCATCACCCCACTCTGCCTCCAGGTTCATGTTGCCTTCTTCTCTGTGTCTGTCTCCCCTTCTCTTCTCTCCTAAGGACTTGCCATTGGATCCTTAACTAACTACATCTGTAAAGACCCTATTTCCAAATAAAGCCCCACTGTGAGGTTCTAGGTGGACATGAATTCTGGGGGATACTATTGAACCCCCTACAGGTGGTCTGCAGCTCCTTTCTCTCTCCACTTCTTCAAGTCTCAGTAACCTCAGTCTCCTTTGATTCTTCCAGGTCCCAGACGTCAATTCCTTTTGGAAGTATCCAGAAGCACAGGGAGCCTCCCTCAATGAATGAACTTCCCAACAACTGGAGTTGCCAATGTGAGAGTGGGTGGCCTTAGGAGAGATGGAATTCTCTGTCGTTGAAGTGTTCACGCAGGAAACACCTCTCTGGAAAGACGTACAGGAGGTCCTGGGTGTGGATGGGGGATGGGATGAGGTAGTCAAAAGAGTTGGGTTTTATGAGAACAAGAATTGTACCTAATCCATTCAGCACAGTGCTGGGCACAGAAAAGGCACTAAATAGATGGTTATTGCCCCATCAGGAAAGAGCCCTTCAATCTCAACAGTCCTCTTTTCAATGAATGCATGGAACACTATAAAGCAACATAAACTAAGAATTAGATGATTTGTGTATTCAGCAACTCCTGGTCAAGCACCTCCTTGGTATACAGCATAGGATCGGACACTCCTATGCGCCTCTCTCTTCTTTGATGGCTAGAAGGTGACAAATCAGGACAGATCATACGGCAGGAGACACCAAAATCACCACCCCAGTGATGACGTGGACTCGGCGCCACCAGAGTTCCTACGTGGGCAGTCGGAAGGTCTCTCGGGAAAACCTAAGAGGCAAGACCCTAGGGTCTCTCTTTTTTTTTTTTTTTTTTTTAAATAGTAAGGGTTGTGATTTTTTAATGGATTATTTATTTATTTATTTATTTATTTATTTATTTTTGGCTGTGTTGGGTCTTCGTTTCTGTGCAAGGGCTTTCTCTAGTTGCGGCGAGCGGGGGCCACTCTTCATCGCGGTGCGCGGGCCTCTCACTGTCGTGGCCTCTCTTGTTGCGGAGCACAGGCTCCAGACGCGCGGGCTCAGTAGTTGTGGCTCACGGGCCCAGTTGCTCCGCGGCATGTGGGATCTTCCCAGACCAGAGCTCGAACCCGTGTCCCCTGCACTGGCAGGCAGATTCTCAACCACTGCGCCACCAGGGAAGCCCCGACCCTAGGATCTCTTTTTGCTCCTGCCCTGTCCACTGAGAAAGGGCGAGAAGGCAGAGAAGCATGTCCTGCAGCTGCCAAGGGCAGGCTGTGTGTTCAGGCTGGAGCCCAGACAAAGCACACGCACCAGGCGGTGACCTACCAGCTGTGTGAGGCCCAAGAAGCTCTTCAGCCACAGGCGGGTGCCTGCGAAGCCACCTTCCCAGGAGAGCGCCAGCCTCGGGCCCTGCTTTACTGCTAATCACCATAAGCACCCCGGTGTCTCAACCCCAACCTGGGTGGCCTTTACCACTCCTGGAGCCCTGTCACGTGCTCAGTGATCTCAGCTGGCCTCACACAGACCCTGTCAAGTAAGCAGGACAGGCGTTGTTATGATTCCCACTTCACAGATGGGGAAACTCTGCTGCAGTAGCTCGATGACTTCCTCAGGGCCACCCAGGGAGTACGTGCCCCAGTGGCTAGCCCAGGGCTCCTTCCATAGCCCAGGGGGGCAAATGGTGACCCCACCCTCTCTGTACTGCCCCCCAGGACTTTAGGGCTTCACATGTGGCAACAAATATTGGGGGATGGCTCTTCCCTCTGGGCAATGGGCTTCCTTTTTGGACCCTGGGAGCCTGGCTCACCAAAATTCCCACCTCTTCCCATTCAATCTGTCCTCCTGTTTGACGCCTGGAAGTGGAAGGGCATGGACTTGGGGGAGGGAGGGAGGAAGGCATGGCTTGTGCCCGGGCTGGGCCACCCCAAGAGCAGTGAAGGATGCTTTGGGGGATCTGGGAGGAGAAGCTGCCCATCGTGTACTTTTTTATTTTTAAAGATTTTTTCGATGTGGACCATTTTAAAAGTCTTTATTGAGTCTATTACAATATTGCTCCTGTTTTATGCTTTGGCTATTTTTTTTTTTTTTTTGGCTGTGAGGCATGTGGGATCTTAGTTCCCCGACCAGGGATCGAACCCGCACCCCTTGCATTGGAAGGTGAAGTCTTAACCACTGGACTGCCAGGGAAGTCCCCCCACTGTGTCCTTTTCCAGGCATGGAAAAGAAAGAGGAGAGGGCAGAGCTGATTTGAATGCCGTGCTCAACTCACAAGCTACGGCTTTCCCAAGCTGCCCCGTAAACGTGCTCAGAGCCGGGCCCTCTGTTTCCCTAAGCTGTCCCAAGCAGCCTCAGGACGAGGTGGGCTGCCTGCAGAGCAGAAAGGAGCAAGAACGCTACCCTCTTCTGGGGTCACAGGTCAGCAGGGCCTCAGTTGATGGTCCCGGGTCAGGGGCCTCCACGGGAGGTGGCAGAGTTCCTCTTCGGCAGGGCCCCTGGACGACGTCGCCCACACCACCCGAAGTCATGCACGGCAGGTCTGACGGAGCCCCAGAAAGCAGAACTCTGGGGGCAGCACCCGCAGGGCAGGCAGGCCGGGCCAGCCGAGCTGCAGCCCGCTCCTGGAATGCCTGTGTTCGGGCTGATCTGTTGGCTGTGGTTTCCCCTCACCAAACCTCGTCCTTTGCGGAGTCTGCACCCCGAGGGGCACCTTGAGAGATGCTCTACAACTAAGAGGTCCGTGGCCTCTTCTGCACTTGGGGTCAGGCCGGAAGGAGCCCTAAGAAGGTGAGTGGATGGTGTGGGAGCTGTGAGCAGTCAGGCCGCCTCCAGCAAATCCAGGCCAGCGTCCGGTTCCCATGACACTCTTACCGGCAGCGTTAATAACTAACCATGTCCCAGACAGGTGCTGGCGGCCTGGCCTTAGGAGTTCTCGTTCAGGGTTGAAAGTGAGTCACTTCCCTTTTATCGTTTGCTAGCAGAGTGAGTCACCGGAGCTTCACACAAGCTCTCACACCTTGGCCAAGGGACATTCATGCCCATACCTTCGACCACCTGTTTTCCAGGTCAGCTGAGCCCTGTGGAGCTGACCCTCATTGGTTTAGGCCAAACAGCATCCCTGGTACCCAGCCTCCCCGCTTCCTGCTCTTCACCCCGCTCCCTCAACTGGAACAGTGAGTCCTGACCCACCAGGAGTCTGGAGAGAGAGCCTTGACGGGTGTCCACCCAGGCCTGAGGCTGGGTGAGGTCTGTGTCACCTTTGACCTTTAATGGCGCTCTCCTACCTTCCCAACCCTCTGTCTGGGAACGGACTAGAAGTGGAAAATTCCGGAACTGATGAACCAAAGGACACAACTGTGAGGCAATAAGTCAGCTTCCTTCTTGGGAATAACAGGGGTTGAAGGTAGGTAAACTGAGTCCCATTGCTATTAACATGTTTCCCTCCTTCTTGTGTCGGGTGAGAGCAGGACTGGCCACCAAGGCCAAGATGCTGGCATCAGGCTCCTATGGTGGGTCTGGAGTAAATCTCTCAGGAGGAATCACCCAGATAGACATCTAATAAATCTCATCCGGGAAAACAAACTCATATACCTTTTTGGGTAATCCTTCTTTCCCCACTCATGTATGGTCTCTCCTACAAAATAATTTTTTTTTTGTAATTAAAAAGACAAAGTTAAAGAGAGAAAAGGAAAATATGAAAATAAAGCACAAGAGTTAAAAAAAAAACAAAACCCTCACTGAAATAGTTTGGGGATTTACTTTTTTTTTATCCTCAAAAAGTCCCTCTCGCTACCTGGTTTCTAAAACAGACAGTAAACAGAGATGACATCAAATTGGATAGCAACTGGGCGTCTCCCAGCCAGGAGCTGCCGGCAGGTGTGAGACTGACAGATTGAGAAAAGATGACACTATTTCTATCCTTAGAAGATGAAAACCAAGGAGGAGAAATGACAGCAGAGGCTGAGCCCTGGGTGTGGTGAGAAACCTGACACCCTGCCAGCCGCTGGCCTCTTGGGTGAACTCGCTTGTCTAGATGGGGTGCCAACGTGGAGCTCCTTGCTGGTGAGCGTTGTTTATCCCCCCACCTCTCAGGTATCACAGCGTGACTCATCCCCGGGGGGCTCAGAGAGGTCAGGCTCTGGCTGTCTTCGCTCCACGGAGCACCCCGTACTTTCCAAACTGCATTTTGAAATCCACTGGCTGTGGCAGTGGCTTTGGCCTGACCCCTGCAGGGTGTGAGGTGCTTTCCCTGCTACACACGTCCCGCACATAGCATCTGCCTTGATAGCACTGAGGGGACAGATGCCAGGAGAGAGACTCCACCCCCGGCTGCTGGCTCGAGGGACCGAGTGAATCATGAGGTCTGACCAGTGACCACGATGTCCCAGGGTGAAGTGGGAGGCCTGGGGACGGAGCCCGCTGCAGGGACCAGAGCCATGGTGACTCACATTTGGACCCCGAGGGAAAGTTCCGTCGGCGCGTCCTCTGGATGGCTCTCGTCCCCTGGGTGAGGTCATCCCCACGGCCGCTCAGAACTGGGACTTGCTTCGTCTTCCCAGAGCCCCAGCTTTTCCCTCTCAATTATGGTTATGGCAGCAATCACCATTTTAGCTGCCGCACCTCTCCCCTACCCACCACACACACACACACACACACACACACACACACACACACACACACACACGCACACACACACACGATGGATGGACCGGAGGAAAGAGCCCGTCCTCCCCCGGGGTGTCAGATTTTTCATCTGTAAAAATAATTCCTCTTCCTGATGATCTCACACAGGAGCCTCTGGGGCTCAAGGGCAGTGAACATGATGGTTGGTTGAAAGGAAGTCTGCTAAATCAATGCAAGTCGGTAATATATGAATATTACTGTTTACGACTACTGCTCCGTGGACCCAGCCATCGGGCCACCATCTCGCTCCATCTCCCTGGGCCATTTGGTTGGGAAGTAAAAGAGTGCAAGGTGATGGGTAGGAAAGTGTCCCCAGGAGAGCCGGTACCCAGGAGCTTGGTGCGGCCATTTGGAAGTACACTCAAGTGTGGGGGAAATATGCAGCAAAAGACTCCACTCCGCCCTTCGTCTTTTCCTTTCTCCAAGCATTTCCAACAGAGCGCGGACACATTTCTAAGGCGTCGTCAGACACGGGGGTCCTCAGCTACCACAGTCCTCAGCTACCTCTTCCGCCATATGTGTGAGTCACAGAGAAGTCCCCCAAAGATGGGCACTAGGCGTTCCATTATGGGCTGAGTTTTCTTTCTTTTTTCCTTTTTTTTTTTGTTGTTTTTTAAAAAAAATTTTATTTTATATATTTTATTTTTATTTATTTTATATATTTTTATTTTATATATATTTTCTATTTTATATTGGAGTATAGTTGATTTACAGTGTTGTGTTAGTTTCAGGTGTGTTATGGGCCGAGTTTTCAGTGCACCTGCCATCATAGGGCATTTGCTGACAGCCAAGACCGGGTCTTCCTGGCAGCATTTTAAGAAAGACCCTGTTTCCGAGGTGAGCTCTGGACCACCCTTAGCGTGCCCACCTTGGTGGTCCCTGTGACCACAGGACAGGAAAGATGAAAGAAGAGCCGTGACCTTCCTACCATTACGCCGTGCATCCCTGCGTTTGTCAAGGCCCACGTTCTCGGGGGGAGGGGGAAAGGGCATGACCTTGAGCAGCACTGGTCACTCCGAGGGGTGAGAACCCCACTGCCAGGGGTCCTTTGAGAGCAGCCTGCACCCCTCACCGCCCTGACACAACTAGAACGGGGAAACAGGGGTAGCTGGTCTCTCTCCTCCTGTAATTTTTTCCCTATTTCCTTTATTTTTTCCTCTGTCACTACTATTCTTTGCTGCCGAGTCTGCAGCCTGCCCGTGTGACCCCGGGTGGCTCCACCGGCAGGGACGAGGGGAGACTAAGCCCCAACCCCAGTGCAAGAGCCTCTGCTGAGTAAGGCAGGCACAGCCGTTGAGACTCAGCCCCTGGGAAGTGGCAGTGGGAGTTTCAGCTCATCCCCACCTTAAACATCATTCTATTGTCACGTGGATGTGAGCGAAGAGGAGAGAAAAAGCACCTTCAATGTCCCTTTTGTTCGTACCCTCATCCCTCAGCTGCCCTGGCCTCTCGGCTTCCATACAAGCCCCTAGTAAGTGGGCTGCTGGCACGGCTTCGCTCCAAATCCTGCCATGGCTCCCAGGGCCCTCGGAGGGAAAGCCTGACGGACCCAAGGCTCTCCCTGGCCTGTGCCTCATCCCCAGGCACCGAGCTCCCCCGCTTAGCTCCAACCCCACCTGCGCTCCTGTCCTCAAAGACACCAGGTGCGCTCCTGTCCTCAGAGACACCAGGTACGCTCCTGCCTCGGCCTTGACGGAGCTGTTGCTGGCAGAGACCTCACCTCCTTGAAGGCCGGTGCTCAGATGTCACCTTCTCGTCCGACCTATTCAAGGCTGCAACCTGCCCTCTACTCCCCAGCCAGCACATCTGAACAGCTCCTGTTTCTATTTTCTTTTCCACAATGCTATCGCCTTCTTATGTACTAGATAAGTTAATTATTTACTATTCTGCATATTATCGACCCGCCCCCAACGCCCCCTAGTCCCCCCGCACTGGAAAGCAAGCTCCATGAGAACAGGATCATGTTCTCTGCCTAGAACAGTCCTGCCACAGAGCAGGCACCCAAGAACGATCTGTTAGATGAATGAATGAAAGAACGAATGAATGAACGAATGAAAGAATGAATGAGGGCATCACTGCCATCCCGATGGGGTAGGGACTGTGCCTCTTATGGAATGAACTGGCATTCAGGTTGTGGGGGGGTCGTCCCGGGAGGGAGGGGAGAGGGCGGGCTAAGGCAGAGACCGCTGTTCTCAGAAAGGCAGTGCCCACAATTTGCCTGGAAATCCCCCTGGAGTCACTCATTAACCCCCCTGCCCCCGCCCCCATGGCTCACACACAGCCTGTCAGTCACCCAAAGCCACTCAGCAGCTAAAGCCTAATTTAAGCAACTGACTCTCCTTTCCAGGCCCATCCTCCCACCAGGTAATCCACACCATCATCGTCTGAGCACCCAGTCTGTGCAGGTCCTAGAATGAGCAGCGAAAAAGGGGTGGGATAAACAAAACACCCCAGTAACAGAAAACAAGCCCCACCCCCCCTCCACCCACTCTCAAGGCACCAGCTGGGGAGGCACAGCAAGATGGCAGGTGAAGTCCTGAAAGTAAGGTGATGTGGCGGGTGCAGGAGCCGCCGGTGCGGCAGGGCCCTACAGGTGTGGGGTTTTGAGGAGGTGAGGCACACAGATGGGGACACAGGGAGAGGGTGGGGAGAGCACAGAGGCGGGGTGCACAAGTAATCCAGTCTTGCGGGATATGATCCAAAGCAGGTGAGCTCAGCTGAAAGGCTTCAAATTCGAGTGGGAAGTGGTGGGCGATAAGATTAGGTGCCCAGTGAGATCTGGTTGCTGAGATGATTAATAGAAATCCGTGAAAGGTTTTTCATTTGTTTGTTAGTTTTCAGTCAGAAAGCGACATGATGAATCCTGGGTTTAAGAAAGAGGCTTAGGGAAAACACAAATAGAATTACTTTGGAAAAGAAAGACTGGAATTCCAAAGGTTGGAGCCCCTAGGGTGTAGCCCAGCTTGTGCTACCAAAGTCAAGAGCAGCGGGGCGGCTGGGAAGAGAGAAGGAACAGACTGGAAAATCGGGGTTGCAGCAACACGGATGGACCTAGAGATTGTCATACTGAGTGAAGTGAGTCACACACAGAAAGACAAATATCGTATGATATCGCTTATGTGTGGAATCTAAAAAAAGGGTACAAATGAACTTATGTACGAAACAGAAGTCGAGTCACAGATGTAGAAAACAAACTTATGGTTACCAGGGGAGGGATAAATTGGGAGATTGGGATTGACATATACACACTACTATATATAAAATAGGTAACTAATAATGACCTACTAATTATAGCCCAGGGAACTCTACTCAGTACTCTGTAATGGCCTATATGGGAAAAGAATCTAAAAAACGAGTGGATATATGCACATGTATAACTGATTCACTTTACTGTACACCTGAAACTAACACAACATTGCAAAGCAACTATACTCTAATAAAAATTTTTTTAAAAATTGGAAAATCGCTGTAGAGCAATTGTTGGGACTCGGTATTCTAGTGGATGGAGGGATTAGCATCACTCATTGGCTGCCTTCCTTCTGATTGATCCATGTAGATAATGATAAATGAGCATGAGAACGAATAGACAGGGCACCTATTGTGATCTACGCTTTTTTGTGTCATCTCGTTTAACTCACGACCTCCCCTGAGGATAAGGCATTAGCATCACCAGCTTACAGATGAGGAAACCGAGGCTTAGTAATTTACCCGAGATCATGTGCAGAGCTAGTAAGAAAAACAACAACAACACCGACGTTGATTGTATGCTTCGCATGTCCCAGGCACGGTGCCAGGCACCTAACTCGGTGTATTCTCTCGTTTCACATCACACCGTGGCAGGGATAATCCTTATTATCCCCATTTTACAGATGTGGAAACTGAGGTTTGGAGAAGTGAAGGTCACCAGCCTGTGGTCACGAAGTGAGAAAGTAGCAGAAGTAAGATATGAACCCAGGACTTCTGGGTCCATGCTGTTTACCCTGATGCTAGACCAACAGTGGCGAATTTGCACCATAATCTCCCAGTTCCAAAGCCCTGCTCTGCACAGCACAGCACACCCCTTATTAGACCATCTGCTGCCTCCAGTCAAACATGCCCATGTTCCGAGCTTCCAGCTACCTTGGCAGGACTGACGTGTACGTGTGCCTGGGACGTACAGCCAGAACTGCAACTTCTGTGGATGATGGGGTCTAGAGAGCTACAGGCAACCCAGCCCTCGCACCCAGGGAGTGGCCCCTTGCCCCACATCCTGCTTTATTAGGGCCAGGCTGCAGTCAGCAGCATTCCAGAAGCCCTGCGATCCCCTTGAATCCCGCAGTCAGTCTCTGCTCCTGAAGGGCAGCGGGAGAAATCCATACGCCCCCTTGTCTCCTAGACCTGCAGCCTTGGAGTCTGATGAACCTGATGGTTCTCCCTGCAAAATGCAAGACATCTGTGTCCCGCCTCGGACCCATGCGTCTAAAGAGCAGGCGGCAGGAACACTGATGCACGGGGCGCCGGGCGACTGGGACAATTCACTGTCACTCGGAAGGGAAAGAGGTCACAGCGCCGGTGCCAGCTCTGGCTTTGAATCCTGGCTCCCTCGCTAATTAACTGTGCAGTCCCGGGTGAATGACGGGACCTCGGTTTCCTCCTCTGTAGGCTGGGTATAACATGACTGATTGGCTTGGGCTGTGAGAGGTAAGAATGAGTTCATCTAAGTAAAAGCTGTGAGAGTACAGCCTGGCCTGAATTAATCGTGATGACTGTTAGAATTTATCAGCCCATGTCTCTGGACCCTCTCTGATGGCCAGTGCAAGGCTCCGGCCTGCCAGTTGCCACTCCAGGCGGGCACGCAGGTGCGTAGGGATATCGGGGCAACCAGGTATGACACGGAAGGAGCAGAACCCCCAAAGCAAGAGGAGCAGCAGGGCTGTGCCCTGATTACCATGTGCAGCTCACCTTTTATCCTGTCCTTCTTTCTCGGTTCAAAGCACCTACTCAGGTCAGTCACGAACCTCTGATTTCACCTGGAAAAAGAAAGGGAGGTTTACAACAGGAAACTGGATAACGAAACTCATCTTCAAGCTTAAAACGAATGCCAGCCAGCCTCCCAGGGACACAGGAGTTTACAGCTGTTTATTCTTCAATATAGAATAAAACTGCATTAATTCAGAATAAAGGGAGAAATCCATTTCCTATCCATCGTGTACATGGCAAACTGAAGAATACTTTCAAAGAAATATAGGTTATCACCATAATAAACTAGATCTAGAATAAACTAAGACATGAATGGGTAGGACACTGGATAGTCATTTTTTTTAAGTTATAACGAAATTTAAATTCACAATGGACCTTTACTACAAAATTAATCTATTGCCACAGTCCTGAGTTGGGAAGACTTTTGCTCAAAGATTTCTATGACAGTATTTCTGAATTTTTATACACTCATGTTTGAATTCATTGAATGAGATAACACATGAGGAACACCTAGCTCTGGGCACTCAATAAATATTAGCTATGCTTTTATTAATTTTACTCCTTTGCGGGTTTCTAGAGAACGAGGCTATTCCACGCCACCCGTAGAATTCCTGAGCAAACGTACACAGTTACCAGCATAGCCGCTGTTGCTGCAAAAGAATAGATATGTAATCTTTAAATCCGACCTCTGTTCAACCTAATTCAGACACCAGGAAGAGTAGTATTTCAAAAGGTGTTTAAAGATAATAGCCTCATTCTAAGCTTTGCCATCGTAAGGCTCAAAGAAATCACTCTAGACCCTTAGGTTGGCAAATGAAAACAGAGAGAAGAAAGAAAAAGGAGGAAAACAACACCATCAGGTTTGAAACAGAAAACCTGTAACCTTCACTCACAAGAGAAAGGATTGTTTGGGTGGCGTTCTGTTCCTTCGCTGGACGCACACCCATCATCGTGGGGCTTGGATCACTCGCTAGGTTTCTAGAGTTTCCGAGGATGGGGCTGGGCTGCAGCCGCTGGATCATGGTCCCCGTGCGCTCCAGCACCCCCTCTCCCAATCCTGGGGACATGTTCGCTGGGCTGGCTTCCTAACCACAGCCAACCTCAAATGCAGTATAGGCCTCTTGACCATGGAGCAAAGAACTGGACAGTTTTAGCTCCGATGAACCGTGCAGCTCTTGGGACCTAACCAGACAACTCGCAAATGCTAGAAAACTCATTGAAAAGAAGCAAGCAAAACAGCAATATGCTCTCCAACTCCAACCCCAGCATCCAGAATGGATTCCCATTCCTGTTACTATTTTATGCAAAGCCAGCCCCCTGCCCAACCCATGTTCAGCTTATTAGGTGGAAAGCATCCGATAAACTCATTCAAGCTCAAGCCTAGGTGACTGGAAATGATTCCAATCAGCCTTCCAGGGGAGACGAGAAATTTAACGCAAGTGAATCTAAACTCACCCTGCCCCCATGACATCTCAATCCAGCCAATTTAGCAGCAGACATTGGAGGGGAGATAGTGGGACACTCGAGGGGGTCTTCTTTAAATCTTATGGTGGAGGAATGAGATGGGGAGGGGAGGGACAGTCCCCAGACTTGGCTACTCACTGAAATCGCCATTCCCGCTGCCCAAGGGGAAGCCTGGGTCCCGCCCTCAGTGGTTCTGATTGGTCCTGATTAAGGTCCGGGCACTGGGTTTTTTAAAAAAAAGTTTTTTTTAAGTTCCCAGGGAAAGTCTAACATGCAGCAAAGTTTGAGGACCATCTGACCACCTGGAGACTCAGTAGGTCTGACGTGGCGGGCGGAGATTCTGCATTTCTGACAAGCTCCTGGGTGAACCCAACGCTGGTGGTCCACAGAAGCGAGCGCTTGGAAGGGATCCCCTCACACACCTCCTTATCCCCCTTCCCCAGAAACCTCATGCAAGCTGACCCCTCCCCGCTCTTCCGCTAGGGCTTTCCCCTCTTCGCCAGCTGGTTTCTGGACCTGCCCAGCTGACTCCTGCAGTGTAGGAGGGTGAGAGAGACATTACTTGTACCCCAAGAGAGAGCGGCCCCTCCCCCTCTCCTATAATCCAGTTCTAGGCAATCCAGCCTCTAGCCTGAAATACATTCCTAAGAACCACTGCTTTGAACAGAGTGGTTTGTGTTTGCTCTGCTCTTTAAAACAAGCAGGGGTCTCTTTCCCCTTTGCTTTTCTCGTCGCCATGGCCATCCAGGGCAGACAAGATGCAGGGCCTCTCGGGGGGCTGGATGGAGCACAGACGCTTCCTCTCTCTGCCCACAGCACACTGGCTTCCACATCTGCCGAGGCTGCACGCACACCTCCCCGCTGCCTTTGCATCCTCAGGGCAACAGCGGGAGGGGAGCGGATGATCCTCCCTTGGAAGCAGGCCAACAGCAGCACGCCACGCCCAACACCAAACCTCCAAGGAAGGCCAGAGACTGCCACAGGCTACCCACAGCCTGCCCCCGCAAGGTCCCTGCCTTCCTCCTGCACCTCCCAACCCTGACAGGTTCCTTCCTGACATCTCGCGGATGCTGTGAGCCAAACATCATCTAGTAGTGGTTCTCGGTCCAACCACCTCCAACCAAGATGGAAGGGGCAGGTCCTCCTGGATAACTTGGACTGAGGAACAAAAGGCCCGGCTGGTGAGACCCCAAGAAAACATTAGCCTGAAACATGTCCCATCCCATAGCAGACTGCTGCAGGAGAAGACCAGGGTGCGGAAAGAGGAATAAATGGGCTGGAACACAGGATTTCAACACGTTGTAAGCGAGAGCCCCGCCTCTGGCCAAAAAGGGGTGCCGTTTGGGGGAACTCTTGAACCTTCTGAGTGGGTCCAAAATCACAGGGGAGGGACTTCTACAAAACAGGCCACGTAGCTGTCAGGACACCAAACTGCCAGGTCCCCTTTCTAGGAACCTACCTGAGGCCGACACACCCACTGGTCACACCTGCCCAGGACTCAACGATAATTTAGGGGCCCACGAAAATGTTCCAGTTTCTTTTAAAATGAAAAGGAATAATCTGACAATAAGGTTAATGCCTATGTAACAATGAATCCAGCCTGGATTACATTCATCCTTTTATGGAGGTGTAAAATACCATGATTGATTGATTGATTGATTGATTTTTACCAGGAAAGGGGCTCCCAAAGCTAAAGGTGCCTAAGGTCACAAAATTCTTAATTCAGCCCTGAATTTGCCTACTTCCTTCCAATCTCCCGACCTCTCAGTCTTTACTGAGACCCTCTTGTTGAGCGCTCCCACTGACCACCCACCCCCTGCAGCATAAACACTGAGCATACAGCCCACCCAGGCCTATAAAAGATAGTTATACCACCTAATCTGGCAAATTCACACAGTGAATTCGAGGGTTCAATCAATAAGAAAAATGAACCTGGATCTTTTCCGGTATTTGTCTCCAGGTCAGGATTAAGGTTTATTTATTTATTTATTTATTTAAATTACCAGCCCCTGATCACTTTTAAATAAAAATTCTTGGTCTTCCCTGGTGGCGCAGTGGTTGAGAACCTGCCTGCCAATGCAGGGGACACGGGTTCGAGCCCTGGTCTGGGAGGATCCCACATGCCGCGGAGCAACTGGGCCCGTGAGCCACAACTACTGAGCCTGCGCGTCTGGAGCCTGTGCTCCGCAACAAGAGAGGCCGCGATGGTGAGAGGCCCACGCACCGCGATGAGGAGTGGCCCCCGCTTGCCGCAACTAGAGAAAGCCCTCGCACAGAAACGAAGACCCAACACAGCCATAAATAAAAATAAATGAAAAAAAAAAAATTCTTTCACGCGTGTTAGCCATTAAAAAATACATAATACTTAGCTCAGTTTTTCTTGGTTTATGAAATATCTATGTTAATATGAAAATAAATAATTTAGAATTATGATTAAAGTGAGCACTTGCCTACTGTTATTGTATCTATTTTTTCTCATCTAGTACATATTTTATACTGTTGTACACCCCTTCTTGGAAACATTTTCCAGGGACACAGTGTTGAAGTGCTCTGTATGCTGCAGTTTAACAATCAACATTTATTAAGAGCCAAAAAAAAATTTTTTTTCTTGCTGTAGAAGGGCACAAAGGCCTTTCTCTGCCTGCAGCCCCTAGTAAGCCTCTTAGCCACCATCATTATGCTATTTCTATTTGAGGATGTAAAATAGAACTACACTGGTCTCCATTTCACAGGCTGCTTATTGGTGCTAAATTAAACCATGTGTTCAACTGCATAGCACATTTCCTGGCCCGTAGTAAGTAATAAATAAATGCTAGCTATTATTATTATTGTAAAAAAAATTACAGAATTGCATAGGTTATAGAAACAAGCCTGGAAGAAAAAGCAAAGGTAACAGCTGTCATCTGGGGGTGAGTAAGTTGACGGGTGATCTGTGTTCTCATTTGTGCACGTCTAAAATGAACAGGCATTGTTTGGTAAAGAAACACAAAATGCCATGGTATTCAATAAATAATAAAAAGGCAAGGGATATTCATCGTCTTGAACTAGAAATAAAACTATAGATGCAATTTTTAAAAACAGTCAAAGTAGAAGTTGCAGGATGGCTTGTGAAATCAGAAACAGCTTGGAAATCAGGGATCAATGGCTGCCAGCTTGACCCAAAGTTGGGGTTTGAGGTGCAATCCAGCAAGGGTTCCCTTGGGACCTCCTGCAAGATCAGGGTGAGACCAGAAGTCGGACACGCCCAGACAGCAAGGGCCGCGGGGTGATCTCAGAGGCAGCCTGAGATGTCACTGATAGGAGAGCAGCGCTTTCCACTGAAGGATATGGTCAATACTGGCTTGAACTGTGTACTTGACCAAGAATGCTCGCCCTGCTGACAGGCTGCAGCCGCAGGGCTGAGCAGACCTGCTCTGTGGCATTTTCCAAATACCTGCCTTGTTACAGACGGAGGGCTCTCTGATGGCATTCACGTTTCAGTTCAGGACCTACCACTTCTCTCGGAGCCTGTTACCCGACTCCAGGCTGCAAACAGAGGCCAGGCTCCACGACGCAGCTTGCAGGGGCCGTGTGGGAGATAAGGGGCCTGCTGCCCCCCCAGGAGCGTGGACAAGAGAGAGGGTATGTGAGCCTGAGGACCGGGATCCTTGTGGACCCCGTTCGGGCGCCCAAGTCTCACAAGATCGCCTTTCCCCTCTCTTCCTTGGATCCTCTTCTCCCTCCTGGTCCAGCACAGAGGGGAGCCCTGAGGCTCAGTCCTCAGCCAGCTGAATTTCCACCCTTTCCCCTCATCCTTGATGAAAGACTCCCCCAAACCCTGGCCCTAACCTTTATCCTAAGCCCCGGTGTGCCAGCTGCCTACAGGGCAGGGTGATCACCGATTGCCAAATCATCTCAAATTCTCCACATCCAAGTGGTACCTCTCCTACCACCTCAACCAGGCTCCCCTTGGAAGCTCCCCACTTCGGTGCATTTAGCTTCACTCTCTCCATCACCCAGATGGGCAGCCCTCCCCCTAACACTGAGTATTACTCTACCTCCAGTTGGTTCTTCTGCTAATGTCGTTCATGGTCTGTCTTCTGTTATATCCCCATGGCCATGATAAGAGCTCGGGCCCTCGATAACCCCAGGTCCATAATGTTCCCATAATAAGAATGTCATTTCTTGTTTACTGTGTCCCAGCCCTTCACATGTGTTCCTTACTTAATTCCTCGTCTGGTATCACTGCTCACCTTGTCTACTATCCTTCCACACACTGGCTCTATTTCTGGCCTGGGAAGCTCCAAGCTCTTCTGTGCCTCAGGACCTTTGCACTTGCTGTTTCCTTAGTGGAACCACTTCCCTTAACTTCCAAAGTCTCTGCTGCTCAGACAGCACGTTCTCCGAGAGGCCCTCCGTGACGACTCTATTACATGGGCCACCCAAGCAGTGCAACTCGGCTGTGTCCTTCACAGCACTTAACCTAATCTGAAATGACCATATTTGTTTATTTCATTTTCGCTTGTGTCTCTGCCTACTAGATCCCCGAGTGCAGACAGCGCGTCTGTTTTGTTCTCCACTGTATGATCAGCACACATTGTATGGTACAGCCCGCTTTTGGCTGAAGGAATGAATGAATGTTAGTGATAAGGTAATTGACGTACAGAGAGATTTAACGCTTGCCCAAGGTCACGTGGCTGTGAGTACTTGGGTCAATATTTGCACCAAGCTCCTCTGGCTCCAGGGGTGAAGCTAAGTGCAACCTTGTTACTCTGCCTTCCACTGTTGCAATAACCCCCAACACGGGCTCCTCAACTTCAGACTTGCCTGTTCCAGTTCACTCTATACAGCTCTCCGGCTTATCATCCTGAAGTATCAGTTAACTCAGCCAGACTCTGCCCAGCAGCTGTCGGTGGCTGCCTGCTGCCTAAAATCAGAGGCCATGCGCACGCAGATCCACCCTCTTCTCCCTCCAGCCTTGCTGTAGGGTTGCTTTGCAGGCCTCTCAGCCCATGTTTGCTCCCCACAACCTGCAACACCTCCCTTGCCCTGCCGCTCCCCAACGCCTTCCCTTTAAGCCCGGCCCAAATCCCACCTGACTTGCCAGTTGTCAGTGAAGGCTCACACTTGAGCCACAGGACTACTGCCCGTACCCTTACGTTTGTGCTAAACACAGGATCCTGGAGGGGATAGGTTATCTATCTTCTCTCCCCAGGGAGACCTTCAATTCCTTTGGGTGGGCAATATGCCTCACCTGTTTGGATTCCTAAGCGCCCAGCACAGCGTACAAATCATTCATCATAGCAGCGACGTGCTCTGGCCCGTGGTACTCCATAAATGTAGGTGGCTGATCTCAGCAACGGCAAAGCTCTCCCAGGACTGCTAAGCCAGAGGAGCTGGACTTGCTGCTTTGGGTAGCTCTCCGAGCTCCCGTCTTTCCCAGTCCACCTCATTCTGGAGCTGCTAACATTGGTGCTACTCTGAGCTCTCTCCTGGGTCTTCCCTGAGCAGAGTTTTTGACGTGAGCCTAAAACAGAGCCCAATCCACCATGCTTTAAAAAAAAAAAAAAAAAGTGTTACAAGCTTTCTCTTTTAAAATCACATCTTTGCCTCGAGGGACACCCTCTGAATACGGCGTGTACCCACCAGCAACACGGAGGTGCAGCGTCACCGGACAGGGATTAAGGTGTTGCTGTGGTCCAGTGCCACCCCCAGCCTGCTGAGGGCTGACCCGCGAAAGTGCACGAGGCCCGGGTCACCCACCCTGCAGCCCAGCCTGGCCCCCGTGTGTCAGTTTCACCATGGTTGAATGGAAAATAAAATGCTCAACTCAAAAACACTTTTCCAATGATATTTTAAGGAAAAATGAGATCACAGGAAGTCAGGGAGGTAAATTTAAACGGTGTGACCCCAAGCAACATTTTTTTCAAAGAATCCCCTTGAGACGATTGCTCACCAGATTGGGGGGGAACACATCTGGGGAGACCTTAGCCCCAGAGACCACCTGGGCGGCAGCCGCAACACTTACGCTAACAGGAAAAGCCCCCTTGATGCTCCGTAAGGCCACACTCTGACTACAAACAGGCCTAAATGGGCCCCGAGGTCCCTTACGTTTGCAAAAGCGGCCGACAGCCCCCGTGCCAGCCAGGTCAACATTCCGCCTCTGCCAGGGATACCAAATGTTCCCTCAACCCACCCCAAGCCCAGCTCACTGAGCTATGAATAGTTATTAACGTTAACTCAGGGCGTTAATTAAAAAATGTTCAGCCAGGCAAATTCTCATACTTTTAAAAAGCCATTTGGGCAATCGTCTTTCCATGCTGCAAACTTTCCAAACAGGTTGACATTTCACAATGTTGTTTGTTTTAATCAAAACACGGGGAAAGAGCCGGTTCCCGGTTTCACTTTTCAGGTGCCTTGATTTATGGATGGGCAAATCCCCACTTAATAGCTGTACCTCGAGGCCGGGGGACAAAGAAGCTCCCACCTCCCAGGGTTGGTGTCTGGGCTGGCCAGGAGGGAAGTGGTCACAGGACCTGACGCGGCCCTTCTTCTGTCTTCCCCCCTCTCCCAACGCCCAGCCATCAGCTTCCTCTGTTGCTATTCCAGCAAACTTAGGAGTTAGGGGGAAACGGGGACTAAACCCTTAATGGTTCTCCAAGTTCTTTCTTAAAGCAGCAGCACTCAGAATCAGGCGGGATCATATGAGTGTGAATCCCACCTCTGTCACGTAGTACAAGCCTTGGGCTTTTCTGTGCCTCGGTTTCCTCATCTGTCAACAACTGGTATAAAAATAGCACCTCCCTATAAAGCTGTTTGGCGGGTTAAATAAATTAGCATTGGTAAAGCACTTATGACAGTGTCCGGAGTGTAATAAATGTAATATATGATAGTTTAAATGCCTCCCCTCCTCCCTAACGAACTCAGATGCAGGACCCCAGAAGCTAAGTACAAACAGAGTTGGACCTGCCCTGGCTGGTGGGAGCGTGGTGTCGGGCCGCCCGGTGCCCTGCTTCTCGGGGAGACACTGAGGTCCCTCCAAGGCCCACGTGGGCCCTGGGGACACAGTGTGACAGCTCATTCTGGGTACTGAAGGCTCTCGCCCTTCTGTTTGATGCACAGAAGCTTGCCCCCATCAGGGCATGAGCTCTCCTGGGAAGCCTGGCCCAAGCACTGCAGTGCCCCCCCACCCCGGGTCCCTGCCGTGTCCAGGGCAGGCAGATGACAGATGGGCAGCCAGCGTGAGGTGTGAGGTTTGGGAGGGATGCACACTCACCCCCCAGCCCTTCCTCAGGACCGCAGCGTGACCAGCCGGCCTGATGGACGCTGGACGCCGATAGCAGGCACCACACACCCCTACAGGGAAGGAGGGGTTTTCTTAAGGAAAAACCACCACGAAGCCTCCCAGCAATTCTATAACAACAAAACACAAAACACAGGCGGGCACAGACCTTGTCTAAAATCACTGCACACCACAAGGGAATTCTGATGTTGACAAAGCACCTACTATGTGCTCCTGCTTTTAGAGGAGGTGCCAGAAATGCCAAGCAGGAAGGGCAGGTCCCAGACTCACCAGGGTAGAAAACCTAGTGGGAGAAGATGACACTGAAAACAACTGATGCTCATATTTTGTGATACGTATTATAGCATATTACACGTGGGTATATTACATATTCTATGTGTACATTATAGATTACATCATATGTGTTATATGTATGTACATACATGATATGCCCAGTATGTGCAGTGAGTAACTGGGGGAGAACACGGCTCCCACCGCCCTGGGGGCAGGTGGGAGCATCTGGGCAGGTCGGGAGGGAAGGGCTGCAGGGTCATTTGCCAGACGGTTCACCTGGCTTAGTGGCAAGGAAGACGCTGGGCCTCGCCAGGTGTGAATTACCACTCTGACAATTTTTAGCTGTACCACCTTGGGCACCGGCGTTTTTACCACTTTTTTGAGCATCAGTAAAATCACATAGTCCATAGTCACCTGCAGGCAGGCAGACAGAAGGTGATCAATAAATCGCCAAGGAGAGAAAGCGAGAACGCTTGGCAAAGGCAGTGTCCGAATGAGGCCATCGGGAGGTGCGTGGCTCAGCTCAAAGCCAGAAAAGCAAGCGAGAGGCCCTCGTGGGAGTCCTGGGGCAGCCCAGCCCCGACCCTGCATTTATGTTGCTTTATCATCTCCATTGGCAAAATCGGGACCATCGTTCCTCCTCTTCCTGTCTCCCTGGGATGTCTGGGGACACAGAAGAACCAGGCTGGGGGCTGGGGGAGACGGGGTGGAGATGTGCCATTTCAGAAGAAAGACAAGCCCTGAGCGGGAGGGATGATTATTTTACTTGTGGAAGGCATGTGTGGGCAACGGCTGCAGGTTTCTTTGGGTTTATCAGAAAATCCTAACAGAAGAGGGGTTATTTAACCGAGACCAGGAAAGGAATGTGCAGATATTTTAAAATATTAAACGGAATTCCTAAGGCCTCATAATATGACGCCTCCTTTTCCAGGCTTGGCTGATTTTAAAGCCTCGAGCTGTGACTCGGGGCCGGACAGATGAGAGGGCTGATTAACTTGGCCTTCCTGATCCCACGGCGACAGGCCCCTCTTGGGACCGGGCAGCGCGGGGACCCAGCCCGGCTCCAGATATGGTCTGACACCACCAGCTCCTGGGCTGCGTGTGGAGCGTGATTTTAGACAGTTACTTAAACGAGGGTCAGAGGTAAGAGAATGGTGAGTCTCAGTCATCACATTCCAGGCTTCCAAGGAGACCAGGGACCTGCTGGGACTCTCGGGCCGCACACCCACCAGCCTATGGACAGACGTGATGGACCCAGGAGGAAGCCTGGAGGAGATGGAGGGAAAAATGGAAGAAGTCCAGCCCCGCTGCCAAAAGACTCAGAAACCCCCAAACACAGGGCTAAACGGCCCTTTAAGAGGGCAGCAATTCGCACACGAGGGCATATGCGTAAAGGAGCACAGAATAAACACATGCCTGGCCACCCCGGGGCTTGGAGTCCGATGCAGAAACTGGACACAGCCCAACTGTGCAGTGCACAGAACGCACACACACATACAGGCTGCCAAGCCATGCCTTACACCAGGACACGAGCAAGCAAAGTTTTGTCAACTCACGGAGCTGAAGGGTCAAGTCCAGAATTGGGGAAGAGATCGTGTGGGCCTATCGCCTAAGACGTTTCGTTAAGAAGTGGGCGGAATTTCTGTTTACGTAGGCATAGGCGTCAATACAAACTTCAGCGCCACTGGTTTCTCGGAACACTTGGTATACATTCAGCTCCTTCTACCTGGCTGTTCGGAGACCACACAGCTCTCTCACGCTCTTGTAAATTTCCAGCTCGTCTGTATTCTAAGAGCCTGTGGCCCTGTATTAACTGTCCCTGCTCGGGTGGATGCCCCTTGAAGGCATGGTCCACACTGACTCATCTTTTCACGCTGCTGGATTCATGTAAAAACCCTTCAGAGTTTCTCCTTAACAAATCCCACTTCCCCAAACCTCCTCCATTCAGGATGGAGATGATTATTCTACTGCCTTATATGTAGGTAGATCTGGGGGTGAACAATTCTGCCACCATCAGATTCCAGGCCATTTCCAACGGATAACGGGCAGAATTTCCCACTACAAGGTGCAAGGGATTGTCGAGAAAACCAGAGGCTGTAACGTCTGCCACTAAATGGCTTAGGAGCCTCATAAGTTAGAGAAGATAACGTCTTCCAGTGTTTCGCTGGTGGGAGTGATAGCTATTGAGTAGTTCTGAAAACAGACAGCATTCGCAATCACGTAGACAAGGCAGCAGAGAACAAGGGGATCCACAGGAGACCAGAAGCCAAGAAACCTTGATCTAGAGCAGGGTTCTCAGCACCAGCCCTAGAGACATTTGGGGCTGGACCATTCTCTGCGGTGGAGGCAGTCCCGGGCACTGTAGAATACAGGATGTTCGGCAGCATCCCCGATCTCGACCCACTAGATGCCAGTGGCATCCCCCAGTTTTGACAATCAGAAATGTCTCCAGACCACTGTCAAAGAGTGGGTGCAAAATTGTCCCTGGTTGAGAATCACCGGGCTACAGTCAGCTCAGCCACGAATTAGCAACGGAATCTGAAGACTGTCAGGGGCCTTCGTTTCTCAGAGGCCTTAAGTTTCTCATCTAAGAGATGGGGCAATTGGACTAGATCAGTGTCTCCCAAAATAGGGGCGATATATAACCTAGTGGCACCTGGGATAAATTGGCCACACTCCAACATGACATAAAATGACACTGAGCCACACAGAAATGCTTTTCCTTTTTCTAGTCTCTTTTCATCCTTTTTTTTCCTTTTTTAAAAAAATTTATTTATTTTTGGCTGCGTTGTGTCTTCACTGCTGCACGTGGGCTTTCTCTAGTTGCAGCGAGCGGGGGCTACGCTTTGTTGTGGTGCGCAGGCTGCTCATTGCGGTGGCTTCTCTTGTTGCAGAGCACGGGCTCTAGGCGCACGGGCTTCAGTAGTTGTGGCACGAGGGCTCAGTAGTTGTGGCTCGCGGGCTCTAGAGCACAGGCTCAGTAGTTGTGGCGCACGGGTTTAGTTGCTCCGCGGCATGTGGGATCCTCCCGGACCAGGGGTCGAACCCGTGTCCCCTGCATTGGCAGGCGGATTCTTAACCACTGCGCCACCAGGGAAGTCCCATCTCTTTCCATCCTGATCAAAGCAGGAAGAACATCTCCAATTGATGCTTCCAGTCTTGAACACCTCTACAATTTTCTAGCTACACAAAAGAGAAAGAATACTTCTCGGGCTCAGAGCCTTGGGAAAGCCACAAAATCTACATCTTTCACGATTTCATCGTATCTTCTATTTACACCCAGTGACCCTGGACTCCATTTGTGATAGTGATACAGGGTTTCCTTTTAAAGTGTGTTTAAGTAAATTATGAAACTGGGTATAAAAATATTAAGAAAATAATAGTACGTGTACCAGTGTACACGTACCAGCGTGGCAAAAATCATAAGTCTTAGGAAGCGCAGGAAGGGTTAACTCTGCCCTTCCCCCACAAATTTCTAACTACCCATTGGACATTTTCTTGGATGCCTCAGATTAATCTCAAGACTTGAGGTGACATTAATAATTTAAAAGTTTTTGAATCCAAGTTCCCTCTATAGTTCTGTTGTAAGGCTTGGTCATTTGTTATCTATTATGGGTTGAACTGTATTCCCCTACCAACCCCCCCAATTCATATGTTGAAGTCCTAACCTTCAATCCTGCAGAATATGATCTTATTTGGAAATAAGGTTGTTGCAGATGTAATTAGTTCAGATGAGGTCATACTGAAATAAGGTTGGGCCCCTAATCCAACAGTATTGGTGTCAGTATAAAAAGGGGAAATTTTTGCTGTACACCTGAAATTAACACAACATGGTAAATCAACTATACTCCGATATAAAATAAAAATTAATTTAAAATAAATAAACAGGGGAAATTTGAATACAGACACACACACAGGGAGACTGTCCCATGAAAGTGAAGGCAGAGATGAGGCTGGTGCTTCTACCCACTAATGAATGCCAAATATTGCCAGCAAACCATCAGAAGCTAAGAGAAAGGTCTGGAACAAGCTTCTTCTCACAGCCCTCAGAGGGAACCAACCCTGCCAACACCTTAATCTTGGACTTCTAGCCTCCAGAGCTAGGAGCCAATATGTTTCTGTTGTGTAAGCCACTCAGTCTGTGGTACTTTTTGTTATATCAGCTCTAGCAAACTCATACATCATCTTAAACTAGTTTGCTAGTTTGGCAACTGTATTTTGAATTCCTGAATCTCCTTACAGGGCAGGAAATGCAGACATAACTTGCAGAAGAATTTGTGTTCATCTAGAGATGGGCACAGATGACAAAGGAATACCAAAAAAACAAAAACAAAAAACCAAACAAAACCCTCTACACCATCTGTGTTTATATACATTTTTCTATGTTTGCCATAATTACATCTTTGCAAGTTGCATAAATTAGATATTTGCTCATTGCTTTCTCTTCTCTGGTTATCTACCCTCAGTCAGTCTCCAACTGTGAAATATGGGTGCCCGGCTTTGTAGTAAAAGGAGGCCCAGGGTGGAGGCAAAGCCAGGCCTAGAACTCAGGTCTCCTAGCACAGGCATTATCAACTAGACCCCAGAGCCTGTAGGATGCACCCTCTCCTCCCCGGAGAAAATGTCTTGGGCCTCTTGTGCAGACATTCACACCAACTGGGCCTTTCAACCAGAAGGTTCTGGCTATCCAAAGATGCTTGGAGAAAACGCCAAAGTTCCCAACATGTGGGCATCTGAAAATTCATGACCAAACGCAAACTCTCAGTTTAAAGGGATGCTGCGGTGAGTGAAAAAACCCATCAGCCCTTTGAGCCCTCCTGCAGAAAGTGCCGACCTGACATGGTCACAAGATAAGCAGCTTTGCAGGTGACCAGGGCCACCTTCCACATAGCCAAGAGTAGAAGGAACTAGAGATTTACCTTATGCGAACGCCACATCAGAACCCAGGACTTTTAGAAACCTGCCAAGTAGCCAGGACGTTGCAACTCCATCTTTCCAGTTAAGAAACATGCCCCTGCAATGATTCATCTCTGCAATAATGGCAAAGAAACTCATGATCCTGCTGGCATTTTTTTCCCACCTAAAATAAATACACCATAATTCTGCACCTCTGATCGCAACTGTAAGGTTGAGAGATCAATAATCAGGCTTGAATGTTAAAAGGAATTCCTTTTTTTCCCCTTCTCTGGAGGCAGCCAAGTATAAACCAGAGCCAAGAGAAATGCAGGAAGCCGGAAAGCACAAGCGCCCAACTGCAGCCACGTCTGATCCGCCATATGCGCCATTCCCCAGCTCCCATCCTGGAGGTGTTAATTCAAATACCGCTTGGGCATCTATGGGGTGTCAGACGCCACGGTGGCAGTTGGGGCTTCGTCAGTAATAAGCTGACAGCCTCTGCCTGTCCTGCTGGCTGGTATTCCAGGCAGGTTCACAGATCATGAACACAAATAAAGACAAACATTGGATTCTCAATGATAAAGCTTCTGTGAAGAAGAAGAGAAGAATGCTATGGGGGTGGGAAGCGAGTTACAGTGACAGCAGAGGCCCCTTGAAGGAAATGACATTAAGCTGATACCTGAAGGGTAAGACTTAAGTTAGCCCCGTGAGGTAACGCAGGGAGCTGTCACCTGCTGCCTGTACCCCAGGCATAACTGGGGTGGACCCCAGCTCCAAGGCCACACTGCAGAGAGTGGCAATTCCGAAATGGTGAAAACAAAAAACAACTAGACTTGGGAGAACACAACACCCATGAGTATAACAAGCCAGGGGAACACTCATTTTCACAGAAGTGCAGACGTGACCTCGAGGTGAGGGGAGAAACTCAGGGAGCCCTTGAGAGCAGTGTTTCCTTGCAGCACCTGCCACTGAGCTGAGAAGTTCGGAAGGGCCCAAGCAGAACCGTGAGATTGTACTTTTCTGGCCCTCTGGGTTCTGGGAAGGCATTGATGAGGGCCTCAAGCATGACCACTCAACTTATCACCATGAGTGAAACTTGATTAAAATAAAAATAAAATAAAATAAAGGCTTCCTGATTCCTAGCCTCTGGTTGGGATAACCTTCCCGAGGCAAGCCTGGAAAGTCCCTAGGCTGCGAGGTCACTGGGGCTCAAAGTTCTCCTCTTCTCGGCACCACCCATCAATGGAAAAGTACTGGCATCTCCATGGCTGGGTTTCTCCCAGGGGTCCCTGCTGGGGACATGTCTGTGACCCCTATCCACCCCCCATGGGGAAATCCCAGCCCACTGGATCGAGCCTTAACCTCCCTCTCTGGCCCAATTGGTTTCACACCCTTGAACAACCCTGCCCGAATAACCAAGCAGTCACTCAGGGCCAGGAGCCAGGAAATATGCCTTGAAAAGCAGTAAGCTCTTCAGCTCTGACAGCTGGCAGCTTGGCTGGGACACTGCCCGGCGAGGACAAGGAACATGGTGACCTGGGGGAGTGAGAAGGGGAGGAAGCCCCCATACCCTGTATAATAACAACAGAGGGTCAAGTCTCCCGGGACACGCAGTGATCCTGAAGGGGGCGCTTCCCAAAGTATAGGGAAAGCTCTGGCACGGGAAGGCAGCGGTGGACACTAGGACCCTCGGGCTTCTCTTCATAAGATGACACACCTGGCTGGCCAGGGCACACCTGGACTCCGGGGCAGGCCAAGCTCTCCAACAGTTGTTCAGTGTTCCCTGACCTGGCAGCCAAGCCCCTCGCAGACAGGGTGGGGGTTTCTGCTCCTTGGTGGGCCACGCCCTCCCCGGGCACATATTCTCTCCAGCCAAGTGTTTCGTCCAAGCCCCGGGCCCTGACCACAAAAAGTGCCCTTTTCTTCGGCGGGCTCACCTCAGACGTGAGGTACCACAGAGCCAAACCGCCTGCTAAAAGGACATCCCCAGCACATTTTTTTTCTCGTCAGAGGGGCCGTGGCTGGCAGCCACAAACAGCACACCCTTCCCCCCATCCTGGGGCCCTCCAAAACTGCTCCCTTGGTCGCTGCTTTATTTATGGCAGAAAAGCAGCTACCTAAAGGAGCTGCTGGCTTAGGTAGGATGCTCCCAGTTGACCCAAAGCAAGTGGGGCACATCTCTGGTGAGAGCCAAGCTGTCGAACAGGGTTGCACGTCAGTGCTGCTGTGCCCGCTCCAACATTTCAGTAAAAATGCAAAATATAATGGCAACGCCCTTCCCCAGGGGTTTGGGGTGGCGGGGGACCGGGGAGGGGTGGGGCGAGGGTGGACCACAGCCCGCGTGGAAATACTCCAGTGTGCCCCGGGAAACGTTCCACCCGAGTGGTGGGAGAGGAGGACACTCTTCACAAGCGTTTAGACGATTTCTTGTTTTTAAAAAAAAAAAAAAAAAAAAATTTTTTTTTTTTTGGGTCGTACAAAACCTGGTTGTGAAAGGAAAAGAAAATGCCAGCCCTGTTTGACAGACATCAGATTTATGACCGTTTTTTAAAGCCTCAAGTACGTCACAAGAACTGGCCCACCCACTGTCCTGCCCCAATTGTAAACACGGCCGGGGGCCCAGTCCCACTCTCCCCCTATCAGATCTGTGGTCCTCCACCTCTGAACAGCCCTTGTTCCCGTCCACTGGTCTCTGCTGGGTTAAAAAGATGCCTGGCTGTATATATACGGAGAGTACACCATGGAGCTCTCTGAGCTAAACCTCCAAGACAAACAGGGCCGGCTCACACCTCCACCGTCTGCAGGCAGGCCGCAGATGTTAATAAACAAGGTTGGGGTTTATGGTCTGCCCATTGATTTCTCCATCCATTTTACACCCGACAAGTCAGGAGACCGTTTTGTTTTTTTTTGTTTGTTTTTTTTTTCCCCCCCTTGCCTTAACGTACAAACTCAGTAAACTGTTGTCAGGCTTGGCGATAAATTTATGAATTTTGGCCTCCAGATGTGGCTGGAAATAAAAGTAAACACAGGGAATGAGCAACTGCCTTTCAGGTTTATGCCCGGTGAGGCTGAGTCTGCAAAAACCAGGGCCGAGAGAGACTCTCGTCTGCCCTTTTCAATGAGACACCAGGAGATAGTTTTCTTAAAGTTAGGGATGCTATTCAGAGCAGGAAAGAGATGCCAAGGTCCTCTGGACAATTTTAGGGTGAGGATTAGAAGGTAGAGATTTGGACCCCCATCCAGAATCATTCATAATCGAATCCCTCACTGGCCTGGTGGGTCACAGCCGTGGCCTACAACAACTTGGGCCAGGACACGAGCCTGTCGGAAGAAAGTCTTCAGATGAGAAAGAACCGAAAAAATGCCTTTCATGAGATCTTCTTTTCTGGTATCATTTATCCAGAAAGAAGAGACACGGAGGCATTCAGAAAAAACCCAAAGGATCAAGTGTAAACTGACAGGTGTGTCTATTCCAATCACAAACCAATAGGTTCTACTTGATTTTGTAGGTCAAAGGCTTGAAGGCATTTCAAATCAGAAATCCAGCTAACTAGCCACAGCGAGACACAGGACAGAAAACACCATATGCATCTGAAAAAGGCCGTGTGTTATAACTTGGCATTTCTTATGCTTCTTCTTTAGAAGAAAAAGAGAGAGAGAGAGAGAGAGAGACAGGGCCCTAGGCATAGCATTTGAGTGAAGTGAAAGACTGTGTGTCTTTTCGGAGTGCGTTTGCTTCAGCGAAGTCATAAAACAAAAAATTCATAAGGCAAAGGTTTCCTTGGTAACAATTCTGTGGAAATATCTGTGAAGTCGTGACCAACTGCACATACTGAAGATGCTCCCCCCCTGGAAATGGCTTGGCAAGGGGGGAAATGACAGGCTAGAGTGTGTATTAACAGGGAGGGAGCGGTTGTTGCAACCCCTCTTTGTTCCAGAGAAGAGGCTAGTCACTCATCTCCAAAAATCGAGTAACAGAACTACGTTTGCATTAAGACTGGATCCAGGAAGCCACTGGGAATTGAAGCTTCAGGGAGAGGTCATTAGCAATACACTTGGGACTTATATTAAAAGAAAATCGTTTGGGTTTTACAGCATTGGATTTTATACCTTGTTTTGTTTTTTAAATGGAACTCTAAGATGAACCTTAAAGAATTCTTCCTCTGGATGAGAAATCACAGGATCATCAAATTATATATCCTCAGGAAGATTCATGAAAGGTCCACTATCAATTCTCCGCCTCTGTACTTTGATGAAATCAGGGGCCACAGCCATGGAGCGAGCTGGCTCAGCTTATAGACCTGAAGTGTCCTTTATTTAGCCTGAGGTATGCTTTAACCTTTCTAAAAAATTAGGTGATAGGATGTAACAACGGGAGATTTTTAGGTTTTGCACAAAAATCTGGATTTCTGGATGGTCTTGAAGAATGAGAAGATCTGGCAACCTCACACCTATGTTCCTACACAGGAACAAGTAGTCAGAGCCGAGAAGCAGCTGCCTCTTTAAGGCAGGGCATGTGCTCTCCAGTGTACTGCAATCCACACCCTGCCAAAGCACATGCCTTATTCATTTGAGTTACCTTCCTGGACCCTGTAGGCATTTGAGTTTATAATTCCTGGTAAGAAAAAAAAATCATCTCCACTCTGAGGTTTCTATTTGATCTTTCCCATGTGAATGTCAACAATAGATGTTGATCCACTAAGCCCTTCTACGTACATATAAGTAACATGGCTTGGTAAAAAGACACTCAAAAATAAGAGACGACTTAACATCAGTAACTGTCACTCTTAGATTTTCCAGTGCAAGCCAGTAGCACTTTCAGTGCTGTGACACTCCAAAGTTCCCAACCGTGAAACGACTTGAGCAGATGTATTAGATCTTTATAGATGTTACTTAACAGCAGCATGAGAGGACCCAAGAAAGCAACCAACAGACACAAGTCATCTCTCTCTCCTAACACATTTTAGTAACTATCATGTATGGATCACAATATTAATATATTCTTAAGGGACTTACAATACAGTAAGTGTGCATTTGTTAAACACACGTGAATCTGAGTCAAGGATATATGAGTGTTTCTTGTGCCATTTTTAGAATGTTTGAATTATTTCCAAACTGAAAGTTTAAAATGTGTGAGCACGTGCACGTGTGTATAAAAGCAAGGCACAGCACACAAGCGGATTTTCAGCACAAATGTGTGGGACAAGCCCCTTGGAGTGGGAGGAGTGGGAACCAGGGATGCTTTAACGTAGGTCTCACACACAGGTAGCTCTTACAGTTAAAAAGGAGGTGGGGTTTTCCAGACAAAGGGAATAAGAACTAAGATTAAGCAACTGGAACCTAAATGCCTGCTGGGGGAAAAAACTGCCCAGAACGGACTGCATACGTCAAAGGGAAATGGCTGCTGCCGCTGGAGAGCCTGGGAGCCTGGGCTGGACCTGGATGGCAGGTTAAGGAGCTTATTTTCAGGATAAAATCCAGGGTAAGAGCAAGAAGGCTTTCAGCAGGAGGTGGCATACGCAGAAAGGTGCATAACCTACTAGTGTGTAGGACAGGCTGGAGGGATGGAAACTTGAGCCAGGAAAACCAATTAGGAACCACTGCCAAAGTCTAGGTTGGTGGTCACCAAATGGCCACAAAATTAAGGTCAGGGTCCCACAAGACATAGGCACACTGAGCGCTGTTAGAGGACTGAATGCATAATGTCTTACGTAAACGTTGTATTTTTCAAATATTTGGTAGACAAATTACTAAATTATCATCCAGTCAATAGGAGTCTGTGAAAAAACGTAATATTAAAACGTGTCTTCACATTCAAAAGGGTGGGAAGCTTTGAGGGTGAGGTGTCAACCTCCCGTCCAGGGTGATACCCTGGAGAACGGGGAAAAAAGAGAGCGGGTAGACGCTAAGTGCTGTACAAGATGCGGGAACAATACTTTTAGTTCAATTGTAACACATCCTGTTAAAGACCGCAGAGTATAACGCACACCCAGCAAGTACCAAAGAATAAGACATAACCCTTGTTTTTGAAAAGCCAACATTCCAGGTAAATATTAAATCATAGTGACCAGCTGAAATCACTGCCAAAAGGTAAAGAGATAATGAAACTTAGCATTGACGTCCAGACAAATGATTTTATCCTAATGAGAATGATGAGGACAACCAGAGCAGAGCACATCCGGGACCAAGAGGCCATTGGACTTCAAAGGTAATGAACTTGAGGAGGTGGACCTAAAAAAAGGACACACAGAGCTGACATGTGAAGAAATCTCAAGGCTATGGATGCAGGTTTGGGAGTCGTTTTTTCCAAGGGGTGTGGCCAAAACCATGGCAGTGGGTTGGAATTTATAGAGACCGAGGGCTGAAGCTCATCCATGAACAGAAGGTGGGATGAGAGGGAGTCTGTGGGTGGTCAGTGTGGAGTGGTCAGGAGTGAACACAGGGAGGAAAAGCTAAGAAAAGGCAACCAGATCTGAAGTGGTTTGGAGGGACCCACACAGAAGAGGTATAAAAGCTGGAGTTGTATTTCCAAGAGGAAAGGATGGCTGAGTTGTTAAAATCAAATGCAGGATTCATGGCAATCTCCTCCTCTCTGTGCAAGGAAAGAAACAATGAAGGAGCCATGTCTGAGAAAAGTGCTAAGCTAAGAAAGGGCCTTATCCGTGGTCCCAGAGAGGGTAAGAGAGAGAATTAGAGAAAAGAGAGGGAGTGATCATTCATGTCCATTTTCTCAATTGCAGGAAGGATTGTTTGGGCTCTCAGCTCCGGAGAGAATCGCAATCCAGGGTGAGAACAAAGCAGCCATGTCTTGAGAGGACAGGATGGGGACGGAGGGGCAGCCTCAATGTCAAGAATGAACCGAATGGATCAAGGTGAGGATGAGGCATGAACAAACCTGCGGGGTTGGGCTTCTGAGCTCTCTCACCTATACAGTAAGTCCCCTACATACGGACCTTCAAGTTGCGAACTCTCAAAGATGCGAACGTGCATCTGGTTCCAGCAAGGAATCGGAACCTGTGCCGTCAACTCCAGGCGTGAGTGAAATTGCAGCTTGCCCTCCATCTCCTGTTGCCGACAATCCTTCAGCTCTGCCATCTCCCACCTCCTCTCCCTCCTCCAGTCAGTACCTCTTCTTGCCTGTTCACTCGATGCCAGCCCCTGTATGCCAGCTGTTGTACTGTACTACTGTACATTTCAAGGTACTGTACTGTAAGATTAAACATGTTTTCTTTATTTTTCGTGTTTGTTTTCTGTATTATTTGTGTGAAAAGTATTATAAACCTATTACAGTACAGCACTATTTAGCCGATTATGTTAGCTGGGTACCTAGGCTAACTTTGTTGGACTTATGAATAAATTGGACTTATGAACGCACTCTCAGAACCGAACTCATTCGTATGTAGGGGACTTACTGTATTTGTGATTTGGGGAAGGAAGGGGTTAAGTGGGATGATCTGGGGAAGGAAGGGGTTAAGTGGGATAAGGGAAAATGAGCACAGATTTGTCCAGCAGGGAGAGGCAGGAAGAGCCTGCAGACAACGGAGAAGGACAAGGCAGAGACCCGGTAATGTGCCTTGAGAGGGTATTTTTAATCCCAGTGGGAGCCCCCTCCCTTGTCTCCATCCCATTCGATCCGAGTATCATTTACCTGGCTTGGTTAGAAACCATGGTAACAGGAAGCCCGAAGAAATGATTGAAATGCGAGGAGGACACAGTGCCACATGGGGCCACACTTCTGTTTTCTGGGGAACTGGATCCTTTAGCAACAAAGGGCGGGGTGACAAGTGGGCCTCTGCTGACGGTTCCAACAACCGGATTTGACCTTTAAGGGACGGGCGAGATGGCCGCGGCAGTGGATGGGCGTCAACGGAGCCCGGGTTTCCAGTGTCGCAGGAGCTCCAGGGCCTCTGGGCCAGGAGCACCCTCTCTCTCCCGCCGGCTCACGCCCACCCCAGCCCTGCTCTCGTGGTCCTTCTTCACATCCTACAAGTGGCAAGTGACCAAGTTCATCAACGGACGCAGGAGGACCTGGTCTAGACTCTGCTCCTGCTCTCAGGTCTTAGCGAGTGGCTATTTGCTCTTCATCCTTTTCCCCATCCATACCGGGTGCTTCATAACCCCAAGATCAAAAAGAAAGGTGCTGTGGACTGAATTCTGTATCCCGCCATATGTTGAAACTCTAATCCCCAATATGATGGTATTTGGAGATGGGGGCCTTTGGGGGGTAGTTAGTTCGTGAGGGTACAGCCCTCATGATGGGATTAGTGCCCTTATAAGAAGAGACAAGAATTAGTCACCAAAAATTAGTTCATAAATTCAGGGTAAAACACAGTCCTTCCTACCTTCCAGACAGGAATTTACTCTCTCTCTCTCTCTCTCTCTCTGACCCCCCACCTCCCTGCCGCTGCTTCCTCCCTCCCTCTCTCTTTCTCACCCTCTCTCCTCATAAGACTACAACAAGAAGACATCTGACTGTAAACCAAGACCCTGACCATGCTGGCACTCTGATCTTGGATATCCCAGCCTCCAGAACCCTGAGAAATAAATGTTTGCAATTTAAGCCCCCCAGTCTGTGATATTTTTGTTACAGCAGCCAGAGTTGACCAAGACAAAAGCAAAGGCTTTAGATGAACGCAGCGCTGAGCTGGGGCTGTCCACTCCTTCACGGACAAGATTTAAAGCAACCCAGAATGTCCCTTGCCCTATGCCAGGCACACATGAGGATCTCCGTGCCACGAGAAGTTTGTCCAATCCACACCTGGTGGCACTACCAACATAAACAAAGACTCCACTCCACCCCTCCAGCTCCGACTTGAAGTACATTTTCTGCCTTGATTTATTTGAGTCTGTGGTGGAGCGTATTGAAGGGCCAGTATCACAGGATCCTCACGTGGCTCCCATTGGACCATCTCCCCTGAAGTGAGGAGACTCAGAGACCCATGGTGATCCACTGGCAGGTTTCGGTGTCTCTTGAATCCTGAAGATTCTACTCTTTTATTTTTTGAACCCTTGGGAAATAGTATGAGATGGCTGCTGTCACCCTGTAGCTTCTGTCCCCTAAGCCCGCCCTGCTGGTTCTTTTCCCTGACGCCTCCCGTTGGCTCCCCTCCCGGCCAGGTCCAGAAGAGTCTGGGATAAGCGCAAAGGAAATGCCGCCGTGTCCACAGGCACCCAGAGGCTGCTCGCGCCACGGTGGTCCTTGTCAATGCGGTCACGGCTCGTAGCCAGACACCCTCGGCCCTTATGCTCGGGCCCTGCCAACCACAGACGTCTTCAAACAGAGCCTGTGAAAAGGAGCTTTGCTCCAGCCCCACTCCTGCCAACATCCTGGGAAACAGGGTCCACAAGGAAAATATTTTCTTAAAGTAACTCCCTGGTTTTGGGGGGTTTACCTGCCATAGGGGAATTATTTATTTATTTATGTATGTATTTTTAAAGAAAAGCATTGAGCTGCCCCTGTAAGAGCTGCCCTCGGAGAGAAGGGAAAAGAAATGTCACCCTCTCTCTCTCCAGACCCGCCTGAATTTGAGGTTTGGCTCAAATACCAAGGCAGGGCCGGCCAAGAGAAAGGTGTGGTGCAGGGAAGGCCATGTCCAGGAGTCCGGCAGCTGTAAACTTGAATCCCAACCCTAACCTCACCTAACTCCCAGCCTGGAATGCTATGACTCACTTCATCTCTCTGGCCTTGGTGGCACCATCCAGTAAAACATGGGACTCCTGACCTCACTGGGGAACAGGGAGATTAGCTCATGTTTATCAAGCTCTTTGAAGATGAAAAACGCCTGTGCCTAAAGGGGGCTGTTATTATTATAACTACCTGTGAAAAAAGAGAAAAAAGATTCCCATCTAGGCCTACTGATCAGCTCCAGCACCCAGGGAGCCAGAAGTACAGGGAGTCCATCCTTGCAGGCAATAGCTCTCAGCTGCTTATATCGATACTCACACCCACGGCACTGAGATTGTGTTTCCCAAAGCTTGGGATGGGGCACATCAAGGGGGTAACCCAGATTTATTTTAGGTGGTGGGCAGACAGCACAAAAGAGCACCAAATCCCAGCAAGAGGAGGCAACTCTCTTTACCTTCTTCTCTTTTAATCCTACGGATTACCTGCAAGGAGAAAAGCTCGGTTCGGTGCTGCCTGGGATGTCTGTGACATCTCCCCACGTGCTAATTTCCCTTTATTATAAAGAGAAAGATAGCCTCAAGCCCAGAGGCTTGGCAGACAATAGCATCTACCTAGAATTTATAAACATGGTTTTGATTTCAACGTGCTCATTATTTTTATATTTACTTTGGATGTATGGGAAGTGATACTGGTTCAGTAAATTTCATTTAAAACTGACGTTTATTTACCCCAGCGTTTCTCAACCTCAGCCTTATTGGCATTTTGGGCTGGATAATTCCTTGTGCCGGGGGCTGTCCTGTGCCCTGTAGGACGTTTAGCAGAGCCCCTGGCCTCATCTGCCCACTAGATGCCAGTGGCACACGCATTCGTCCCTCCCCCCGCAAGTGGTGACAGCCAAGAATGTCTCCAGACATTGCTCCGTTCCCCAGGGGGACAACACCCTGCCTCTGTTGAGAACCACTGCTTTTATTTTTTAAGTTATAAGTGATTTTATAAGCGATTACCAAAGGGGAAAGGTGGGGGGGGAGGGATAAATTAGGAGTTTGGGATTAACAGATACACACTACTATATATAAAAGAGGTAACTAACAAGGACCTACTGTATAGCACAGAGAACTATACTCAGTATTATATTATGTAATTACCTATAAGGGAAAAGAACCTGAAAACGTGTGTGTGTGTGTGTGTGTGTGTATAACTGAATTGCTGTGCTGTATACCCGAAACTTACATGATATTGTAAATCAACTATACTTCGATAAAAAGTCTTTAAAAAAAAGAGAACCAGTGCTTTTAAATCAAGTCACTTAAAAAAAAAAAAAGTAATAGAATTAAATAGTAAAGGTTGGACTAAAATGGCTCCAGTTTGGGAAAACCTGTAACAGAGAAGCAGTCCTTCTTGGGCATGTCTGCTTCAGCTCCAGAACCACAATTTAAGGCCCCAAGGGCAGGCACTGGTTCTGGATCCAGATACCATCTTTCCCAAAGGCTCCATTATGGCAGGGGCCTTGTTTGTGCTGACGGATGCACAAAAGTTCCAACCATTTCTGGAAGTCACAAACAAGAATGCTTAGGAACCATTTTCATTCCAGGCTCCTCCCAGGGGCCATGCTCCGCTTATCAGATCTCCAGAACTCAGCAGACCCCTGCTTGCCATGGCTGGAATAACTGCCTGGAAGCCAGAAAGAGGATGAGACTGGGGCAGTCACTGGGAACCGTGGGCGGAGCCCATTCAGAAATGTCTTGAGGCCCCAGAGGGGCCTTAGGACATCTCCCAGTTCTTTCTTCCAGTGGGGAAACTGAGGCCCAGAAAGAACGGCTCCCCGTGATGTGGCCCAGGGCAGAGTCCGTCTGGAGCAGAGCAGGGCCTCTTCCAGCATTACTCTCCTCCAGCCCTGCACTGTATGTGGCAACATGCAGGGTACAGAAAATGCCACCGCCCTCACACCCGAAATATGAGGCAAAGGCTTATGAATGGGCCGCTTTCAACGTTCAAAAATCAACAGCAGCAACGTTATATAAACGAACTAATGAAAACCTGCATTGGCAACCACTCGACAGCAAGAGGAAGGCTTATTCCCTCACCACCTCCAGCCCAGCTCCCACCAAGCACAGGCTGTGAGAGCCACTATCAAGGCCCCTCAGCACCGCCATGGCTGGCTTTCCATGAGATGTTTTCCTTCCACCTCTCTCTCCCCTCCCCCCCCCCCCGCCCCCCTCCCCATCCAGCATATTCATTCCTCACCTCCTTCTCCAGAGATCACAAGGAAGTTAAATGGACAAACTTCCTGGTTCATGCAAAGTTGAGACTGTCAATTAAATAGACGCCGGAAAAAATAGTCTTCATTTCGAAGATCTGGTGTCAGCTCTGCCCGAAGTACTTCTCTATCCCAGGGACCAGCACCAGGCATCTAAAACAAAGTCCAACTCACAAAAGGAACTACTCTGGACCATCAGCAGAAAGGATCTAAGAGAAACAGGGATGGTACTTTCTCAAAGCACTCGAGGCCTGGCTCCTGGGAGAATCAAACCAAAGTAAGATTGTGGCAGATATTAACAGGGCAACTTACATCGGTTGTACTATCAATGGGCCATCCTATCAATCAATAAATCAATATGCACTGAGCCTGCCACACGAAAGCCCAGAGCCAGCCCTCCAAGGACCATCCAGACCCACACACCGTGGTCTGAGCCCTAAGAACCCTGCATCCCACGTCCACTTAGACAGATGCCACAGGGTGGCACGTGATCCACTGCCAAATGCACGGCACAGTTACTAACGCTGTGAAGTCAAGAGAAAAATTTCTGAGGGCCAAGGTTACGGAAGAGCTGGGTCTGCAATGCTGAGAGAAAGACACAGGCCTGCAGAGAGACCCCAGGCTGGGTAATCCTGGCAGGAGGACGGGCACGGGCAAAGGCCATGCGGTGAGAACACACAATTCTGCGCGCTTGTGCAATTTCTCTGTAGCCCAGGCAGTGACGCCACTCAGCTCTACGCCATCCACTGGGTCAGGATGCACCCGACTGTCTATTAAGCATGATACGTACCCTCCAAAAACAAAAAAAACAAAATCAGTGCCTGAACTCGTTTCTGTTCAGCTTTAGAACGTAAATGATTGTTTTTTAAAATAACAAATTTCTACTTTGCTCAGAAGCGCTTAACAGGAGATGGCATTTCTTTATTCAAAAAGCATCTGCTCTGTTCCCATTAAGTGCCAGCACTCTGCCAGGCTTTGGGAATGGAAGGAATGGACCCCACGCTCAGGAAACTTTCAGTCTAGATTGGGATGCTGAAGGAAGGGGAAAAATAAATAAAATTTTAAAAATGAAGAAAATTTTTAAAATCTGTACTATGGATAAGTTACAGCGCTGAGTTTAAGACCATCATCTTTTCCCATCTCCACCATTTATTCAGCCTTTATTGGTCTTCCAAGTGCTTGCACGGACATGGTCCCTTTTGAAGATGCACACAAACCCCTGAGAATGAACCAGGGGTATTACAGGCTCTGAACAAAGCCCAAATAAGCCCCTTTTGTCCCTGAGAGAATCAACAGCCCTGGTGGCAGGATGTACGGTAGGTTCTATAATCTGATTAAAATCGCCTGTCGGCAGTTTTACACTCCCTTGCTCATCCTAACATGAAAAATAACTTCTTCCCTGGAGTCTTACACAGGTAAACCCAGTGACTTGGGAAGGATGGATGATTGAAGAGTTGTCTTTTGTGCCCAAGAGTTGGGGACCACTTAGGTGTCCATCAGCAGGAGAATGGACCCATAAAGAGTAGTGCGTGCACGCTGCTCCTGCCTAGGTCAGGAGCTCCCGAACTTTCTCTGTCGAGGCCCAGACAGCATGTAGTCTCTGTGGGCCAGGCGATCTCGGTCACAACTACTTAACGCGGCTGCAACGGTGAGGAAGCAGCCACAGATGACACATAAATGGCTCGGCGGGGCCGAGTTCCAATCAAATTCTATTTACAAAAACAGGCGGCAGCCAGTTTTGGCCCGAGAGCCATTGTCTGCTGACCACTGGCCTAGAACATTCTTCCCCTAGACACCTGCCTGGTCTCGTTCAAATATTACCTCCTGAGAAAACCTCTCCTGGCCATCCATCATCACTCTATCCCTTGACCTCTCTCTTTTTCTCCGAGCATTGATCATTTCTGGATCTGTGAGTGTATCTGTTTATAGTCTGCTATCTCTCTAGTGATGGAGAATGGAGACCTTTCTCTGTTGTGTTCACGACTAGCCCGTGGCACTTAGTAGGCGCCCAGTGGATACCTGTGGAGTGAATGACTGGCCGATGGCTCATTCATCCGTGCATGTCACCCAACAATGCATGTGGCTCATACTTTAGGGCAGGAGAAGACTGAGAGGTCAGCCAGGTTATCAGACCACCTCCCCGCCCCAGGGAGGCTGCGTGCAAAACCGCCCTACACAGATCTCTGTCTTTTTTTCTCCCCACTTTCTTTCTAGAATCTCCAGAGAAACCAGACAGTGAAATGCTTCTTGGTACCAGTCCCAGGTCATTGCTTTGAGTCGCTGCTGAGAAGATCCCATGAGCCAACGACATTCTCTCTTAGAAACTGCCAATCCTTCAGAATATTCCGCAGAGGATGTTAAGAGGGAGAAGACGGGAAAAGCGACTCCCAAGAGCCCACCCTACGTTTCCCCCAACACACCTAACCCTAACCCTAACCCTAACCCTAACTCTAAGTCCTACTCAGGAGGCTGAGCAAATACCTCTCCTTGTCTAGTTACTGTGGGTCCTCGAACTCCAAACCGGTTTCTCAGTGCTGACATAGTGAAACCTGCCTTCCTAAACCCCAGGGCTTCTCAAGAAGCCAAAGCCTCCACCATTGCACAGCCCACAAGACTTTGCAGAGTGGATTATAATCCCCAGCTCCCATCCTCCCTCATGATTCAAATCTCAGCTAATCTCTACTGACAGATTGGGGCTCGATGGTTCTGTTTCTCCCCAGGGCCGGGGGAGACCAGACAGGACTGCCGGCTGCAGAAAGGACATAATCCCACCAAACCAACGAAGGAACCAAACTGAAGCTTTCCCCTCCAGTGACATCTGATGGATCGCCAGTCCGGGGCTGTTCCCCCACGCCGGCCACGCCACTCATTTTTCTACTTCCTGCTCCTCGGGACATGGAAGGAGCTCCAGATAGCCTCCAGGTTCCTTATGGCTCAGTCTCAGTGGAAGTTTGTGGCCACACTTTCTGTCCAACCGGTTCTGCCTTTTATTTTTGTTTCAGGGAGGATTATCGCCATGGTGATATCCAGGTGACAGGGACAGGAGGGGGAAGAAACCCACCTGTGTTCAACCTGTAATCCCTGAGAGCATGTCAGAAAGCAGCAGCCTTGGAAAATGAGAACCCTGGCCGCTGTTTGGTACCCATCCCAAGACAGAATAAACTAGAAAACAGCTGAGCTGCGGCCGACAGGCAGCTCTCCTGGAAGGAAACTTGGTCCCTCTGGCCTCCTCAGACACTCTGCAAATCACCCCCCACGAGGAGGCTGGCCTGACAATGTCTTCATTTTCACAAGGAGCGTGGCAGAGAGGAAATAGGAAGCAAAGTCTGTGATGAGGAAAAAAGGAAAATGCTTCTCGAATGTGTTTCAGATAACTCTCTCCACGACCCAAGGATAACCACAGCACGTGTGTCTCCTGCCCCGGCAGTGCTGGTCATTTCTGTGATCGCTGTGCCCACCACGTGGCCGCCTTCTCTGCCCCTCTACCCTCCCGTGGGTGGGACAAACAACACAGAAGCCAGTTCCTGGCTATTAGCTCAGCAGCCCGTCCACAACGTCCTCTCTCTGCTCCTAGGGAACGGCCAGGCCCCCAAAGCTACACCTGCTCACAAAGAACATGAGGAAATGAGGAATTCACTGGAAACCCACCAACTAGGTTGGGATGAACCACCCTAGGTACCCCTGGGGGCTACCAGCACATACACAGGAGACAGACGGACTCAATGGGATACGAGTTTATAAATATGAACGTCTAAGTGTAGGTTACTGTTTTTAGGAAGCACTGCTTTGGTTTAAATAAGCATTGTGGACTAGTGCGTGGGACGAACCAGCTATCCAGCAAACATCACGGATCAGCGGGCTTCCACAGCCAAGTCACGTCCCCAATTCATACACCACGTCACTGACCCTCATGTGAACCCCATCACAGCGCCCTGTTTTTTCATTTAATTGGTAAGGAGGCATCCACTAGATTCCTCCTCTTCTCGGCTCCACTGTCCATAAGAGATACTCGATTTTTAAAGGTTTTCAGGTTCTTGCTACCCAGGAAGGTTGGGACAAGCTAAGGGCTTTTCCACAGGAGGGCATCACAGGTGAGCAAAAATAAAGATCTTATAAAAATATAAAACAAAGATTTAATTCAGCAATGACTGGTAACAGTGCAAAGACAAAGGCTACCTGGTATCTGGTCATTTGGTAGTCAGGTTTGTAAAAGAAAAGGCAGTGGTAACAGAGGCTGCTGTGAGGTCTATTCTTTCCCTTATGAACCACCCATGCAGAAGAAGCCCTGATGGGCTGATTTGTCTAGAAGTTGCCAGAGCTGTACGGCTGAGGCTGGGAGAAATAAGCAGCTGTAGAGGGCTCGCCTGGCCTTTCTGAAATCAATTAAAGGTGGCCAGCCCCCTCTAACCACACGATTCAAGTGTGCGGGCAAATGAGGAGACCCCGTGGTTGAATTGGTAACGTTTCTTGCAAATCATGGGTTTGGAGAAGGGTTTTGTGGAGGGAGAGTCTTTGAGAAAAATGGTGGGATGGCTACAGACAGGCAGGTTCTCCAGCAAAGCCACATCTTCCCTGTGATGGTGGAGATGAGGGTCCTCACCAGCCTCCACGGACACAGAGTCAGCAGCTAAGAGTGAGGTCCCAGAATGGACCAGACATGTCCTTCACAATGCGAGTGTGTGCACACGCACACACACACACACACACACACACACACACGAAGGTTCAGAGCCTCATCTCCTTTGCCTGGGATTTTTCACGCTGGGGAGCTGGGTGTTACCCATGGGAACAAGGTCCTCCGAGGCCACATGTTGTTGAAACTCCTCTCCCAGGGCCGACGTCACATCTCCCAGACACTGGCTCCCTTGGGAATGTGTGAACCGCTCCTGCAGAGCCAGGAGCAAAGGCTGGGGTGATTCATAACCTGTGCTCTCAGCCGGGTCACCCATGGATTCGTGGTTTCCATCCATTACTCAGTCTCGTCCCCGAGCCCGTCCCGGTGGCTGACCCCGGGCCTGAGGCCGCTGCTCCCAGCCTGGCCTTCGCTCCGTGCCGGCCCTCTCTCCTGCATCGGTCCCCAGCACACTCACTGGGTCCCGTGAGCAGCAGGGAGTGGGAGCAGGGATGGGGGTCCCAGCGGGCAGAGAGAAAAAGGCAAGAAAAAATGCTCCCTTGGTTGAAAAATTCAAAGCTCAGCTCCACTGTCACCTCTTCTATTTTTTTGCAAATTCCTTCCATGTTGTTTCTTGATACATGTTCTAATAGTTATTATCATTATCGATGCTATCATACTGTTTTGCATCTTGCCACTTAACAGAACACCTTGAAGAACCTTCCATGTCAGCACACACAAATTTACCTCACTGTGTTTTTGTTTTACTGAAGTAGAGTTGATCCACAGTATTGTGTTAGTTTCAGATGTACGGCAAAATGATTCACTCATACATATCTTTTTTTCCGATTCTCTTCCGTTATAGGTTCTTACAAGATACTGCATATAGTTCCCTGTGCTATACAGTAAATCCTTGTTGTTTACCTATTTTATATATAGTGGTGTGTATCTGTTAATCCCATACTTCTAAGTTACCCCTCCCCCCTCCCATTTCCTCTCTGGTATCCCTAAGTTTGTTTTCTATGTCTGCACTGTCATCTTTTTTAAATCACCAATGACACTTCACTCAGCTTACTCTTCTCACCATAGCCCCTAAGTTTTGCTTCTTCTGGGGTTTGTGATTCACACATTCGAGGGTCCTGGCTGCCGTAAATCCTTTCTATAACAAGGTGGAATGAGGCAGAATATAAACAGACAAATACACACGACAGGTGAAATAAAACGAGCTCCCCAAGCAAGGCTCTGTTTTCACAAGTGGGGTCCACTTGGAAAAGGGAGGAGGGACGGGGGGATGGAGAGGTGCTGGGCCTGCCCCCTGCTCTCCTGGCCCTCCCACCCCTGTTGGTACTGACCCATTCAACAACCTGGCGGGTTCTCTCCTTAAGGGACTTAAGAACACACCGCCTCTGCAAACACTTGGGGCCTGGGGGCCTGAAACTCAGCGTCTGTTTCCGAAAAAATAGCATGACCATCACTTGCAGGATTTCCAAAACTCAGACCCTGTTTCCTGTTCTCCTATTTTAAAATAGCAAAGCTTTATCTTCTTTTCTGACTGTGAGTGGGCTTTATTGCAATCAGCATTAAGCCTATAATTTTTGTTCTGGGTGCCTACACTCACCCTCCCTGTTTAATAATTAGTCATCTAGAACAGGGATTGGCAAACTTTCTGTAAAGGGCCAGATAGTAAATATTTTCAGCTTCATGGGCCGTATGGTTTTTATCACAACTACTCAACTCTGCCTTGGCAGTGTGAAAGCAGCCATAGGCAATATGCAAACAAAGGGGCATGGCTAAGTTCCAATAAAACTTTATGTATGAACACTGAAATTTAAATTTCATATCATTTTCACGTGTCAGAAAATGTTACTTTTTAAAAGAAAACCTTTAGTGTGAAAACGATTCTTAGCTCATGACCTATACAAAAACAGGTGGCAGGTTGGTTTTGGCCAGAGGGCTATAGTTTGCCAACACCTGCCTGGTCTAAAATCAAATATTTAAAGGGAAACCCTCTGTGAGTTCTTTCTTTTGAAAAGAAATGGAAGAATAATAAGAGCTAACATTTATTGAGCACTTACTACACGGAAGAACTCAACATGGAAAACTTTTTTTATTCTCATCATAATACTCATCATAACACTCGAGGGTAGGTAAATATTATCTCTGTTTTGTAGATGGGGAAATCGAGGGTTATGAGAAAACAGTGGACACGTCAAGTTCACACAGCAAGGATTTGAACCCAAGCAATGGGACTGCAGACAGAGACACAAGGACACACGTGTTCAGCATCCTTGGACAACATCATAAGGAGGAAATGAAGAGAAGCAGTCACCTGTCTCGCTCAGGCGTCGTGTGACTAGTTCAGGAAAACCTCGCATCCCAGGCCCCACCGAGGAGGGACACCCATCTCCTTCCTGCGCCAATTCCTTCTCAAACATCCTCCCAAGTGAAACAGGGCTCGAAGAGGCTCCAAGAATAGCTAGCTTTTGGGTGAGGGAAGAGGGTGGTACATTTTACAAACTGTTAAGTACTACCTTGCGGGGTGGCTCACAGAAAGTAGAGCAGTGAAGGGATAAGCTGCGGAGACGTGAACCTCAGGTCATTCGTGTCAGCTCTGGTGGGTGAACTGGCTCACTGGCTCCCGAGGTTCCACCCCCCGGCTCCCCAGAAGTAGGGTTCTGCCCACTCACAGCCCCCCACGAGAGGCCTCTGCCTTCCAGCCACTCGGGTCTCCCGAATCTTCCGTTTCTGCCTCTCTTCCCACGGCTGGCCTCCTCCTTCCAGGCTGGATGCAAAAACGCCCTGGTGTTTCTGCTGCCACCCAGACAGAAGGGGGGCAGGGAAGAGGGCTGGGTGGCTGCTTTCCATTCCTTTCAGGCTCACTGCCCAATTTCTTTCCCATCCCGGGCACCACGGCGCATCTGGGTAGGAGATCATCCCTTGGCCGCTCTGGTCTCACCACACCCGGTGGAAAGCCATGGATCCTGGATGTAAACCTACCAGAGCGAGAGAAAGCTTCTGCTGGAGCAGCACCCTGCCCACCGGACACACACGCGGCTTTCCTGATCCTCAGGGCTTCTGGAAGAGGAGGCCCGACCCACCCGCCTCGGCACTCCGAGGGGCCGAGCAGGCAGGAGGCAAGCTTCTCATCATGTAAAGCACTTGGCTCTTTCCTCTTTCTCTGCATCCTGCTAGCAATTTTGTATCCGGTTTGGGAATTCCAGGAACATCTGCCATTGTCTTCTGCCCAACCACACTTGTGCGAGCAGCGGAGCCCCAGGGCGTGATCGTGTTCCTACCTGCCGATGCCCTGTCATTAGCTGTGAACTGAGCAGGGAAACACACAAAACCGCGGCCGGCAACCACACCTGCAGAATTCCACCTCTCTGCCTCATCCCGCTCAGACCAAAGGCACAAAGACCACGTCCCTTTCCTGCAGGGAGAATCGCAGGGCGCAGAGGGCCTGTTTGAACAGCCGACATCCTCTAACCAAACAGACGACACCTTGTCAACACTGCACTCGCCCGGCATCTCCTTTCGTGTTAGCTTTTGAGTGGCAAGGTCAGGGGAGGCCGGGAGGAAACAGGCGAGGTGCAGCTGAGTTCAAGAAGAAGCACCAAACGAACCTTATCTACGAAACAGAAACAGACTCACAGACATAGAGAACAGACTTGTGGTGGCCAAGGGGGAGGGGGGAGGGAGAAGGAGGGACTTGGAGGTTGGGGTTAGTAGATGCAAACTATTACATTTAGAATGGACAAACAAGGCCCTACTGCATAGCACAGGGAACTATACTCAATATCCTGTGATAAACCAGAATGGAAAAGAATATGAAAAAGAATGTATATATGTGTAAAAAAAAAAAAAAAGAAGAAGAAGAAGAAGACCAGCTTGGGTTAGTTCTATTTCAGGCAATGCAGACGGCCTCTGTTCAGATCAGACAGTGACTCCTGGGAGAGAAGCACCCAAAATACAAGAAACGGTCATCTCTGGAGCCAGCGACTTCTTCCTGCCTCTCTGAACTTCAATCTGTAAAATGGGGTGAAACCAGAGCCTACCATTGCTTAACGAACTAGATTTTGGTGCATGTGATGCGTTTACAAGGCTGCACAGGCCACAGCCCACACTGAACCGATGGTCATGGTCAGTTGTTATTATAGGTCTGCATCCCCATTATAAACCCTGTCTTTCCTCCCCAACCGGCACACTCCTGGCTCCCTTCTGTGTCCCCCATGTCTCACCTGCCTCTACCCAGCTTATCACTGCCATGTTCTCCAGGGTCCCATCCTCACCCTCCCCTCCCCTTCATCTCCCAGACCCCCCGCTATGGGTCCACCCCAGGGCAACATCTTTCCTGGGTGTGGGTGCACATCCCCCGTCTCCCCCAGCGTCCCGTGGCACAGGGAGGTTGACCATCCCTGGGCCCCGCTCCACCCTCTCCTCCACTCCATGTGCTTTCTTTGTTCATGTGTTTATTTCCCACCATCAGGCACTCCACTCAGCTCCAAAGGGAACTAGACGCCACGCATACATTTATCCCTAGGATCTGGTATTATCTGAGGCAGAGAAGGAAGCCAATAAATGTTTAAATAAATAAAGCACTACCTCTGGCCTCTCTTCCTAATTTCAAATTCCCATCTCCAGCAGCCAAGAAGACATCTTCCCATGAACAACACCCAAGCAATTCCAGAAACTCATCGTAACCCCTCCTGCGTTATCCATCTCGGCTTACGCATGACACCCAGTTAGGACAAGAGAGACACCCAATAGACTCAAATTAAATAATTAGGGAAATAGGGAGGACCCACCTATTAGGTTAGACTTGGGCTTATACTTGTGACATCACCTTGGATGACCTCTTAACCCCACAAGCATTCAGTCCCCACGTTGTCAATTTCACCCCCCAACATCACCTGCTTCATCACCCCCTTCTCTCCACCACTGCTGAGATCCTGTGCAGACCCTTTTTGCTGGGCCTCCCATCTACCTTCTACCCCTTGCTCACCTGCCTTCTCTCCCTCCCTAGCCTCCCTCCCAGTGGGCTCAGGTCGAGCCAAGCCCTAGCTCAGAAGCCTTCTAAGTTCTGCAAGCTCCCAGGCCTGCCCAAGATCCTCCCTCTTTTTTATCCCACCCACCATTTCTCCGCTCTAGTCCTCCAGCCCTACCCGGTCCTAGGAAGCCCTGCCCAGATCCACCTCTGGCCCCAGGGCTCAAAGCATGCATCCACCTGAAATGGCCATCTTTCCTCCCCCACTCCAGCTCTGCCATGAAAGCCGGAGACCCTTCGAGGCCTCCTGAAAGCTTTTATTCCTCTCTGACAACTTTCTGCATCTCCCCTAGACACTCCTGCCTGGCACATTCTCCCACTGAAGTCGCCCAGATGCTAAGCCTGCACTCACACACTCTACCTGTGTTATGCTGTCTGCCACCCCCTTGAAGATAGGAACCAGATCGTACACTTCTAGAAGGGCCTAGAAGAAATGCTTTGCACATGGCAGCCACTCATACATTAGGAGTGTATATATAGGAAGAGGACACATAAAGGTACTTTTCCTCCTTTCATGCAATGACCACTGGGATAAGCTCTGTACAATGGGCACCAGGGTTCACATTTGCTCCCACCAGGTAGGACTCACACTTCCAGAGGCTTCTCCGTGGAGGCCTTAGGGAACAGTGCGAAACCCCGACACGCCCTTTCAGGCTCTCCAACTCCCTTCAGCTCCTGCATTCAACCATTCAGGATATTTGACCCTCATGTAAGATTTTGTTTACACCAAGGGATAAGCGGCTACAACTTTTTAAACTACTAATGTACTCCTTAAACAAGAGAAGAGTGAGGCCCAGAGAGGGGAGGTGACTTGCCCAAAGTCACACAGCTACCGGGAGGCAGATCTACCTCCAAATCTGCCAATGGACCTGCACTGGCCAAATAAGTCTACTTTCCAGAGAGAGGTCCTGCAGCTCATTGCAGGGAAGCACATGCACACACCCCAAGGTCATCACCTGGTGGGTAACTCAAGGCTTCTGCTAAGGCAGAGAGGTCTCAAACTCAGTCGTCTTCAGGGACCAGGTGGAAAACAGAAATGAGTGAAGTTGGCTGAGCATAAAAATGAATTAAGAGGTGACGGGAACGGTGACAAACCCGAGGAGGTGGCACTTTGCAGCTCCCGGAGTCTGTAGCCGAAGAAGAAGACGGGCTCTGTCCTCAGTTACCAGAGATCCAGAATTATATGAAAGACCCACAGTTGAAGTACTAGCAACTAACGCAAACCATTTCAGCACAAGGTCTACGCACAAAATAAACACCCTCATACCCAGATCTCCGGGGCCCTTTGTTGGTGAATCCCACCCCTGAGAAATGCCTTTCTGGTTGAAAGATCAGTTAACAAGACAAAGAGAAGCAAGGTCAGGGATCCAGAGGTTATAATGAACGTTAGGTCTGAAAGAAGCCTTCCGGTATAAAATATAACTTCTAAAAGTGAGTCAATTTCAAACAACCTACAGAAATCCCATCCTTGTATCCGCCATGCCCATGCAGTAGCTCAGGATAGAGGATGTTCCGGGGAGAACAGGCAGTAGAAACAAACCAGCCATGTTTTTCTAATAAACCTCTTAAAATGCTCTCCTTAAGTAACCGCGGCTCTGATTTTACAGTAAGAATGACAACAATAAATTAAAGCAAGGAGCCCCAGCGGTTTCCAGCTGGAGGTTGCTCTCTGACGGAGCATCTGAAAATTCAGACGGACGTAAGTAGGAGAAATGACCCTAGTTATCAGGGCCAGCCCATCTCCCACTTCCCTCCGCATCCCGCCCCTAACACACAATGATTTACAGAGACTTGGGGAGGGACCTCTCGCTTCCCCTCTGCGGAATTTATTTCTCTTTAATGGGCTGCCATACCTCCCCTTCCTTCTAATCTCTTCCTCTCCCTGCCGGCTTGCCCTCTCCTGTCTCTGCCTCTCTCTGCTCTTCCAAGCGACAGTCAGTGGGGCAAGGTGGCACCACGCTACTGGCTGAACAAAACGGTTAAAGGGGCAAAGCTGCAGGAGAGGAAGTGGCCTCCGGCCGCAGGGGCTGGCCTGGCAGATGTGGGTTTCCCTAGGCCCCCACCGGGCTTTTACTGGGGAAAGAAACTTATTAAAGCGAACAATCCAGCCTATGGTGAAAACTCGGAATGTAGCAGACAGTGCTGGCCACAGCGCGGGGGATGGGAGATTCGGTCCCTTTAAGGGGGACACAAATGATTTACGCTCCTTGCACACGGCTCCAGGACTAATGGGGACCAGGATCTGTAATTATACAACCACTGCAATTACTCCAAATCCCTAACCCTTTCTTGCTCCCACCCAGTTCTTGTCTTTTCCAATAAGCGACCGCTCTGAACCCTGGAAGCCAGAGGTTAGAAAGCGATGGAAGGTCTTAGAAGTTACGTACCGGCTGGTGAAGGTTCCTACCTTGGACTGTGGGAAGGTCTCCTCTGGGGGAGAGCTGAAAAAAATCCCCAGTCCAAGCAATAAGCCACCTGTTTGTCACATGTTACAAAGCTCCTTCTTTAATATTAGTTCCTTAGATCTTTGCAGCTCTGCTAGGTCAGTGTGACTCTACTTTGTGAATGAGGAACTGAGGCTCATAGAGGTTAGATGACTTGCCCCAGGTCACACAGCCAGCTAGCGACAGATCTTCTTAGCCCAAGTCTAGAATGATTCCTACTTAAGTACTCCTACCAGAGTTGTTTGGGAGCAGGCAAAAAAAAAAGAAAAAAAAATATATATATAACAGCGAAAAATGCAAATATTAAAAGTTAAAAGAAAAGATCTAAAGGCCTATCTCAGGTGACACTAGGACAGAAACAGTCAAGCAGGCATCCTGCTAATTCACATTTTTCTTTTCAACAACAGGAGAGGATTTTCCTCCCCTCAGCATCTCAGAATTATGTGCTCTCTCTTCCCTTCAGGCCCCAAATGCCTTTTAATCTTCGCAATAGCTCTACAAGGAGAGCCGTGGGGCAGGAGACTGTCAGGGATGACGGACTCCAGATCACGCATAACTTCCTCGGAAACCTGCACAAGCCCCCTAGAGGCCAAGTAACCCAGATGGCTCCTCTGAGAGGAGTTTTCTCTGGGTGGAGCCAAAGCAAAGTCAAGGTTAGGCTGTGGTCTTCAGGCCCCAGACCCCCCAGATTCTCAGAAAGAAGGGTCTCTGGGGACAGAGTCCTTGTGTTTCCACACCTGGACGTAGGCTATCTCCACCCTGGTAGACAGACAGACACCTGGGGCTACTTGACGGAGTCGGCTAGAAGTGAAGTGCATATTTATGAAGAGTGTAGGTCCACATGAGTTGTGAGAATCTCACAGTTCCACTGATGGTCTATATGAAGATAGACTCGAGACCAGGTGGCCAGGCACAAAGCCTCCATCCAATGTGAGTAAACTTCAAGGCCAATCCATACCACAGGCTTGGTAGACCAGTAGATCTTCTTTCTTTTTTCTTTTTTTTTTGTTTTGTTCTCTTTCCCTACAGGGACTTCCATGCCAAGGTTTCTGGCTGGCTCTGACCCTCCTAAGAGCAATGGGGAAGGCTGAGTGTTCATTTTGCCTAATCTATGCAAAGCAACCTCCTTACGACATCAGGAAAGGCTGGTCCATTATTCTAGCTTCAGAGATGCAAGTAATGGGTCCCCAGCTGGACTTGACTGGGGTTTTGCTCATAGAGGGGAAGGCTTTGGAGAGAAAGAAAGGGGACCCTTACCAGGAAAGCTCACCCTCTCTTAGAAAATTAGGAAGTTGTGACCTTTAGTCTGTGGGTCACTCAGCTCTCATTACCTCCTGGCTACCCTCCTCCCTCAGACACCACCTGGATCCAGGTCTTATTCTCAGCTGGCTGCCCACGAAGCCCCAGCAGGTGTTAACTGATCAACAAGGTAGTAATTTAGTCATATATATGCCTAAGTGTAGCCAACCCCTCTCAGGGCCTTCGGCAGGTCAAAAGAAGATTCTTTTTAGGCGAAAAGTCTCTAAAATTCAAAGGAAAGGTGCTCTGACACAGGGTTTCTCAACCTTGGCGCTCCTGATCTTTTTGGTTGGATAATTCTTTATTGAGGGGGGCTGCCTTGTGCACTGTAGGATGTTTAATTAGCAGCATCTAAACTGGCCTCTACCCACTAGATGCCAGTAGCACCCCCTCTCCCCACGAAGTTGTGGCATCAAAAATGTCTCCAAACATTGCCATTCGTCCCCTGGGGAGCAAGATCGCCCCTGATTGAGAACCACTGATCTGATGGTAGAGGAGGGGGGTAGAGGGGAGAACGAGAGGACCCATTTCTGAGGCCCCGTCAAATTGCATCACCCGGGCAGCTCCTTAACCAGGCCTGCCCATAAAACTCTGACCATAGGGCATTTTGGAAACCTCAAGGTGATACCAGCAGAGGGAATGACATGGGCTTCTACATCAGAAGCAAAAGCCCAAGCAAAGTCCTATTTCCAGAGTCCTCAATCCTTGGCAGTGGCAAGAGAAAGAGAGACTGTGGATGTGACAGCTAAACCCAAACGTTTTTGAGAAACCAAGCGCCACTTCTCAACTCCTTGCCTTTTCAAGGACACGACTTGTCTCTTGATTGTTTTGCTTTCGGCGCCTTCTTTGTCCACCATCATTATTGCTCCTCTCTCCCTTCATCTCTTCTAAGGAAAAGTCTTGTGATGTTTCTTATTGGTAGAGGAGGAAAGAGGGACCCAAGTTGGTTTTTATTGACCTGGGCAGGTGTCTGTCGGGCCCCTGAAATTCCCCTGGAAGCTGGAGTCAAGCTAGGACCCTGATGAAGATGCCGAGAAAACAGCAGAGGAGAAGGGCGGGAGGCAGGCCCCTGATTAATTGAGAAAACGCAACCGTGCCACGTCTGAATAAGATTGCCCCGTGGAATGCAGGGCCCTTTTTTGTGTGCTCATTCGTTTGAAACAAAAGCGAATAGAGTGGACAACAAAGGGGTCAGGGGGAGGAGACACCGGTAGCCAATGGATTCCTGCGAACAGGCCCTGTTGAGGAGATGGAAGTGCTACGGTGACAGGCAGTCAAGAGCATTTGTGGATGAAAACTGTCCACCTAAGTCCTTAAGCTCATTTTTTATTCCCGTCTCTGATGAATAGTTTTTCCCCCAAATTTAATCACTTAAACTTCCTCTCTAGGCCAACACTGTCCAGAACAGAAGCCACTAGCCAATAATCACTGGAAATGTGACAAGTCCGAATTGAAATGTGCTAAGTGTAAAATACACACCGGATTTCCTAGACTTTGTATGGAAAAAAGTAGATTATCTCAGTAATAGATTTTTTTTATATTGACTGCATGTTGAAATAAGATTGGGGATATACTGGATTATATAAAATATATTATTAAAATTGATTTTATCTGCTTCCTTTGTCTTTTTTTAAATGTGATTACTAGAACATTTAAAATTACATACATGGCTTGAGTTTTATTTCTATGGGACGGTGCTGCTCTAGGTTAATAGTTCTCACCTGATGCTTTCTTTCTCCCTCTTCTTCTACCTCTTCCCCTTCCTTGCAGACCTACCTCAGATTATCTGGATCCTTCTAAAGAGTATATCAATCTTCACTCGTTTGCCAAAAACAAAGTGTCTTCTGTACATAAAGCACTAAGTTGGCATCTGTGTGGGATACCAAAATGAATCCGAGTCTTGGATAGAAGATCAAGGCTCTGAAGGACCTGATACAGCCCATAGCCCTCATTTTAGAAGTGAGATTGAGAGAGCTGGCCCCAGGGGGTCCACCAACACAGAAACTACAAATGGTCTCCCCTCCCAGGCCCAGCCGCCATGTTGGATCAATTCCATCTAGGCAGCTGGCGAAGCTTAGCTTCCCCTTCAACACAGAAGTGACTTTTCTGGTTCTGCTTATCTTCCTGGTGACACTAACCCTGCCACCTGCTGTCCCTCTATATATCACAGCTTTCTTTTTCCCTTCCCTGGTTAACACGAGGACTGTACATCTGCCACAGAAGAACCTGTTTCGGGTTCATCCAAGCCAGCTCCTTCCCTGGTCGAGGGCTTTGGTTGGTCAAGTCAGGGGAAGTCCAAAAAGAGAGCAATGGGAGATGGTTAAGAAAGGACATTCATCATCCCAACCTACGGCATGGCCTTGGAAGAATAATTTTCATCTAAAAAGTCCAAGTTAAGAACGTCAGTGACCGGTACCGTTAACTAGAACAGGGGTTCTCAGTTGGGAGCAATTTTGACCCTACCAGGTGGCAACTGGTAACATTTGAAGATATTTTTGGTTTTCAGAACTGGGGTTGGGGAACATTACTGGGACCTAGTGGGTATAGGTCAAGGGATGCCACTAAACATCCTACAATGCACAGGATGGTGCCCCACAAAAGTGGCCCCAAAAGTGAACAGAGCTGAGGCTGAGAAACTCTGACCTGGAATATGGAGGCGACCAGCATCCTGCATCAACCACCACCAAGCAGGAGCTTGCTCTAATCTCTGGCATCAGCAAACATCCATCCTCCCCCAATACCACCTTCCAACAAACACTCCTGGGCATGGATCCAGGAAAACCTGAAGGATCAGGGCAAGAAGAACAACTGCGAGAAGAAAAACAGTACAAACATGATGAAATAAATTAGCCCGGCTAATTACCAAGTGTCTAACTTAGCACCTGGAGCAACAGCTGGTGTTACACCGAATTGAGCAAACATCACCCCCAATTCGGGCAGGCTCTGGGCACACTGACTTGCTCCTCCCTGCCTTCTTCTGGCAAAAGACTTGGCTGAGAAAAGACTAGGCAATAAAGTCTCAGAGCAGAGTGCCCGCCCTCTGGAGGTGGGTTCCACGCCACAGCTGCCCCAGATGCACCTGCACACCCCACCAAGGGCATTCCCAGAAGGGACGATTGCTCAATGCAGTAAAAGCTCCTCTTGGGCTGAGGTCCCAGCTTCCCAAGCTGCTGACTTTTGCAACTTACCCAGTCTCCTGCCACCATGAGTATTGTTTGACTTTTGCTTGGGAAATATCTAAATAGAATGAGACTGCCCCTCTCTCAGCCTGTTTGAACCGTTTCTCTATTCTGTTCCTCTGGGCCAAATTGTAGTTCCTTGATTTCTCAATTCTGGAAGACCTGTTATTTATTCTATGAGGCACCCCCACGAAGACCCACAGCCCTGTGATGTTCCCCCTGGGCAGCATGGTCTAACTAGAAGCTGCTGAGCTGGGTAGACTCTCTGGGCTACCCAGTGGCTCCGCATGACAGCCATGCGGCAACCAAACACTGCCGCATCATACGTCTCCCCAGTGCCCATGCTGCTTCCTCCCTGTCACCACTGAAATGAATCACGACCATGCGGACGCAGGTAAAGAGCGCCAGGACTCCTCTCGGGGACCACATTTCATTTTGATTTAAAACCTGCTGTCAAAGTGATTTTCCCAGATTGCACACTTTACGGGGTTGAATAGCGGCCCCCAAAAGATACGTCCACATCCTAACCCTCAGAATCTGAGACTACGTCCTTATTTGGGAAAAGGGTCTTTGCAGGTGAAATTAAGGATCTCAAGATGAGGTCCTCCTGATTACCCAGGTAGGTACTAAATCCAATGACAGGTGTCCTTACAAGAGACAGAAGAGAAGACAGACACACAGAGGAGATGGCCATGTGAAGATGGAGACAGAGATTGAAGCATGCTGCCACAAGCCAAGGAAAGCTTACAACCACCAGAGGCTGGAAGAGGCAAAGAAGGATGCTTCCCTAGAGCCTTCAGAAGGAACCCAGCCCTGGTGACACCTTGATTTTGGACTTCTGGTCTCCAGGACTACGAAAGAATAAATTCCTGCTTTTTCTGCCCAGTTGGTGGCAATTTGTTCCAACGGCCCTAGGAAACTAAACTAATACACACGTTCAACCCCACTCCTACCGAATCAACAATGTTGCCCATGTATATGGCTTGCTTAGCATAAACTACGGAACTCTGGGCTTGAGTCGTGTGTTCATTAATTCACTTTTATTAGACATCTATCCTAATCTCACCTCCTGGAGAGTTTCCATAATAACTCCATCAACAATGGTCTTTACTCAGCCCTCACATACCCCTCTGCAGCCTCTGGTCCTGCTTCCAGTTTTTTCATATCCTTTATTGCTCCCCAGCATTATGTATTTATTTGTAAACTTGAAAATCATCTGTCTCCACCATTTGAATATATGCTCCTTAAGGGCAGGGGCTAGTTCTGCTTATTTACTGCTAGAAGTCCAATAAGGAGAATGCCTAGCACATAGTAGGTTCTTAAAAATATTTGGTTGGATGAATAGAGTCATAATCCTTATCTTCAAAAGCAGAGAATCTAGAACATTCTACCGTCTTCTAATTCTAGAGCATTTTTACAAATAAAGAAGTCTTCCTACACCCTCCCTTCAGGTTACCGAGGTCTTTTATGCATATCACAGTAGCTCGGTGGGTTAGAAGCACATCAAGATTTGCCTTTGGAAAAAATGGGAATTTTCTCTGAAGGGAAATTCCTGTGCTCCTGGTGGCTAAAGTACATTGCCTAAAATGCCCCTAAATTTTTAGCAAATGACCAGTTTTTTGCATCTCTCATTTCTAGCACTTTCTTTAAGAAATACAAGTTCAGGGGCTTCCCTGGTGGCGCAGTGGTTGAGAGTCTGCCTGCCGGTGCAGGGGACGTGGGTTCGAGCCCTGGTCTGGGAGGATCCCGCATGCCGCGGAGCAGCTGGGCCCGTGAGCCACAACTACTGAGCCTGTGCGTCTGGAGCCTGTGCTCCGCAACAAGAGAGGCCGCGATAGTGAGAGGCCCGTGCACCGCGATGAAGAGTGGCCCCCGCTCGCCGCAACTAGAGAAAGCCCTCGCACAGAAATGAAGACCCAGCACAGTCATAAATAAATTAATTAATTAATTAAAAAAAAAAACAAACAAACAAAGGAGAAAAGCCCTTCCCGTGATGCACAGGTAGTTCGTGCCCACATGTTAAAAAAAAAAAAAAAAAAAAGAAAGAAATACAAGTTCAGATGCACGGTGAGTGATGATTTAGGGAAGAGATGGTGACTCAGCACACAGAGGTCACTCTGATCAACAGACTGATACGCCCCTGAGCAGCCAGGGGCTCGGAGTGGATGGTTGCCTGTAATGTTCCTGCACACCTGAGGACATTCATGCCCCTGAAGTTACAAAGAGAAGATCCAGTTGGACCTCTTCTTTAGGAATTCTAGACCCAAGAGCCCTCCATGTAAAGGAATTATACCTTTGGTCAAAAGGTGGTTGCATTTCTAGCTCAGCCCAGATGAGAGCAACAGGACCCAGATAACTGGCCATAGAGAAAGCTCCGGTCTTTCTGGAAGGCATAAATTCACTCTTTCTAGCCTTTAGGTCTGCTAGTAACATCATAGAGCTTTTTTTAAGGCAGGATAATAAGTAAACAGAAGTCTTTAGGGGTTTGATGCAGAGGGGCATTAATAGGAGGAAAAACTTGGAGTAAAGGAGAATTTGAAAGCTTTAAAGAACCTTTGACCTTCCAGAGAAAGCCAAAAATAGTATTTGTACTTCGTCTGCATTCAGCTGGAATGCTTACAAAAACTGGTCAGGATAGTGACACCTTTTCCTAAGCTTTCCATCAAAAGTGGTCTGTCCACCATATTGTTTCCCTGGCCCAAGGACCATGTTGGGAAAGGAAGTCCACCCTTAAGAGACAGAGAAAAAGAACAAAGTGATCTTCATGTAACAGAATTCAAAAGTTCATTAAAATGGTTTCAAATTTATATTGCAATCAACTTTTTTTTTTCAGTTTCTTTTTCTAAAATTTTATATCAGAGTATAGTTGATTTAAAATGTTGTGTTAGTTTTGGACGTCCCTGGTGGCGCAATGGTTAAGAATCCGCCTGCCAGTGCAGGGCACATGGGTTCCACCCCTGGTCCAGCAAGATCCCACACGCCATGGAGCAACTAAGCCCGTGTGCCACAACTACTGAGCCTGCGCTCTAGAGCCCGCGAGCCACAACTACTGAGCCGACGTGCCATAACTACTGAAGCCTGTGTGCCTAGAGCCCATGCTCCGCAACAAGAGAAGCCACTGCAACGAGAAGCCCACGCACGGCAACGAAGAGTAGCCCCCGTTCGTCACAACTAGAGAAAGCCCGCGTGCAGCAACGAAGACCCAACGCAGCCAAAAAATAAATTAATTAATTAAGAAAAAAAGAAATCAAAAAGGGGAATAGAAAATTTTAAAAAACATGTTGTGTTAGTTTCAGGTGTACAGCAAAGTGATTTAGTTACACATATACATATATCTATTCTTTTTCAGATTCTTTTCCCATATAGGTTATTACAAAGTACTGAGTTCCCTGTGCTATACAGTAGGTCCTTGTTGGTTATCTATTTTATATATAGTAGTGTGTATATGTTAATACCAGCCTCCTAATTTATGCCCCCCCACCTTTCCCCTTTGGTAACTGTAAATTTGTTTTCTAAGTCTGTTTTGTAAATAAGTTCACTTGTATCGTTTCTTTAGATTCCACATATAAGTGATATCATATGACATTTGTCTTTCCCTGTCTGACTTACTTCACTTAGTATGATAATCTCTAGATCCATCCATGTTGCTGCAAATGGCATTATTTCATTCTTTTTTATGGCTGAGTAATATTCCATTGTATTATACATACCACATCTTCTTTATCCATTCATCTGTTGATGGACACACAGCCACCAACTTTTTAAAAACTACCACTCGCCGAGTTTTGGTGAAATACGAGAGAAGAATATTCACAATTATCTAAAAAGGCTATGAATATAGTTCTCCTTTTTTGTAGTACGTATAAAGATGAAGCTGGATCTTCATATACTTCACAGCAACATACCTCTCTATAGACTGAATGCAGAAGCAGATATGAGAATCCAGCCACATTCTATGAAGGCAGACAAAGTAGAGCTTAGCAAATATAGAAAAAAAAAATGCCACTCTTCTCAATTTTTTTTGTTTTGGAAAATACAACTATCTTTCCTAAAACAATATTATAAGGTTAAAATGCAGTGGGTTTATTATTATTTCTAAATAAATAATTTCTAAGAATTTCTCGGTTTTCATTTCTGACGCAGTCAATACCATAATTGTGGCCAACATAAAAAAGCTCTTTGGGGCTCTCACTAATTTAAGACTATAAAAGAGTCCTGAGACTAAGAACCACCACTATAGAAGAATACTTGACAATTTTGCTAAATAGGGAAAAAAACAAATCGTAAAAGATTATGGTAAATGTCCGTGATCTTATTTTCTTCTTTGGGTTTTTTCCCTAGTTCCAATTTTCTATGAATATACAGTGCATATTATATTTAATGTTCTACAGATACAGCAATAGGTGAATCAGTAGATAAATGCTTTAAAAATTATTTCAGGCCTTCTCCCATCTGGGCCTCTCTAGTGAAGTCCTAGCTGGTGTCTGGTACATAACGGTAGGCTGTTAGTAGTTCTTCCAAATGGCCTGGAAGAGTTTTTCACACAAGGCCAATGACCAGTTGGCCTAGTATTATCATGTTTTAGGGAGGTTTGTCTACTTTAAAACAAAAACCAAAACAAATAAATAAATAAATGCGGGTGTATCTCATACACCAATGCAGCATTTAACCAATTCCTGTATTTAATACTGTTTTCCACAATGCAAAGAACAATATTTAGAATGTATCTTCGACTTAGGTCCAGCATTAACAATTCCGAAAACAAAATCTAGTTTCTTCTGGGAAGTTATCAAATTCTCAAAACAACAACAACAACAATATATGATCCTTTCAATTCAAACTTTTTTTAAAAAATGCTATGGGAGACAGCGGGAAAGTCATAAAACTAAACCCAGGCCGGCTGGGGCTGGGGGAGGGTTCAACTTTGAAAAGAAGGTTGGGGATTGAAGCTTGGCTCTGTTTCTTCCTGTGAACAGGGAAAATAAGCCTAAACAGCACTGTTCACACATCACTCGAAGATGCTAAGGAAAGAATAACTGGAAAAAAAAAAAACCAAACCCGCCTGGTCTTTTGGTCACTTGGCTCTTCCTGGGTGGCCCTGAGCAACCAACTCTGAGATTTCTGATTCTGCAGTCACAAAAAGAAGGCCATGGGCATTCCCAGAGGAGCAGGGAGAACCCGAGAGCTGAAGACCAAGGTGGCTGGTTCTACGAATCTCTGGAATGGGCGCCCTGGATTTCGGAAGCTCTCCAGAGACTCGGCCTGGTCCAGAGGAGGAGGTGCCCCCAAACTCCGTCCTCTCCTGCATGGAGAACCGCCAGGAGACTAGGTCTGAAAACCATTCCTGCTGACATGCAAGCAGGTGGGGCATCCAGTGCTGTTTCCCGAAGGCCCAGCATCGCAGCGCCTGAGGCTATTTCCTGATCAGCCCCAAGGCACACAGACCCCTTCTGAGGTTGTCCACACCACCTCTCCAGGCGGCTCTGGCAGGTCCACAGGGCTCCCTGGGGCTGCATAATTAGCGGGCTCCAGACCGCCCAGCCTAGTATGCTGTGGTTCCCACCCCAAACACAGCCTCCAGACCCCTCCCCACTGGCGCCACTCCTGCCGCCACCCCACACACATCCCCACCCTCCCTTCCCCTCCTCCCCGCCCCTCCTCGCCCTCGGTGGGTCCCCACAAGGCAGCTCTGGGGCTGCTGCCACCACCCGCCACCCTCAAGGACGCTCTCTAATCCGCTGGCACACGCAGAGCCAGTGGACATAATGCCGCTGTCACCACCTCGGAGCCAAACTCAGTCTCACCCCATTTGGAGACTAAGCTCTGGTGGGAATAAGGAAAATGCAGAGCGCTAAAACAGATACTGATCTCTCCCCGAGATCCAGTCCTCCCCATCTCACTCCATCCTTCTCCCCACCCCCACCCCCCGCAAAATCACAAATTCCACTATCGGAAGGCAAGGTCTTAAGAGGCCATTGAGTCCAACCTCAAAATAAATGTGAAATGTCTCTCTCTAAAGGGCTGATTCCACGGCCACCCCCCTTCTAGATGTACACGGGCTGTGAATGCACGGTCACGGTCATGCATTTGACCGGTAACATTAAACACACAACAAAACACGATCTGTAACTGTCTCCAGGCCAACCGGGTCCCTCCCCTGGGCCACATGGACACCCTACTCCCCACCCAAGCATTCGTGATGCTCTCTTCAAATCAGCCTGGAAAAGGCAAGAGAGAACACACCACTTGATGAGTTTTCCATTTGCAAGAGTAGGGACCTGAGAAGCATACCCTCTCTTTGTGCTCTACAGTTTACTTTCAGCTTCAGCAAGCGAAAGGATTTTTTTAAATATAATTTTTTAAAAAAGTTATATGACTTTAATTAAATGCACTTATTAAAAGGGTGAAATATTTGGAGAGGCCATTTTTGCGCTAGAGGCACATTTTCCAGCGTGCTGTAGAGCGTCTGCATCCGTCCGCTCTAGGCAATTTTTAATACACAAATAAATCCGCACCTGACGTGCTGACAGATTATTATGCGGTGTGGCAGCCAACAAAAGTAAACACAGGGGCACGTTTTAACCTCTTGCAGTCCCAGAGCTTTCCCTGCTGGGCCCAGCTCAGGTGGACTGGGGCTGCTGGCAAAGCCTTTCCTTCCAGAGAGCATTGTCCTGTCCTGGGGCCTGTCCTGTCCCTACAAACAGGGGGGCTCCTCCCCCATCAGGCTGCCCGGAGTGTGGCCTGAGCCAGGGGACAGGGGGTGACCAAGAGAGGGGACAGAAAGGAAGACGGGCAACATGCGGTGCCCCCTGCCTTCCCTCCATCCTGTTTATACTACGGCCATGAGCTCCACGGGCTTCTACACAGCGGGCCGGTCAGCAAGCTGCCAGGACAATCCTGCCAGCCGCCAGAGCTGGCTCTGCAGATGGCGAGCCCGGCCAGGTGTTTCTCCCAGCTTTGCCCAAAGTGCAAGTGTCAGGACAGTTACTAGAGAGCTAAAGGGGCATCAGGCTATAGCATATTATCTCCAAATACATTTTACCTCCAAACCCTCCAGGGTACGGCTCATTAACCCACTTATTATTACCACTAATTTAACAGCCATTGATGCTTCACCACTGTTATTTCTCTCAACAACCTTATTATCCTCCATGTACAGCAGAGGAAACGGGTGCTTAGAAAGAGTAGGTGACTTCGCCCAAGAAATCCGTAACACGAGCCCAAAAAGCACAAATACAAAGACGCGATCACATCAAGATTTAGCAACACCCTGCAGACATATTTCAAATTACGACTGCTGGAGAAGTAGTCTTATTTTTTCCTCTGTGGATAATATTGAGAATACATTAATTTATTTTTAAAACAACAAGAAAATGTGGGCACAATGAAATGTCATCCAATAAACAAAAAACAATTCCTGCAGCGGGTGGAAGGCTGTACCAGGTGCCCTTCAAGTATCCTGCCGACACATCTCTTTGCAGAGCTGACTGCTCTGACTCTGGGACCCACCCCCAGCCCTAGGATTTCGGGGAGAAGCTTTGGTACAAGCTTCCCATTTAGCAAGTATCTTCATTTCCATCCTGCCCCTTCAAGGCACTTGGATTGAATGCCCCCTTCCATGCTGCTTGAGAACTCTGGGATTGTGGTAAAGGAGAAAAGACTTCTCTTTGTGGTCACGCTTTCCCTCTGGTCTAGGAAGGACCAGCAAGATTTGCATCATCACACTGAAACCTTCTGCCGCCGGAAGCTAAGAGATCCAGTTGGCTGTTACCGGGCAGATGATCTTGCTTGTGGACATTTGTCAATCTCCTGAGTTTGGGGAATGCCCCTGCAGGCCTGACACCTGCTACTGAAGCGGAAAATGTCTAGTCCTTCTTTCTGCAGTTTCCCTTGCATGTAGGGAGAGACCAGTGGGCTGGGGTCCCCCAGTCAGTCCCACCCATGCCTGACTTTGAGCCTGGAGCAATAATACAAAGCAACGTAAGTCCTGAGAAATCCTCTCTGGAGAGGATGCGGTAACAGCAGCGGCAGAAGGGATGGACTGCTTGGAAAGGCAGAGGCTCTAGTTCAGCCTCCTGCACCCAGTATCAGTGGTGTAGGCTGTGATGGAAGTGCCCCGTGATTAGAAGCGATGTGGTCATCAGACCAACTTGACAGCATTTGAGACATGTTCCTGGCTGCAGAGCCTCCAAACCTGGTTCCCCCACCCTCATGGAGATGCTGAGCTAATGCAATCTGCTTTTAATAAATCTTTTTCCAGCTTAAATTAGCCAGGGGTGATTTCTGTTGCTTGCAAACAAGAACTCTGATGGATATAGGATTCTGTACAAAAATCCTGGCACGGGTACTTGGAAATTATAACGCTGAGCCTCTTAGGTTGGGTGTTTGTGTTTTTTGCCTTTATGAATTTTAACTTTGCATTGCAATAAAATATACAACAGAAAAATGCACATTTCATGAGAGTACAGCTCATTGAATTTCGCAAAGTAAACATATCCGTGTAACTAGTACTGCAGATCAAGACGCAAGATCATTACCAGTACTCCCCGAAGCCCTTCTTGTCAGCACCATCGACCAAGGGCAACCACTACCCTGACTTCTATCACCTTAGATTAGCTTTGCCTGTTTTTGAACTTCATGTAACTATAGTAATACAGCACATAGTCTTTCTCTGGTCTGTGCGTCACCTCTGTTCATCTTCCACTCAACATCATGCTCGGGAGATGCAGCCATGCTGTAGCTGTAGCTCACTCAGTTTTGAGTGCTGTATAGTATTCCAGGGAATGAATCGACCACAGTCTTATTTATTCATTCTACTGCGGACAGGCATTTGGGTGCTTTCTAATTTGGGGGCTATTTCAAAAAGGGCTGCTATGAACTACTTACAATAGCCAAGACATGGAAACAACCTAAATGTCCATCGACAGATGAATGGATAAAGAAGATGTGGTATATTTATACAGTGGAATATTAGCCATTAAAACGAATGAAATAATGCCATTTGCAGCAACATGGATGGACATAGAGATTATCATACTAAGTGAAGTAAGTCAGAAAGAGAAAGACAAATACCATATGATATCACGTATATGTGGAATCTAAAATACAACACAAATGAACATATCTACGAAACAGAAACAGACTCACAGACACAGAGGACAGACTTGTGGTTGCCAAGGGGGAAGGAGGGGGTGGGGGAGGGATGGATTGGGAGTTTGGGGTTAGCAGATGCAAAGTATTATATACAGAATGGATAAACAACAAGGTCCTACCGTATAGCACAGGGAACTATATTCAATACCCTGGGATAAACTGTAATGGAAAAGAATATGAAAAATAATGTATCTATATGTATTACTGAATCACCTTGCTGTACAGCAGAAATTAACACAACATTGTAAATCAACTATACTTCAATAAAAATTTTTTTAAAAAGGGCTGCTACGAGCATTCTAGTAACATCTTTGGGTGCAATGTGAACATATTTTTGTTAGGTATACATCGAAGTTCATAAAGTATATATATGTTTAACTTTAGTAAATGCTGCCCAACAGTTTTTCAAAATGGTCCTGTCCATTAGAATGACTTTAACTGAACTCCCAGAACAATGTTTGCCCCTAAGATATACGACACTGGGGAAGAATGAGAAAAGTAAGGAGAGCCATGTAGGTAAAAATTCATATGGGGACATTTTCCCCCTCTTAAATGATTCCATGGCAGACGTATTCAGAAGCCCTGGTATTTGGCACTTTGCCACTGGCTTGACCCGGGTGAAATGATTGCTGACAGGTCACCGTGAAAGTCAAGGGCACAGCTGGAACAAGACTTCTGAACTCTTGGCCTTTTGACCCAGCAGCAGAGATTCGCACATTCGTGGCGGTACCACTGGCCCCAAGAAACCGGCAGCCAAGTCTCCACACCTCACATAGCATCACCTCCTTGCCCAGCATCCGAGAGGAGGTTAGCATGCGGACTGAATGCTCTCGGGCCCAGCAGTAACTGAAATCAGGCCGCCGTGAGGGCCAGGCATGATGGGAATCGGGGCAGGAGTCGCGGGGACTTGAATACATTGAGAGCCAATGTCTAGTCTTAAGGTGACAGCATTACTCAGCTCACTGATTTTTGCCATCTGGGAAAGAAAAGCCCACTGCTGCCAGATTTTCTCACCTTTCAAGAGAAGCTGGAAAACGGGATTTTTAAATGAGATATTGCAATTGGCAATATTGGCGACTAACTTTAAGAAACCCATAAAAAAAAATGAAATAATGCCACTTGCGGCAACATGGATGGACCTAGAGATGATCATACTAAGTGAAGTAAGTCAGATAGGGAAAGACAAATATCTGACATCACTTATATGTGGAACCTAAATATGATACAACCATAATGGAAAAGAATAGATTTTAAAAAGAATGTATATATATGTATAACTGAATCACTCTGCTGTACAGCAGAAATTAACACAACATTGTAAATCAAATGCACTTCAATTAAAAAAATAAATAAAATATGATACAATGAACTTGTTTACAGAACAGAAATAGACTCACAGACATAGAAAACAAACTTATCGTTACCAAAGGGCAAAGATAGGGGGAGGGATAAATTAGGAATTTGGGATTAACAGGTACACACTACTTTACATAGAACAGATAAACAACAAGGACCTACTGTAGAGCACAAGAAACTACATTCGATATCTTGTAATAACCTATAATGGAAAAGAATCTGAAAAAGAATATAGATATATGTATATGTATAACTGAATCACTTTGCTGTACACTTGAAACTAACACGTTATAAATTACTCCAATCAAACATTATTTTTTTAAAAAGAAAAACACCGAACACTGTCAGCCCAACAAAACACACCTATGGATCAGATCTGGCCCAAGACCCATGGGTTGACTGTCTTCGACTCAGATGGACTCAGCACTGTACATTCACCAGAAGAGGTCTTCTGTGACCTGAATGAAAAGAACTGACTGTGAGCTCCGGGGAGCAGAGACAAGAACCAAATTCCTTCTCTCTTACGTGGATGGACTCCCTCCTTACCGATGACCCTTTTTGTCACCCTGATTAAGTCACCATGAAACTTAAAGCCCTAAACATCGTGAACGCCTTGGACAAGGTGCCTCACACCTGAAGGAGAAGAGCTCTTCCCGCTCTTCGCTCTACATCTGGCAAGGTCGTGTCATGTAATTATTGGGGTCGCTGCCTCCACCCCCAGCCCTCGTTTCACTTGGCAGAATCCAAAGGAAGCGACCACACCTGGCGCGGTGAAGCACAGCCTGAAAAACAAGGTATCCACGAAAGAAGTCATCAATGAGAAGACAGCCCCACTTCAGCAAATCAGGCCTACTTGCCCATCAGCCCCATTTCCAGAAGTGAGTTTTCAACACTTTACTGAACTGAGCCAGCTACCATCGCATGTAGGAGAGCAGGCCAGTTGACAATTTTTTCTACTTCTCCTCCAACTATTAAGCACAACTACCATCTCCCTGCTTCTGCCCTCATTTCCTCTATCCAACTGCCGTCAGAAAACGCATCTTGCACACATGCAAACAGACGCACACACACACACACACTCAGCAATTCCAAGAGTGAACAGGTGGGAACAATCTAGCAACAAACAAGGATAGAAATAAACTTGCACTTATTTTTTCCTGGCCTCGTGTCCCACTCTAGTTCCTAGTTAGGCCAGGCTCATAGTGGGCACTTAATAAACATCTGTCAAATGCCTTTTAGTTCCGAAGACGAATTTGAAAAGTCTCATATGTGCAATTAGCAAAGAAGCCAACGGCCGCTTTGGAATGACATGAGTGCTTACCAAGGATGTGTAATCTCGCCACACCCCGTAGGCAGGTTAGGACAGGTGTGTCCCCCCAGACAAGAAAAGAGAAGCACAGAGGGCTGCCGAAGCCACCTGGGCAAAGAGCAGTCAGAGAGGAGAAAGGAAAAGCCTGTTCCAGACCGTCAGCCTACTTCCAGAGTGGTCACGTGTCATCTGGTGACCACGATGATTATTCAATAAATTAATAACCTAAGTGCTCAATAAACATTAGCTACGTACCAGACACTTTACGTCATGACCTAATGTAATTCTCACAACAACCCTCTAAGGTTTGATTGCAGAGTCTTAGGAGGACAAATCGCCTGCCCAAAGACAACCTCAAGATAGTCTCATAGGTTCTCAAGTGAGGGATTTGGGGAACCATGATGCAGGGACATCTTGGCTTTGTCACAATGTGTGGGTAGGCAGGTGTCATTCCTGATGAATATCTGCATCACTCAAGACTTTCCCTACTTAAACACCAGCAGCACCCCAGTTGAGAAACACCGGTTTGCTTGTTTTTAGCAAAGGCAGAGCCAGGAGCTGAACTGGGACAAGTCAGCCTCCAGAGTCTCTGAAATACTTACTTCTCCATCCTGCGATTTCAAAGATGTTATTAACGCCACGTGGACTGCTTCCTGGTAGAATGACTGATTGCCCTTTGGGCAACATCTTAGAATAACTTCAGCACGGAGAGAACAGATCTTGATGGAGAACAAAAAGGGTGTCTCTCCAACAGAAAAAAAGATATTTAAGAACTATCCCCTACAGGGGATATAGCTCTGAATTTAGTGCCATGAGGACGTGTTTTATTTTATTATTATTTTTTGAAAGACAGAGGCATTGCTTCAAAGGCTGCAATGTCACAGAAGAGAGAGAATTGATAGACTACAGCAGGCCATGAGCGGCTCCCACATGACCAGTAAAGATGATAGATGCTCAAAGATTTGAGTGCTACGGGAGACTCTTCGTGACTCGGGTGTTCAGAGAAGGTGTCATGAAGAAAGTAGGACTTCAAAGGGGGCTTCAAAAGACAGGACTGACTCCAATCAGCGGGAGAGACGGACAGAAGGAAATCCAGCGTGCAGAAGTGAGAACCAGCCTCGGAGTTGAGGGGCACTGAGAAGACCGTCCTAGATGAATCACAGATTCTGTTTCAGAGCAGAAAGGGGTCAGCCTAAAAAGGACTGAGGAAGGATTCCATCGATATCCAAGGAATTCCAATCTATCTTGTAGGATCTAGAAATCCATCATAGGTTGTGCGTAGGGGCAATGAAAGTGATCATTTCAGAAGTAAACAGACTGGACAGGCATGGGTGTGGGTGAGGGGCCAGTGAGAGGTTCTCTCGATAAATCAGGAAGCACCTCCATGAGGTAGTAGCAACAGAAACAGCCACCAAGTCCTGCCAATCCCTGCTCAATACCCCTTTTTGTGTTCAGTTGGATAGGAAACCTCATCGGAGACCTGACAGAAGGGGAAGGGCTGAACCTCACTTCATTTTTTAGAGTCTGGTAACCAGAAAAATGATGGCACTACTGCTTTTAAAAATTACTGAGGAAGGGGAGTTTAGCCACAAAGCATTCAGCTAGAAATATGGAGGGAATGGGAAAAGGTAATGGAGGGGTCAGAGCTGTGATTCAGAGTCAGTCTTGTCTTTCTCAGATACAAGATGAGACCTCTCCCATCAGCCAGCTTTAGGGACCAGCAGCCTCAACTTCTTGCGCTAACGTCAGGTCGGCGACTCCCACTGAAACGCGTCTCCTGATACCACACCCTCACGTAGTTCTCCTTTGAACTTAGGCTGGCCCTGCGACTTGCTTTCACCAACAGAATGTAGCAGAAGTAATGCTGTGCTAGTTCCAGGCCTAAGTCTTAAGGAGATCTGGCAGCCGTGTAAGCGGTCATGCTGCCCTATTGGAGGGATCACGTAGGGAGACCATGTCGAGAAAAAGAAGCCCTGAAATGATCAGGATAATACAGAGAAAGGGCCGGTGTCCCAGTGACCCAGCTGAGCCCAGCCCGCAGCTGAATGAAACTTCCCAAGCAACTACCACCCAGACCAACAGAAGAATCACCCAGCCAAGCCCAGCCCAGATTCCAGAATCATGAACAATAAAATAGTGGCTGTTTTAAGCCCCTGAGTTTCGAGGCGGTTTGTTACACAGCAGTAGATAAGTGATACACCGCCGCAAGGCCATCAGCTGTGCCAGAGTGCCCTGCTGGTCCTTGCAAAGCTCTGCGCACGAGCACGTATGTGCCTCTCCTTAGCGATGAGAAGCATGAATATAAACAGCAGCGATACAGAATCACTGCCTCCTACAAGTGATTCTCAACTTACTGGTACCCAAGCTTAGCACAGAGTTGGCCCTAACCCTAACCCAAGCTAGATAAACATTTGCAAAATGGATGCATAACAACCAATCTCATTTTAATAAACTCTAGAGACGCCTGTCCAAAGCTTACTTATTCCTGCAAACCTTACCAGGAACTCATAACCTTCAACATCAGGAAAGATTCCTCTTCTCCAGAATGAGTGGATACCAGAGGGTCACCAAGTCCATGTTCACCAGCTCAGCACCACCCTCAGCTTCACCCAGCTCTCCTTTCATCAAGAAAGAAGGCATTTGACTCCTGCAAATGGAGAGGTGCTTTTTCTGCTTAACAAGGACCTCCCAGGGATTTTGTTAAAATGCAGATTCTGATTCAGTAGGTCTGGGGTGGGGCCTGAGAGTTTGCACTTCCAGCAAGAAGTCCTAAACTATGCTGATGTGGTGGGCTCAAGGACCACACTGCATGGCTCTCTCATTTTATAGATGTGGAGGCTGAAGAGCAGAGAGAAGGTTCTGCCGCTAATTTCAGGTCCCAGACCAAACTGCACGCTCCCCACGGAAGGGCTGGGCTTAAACCAGGGTGGGACGTCAGGGCTGCCCTTACTCAGCTACAGAAAACCAGTTTTAGCGCTGTAGCTCCCCCGCCACCTAAGAAAAGGCTTGCTGCGTTGGGTTCACCCACGGAACTTATAAAAGGCAAGTTCCCAGGCTTTCCTGCTGGAGACGGACTCAGTGGACCTGGTGTGAGGCCCTGGAAACTGTGCCTTTAAAAGAGCTTCCTGGGGGCTTCCCTGGTGGCGCAGTGGTTGAGAACCTGCCTGCCAATGCAGGGGACACAGGTTCAAGCCCTGGTCTGGGAGGATCCCACATGCCGCGGAGCAACTAGGCCCGTGAGCCACAACTACTGAGCCTGCGCGTCTGGAGCCTGTGCTCCGCAACAAGAGAGGCCGCGATAGTGAAAGGCCCGCGCACCGTGATGAAGAGTGGCCCCCACTTGCCACAACTAGAGAAAGCCATCGCACAAGAAACGAAGACCCAACACAGCCAAAAATAAATAAATAAAAATTAAAAAAAAAAAAAAAAAAAGAGCTTCCTGGGTGATTCTGATACACAGCTGGGTTTGGGATTATTCATCTAGACTCCCTGGGAGACACTGACCCCGAGAAAGGGAGACTCAAAATTATTAACTAGCCGATATGTAGTGAGGGGTTTCTACTGATTCCAGGCACTCTTATTAATTCCAGGCACTCTTATTAATTCCAATTCTACTGATTCCAGGCACTCTGTATTAAATGATTTAAACTTCACCACAATTCTATCTGGCAAGTACTATCGCTCTTCCCATTTTACAGAGGGCAAAACCGAGGGCACAGAGCAGCTGTATAACAGCAAAAGTCACACCCCTAGTAAGTGGCTGAGCCACGATCAGAACCCAGGCATTTAGCTTGTATCCACATCGTAGTAACCGCTATGTTCTATTCCTCTTGTCTACAGTAAAAGTAAGCCCCTTGGAAGATCCCAAGGGAAAAATAAACTCTGACCCAGCAGAGTAGTATTTTTCCAGGGGGAGAAATGGCAGATCTGAGTCAAATTGGGGAGACACTGGGTTAAAGCAAACTAAACAGATTTCTTCCTGCAGAACTTCTGAGACTTCCCCCAGCAGATACAAGCATATTAATTTCCAAGGCGGGGGTGAGGGTGGGATGTGCATTTGGCGACATTCTCCAAAGAATCCTTTTGTGCAAGAGTGGAAAGACAGAGAAAAGGGCATCTCGAGGTACGAGAAGGATGTCGGGAAACTCCCCTTGGGAACCACGGGCCCAGAGCTGTGCTTCTCAACCTTTCAGGCACCCACGAACCACCTGGGGACCTTGTGAAAATGCAGCTTCCCATTCAGTAGGCCTGGGTGGGGCCCGAGTCTGCATTTCCAGCTGCCAAGGGACGCTGAGGCCGCAACCCGCTTGGCGTGGCGAAGGCCTGAAACGCGGCGCTGGCCGGCTCTGCCCTCTTCTACCTCCCCAGACAACCTTATTCCAGCTCACCATCCCCAAGAGAACACGCCTTACACACATTTCCAGGGGCTCCGGCCACCGCTTACCTCCCCAAGCCTGGAACTAGTCCACACATTGCAAGTTTCATCACAGACCCTCGGGGGATCCAGACGCTTCTAGAAAAGCATCGATCCCGAGGTCTGCACCCCAGCCCTTCTCTCTGTCTTTTCCACCCATCGCACCCCTGCCCTGGCCTCCGAAAGCTCTCGTTCTGAAGGTGAGGTCCGCTCAGCGGGCAGCCTCACTCGCAGCAGGGGAAGCAGAGGAGGTGAAAGGAGGATAAAGTAGAGAGCGAGGAGGCCCCGTGAGGTCTTGTGACCGGCTGGGCCTCCTGGTGCCGCCGAGATGGCAGTGCCAACGCGCAGAGCTGAAATCCTTGGCCGGTCTCCGAAGCAAACACCCAATCCAAACAGGCCCTGGTGTGTCTCTGAACAGACTGTGTAAATAAGTGGGGGGAGGGAAAAAAAAAAAAAAAAAAACAACCAACTGGCCACAGATCCCGCTTTCAAACATGTTGAAACAAAATAATCCCTCTCTCTCTCTCTCGCTCACTCCCTCCTGCTCGTTCTTTTTTTTAAAATTTCCACTGGTGCCGAGGCCTCGGTGGACCCCGGCCGGCGGCGTGTCAGAGCCTGCAGTCTACCTGTCCTGCATAGGAATGAAGCCTGGACGCGTTACATGATCCGCCCGCGCTGCAGGCCCGGGAACCCCAGCTCCTGCCTTCCGAGCCCAGGAAACAGAGAAAAAGCTGTTCTCAGAGCTCCGCGGAGAGGGGACACCCCCCGGGGGGTGGGACGGAGGGGAGCAGGATAGGCAGGGGGGAGGCGTGCCGCATGGGACACGGTCCAATCGCCCTGGCTTTTAAGCAGGGTGGCCCGGTCCCCTAACCCTCAGAATCACACCCTGCATGCAGACAGCAAGCCCCTAAAACAGGATGTTGATGCCACAGAACAGAGCCGGAAATACAAAGCAGATCAGAAGGAACTCATCCTGGGGAACCTCTCTCCAGGGGTGTCTGAACTCTGAGTGTGTGTGCAGACAAGGGGGCAGCTTTCTTGTGGTTTGTTGCTGGTTGTGTATCGGGTTTTGAGCTTTCTAAGGGCAGGGGGGCGGGGGGACCGGGTCCATGAGTCACTGGCAGAAGAGAACCCACCTCCCCCTCTCTCTGCAAGTTCAAACAATTGAGCTGTCTTGCCCAGTTTCTTGCCAATGTCTCTTACTCAATCTTGGATCAAAAGGGCGGTGGAGAGGGAGGCCGGGAGGGGAATCCAGACGGTTCTCTGCCTCTCACATCAGGCCCAGATGTCAAAAGGCTGCTGTGGAGACAGAACCCAGAGGGGAAGGCAGGTGAAGAATCGGTGGAGGGTGATTTGACGTGCGGAGCCCTGGGAAGCGACGCCGAAGTGAACCGGACGCAAAGGACCAACTGCAGGGAGATTTCCGATCCCTGTCGGCTCACCAGCTCTCTCCACGCTCATATTTTAGAAATAGGGCCGTGACTCCATCCTTCACAAAGGCTCATCCCTGTAGGCATCTCACGTTGATTATTTACAATCGTCGTTACTAAGAAGAGGCCAAACTCAGCCGGGTGAGCCCCAATCGCCCGCGGCTGGGCAGGAAGAGAAGTCTGGGTCCCGAGTCCAAGAATATCATCAAATCCTTATGAAGCATCCATTGTTGTAATTTTAAAACACTGGTTTAAAGAGCCTGTCTGAGATTATCCAGGTCTGTGGGCAGAGCCAGGGCCACACCCATTGTGGGCTTTATGCTTCCTTTTCAAAATTAAAAAAAAAAAAAAAAAAAGCCCTTACACATGGATCTCCATTGAACATGGAGCGTACACTCGGTCTGCAGTCATAGACTCGGGACAATATACTCGAGGGAGAGCCCAGAAAAATCGGAAGAGATGATCCCAGCTTTTAAGGAATTTATACCTTTGCTGGGAGAGATCCACCTTACCCACTGGAGCTGAATGGCTTTTGAGTCCCAGATCGAACACACCTGTAAACGCAATGATTCTGCAAGCTTTCCCTCCTCCAGTGAGCTTTCTGTACCAGGCGTCACGCTCGGGACTTTCTCGGCTGGGATTCTAATCCCCGCAACCACCTTGTGAGGCGGAAACCACGATGATCCCGTGGCGCCGATGAGCACCTGTAGCCTTCGGGGATAAGCCACAGCCGGGTCACTCATGCAGGTGACAGTGTGCACTTCCTTCCCTCAAAGCTCTCCCAGCATTGACCACCTTCTGCCTGAAGTCCAGCTGCTTTCATTCACCTTCTATTCCGAACAGACAGAGCACCCGAGGCAGGCACCATGGCTTATTTACTTCCAAATGGCCCTCAGCCCCCAGCTTAGCGCCGTGGAAACAGCAGACCCTTAGACAACGCTTACTGAATAAATGGATAAAATAACTTGCAAGAGGGAAAAGGCAACTCTATCCCTGTATTCAGATATTTATTGAGTATCTATTATGTGTCTCTCATTCTGCTGGACATGGGGACCCAGCTGACCTGAAGAGCCCTCCCTGGTCTCAGGGGCTAGGTCTGGTGATGCAGAAGGTTCTAGAGTCACAGGAATGAGCTGTGCTTGCCCAAATCCCCGAGGATCCCTGCTGTGCTCCCCGCACTGGGAATCTGATGGAGACACAGTGCCTGCCACGGAGACGTTTATCCTCTAAGGAGGGAAAACAGATCCGCAAGAGCGAGACTGGAAAATGGAATCAGAAAGTTCTGGTTTCCTAAGAGAAAGGAAGGTTCCTGAGGTCCTCAGAGGTCAAACCAGAGGGAAGCTGGCCCAGGAAGTCATCCTTACATCAGCATCCCTCCTCCTGCCCTCTCAACCCACAGTGTGTCTAAGCAGAGGCCACACGCATACCGAAGAGTGAGGACACGTGATACCACCACACACCCACCAGAGCGGCGGAACCAGTCAAAGGTGACAGCACCAAATGTTAAAGAGGAACAACCAGAACACTCACACATTGTCGGTCAGAGCGTGAAAGGCTGCAGGCACTTTGGGGAAAGGTCTGGTGGCTTCTTATAAAACTAAACAGCTACTCTGTGACCCAGCGATTCCACTCCTAGTTATTTACCCAAGAGAAATGAAGACATGTGTCCACAAGAAGTTCTGTTCAACAACGTTCAAGGCACCTTTATTCAAAGAAGCCCCAAACTGGAAAGAGGGCAGGTACCCATTAATAGGAGGATGGGCAAACTGTGGGGTAGTCATTCATCTGATGGAGCAGCGCCGGGAGGTTAAGAGGCACAGATCCCTGCTACACGCGATAACGTGGATGGATCTCAGAAACATTGTGCGGAGTAAAAGAGTAAGAGGTTCAGGATGGAATACACACCGCACGACTCTGTTTATATGAAGTTCCCCTTAGAATCGGCAGAACTAATCTGGGGAGAAAAAGAATCAGCAGAGTCATTGCCACTGGGAGCGTGAGGGTGGGGACGAACTGGCAGAGGCCATGTGGGACCTTGCTGGGGTGCTGGTAGCGTCTGTATCTATGGGACACGTCCGATTTGTGCGGAACAGTGCATGTAGATTTCACCTTAAAACGAAACCAAAAACACCGTGCAACCAAATATCGAATTCCAGCTAATGATATGCACGCTGTAGTATTTGGAGGGAAGCATATGCATGCGTGTCACTTACTTTGAATGGATCAAAGAATACGGGACAGTAAGATGCCTGGAAATTAGGCTGGATATGTGATAAAGCAAGTCCAGCAAAAGTCAATTATAGAATCGATGCGGTGGGTATATGGGTGTTCAACGTATGATTCTTTCCATTTGTACACATATTTGTAATTTTCCATTACAAAATTTGGGGGTGGGGGGGATGAAGGGCATCTCAAACAGCTTCATGTGAAAAGAACATTGATGTGGTGAGTTTTCAGAGCTGTTCACACATACCCATGGAGATTTAGGAGGCTGGGGAGAGCCGAGAGGCAGGCCAGACCTGGGAGGCACTCAGGGCTGGGTTTAAAGCCACTCGACGTAGAGATTCACTTCGGGGTCTGGGTCAAGACCAAAGTCAGTGCAGCCTGGGTCTGCAGTCAGTTACTCCGCACGAGATACAATTTCCTGTTCCTCGGATTCAGCACCTCTTGGACTTGAAATACCTCTCACTAAATAGCATTTTGATGACTTAAGTGGAAACGATTCAGAAACAAATGGGTTAAGTTTCTCGGCACACATACAGGATTGAAGCAGGAAATAAAAAAGGGAAAGGAAGAAGGGACATCACGGGGCAGGGGAAGGGTCCCTGTTTCAAACTGTGCACAAAACCACCTCCTGAAAAATACTTGACTGACTCACTGATCTCCATCTCAGATACCAACAAGGGCTTCTGGGGCCCTCCTCTTTAATATTCAAACGACTTTGAAAAATATTTCTCCTCCTGGAAAGCAGAGGGGAGAGGAAATGCTTTGAAGCCCTCCTAGTTATTTAATTTTTTTTTCCAAAGGTAAAGTAGTCTATTTTTAGCCAATATTAAATAAACGTCTTCCTAAATGGTATGTTCAAAGCCTTTGAGCCTCTGATGTTGGTTGGGGTGTTTTTTGTCTTGTGTTCTGGAGGGTGAGTGAGGACGGTGCCTCTCCTTGCCAAACGTTCCAGAATCACAGAACATTAGACCCAGGAAAACTAAGCAGCCCATATGTTATTATGGAGGAGACGGAGGCTCGGACAGGCTCTGGTGACCTTTCTAGAGAGGTCAGCAGTGGCCCGGCTGGTTTCAGAATGCAGGTGGCATGGTTTCCAGGGCAGAACATTCCATTCTCCGCAGGAAAGCACCAGGCTCCGGCTCTGAGTTGACCATCCTGGGGTCAACCTTCCTGGACACGCGAGTTTATGGAAACATCTTTTATCAGTCACCACAAGGGATGATGGCCACAGCCACGCCCCCAGGGACACACGGAGACTTCTCAAGTACTTAGAGGTGAGGTAGGGCAAGGACATTTGAAGTCAGTGCGCCTTTATGAGAGAATATGGGCTGAGAGGGAGAGAGAAAAAAAAAAAAAATCACACCTACGATGGATTTTTTCCCAATTGGTCCCATTTAGACACAACATATACAAATGCAACCCGCAAAGATTATTTGGGCACAGGGCACGGGATGGTGGGAATGAACTGGGAACAGCAAAATCATGATTCTCTAATACTCAACGTTTTAGTAACAGCCCATAAATTCTTATTAAGTGAATTAACAAATAAATATAATTCACACTCTCTTCTATCATATAAGTGGTAATGCTTAGTGTAAAAGTTTTCAGAAAAGATGTATTCAGGGTAAGACACAACAAACATCAGATTCTCTTAAAGACAGAGACCACCTAGGCATCCACTGTTAGTAACACAGTATTACTTTAATTAGCTCTTAAAAATGGCCTTATGAGGGCTTCCCTGGTGGCGCAGTGGTTGGGAGTCTACCTGCCAATGCAGGGGACACGGGTTCGAGCCCTGGTCTGGGGGGACTCCACATGCTGCGGAGCGACTAAGCCCGTGAGCCACAACTACTGAGCCTGCACGTCTGGAGCCTGTGCTCCGCAACGGGAGAGGCCGCGGCAGTGAGAGGCCCACGCATCGCGATGAAGAGTGGCCCCCGCTCGCCGCAACTAGAGAAAGCCCTCGCACAGAAACGAAGACCCAACACAGCCAAAAATAAATATAAAATAAAATAATTTTTTTAAAAAATGGCCTTATGAGATCAGGGTTATAAAACCCATTTTACAGATTCTGAAAAAATGATCCACAGACAAAGTAAGTAATTGGCCAAGACCACACAGCTGGATTCAAACACAGGTCTCTCTGATTCCAGAGAGACTTCATCATATGCTCTTCATCATAGACTATCTTGCCTGCCTGGCTGCACCCAGAAGGAAGAACTAAAAATCCTGCAGGACTCTCTGAAATCTAATGGAGCGAGAGATAGGCTATCGGATCAGAACAATGATAACAACAAAATTATATTCGTATGCTACTTTCCTTTGCCAGACGGAATGAGCTTTATTGATTTTTTTAACCTAAAATAACTCTCATCGTAAACTAGAAAATTAAGATCACCTATAATCACAGCACTCAGAGGTCATCTGTTAGTCTTTTAGTTGAAAATCCTCCCCAAAATTTTAAGTGTTCTCATATGCTTTTTTTAAACTTTTTATTTTGGAATAATTTTAGATAAACAGAAAAGTTGCAAAGGTCGTACAGAGTTCCTGTGTATCCTTCACCGATGAAGGATAAAATGTCATGAATATTTTACATAACCATGGCTATCTGTCAAAACTAAGAAAGGAACATCGGTACCTTACTGTCAAACACAGATTTTATTTGGATCACCCCAGTTTTTCTACCCATGTCTTTTTTCTGTTCCAGGATCCAGCCTGGGGTACCACCTTGTAGTACACGCGTATAGTTTTTAAACAGATTGCTTTTTCTCAACCGTGCGTCATGAACATATTTCTGTATCAACATAGATGTCCAACAGCATTTTCAACAGCTCCCTAGTTTCCCATTCTATCAGTGGGTGATTCCCTCCTTTCAAAGGGCATTTCCATCAGTGTAGGATAGGCAAACATCCCTGCTGGGCACACCTGTCTGAGACAGCATCAGGATGAATTTCTAGAAGTACACTGAGAGCAGGTCAAGAGTATGTCCTTCAGGGCTTTTCATTCACTGAGTCACACTCTCCTCTTGAAAGCCTGAACCCACTTGCCTGCCCACCAATAGATTAGTAACTTTAACTGAGATTCATTTGGGACCATAAAAGACTGTCTTGGTAAACCAACTCTTCCATACTCTAGAGAGACAACCATGGGATGGGAAAGAGTTAATGGACTTTCAAGACAGTCATTTCCCCCCCAAAACCAGCCTGATCATTTTCAAGAGCCACCCCGAGATTACACCTTCATTCTCTCCCATTCCAACCAGCCCCACTCTTTGGGCCTGACGGACGGCGAGATTTTCAGGCCTTTGGCATTTCAGTTGTGGAGTTACTTTCGGGGTACGGGGCAATCCCCACTGAGTTTAATTTCCTTCTCATCGCCCTGTAGTGTCTCTTGAAACTCCCCAGAAGGGAAAGCTCTGAGCCGGCTTGTGCAGTAATGCATGTAGCAGGAAGGACAAAAGGATTTGATAGTCAGCAAAGTTATATGCCTTTTTTTCTTCCTTCTGGTGGTGAAAGGAACAGGGGGAAGGGTAGTGATTACAAAACTGCTTGCCTATCTAGAAACAGTTCAAAGAGAGCTTGAACCAGGGACCTGCCCAGCACGCTAACCGTGGCCATGGTCTCTCTTCCAAAAGAAGCCCATATTTTATCCGGAGACTCCATTCTTCAACGCAAAACACTTTGTCCCTGTGCACAGCAAAATGTTATATATTTGAGATGACTGGAGGAAAAAAAAAAAGGTCGCAGGGTAAGTTCAGAGAAATGGAGACCTACCCCACGCTGGGGAATTCTTAAGTGCCATCCTGGCTTGCAAAAAGAAAAGAAAAGAAAAGCAAAAGAAAAAACAAGCTACTGGTCAGAGGGAACGCACTTCCATGCCAAACTCAGCTTGAATTAATACACAACACAGCCTCTTAGAGGGGGAAACACTGCTTTAAACTAAGAGTCTCTTCTCTAAAGGCAACTGATTAAAAACAACAGGAAGTTAAGAATATTCTGGGAGGAGAAAGGGCTGCCCCGTGAGCTATTTCCTTCACCCCAATGTTTGCAATCTTGTCGCTCTGGTCAAGGCCACACCTTCAGGTCAGGAGGGATCAAGTCTCTGAGGCTAAGGATGCCAGGTCCATTTCCCACAGAAGAACAATGCCCATACTCTTGGACTTATTATCTCCCTGGGGCTTCTGTGGGTCTGCTTGAGTGGCTGGGAGAACCCATTTCACTTTTGAATTCCACCCAGAAACCACAGGAGGTTCTGCCCAGGGAAGAGAAAAATCTAACTGGTTGCAGGGATCTAGGGTCTGCGCAGAGGACATTCCTGTCCCCCTCTCCCAAATGGGCCCCTGGCCGTTATGGAGAAGAAGACTTCAGCTGAGGCACAGCGTATAGAATCTGAGTATGAGGAAGAAAAAAAATAGGCTTTCAAACAGAGGAGACGTTTTCTCCTGTTTGCTGATGAAGTACTGTAGTCATTCAAGAAGAAGGAGTTACTGCACAGAGAAACAAAGCCTTAGAAAGCAAAACACCATTGTTCGTGTCTTCCAGGGTGAAGCAGCCCATTTCTGCTAATGGAGTCCTTTTAGGCCAAATTGGAGATCTCTGACATTTAGGTGATTCAACCTATCAACCTTAAATTAAAACTCAGGCCATTACAAGATCAGACCTTAGGATTCGAATCACGTGAGGGTATCAGCGTGTGTTGGATCGTGAAGCGGAATTTGCGAAAAGTGACCACACTTCCATGAAGCTTGACCAAAGCCCCGAGCTATAAGCAATACTCCCTCAGTGTTGTGTTTGTTTTCTTTTAATTGTGAATACTTATGTGTGCTCAGGAGGCACAGACTGCAACAGAAAGAGGAACTACGGACAGACCTTCGTACTGTAAATAAAACATGCTGCTGGGATCAAATAAAACTTGCCGCAAATTAAGCCTGACGTTTAGGAATAACCACGGTGTTATGGCACTATGCAGAGCTCCAGCATAAAAGACAAACCTCTTACAGGGGTGACAGAAATGACACCTCTGAGGGCAGAGGGAGGAGGGAACCAGGGAAACAGAGAACTTCCCGTAAGTCCCTCTACTGGCTGGGTCACCGACGCCTTAGCCAGGACGCAGACGTGGGCAGCCTGGATCCAGAACGCCACCCCAGGCCGTGCCACAGCATAAACAAAACCACATATTCCTTTGCTCAGGGGTTTTATTCCAGTCAAGGGCGGGGTGGATGTTGCAGACCTCAGAGTGGGCTTGGAAGCACCTGCTGGAAAGAAGGGGGCTGAGGACCCCAGACATCCCCTTCCTCCCAGTGTCTCCAGGTCAGAGAACCCACAAGGCGTACTTCAAGGACAGCCGTGCCCCTCCTTTAAAGACCGTCAGTTCCTTGTTCCTTCATATCATCTGTAATCACTCCAAGTACGTATTTACTTGCATTGTAAGCAAATGTCTGTAAGAACTCCAGAGCATTTTCAGTCCCTTTGAACTTGGTTTGGCCGGTTCGTCCAGTGTCCTTTCTTAGTTTGTCCCTATCCCCTCCAGCCTCCCAGAAGAGGACTGGTTTAACCCCTGGGTCCCTCTTGCCGGCCCTCCTTACTGTGCCTACCAAGAGGTGAGCAGCGAGAGGAGGGAAAGGGGAACCAGGGCATCCCTGGACCGGCCACCCGAGCCTTCAGGCTGTAGCAAACAGATGGCGTGGGCTGGTTGGGAGCTGGGCAGGACGTGGCTGCGCTCTCTGCCAATCTCCCGGGAGGGAGCTGAACTTGGCCACCCATGTGCAGAGGGCCTTATATTGCATGTACACAACCAAGGCAGGAGGCTGGGGTCTACCAGATGGCAGAAAGTTGGACTGCAGGAGCTTTGGGATCATCCGTCCATTCACACATTTAACAATTAAAGAACCTGCTCTGTGCCAGGTTTTGGAGACACAGTGTGGAAGAAAACCAGCCACCTCCCCAGTCCAGTGGACGAGAGACCGACATTAATGTAACAGACGCGGTAACGCATCTACGGCTACAAATTGAAAAGAGCCCTTGGAGGGTTGGGAACCCAGGTGGACCAGCCTCATTGACAAATGAACTTGGCCTGCAAGGGTAGAGATGAAACCCAAAGAAGCAACTGTTGATCTGCTCTTGACTTTGGGTGAGTTCATCCTTGGAAGCCTCGACTTCCTTATCTGTAAAATGGGCCCATCTCCATGTGGCTACTGGGAGGCTTAAATGTGAAACTGCATTTTTAAGGACTTCGCTGAATGGCAACTCTCAATAAATGTTACCCTGCTTTATTAGGAGGACCGCTTAAAATAAAGGGATGAGGCTAAAGCCCACAGGGCCTGCCCTGAAGACTCCCTCCCTCAGCAAAGCCAAAGAGACCCACCCTCATCTCTTCCCCGGCAGACAGCCCTGGGCTTTCCCCGAATCTCGGAAGATTGTGATAGATTCTGACCCTTTGCATTCCCTGATCTAGCCCGATTCCAGGGAAAACCTCTAACCAGTCCCTTTATTTCAGTCCTGGGTCTCTTTAAGCAGCCGCTGCCAGCACTGTGGGAGATTCGTGGTGACTCAGCCCTGGCCCCGGAGAAGCTGGAGGCTCTATCTATCGCTCAGCCAGGATGTGGCTCTGAGCCCACGAGCTGCTGAGAGGAGAGAAAGCTGTTCTCTCGGGCCTCCTAAAGCTCCCTCCCTTCTGTTTATCAGGCTTGCTGCATCCCCACCACCATCCCCGAGGTGCACACCAGGAGGCTGGCTGCATCCTCCCAAGGGCTTGAAAGGCAAGACAATCGCCTGCCTGGACCCCAGGAGGGAGCCAAGCAACTGGCAGAGAAAGCAAAGACTGTTCCTGACTCCTTCTCTTCCCTCTCCCGTTTGACGCAGCTCACCTGAGTGTAGAGAGCTCTGCTCCGTCCCTCCTTGGCCAGGACACAGGAGCAGTGAGGGAACCGGCAAAGTGAGGGCAGGAAGCCTCGTTCCAAGATGGTGGACCCACAAAGTCCAGCTGCCCCACTTAGATCGTAACTGGCCTATTTCCACCCGTTTCCAAGCAACGGGACACAAAATCCATAGGAACCTGAGCCCTGAGCCAGCAAACTGGAAGGCACCGGGACCACTCTCCCTCACACTCCCCGCATCACATCGAGTGGGGGGCTCAGGCTTCAGGGGGAAGAAGACGCAGTCTCTGCCCAGAGCTCAGGACCCCAGGAAACTCCTTTCAGGGTTGAAGAAGAAAAGGAGCCTCAGCCTCCTGCAGGCAAATGACAAGGTCACCCAATGAGGGGGCAGCTCGCTCAAGGGTATTCTGCACGCCCACCCTCCCCGTCCGCGGATCCCTGCTTGTCCGCGGTTTAGGGGTCCTCCAGGTACCCGCGCACAGCCGGGCCAGCCTCGGGGAGTTAGGACAAGGTTGCCCGAACCCTTCCTGCTGACATACAACTCACCTCCTCTAGTTCAGACCTCCTCTGCTTAGCATGTTCCTTAAGACATTTGGGCAAAGACCTAGCAACTGTTACTCAATTTCCCTAAAAGAAAAGAAAAATCCCTTTACCCATTTTTATCCGTCTCCCTAGGACCACATTCTAATTCCATTATCTGAAACGGTGTCATCTCAAGGGTTAAGTACATGGAGGGATGCCTTCTCAGGTACTCAAGTCTGTAGGTAGATAGAGTTGCTAGGCTCCAAACTGAAATCTTGGGGATATTTTAGGAAGGGAGCCTGACATTAAAGACGAAAATCCACTCAACCACAAAAAAAGGTGGGTTTCTCTGCATGTCAATTAGAACTTAATAAACCTGACTTTAGGAAAGTATCTACAGATTCATCCTTCCTAAAGAAAAAACACACATATATACACACACACATTATTAGAGAGAAAAAAAAGACGGAAATCGACATGTTTTTGCTTGACTGAAGTGGGGTCTCTTTTTTTTTTTTTTTTTTTTTTTTACTTAAACGTAAAAACCTCCATCGTTCAGGAAACAAAAGTGGGCTGAGTCCCAAGGGAAGCAAAGCAATGGACGCATCCTTCTGAGGACCCTGTAGCTGGAAGGCCAGACCTGTGTCTGCCCAGCTCCTCTGAAAGGCCCACGGAACACCAGCCAGGAGTGAGAGCCAGGCTCTGTGCAGGGAGCGGCCCACCTCCTCCCCTTTTTAAAAAATTCATTTTATTGAAGTACAGTTCATTTACAATGTTGTGCCTATCTCTGCTGTACAGCAAAGTGACTCAGTTATACACATACATTCTTTTTTTTAATATTCTTTTCCATTATGGTCTATCACAGGATACTGAATATAGCTCCCTGTGCTATACAGTAGGACCTTGTTGTTTCCCTTTGCACTGCAAGACACACATGGGCTGAGGGCAAATGAGTCACAGACGTGGAACCCAGCAAGGAACTTTCACACCTCATTCACTACCCACAACAGCCCTCAATGGACCCCTAGGTCACGTGCCCACCCACCAGCATCTCACAGACTGCTTCACACGCTCACATAGTAGGTGTTCAAGAAACCTTGAAGAATTACACTAAACCTGCTGCAAATAAAATGAAGCCACTTCCCCCCTAACCCGTGAGGCCTGGGCCCTCGGGATGCATACTAACTCTTTCATACTTTCCAGACCCCACCTGTGTCACACGAGATTAATGAGTGCCGTGTCACCAACATCCCTGGGGTCGGCCTACTGGAATGGAAACAGGAATGAGGAATAGCCTTAGAATGGCAGAAATTCCCAAAAAGGTGGCAAAAGAAAAAAAAAAGCAGAAACGGGGACATGTTGTTTTGTGGCTGACTTCTATAGAAGCAAGGTTTTCTCCTTGTCACAGACCAAACCATGATCTGAGTTTGGAGCTTTTCAGAATCCTGAAAACCAGCAAATGCACCTAATTAAACGATACACTAAAACCCTGTGCACTTTCCAGAAGTTGCCAGAAGTCTAGAATGGTGAAAGTTGATGGGGAGCTGAGGGAGGGAATAGTGCACTGATTTTTTTATCCTAGGTTTTATTAACAATAACCAATTACTGTCCACATCCTAAACGTCAGACCTGATGCAGTGATTTATGGTTATTAGCGCATCTCATCCTCATACAGTCCTCACAGCCCTAAAGGATGGGCACAGTCATCCCTATTTTACAGGTGGAAAAACCGAGGGCTCGCAGCTAGGTGAGGGCAGAGGGAAGACTCAAAGGCCCAGCTGACTCGAAGCCCACACGCCTAACGCTGTTACACGGACTCTCTGATCACAAGTGAGGGCTCTTCTAACCCTTTGTGCGGAGCCCCGGTGTCTGATGAGGAACTGGTCCTAGGATCCGTCAGATTTCCGATCCACAGGATGGAAGGATAGTAGCACTTGGCCGGATCACGGGGGTGGAAAGCTGCCCAGGAGGGGCCCCTCCCCACGCAGCCTTCCCCAAGCCCCGCAGCTCCAGACTCTGAAGCCCACATGCCTCTGCCCAGCCTGGCAGACAGGGAGGGCCTGGAGGTTTCCATGAAAATCAAAACGACCTCCCCCAGGAGGCAGTGGAAAGTTTCAGGCAGTAGCAGACCGCTGATGGAGCAATCAGAGGCTCAAGCCTACCAGGGCCAAGCTAAGACGACCCCAGACATCCCCAGCAACTGCCCCATTGTCCTTTGGAGGGGGTTCCCCGCCCCCCCGCCCCTGAGCAGAAGACAAAAGTGAATCTCCGGAACCTTGAAGACATCACACTAAGTGCAAGAAGCCAGACACAAAAGGCCACGTAGCGTGTGACTCTGTTTACGTGCAATACCCAGAACCGGCAAATCCATAGAGACAGAAAGTAGATTCGTGGTTGCCAGGGCCTACGAGGAGGGAAGGAGGGGGGGCTGACTGCTCGTGGGTGTGAGGCTTCCTTCTGGGGTGATTTTTTTAAAGTTCTGGAACTGGACAGTGGGGAAGGTTGCACAACATTGTGAATATACTTCGTGCCACTGATCGCAAGGGTAAATTCGATGCTATGAGTATTCTACCGTAATTTGGAGGCGAAAAAGTGAGACTCTAAAGAACGCTTGAACTTATTCAGTCAAGCGTGAGACCAAACCATGGAGCCAGATCTTAGCCTCTCTGAGGCTTAGAACTGGACGTTCCCCTAAGATCCTCCAATTTATAAAGTCCGTGTTTAAAGAGAGGGTGGAGCGGGCAGAGAGGAAAGGAAGAGGCGGGCAAGGCAGCCCGGCATCAGAGCCACAGGCTGCGGCGGCTCCGGGCCCCGAGGCCCCCCCTTGCCTCCGCCCACCTGGCGGGCATCGTGGTGACTTTCTTGGGGCTGGGAGCCCAGCGCTCTCGGTCCGCACCACAGACTCAACAACGGTTTATCTGCACTGGGCAAACAAGGCAGCAGTAAGTGGCGGAACTCTGACAATATTTAATGATTCAGGGGCGGAGGCAGCTTTGCAGGATGCAGGAGGCCAGGCAGAAAACTCCAGGGGAAATTCCGTGGGGGGGAAGATAAAAGAGGCCCGTAAAGCAATTTTGACAGGTTAACAGACAGGTAATATTCCAACACTGTTTACTTAACCAGGCTAGCGCGGCATGCGGCCCCGATAGCCTCCGCAGCTGATGGTTTCACGGAAACAAAGATCTAGTCAGAGAAAACCAAATAACGGCCAGTCAGATGCTGGCAGCCGGGCCTGCCTCTCCCCCAGCTCGGAAGCCACCCGGAGATGCTTCCTGGAGACCGATCTGGAGAGATAACTTCCAGCGAGACGGATGTGGTACAGGAGCTGCCACCTAGGAACAGCTCCTTGAAAAGGCCGGGGCACCCATGACAGGGCAAAATGCCCCCATGCCCCACCTCCCACATCAAGGCAAGCCAGTTCTGAGATTCCCAGTCCTAGAAAGACAGCCTTGCTGGTCCCACCCTCTGCCCCAGGGCTGCCGGTTCAGGCTATTTAGACAGCAGTGAAATTCATGCCAGCTCCAAAATTCCAACTTATCCATCTAGATTCAAACTCCTGTTCTGCCAGCTCCTACCTATGATACTCAGGATAGGTTCCTGAACCTGCCTCCACTTCCTCATCTATAAAATGGGACCATAGTTCTCCCAAGGCTGTTTTAGGATTAATTATGTGTTCATGTAGTTGGTATAAATAGCAATACTACTGAATACATACTTAAACTAATAGGAATAGATAAATAACGTGAGGGTTGAATGGACCACACTGCCTAGTGATAGTAGGTCCCCAACACATTTTAGTTTCCTTTGACAACTGCCTCTACCACCCACCTGCCCAGATTGAGAATGTGATCTGCTGAATATAGCAGAACAACTTACAGACTGGAAGGTGCTTGATTTTTTAAAAGGTATGAAGGTTGTTCAATCTCCACCCAAGCTCTCAAAGAATGGGGAGAAAGCTCCTTATGGGGAATAAAAGAGGTGTCGCCCTGGCTTAGGTACCAGAGTCAGTCACCAAAACCACCCCCCACTCTCTGACACCTTGGCAGACACACTCAGCTACTTGATATAGTTCCATGTGCCTGTATTGCTCGGAGAACGTAAAAGTTCTCAAAGCCATTGAACCAGCACGTAAGGGGTGCCAAGATTCTGACTTCATTTCCTACAGGGTTCCCTGGCCTCTGTTACAGGACACTATTTTGAGGTTGGATTATATATTTTTAGGTTATTTGGAAAATCACTGTGGCTTTAAATAATAAAATTTTGAGTGACATCTGTCAGCCCTGATTACCGTGAGTCTGCTAAGCAGCGTTTTCTTTCTTTTTCATTTTTTAAAAGTGCAATGAAGTAAGTGTTACCCAGAAAGGCTTGTAAGAGTCTAGAGGGTTGTGTATTAAACACTCTCTTGAAACGGGTCCCAAGGTGTGGACCAGAGACCTAGCTACAGGCCTGAGGTGGCGTGCCCACGAGCTGAACTGGCAAACACTGCCGGAAATGTGGGGCCGGAATCAGAAGCTCCCGTGAAGAACCACAGGGGCATCTGGTCAACCTCCTTCATTTCACCAGTGGGGAAGCAGAGGCTGAAGCGGGTAGAGGCAGGTCTCCTAAGGCTCCGTCCAGTGCTCTCCAGCTTATCTACGAGGGCCCTGCACTTCCTCTCGTTCCATAACTTGGAGCGGCACACCAATGAGAGTTGTCTCCTGCTGTACCAGCCGAGGAATCATCTCACAAAAGGAGCCCTCCCATGAATCTCTGTCCCACCTCTTTATCTTCAGGATGCAATCATCATCCCTACTCAGGAAAGTGCATCTTCTGTTTTTTGTTTGTTTTTGTTTTTTTGTTTTTTGTGGTTTTTTTGGCTGCGCCATCCGCAGCATGTGAGATCTCAGTTCCCCAAACAGGGATGGAAGCCACACCTAAAGCGCATCTTTTGTAACTGCCTCCTGGTTATTCATCATGTGAGTCTTACCTAGTACAGGACTGGTAGTTTAAGAAATACCTGTGGCTACTGCAGTTTCAGTCCTGAGGGGAAGGTGCCATCGGCAAAATGAACTTGGAATACCTGGGCTCAGACAGCCTCTTCCTTAGAGAGCGGGGGCCCCTGGACCAAATATTTGCTGAAAGTCATCTCCACGACCCATCCCACCCCCCCCGCAGTCACCACCAAGCTCTGTATCAATAATTCGTTGATACTTCCCTTTGGTAGAGAAAGCCATGGGGACATAGGTCGTTTGCCTCTAAGCCCTCAAGGTAGTATGTGAGTGCCAAGAACATGCTGGAAACTCATCCAAAAGGGACAAAAAAACTGTTAAAAGAGTCAAACAACTTTTTTTAGCGGGGAGAGGGAGATGAGGATTGGAAACAAAGTCCGAGCAAACCTCTGGGCATTACAATCATCTGCCGATATGGTTTCACAGAATCCTCCTTTTCCTCCCCCCCCACCACCAAAAAAGTTTGATCAGCATACATTTAATGTCTGAAATTTTGTTCACCCCTCTCTCGTTAGGATGTTAATTTAGCGCCTAACACAGGAAACAGTCAATGAATATTTGATGAGTAGATGAACAAATTTGGAAGGTAAGCGTTTTAGAGGAAACAGTGAGATGGATAAATGCATGCAACGGGAGCACACACTCTGTTACAAAGATCCTGGGATTGGAGAGGGGTTGGGAGTTCCATTCAAACTGATGGGAACACCAAGGGGGGAAAGGGGGGACTGGGATGAATTGGGAGATTGGGACTAACATATATACACTAATATGTATAAAATAGATAACTAATGAGAACCTGCCGTATAGCACAGGGAACTCTACTTCACTTCGCTGTACAGTAGAAACTAACACAACATTGTAAAACAACTGTACCCCAATAAAAAAAAAAGTCTCTGAGCTTTGAAGCATCTTTCCCCATAGTGACCTCTGTGACAAAGGGAGGGCGGGACTATTCTCCACGTGTCACCAAGGAGAAAACTGAGCACCAGGCACGAAGATGAACCTCCCCAGAGTCTCAACATGAATTCACAGAAAAGCTGGGACCAGTACTCGGCTCACTCATCTTGCTGGGTATTTTCGATTTCTTGAAACGTTGTTTTAGAGACTTAAACCTCTCAAAAAATATATCTTCCACGGCCCAGCCAAAGCCTTCCAACAACACTAACTGAAGGGACAAGGAAATGATCCCACATCCCACCAGCCTCGCCAGCAGCTGATGCCCAAACAAAGTCCCCGCATGTGGCCTTTACACCCAGGAAAACAATCCTAATCACATTTCTGGAAATCGACAAGAGGCGGCTGGCCAAAAGAGGGAAGGATCAGACCACACCTCAAAGCTCTCTGCGCAAGGCACAGTGGAAGTCAGAAACACTTAACCCGCACCTGGAAGTCCCCCAACAAGACGCCAGCTGCCTGGTCAGGAACATGGTAGGTTTTTCATACACGCGAAATTAGGAAGACTCTGGGTCCATGATGCACCTGCATTAGAAGCTCTACGCTCAGGGGCCAGGTGGGGTGCAGGCGGGGTGGGGGGAGTGATGAATTGGGAGTATGGGATTAACAGATGCACACTACCATACATCAAGCAGGTAAACAGCAAGGATTTACTGTAGAGCACAGGGAACTCTATTCAGTATCTTGTAATAAACTGTAATGGAAAAGAATCGGAAAAAAGAATATAGATATATACATATATATGTGTATAACTGAATCACTTTGCTGTGTACCTGAAACTAACACAGTGTTGTAAATCAACTATACTTCATTTAAAAAAAAAAAAAAAAAAAAAAGCCCTATGCTCCAAATGAGATCTATTATTCAGCCTTAAAAAGGAAGGAAATCCTGACACAGGCTACAGTGTGAATGAACCTTGAAGAGATTATGCTTGGTGAAATAAGCCAGCCACAAAAGGACAAATACTGTCTGATTCCACTTATACGAGGCACCTAGAGTAGCTGAATTCCTAGAGACAGAAAGCAGTAAGGGGCTTGTAGGGGCTGAGGGGGCAGGAGGAATGGAGAGCTGTTGTTTAACCGGGACAGAGTTTCCCTTTTGCCAGATGAGAAAGTTTTGTGGATGGGCAGATAGCGGTGACAGTCACACAACAATGTGAATGTACTTAACACCCCTGAAATATACACTGGAAAATGGTGAAAATGGTCGATTTTATGTTATGTACATTTTACCACAATTATATAAATACATAATGGGAAAAATAATTCTATGCTCAAAGGGTAATCTGAGTTTCACCCACCTTCTCCCCGATAGGGCAGGAAGCAGGAAGGAAACTCCCTCAGCAGACGTGGTTTCAGAGTCACGGTGCCTATTACTCTTTCACCAGTGGCCCCAACACAAGACAGGAGCCAATGTGAAGGGCACAAAGTCTCCCCAGACATTCTGAGACTGTGTCCTCAAGGGGAAGCTAAAACCAACTAACCAACCAATCACCAGGCAGCTCACTGGAAAGCAGCCTTCAGTTCTGGAAACAAACGGACTCAGGAAAATCAACGTGAATTGCTACACATGAACTGTCCAAAGTCCAGAAAACTGCCACTCTTTAAAGGAGGCAGAAGAGAATGAATTAAAAACCAAGAAGGAAGAAGCAACTGAGGATAGATAAAGAAGGACCCCCCCCCCCCCCCCCCCCGCCGCCAGTGCAGCCAGGAGGAAGACTTCTAGAACGTGGCCAGCCAGGCAGAGCTGACAAAGAAGGTTTTTCAAGCATCCTCTCTCCCGCTGGGCAGGCAGGAGTTCTCTCTAGAGGAATACATTATCTTTAGCCCCTTTCTAAGAAGTCCGCTCCAAGAAAAAGAAGACATGTTTAACCAGAGATACACGCTAGAGAGGGCAGCCGGCTCTTAAAACTTGGGCCATAAACGTGCTCGAAGGCTGATTTTGCCCTTAAAGGAAAGAAAATTTATGGTTTGTCAGATAAGTAGAAAGGAAAACCCTCAGGATGGAAACCTGGCCAGATAAAAGTCTACAAATGCGTAAAAAGTTTTCTTAAAATACAGTGTCTAAATATTTCAGCCACAAAATCGTCCTAGGATCCACCAAGCTTCATTTGTAACTCCAACCAAACGTAGCCACATCTCCACAAGAAAATATTCCTTTCTTTCTTTGTTGGACGGGTTTGTCTGTGGACCATTTAGCTGGGAGAGTGTAACCCTTCCCTTCTGCCACATTAACGGTACGATTAACCGTATAGTGGTTAAGGGAGAGCGCGGTTATTGACTGAGAAGGGACAAGATGGTACCTTCCAGATGGCTGGAAATATTCTATTTCTTGATTTGAATGGTGGTTACATGGAGGTATACGTATGGAAAAAATTCACTGAGCTGTACATTTAAGATTTATTTTTTTGTTTGTTTTTAATTAATCTTTTATTGGTGTATAGTTGATTTACGATGTTGTGGTAGTTTCTGCTGTACAGCAAAGTGAGTCAGTTATACATATACATACATCCACTCTTTTTTAGATTCTACTCCCATATAGGTCATCACAGAGCACTGAATAGAGTTCCCTGTACTATACAGGAGGTTCCTTTTTTTTTTTTATAAACATCTTTGTTGGAGTATACTTGCTTTACAATGATGTGTTAGTTTCTGCTTTATAACAAAGTGAATCAGCTATACATATACATATATCCCCATATCCCCTCCTTCTTGCATCTCCCTCTCACCCTCCCTATCCCACCCCTCTAGGTGGACACAAAGCACTGAGCTGATCTCCCTGTGCTACGTGGCTGCTTCCCACTAGCTAGCTATTTTTACATTTGGTAGTGTATATACGTCCATGCCACTCTCTCACTTCGTCCCAGCTTACCCTTCCCCCTCCCCGTGTCCTCAAGTCCATTCTCTACATCTGCGTCTTTACTCCTGTCCTGCCCCTAGGTTCTTCAGAAACTTTTTTTTTTTAGATTCCATATATATGTGTTAGCATACGGTATGTATTTTTCTCTTTCTGCCTTACTTCACTCTGTATGACAGACTCTAGGTCCATCCACCAGGAGGTTCTTATTATCTATTTTATATTGGGTTGGCCAAAAAGGTCGTTCGGGTTTTACGTCGCACCTGACAGACACACCCGAACGAACTTTTTGGCCAACCCGGTATATAGTAGTGTGTATATGTCCATCCCAATCTCCCTATTTATTTTATATATATTACTCCTTAGTAAAAAATAGACACACATGTATACATATAGATTTTCTAAAAAAATCACCGCAGGTTTATTTTATGCCCAACTAGAGCCAAGCTGTTTGTTTAAAAGGGTCCAAATCAACAGCTACTTCATTCCCCAAGCTCCCACCTCTCCTCCCATGAACCCCACATTCCTGTTGTCTAAGCTGGTTCTACCAGCAAGCCATCTGGAGGAAAAAGAGTAACTGAAACTCACTTCAAGTAGCTTATGTCCTGTTTGGATGGTTTTTGCAAGATGGTAGACTGAAAATGATAAAAGCAACTAGAGATCCTCACCAATCAAGCTCTCCCCAAAGTGTGCTGACACCTGTCACTCAAGAACTTTAACAAAAGTGTCCTCTTCCTGCACTAGAGGACAACGTAGAACGAATATGCTGTTCTCAACATGGCAGGCTCTCAAATACCAAAATCCGTGGCTATTCGCACTTCGATTCCCTTTCCTCCAGGTGATTCACTCATTCAACATACAATACTGATCGGATGACCACAATAGGACCACTATTTCTTACACAGCCTGATTTTTCAGCACCTGCCCCAGACTGTCCTGGCTCCACTCCCCCAAATACACTCCTGTGTATAGGACCCCAAAATAACCAAGTACCCTTAGTACTCTGTGTTGCCCAGAATAGATGATTACTTTTCATTATCTGAACATTGTGATCCTATTAATGCAGCTTAGTGTTCCAACCCTATGACTGACTTCCAAAGAATCAGCCCTTTTCCTCCCTTGCACATTTATGATTTTGTAGCAAATGCAGGACCCAACATTGCTGAGTTTTGTCTTGCTACTTTCAGCCCATCATTCCTGCCCCTTGTGGTCGTTTGGAACACGATCCTCTTTGGTGTGCCGAATGTCCTCCTGGCTTGGGGCCATCTCTGTAAAAGTCCACCACTCTTCATCCAAGCAAGATGCCAGCAGCCACTGCGGACTCCCACATGGTTCAAAACCAGCCCACCCAAACTGGGGGATGCAAATACACTTAAATTTTCTAGTATCTACTCTACAATTTCAATCTCGTCCAGAAGCATATCAAAAAGGACCGTCATATTTCTTGAAATCAGGATGTTCTGGCCTGCAGCATTTCTCTGATTGACCAGCCCCAGAAAACTGTGTAAAGTCTGTGCCAGGTAACCGCTTTCTCTTCTCCACATCCATCCATGTTACCGCCAACTTCCTGCTACACAATTAGGAGACTGTTTTCTTGTCCTTGTCTACTTCCTCCTCCTGTCATCGCTCAGTCCCCACTGGCCTTGCTAATTTATCCTCTGGGAAATGTAATGCTTTCCCCACGGTGTATGTAATCACCATCCCCGTGGGGGGTTCACACTGGTCCCTTGGGTCATTACAAGCACGTGTTTGTGTTCGATACAGATTCCCAGGCCTGGTTCTGGACCCACTGAGTCAGGCTCTGAGGGTGAGGCTCAGAGTTGGTGCAATGAATCAGCCCCCGAGCAGAGAGCAATGCAGCCCTGGGAAACATGGGCTGAGGCTGACTCAGGTGCCCAGGCTCAGGAGAAAGAACGTCAGGTCTAGCTGGTCTCCCTGGGACCGTCCATCCCATGCCCAGCTCCCCAGGGTCTCCCCTGCTCCCTTTGTGATCCCATCATTTCCCTGCTTAGCCACCCACAGCCTCCACCTTACCCGAGCCCACAAATCCGCACTCTTCTCTCTGGCACTCCATCAGCTAGCTTCTCCCCCCGCCTTCCTGACCTCACCTCACTCTCAACAGTCCCTGCCATCTCATCCCCCGAACCTGCAAGGCACCCCACCTCCCCATTCCCCCACCCCCATACCCACCTCCATGGAATGCAGGAGGCTCGCCTTTAAGGACCGTCGTGCTGCATGCTCAGGGCTCCCGGACTTGGGTTCCCACGAAGTTCTCCTCACTCTCTCTGCCATTCTCTCAATGCCCGGGATGCCCCTCGCCGCCCCAGTTCCGTTCATTCATTCGATGCTTTTTCAGCTCACATACATCGATCTGGCCTCCTCTTTTGCCCCCTCCTTGCTGCCTCCTGCCCCCAGCAAAGGTTTCACACGCTCTCCTTGGCTGGCATTTTCCTAGACAACGAGGGGGGTAGCAGCCCTCTTGGGTCCACCCAACCTCTGGCATGATAACTCTTAGAGGCCTGGACCTTTCCATTCCTTACTATGCCTGCTCACAAGGGTCCCTCCCAGCCCACCCTCCCCAAAGGTCTTCAGGTGGCCTTAGAAACCTACAAGTGCCGTCCGTAGGAAGACCTGAGGGAGGATTAACCGTCTGTCCTTGAGGACCATGCTGCATTGCATGGCCTTGGAGCATCAAAATCAGTGTTTATCCTTCAAGTCAGCACAAGGAAAATACACCCACTGGGAAAACAGAAGCCCCCAGAGCCCCAGCACCCTCTACCAGCCCCTTTCCAGAGCTGCTCTTCCCCTGGACTTGGTCGCCTAAGGAGATCTGCATGCCTCATTGACTGCACCAAATAGAAAGGGTAGCCCTCATGGTTCCCTCTAAGGCATTCATTTGTGGTTTTTATTTATAGTCCTGCATATATTTGTGCACAAATAGATGTGCCAGCCAGGAAGCATGGGCCCAGGTACACATGCAAGTGCACACACACACACACACACACACACCAGAAAAAGCAACATTTATTTCTAAGTACGCACAGCCCAGTTAAAGATAAGTCCATTCACTGCTTCTAGAAGCCAAGAACCTATTAAGCTTGACATTTTCAATGCCAGAAACAACCCTAAAAATAAACATCTAGTCATCAGCTTTCAAAATCATATAAATGAGTGCAGATAGTAGGAATTCTAGCAAGTGTTCTCCCTTTGCTCTGAATTAATCTAAGAATTTGGAAAATGGATGGGGAGCATCTGGCCTCCAAAACTGATCCCCAAAGCAGCCTGTCTCTGACAGTATGAAACCATCTATTCTCTCCTCTGCGATTGAGGAACTGGCTGCTTGTACACAATTCACTCAGAGACCCTTTAGCCACTTAGTAGGTCCTGAAATGTGTTCAGATAGTCTCACGGGGGTGGGGATGGAGGACAGAGAAAATATTCCTAACGATGTGACCCATTGGTCACTATGAACCACAAGGCAGCAGAATGGACAGGCCAAGAGAGAACCCAGGTTAGACTATTCCTTGTACTTTAAAATATAACCACCCCACTCGCTGAAATTCCGCAGAAAAAAATCCGGTAGTTGATATGAGGTTTCCAGTAACTCTCTCTCCGCGCATTTGTTTCTTTTTTCATTTTGATTATCATCCAGGACACCAGCTCCCTGGCTGTCCTTTCTCACTCACTCCCATGCCTATCCGGACAAAAGAATCAGAATTCCTCTCCTATCCACCCACAAAGGCACTTGATGAAAAAAAAAAATTCCCCGCTAGAGCTATCTGGAGCCTGTGATACAAGAACAGAGCCTGCAATAATGTTGCAGGTTGCAGCCCATGAGTTACCCAAATGGTGGGAAAATTTTTGTTGAGCGCACACAAGCCAACTGGAAGAAACGGAAAATGTTCTCTGGCTAGAATAGCTTGTGCCTGGACCCACGATTTAATAGAGAGGAGAGGCCAGGAAATAAGCATCCTCAGTAACCTGTGCCTGGGTTTAGGATGAGAGGGGGCTGGAAACCCATATTACGTATAGTCTACAATATGTCATTTCACGGTGGCATGGGTTCAATAAAGGTGACTTCCAAGAAATTTCCAGGCTGCAAAGAAATGTCGAGACCAAACCCCTAGACCTCCTAGAAGTATCGGTTCATTTCTGTGTCTATAATCTCCCAGGAGGGTTTCGACGTTAAAACTTGAAAAGCATTTCATGGAAGAGAATGCCTTCTGCATCTTGGCTGTACACCCTATCCTCAGCCTCTTCCTTGTATCCACCCACTCTGGCCTTTCTCCCATCTTCAGCACCCTCCCAATAAAGCCCCCCTACTACTCCAAGATATGCAGCCGAATGCCTTCCGAGGGGGTATTAGCCTAAACTCAGAGTACGTAAGAACACAGAAGGCGTGAAAAAGCAATTTAAATGAAAAAACACACTAGCTTTGACCATCACAACACATTGGTTATCCATCATAATTACACGTCTCCGAAACTCAAATTCCAGCCATCAATTCAACCCACACTAAATTCCAATCACTCTTGAAAGGAAACATATCACCCCAGTTCAAAGCAACATAGTATATGAATACGTCAAAAATAATAGCCAAGGTTTCACAAGGATAATATTAATAGTTATGTCAAGTGTTCCTTTGACAACTGTCATCCATCATAAAGTTTCTCATTCTTTCATGAAGAAATACACTAAGGGTACAAGAGGAAGGAGGGGAAACTCTGACAAGGAGGGGGAGAGAAGTGACGTTAGTTATCTTATTATCAGTCAGATAATAAGAGCTAATGTTTTTTCGAGCACTACTTCCCTGATCGAGCTATGTGTTTTTACACGCACTGGCACATGTTCTCTTCCTCAAAGCCTTTCCCTCCCAGTGTGCACCCAACTTGCTGTATTACCATTCCTTAAAGACACCCCATCAAGCCTCTGTGCTTCCATACATGATGTTCCCTCTGCCTGAGATGCCCTTCCTGTCTCACCACCTCCCTGAAACATTCTTTGAACACCTCTTATTCTTCAAGGGGCACTGACTGTCCCTAGGGAAGTCTTCCCTCTGGCCCCAGAGTCACCCATCACTCACTGCTCCCCTAGAAGTCCAGACTTCTCTCCAGCCACTCATCACAGGTCACTGTCACCACTCATTCACAAGCCTGTCTACCCATCATCTGAGAACTGTCCTCAAGGGCACTGATCTAAATGAACCTTTGTCTCCCCAGCATGTCACACACAGAGCCAGGCCAACAGGACAAGCTTAACAAATATTTGTTGAATAAAGCAACAAATGAATACACTTCTCCCATGAAGATCTACAGATAAGAGGCTTTAGTTTTTAAAAGCAAAGCACATATCAAGACTCATTCCAGGTACAAGTGTTTACCAGCGGAAGACACACACCTCCACCCCAGGACAGTCCGTGGGGATGGTGTCCAGCCTGCAATTTACTTAAGCAAATTTCTCCATTGTCCATTTTTCCCAAGCAAACAACTGCTTTGCTTTTTGCTCTCTCTTGCTAAGAATTTTCAGAAAGTGAGTCTTAAAGGATTTCAGGAAAGGGTGGGAGGGTCAGGCCTCACTGTATTCATCTAATAAGGTTTAGGTCCTAAGGCCAAGCAGGGTCAGCTTGAGTCTCCCCCCATCAATCCAAGGATAACAGCTTCTTCACCTGCATTTCAAGCAGGAGAACCACCCACTGCCTGCAGGAAGCCACCCCCGGAACCAAGTCACTGGGCTGGGAGGACATTCAAACCGAGGACAGAGAGTTCTCCCTGCTTGCCGCGTCCAGAGCTGAAGGCCCTCGGGTGTGTGCACACGGCTGTCACCATGCAGTCGGAGGGTTGTGTCTTAGATGCCTTTTCTGGAGACATTTCTTAGAGATTCTACTGGTAAGGCAGAAACCCCAGAGGGGTCGGACCGCAGCACGTAGCTGTCTAGCTGGTTCTTGGATAACTGCCAGACAGGAGATCAAATCTCAGGAGCCAAGTGCATGTTCCTCTGTCCTCTTTGCCCAGAGGGCTATCACCCTCCCCTCCCCTGCCGCCAGCCCATCATCCCAGGCGGCCTCAGGGAGCAGGGCAGCGGGCTGGTGGGTCAGCCGCTGGGGAATCTTACCTGCAGCAGGCCCTCGGGAGGGTAGAGAGCAAGCCAGTCATTTAGCTCCTCTGAGACCTGTGTGTGTGTGACATCCAGACCCCAGCCCAACCTCATTCAGGTGGGTGGTCAGGCAGACAGATGAGGGTCAGGTTCCCAGCTCTGCCCCCAGAGAGCTGTGTGACCTAAGGCAAGTTGCGTAACTTCTCTGAATATGTTTCTTCATTCATAAAACGTAAATAACACCTACCTCCCAGAACTGTGGAAGGTATGGGGATAACCTATGCAGAACACCACCATCTGGGCATAGAATGTGGTCAATAAACAGAAGCTTTATGGTATTTACATTACATTTGTAGTATTTACATTGAGCGTTTAACTCTAAGCTCCCAGAGGGCAGACTTCCTTCATTTCCTATGAAGGGTGTTCTTAGGACAGGCCTGACGCAACACAGCGCTGTTGGGAATACCATGCTCTACCTGTTGGCAGGATGTACACATGGTGACACACACCCAGTAACGCACAAAGGTCTCTGGGACAGGCAGACAAGAGGCTCACACAGCATCAGCCTTGGCCTCCCCACCTGGGACAGACAGGAAACGCCAACATCCACCCAGGACCTTTTCCATCACGCTTCCCAAACTCCATCACCACGGGGCTATTTCTAGGGCATCTCCGTCCCAGCAGTAAATCCACCGGCCGGCCACCAGCATCATAAAATGGAAGCGGCAATAACACTCGCTGAGTGAAGAGTCACCTGTGGGAGCCTCAGGGCAACGTGGGACCGCACAGTGTGTTCTCAGGATAACCGCACCTTGGATGGGACCCAGGGCGGGGACTGGTTTCATCCAGTCACCCTGATCTGCCGGGGGACCACTTCTGGTTTTCACAGGTGGTGACTGGCACCCATCTCAACTGGACATCTACTCCAGCAACAGTGTGTGCGTGTGTGTGTGTGTGTGTGTGTGTGTGTGCACATGTGAATCTTCCAAAGCTGTACTGTGCTCTCCCAGACTTAGTGACTCAGGATGGAAAGAAACATCAGCAAATCCTAGGGAGAAAACCGATGGAGTCAGCTGGACCTGAAAAGGAAACAGCTCTGGCCCACACCGATCCATCCAAAAGCCCCTCCCTACAGATACCTAGCCCGGCAGAAAGTAAATGACATCACCCTGGCAAAGCCGCGTCTCCTGGTTCGCCCCGAGTCCGGCCTCCTCTTGCCGGCTGTTGGCACCATCCTCACCCTCTCCAGTGGGACAGGGTCTGAAGAGCCTGCATGCCTCCTCGCTGATTGATTCTGCTTCCACTGAAGCTCATTCACACCCAAGTGTCACCCCGGGCACTGCCCTGTTAAGCCTCACCCCCTGAGTGTCCAGTGAAAGGATTTTTTCTTCCTTGAAGGAATCTGCAGAGGTACAGCAACAAGGAGACGGGGGCCCTTAGGCGTGGGAGCCCCAGAAGTCGCCCTGACCTTTCACCCTGCCCTGGGGGGCTCTCTCTGCCTCTCCTCCCAGCTCCCCTTGCAGGGGAGATGCTTTGTCTCGAGGCATCGCCCAGTCTCATGCCCTGGGTCACGTCTTCTAGCGTCCGTGTTCTTTTCACCTCCAGGAGTGAGATTCTCCACACACATGCAAGTGCACGCACGTGACACACACACACACACACATGCTTGGAGGCGTGTTCTCCATTCGTGGAAACAAGACATGATGATACCTTTATTTTTCAGGTCTTATGACCACAGTTGAGCACGACCATTACGGAACACCCTGCTCCTTTGTTCAAAACTCCAGGGTTGTTTACTGTACAGCTTCTAACGCGGGGAACGGGTCCCCTGGCTTTTGGAGGAAGACATGCACAAAGCTCTCGCAAGGCCAGCATGAGCTGCCTTTGGCCAGATGCCTCCGCGTCCAAACCCACGGGGATGGGGGTGTAACGGGAAAGGGTGAGGGTGGAGTGGGGAGCACCAATCACTCAGCAAAAGGTTCCGAGGCCACGGCTCCGGGTCCCCGTGGCTGCGCCAGTGCCTGACAACCGGGCGACTTCGGGCACGGGACCGTGAGCTCTCCGGGTCTCACCTCCCAGCATGGGGACCACAACAGCGCCAGCGCTGGGCCCTTGTGAGGATTAACTGGAGTCATCTCCACGAAGCCCTCAGCACCGCGGCTGGCTCACGGGAAGCGTTCAATAACCACCAGCTCTGAAGAAGTTACCATCCGTTATCTACGCTTCCCTCTCAGCCACGCTGGGGATGGACCGCGGGGCGTCTGCTCCATCTGTGGCCCATCGAACTGAAGCCGGGCGCGGGCGTGATCCGCCGGAGAGCACGGAGCACGAGGCCGGCGGAGCCGGGCTGTGGGCACTGTTGCGTGTGGCTGCGGAGGGTCGTCCCCGCCGCCCGGCCCCAGGGCCACCGCCAGCCAGGGGACCTGAGTGCCACCTTCCCTGGGTCATCAGGGCTCTGGTTCCTCTGTCCCTGTCCCCTGAGTCCTGAGAAACCACCTACCCCCAGAAGGCAGCCAGGCAGCAGGGAAATTTTGAAAAAGAAGAGAAAAAGAGAAGAACGCTTTCCTGCTCCGGGGCAGGTACCCCGCTGCCCTCAGAGGAGAAGAGCTCTCCAGGCCTGCCCTCCTCTCTCTGCCCCTGCCCTCTGCCGCTCTGGGTGGGCACACGGCCTGCTGAGTCCCGCACGGCGGCCTCCCTCGGAGCTGCCAGAAGACATCAGCTCGGGCCGCCCCATAGCGCCCGCCCTGGGAGGGGAGCAGGCCTGGGGGAAGCAGCCTGAAGCCCCTACACGGGCCTGCTGCATTTGTCCTGCGGCCCTCCAGAGGGGCAGGGGCCTGATTCTGTGACCCCTGAGCCCTGCCTCTCCGGGCCCAGACCCCAGGCAGCCGGGGAAGGCTCCCACCGACATGCAGATAGATGCCAGGAGACCCCAGGCAGCTCGGAGCTCGGAGGCCTGGGTGCTGGATCCGAGAGGGGGCCACTCCCTCTGCGACCAGAGACCAACCGGGCCAAAGAGCCCCATCCGCGCAATCCTGCCCTCCCTGGAAGCTACAGTTGCAGCATCCTTTTCCAAACGTCTGAATCATGGCTTCCATGAGAACTTCTCACGCAGAAACCTAGCTGACAGCCGCCTGCATGTAAAACTTCAAAAGTGGACCCACTTCAGTGTGACTTTCAGAAGCCGGCTTGCCAAGGGAACACGTACACCGCGTATTAAATTTAAAAGCCCAGCCATTCACTCCAGTGAATAAATGGATCCCGTGAGGGGGATGATGGGCGACAGGCCTGTGCAGCGAATGACAGTAAATCTTGGAACCAAATATCCAAATATACAAGTCCTTTCTAGGTGAAAAATCGTGGCTGCTTTTGATTTCCTTCTTTGTGTTTTTCAGCATTTTATCAAAGCCCGCTGCAGAATGTTTGGAGTCGGATAAAAAGCTCCTCTTTCTAACGCCTCCTTTTTTCTTCTTAATTTTCTTCTCTTACATTCCACTCCGGCCAGCTCGCTTGAACTGGGTGTTCAAACACCTTTCTCTCCCAAGCACAAGCCCTAAGAGGCATTTTCCCGGAGCAACGTTAGGGCCACAGGGAAGCTTAAACAGAAGAAACAGACCAGCCCGGCCATTTCTGCCTTCAATTCCTCCCCCAAATCAGAGTAGAGATTAAATTAAACTTCATGGCTTCAGGGCTCGGGGTAACTGACCTGGTAAATAGCTATTGGTGAGACCGCAGAAACGTGGTACAAGCACATAAACAAATGAAAACAAGAAAGAAAGATGGTTTAAGAAGAATAAAATCAGTGGCAAGAGTCCTCTGCATGGCCAGGCCAAGGAGGGAAAACAGTGCCAAAGACCTGAGCTTCTTCCCTCGGGGGTGGTCAGTGGGGAGGCCCTGGGCGCTGAGCAGCGGCTTTGTGCTCCCGGGAAGACTGGCCGGAGGGGAGGGAGGGGGTGCTGCGCCCCACAAGCCGGGCACAGCCAGGCGCCTGGGGTTACCGGGCAGTTTGGCCCCGAGGCGGCGGCAAACGCACCGCCCGCGCCCGGTGGAGCCACAGCGCCATCATGCGGCCGCTTGGAGAACAGCCGCGCAGGACTCAGGGAGGAGGACCAGGGCTCCCAGCCTCAACTGGCCCCGGGTAGGGTCTGGAGCCAGGCCTGGGCCCGCCAAGCTGTCACTCCGGGCCCCGAGGCAGGGGCCTGCAGACGGACACCAGCTGTCCAGGCAAGCTACACAACCCAGGTCTGGCCTGGAACCGGCGGCCCCAGAGGATGCTCCGGGGCTGCTTGTGCAATCCCAGACCCGACCCACCCCTCTCCTCCAGCAGCTTACTCCAAGTGAAAAAGGTTTGCTTCCCAGAAAGAGTGGGGTCAGAGGAAAGGGGAGGTCTGATGGGCAGCAGGACTGCCGGTCACACCACCCAGGGTCGCACGGAGGCACACACAACAATGCGTCGGGAATTCAGCCTCAGGCCTGTGAGACGGGCCACTGGTACACGTGACCCCAGAGAGTCTGGGCTACAACCTAGAACACGTCTCTCTCGGAACACAGCCCGCGATCCCATGTGCCTCCCAGGACAGAATCTGGTCCTCAGAAACAAACGTTGGGATTATGGGGGAACTAACTCAAGAACATGTGATCTCCATCTTAGACCACTGGAGGAACGTGACACAGGAAAAAAAAAAGAAAATCCTTAGAACGCCAGCCGGGAATATGCGTATTACTAAGAATATTATATAACAGGAAACCATAGCAGAGGCATTGAGCAAATCACTTTATACCATCATCTTATTTAATCTTTGCAACCACCTTGGAAGACGGGCACTTTTCTGATTTTTGTTTTACAGAAAAGGAAAGGGAAGTACCCAGAGGTTAAATAACTTGCCCAGGTCTGCAGCGGGCAAGCGGCAAAGCCAGGCCTGGATCTCGGAGCCTGGAGCCTGCTCCTTTGCTTTCTGCCTCCTCAGTTCCGTCTTTCCACCCAGCTCCCCCTCCCGAGAACGAATCCAGGTTTTGTGGGACCTGAAGCTCGTACGTTTTTCTGGAGGGAGGGGCAGTTTCTTTAAGAAAAATAATGAGCTTATAAATACACATGAGCGTTTAAATCCACACCCCGGTGCAGGGCGTGGAGGGCCCGTGTAGGGGAGGGGCTGGTGCTTCATTATCTCCAGGGCAGTTCCACCTCTGCTCTCCTCCGCCTCCCCTGCAGCTGGCTTTCCTGAATCGCTGCATTCACCCCTCCCGCCGCCCCGCTGCTCAGGCCCCTGCAACTGACATCCACGCCCAGCTCATACCTGAAACTGCTTTAAGTCAAGGTCACCCAATGACACCCCAACTGCCAAGTATGATGGGCACTCTGCAGCCCTTCTCTCCTGGAGGAATGTGCAGCCCCGATGACATCTCCCCTTCTGGAGACTCTTCTCGCATGTCGGACACTACCATCTCCCGGCTCTCCTCTTGCCATCTGGCAACTCTTTCTCTGGGTTCCTCATTGGTGGAATTTCTGTCTCCTGTTCCCAGAATGTCCTGGTGAGCATGGGCAGAGGAATGAGGGTAACCTCAGAGACAAGCCAAACCCAAGGCTGCACCCCTGGCCCCTGGTTAAGAGCTGTGTGACCGTCAGCAAACTAGTCACCCTCTCTGAGCTCACTGTCTCTTCTGCATGATTAGGATTATACACCGTAAATTATTTAGAAGGTTAAATGAGATAATATATGTAGTATGCTTAGTAGGATGCCAGACACACAGTAGGGCTCCATGATCATTGAAAGCCATGGTCAGCCCTGAGAACTAGATTACTATTTCTAGCACCTACAGGATTATCTCACCCATGGGGCCCTCCCAGGAACTCAGCTCGTCTAAAAGTGCTCTTCCCACCACCCACAAGCCCACTCCCCCCCCGTTTTTCTGCTGATTTCTGAATGGCACCACTGACTATTTGGCATGGAGACAAGACATCCAGGACCCATCCTGAATCCACCCTCCACCACACCAAAAGTCTCCCTGGATCCACACCTAGGGTCCCCCCTCAAGCCACACCGTCCTATCCCACTTGTGCCCACGTTCTCCTGATCTCGCCCTTGGACCTCTGACCTGCCTCCTAGATGAGGGGCTTCCCCGCTGCGCCTACCCATCCTCCTCGCCAGAAGGCTAAGCAACCTCAAACCATCTCCGATCATGCTATTTCTCTACTTAAAACCCTGCAATGTCTCTCCGTTTCCATCAGTATGAAGTTCAACACGACCACAAAGCCCAGGATTCTCAGGCTCCTGTCGCCCATGTGTTTGCATCATCTCCGCCTAAACCTGTGAAGGATTCTCCTAAAGGATTCTCCCCCTAAAGGATCCGCTCAGACATCCCAAACTGTCTGCATTTCCTCTCCCCTCTGTGCCTGTGCCCGCATGAGTCCACCACCTGGAATGCCCACCCCTTTCTCTACCCACCACCTTCAGAGCCCAGTTCAAATGTCACCTCCTCTTGGAAGCCTGCCAGGATGCCCCCTCAAAGTTCAGGACCAATTCTCTGTGCATCCTGCATGTACCCAGATCACAGCACTATTCGAACCCTACAACAGTAGTATTTACTTCTTGTTTCAGAGGCTATGTGGTAAGTTCTCTGAGAGAACCAACATCTTAAAAGATAAGAGAGTGCAGTGGTCAAGAGGGTGGCTTCTGGAATCAGACACCCTGGGGACAAATCTAGCTCTATTTATCCTGTCGCCACAGCCGGGTGAAGTTACATCACATCTCCGGCTTCCATTTTCTCATCTATCTCATGGGATAAGTATGGGATGTCCCTTAGAGGGGGTAGGAGGGATGAAATGGCTTGGAACAGTGCCTGACACAAGCCAACGCGGACCAAGAGAAGTAAAACACCAGCCCCCTACAATCTTAAATCGTCTATTAGCCACATTGAAGAGGTTAAAAGAAAGACAGCTGAAATTAATTTTAATCATGTTTACTTAATCCAATAAATCTCAAATCTTACCGTTTCAACATAAAATCAATATTTTTAAAAACTATTCATGAGCTCTTTTATGTTGCTTTCTCCCCACTAAGCCTTTGAAACCCAGTGTGCGTTTTCCACTTAGAGCACATCTCAGTTCTCACGAGCCACACCTGACCTGCTCCCAGGCCACAGGTGGCTGCTGGCTGCTGTCGTGGGCAGCATGTTCTGGGTGACAACCCCCGCCCGCCCACGGAAAGGACTCCTGGAGGCTTGTGCCTGGCTTCCTCCCGACTCCACCCCACACGCCTTTCCCCTTCGCTGATTTTGCCCTTTATCCTCCACTGGAAGAGCCACGGGCACAACTCCATCGAACCCAGAGAGCTCCTTGGATGCAGGTTTTTCAGTACAGCATGTTCACTCTGGTCTGCAAAGCTGGATGGTCCCTCCCGCCTCTGTGCCCTCCCCATTCCTAATGCACAGCCCAATCTTAACCCACACCATCAGAGGCAACAATGCATTTAAATTTCTGAGCCAGCGTCAGACAGAGGGGTCCATTTTTATTCATCTCTGCCTCCCAAGGCCCAGCACATCACTCCGGAGGGGAATTAAATATTTCCTGAACGTTAATCACATGTACTCACTATTCCGATTGCCTTTATAGCTGAGGGTATGATAAGCTAACATGAAGAGTTTTAAGCCTACAGCGTCATAAGCGAGAGTTTTTATTCATTCCTCCCCAAGACACAGGTGCTATTCTTTCCATTTCACTGATGACTCAGAGAATTTGCCCAAGGTCACTCAGCGAGTACATCCTGCCCAAAACACATTTATGATGTGGCAAACACTAATTACTCTTATTTTCAAACAAATAGAAGGTGAGCATTCACTGTCCGGGCTGGCTGTGCAGTGCCATCTGTTTGGTCGAGGCTGGCTTGTAAACGGCCGTGACTTCTGTCTTGCTGCGCCTCTCTCTCACTCTCGCTCTTTCTCTCTCTTCTCCAGCTGCTGCAGTGTGGCCTGCCCTATCGAAGGGCCCTCAGTCCAACAGCCTGCAAGGGACCCAATCTGGCCGACAACCACTGAGTGAGCCTGGAGATGGACCCTGCCCCACTCGAACCATCAGGTGAGTGCAGCCCAGCCATCACCTAGACCGCAGCCTCCTGAGAAACCCTGAGCCCCAGGACACAGCTAAGCTGCGCCCACGTTCCTGCTCCACAGAAACATGAGACGATAATTGTTTTGAACTGCTGCGCTTAGGGGAATCGTCATGTAGCATTTCCTTCTCTCTGGAGAATTGCTGGTGTGAGCCAACAAGCCTTTATATCATTCACCTAAGTGCCTGTAGGGTCATGAGCTCTGCCATCCCATAGACCTTTGAGTCGGTTGGGATGGAAACCCCTGGGAAAAGAGCATCTCCTTTAGACCCCTAAAGCCCCCACTTTACCCCCGCTCTCCTCACACCTCCTCAGATCCATCCCTTATCAGCATCTTCCCCTTTTATACACACCTGTACACACACACACAGGCCCCAAGTGTGCATCTGCCTCGCAATTTATGATCCAATTACAAAAGCCATCAGCATCATGCATGTGTGTATTAAATAGAAGCCAGTGAAATCTTAGCAGCAGAAAAACACAAAAGGGTAGGCGGGGAGGGCTGTGCCTCTGTGCAAGTGGTCCATGAGGGGTCACAGGAGATACCTCCCAAAAACTTGAAAAAAATAAGAAAAAGCGCTTCCTGTGAAGCGTCAAACTAATTAAGTCAGGGGATAAAGAGAGAAGACAGTCCCCCAGACGAATGGCATTGGGATGCTTAGCGGGTCACACTGATGCGGCTAAAGCCGGCAACACGGAGGCAGTGGCCTCTGCGCACACAACTCACACGTGCATGCACACCTTCCAACACGTGTGCACGCCCACCCCTCACGCATTCACTCACGCACCTGCGCACACGTGGACTCACACATCATACACACTCACACACACGTGCACTCCCATGTATGTGTGTGCACATCCCGCCTACACACACAATCACATGGATACACACCTGCACTGACACTCCATGCACACACACACATGCACACACACACCCCAGGTTCAAAGAGCCGACCCAGGCAGTGCGTGCTCAGCTCCAGCTGGGGAAGAAGAGGCTGTTTCTTCGACACTTGAGGGCACGTCTCTCTAATCACTAACCCCACGTTCACCAGGCAACAGCCGGGATAATACGGTAGCCTCTTAGATGCCTTGAAACCAAAGAAGCTGCTTCAGCAGAAACCCCAAGGATTCCAACACGGGAAAAGGAAGGCTCCTGCTGTCAGAAGATCCATCCACACCCCTCCTGCTCCCTCCAGGGCCATTCTGTCCCCAGACACCCGGTCATCTCCAATCCTGATGGAGTCGGGGCCCGTGACACCAATACCCAGACCCTGGAGAATGGCAGGTCCGCTGCAGTGAGGCCTCTGACCCCTCTGAATTTCCTCTCAGCCCAGGCACCACTGAATGCTGGCTGAGCCGGGGGCAGGGGGGCAAGAAGAGGCCGAGTGCAGGAGTGCGGGGTGGCTCCCCGTACCCAAGGTCAGCGGTGCCCTCAAGGTGCCACCGTCGATGCCAGGGAAATCACTGAAGCTGAAACTGGGTATGTCAGCGCTGCTGGAGACCAGCCCCAGGTGGCCTGGCCATGACCTTGGAGAAAGCCCTGAGCCGTTCAGCCTATCAGCCTCCTCGACAGGAAGCTGGGAACGACGCCTGCATCTTCGCGCATTCTCGGGGTTAGGTAACAGCGAGAACTTCTGTGCCCGATGGACGGGGGGCAGGGTGGAGGGGGGCCGGGGGCAGCGACTTTCCCAAAGGCGCGCTCAGCAAGAGCAGGGCCCGGACGGCCATGCAGGAGTGGAGGCTGAGCCCTGCTGCGTCTCCCAAAAGAAGCAGCCAACGTACCCAGGGGCACTGCAAGGGGCCCCGCCGGGGCCTGCTACCAACAGAGCCTCCCCACTCCCGCCCCCCGCCCCCCGAGTCAAAACGCAAGTGAGTCATTAAACCTGCTCGTTATCATGGGCTTTAAAAAAACCTAGAGCTGAAAGAAACGATCAAGCACTATCCCCTCAAAACCCCAAACTACACCTAGGGACTGTCCCTCCAAGCTTGAAAGGAATGATTCCGTGATCAAGACAAGGAAAAATGCGTTTTAATAGGCATCCGTGAGCCCATGCTGATATAAATAAATGACTGAATGGATAAACTCAAGGGGGAGCAGAAACAAAAATTCCTTACAGAAGAATTCCAAACAATGTATGTAGATACTTAAACCCCTCCAGGAAATGAGCTTGCTTCCCCTCCCGCTGAGTGTGGGCTGAGCTTGGTGACTCTTCCAATGAAGAGAGGACGAAAAGGGAAAAGAAGAAATTTCCAGTGGAGAAACCTGGCAGCCCCCACATTATCCAGGTGATCAAGGTCAACACCATGCTGATATCACATGCCCCTGATACAATATCATGAGACTACTTCACCTCTGTGGTATTCTGCCCCAAACCCCAGTCCATTATGAGAAAACATCAGACAAACCAAAATTGAAGGACATTCTTCAAATCACATAACCAGTACTTGCCAAAATCGTCAAGACCAGACGAGAGTAAACGCGATGTGGGATTCTGACTGGATCCCAAACAGAAGGAAGTTATTAGTGAAAAATCTAGTGATACCCAAGTAAAGTGTGTGGTTTAGTACACAGCATTGCAACCATGCTAATTTCTTAGTTTTGACAACTCTCCCAGGGTTATGGAAGATTATGGGGAAACTAGGTGAGGGCTATGCAGGAACTCTCTGTACTTAACTTTGCAACTGTTCGGTAAATCCGTAACTATTCCAAAATAAAGAGTTTATTTTGGAAGGTGTACTTGACACAGCAGGTGGATAACTAGTTCAAACCATCACCCCCCACCCCCCCCACCCCCCCCCCGCCCCCTGCCCCCGGAACGATACAATAGGATGACGTCAGAAAGTTGTGTAGTTTCATTCCACGATCCATCGTGAAAGGCAGCAGAACAGCTACTGCGTGCCCGGGCTTGATTATCTCTAACCCCCAAACCACCAGGAGCACCAGCCTCCCTTTACATGGGAAACTGACTGGGGGGAAGTTAAATAATCTGATAAAGTCACACAGCATTCCGGCGTGCATCGGATCCAGGGCTGGCCCCAAAGCGCGTGTTCTCTTCCACGAGCCCCCACTGCCCCTTCCCAGACGGGACCCATGGAAGACCACCACCTCGTCCTATCAGAGCCCTGGGTGCCCTTCCAGGAGGGGTCCTCTGTCAGATGCCTTTCCCAGTCCCAGCCGCTGGAGTGAGAGCTTCTTTTGAAAGCTGATACAGAGAGTAACCACTAGGTGGCGAAAGACCCCACCAATGCCAAGGAACAGTGTCCGCCAAGGACAAGAGACCACACCCAGCTCAGACAGTTCTCTGCCTAAGAGTCCCAGCAGCAAAGCTTGTTGTAAGCCATTTGGGGCTTTCGTCTTGGCCAAGATTTGCGTAAGGGTAGAAAGGAGGGGTGTCCCTCACCACTGTTATAATTTTTTAGGTCCAGCTGCAGAACTAACCAAAGACTTATTCCTTCCTTGGCAAAAACCGGTAGACAGCTCTGAGCTCCTTACGTAGGGGCACACCCCCAGATACACACACACACACACACACACACACACACACACACACACACACGAACACATATATACACACGCAGCGGGGGTGGACCTTTAGATTCACTCTTCAGAGTCAAGGTTAGCAGGACTCGTCTTGACAAACAGGCTAACCATCACCACCCTGGAACACGGACATAGGTGCTGGTCCCCGTCGTTGAAACCTCACGAGCTCCAGCTCCAGAACCCGACTGCCCGGACTGGAAGCCCAGCTCCGTTGCTTACGAGACATGTGACCTTGGGCACCTGGCTTAGCTGTGGGCCTCACCTTTCTGGTCGAACACCTGGAGATGGGAGCAGGACCGAGCCCACGAGATCCACTGTGACAATTAAACAGATTAACAGGTGAAAGTCACTTAAATCAGTGCTTAATAAATGTTTGCCACTTTTTGTTGCTGTTTCTCCCCCTTGAGGGGGTATATCTGCCCCAGCCCTCAACCCTCCAGCCCTGAAGAGAATAGGATGCCTTCATAAGGGAGGAGACGGTTGCTATGGCAACCCTAGAAGGAGCCGGAAGGGACACCTGCCCTGCTGTCTACTCAGTTGTGAGAACCGAAGGCTTGGTTCACGGGGTTATCATCACGACTTCTAGGCCGTTTCAAAGACCCATCATAGCAGACCACACACCTCCCTCCGCAGGGAGGACACGGGGCAACCTGCATCTCCAGGGAGACTCCAGAAAGTTCCCCGGGCAACGGTGCGATGTTTTATCCCTGCTTTACTGAGAGGTTTTGTTTTTATTTTTTTGTTCAAGGTCAAGGCGAATGTGTAGGCACAACTGCTTTTAAACCTGTTCTAGGCTCAGACCCTGCAGCTTGGAACGACTCTGGCACCTGACCTTGTGATTCTTGTTACTCGTGTGCGGAACAGACCACTGTGTTCTGGAGCCAGCTGAGCTGCAGCAGAGCAGAGACAAGGCTCCCACTGGGGCAGGAGCCCCTCGATGTTCACAGGAAGGTGTCAGCCTCCTCCTGTCACCTGGGCAGGGGGCATCTGCTTCACACACACACACACACATACCCCCATAGAAGAGCTGCCGCCAGGGCGGGACCCGCACGGCAGAGCTTCCAACGTTGTGCCGGGGAAGATTCAGCAAAAGCTCCACTGCCAGCAACCGTTCATGGAGGGGAGAAGAAAGATGTGCACTGAGCCGTTCTTTCTAGACCAGCGGGGTCCCCAGCCCTGCAGCATCAGCACCACAGGAGCTTAGAGAGATGCAAATTCCTGGGCCCGGCCTGAGAACTACTGAATCAGACGCTCCGCAGTGGGACCAGGGGTCTGTGTTCTAATGGCCCCTCTGGTGGCTCAGATGCCCTCAGGCTGGAGAACCACCACCCTGGATATTGGAAAGGGCACTTTCGTTACACCCAACTGTCAGTGCACTGCTCCTGTGTTTACACCACAGGCCTCTTTAGAGGGACGCGACAGGGCACAAACCTAGACGTTTCCTGAAGTTCAGAATTCCCTGTGAGAACAGGATGCTCTGGGGAGCCCAGAGTTCCCGGGCGTCTCTACTGGTGACACACAGACAAAGGGGTCTGATGAGAACTGCCAGAACTGGTCTAGAAAGCTCTCGACCACTCTAGACCATATCTGTGCCATCCTCTGCGATCATACAGGGATTATAGATTTTATTTGATCCTAAGATATTTTATCCTGGCCTTATCGATGACTTCATCTTATTTTTTCTACCGTTATTTTTCCTACTTTTTTTGATATAAAAATAAAATTTAAAATAAGCTTGCCTTAAATCCTTTTAGCGACAAAGCCAGGTTTAAATGTGTTTATTAATATTTTTCAAAGGCACGTGACTTTTTTTAAAGCAATGTCCAAGTGGGGTGAAAAGGTAGGCTGGATTTGGTGTTCTTTCAGCCTCAATCTGAAGTTGGGGAAAATTTGTAGAAGCACCTGCAATAAGCTGACTTGAACACTAGAGGGCACCACAGCCCACGAGTCTGGCTGGCCCAGCAGCGACCCCGGGGCAGGCTCCAGGGATGGAAACATCAGAATAAGAGAAAAGCCTACTTCAGACCCCATAACCGTCCGGACTGCAGGAGACTGCAAGATGCTGCCAGATGCAGGCCCTCTTCGGGCTCACACCTCCGAACCCCCAGGGCAGTCAGTAATTAGGTGTCTAAGGGCACGGAGAGCTGCCAACCTGGCCCACTGGGTCTGCATTTGGATTAATAAGCTCCGCTGTGTGTCAAGCGCTGTGAGGATTACAAGAAACCGAAAAGACGATGCCACTGAGCATGTGCACAGCACGTCACTTTACAGAACATCTTCTCCTATACAGACACCCGCGTGCACAGTGCCTCATCACACCGTCAGGGCACCCTGGCACACAGTTCCATCAGCCCACCCTGCAGAGGAGGGAAGCGAGCCCCAAACGTGCCAAGGGACTTCTGCGGCCTGATGTCTGGGCTGGCTGGTGGCCGAGCTTGGGGAAGTGTAACTCAGACCGGGCGGTTAGCACTTAAGCACAGCACCTCCCCAAAGGCAAACAAGAGCCTGTTCTCAGGAGTGAGTCCTGCCCTCAGCGACCTGGAGGTGGGATAAACCTGGGGGGAATCACTGCTGACAAAGCTCAGGGCAGGTCCCCAGGATCCTCGGCCCATCGCCAGCCACGCAGGGGAAAAGCCACCGCTCGGAGGTCTGTAGCCCCTTTACCTGCCCTGTGCTCCCCCCACCCCGGCTCTTAACAGCACTTGCAGCTTGTGCTGTACATTACGACATCACATCTGCTGCTGCATCGCTCTATAAAAAGTAGGGTAGGGACTTCGCTGGTGGTGCAGTGGTTAAGAATCTGCCTGCCAGTGCAGGGGACACGGGTTCAAGCCCTGGTCTGGGAAGATCCCACATGCCGCGGAGCAACTAAGCCCATGAGCCACAACTACTGAAGACTGCGCGCCTAGAGCCCGTGCTCCGCAACAAGAGAAGCCACCGCAATAAGAAGCCCGTGCACCACAACGAAGAGTAGTCCCCACTCGCCACAACTAGAGAAAGCCCGCGCGCAGCAACGAAGACCCAACACAGACAAAAATAAATTAATTAAAAAATATATATACATTTTTAAAAATATATTAAAACAAAAAAGTAGAGTAGGAGTGTGGGTGGGTGTGTATGTTCCCCACCCCCCAGAGACACGTGGGCCAGGAGAGACCTGCCTGTCCTCGCTCCCATTCACCAGCCAGCAGTGTCCTGCCCCAGAGAGACTCGGAAAATACAAGAAAGAGACAAGGAGCCTCGCCACGAATCCACAGAGACCAGAGGACACCCCAGGCAGTGCTCCTGCCCCACGGCCAACAGGGACCGTGGCTTCCCAGGCAGAGGGTGGCCGCCCTGCCACCCAGGCCGACTCCCCGGGCACAGCTGATGTCGGAGCCAACAGGCCAGGATCGCCCTGCAAAAGGGCACAGCGGGAGTAGCCACTGATTTTTTTGTAGCTACTTCACCTTAAGGTCAAAAATGTGGATTAAATACTCTGGCTCCTTTGTTCTAGACATATTCCCTTTTTGTCCTCCACTAATAAGTATTTTATGTCAAAATAATCCCCTAGAATGGTTTTCTGGCAGAGAATGACAACATCTAGCTTTCCGACATCCAAGAGGGGGATGAATCTGTTGAAGTCCACATAAACCTCAAATGATGCATTTCCCCTTCATGAATGCCACCTCACTGCAGCCCAGAGTGACCGTGAATTCCTGCCTGGTCTACATCGGTGGTCCTCGGAGCATGCCACCTTGAAATTCTTGGCTACATACACAGCCTAAGCCAGTCCGTGCAGACCGTCACGCCCCTCTCAGCCCTGTGTCCCCCACGATGCATGAACCCAAATGCCGGGGGAAAGGGATCTGGAAGTAAGCTTTGCTTTGGGTGGAGAACTATATTCTAATTCATCCACCTAATTCCTGAAATAAGGCTCAGCAGGGCCCGTGCTTGGAGCAGATGTGAGAGAGCCCTTTTCCCGGCCACCAGGCTCATTGGCGTCCACCTGAAGGATGGATGGAGGGGGTCTCGGTGCCGAGCTCCTGGGGGGAGCTGCAGCCCCTCTCTGGGACCTTCATCTCAGAGTGAGAGGCTCGGCCATGGTAAGCTGGGCCGGGAGGCGCAGTGCCAGGGCCCACGGTACTTTTACAGGCCCGTGAAAGTGTTTTAATTTCTTTTAAAATCAGAAGAAAAAGGAACACAAATTTTCAGGCTGGAGAAAATGTTTTAATATGTAATATTAATGTAGTCATAGTTATACCAACAGAGTTAACAAAATTTTTTTTTTTTTTTTTTAAAGAGGAGGGGAATGACAAAGTCAAACGTGCCCGGGACTCATGAAAGGCTGAATGCAGCCCTGAGCAGCCTGGGGTGGGGAGCGACGGGGGTCCCAAGTAGGACAGCTTAGGCACACTTGCCAGGGGCTGGAAGAAACCCCTCCTCCTCGGCCCTGAGGGTGGAGCTTCTGCACCCCCAGCATCAGGACCACTGACTCCATGCTGCTCCCCGTAGCTTCCTGCCGCCAGGAGACTCTTTACAAACCAGGTGCGCTTGGCAAAGGTTCTCATCCAATCCCAGGGCCAGGGGGCGTACAAGGCAAGAGGGGACACCGGAGGGCTGGGTGGGCACAGAAGGCCAAGTAGATGAAGCCCGGAGCCTTCCCCTGAGACAAACCCCCTCGCAATCCATTTGCTCCCTTTCCGTTTTTATTTTAATATTCACCTACCATAAAACTGTACCATTTTAACCATTTTCAAGTGTCCGATTCAGTGGCACCTAGCACATTCCCAGTGTGGTGCGAGCATCATGCCTCGTCGGTTCCAGAACATTTTCATCCCGCCAAAAGGAACCCCTTGCCTACTAAGTAGTCACTCCCCATCCCCCCGCCCTCCTCCAGGCCCCGGGCAATCATTAATCTGCTTTCTGCCTCTATACACTGGCCTATTCTGGGTATTTCACATAAGTTGAATCACACAGTGTGTCGTCCTTCTGTTTCTAGCTTTCACGGAACAGAATGTTTTCAAGGTTCATCCATCGCTGTAGCATCTACCAGTACTTCATGCTTTCTACGGCTGAGTAACATTCCATTGTATGCTAACTCTCATTTTTTTTCTCCCCTTTATAGGCATGAGAGCACTCAGAAGGGAAAGCAAACCTCTGTGATGGTTATCAAACTTCAGGGGCAAGTGCTCAGCTCAGTGAGAGATACGGGTCTTAAAAACAGAAGAGTGGGCAAAGGCATTTTTAAATCGCAGAACGTGCAGAATCAGATACACATACAAACCATACAAACATCCATGTGGATGTTTATGGCTTCTGTCCTAATGTCCTCCCCTCCGCCCCGTTATCCAGGGCCTCGGGAAGTCCAGTTCTGATTCAGCACTTGGATTAGGGGATTCTAGAAGCAGCAAGGCGAGCTGGGTCTCCCGGACTTGGCTGTAAACCTGTTTCACCCGACACTCTGGCAAACGCTGGCTGTCGGGTTTCCCACCACCTTCATCCGTGGAGTGGGGAGGGAACTCACCATGTGTCCCCGGAGAAACGAAGTCAGAAAGGGAGGGTGGGAGGGAGAGGGAGGAGGAGGGAGTGAAGGAAAGGCTAAGAGGTGGGAGACGGCAAAGAGGGCAAGTCTGGAGAACTCGGGGCTCGCCCTGCAGCGCCCGGGAAGCAGCATCTTTCCAAGAATGAGGGTGTTTTTATTTGAAGTGAAGAAGGATGAAGAGGGCAGAGCACGAGGCCCAGAGCGAGAGGAGCCGGCTGAGATCTCCGCGGCCACAGCTGACCGAGTCCACGGGCTTCCGCTGGACCACATCTCCAAACGCCTGGTTGAGAGAACCAGGAATTGGGGGCACATTTTGCCCCTTTCCCCCAACCTCCCTGGAGCTTCAAGGAACTGGTTATGGTTGCCAGATCAGGGACTCACGTCAGTTCAGATGTTTCTATTACTAAAAAGAAAGAAAAAAGGTACACAAGTACAAAGACGTTTATGGCAGCCTTGTGCTGAAAAATGGACACCCAAGAGCCCCACATTGGGGACTCAGTAAGAAAACAACAGTCCACTGACTCACTGGCCCTCGGGTCTCGAAGGATCCTCATCAACATTGAGACACAGGAAAGCCACCCTTGCTATAAAAGCGAAGAAGAGAATGGAATCTGCACTCTGTGTACGTCACACCAACGTGACATGGACACCCCTCACCATGTCCAAGGAGACGTCCGACATATTCCATCTTTAAGGCACTGCCGGGTGTCCGAATTTTCTGACACGGTTTTAATGTCACAGCGGCCATGAGAATGTATAGTAGCAGCCTAGGCAACAATCATTCGCAATCTGTTTACTTCCCTGACGTTCCGCATCGCCTTCCCTCCTCCTACGAAAGGCCTTTCTTAGACAGGCTCTCTTGGAGTAAGCGCTGGCTGCCGCACCACACGCGCGTGTGTGTGTGTGTACATGTGAGTGCCCGTGCGCACACACACACACTCTCTGCAGTGCCACTCAGCCATTCTCAAGGCAGGGCAATGGGTGGCACTTGAGGCCAGGACGTCAGCACGGGGAGCAGAATTAGCTTTTCTCTTTCAAGGGGTGTTTGCTTAACACTCAGAGCTCCTGAGCGGGACAGGGTCACGAAAGGAGGAAGACCTCTCAGCGCCTGGAAGGAATCCCAGGGCAGGCGGCTCCCTCCGGTCCAGCTCTTCTGTGCCCCCTGATCCTCCCAGCGGGGGAGGGCAGGAAGAGAGGGGAGGGCAACGGGTAGAGCCATGGGTCAGTGAGGCCAAAACAACCTGGACGGAGGGTCCCCAAGGGACACGGAGCCAACCCGGAGACTCAAGTTTCTCCTTCAAGTGTCCTTCCAGAATTCTGCACTCCACACAGAGCCTGAACGTCCACTTCAGGGGACAAACAGTCCTTAAGCTGCAGCTGGGTGCCAAGCAGGTCCAAGAACAAAACCGAAGAAGGGTCTTCAAATACTTCCAGGATGTGGAGTTTGTGAGGGGAAGAAAAGGAGAAGCCAGAGGCCAGGAAGACGCCTGTTATTTGAAACACCCAGTTCCGCCAAAAGGTAAAATGGAGAAAAAAAGTTTCAGAGCATCGTTTATACGATAAAAGTCAGCCATCTACTACTACTCAATAGTTACATTAAGCAGATTGTGATGTCAGTTTTGCAGAATATTGTACAGGCATTAAAACTAAATGGAAAGACGAGGAACATAAGAATGTGAAAAACAAAAGGTTAAGTGAAAAGTGAGAAATCATGTGCTCTGAGATTATGATTCTGCAAAGTCCACAGAAAATGCAAACCCTTGATGATGAGGCAGGGTTCTAGTGAGAGGGGTTTTTTTTAAAAAATATAAAGTTGTTCTGAATAACAAATATGGTTTAAACAGTGGTGTAAAACAGAAACTCCCCAGAGCGCCTGGAGAGGGAGGGCAGCGGAGAAGAGCACTGACCGTGTGTCCAGGAGTCCAGCGTGCTCACCCCCAGCCCCGGGGTCAAGTCCGTCCAGAGTACGGAATCAGCATCTGCCGTCATGTTTCCCCACCCCTGACAGCCAGGTCAGGAGCGGCCGCAGCCCTGCAGCCTCCTGACGGGAGCCCTGGGGGCTGCCTGTCTCAGGGCAGAGCTTCCCACCTTCTCGGCCACGCCGGGGTGCATCCCCGCCGGGAACAAGTGCTCCCTGCCGCCTCCAGCAAAGCCTCGTGAGTTCTTCTGCCCACACTGCAGTCCCCTCTTCGCTCCCCACGTCCCAGCCCTCAGTGTTCCGTGTCCACCTCCTTCCTGACGATTCCAAGCGGCACTGTGGTCTCCCTGACCTGGGAGCTGGTGTTCTTGTTCATTCTGTCTTTATTCACTCACTGCCCTTAGGTTGTTCACTTCATACCTTCTCTGCCAACTCCGGCTTCGGGATCTGAAGGTCTGGGGCTGCGTCTGCCTCACCGCCTCCTCCCCTGCCCGTGCCAGACAATCAAGACAAGTTTGCTGACTGAATAAATGGCTCCTCCCCCTCTCTGTCTCCTTGGATTGGGGTTGAGGTGACAGGGAGGAAGAGGCCCGAAAATGAAATTAAATGGCATTTTTGCTTTTGTATGCAACAGCCTTGAGAATCAGCCGGGGGCGGGGGGTGCGGGTGGAAATCAGCAGTGCGGGGAGCCTTCGAGAGGGAAGGGATTTGCCAACATCCTCCCAGACCCCCTCTGCGGGGAGCAGGAACAATGAGATGGGAGGGTCGAGTCCTTCCTGGCTGGACCAAGTTCCAATCTTCCACTGACTTTAATTGCTAGGAAACAGACCTTCACCGCCTGTCATCATGACGTAAGTCACAACAGCCGGAAGGAGGCAGCCAGGTCCATTATAGCTGGCTGGCAAGGTGGGACGCACGGATCGGGAGCCTGGGCAGGAAGTGCTGAAGACAAGACACTTCTCAGACCCCCAGGGGCAGCCCACACTGCACCCCACCCCAGGCACCCGTGTTGCATGTTTCCGGTTAACCCATTCACTGCCACGTGCTGAAGTCTGGACACACACGCTAGACTCAATGAAAAGTCGGTGGTGGCCACTTTCTCAGAAACATACTAAGCAAAGGAAGCCAGATGCAAAAGACTACAGACGTCTCATTCCACGGACACGAAACGTCCACAAAGGCAGGTTCACAGAGCAGATCGGCAGCAGCTCAGGGCTGGCCGTGAGGACGCCTCAAACAGGCATCGAGGAGACCTTCTGGGGTGGATGGAGATGTTCTGAATCTGCATGGCGGTGATGGTCGCACAATGCCACACAGTGACTAAAAGTAACTGGGTCGTACATTTATAACAGATGAATTTTACAGTATGTGAAGTACACCTCAATAAAGCTGGTGTAAAAATAAAAAGCTGGGGCTTCCCTGGTGGCGCGGTGGTTGAGAATCTGCCTGCCAATGCAGGGGACACGGGTTCGAGCCCTGGTCTGGGAGGATCCCACATGCCGCGGAGCAACTAGGCCCGTGAGCCACACGCATGTGTCATGTCACCAGAAGGTGCAGGTCACAGGCCCTCCAATGCCACTTTTAGTGCTTTTTCTTTTAATTTAACAGGTAGTTAAAGAGGTCTACGCAGTGTGCCTGGTACTATGCTAGATGCTTTAGGGGATACAAAAGTAACAGAAAAGGGCTATTTTCAAGTTTACCGCCTTGTTGATATACTTATAAAGCAGCTCGAGGTAGTTGAGGACAAAACCTCATAACCAGGATCTAAAAAGTCAGTGCTGAAGAGTCCTAAGGTCAAGGGGGCACGGCATGGAGGGAGGGGTGCTCAGAGGAGCTGCGGGCTGGGCCAGCGTAGACCAGAGGCAGGAGGGTCGGGGAAGAGCAGGGCTTTGCAGTCCTGAGGTCCGGTTTGAAATCCGGGCTCTGCCACTTCGCAGCTGTGATGCTGGGCAGACACTCAACATCTCAAGCCCCATCGGGAATTCCTTCCAAGGTCTGTGGCAGGAGGGACGAGAAAGGCGCAGGACAAAGACCTACTGTATAGCACAGGGAAGTGTGCTCAATACTCTGTAATGGCCTATATGGGAAAAGAATCTGAAAAAGAATAGATACATGTATATGTAGAACTGAATCACTTTGCTGTACACCTGAAACTAACACAACATTGTTAATCAACTGTACTCCAATATAAAATAAAAATTAAAGAAAAAAAGAATGTCACAGGGCCCGGGCACATAGTAGGTGCTCAGTTAGGATCAGGAGAACACACTGAGTCACAACGGAGTGAAGACTGGACGTGGAGCAGCCGTGAAGGCACTGGCCTGGCAGAATACCATCTCTGAGCTCCCCTCTTCCTCCCCCAGAAGCCCCCTAACTCCTCTCCTCCTCGGCTCTGGGTCCCTGACAAACAACGAAGGAGGCCCCGACCCCAAACAGTTAATAGGGAAGACAAGAGCCATTTCCTTCAGGGAAGAAACGGTCCCACTTGGCGTCTGTCTCAGCCCAAGTGGGCCATCTTCGTAAGCCCGACGTGTCATCATAAATGAAAAATGAGGGAGGACCAAAGGCCAGAAAAAGAAGAGGAGACTCGCACCAGCCCGCGTGCAAGGCCCAGGAGTCGGGGCTGGTGGGCAGCCAGAGTCAGCAGGGCCAGCTGGGGGTGCGGGAGCAGGGCGACAGGAGAGGGCAAGGTGACCAGCAGGACCACGCCCCTCCCCAGCCAGGGAAAGAGCAAAATCCCCTCCTTCCACCGCAGCGGGGCAGGGGTGAACCTGCTGCAACCTCCGGGCTCTCCCTCAAATGCAAAAGATAGAATTTTGATGATGCAAACACCCCCCTCCCAAGCAACGTGTCAACAAGGAGCAGGAAGGCCTTTTGACCCGGGAGGGAGCACAGGCCTCAAGAGTCGACAGAGCTGGGCTGCCAAGTGGGTGACCCTGAGCCAAGTCCCGCGACCTCTGTGACCTCAGGCAGGCTCTGCCACTGGGAAAGGAGGATAAATGACAGCCCTCGCGGGGCCATCGGGAGGGTGGACATAGCCACGGAATGCCTGGCACAGAGCAGCCCACCAGGTCACTGGCAACATCGCCTGGTGCTCGGAGCCCAAGGGCTTGGGTTTGGGGCCAGGCTGTACCACTTCACAGCTGTGTGATTTTTGATAAGTTACTTGACCTCTCTGTGCCTCGGTGTCTTCATTGGTAAAATAGGGACAATAGAAACGCCTACTTCATAAGGTTATTTGAGGAATAAATGAGCGTGTGTGTGTGTCTGAGCACACCTACATGCACGTGTGTGCGCATGAGTGTGTGTCTGTCCTAGAGTGATGGATGTTTGGAACACAGAATAGCAGCAATTGCTATTATTAGCTAATACCATTAGTGCTTGTTATTAACTCTCAATGGTAGCTGAGGTCGTAACAACCTCAACATTGCAGCACTTCCTTCTCAGACCACATGTCTCTCTCTCTCCCGTCAGAGGCAGCCTCAAGGGGGTTAAACGGGCCCCTGGGCTGTCCCGGAGCTGAGCGTCCACAGCCAGCACCAGGGCTCCCCATCACGGCTTCCACGGGCGGGTGGCCGGCAGTCCAAGTTCACCCGGCGCGGGCCTCTTACAGGCAGTCAGGGCTGCGGTCTGGGGAACTGGAGACGCCCCCAGGGGGGCAGCCACACCTGGCGGAGGCCGCCACCTGCACCCATCACGTGAACAAGGGCAAGTTAATTCTCCAAGGACCGCAGGGTCCTACCTTCTGCCAAAGAGAGAAGGGTGATGGGAAACTACTTAAGGCCTACCAGCCCCTTGGGTTAAAAAGCAGAAAATCATGAGTTAGAAGTCTGAGTCACTGGGTTTGGGGAAAAAGGTCCATGGGGGCAGCAGGGGCGTCTGTGGAAAGATGACATCGTGGGGAGGTGCTCGGGGGCGGGGGGGGGGGTCTTGGAGGGTCTCCCTGCTGCTTCCAGACACCTGAGGTCTCCGTCTATACCATGAGGCGAGGGGGGCGCTCTTCTCCCCACATCCCACAGGGCCTCACCCAGCTTCTGGGGGCTTCTCCAGCCACCCTGAGCGACAGGCGGAACTGCAGCCCACCAGAAGCCTCCACGTCAAGGTAGACCCTCTATCCATCCTCTCCCCCCAAAGCCCAGGTCTCTTCTCCAGGAACAGAGCGGATAAGGAAGAGGTTCCCCCGAATCTGCCCCAGAATACAAGGCATCGGGACCCGCCACCCGGAAACTTCCACCAAGCTTGGGTCCCCGGCTTCTCAAGCCCCTTTCAGGGGCCCAGGCTCAGGGGACAGAAGCCGCGATTCTCTCTACACCCGTGTCCTCCTTGCACGCCCTCTCCCTGCCCCCGGCCCTCGCTGGCCCCGACCTCCCGAAACAAAGGTGCTTTTTTCCCTGCTACTCGGGGTCACCACATTTTCGTCAAACCTGTGCTTGTTTTCTTTCTGCTGGGGCCCATCTTGGCCGGCCTCCTCGGGCACCACCATACCCTGGAGACAAACCCCGTATTGTTTCCATAGACCTAATAAATGACAACACTCCGCACCTCCTGCCACTAACCCTGCTCGCCCGCCCAGCTCCCCCACCCCGTCCCGTCCCGTCCCGTCCTGTCTGAAGTCTCCCTTGTGCTAAGTGCCGCCCTCCCCCAGCCAAAGAACAGGAGGCTTATGTCAAGCGGGGAGAGAAACCGGCTTGTGCTGGAGGTGCCTCCCCGTCTGCGTGCTATCAGGTGAAGATCTGGTCCAGAGAGACGCTGCATCAGTGAGCGACGTCCATGAGCCGGGCCCTTCCTCCCTTCCTCCCGCTCAAGCCTGGAATGGAAGGGAACGGGGGAAGGTGGCCAACGGTGCCGCGGAAGGATGCTCAGTGAGTTTTCCAAAACACGTCTTTCCTCAGCAAGCAGGCTTTTCCTCGCCCTTTGACAAAGTCGATGACGAAAGGCGTAGGGGAGGCTTAACAAGCACAGCCTGACTTCTCTCCCCACTGGCCCAGTGGATGAGGTCGGTCAGGCGCCGTCCGGAGGGGACTGCGGGCGCCCCAGGATGGGTAATCATCAGTGAGAAGGGCTTCTGGGCTGTTTGGGTGTGGGATGTGCCCGTGTGCGGGGTCAGGAGCCGAAATACGAGACACGCATCACGCCACCCAAACACAGATTCGCGCACGGATTGTTCTGGAGTCTATAAACGGTCCCCTGAGCCTCCAGTTTTCGTTGAGGGAAAAAGAAACCAGAAAGAGACAGCAGCTGCCCAACCTCTGCAGCCAACTTCTCCGGACCCCGACCTCACACTCAGCAAGCCCGTGCACCAACCACCAGTCAGGAGAAATCAACCACCCAGGAGATGGGCACCTTGACTTCCGACCCCAACCCGGCTCTGCCTGCCCTGACGGCCCTCGGCAAGGCCAGATGGGCCAGTGGGCTCTGCGTCCTCACTGCTGCCACTGCAAGAGCCCTCCTCTGGGCAGGGTGCAGGGAGGGGTGACATACTATCCAGGGCAGGAGCGACTGAGCCAGGGGGAGATGCCAGTAAAGAGCCGGGAGACAGATGAGCCCACGGACACACCCAGACACGCTCAGGAAGCCACATGCGGGCACATCCTAAAACGCGCTTGTTTTATGCGTAGGGCTGGACGGGACTTGAGAGCTCACCCCTGCTGTCCTGCTTACAGATGGAAGCACAGAGTGGTAGAGGAACCTGACCAAGATCACTCGTCCAGGAAGGAACGAGCTAAGACTGGGACCTAGAGCCTTCGAACCAGGGTCCAACATGACTCCGGCCCTCTCCTCTGTGGCAGCCCTCTGGAGATCAGTGAAACCCAAAGCTCATGTGAGGAGTGGGTCCCATACACTGATCTGGATGAAATGAGGGTTCACAGCCTGGTGATGGGAAAGAAAGGACCGGGCACACCTGCCAAGGCAGCCACCCTGCCAGGAGGGACAGGGGGACGGGGTGGGAGCCCAACACACACCCACCCGCCATCTGGCCCCATCCGGTGGACGGTGCCATCGCGGTGTAAGCGTTCCCGGGATCGGCAGGGGCGTCAGGCCAGTAGTTCGCATTTTCTGGGTCTGGTTCTGGAAGACTGGTCCAGGGACACACCGAAGACGCAGAGACCCTCCCTCCAGCGGCCCAAGGCGAGGCTGCCGCTGCTTCTCCAGGGAGTCTACCCTCCGGCGCCATCCTCGTGCCCGTTGTCACCCACTCCCCGCCCCCACCCAGGACAAGCGCTCTGTCCCCTCCCTGCTTGTCCTTCCACCCAGCGGACTGTCCTGTGGGCAGCCACTGGTGCCCGAGGTCCAGATAACCGCGGAACGGAGCCCAGCTTGCTCGTCACAGGGGGCCCCTTTGGCTCCACCCTGAATTCCCCATCCACCCTCCCCAGCCTCTCCCCAGCCTCTCCCCCATTCACCCTCCCCAGCCTCTCCCCCATCCACCCTCCCCAGCCTCTCCCCCAGCCTCTCCCCCAGCCACCCTCCCCAGCCTCTCCCCCATCCACCCTCCCCAGCCTCTCCCCCATCCACCCTCCCCAGCCTCTCCCCCAGCCTCTCCCCCATCCACCCTTCCCAGCCTCTCCCCCAGCCTCTCCCCTAGCCTCTCCCCCATCCACCCTCCCCAGCCTCTCCCCCAGCCTCTCCCCCATTCACCCTCCCCAGCCTCTCCCCAGCCTCTCCCCCATCCACCCTCCCCAGCCTCTCCCCAGCCTCTCCCCCAGCCTCTCCCCCAGCCTCTCCCCCATCCACCCTCCCCAGCCTCTCCCCAGCCTCTCCCCCATCCACCCTCCCCAGCCTCTCCCCAGCCTCTCCCCCAGCCTCTCCCCCAGCCTCTCCCCCATCCACCCTCCCCAGCCTCTCCCCCAGCCTCTCCCCCATCCACCCTCCCCAGCCTCTCCCCCAGCCTCTCCCCCATCCACCCTCCCCAGCCTCTCCCCAGCCTCTCCCCAGCCTCTCCCCCAGCCTCTCCCCCATCCACCCTCCCCAGCCTCTCCCCCAGCCTCTCCCCAACGCCGCTGCCTGGAACCTGCTCTGAGATCCGCCCCTCCCTGGGCAGGATGTCCATCTGCAGAGCCCAGGAGAGCTCAAGGTCTCACCAAGGTCTCTCCTCCACCACTGCCCAGCGTTTCGGGGGCGGCTCTCCCAGTTCACACTCTGCACAGGCCCAAGAGGATAAGGCAGGCTCAGCCGAACCAGGGGAAGGCCCGGGAGCCGCCTGCCACTGGACGCCTGACCGCCCTGGCGGCTATGACATGACAGCACGGACTCAAGCCGGCGGGGAAGGCCCTTCTCGCCACCGCCAGACCCCCGCCCGTCTCCTCCAGGCCGCCTACCCCCGGATGAAGGAGGAAGGGTGCGCTGCAGGGTAGAACACAGGCAACCTGGGAATTTCAGGAGCCAGCCCTCCGGCCCCCGACTCACACACACCCAGGTCGATCCCCAGGGCCCACCGCTACGCCCCAAGACAAGAAAATTAGAGGAGCGGGGGCACAGATTCGGGGCCGGGAGCTGGGTCAGGGTTCCCCTCTCTAAGACGTGAGTGGGGAAGGCTTTTTCTCGGCCATACTCCAGCAAGGTTTCCCAATCCTCTTGTTTGCCAAAGCAGCCGGGCGTCTCCTTCCCAGCCCCAACTGAGCCCACGGGCTCCAGCCTCTCTGCCGCTTGCCCAGTGGAGGAGCAGGTGCCCGGGGCGCTGAGCCCTCCAAGGGCACACGGTACCAGGGACGCAGGGCAGACGATGACACACAGCAAGGCAAGGGCAGGCAGAGGCTTTAGAATCAGACACGGCAGGGCTGGAAGCTCAAGCATTCCACTGCTGGGCGACATTAGGGGAGATGCTTTCCTTCTCTGAGCCTAGCATTCCAGGTCTGGAAGACGCTGTAAGGACTGAGACATCAATCCACGTGCAGGGCCTTCAGCATGTTCCACAAATGACAGCCCAACGTGAAGAGCTGATCACGGAAACCTCTCGTTTACATGACTGAGTGAAAAGCTCTGAACCGTGTAGTTAAAAAGGGCTACACCACATAGTGACAGGTACGGCCACCTGGGGAAGCAGGGGGTGCCCACACACCCACACCCCCCTAGATGGGATGCACACCGACAGGGCACACGGGCGCACACGCACCCAGGTGGCCAACTTTATCCATGATGTTTGCTACCCAAAGTCCCTCAGTTCGAACATCTTCTAAACATACACACACACACAGCTGGGACCTGGCCCACCGAGTGGGTGAGGTGTTTCTGGGTTGTTTTTTTTTAATGCAAATAGATAACTGAAACTAGGAACTTCTCCCTGGCAAACCAAGAGAAACTTGCCAAAGAGCATCCCAGCAATTTAGAGAGGAGAGGGGAGGTAATTCTAGCAGAGTTACAGCCACTGCCCCACGCTGAGATTTCCCCCCAAAATAAAATGATAAGATAAAAACCCCTAACCCTCCCGCAGCCCCCTCCGAGGTTCCTCAGACCCCACCTCCCACCCCATGTCCAGCACCAAGTCTCTGCCGGTCTCCACGCAGGGGTGAAAATAAAGGGAGTTTTGTCCTTCTCCCCTCCTCGGCGGGTCTGAGTGAGTTTATCTGACACTCCAGCAGGCTTTGTAAACTGAGTGTCCCAGGATAAACGCTCCCTTAAGAGTCGCTTGGCCTGGGACAGAGGGACCCTCTCCAGAGGAGAATGGGAGCTTGTTCCGATGGTCTTTTAATATGGGGGGCGGGGTGTCACCGAGGACAGGCCTCCGACAGACTCTCACAGAAGGGTCTCTGTCCCAGGGCTACAATGGAGGGAATTCTTAAAGACACAGATGCTGAAAGGGGGAAGGAATTTTTTTTTTTTTCCCTAAGAGGAAGGGAGGGAGGTCAGGGCGGGAAGGAAAGGGGGTGTGGTGAGGCCTTCTCACTCCCCAGAACAATTCAGGTTATAACAAGGCATCTCAGCCTGAGAGCAACAGATAGGCAAGCAGATCAGAGGCCCCACGGAGCAGAATTTAAAAAAAAAAAAAAAAAAAAAAACAGAAAGAAAAAAGAAAAAGTTAAAAAAAAAAACCCCACTTCATCTGATGTATGCGGCCAAGGGTATGGCCATGTTATCCCATGATTTAAATATGTCAATCTTGTTCAAACTTGACTCTTGTAAACATCTGCTTTTGCTCAGAATAAAAGATGAAGATTTGATACAAAAAAAAAAAAAAGAATTCTACTCGAATCTGTTTGCTTTACGGGTTCCCGGTCTGCTTCCCAAATCCAGGATGTGAACCCCCCAGCCAGCAGGAAAGAATCACATTTTTTCCTACGTGAAGGGCCTCTATTCCATTATCAATCCTTGGAAGGCCGTCTGAGTCCAAACGTTCACTCTGGGAAAGGGGGAAGCAGAGCCCCCGAAGGCCCTTAAATAAATAAAATTCTCTCCGTCCACAGGGAGAGGAGGGTCATTTATTCTTCTAGTTCTTGATTTTGGTACAGGGTCACCCTAACAGATTTCTGAAGACATCCCAAACTATCACAAATGACGTTTTATAACGACTGCCCTGCGAGCCTGTTGTATGTTTTGATTTCGTTTAAGTTGAACTGAGCATTTCTCCAAGAAGTCAAGCTGTGCTCCACAAAGAGCTGGGAGCGGTGTGCCCACTGGGAGGGATCAGGCATTTCTTCTTCCCCACCTTGCTCCTGGTCACCTGCCCAAAACAGCGAGGGAAACAAGGAGACATCCTTGTTCATTCTCCATGCTGAAATAAATCAAGGAGTCACCTAGTCCACACCTAAAGTACGCAGGGAGGAAACTGAGGCCCCACGATGTGACATAACTTGGCCCAAACCACAAGGCAAATTTGGAGACTGAAATGGGCAGAAACCAGGTCTCCTGGCTGAGCGACCATCTTACGGCACAAGGGAGAGACACGTGCTCAGGACACCACACCAAGCAAAGACCAGTAACACCTTCTGAAAGCAAGACACGTAGCTGTTTTTCCAATGGCATGTGTTGGGATAATCTAGCCAGAGGCCATGGACCCAGCATCCACAGACACAGAGCAGCAAAATGGCAGAACAGTGTGGGCCTTGGACCTGTCAGGTCACCGAGTATATATTGTCTTTACTGGAGTCGGCATCAGGCCAGTTGCTATGAAATCGGAGAATGCACACCTCTGATTTCATTGAAGAAAAAAGATCCATGCATGTGAAACAATATATAGTATTAGGCAGGCAGTATATAATGTTATAGGTTATCAGTGCTGTAGAAGTTCAGGAAAGGAAAGATTGGATGAAAAAGAAAACATTGCAAAAGTAGACAGTAAGTGCCCGGTTGGTGAGTTTATTCAAGTCTAATCCGGGCAATTACCGGGCAAGAATATTGGATGCTATGGCCCCTGCACTGGTGAATGTCACTGACCTTGCACTGAGAGAGTCCAGGGAAGGAGAGTGGAAGGACACAGCCCATGAGGAAAGGAGCAGCGAAGAGGTCACAGGGAAGAACGGGTTGAGATAAGCTCATCGCAGACCCCAGGAAGGAAGAGCTAACTGCAGCGCCTCCTCTCCCCAGACCCCGCCCCACTCAAGCCAACAGAGGTTCCTGGGGCTGGTCATTTGCCATATTTGCCTTGCACATCCGTGGGGACATTCTTTACATAAGTCATCGCACATAAGCCAATGGAGGCTGCAACCTAAATTCTGCACCTCCAAGAAGAAAGCCAAAAGTGAATTGGACCTCTTGGGTAGAAAATGGGAATTTTCCTCCCCAATTAAACCCAGCAACATCCGAGCAAAGCTGTAACTGCAGGCCAAGCAGACAGAGCCATGGAGTTGGTCCATTTCTTTAAAATCGACACAGGGTTTAAGCCAAGAAGCGGGGAGAGAATAAGTGGGAGGAGAAATCCAAGATTCAGTCCACCTGGTCCAATAAATGAGACGTGCTCCGCCTCCCATCTGTGTCCTCCAACCTCAAGGACACACAGGCTCCTTCCTCCACCCCACCCAACCACGTCCATTAAAAGGGTCTCTTAATTGTGCGAAGGACAGAGTACACGGCGGCTGATGGGAGTGCAGCTTAGATGGGGCAACAATTTCTCACCTGATCCTTATCCCATTTGGAGGTGACGATGGCACAGCATCGGCAGCTCCCTCCAATGTCCAAGTATAACATCAGAAGGGCAAGACTGGCCATGGGTCTGCTCTGCAAGCGCAGCTAAGCTTTGAGCTCATGGAGTAAAGTGTGCACAGCGCTGTTCCAGTGACCGAACGTTAGAACCTCAACACAACACTTCCACCGAATCCCGGGACAATGGGCCAGTCTGCTTTCCTGTCCCACTCAGATACACGCACCCACCCTTCCAAGCCCTCTTTATCCCCAGAGTCATCCTCTACCTGCCCACAATTGCGCGAGATGGAAAACATGACAGGAACCCAACTCGGTATGCCCTGGCCTCAGCATCCTCCGTGGGATTTCAGTAACAAGGGACAGGAGGCTGACGCACGGTTTGGACTTGTGCATCTTCTAAGTGAACAGAGTCAGGACCAGACTATGCGGAGATCTGCTGGTTTGAAAAACAAACAGACCTGCATCTGGATCCTGACTCCGTGCTTGCCAGTAGGGGTGTGCAGTGACTTATAGCTCTCCAAAGCAGACTTCACATCTGTAGAGAGGAACGAGAGGATGGCAAAGCAGAAGAGTGAGACCTGGGGGAAACGCCTAGACCTTGCAGAGCAGTTCCGGAGAATTCCTCATCAGGGAAAACTCTAGTAGATGCATCTTTCAGTTAATTTTGGTGTTAACGGTCTTCACATTGAATTCGCTGTCCCATCTGCAGAGAATAGTGAAGTCTATTTCCAGCTCCACTCCCAGAAAGACGCAGGGCCTTGCCTCCACCAGGAGAAGGAGGAAGAAACACTGCTTTAGACTTATCGGTGGGTTATTGGGGAGGAAGAAGTGAAGGATGGGTGAGAGCTCTAGAGCCGCTATCAAGTCCACGTGATTTGTGACTTCTAGCACTTTTCAGAAAAAGCAGGGAGCCAAGCTTGCAGCTGGATGAAGACAGTCACGTGCCAGCCTGGAAGCAGATCAAGTTCGGGCTCTGCCGCCGACCAGCAAGGTGACTTTGGACGAGTAGCTTAAGCCCTGGAAGCCTCAGCTTCCTCATCTATGAAATGGGGCAACGCTAAATACAGCGGCCAGCAGCCTCCTGGGACGTCATCGCCTCGCACACCCCCTTTCCTCCCACTCCACCACCCTCCCTAAAAAGGCTGTCGATACTCCAGCCGCAGAGTGGAAATAACCTATCACCATGACAAGGAGCTTTTCTCCGCACGATGGCAGATGAGGACGGCTGGGAGCACCTGCCAGGGCAGCAAGGTTTCCTTTCGGAGCTCGTACAACCCACAAGCATGAGTCACAGCTTCTTAAACAAAGGCTACCTGTGTACCGTGAGGACAAAGCAAGGAAAATAGGGTCCCCCACCTTGAGCTCAACAGCCTGGAGGGCAAGGCCGTGTCTCTAACACGGAGCCCCCAGAAGTTGGGGCACAAGCTGGCCCAGGGATGTGCAAACACAATGGAGCCATCTACGTCGATCCACTTGGAAGGCCGCTCCAGAGCGAGCCCTCCATCTGACCAAACGGGGTAGCCCGTCTCCTCCCTGGGCTGCCAAACACAGGAGCCCGGCGAGAAGTCGGCACAAATCCACTGGCCCCAGCTCCCGTCATGGGGCTTCTCCTACCCAGTACGGGACACATGTGCCCCTGCAAGGTAGACTGGGAGCAACGCCACTAGTCAAGAGGTGCTCAGAATTAGGGAAGGTGTTTTTCTTCGCTTTGAAGAAAGCTCGGTGAGAGGGGCCACTCTAAGCGGTGGCTGCTATTCCCAGGAACAACCCTTCTGTGCAGGGAAATGGGAACCCAGTCGCGGGCGATGCACTGGGAGGCTGGACTTCCCAGCTCCCCGATGGAGCGACATTATGTCCCTTGAATAAACAGACCCTCGGAACTTCCCTGGGGGTCCAGTGGTTAAGACTCCGTGTTTCCAGTGCAGGGGGCGCGGGTTCGACCCCTGGTCGGGGAACTAAGATTCCCACGTGCTGCACAGTGAGGCCAAAAAAAAAAAGGAAAAAGAAAAAATGGACTCTCAGGTTCAGAAATTCAGAGGAAAGAACTGCTGAGGTTCATTCACCTGCCCTGCGCTCTCCCAGGTCCTACGTATCCAAAGGTAAACAGAATCAATACCCTGCCCCTACCTTAAAACGCTCTGCTGTATTATCCAGTAGCCCAATTCGTCCACGGCAAACATCTGGTGTTGTCTCTCTGCATCTTTCCCGCCCCGATTTGCAGAATCCTTGTGGCCCTGGGGAGGGAAGCTGCCTCCACCCACAGACCCAGGTGTGAGGCACGTGAGCACAGGACGCAATCAGGGCATTCCACCTCCGGGCCACAGGGATGGGTCCAAGGGTGAGCACACTTCCCGGGTCGTCACGCGGGGGTGCTGAGGCAAAGGCATCCTCTTGCGTCTGCCGGGTCTGCAGAGGCAGGGGGCCTGCCGATGCTTCTGTTCTTTCTGCTTCCACTAGGGAAGTAAAGCTAAGAATGAAAGGAAGAGGAGAAAAACAAAGAGCCAACAAAATCCCCCGACAGCACAACACCTAGACTTCACAGTTAGGTGGACAACCCCAAACTCATTGGTTAAAGCCAGTTAGAGTTGGTTTCTCTGAAACTTGCAGCTAAAAGTGACCCACCTAAAAATACCCTTCTTTTATGGATGAGGAATTGAACGCAGAGAGGCTCAGTGACTTGTACAAGGTCACACATGCATTGGTGACTGGGGCGGGACGTGGCCCCAGTGCTGGGCACGCACCACGACCTGGGTTGGAACCGTGGCTCCATCCTTCAAAGCTTTGGCGCCTTAAGGATGTTCCTTAAACTCTCTAAGCCCCAGATGTCAGAGACGAGAGTGCCCACACCCAGGGCGGTGAGGACCAAGGAAAATGGGCTCTGGACCACCCGCTCTGATCCGCCCTAGGCTGGCTTCTCTCTCTTCCCAATGTAACAGCGCTCCTGGTTGCCGGTGCTGGCTGGTGGATCCCTTATGTGGGGATGTGGAAGGAATAGGGCTGCTTGGGGACAGGCAACATCCAACGGCCAGTTTGACCAGTGAACGTGGCCACACAAGCATCTCCCCCACGTCAGTGTCCTACAGACAGCTGCCCAGGGTGACAAGGGCAGAGACAAACGTTTGGAAAAGAGGAAAGGAGCTGGGGAAGGGGGGGTGCCAGGGGCCAGGGTGAAAGAGGAAAGCAATTCCAGGAAAGGCAGAAAAGCCCAGTGGCCGGGGTGGAATGAGAAGCCAGGGCCATCTCAGCTCCCTGGCTAACCACATTCCTGGTTCCCATTTCGGAAATTTAATTAAAAACCCAAACATCTATATTTCCCAACTGGCTGGCCAGTGGCCACGGATTCCCTTCGATTCAGAGAAACTCCCTCTGCGTGACCCTGGGGCCACGACACACGCCCGGTGTGAAGCCAGAGGAGGAAGGGTCGCGGGCAGGGGTCACGGGGTGGCAACTCCCCCATAGAGAAGAAAGCCTCCTCCTGGCTTGGAATGATCCTGTACTGTCACCCCAGCCATAGGAATGGCAGCGTTGTTTCTCATTGCTTCATTTTAAAAATTTTTTTAAAAAAATCATGATAAAAAAATAAAAATGAAAAAGAACCACATTCATGGTGGCTCCAGAAACACAAGGTCACCTTCCGCCCACCGCGTAGGGGAAGGTACAGATGCCAAGAGAGGCAAAGCCGCCCCGCATCTGGGGAGCAGACCACCCGGCCCCCGGGGTCAATAAAACCACTTACTGCCGGTGCCTTCCCTACGCCCACCGTGAGGCCGGACACATGTGCTTGGGACGTCGGATGAGAAACGGGATCAGACAGAGCTTTCAGGGCTCAAGCACAGCTTCGGGAAGAAAACCCGAGACCAGAGGCGCTCATCCTAACCCAGGCACCGACCCAGGGCTCCGTGAGAGCTGCCGTAGAAATCTGACATCTCACCCCCAGGCTCAAAAGGGCGTGTCTTAGGACACTCGACTACACAGAAAAGGGTTCTACGGAAAAGCAATTTATTTTTCCAAAAAACCCCACACTCAGCAAACTTCAAATATGCAATGTGACCATGCAGGACACGTGGACAGAGAGGGTTCTCCCTGAAGTTCTCTCAGATCATGAACCCACCTCTGTCTCCCCAGCCCTCCCTGCCCCCTCCCTCCCCCACCAACACTAAAAAAATAGTCACTTTTCACAGGTGTGGGAGGTGAGGGGTTAGGGGCTCGTTCTCCTGGGTCGGTATCTAGCTGTGTCATTACACTCATCTGTGCCTTAATATCCTCTTCTGGAAAATGTGGATGACACTTATTTCAACAGGTTGAGGGGTGGCACCAGATGGGGTAGGGACATAAGAGCACTTGAAAGACTCCAGTGCAAATAATGGGGGCGTAAGGAACCCACTAGATCACCAAACGTTTTCATTTAGAAAGAACGGATGCAGCAGACTCAGAGCCGAGGGCCCCCCACGTAAACTCTCTGCACCTTACTTCCCTGGGCTCTTAGCTCTTTGTGAAGATTCTTCCTCAAAGTGAGAAGGAGATCCCAATGGCTCCCTGAGTATACACTGGGGGAAAAAAATCTAATCGTCCTAGTCAATTTGCATTTAAAATTAGTCAAGTGCCAATTCACATCCACTGGGATGGTGATTATTACTAGAAAAGGAAGAAGGAAGGGAGGAAGGGAGGGAGGGAGGGAGGAAGGAAGGAAGGAAGGAAGGAAGGAAGGAAAGAAAGGGTTGTCAAGGATGTGGAGAAACTGCAACCCTTGTGCCTTGCTGGCGGGAATGTAAAATGCTGCAGCTGCTGTTGGAAAACAGTATAGCAGTTCCTCAAAAAATTAAACGTGAAATGACCATATGACCCAGCAATTCTACCTCTGGGTATACACACAGAAGAACTGAAAGCAGGGACCCGAACAGATATTTGTACCCCTACGTTCAGAGCAGCAGCATTCATAGCCAAGAAGCAGAGGCCACCCAAGTGTCCCTCAACAGATTAATGGATAAACAAAATGTGACGTATACATAAAATGGAAAACTATTCAACCTTAAAATGGAAGGAATTCTGACACACACTACAACATGGGTGAAGCCTGAGGACATGATGTGAAATAAAGCAGACACAGAAGGACAAATATTGTATGATTCCACTTACAGGAGATACCTACAGTTGTCAAAATGATGGAGACAGAAAATAGAATGGCAGTTACTGGGGGCTGGGGGCTGGGGGAGTTAGTGTTTCATGGCCACAGAGTTTCAGTTTGGGGTGATGAAGAAGTTTTGGAGATGGATGGTGGTGATGGTGGCACAACAATGTGAAAGTACATAATGCCACTGACTGCACACTGAAAAATGCTTAAGGTGGTAAATTGATGTTATGTCCATCTTACCATAATTAAAAATGGTTTAAAATTTTTCAAAAGTTAGTTAAGTGAAGAAGGTACAAGGGCAGAAACGATCACTGTCACTTGGAGCTCCTGAGGGTTTCACTCACATACTGAAGAATTTGTCCCCAAAGGTCAGCATCTCAGACATCTTCTTTTCCACGCCTGAAGCACAACACTGGCCCAAAGAGCACTATCGCCCAGGTGCTGACCCGAAGCAACTGCACCAGTGTCTAAAGAACCATCCAAGGACTTCCCTGGCGGGCCAGTGGTTAGGACTTCACCTTCCAGTGCCAGGGGTGCAGGTTCGATCCCTGATCAGGGAGCTAAGATGCCACATGCCTCGTGGCCAAAAGACCAAAACATAAAACAAAAGCAGTATTGTTAACAAATTCAATAAAGACTTTGAAAATGGCCTGCATCAAAAAAAAATCTTAAAAAAAAATAAAGAACCATCCAGCAGGCACCAATATTTGCAGAATTAACGAGCGAGGGAATCTGAAGCAACGGATTGGAAATGCGTCTATAATTAGGGAGAGGGAATATACTCCATTTGTGACTCAGAAAGCATGGCCGAAATCCCCAACGGATTATCTGATGGGACTGCTGGGCAGGCGGAGATGGTCTCTCCCGCCCTGTCCTGCTTGGGCTCTCAGACCAGTGAAAGGAAAGGGGAGGAAACTGCTAAAGAGAAATGAGGTCAAGGGCCCACGTTTCAGGCAAAGGCGGCGGGTCTGAAAACCATTAAAATCAGACGCTATAAGAGGCATTTTCCAAACACCTGGGAGCCTCACGGACCCGAGGGGAGGGACTGATTAATTTCCGGAGACCCAGAACCGCAGTCCCTCTGTCATTTGCCCGAATGCGGCTGCTTCTGTTTTCACCATCTCCAGAAGGCAACTGGTTTCAAGACTTCTGTGTAAAAACCTGTACCAACACACCAAATACGGGAGGAGGTGATGATTCACATTACCAAAAGAATTCTTTGACAGAAACTTGCCACTTCAGCATTCCTGGAGCTTACAAACTTCCTCCAGGCCTTTCACATATCATGTGATCAACCGAGATTGGTCTTGTATAGATATTCTTCCAGGCACAAACCTAGTCTGTAAAGCAAGGGAGCCGGAGTGGTTTCGAACAGACTGTCTTTCGCCAGTGGCATAGCTCAAAGAGAGGAAATCCACCCAGGACCATTCCTGTCCTCTTGTGAAGTGAGCTGAGTGCATCCATCCTGTGATGAAGGGGGTGCTGACTAGACGTGGGGGACCCCAACCAGTTCCACGATGACAGTGGACATTGCCTAGGATGATGCTGGCCAGAAAGAGAAGTAGCAGGATCTGCCTGGGCACACAAATGTCCCAGGGAGCTGCCTCTTAAAGCTGCCCAGGCTCCCAGGGAACTCACAAACCCCAGAGGAGAGGCTGCAGATCTTATACCTAAAGCCCAGAACTGCAGTTCTTTATCGTTCATCCAAATGCAGCCACTTCTGTCTTCACTGAGTACAAAGGGCACCAGATTTCAAGACTTCTACGTCACAACCTGTGCCAACAAAACAAGTAAGTAGATGTGGGGGCCAGACCAGGTGGAGGCAATCCGGGAAGACTTCCTGGAGGAGGAGGAGGACAGAGAAGCTTTGTGGCTGGGTACGCTTGAGTGGGAAAAGGCTCATTTCTGGCTTTAGCTGGCCAAGAAGTCAATCAACTCCCTGTTTCTTACAGTGTCCACCTGTATTAAAATGGCCTGGGGTGCTTGTTAAAAATACCCATTTCTGAGTGCTACCCCCGACATGTACCAAAACAGAACCTCTAAAGGTGGGGGGAGGGTGGGGATGGTCTCTAAGAATACTCAGAATTTTACCAAATTCTCCAAGCACTTCGTTTTTATGCAAACCACAGGGTGCAGGCCAGGGGGCTGGGGGAGCAGCTCCAAGTACACTGGCTGAACTGGGTCCATGCTGATCTGGGAAGAGCTGGGCAGGGAGGACCCATGAGGAGTCACCGAGGAGAGGGACAAGGCAGGTGCAGACAGAGGGCTGTTCCAGGACTGTTTAGTCACAACATCCCCGAGCCCTCTCCCACCGACACTTCCTGTTATGACCCTCACTGGAGCTGGCTGGTGATAGAAAACGTCTGTGCCAGTGCACAAAGGGCAGGGGAGAGAGGGAAGGAGGGAGAGAGAGAGAGACAGAGACAGAGAGAGAGGATGAATATCTTTCAGTTTACAAGCTATAACAGGAAGGCTGGAAGTATAAGAAAAATCACGTCTAGGCGACCAGACCCTAATAGTAATGAGAAACTCTATCTGGACAACAGAAGTCTGGTTGGTTAAGATTTAAGTAACCTCAGAACTTCCTTATCCCAAACAAACATCACCTACACTCTAACCGCGGGCAGCCACCCCCAGCTGGAGAAGACAGCCCGAGTTTGCGTGTGTATTGTCGGTGGAAGGTTTGGACTACTGTGATCTCTGTTGCAGGTGGCAGGAGAAGGGCCTCTTTCATGAGTTTCCTCAACTTCACACAAGTGCTCTCTTATGCAAAGACGCTGGGCCAGCCTCCATCCACATGGGTGGTTTCCAAATACCCCTCCAGGCTGGCTCTCCTCAGCCCTAAAGACGAGGGGGATCCCCCTCTCCAGCCCAAGATTGCTGGACAAAACCCTCAGTCCACACTGAGGCACGAGCGGAAACCCATGTTCCCTTAGATCTGCCCAGATCACCAGTAAACGCTGCCTCTGCTGGGTTTGCACACTTAGCGCCCGACACACCTGCTGCTCAGGCGGTGTGAATCACAGGCGCGGCACGCTGGACTCGCCGCCGGCGGGTTCGGGGCTTGACAGCTGGCTCTCACACACCCGGATGTCATCGTCCACCTACACACCCCCCCAGGGCACGCTGGGACAGATCAGGCTACAACCCAATTTCTCCTAAACGACTCATTCCCAGGGGAGGTCCACGGAAGGAAGGAGAAGAGTACACAGAGATGCTTCTTCCACTGATGGTCAAGGGTCCTCTCCCCTCTACACCCTGGAGGGTCTCATCTGCCCTGCTGGCCATAAACAGTGAGGAGGGGGTGAGTTAACCTGGGGAAGAAGATGGGATGGACTTCTCAATTTTGAACCTTCTCCAGAATAAAGACCGTCTGCCTAGATGAATAAGCTTTAGCGCTCTCCTGTAGCACAGCGCTTATCGTTAAGGATCCTATATTGTACACTTAAACATTTGCTAAGAGGGGAGAGCTTCCATTAAGTGTTCTTGTCGCCAAAAGATAATAAAATAATAAATAAGAGGGCGGGAGGAAACTTTTGGAGGTGATGGGTATGCTTACGACAAAGATTGTGGTGACTGTGGTGTCAGTTTCACAGCGTATACTTATCACCAAACTCAGGAGTTGCAGACATGAAACATGTATAACTTTCTGTATGTCAATCATGCCTCAATTCAGTGATCTTTAAAGAAGACAGCCTGCTGAATCCCTCTCAACTTTCACTTTTTTACAAGACAGCACTTTCTGCCATGCAGGATCCTGAAATGGATCCCGGACCAGAAAAAGGACATTAGTGGGACAACTGGAAAAATTTGAATAAGGCCTGGAGATTAGTTCAAAGTATTCTATCAATGTTAATCCCCCACTTTGATCATCTCACTGTGACTCTATAAGACGTTAACATATAGGGAAGCTGGGTGACAGGTATAAGGGAACTCCGTGTACTCTTTGCGCAACTTTCCTGTAAATCTAGATTTCTATCAAAATCAAAAGTTGATAATAATTTTTAAAAGGACAGCATTTTAAATCCAGCTTCCTAGTAAATCTTAGTCTCTGGCATTGCTAATATAATTTCGACCCTAGTCCTGAAGGCAAATTTCAGGTTACTCTCATAACCAATGCTGATCAACTCTTTGCTTCAGGAAAACCAAAACGAAACAAAAACTGCATTCACTCAGTAAGCACTGTCTGGGCTCCTACTGTATTCTGGCTCCCAGCTGTGGTATTATCTGCTGGCTAAGTGGTGCAATCTTCCTCCAAGCCCACCTCGTAAATGTCTACCAAGAGGAGCACTCCTCTGATTTTAGACATGACTGACTTAGAGCAAAGAGAGTGATTTCTGGGAATTTTCCAAAGGAAATAATTCAGAATGTGCAAATCCTTACGTACAAAAGACACTCACCAATGCATGAATTCAAAGGGTAAAAATCTGGAAATACCTTGGTGTCCAACAATGGGAGAATTGTCACGCAAACTATGATTCAATGCCTGCAGCGAATACAGTCATTATGTGGGGAAATGTTCAAAAAAAAAAAAAAAAAAAGTGAGGGGGAATAAAGCGGGAAACAAAGTTGTATATATTGCAGGACTTCAGCAGTGAGGACATATGTCAAATTGCCAGCATTACTGTGGGAACTGGGTGTTTCCTTTCCTGATTTTTGCTCTTTTTTGCAGTTTTCTATAAAAGACAGAGAAAGGGCACGGATTACCTTTAAAATCAGACAGGGTGGGGCTTCCCTGGCGGCGCAGTGGTTGAGAATCTGCCTGCTAATGCAGGGGACACGGGTTCGAGCCCTGGTCTGGGAGGATCCCACATGCCGCGGAGCAGCTAGGCCTGTGAGCCACAACTACTGAGCCTGCGCGTCTGGAGCCTGTGCTCCGCAACAAGAGAGGCCGCGATAGTGAGAGGCCCGCGCACCGCGATGAAGAGTGGCCCCCGCTTGCCAAAGCTGGAGAAAGCCCTCGCACAGAAGCGAAGACCCAACACAGCCATAAATAAATAAATAAATAAATAAATAAATAAATGAATGAATGAATGAATGAATGAATAAAAAAAAAAGGCTTTGGTTGATGGGGAATTCCCTGGCGGTCCAGTGGTTAGGACTCCATGCTAAAAAAAAAAAAAAAAAAAAAAAAATCAGATAGGGTGCAGAGGCAGGGCTTCCGGCCATCAGTGGGACAATTTCAACAGTTCCTCTCCCAGAGAGGGTGGGGAAGGGCCACAGGGTACACGCTGCACCAGCGTGGGCAGTTCCACGGACCTGGGTGTGGCCGGGGCACAGGCTCCTGGGGGAGGGGCGGTACCAACACACATCACCTTTTTTCTTCCCGTGGTGTCTGGCTCTCCCCCTCTTCCCAAGCAGGCGCTCACGGGGGGCACGGGCACCCTGCACACAGTCCAAGGCAGACCCGTGACAGCTTGCAGAAGTGTTCTGTGCAGGAGGGACTTCTGGGCAGGAAACGGGTCATCACAGACAGACTGCCAACAGGGCTGGAGGGAGGGGAGGGAACCCCACATCTGGGAAAGCACCCCCAGGAAACCATCTTCGGGGGAAAGAGTTGAGGACAAGTGCCAAAGAGGGAGGAGGAAAGGGAGGCCCCCAGTTTATCTGTGCATCAAGGCGGATTCGCTCATTCATTCAACAGACAGCTACTCTGCACCTACTCGGTGACAGGCACGGCGCTGCTCCAAACAGCGCGCACACAAAAGGACAAGGAGAGGAGGGCGCTATGGACTCAGAAGCAGCTTGCTTCCAGCTCAGGACTCAAGACTACGCCCCTCCCCACGCTGGCCGGGAAACCTCTTCCATTAACAATTTGCACTGACGGCGGGGGGCGCGGGTACGCACTGGGCCGAATGCCTGCTACCTCCCACCCGTTCAGAAAGCCGCCTGATGGGTGGCGCAGTCCTTGCAGTAAAGCCGCTCACCAGCAACCAGGACCGGGGACCAGGGACATTCACACCCCACCCCCGGCGAGAGGGGCTCCAAGCGCTGCGCCCCGATCGCATTCTGGGTCGCCAGTGGACAGACGACGGGAGCTCACCGAGGCGGCTCAGTTCCCGAGGTAACGGGCCCTGCAGGGCGACGAGGTGAGAAGGTAAGTTCGATGGGGGGTCGGGCGGGTGCGCCCAGGACGCGGGCCTCTCCCCAGCCTGGGGCTCTGTCCCCCGGGTCAGCCAGCGGCCAGGCGGCGTTGGGAAGGGAGATGACCGAGAGCGCCCAGAATGGGCGATGACCACCGCCACCGGGCGAATCGGCTCCGCTTGGAGGCAGAGGGATGGCTAAAGTGACCTCTGGGAAGATGTCAATTACAAGAACAAAAATTTCAACCCAGAACCTCAAGACCTTCATAAAGCGACGCAGGGGGTGAAATCCCCCCTCTTCCCCCGAATCGCGGGGAAACTTACCTACAGGTAAGGGACTCGACTGTTAGGTAGAATGTGCATCAATCCACGGTTGGAGACGAGGTTGTGGGTCATCCGAGCCCGGCCGAGACGCACCAAGTAATCCACGTTAGGGGGTCCGGAGGCCCCTACCCCATTCCCCACTTTCCATCCAAGGCCAAAGCGCCGGCAGCCCCGGCCTCTGCGCCCGGGACCCGCGGAGATCGCGCTTGGATTCGCTGGCCCGGGTTCCCCAGCGGCGCCCCGGCGACCCCGGCGAGCGCATCCCGCCTCCTCGCGCTCGGAGAGCAGCGCCTCGCCTTTCTTCGCTGCGCATCGCCAGCGCGACCCCAGAGATCCCAGCCGGGAACCCCTCTGCCGAGCCCGGGAAAGCGCCAAGGGCAATCCGCTCCGGGCCTGGGGTTTGCAGGTCCGCGGGGCCCGGGCGGCGGGGGCTGGGCGCCCGCCGGGCAAGAGAGACCCGGGTGAGAAGCACCGAGCGGCGGCTGCCAGTTACGGGGTGTGACGCCCCGCGGACACACCGCCTCGCCCGCGCCACCTCCGCGCTCTGCCCGCGGCCGGACCATTCTGCCTTTAAATAGCAGCCGGGCCCAGGACGGGGCGGGGCGGGGAGGGCGGAGAGGGCGGGGAGCGGGACGAACTGTTTCCTGGGAGATGTAGTTCCGTCTTCCAGCCACAACAAACGCAGAGCAGCATAGGAATGGTTGGGGTCCGCCCGCAACAGCTGTCCTCCCCTGCGCCCTAACTCCGGAGACAAGGCTGGGATTCCAGCCTCACTGCCAGCTCCGTTAGATCTAGGCTGCCCTCTGTGCATAAGGTGGGTCACACCAAGCTAAATTCTGCCCAGGACGACCAACCTTAGTAGCCCTGGAGTCGGGCAAACCCAGCTAAGTTGCAACCCCTGCCTGCCAACAACTAGCTGTGTGACCTTCACGTTGGAGTTACCATGTATGCCTCGGATTCTTCATCTGACACAGAGACAGGATATTAGTATCTGCTTCCACTGGATCGTAGAGGGAGGTGACCCTCCAGGGCGGCCTGATCTCCCCATCCCTAAGCGCTAAGCAAACTTGATTTCAAGGCTTCACTTGTGCAAACCACTTGCCATCCTGAGACCCTCCTAGATTAAAATTCTGGAGCTCCCACGGCCCGGTCAGTCAGGCTTCAATTTCTGCAGCCGCCTCTCGTTCATTCACCACCTGCACACACTGGACGCAGGAAAGCAGGAGTCAAGCCAGAGGGGCTCACGCAAGCCTGAGGAGGAAACAGCATCGTGATAACCGCGTGGACGTGAAAGAGGCCGTATGGACCACGGGCACCTAACCCTGCCTGGGGGCAACAGCCAAGGTGTCCAGAAGGCAGGTGTCTGACCTGATTCTGGAAGGAATAGTTAGGAAGTAGCCAAACAAAAAGACACAAACACAAAACAACCACAGAGGAGGGCAAGAGAGCCATGCATATGGAGGAAACACTGAGGGTATAAAAGAAGGAAGGGGGGCAGGCTGAAGAGGAGGGGGGGCTTGTGTTAATTTCCTGGGGCTGCTGTACAACTGCGTGGCTTAGAACTACAGAAATGTATCGTCCCACAGTCCTGCAGGATATTTATTGATATGTGTATACACGTGGGTTAGTATGCACACATGTGTCTCCTTGCTCTCTCTGCTGAGAGGTCCTAGAAGCAACGATACCCCAGTAGCAATAAGCACTAGAGCCATGGTTTGTTTCTAATACCACTGTCCAATAAAAGGATCCAGGGCTCCTTGGAGAAATGGCTGATTCTAGGACTGAGGCAGGAAATATACAAGATGAGCCTGGAGCATCTGATAGCCCCAGAAAGTAAGACTGCATGAAAGCACATGCACACATGCCACACAGTGATGGGGTACATCAAAAGGATACGGAAACCAATTCAAAGAGCTCCTAATGGCCAAAGTTGGGGAATGATCTGAGCAACAAAATAAGTACAATAGTGTAGGATTATAACCCAAAGTATAAAACAAATATTCATGATTCCATACGGATATATGTAGATAATTGAATAAATAAATATATGAGGGAACATAAACAAAATTCATGTCGATATTCTGCCTTGAAGGAACTAGAGCCCAACTTCTGGCTCCTTCAGGGAGGGCTGCTCTTCCTTCCAAGAGTAAAGTGTGGAGGGTGGGCAGGGGACAGAGAACTCCCCTATCACGTAAGCATGAGAAAAATTCCAGTGCAGGGACATTCTACAGAATGCCTGACCAGTACCCCTCAAAGCTATCGAGGTCACCAAAAATAAGTAAAGTCTTCTGTGAGAAACGTCACAGCCCAGAGAAGACTAAGGAAATATGCGACTAAATGTAATGTGGGACCCTGGACCAGAAAAAGAACATAAGATCAAAACTAAGGAGATCGGAATAAAGCAAGAGTTTAATCAATAATAATGTATCAATATTGATTCATTCACTGTTGCAAGTAAAAGATGCTAATAAAAGATGCTAATCAACAGGAGGAACTAGATGTGAGGTATATGGGAACTCTCTGTACTATCTTTGCAACTGTTCTGTAAATCTATTCTAAAATAGATTAAAACCATATATACACACACACACACACACACACACACACACACCCCTTATAAATATCCACCCACATGCAGGTGGTAAAAAATTGCAGTATCTACTCTCTCATGCATCAAGTTTCCACATTTTGGGGGCAGGTTCATAGTTCTCTGTTCTGTTATTGGTCCATTTTTTTCTAACTCCATGCCATCATCACACTGCTTTAATTCTTATAAAATTCTTAGATCTTAATATTCAGTGGGACATTTCACCCACTTTCCTTCAAGCGTTGCGTGGCCATTCTTGGACTTCTGCATTTCCAAATTAAATTCAGAATTAGTGTTTTAAATTTCAAATACATATAAATGAAAATTGTGGAGGAAGAATACCTCCAGAAGCCCCTCACTGCTCACAAAATTACATGTAAACTTGACAGCCTGGCATCAAAAGCCTTCTATGGTCTGACCTTATCCAACAAACCCCCCTGTACTCCAAGCTAACTGGAATATTTGCTGTTTCCAAGCTGACCTCAGCTTTCTCTAGTCCTCACTGTAGATCCAAGTGCCTCCTCTACCCAAACTGCTTCTGCTTATGGAGCTCTGTACATATCTTCTACCTACCTTCCAAGGCCAGCTCGCATGCCACCTCTTCCATGAAGTCCTCCCAGATGTCCATGACCTGAGAGAACTCCATTCAACCAACGAGCACTTTGAGTCTTTTCTAGACTAAGTTTCTTGAGGTCGGGCATTCGTTCCTCTTTGTCATGATCCTCTTATCCCCAACGCTGCACAGAGTAGGAGCTTCAGAGGTATTTGGAAATTCGATGTAGTGCTTGCAATAGGGTTCTTGGCACCAGCGTACACTTGTTTTTACTGGTAGCGCCAATACCAATGTCATAGTTGCTGAGGTTCTCCGTTCTCTGGGAGCTTGCTGTGTGCCAGGCACTGTCCTGAACATTTACGATGCATCATGTCATACAGTCTCTCAATACGCCAACGGTAGGTGCTATTATTAATCTCATCTTAGAGAAAAGAAAAATCAAAGCTGGGAACAGTTAAGCGATTTGCTTAATGTCGTGGGGCAAGTAAAGAGCAGAGCCAGGGCTCGAACCCAGAGACGTCTCTCAGAAACATCTCTTCCCTACTCCACGCTTCCAGATAGTGGGGCTATAAATTTCCGGGAAGCAAGGGCTAAATCTTCTTACACCTGTACCTGCTGCACCAGAGTCTGTTCCAGGAGGAGTAGGTGCCCTGCTCAAGCTGGTGTCAGAACGTGGCTGGACAGGTCGAAAGCACCCAGCACAGTGTCCTTCCTATGACAAGTGCCCAATAAATGTTAGTGACCCCATGATTCCACCTGCTCTCGGGTCCTTCCTTCTGCCCCATCCCTGCCCCATGCATGCTCTTCCGTCACCCATTCTACTCCCCCTTATCGAAAGGAGATGCCTCCAACAGTCCGGCAATGGTGACAAACAAAGTGATGGATCTAAATGGACCACAGTGCAGGAGACAGGGGTCAGTGTGATGGTGGGAATAAATAAAGCACTGGCTTGGGACATGAGTGCTCAAAGTCAGACAGCTTGTCTTCATCAATCAACATACATAACACATGGTATGAAGGCACAGGTCTGCGGGTCATGACTTTGGGAAAGTCTCTAAGTTTCCATTGTTTTGCTCATCAAAAAGTGGAAATCTACCTAAGAGTAGATACACTCTGAGGCAAGATAGCATCAGGTTCAACGGGTGATCTGAGCCAGACTAAATCCTAGGCTCAAAGCCCAGCTCTGGTACTTTCTAGCAACAGGGTATTGATGGATCTGTCCTCAGTGTCATCATCTGTAGAATGGGGATAATTCATAGGGCTGTTTCAAGGCACAAATGAGTTAAGAGCTGGAAAACATTTGGGACGGTGCCTGGCACAGAGCAAGCACTCAGTAAATACCAGCTCCTCGGTATGCTCCTGGGACTTGTTCAGCTCTTTGCAGGAGCATCTCAGAAGTGCCAGGGGCTTAATCCCTCCAAGGAAAACCCTCAAGCAACGAGGGAAGGGAGTTATTGGTTAAATATCCCATCCTTTCCCTCCTTCGATTTGGCCATTCTGAATTTTACTCTACCCAGTTGCTCAAAGGGTCTCCAGTAAGATTCAGCCCTGGATGCTCAAGGCATAACCTCTCCTTAACCCACCATTAACTGACTTCCCCCCTCCTGATTCACTCCCAGCACCGCCATCCTTCAAGGTGCTTCCAAAGATAAACTCCCAAATCAATTACTTACACCCAAGTACACGTCTGCTTTGAGAAGAATCCAAAATAAGACACCACCCACAAATTGGCTTTCTTTTCTAGATTCTTTATTCGTGCCTATGATTTTCTAAGTCTCCCAGACACCAGGGTTGAAATCTTTGCATCAGTTTTGATTCTTTTGCTCCATCCCTTCTCCAAGCCCTCCATGCCTGGAGATGTCTGATTTCCACCATTATTCCTACCCTAGCTCGGGTCCTCATAACCTCCCACCTATTACTTACACCATTCTTCCTGCCTGGAATGTTCCTCCGCCTTTGCCAGGCTTGTCCTTACTGAGTGGCATCCCTATGCCATGCCCTGTGCCAGGTGTGCCCGTCAAGGCTCCTCTGGGCTGGCCTTCCCTGCCGCCCCATTCCGGTGCTGGCTCTCTTCTCAGAACCTGCTTTACACTGTGATCCATGCCGGTCATTTAACATTGACAACGTGCTCTTTTGCATCACTGATTATTTGCATTATTGGCTCCTCCAATAAATTGTTTTGTCTTAGGGTCAAGAAGCATATCATATTTTTAAAATACCCTCAATAGGGCCTTATGTCCACATTGGCTGGTTCCATTTGGCTGACAAGCTTACCTCGGTAGCAAGGTAAAGGCAGGTAAATGGTGTCCTGGCAAGTGGACAAACTTATTCATTCCCCACATTGTACTGAGTCAACCCCCAGAATCTCAGGCACAAAGCCCCACCCAAAGCGCGATCTTACAGAAAGCTGCCCAAGCTGGTAGAATTAATTGGCTGCCCCTACACGCCAACACCACCCTGCCAGTCAGTATTTTTGACGGTTTATGGCATCATGAGGGGTTAAGGTGGGAGGTGTTACCACATATAAAAAGGATAGTGTCGGGACTTCCCTGGTGGTCCAGTGGTAAAGAATCCACCTTCCAATGCAGGGGACGCAGGTTCGATCCCTGGTCAGGGAACTAAGATTCCACATGCCGTGGGGCAACTAAGCCGGCTCGCCCCAACTACTGAGCCCGTGCACCTCAACTAGGAGCCCGCGTGCCGCAAACTACAGAGCCCACGTGCCCTGGAGCCTGCGCGCCACAACTAGAGAAGAGAAAACCCGCACGCCACAACTAGAGAGAAGCCCGCACACCGCAACTAAGACCCGACACAGCCAAAAATAAATTAAATAAATAAATAAATAATAAATTTAAAAAAAAAAAAAAAGAAAAAGAACAGGGCTCAAATGGTGACATCCCCACCACAGCTTGCCAGGTCTCACAGGACCTGGCCCCCCGCTGTAAATGAACAACAAAAAACAACAAAAAACGGATAGTGTCGGCCTGAGAAGTGCTACGAAGGATGGAAGTTGGTAGTTTTCTGCCTCTGCATGGAACTGGGGACCACTCACTCATTCGATCATTCATTCATTCAACTATTTGGCACCAAGTAAGCACCAGACACTATGCAAGGCACTGGGGGTATAATTACAAAGTTGAGAGTCAAGGTCCTTGTCCTTGCGGGAGAGACAAACAATAAATAAGTGAATAACCAAACTAAATACTTGCAGAGTGTGATAAGAAATAAAGAAACCAACAAGGATAGAAAGAAGAGGCTATAATAGAGGCAAAAGAGAGTCTGACTTGGAAAAGCTTCTCCAAGGAAGGGACAAGTTACAAAACTGATTAAAACTAGATCACTGCTGGTGCACACACCTGTGTAGCCAGAGAAGGCTTCCTGGAGGAGCTGCACGCTACTTTGGCTTTAAAAGCAGAGAAGTTTGGTCAAAGGATGGTGTAGAGGTGGCTGAGGCAGAGGCTAAGATGCAGGAAAGAGGTGCGTGTGAGGGAGATGACCAGGGAGAAAAGAAAGCTTGCCCTCTTCTGCCTGAGGACATTATCAGAACAGGTGTGACACAGTCTAACCTCCAGGTGAGACGCAGCAGCCAGTTCTCCTCCACGTCTCCCATGATGGCAAGAAGCTGTTGGACTCAGAACGCACATCTTCCCCTGGAAATGCAGCGGCTTCAGAAAGCCCCAGACACCCTGGCGCCCGGGCCCAAGGTGACGGAAGGAATGGGACCCATCTAAGAATACGCCTTCTCCTTTTCACAGAACTAGCAAAATTAAATACAGCATCGCACAGAGGGGTCCCCGGGTGTGTGTGGTGGGGAATCAGAGCTTGGGACTGGCCCTGGGGTCCTCCTCGGGTTAGCAGGAAGCCCTACCCTGATTTTGCGAGAAGTTTTGTGATGCAAATCGTCTCAAAGCACTGGTCCAGGCCTTCACCTGAGATGCCCTCCATTCTCCCTTCGGTCATTTCTTCCACTCCAGAGAGGGGGTCAGATGGGTGGGAGATGTGATTGAGTGGCACTGGGAAAATGCCTCGGCCCCGCCCACTGCTCCTACCACCCCCCACCCCCCCAGGAAGGAGGAGACACACACCTGCCCTCCTCTGAGAACACTGAGGCTTTGTTTGCTGGAGGTTCGGAAATCACCTCCTCAGTTACCTCAACCAACCCTGAAAGTTTGGGCTGGACGGATTGAGGGGCAGAGCGGCAGAAAGGTGGGGTAGCTAGTAACAGCCAACAAGCACACCCAAGCCTGTCCCCCAGCCCCAGTGAGGTGAGGCCCACTGTGACCCTACCTCCCTTACAGATGACACAATCAGTTTAGAGAGGACCGAAGACCTTGACCAAGGTCTCATGGCGGGCTTTGAACTCCAGTTATTCTGACCATATAACCTGTAGATTTTCCTTTGACATCCCCTACCTCTCTGCCGGCCAGACTTCAGAGCAACTGAAGCAGTGGGTCTCTATTGCTCTAGTGAAGAAACTGCAGGTGGAAGGATGTAAGGGTGTTGAGGGGATCAGGTGACTGCTCTGGGAGAGGGGGCTGGTGAACACGACAGAAACTTGCTCCATCAGTCCAAAGAACACACAAAGATGGCCACAAAGGCTTCGTTCCTCCTCTCACTGAGAGGTGGAATCTAATTTCTCTCTCCTTGTTGCTGGAGACGAGTGACTTGTTTTCATGCCCAAGCGCACGTGCTAGGAGCAACAGTCCCAGATTTCTGAAGCCAAATTATAAGAAGCCATGCAGCTTCTTGGCATTCTTGAGCCACCATGGAAAATTCTGAGTAATCTGAGAGCACCTTCGAGAGACCATCTGTGCTCTGGCCAGACCGTCGGTGCTCTGGCCGACCACCCCAACTGAGACATCTCCAGCCAAGTGTCAGAGATGTGGGTGAGGCTACCTTGGACCCCCCCAAGACTAGCCACGCACCAGCTGAAAACCACTGAATGGCTGTCACTGATGCCACATGAGACAGAAAAACTGCTCAGTTGAACTTCGCTCTAATTCTGACCTACAAATCTGTGAGATAGAGGTCAAGGTTTGTGAGTTTTCAGCCACTAAGTTTTGGGGTAGTTCTTTACACAGCAGTGTGTCATTGCTGTTTATAGAATATGTATAAACATATTCCACACTCGGATGACTGTTTTCTTTTTTCTTTTGTGAACAAGGAAGCACATAGACTTAATTGTCAATAGCAGCCATCTGCACCCAGCAACTAGCCTTAGGGTGAAGGCATCTCAGGGGCTGGGAGAGCTAAAATGAAAGAACCAGGGTCCCCAGTGACATCATTGATCTATTGAATCCACTGGTTCTGGAGCCTGTCCTACCACTAGAACTCTTGCTATGTGAAGAAGTACATGTCATCACTGTTTAAACTCGTAAGTTATGTCAGGGTTTGTGTCACTCGCCCAGAAGGCATCCTTGACTAACCAGTCATGTTGACTGCTCCAGGCTGAAGTTTGAATGCCTAGCACACTCAGGTACTGACTCTGCTGTGTGATCTTGGTGAAGTCACTCGACCTTTCTGGACCTGTTTACTCCACCTCAAATGTGGGGAGACTTTTCCCTATCCCTCCTTATTTTGCAAGATGACCTTGAAAATCAGTGAGCTGCAAAGGGCCTATAGAAACCTGAGGCAGTGTTGGGATTTATGCATCGGTTTCTCCCCTCTTGCATCTTAAAATCTAAGAGGCTTTGCGACATCCTTTTACAAACATTATATCATTCAAACTTCATGTCCATACTTCAAGGTGACAAGTACCACACTTCGAGGTGACAAGTACCATGATTCCCACTTTGGGAGATAAGGAAACAAGGAGTGACTTGCCCAAGGTCACACAAGCTGCGGCTTGAAGCCATGTCATCTCACTGATGGTCCATGATCACACTGCCTCAGTCACCACCCTATCAAATACCTAAGCTGCATCCATCCACAGTCAGAAAGTAATGAGTTACTCCTCCATTGGCACTGCCATTACCCCATTCATTTATTTGCTTAACTGATAGCTTCTGTCTATTAAATTGTGAATATGTCAAATGGTGCTTGTTGAACTTAGTAAAGTCTCTTTAATCCTCATTACTTTGTTTCTAAAAAAAACTGCTGTTTAACAATGTCCAGAAAGAACATTAATTTGCCTAGTACTCCTCCCTTCCTCTGAGGACAGTTTCTCTTCCCACCATGTGAAGAGAGCAGACCTGCAACAAGAGAGAAGAAAGCTACCCTGCAAAGAAAAACAGTACCACACGTGTTCTGAAGACAGACTATATTCTTCCCAATCTGCCTTTGATATTTCATTCTTCCATTTGGGTTTATTTTTTGCCCCCCAAATCTTTCCAATCAATTCCTCTTTGGGTCCATGCTAGTTCCAGCTGGGTGTCTATCACTTGCAGCTAAAGTTCAGCTCCAAAACCATGTGCTAAGAGGTCGTGATAAAGACAGCCACAGCAACCATCAAGATGGGAAAGCCATCACAGCGTGGTGTGCATGCACGCATTTAAAAATAGACTGAATGGAGGTTCCTCAAAACACTAAAAATAGAGCTGCCATATGATTGGGCAATCCCACTCCTGGGCATATATCCAGACAAAACCCTATTTCAAAAACATACACGCACCCCTATGTTCACAGCAGCACTATTCACAATAGCCAAGATATGGAAACAACCTAAATGTCCATTGGCAGATGAATGGATAAAGAAGATGTGATATATTCGATATATATAGAGATCTCTCTCTATATATATATAATACTACTCTGCTATAGAAAAGGATGAAATAATGCCATTCACAGCAACATGGATGGATCTAGAGATTATCACACTAAGTGAAGTACATCAGACAGAGAAAGACAAATACCGTATGATATCACTTATATGTGGAATCTAAAATGTGACACAAATGAACTTATCTACGAAACAGAAACAGACTCACAGGCGTAGAGAACAGACTTGTGGTTGCCAAGAGGGAGGGGAGAGGGGGAGGAATGGATTGGCAGTTTGGGATTAGCAGATGCAAACTATTACATATAGGATGGATAAACAAGGTCCTACTGTATAGCACAAGGAACTGTATTCAATATCCTGTGATAAACCATAATGGAAAAGAATATGAAAAAGAATGTATATATATATATCTGAATCACTTTGCTATACAGCAGAAATTAACATAACATTGTAAATCATACTATACTTGAATAAATTTTTAAAAAATTAAAAATAAAAATAGACTGATACTTATAGACTATCTTCCAGCTAAAAGATTCCCTAAGTTTTAGAAGAAGTCGCAATAAACTTGAAAAAGACAATTGCTCCTGTTCAGAATTCCCTTGTGCTTAGGTAATGCTGGCTCCACTATCGGTGACCCATCATAGCCAAAAATGTCCATCTCTATCGGCACCGCAGGAAAGAAAGCAGAAGCTGATCAAAAGGCATGGCTTCAACGTGGAACAGCAACTCCCCTTAGTGTTAAGAGGAAGGTCTGAAGTCACCTAGGTAAGTCGGTTGAAGACACAATATGACAGAGAAGAATCCAGAAATGTTAAAAAGCAAGAGATGAAGAACCAGTACATTAACATTCAGAAGGATGAAGGAAACCTTGACAATTTCTGAAATGTCAGCTCGTAAAGCTTTTCTGAATTGTAATGATTATGTGCCCGTTTCTTAGAAGGCCTCGGTTGGTCAGGAATATCATCTGTGAGAAAGAGAGAGGATACTTTCTGTGTCTCTTTTGACTCTAATTTTTGTATTATTCAGGGTCCTAACAGCATCCAGATGGCCCGACAAACTGGGGGACTGAAGAGAGCTTAAGAAAGGGACTACATACGAGGGGATGGGAAGGAAAGGTTCAGGGAAACCAACAAGCGAGAGGGCAGAGCCTCAGGACCAGCCACAGTGGTGAGGCTGGACCCCCGCTAAGTCAGCAGGAACAAGGGGAGCCGTTGTTTCCAGAATTGAGAGAGGGCAGCTACACAGGGGGAACCACCTGCCAAGAACTGTGGCCACTTGCCTTTCACCCGCCAGTCTCTGGCCTGTTGCTCCCCTGGCTGAATCCAGAGGCCAAAAGAGCCTGTTGATTCCATGCTGATAGGGCAGCTCTTGGAGCACAGAGCAGGGTGGGGAAGGGTGGAATAGGACCGGGACGGGCAAAAGGAAGAGATCCAGCCCTTGTGGAGGCATCAGAGTGGAGAGCTAGTGAGAGGTGACAGCCCTGACCTCCCCCCAAAGCTCCAGACCTCCATTTCCAACTGGCTCTGGGACATCTTCCCCTTGGTGGCCTGCTGGCCTCTCAAGCTCAGCACATCCAAACCACATTGCTCATCTTGCTTCTCAGTTCTGGTCCTTCCCTGGACCTCCTGATTTGTTCTATTTCCCTAGTTCTGTCCTGCGGGTCACCTCGGCTTAAAGCCTCAGGGCCACTTCCCCTCTGCCCCCTCCATCAGTTGCTAAGCCCTACATTATCCTATGCTTCACCATCTCACCCATCCTGTCTCTTCTCCTTTTCTTCTATCGAGACTGCTGGCATCTTCTTCTAACTGGTTTCGACATTGCTAACATTCTCCCCTTTAAATGTATCTTACACACCGTAGCTCGATGCATCTAAAACATACCACGGGTCTTGATTCATCATACCATGACTTAAGCAACCCAGCTCCTCCCCGTTCCCCAGATATGCCACATGCTGGCCGGTCTCAATTTCTCTGTTAAAACTTTTCCTTCGTCTGGAGGAGGGACCACCCTCCATCTTCACTTCCTGGAGCCCAGCCTTCCCTCATGCTCCCCAAAGATTCTGATCTTTCCCTCCTCCACTCTCCTTAGATATTTTTGCTTGTACCTCTCTTAGGGCATCTATCCCATTCTACCTTATATAACCATAATCTAAGGGCATGCGTTCTCTCCTAGTTTCCCCACTACATTGTAAACTTGAGGCAGAAAATCACGCCCTGTTCATTTCTGTAGTTTCCCCTAGGAACGAGCCAACCAGCCAGCTCACTGTAGGTGTTTAATACCTGTGTACAGAATGAACGGATGTGACTATCGCTCCGGAGATTTTCCACAGGCCAAATGTGCAGTCTCCTTCTTGGTGTGTCTCTCTTGTCTACATCACGATGCAAATCAAGGCCAGCCCTAATGAGCCGCCACGTTGCTGGTGGAGCTCATGACTAACCCCATAACAGACCTGGACTGCTTTATGAAAGCACTTTTCAAATAGCTTTATAGCACAGCCCGGCACACAAGGTTGGGAACAGGTATCTAGAGATTTATCGGATCATTAAGGGAAGTAGGAGGCAATAGGTACTGTGTTCATCTACACAGTAAGGGAGACCCAGGGCACCTAAACTGCCCCCATGCTAAACATCAGCCCTCGGGCTCCGTGGCATCCACAAGCCACCCAAAAGCACCCGGCGAGGTCTGGATGAGCCCATCCCGGGGTTCACGTAGTCAGGGAGAAGAGGCTTAAAGTCTGAAGTCTGCGATAATGGGTACAGGTCGGGGAGGCTGGGGGGAGGCGAGAAGAGAGGGATTGTCAAAAGTGCAGTGATTTAGTGTCTGTCTCTTTCTCCCTCTCCCTCCCTCTCTCTCCCCCTCCCATCACCCTGCCTCTTGCACAAGGAACTATTGAGAAGGGACAGAACAAACGCGCCCTTATGCAGCTCCCGCGGAGTCTCGGGGCTTGTCCGAGACAGCTGCCTGTAGCACGCTATGGTTACTCATTACCCGGGTTCCCAGGCAGGAAAAGCAGCAAGCTTAATAGACCCGAACTAACCCTCAGCACAAACACTCCAGCCGTAAATAAATAAATAAGTCAGGTGTACCAGGACTGGGGGAGGGCAGGCGGGAGGGGAGGAGAGGGAAGGCAGTGCAAGCTGACCGATGGGGGGAAACGAAATGAGGGTTTCTAAAAGGGGAGGGGGAGGGGGACGGAGGAAGGAAAACTCCCTTTGGAGGAAGGACAGAGGGGTGTTTGTGCCGCTGGCTTGTCCGTGCCTGCACAGTGGACTCGAGTCTCAGCTGGCCATTCGCAGAGGTCGCGGAGAAACAGGACTTCGAGAGGAAAGGCAAGAAGGCCCCATTTCTCCAGCTCCCCGGCCCTAACCCTCCCGGGCGTGACTTGCTTCTGGAAATGATCACCTGCCACCACATTTGCTGGGGGGAGAGGTGCTGTGAGACATGGCATGAGTTTATCTCCCGCCTGACTCCCAAAGCAAATGGTCTGGTCCACAGTCGTCACAACACCCATCGAACAGATGGGAAGGGTGTGGACGGATGGCAAAGCCAGAGGGACTAAGAGGCAGGGCAAGGGCTGGCATGAGGACAGTCACAGCCCCCAATTTTAAACTATCTACACCATTGGTTCCTGACCGGCAGTGGTCTCTCTCCCCTCCCCCTGCGGACACGGTCTGGAAACATTTTTGGTTGTCACAGCTGGCGGGGGGGCGGGGGGTGGGCTGGTACTGGCATTTAGTGGAGAGAAGCCAGGATTCTGCTAAACACGCTCCAACGCACAGGACAGCCCTCAAGACACAGAACGCTCCAGCCCTGAGGTCACAGTGCTGAGCTTGGGAAACCCTACTCTGGATCTAATTCTCAGAGCCCAGCCCTCAGCCCGGGCCACCTCTGATCTCGCAGATGGCATCAGTCAGTCCGTCAGCCCGTGACAGTCCCATAAACCCACCCATTCTTCCAGGACGCATGAGGGAGGGAAATCCTAGACCCACGCGTGCCAACAGTGCCGTAATCTCCTTTTGACTGACTCTGGAGACAAATCCACAGAGGATGTGTATCAATCACATTCCTAAGTCACTGCCTGACCATTTAGCAGATTGGCCGAGTAATTTCTGTACCAAGGGGTGCGGGCACCCATTACTTTGTCTTAGAGTCTCTGCCAACCCTGGCACATTGGGGGTTTGGGAGGTTGCGTTTGGGTTTTGCTTTCTCCTTACTCAATCTGTGGTTCGCTAGTGGACCAGTCTTACACGAGACTCTCACCCTCACTGGACCTCAATTTAATAAAGTCAAGGTGGGCAGACAGGGTCCCCAGCCATCATCTCATGACCACTGCAAAGTTTAATGAGCTCTTTCAAGAGTTAAAGTGGTCCCAGAAGACCTCCTGCAAAGATGAACATGACCTGATTATGGGAGCCAAGTATGCAGTAAGTGTGGACCACTTCAAGGGCCAGTATGAGGTTTGTTTTCCAGTGTGGCCCTGGCTGCCAAGTGTTGGTGGGTCTAGCACAACCCTCCGTGTATTTCTGGAAGACTCTCGGTCTTTCCCCAGCTGCCCCAGGAATTGCTGCTGTAGGGTCAATGATTCTGTTGCAGTTGAGCTACTTCCTCAAAGGGGTGGGGGAATGGGGGGATGGGAGGGGGTGATGTACATATGCATGTAAGCGGGGTGTGCTGTGTATGTGCATGTATGTGATGTCTGTGTGATGTGTGTGCCTGCATGTGTTGTGTATGTGGTGTGTGCATGTGTGTGATATGTGTGTGTGTGTGTGTGTGTGTGGCCAGACCAGCGATTAATGCCAGAACAAGAGGGCCAAGGAAGATTCCAGAGATAAGACTGTCCTAAAACATCTCTGATTGATGGGCACCTTTAGGAAGACAGAATACCTGGAGTCTAGAGACTCCAGAAAGAGGCTGTCTGAGTTTAATTCCTGTCTCTGCTGCTTTAGAGCTACGTGACCTTGGGCAAGGCATTTAACTTTCTGGTTTCCACATCCCTATGATGGGATAATAAAAGTACCCACCTTGAGGTTACAGGAATTAGTGAATTCATGTCAAGCACTGAGTGCTGGGCGCCTGGCAAGCACTCAGCAGATGCTGGCTACTCTCGTTATTGCTGCTTTGGGAGAAAGTTCTTCCTCGAGTCTAACCTAACACGGCCTGCTCCCGCCCCTGCTTCCCAGGAAACCCATTTCCCCTGGGCTGATCACACCTCTGCCTACGGCTCCTCTGTTGGCTTCACTTGCCTCTCAGTGGAGACCTCAAATCTGCCCGCTGCATCTGTTCCCGGGCCAGACAGGAAGCGACAGGGTGAGATGGTCACCAACCTTCTGCCTCGGGGACCCCGAAGCCTCCCCTGGTGGCCCAGAGAAAGCCTGGCTGGGCTTTCCCCCACCGACGCCCACGGCAGGCGCCTGCCTTCCTCGGTCCCCCAGATGCCTGATGACAATATTATTGCCACAATAAAGCAATGACGGCCACTATCAACACTCAATCAGCCTGGCCTGCCCTTCACAACCGGTTTGTCAAAGCTGCCCCTCCCTTCCCTGCTGTTAGCTCTCCGCTTGCTTATCTGCTCTGGAGACAGAAGTCTCTGGTTGAATTGTGGCAAATTAATTATTGAACTTCATAGCCAGCTCCTGCCCACGCACACGACAATCACTCCCATTGACCGCCGAGGCGAGGCGGACTCCACCGTCACCGCAGGCCAACCGGGGAGAGAGTCAGTCCCACCCCTGGAGACGGGCTCCCAACTGCTGAGCCAAATTCCCTTCCTCTAGGAAGCCTTTCCCAACCCTTGTGTCCCTGATACCTGAGTGAAAGAGCGTCTTTATAACAACACCGGTTGCAGCAAATGCTTTCCTTATGAATCAGTAAATGGTGCTGGAGCCACAGAACTCACCAGCTTATTTCCGCTGAGCCATATAAGCCCCCGTGCCTGGCTCAGAGCAGATGTTTAATCGGGGTTGAATTGATGAAGGAACACAGATGAGTGTCCTCTCCAACTCAGTCCAAGCTACCGTGTAATCGTCCATATATACAAAATAACATCTGTAACTCATTTATTTAACCATCACTCATCGCACTTCCTCCCACGAAGTCTCGGAGGTCGGCACTGGTACCATCAACCTTGAATTTACAGATGAGGCACAGAGCGATAAGGAGGTTAAGTCACTTGCCCAAGACCTAATGGCAGCAAACCAGGATTCAAACCCAGGCAGAGTCCACACACCTACGTATCACGTCACGCTGCTTCCTGTGTGGACATCACCCTTACGTGTGGGTAACAGGAGACCTGGACGCCACCGCCCGCCTTAAGTTCTGGAACGTGATCGGTCCCGCTGACATTCTTTGCACAGTCCTCTCTGCTCCCCAGAAGGACGAATACGCTGACTTCTGTTTATTATTCCCTTTATTTTCGGTTTGACTACACGTGTATTGATCTCTAAAAACACGTTGCTTAGTTTTGCTTTTGAACTTCATCACGATGGTATTAGGTTCCATGCAGTCTGCAACTTCCCCGACCCTGAAGTGATGAACATATTTTCCTGTGTTTTCTTCTCCTCCACCATTTTTGTTTCTCTCTACTTCAACACTCCTGGGTATCATCCGTGCTATTTTAATTTATATTTCAGGATATACTTTTCACATTCCCCTCTTTATCCAGTACCATGGAAGGCTCTCTACAGTGAGGATCATAAAACGGGACCCAGGCTGCACAAAGGGTCTCTGGGCGCTTCTGGGCGGCCTGGGAACGGCCTTGGGCACACAGATCAGCATCTCCTGGGTGTTCCGTGACCTGTGGGGCAACATCCCAGGACTGCAAGGTGGTTAAGAATGAGCTTTGGAGCAAGCCTCTCCTAGGTTTGGATCCCCCTGTGTTATCAGTTACTGGCACAACTGTGTTACAGACGAACCACGGGAGCACTCAACGTCTTACAGCAAGAGGCCTTTATTCCCACATTTGCAGGCCTGCAGGTTGACTGTGGTTCTGCCAACCTGGGATGGATGCAACTGGGCGACGTGGCTTGAAGTTGCCTATTGGCTGAGCTTGGATCCCAGGCTATGAGTTGATATTAGTTTTCTATCATTGTGCTTAACAAACTACCCCAAAGCTTAGCAGCTTAGAAAAACAACGATTTCTTTCTTTCTTTCTCATGATTCCTCAGGTTGGCTGGGTAGATCTGCTGATCTCACCCGGGCTCACTCGTGTGGCTAGGGTCCCAGATGGCCTCACTCAGATGTCTGGCAGTTACTGCTGGCTCTCCATTGGGGAGCCCAGGTTCTCTTTCTCGGGGACTCTCAGTCTCTAATCTGGACCAACGTCTTCACAACATGGGGGGCTCAGGGTTCCCAAGAGGGAGTGTTCAATATGCAAGGTCTCCTAAGGGCTCCGCTCTGGAACCCACACACATCACTTTGGCCACATCCTATTGGTCAAAGCAAATCACGAGGTAGAGAGACATAGGAGACATAGGCTCCCCTCTTGATGTCACCAACGGCAACTTCACATCGTGAAGGGGGATGGACTCGGGGTGGCATGATTCATTGGTGGGGCAGGGCAGAGAGCGAGTTATTCACTCGATCTGCCCCAGGTGGGTTCAGATCCGCTCCACCTGTGTTTTTGCCAGAGCCAAGACTGAAGGGCCAGCAGAGACCTGGGACGTGCTCTTCTCGAGGTGGACCACAGGAGCCCAAAGCACCAGACCAGGAAGCCTCTGCTCCTGACCTGGGTGCTCACATTCCAGTGGCCAAAGCAAGTGACATGGCCAAGGCCAAGATCCCTGGTGCAGGGAGAGTGGGGAGAGGAAGAGGGTGCACGGAAACGGAGCAACCGTCAAGGCAATACTAGGACCTCTGTAACTTCCAGTGTTCAGCGCTGGCCCCCAAAGCACGGGTAACTCCTCCTTTGGAGGGTTAAGGCAGGGGTGACCCACTCGTCCCAGTTTGCCTGGGACTCTCCTGGTTTTAGCTCTGAAAGTCTCACATCGTGGAAACCCCCTCTGTCCTGGGCAAACCAGGATGGTTTAGGAACCCTATTTTGAGGACTAAACCTCCCAAAACCCCCAACCAGCTTTTATTATGACTAGCCCCGCTCTACAGAAGCAAAAGGCAACTTCTCAGCGGCCACACAGTCGGTGGGAGAATCTGTGTGTCCCTCGGACCCTTTCCAGCGGTTGCTGCCTACACCCCTGCCCAGCCCCTCCTCTCGCGAGGTCCTCTCTCTGTGGTCCTAGTAACAGGCCCCCTGGAGGAGAACGGCCGCCTTGTAAAGAGAGAAACGGAGGCCCAGAGAGGTTAAAGGGGGCAGCTGCTGACAAGAAACGTGGAACACCTGGGCCGGGCTGGAGCAGAGGGGGCACCCTGGAAACAGGGGCTGACCCACAGAAACAGAGGGTCTAGCCTATAAGCAGGGGGAGCTCCCCAAAGGCGGGCAGGCCGGCAGGGGTAGGGCTGGGCGGCCTCCACGTGGCCTGATCATCGGCCGGTATGGCTGGGAATGGCTGAACCCTGGGCGAGCTTCTCACCCTCCTGTAGCGTCAGGCCATCAGAAGAGAGCCCTGTGCTGGCTGCAAAGTACTTTGGTTAGTAACCTTGTAGGCAGCTCCAGAATCTCTGGCCTTATGGCGGGGCTTTGGTATTTTAATTTGCATATAAACTACTTGTGAATCTTGTTTAAAAAAAAAAAAAAAAACGAGGAGTTTTTGATTCTGTGGAGTGGAGGCCAAGACACTGCATTTCTTGGAGGAAACCAACACTGCTAGTCCGGACCACACTCGGATTACCAAGGCTCTATGTTACTGTCTGACCCTTTCTATTCTGGCGAGTGGATGCATACCCCAGAAAGGACATCATCAGTAGTTCAAGGTTCTGCAGTGATAACTTTCTCTTCGTTATCTCCATTATAATTTGAAAGCAGAAAATTTGTTTTGATTTTTTATTTCTCTGTAATCATTCCTCACTTGATTATTTTTTAATAAGTGCTTGCTCAGGGCTTCCCTGGTGGCGCAGTGGTTGAGAATCTGCCTGCCAATGCAGGGGACACGGGTTCGAGCCCTGGTCTGGGAAGATCCCACATGCCGCGGAGCAACTAGGCCCGTGAGCCACAACTACTGAGCCTGCACGTCTGGAGCCTGTGCTCCGCAACAAGAGAGGCCACGACAATGAGAGGCCCGTGCACCGCGATGAAGAGTGGCCCCCATTTGCTGTAACTAGAGAAAGTCCTCGCACAGAAACAAAGACCCAACACAGCCATAAATAAATAAATAAAAAATTTAAAAAATAATAATAAAATAAAAGCATCTCCTTCAATAAATAAATAAATACATAAATAAATAAATAAATAAATAAATGAATGAATGCATGCTTGCTCAGGTTTCACATGTACAAAATCTCCCTGAATCCTACTGAATGTATGACTCAAATTCTCAGAACTAGTTTTTTTGGTTACAATTATATTAATTTCACAGTGGAAAAAAAAAAAGAAAAGAAAAGAGCCCTGTGCTAATCCACCGAGAGCCGGATTCCAGTCCTGCCCCGGCCTCCCACTCACTCGTTGTGTGGCCCAGGGCAACTTGTCCCAGCCCCCTGGGTGGGTCTCAATTTCCCTGTTTATGAACCACCTTCCTGACTTCCCAGGCATCACTGGGCCCCTTAGAGCCAGGAGGTACCATGACAGGTCAGCCCAGGTGAGTCCCCAGATGGGGTGGTATGTTCTATTTTTCTTGAGGAACTGATAAAGAGGAGACCTGCTGTGATGGAAGAGTTGTTGGATTTGGAATCAGAACACACAGTTCTGGTCATGTGTCCTCCATTTAAAAGTCATCCTTCTTCTTGAAGTCACGGTTTTGCTTGAGTGTGAATCACAATTCTTGGCCGTGTCTTAGCTCAGCTGCTGTAACAAAATACCACAGAACAGGGGGCTTGAACAGCAGACATTTACGTTCTCCCAGTTCTGGAGGCTGCGAGTCTGACATCAGGGCACCAGCATGGTCAGATTCTGGCCTGAGCTCTCTTCCTGGCTTGCAGATGGCCACCTTCTCGCTGTGGGCTCACAGGGAGAAGAAAGGGAGATCTCTCTCTCTCTTCCTCTTATTATAAATTTATCAGATGTTATCAGGTGAGGACACCACCCTTATGATCTCACCTAACCTGAACTCCCTCCCTGAAAGCCCCACCTCCAAGCACAGTCACGCTGGGGGTTAGGGCTTCAATGTGAATTTTAGGGGGGTCCAATTCCACCCACGGCACCTTGCACTTGCACTGATCTTTGGGTCAAATTAAACGGACACGTGACCAAGCTCAGCCAACTTGAAGGTACACACCCGGGAGAGGGTCCCGGTACAGGGCTTCTGCTGGCACATCAGTCAAGTGCTGAGTGAACCAACGGGGACCAAATTGACGAGGATGGGGGACATGATACCACAGAGCACCCACAGTTTTCCCCAGCTCCCGCAGGGAGTCCCAACTCTGAGGTCTGGGATTGCCACTCCTGAATCCCTGTCCTGGATTCATTCCTCTTCCGAGGGCATTTGGAGGACAAATACTTTCCGATCGGAGTATCTTCCAAATACTCAACATCTGGAAGGACCTGTGACAAAGGCCCCCTTTGTGTGGCAGGGAAATGGGCTGGCGATAAAATACAGCACCAGATCCCGGAGAGCTGGGAATGGCAGGGGGGCAGAGAGGGTGAGGGAGTGAGCGAGGAGAATGGGCGTGAGAGCCAGGTCAGCAAGAGGTACGCCTAGGAGAGTAAGACAATAAATAATGGCCAGGGCTTGTCTAGCGCTTCCCGTGCACCAGGTGTTCTTCTAAGTACTTTCTGTTTTTAGCGCCTTATTTATATCAAAGAACACTGAAGAGGTGCTCACGGAGAGGGAAGAGGATGGATCTGAGAGCACGTGGGGAGGGATACTGAGAGACAGGTTGAAGGAAATAGAGGGAGGGTGCAGAGATGGAGGAGTTCACGCAACAAGGGAACATGTTTCACGTCTGGACAGGGCCAGGCAGAGGAACAAATGTTGCTGGAATGTTCAAAGGGGACAGCATCCCAACTCCATTTCTAGCCAGATGATTTCCTCGCTTCCTCAGAACCGTGTGCAGGTACACACAGGTACAGGTGTGCTTGCAGAAGCCTCGGTCCCTCTGTTCCAGCAGGCGGCCGCGCCTGCCTGTGTGTGCGTGTGTGCGTGCACACGTGCACCTGCGGGGGCTACGGTAACCTGGAGTAACAGAGCACGGGGTGCCGTGGCGCTTCCTACCCGCCCTGCAGCAACCCCACCTCCACCGCAGCGTGGTTCCAGCCCCGAGGCTGTCCCCAAACCTGACAGGAGCCCCCTCTGTGGAAAGTTCCTCAGAGACTGAAGGTCTGGGATGCCAAAATTCCTATCAAAAAGCCAGGCATGGGGCTTCCCTGGTGGCGCAGTGGTTGAGAATCTGCCTGCCAGTGCAGGGTACACGGGTTCGAGCCCTGGTCTGGGAAGATCCCACATGCCACGGAGCAACTAGGCCCTTGAGCCACAACTACTGAGCCTGCGCGTCTGGAGCCTGTGCTCCCAACAGGGGGGGCCGCAATAGTGAGAGGCCCGCGCACTGCGATGAAGAGTGGCCCCTGCTCGCCGCAACTAGAGAAAGCCCTCGCACAGAAACGAAGACCCAACACAGCCAAAAATAAATAAATTAATTAATTAATTAAAAAAAAAAAAAAAAAAAAGCCAGGCATGGAGAGCTATGAGGACACTGCTTTCCTAAAGTATCTGAAAATCAATTCAGCTTTTGCAGAATCTCAGAATTCTGGAGCTGGAATGAACCTCAGGAATCTGGTCACAAATGGGAAGGGGATGGATGACCCTGGTGACACTTGTTTAAAATGCAGATTCCCAGGCCCTGTCCTAGACCCACCCAATGAGCAGGGGTGGGAAGAGGGAATCTAGGAATTTGCATTTGGTAAACTCTACAGGTGATTTTTTTTTTTAAACTTTATTGAAGTATAGCTGATTTACAATGTTGTGTTAATTTCTGCTGTTACAGCAAAGTAACTCAGTTGTACATGTATGTACATTCTTTTTTGTATTCTTTTCTACTATGGTTTATCCCAGGACACTGAATATAGTTCCCTGTGCTCTACAGTAAGACCTGTTGTTTATCCATTCTCTATATACTAGTTATGCACCTGCTAGTCCCAAACTCCCACTCCTTCCTCTGGCAACCACAAGTCTGTTCTCTATATCTGTGAATCTGTTTCTGTTTCGTAGATATGTTCACTTGTGTCGTATTTTAGATTCCACATGTAAGCGATATCATATGATATTTGTCTTTCTCTGGCTTATTTCACTTAGTATGATAATCTCTAGGTCCGTCCATGCTGCTGCAAATGGTATGATTTCATTCTTTTTTATGGCTGAGTAGTATTCCACTGTGTGTGTGTATATATCTTCTTTATCCATTCATCTATCGATGGACATTTAGGTTGCTTCCATGTCTTGGCTGTTGTAAATAGTGCTTCTACAAACACTGGGGTGCATGTATCCTTTCAAATTAGAGTTTTGTCTGGGTATATGCCCAGGAGTGGGCTACAGGTGGTTTTTTAACGCACATTCAAATGCAAGAAGTCTTGGTGCAAATCATGACCCACCTTCCAGCAGAGCAGCACTGACTAATCTGAGACACACGCTGTTCATTCAGTTCTTGAACATCTCTAAGGCTGCACAGTTGTCAGCATTCAGAAAGTCTTTCCCAACTTTCTTTTTTTTATATCTAACCTGTATATTCTTCTTGAGCATGAACAAAGCGCTGGGTGAGCTCATTACATATCACCTTATTTAATATTCGTGACACGCCTCTGAGTTACATACAGGATGGAGGCAGTAAGAGAAGCAGAAGAGAACAAGAACAAGGGAGGTCACAGGAACAGGGGAAGAGAAGAGAAGACATTCCCTAGTCTCCTGGCTTTGGGGAAGCAACAAGCTGACTTCTTGGTGTGTCCCTGTCACTTTTACAACCAGAGTATGTCGAGCGGCATCAAAATTCAGAACTGTCACATTTGGAAAAAACAAATTCTACTTTTGTTTTGCCAGACTCCCTTGCAGCTAGGATTGGCCATATTACGTATTTCTCACCAGTGAGATGTTCCAGGAAGTCTGCTGAGTTGCAAACATTTGCTGTGTGTCAGTGGCTGCTTATATTATATTGTTCCGAGGTACACTGAAGAGGCAAAGGAATTGGAAGCACTGGTTTCCTCCAAAGGCAGAGTGTCAGGTGGGGTGGGGACAGCAGATACCTTGAAGGTCTGCACCAGGGGCTGCTACAGCACCCAGACCCCCAGAACATCCCCACACTGTGCAGTCACTTTCACCCCCAACCCAACAGGAGCCTGAGGATTTAGTTGCCAGAGAAACTGAACGAGAGAGAGTCCAGACATGGGCACTTCGGAGGGCAGGGGCAAAGCAGGGAGCAAAGACGGGGATATTGAAGGAATGTCCACCTGCCCCTTCACCAAGTCAGGTCTCCAAACGTTACTGCTCAACTTACATCCCCCTGACAAGACACATCTGGGCTCCTCTCTGGTAAAATTAATCATCCCAAGAGAAAAGACCCAACAATAATGATATTTGAGGGCCCTCAATGAAAAGTCTAGTTTTTCCCCAAATGCCTTCCATGGGGCTGACTAGCTTTCACATCCCATCCAATCTCACTCCTACATACAGAGCTTTCAATGAGACAAGCATCACCAGACATTGGGGGAAAGTTCCAAGTAGGACAGACAGAGACCAAAACAACAAAATGAGGTAGGGGTTAGGGGGAGAAGAAAGAAACCCGGGGGAGATGGAGGCAATGCAGGGAGCAGAAGAAACAGAAACATAACAAAAACCACTAACTCCTTTCGTTATTATCCTTGGAGAGATAGAAGAAAGTACTGCATCCCAGAAATAAGAACAAGAGACCCCAAGAAGAATTATTATGGCAATTTGAGCCCCTGGAAATTAAAAATGTGACAGCAGAAATTGAAGAGAAAAAATCAGCAGTAGAATTGGAATACAGTGTTAAGAGAACCAAGAGACAGAAAAAGACCGGGTAAATCCAGAGGAATAAGAATGAGGCTCAAGCCAGGGGTGCCAAGACCCAACAAAGAAAAATTCCAAGAGAGAAACAGAAAAAAATTAGGGGGAGAAAACTGGGAAATAAATAATATAAGAAAATGGACATGAGTTTCCAGGTTGTAAGGGGGTATCAAGGGCCCAGGACAAAGAATGAAAACAGACCCACACCAATATCCTGTATCGTAAAATTTCAGCTAATTAGGAATAAAAAGAAGACCTTCAAAGGAAGGAGGTAGGAGGGGAAGAAAGGAGACAGAGACATAGATCTCCCATACAAAGGACCAGGAATCCAAATAGCATCAAACTATTCAACAGCAACACAGGAGAGAAGGTCATGGCGTCTCGGCAGAGGGGAGGGGGAGAAATCATTTTCTTGCCTCTTCCGGCTTCTAGAGGCCACCTGTATTCCTTGGCTCACGGCCCCTTCCATCTTCAAAGCCTGCAATGACCAGTCCGTCCTTCTTACATCACATCACTCTGCCTGCCCTCCCCTCCTCCCTCTTCAGCTTATGAGGACCCGTGTGACTACACTGGACCCACAATCCAATGGAGAGGATCCAGAAGGATCTCCCCATCTCAAGATCAGCAGATCAGCAACCTTAATTCCATCTGCAACCTGGATTCACCCTAGCCTGTAACAGAAGATAGTCACAGGTTCTGGGGCTTAGGATGTAGACAGCTCTGTCTACCAAAAGGGGCATATTGCAGCTTTGTACAAAATCTGGGTCATTTTATTTAGGAAAAAGGGGAGAGGGGATGTAAGGCAGGCACACGCGAAGGATCACGGAGCAGAAAAGGTAAGAGGAGGCAGGGCCCCCCATGGCACCACGGAGCCACTGCTCCAATCCCAGACTGGACCTCTATCACATTTTAAATTACGAGAGAGAAACATACCCTCGTTTGGTGAAGCTTCCGTAGGGAGACTTTTGTTGAATGAAGCTCAATCTAAAGCTAAGGGAACTGTCACTTTCCAAGGTAAGAAGTCGACAGATAATGTCTAAAACCAAAACAGGGAGCGATGCGAGGACAAGCATGGTGTTGGGAAATATTAGGAGGTAAACAGCCAAAGAAACATCTACAGGGGAATGGAAAGAGATTCCCAGCTGAGGAAGAGGAGGGGAGAGCATCGCTGCATTTCTTTAAAAATGTCATCACACTGTTTGACTGATAACGCTTCATTTACCTGGTCCTTAATAAAAATAAGATTTTAATTTTAAAAACGATGAAAATGGTTTGGAGCACTATGGCAACAACCCAGAGGTGCAAGGAAAATACCTACCCAGGCTATGTTCCCTGGCTGGGGTGGGTCAGGCTGGAGGAGCCTCCTGGGAGACGGGAAATGGTCCCTGAGGGTGCCAACGGGGAGCACAGCCTCTGCTCAACAGGTAAGGAGGTCCAGTGCCCCCCTCCTCCCCATGCAGCTAAAAAGCGCAAGAGGTCAGGACAGGATCCAAAGTTTCCCATCATCCCTCACAACTTGCTGTTTTTAGGAGCCGCACTGCAAAGAGCGAACTAGGAGAAGAAAAGTCAGGGGCCGGTTTCCAGGGAGAGGAGAGTGACCACGGCCATTCCTCTCTGCACATCTGCTGCTCTAAGCCTGGCCCTGGGGAACAAAGCCAAGATCTTAATCACCCAGTGTCGCTCTGGCACGCTGAGCCTGTGATACACCTGTCTCCACCATCAGGCAAATGAGTGGGTTTGCAGGCAGGGGCCTGCCCCGCCAAACAATGCACCCCTTTGTCCCTGCCCAGAGCTCTCAGGATCCGCAAGGAGGCCAAATCCATCAGCGCCTGTCAGGGCCCTTGATGCACACAATACAAGTTATGAGCCACATTCTCCGGCAAAGCCCCAGGCTTCCAGCAGGCAGCTCGAGCTGACACGCAAAGTGTCAGTCAACCTTTGACAAGCCCAGGGTGGGGACCCGGGTAAGCTGTGGGGCGGGGCGGGGGGGGGGGGCGGACAGGGCACTAGCTCTCAGTCCCAGAAGCCAAGCAGGGCCAGAGAAGGTGTCCCTGGAACTCTGATGCATCCTTTCTAAAAACCAGCCCCGAGCAAGCTGCATTAAGAAAAATCGTCTTCCCGTGTGGGCAGAGGGCTTTCCCAGCTACTCGGGCACAGAGGATGGGCACATGTGCAGGGCACGTCCCCACCCCTGGCTCACGTGGCCAGCAGTTTAAGGTCCCAGAACCCTGCCTGGGAAGGCGGGAGGATGGAAGTATGAATTCCCGAATGAGATTCCCTACAAATGTGACACCAGACAGAAAGGTGTTTAACTCTGTCCTTTGTAGCCAGAGAGGTGGCAGGCGCTATAGAAGTTTGGGGGTTTTGTGTCCTAAGAGAACCCAGAAGTGGCCTCTGCGGACGCTGCCCAGGTTATGTGTGTATTTTGCGACAAGCTTTGCGAACCATCCCTGGCTGCCCTATTCTGTCCGGCCAGCCCCTCCTTTCCCACTCTCCATCCACGTGACCCCCAGTCACCGCGGCCAGGAATACACAAGTGCTTTCCTTGGGCAAACAACTGTTTCTTCACAGAATCCTAGGTTGGCCCCAGCAGTCAACACAGAGAGCAGGGACGGGAGAGGAGGGTGTGTCCCTCTGGGGTGGGGTCGCTGGCACCATCTGCCCAGGCCGTGTGTGCGAGTTCAGAGCTACGATTAGCGCCAACTCGGCCACACTCCCCGGACCCCATTCCCCGGGCTTCCCCCACAGGCTTCTTTACGGGAATGAAATGACATAATGAATGAGTTTTGAGAAAAGCACAAATTCCTTTAGCAATACAGGATATCTGAGCTGAATCATACTGGGTCATATTTTATTGTTTTTGACCCAAGGCCACTGCTCAACTTAAAGAGAAGGAGTAAGACATATACAATATTTAAAGTAAATTATATAATGTTCCATTGTGTATGTCTAAGAAAAAAACCTTTCCTTTTCAAGATACATACGGACCTGTTTATGCATAAAATGACACAATGTCTGAGCTTTTTTTGTTTGTTTGTTTAAAAATAATGAGGAAGGGCTTCCCTGGTGGCGCAGTGGTTGAGAATCTGCCTGCCAATGCAGGGGACACGGGTTCGAGCCCTGGTCCAGGAAGATCCCACATGCCGCGGAGCAACTAAGCCCGTGCGCCACAACTACTGAGCCTGCACCCTAGAGCCTGCGAGCCACAACTACTGAGCCCGCGTGCTGCAACTACTGAAGCCCGTGCGCCTAGAGCCCGTGCTCCGCAACAAGAGAAGACACCGCAATGAGAAGCCCGCGCACTGCAACGAAGAGTAGCCCCCGCTCACTCCAACTAGAGACCAAAAGCAGTCAAAAATAAATAAATAAATAAAATAAAAATTATTTTTTAAAAAAAGACAAACAACCAACACCCATACAAAAATAAATAAATAAATAATGAGGAAGACGGAGGTGAAGGGGGCCAAACTGGCCGAGGGGGGGATGGTTGTCGGAACTGGGTGGTGGATACATGGGGTTCAGGACACCCTTCTGTTTACTGGAGTGTAGGTTCAAAATTCTTCATAATAAAAAGGTGAACAAAAACAGACTTCAAAGAGAAAAAAAAATGAGTAAAGAATAAATCTGCCAGTGTAAGAACTTACATAGGCGTTGTAAGGCAACTCATCAGATCTGGCCTTGCTTTTACATTGTAGTGGCTAAAAGAGACGTGGTTTTGGTTTTTTTAACCAGACAGTATAAAGGTGACTAAGTCCCTGCTCATGTCGGACAATGAACCACTCCGCATTTTTGGTAGGACTCCAGAACAGCATCTAGTGACACTGACTCCCAAAATATGTCTGCTGTAGTACAGACTTATGTCACAGAGTAGAGATCGCGGGACTGAAGGCAGTTCCTAAACTCAGGATACACTGTGATCAAAGTTGTAGGGATGGTTTTAAAGAAGACGCCACACATGAGAATAGACTGGTGGTTGCCAAGGGGGCGGGGGTGGGGAGGGATGGACTGGGAGTTTGGGGTTGGCAGATGCAAACTAGTCTATAGAGAATGGTAAACGACAAGGTCCCTACTGCAGAGCACAGGGAAGTATATTCAATGTCCTGTGATAAACCATAACGGAAAAGAGTATGAAAAAGAATGTATATATAGGTATAACTGAATCACTGTGCTATACATCAGAAATTAAGAAAACATTGTAAATCAACTATACGTCAATGAAATAAATTTAAGGAAGAAAGGCAGAAAGGAAGGAAGGGAGGGAGAAAAATAAAGAAGATGTCACAAAGACTTACTGAGTAGAAGGAAGGGCAGATCGACTAGCTAGCATGAGTGGCAAAAATCACTCTTCATCACCTGGTCCTCCCAAGTAAAGCATCACAAACAGCCTGAAGGACATTGTCATTATTTCTGTAGGATTTTTGTGAGAGCAGCAGTTCCATTTTTAACTGGTACATTGCTCACGCTAATGGTATCTGCCGAATCTTTTCCTCTTGCTGTTTTTGTTCTTAGCGGACTGAGGTGACGATTAGAGAGGTAATATCAAAAATCACCAGTTAATGCCTGAATCATAACACCTTGACATCCGAATGCACAGGTGCTAGCTTTCCTTCTCATTGGCAAGTTCCTAACCTTCTCAACTTATTTAAGCATCTAACACCCTGAGCTGTCTTCATCCCTCTTTACACCTGCCAACAAAATCTAAATGAGGAATGGTATTGACCCATGCATGAGACACGGGAAACACAGGAAGTCAGTGACCGAGCAACACAGCATCAGGTGCTGATGGGTCATAACTCCAGGGGCCCAACGGTTGGGACCAGCCTCCCTGACCAGTAAAAGGAGGGAGGAAATGGATGTGCTGAGCTGACAGTGGAGGAACCTGGGTGTGGCAGAGAAGGGCGTGTTTCCGGGGGAGCCCTGTACCCTACTTGTTTGCTGCACTTTCCCAAACCACAAAGCCCTGCTAGGAGCTCCCCTGCCAAGGCTGGTCGCAATCTCCCGTGCTATCTGCATTGTCATCTCTCATGCAGATGCGCAGTCAGCGCCGTGGATGCTAAGGGCGCTCCCGTGGGGAATCTCGCCTTTTCCCAGAGCCAGGTTGTCTGGGCAACCCGGCCTAGAGCCGCACATATCTCCAGCGGTGGCGACGTTGCCAACTGCATCCCAGTTAACTTCCTTCTCTCCTTTCCTACCTGCCCTTCTCCGCCGGCCCTACCACAACCCTAACCTTAAGATGAGCCTAACCCATGCTCCCCTTTGCGTCCTGGCCTTTCACAACGAATATTCAGGATGACAGAGCCCCTTGAGGAAAAGATCTCACCCGGCTCTCCCTTTAACCTTGATGGCTGTGTCATCCAGCCAGAGGCTGTCACTGTGTCTGGCGCCTGGGTCCCCTGAGTGCTAGGAGAAGTGGCCCTCTGCCTGGTGGGGCTGTGAGGAGGAGGATGGGAAACTGGCATCCGAGTTTTTCTGGTTTGGAAAAAGAGGATTTTACTTTTCAGCACCTGCCAACCTGACAGGTTTGCCAAGAATTTTACATTTGCCAAGAGTTCTACATTAAATAAATACACACCTACATCACCTCCTCCCCCCAGGCAGGCATAACCTACTGGGTAAGGAAACAGCTCTTAGGAAGGAGGACCATATGGGTTCATGAACCTTTCTGGCTTCCACAACATAATCCATCCTCACCTCCGCCAGATGACCTGAAACATCTCCTTTGTGTTCAAGTTTGGGTTCCAAAGCAAGAAAGTTAAGGCTTGATTTTGACCTACAAGATTGTTGTTCTTTTTATCATACAAGTCTATTATACACATTTTGAATGTACAGCTATATATAAAAAAAAAAAATCCTTGGGAACTTCTAGGTCTATACGCTCTTATAGATCTGGTTACTGGACTCTGTTTTGGGGGTACTGTTGTCCTTTCCTTTTGCCTGCAAAGTGTAGCCAATGGCTGAGCCTTAGATAGCCATGGCCATGGAATTCATCGTGTTGGGAGCTGATTTGCAAAAGTTCCTAAATCTAACTAAAGGCAGTGACCAAAATGAAGACACCTCCACACTTAGTTTGTGCTAGCTCGCTATACAACAGCAGAGAACTAATACAACGACCCTCTCCTACCAAGTGACCAAATATGACCAATGTCTACGTGGAAGAAACCTGCAGATTCACGAACCGTTTACTTAAGAGCAGTCTTTTTTCTTTCAACCTGTGTTGTAGGCTTGCAGTACACGAACGCTTTCACGTTCCTTATAATTTCACACGTTCAGTTCAATCAGCATTTTCACTGAAAAAGCAGGAAGGGAGCAGGTTCCTGTTCAAGAAAACCTTTCATGAAGTATAAACCTAAGTACTAACCTTACATCAGTTCATTGTTCTTTTCCATGGGACACCCTCCAGGGTGTGGTAGTGACCAACGTAGTCTGCAGACCCCCGTGCATATTGAACTCTATCCCTAAAAGGCAAAGGTCCGAGAAGGGAGTACACCTGTCACACCCTTACCGCACATCTGGAAAGCTGAGACAAAATGGCTAAGTGCCTCTCCTCTCTTCACACGTTCCCCCACCCCACCGTCCCCGCCACCCTCCCGGCTTGTCCTGTATTTTCATTCTTCCCTGGCACATCCTGGGCTTCTTGGAGGTCATGGCTCCCGCATCAGTGGAGGGAGACGCTAGCCTGGCCTTAATCCCCAGGGCTGGGTCCTCACCAGCTCCAAAGAGCCTAGATCCATACCCTTCGCTGCTGATTGGAGAGAGGCCAGTGAGAGACATTAATTTTATGGCTCGTAGTTTGCCAGAGAATGGGGACTACGTCAGAAAAGATCCCACACAATTTCCAGTCTGATCTTCTAACTGCGGGTAGGATCATGGGGTGCAGGGATGCTGGGATACAGGTTCCAAGGTTTACCCTGAACAAAGAATCGTATGTGCCTGTCTTTGGGCCACATAATCCCATTGCCCTTTGAGCTCATCCATCCACTCACGTCTTCCATGTCTTGGAACAGAAGGCAGTAGCAAGTGCCCTAAGGATGCTGGGGGGCCCTGAGGCTGTGCAGCCCCATCAGAAGCTGCAGACCTCTCAGTGACAGCTCTTGGGGACAGACGGTGGCCATGTAAGGCCCCTTTGCGGTCAAGCCTCTGGCAGGGCCAGGGCACCGTCAAAAAGATGAGAACCAAAAGAGAAGAGGGTTGAATAGGTGCAGGGCCCGAGGTGGGTGCAGGGTCGCTGCTTCCCACAACTCCGGCAGCCCAGGTCCAGCCTCCCTCCTGCGTTCTGCTGGAGGGAAGGCAAGCCGTCCACTCGCCAGGAGGAAGAACTAAACCCGCCTGGAGGAACCTCCCTGCCTAGGAACACGCTGCAGGGCTGAGCTGTGTTAGAAAGATGGTCAAAACGTGAATTCACTACAGAGGCACAGTGAAGTTTCTGCTGACGCTTCGACGAAATCCCCTAGGACTGCAGGCCTCCCCGCCCTGCGGTCAAGCGGAGTAAATTTAAAGCACGCACGGGGACCAGAGGTGCACCTACCTTAAAGCCAGCGAAGCCTGAACTGCAGCGACGCTGGTTCACAGGCGCCCCTCCAAAGCTTTGTGCCTAATTTTGTGTTTTGTACTCGAGTACTGTTTTTCCTCAAATTACACAAACTCCAGATTCCCCCAAACCCGGGTCCATCATCAGAGGGGACAAGCTGGGAGTGACCAGCCGCAGTCGGCAGGAGCCCCGGGAAGCCAGGGGTCCCTTTGGTGGGGTGGACTGGCCTCGCGCGAGCCCAGCGGCGTTACAGGGGATGATGGTTACGTCCCTCCGCAGGCGGACGACGGAAGGAGGCGGTCCCAGGGCGCCGGGAACGCAGCGGGCTGCGTGCGTGCAAAGCCCCGCCCACCCCCGGGCCCGCCCCGCCCCGCCCCGCCCCGCCCCGCGGACCCGCCCCCGCCCCCAGCAGGTAAACAGCGCCGCGCCAGGGCCCCCGCGGGAGAGCCTCTGCGCCGCGCCCCGGGAACGCGCGGCCGGGCTGGGAGCGCACCTGCGGGCAGGCCAGTCGAGCCCAGGACAGTAGCCAGGCGGAGATGACCCGAGAGCTGGGGAACCCGCGCCTCTGGAAGACCCTGCCGCAGGGCCGACCCTGGGTGCTGTAAACACAGAAGATCGGTGCCTTTCGTTATGTGTAATCATACCTCAATTTAAAAGGAAAAAAAAAGAAGAACAGCCCCTGGGCTCCCATTTAGCCAACTTTCACGGAATCAACCAACTTTTACGGAAGGTGGAGGTGTGCAGGATGTTGCATCAAGAAAGCCCTGAGGAGGAGGGACGGGAAGTCCATTTGGGCATCCTCCGCGCAAAGCAGAAACGACTCTGCCGCTGCCCAGCACCACCTTGGCGAGTAAGACTCCTGGACCTCCCCGGCCTCACTGTTCAAGTGCGGTTATAATATAGAAGTCAAGGAGGACTCAAGATGACGAGGGCGGGAAGCACTCTGCCTGGCGCGCAGTCTAACCAATGGCCTTCTGGTCCCTCCGTCAGCACGGCAGGATGAGAATGTCCCCAAAGCAGATCCAGACGCTCATACCTTCCTCCACCTCCCCACGTCCCATACCAGTCCCCTGGGATGAGTCAAGGTGTCCATCAAAGGCAAAGCCTTGAGGGAATGAGATGTTTCTGCCATCAGACAGTCAGGGATCTGAGAGACAAGAGGCAGTCCTGGTAAGTGGTGCTAGCAGCTTTAAAAAAAGACAGTTTCCAAGTGACTGAGAGAGGAAAAACTGCTGAGCCTAGTTTACCGGTGGCTCTGCTGATATGCTGGCCCCATCTAGAAATGGACTGCTGTGGTGTTAGAGTTCCACTGAGGGTAGCAGGTGAAGAGAAGAACTCCCAGTGGGGAGAGTTCTAAGCACCCATTTCTACGTCCGCTTTGCCTGAAAGGAAAGATGATTTGATGCAAGAAGCTACACCAGTTTATGAACTGTGACAAATGGTCTGGCCACATGGTCAAGCACTGGAAAGAAGCAAGATTAGAGGTCTGGTGACAGAGACGTTTGGGGAGGCAGAGATGGCTGCGCCTCTCAGGAAGGGGCAAGTGTGGAAATAATTGTCCCTCGAGTGAAAGGTCACCCATAGTCTCCACTGTGGAGGAGACTCTTACTAATTAAGTGGCCAAGACTATCTACGAATGACAGTTTCTTTCCCCGGGGACATCGTTGCTTTCTCAACTGATTCAAGAATAAAAGTGGCCATGTTGCCAAAGATGGAACAATGCATGGATTCAACCACTTGGCTGTCCATCATCCGTCAGGCCTGGCCAATGAGTGCACATAGCATCGGTGATTGACCCCTGACCCCAGATACTGATGATACTCCAATGGTCCCACACACCGCTTGGTTGCAGACTGATTACTTTGGACCTCTTCCATTACGGAAGAGGCAGGCTCGTATGTCTGGATTTAGAATAGACTTCCTGTCCGTCCTATCACCGTGGCATCCTATAACATTAGTTCTGACCAAGGGATTCACTTTACAGTCAAACAGGGAAGGCAACAGGCAGATATCCTTAGAATTTGATCCCACCATCCAGAAGCAATCATCTTTTTTGAACTGAGACACGAATTATTAAAGATTTGGTTTTATGACTAGCTATGAGACAATATCTAATGAGGTTGAGATACTGTTGGCTAAGATGGGTGTTTGTTCAGAATGAGTATTCAATATGTGGTGTTATTTCTCCCATAGCCAGACTAGGCAAGTCTGGAAGAAGGGAGGGTGGGGATGGTGCCACCCCCATTTTACCAAATGACACTCTCTTCAACGTTGGGTTCCACCTGGTTAAGACTGTTTGAATCCAAGAAAGGAATGCTCCACCACTGGGCGGCTAGCCACTGGGGGAAAAGGGAATTCTGAAGTTTCCACTGCGTGAGGTACGGCTCTGTTATCTAAGCAGGGAGTTTTGTTTGTTTGTTTGTTTTTGTTTTTAAGACAAAATGGAGCAATCAAAGTATATGTAGATGTCGAACAGCAAAAGAGTGAGGCTGTCATAAACATATTTTTTTCTTCTTTTGGCTCTCCACCATCTGAACTCATTCCCCAAATTGGAAAATCCATTATTATGTGAGTCTTAATAAGAGGGCAAGACCGGTTAGTTCCTGGACACAGGATCTAAACTCTGCCAGCTAGATGATCCTGCCCTGCTCAGAACGCTGAATGTGAAGCCAGGACACAGAGAATCAGGGTCACTTTAGAGCTCTTTCCCATGGTGGTGATGGCAGCAGTCTGAGTAATGGTCCAGTTTGGAGGGACCACGGCATCCAAATCAAGCTGTTTTTGAGATGCGATTGGGCCATAGTCCCAGACCTCTAGTTTTCTTGGATCCAACCCATTTTCAAGCCCGATTTTCTATAGATCCCACGAGTTCCCTGATAACCTTCCATTAAATTCTTTGCCTAAGTAAGCTGGAGTTGGATGCTGTTGTCTGCAACCGTGAATCTAGCTAGCCCTTCTCATGTGAGCTCTTTCCTTTGCTTCCCCTGGTGTTGGGTAGGGTAGATATTAGGACTAGCTTTAGTTAGCTCTTATATGATCAACCCTGGAAAGAAGCAGCTTTGAGAAGGACTGGACGTAGCACAGGTCATCCACAACAATATCCCCTTTATTGGTATTAATCACAGTTATGAGGTCTTGTCCATCAGAAAGAAGTCTGCATTATGTAGAACGACATACAAAGACATAAAAATACCCATATGCCAACCACCCAACCAACGAATCTCCACCAGTCAAACCTCTGCATGTGTCTTCACTTTTGATCATCAGTGCTCCGGAAGAACGTACATAGATCTAGCGTAGGGTTATAGGGCATTCCCAGAACAGAGTATTCACCCTTGGCAGCAATGAGACATGTAAACGCAGGGCAGGCACTGGTAACACAGTGTCTGAATACCTGCCTCCTGGGCTGCCTGCCTTGTCAGCAGAGCCCACTCAAGGTCCCAAAGGCTCCTATAACCAGTGAGGACGGCAGGCCTTAGCTATGTTGGAAGCAGACAAGTTATGTCACCCCTGATGGAGCAGCTGTGTGTATAAGGGAGTAGTCTCGTTCAAGTCATTCTTTAGGGTCATTTTAGAATGATGACTTGACTCAAATTTACTTTAAAAGGGAAATGTAAAAAATACCTCTTCTTTTCCTACCCCTTTTCCTGTCTTATCCTGAGCTCTCTGGCCAAAATCCAGCAAAGCAGCTTAAGAGCTCTGGGTCAGGTTATAAGTTACCGAATAGTCAACAGAGAAGGACCCAGTGCAGATTCCAAATGTCTTTCGTTCACTTAAATGAGCTTAAGTGGCTCCCTCCGTAAGTAAATGAAGGGGTTGAGTTCTAGCAGTTTGCTGGTGTCCCCAAGTCTCTTAGAAAAATGAAGCCTATAAGCTTATCAAAACACATGTCTGGGGGACTTGGAAACCACGGCAAACCGGTTTGCTCTTGGAATCCAGAGAGAGCAGAGGTCTCCGATCAAAGCTCTACCCTGTCCTCTTTTCACAGGGCTCACTGTGTGTTCACAGTTGTCCTAATTCCCTTAACTTCAATAGTGTCAATCTTTGCCTTAAAAAAAGAGAAAGAGAGAAAGACTAGCTGATTTTCTTCCCTTTGTCTGTGTCTCGCCCCATGCAGCGCCCCCCCTTGGGGGAGGCAGAAGAAGGCATGTTCCTCCTTGGGCCTTGGGAAGTAGGTTGCTTTGTCCACGATGCTCCTGTTCCAGTCTTGATGGACAGAGGATCAACGGTAAAAGATCGGGAAGGACAGACAAGAGCTGTCCTGGCCATTCTGCTCTGAGTCACTAGGCAAAGATGCTTGGGAGACTTCTCTCTCGGTAGCTTGCTTCTGTAGGTGACCTTGAGGAGTTGCCATTGAGTCCAGTGAGGGAGACCAAAGGTACAAAAGCAGAGACTTCCCTGATCTGTAGGTCCTTGGTTTTCCCACCGAAGAAAGATTCCATGTAGTGGCCAAGCAAAAATCTGTAGTTCCGTGACTACCTGAAATTCCAAATAAAACCACTATCTCCCTTAAAAGAAAACTAAAAATTGTCATAATCAGAGTCAATCAGGATAATGAGACAAAAAGGAGGGAAAGGAAAAACGTTTTGATGTGAAGAAAGAGGCTGTGGTCCTGAAGAAGCCAATCCCGGCCGTTTCCTCGTGCTGCCTTTCCCGGGGTCCGAGGCACTTCAGCAACTAGCCCAGACCAACGTCCAACGACATCATCACCACAAAACCCAGGATGGAGGCCCAGGACGCCAGTTTCCCGTTACCACTAGGAGGGAAGGAAAGGAAGAAAAGGAAGACCTTGATGCACTGCGGGACCGCGTCCAGGCTGAAAGCATCCTCCGCAATGTCCAATTCCAAGAGAAATATGCTACTACTATTAATAATAGTCATAATAATATTGACTTGGGATTAACAGATACACTACTATTTATAAAATAGATAAACAACAAGGACCTACTATATAGCACAGCGAACTATATTCAGTATCTTGTAATAACCTATAATGGAAAAGAATCTGAAAAAGAATATCTATCTATCTATCCATATATATATATATATATATATATATATGTATGTATAACTGAATCACTTTCCTGTACACGTGAAACTAACACAACATTGTAAATTAACCATACTTCAATAAATAATAATAATAAGTATCATTTATTGGGGCTTACTATATATATGCCAGGCAAACTGAGTAACTCATGTAATACCAAAGGATAAACACATGAAATCAGTACTATTATTATCCCCATTTTACTGTGGGGAAACTGAGGCATAGAGAAGTAAGTAACTTACTCAAGGTCACCTATCATGGCTCTGCAATCCATGCTTGAATAATAAAAAGCAGCAATGATTTCCTGAAGATATTATGTAATCTGACCTTGAATACTAGCCTCAAAATCATTCTTCTATAAAAACCAAAACGAAACAAAGAGAGGAATCCTCCATCCCCAACACTTGGCCTATAGCTAGACAATGAGAACCTGAATGAATAGCTGTGGTCAACATTTAAGAGCTCACTTCTCCCTCATTCCAGCCCCAGATAAATCTAAAGAGAGAGAGAGAGAATATATGAAAATAATAGTCTGTTTCATTGGGGGTGGAGGGCAGGGCATGTATGCCACTGCCTAGTATCACCTGGTCTGACTCTCCACCCGCCTGCCCATTATTCCTCTTTTAGTTTCAAAGAACGCAGTTGGGGAGGGGGTGAGGATGATCTTGGGAAGGGGCTGGAAGGCGTGGGAGTAAAGAAAAGAGTAGCAAATAAAGACAGGGCAGATCCAGAGGTGGGGGCCAGCCGGGCTGGGACAGAGACAAGGACAGGTGAGGGAGGGGAAGCTCTCCCACCTGATGTGGGCTTCGGGGATGATGTCATCCATGATCACATAGACCATGGCGCCGGCAGCAAAGGCCAGAGCATAGGGCAGGATGGGCTCCGCCAGCACCACGGCAAAGGCACCAAAGACCCCGGCCAGAGGCTCCACCATGCCGCTGAGCTGCCCGTACCTAAGGAGAGAACAGAGACACGTCCCACCGCGGGGAGGGTCAAGCAGACACAGGCATGCTCAGACTGCTGACTCAGTTCTAGAAAACCATGCATTGTCTTCCACATCGGATTGGCATGACAGTGCCAAAGCACTTCGCTGTTTTTTGTTTGTTTGTTTTTACACCACCTCTGTCTCCTTTCCCAACTCCCTATTACAGAGTTACAGGAGACACCCCTCCCAGGTTTATTTTAGAGTTTTAAGTTTCCCACATTGTCCTTTTAAAATAATGACATTACTGAGATATAATTCACATACCAAATGGCGCACCCATTTAATGTGTACAGTTCAGTGGTTTTTAGTATATTCACAAGGTTGCAACCATTTCACCACCATCTAATTCCAGAACATTTTCATTATCCCGAGAAAGAAACCCCACACCCACTAGCAGCCACTCCCCATTCCTCCCTCCCACCAGCCCCTGGCAACCACTAATCTGCTTTTTGTCTCCAGGGACTTGCCTATTCTGGACATTTCCTATAAACGGAGTCATACAATAGGTGATCCTTTTTACTGGCTTCTTTCACTTAGCATCCTGTTTTCTAGGTGCATCCACGTTGTAAAAAGTTATCAGGACTTCATTCCTTTGATGATTGCATAATATCCCACTGTGTGGATACACCACATGTTATATACCCATTCACTGGCTGACGGCTACATGGTCTTCTGAAGGATAGGACACTTGACGAGGAGTGGTATGGACATTTCCCAAGGACGGCTGTGCCTGGTATCTTTGGGGGTTCCGGCCACAACGGCACCCCTTCTGAAGGAGCTGTACCCACCTACCTCCGCCGACAAGGTGGACCTACCTAGCCATGTATGTAGTGAGGACCTGTCCCCACTGCCCTCCATCTTGGATTAAGGTGAGATTTCTCCTTTCAAAAACTCCCTTTATTTGAGCTAGTGAGAGTGGGTTTCTATAGGATGAAATCACATGAGCCCTGATTAAAACAGCAGCCCACGTGAGCCCTGAGAATTCAGTGCCAGGAGGTAAGCCAGTACCTGAACCCCACAGCTAAGCCCTACCGCCAAGAGACTCCTGTACAGGCTGAACACCAATACACGAGGTGTTGGGACATCTTTCCCACTGTTCCTTGCTGTGGGCACTTGGCGAGATATTACTGGCTCCGAGCCTCAGTCCGTTCATCTGTAAAATGGGGGTGAGAGACAACTTCCCCTCCATTCCTCCCCAGATGACAGGATAGGACTGTGGACTCCCACCTCCCCCCGCTTCTTCCCGGCCAGGAGCAGACGGTGGGCACGGGGGAGACACTGTTTGGACCGTAGCATCCTCCAAGGGGCCACCGCTTCCTGGCTCCGTGCTCGCACGCATGGGCCTGCAGACTCTGCAGCTCTTGAGTGTGTCCAGTTAAACAAACACTTTAATCTCAGGGTCTGGACACTGACCACAGATACCCCCCCCTTCCCTCCCCTCCTCGCCCCTGGAGTTTCTCCTGTATGAGATGGCAGTCACGGCTTCCGGGCTCACGGAACTCACATTTGAAAAAAATTTCTAGGGCCATCTTGCTCTGCCCTTCCCCCGAAACCTCTATTCCGTAGTCTCCAGCAACGGAGAAAGAGATGACACAGGATGGAACTAAAATGATTTAAGTATATGCAAGAACCTGTAAGTCACAAGGCCCTATAAAATGGAAGGCGTTTCTTAATTGTTGTTATGAGCGGTCCTTGCGTGCTCTCAGCGTACATTCTAGAGCGGCGGCTCCTTCCATAAAGAGGGGTTCTGAGGCTCAGAGTCCTGAGCTGAGGGGCAGAAGAGACTGCAGCCTCGGCCTCACCACTTGATGAGCTGGCTGGTGACACTCCGGGCCATGATCCCCTCCTCTGAAACCTGGGGCCTTACCTGACAGGTCACTGAAAAGGTAAAATTAGGGAACAGACTGGAAAGCCCGCTGGGGGCTATGAAAACACGAAGCGTTGAGTACCACAGGCATCACCTTCCCAGATGCTGTTGACATAATCCTGGTCTTCGCTGTGACAAGGGTCACGACAGGAGCTAATGGGATGACTCTTGAGGACAGGCTGTGGTGAGCGCGTCTCCTTAGGGCATGGGACAGGGAGAGTGGACACAAGGTCTGCCTTGGTTCTCCCCACCCGAGAGAGAGAAAACCCCCCAGAGTGGGCGTGTCTATCCCTGGAGGGGTTTTGAAAATAGGAAACACGGCCATTGGGGGCTGAAGGTCAAGAGATGAGTTTCTGGAGGTTTCTCCCAGCTTTGGGGGTGCAGCATTCAACCAGGTTGTTGGTGTTTCCAGAAGCTCTGGATTCACTTCCGGGCCAGAAGAGGCTGCTCTTGCCCGCAGGAGGACTGCTCTGAGCTCCACATCGGACCCGACCCTGGCCTCCGACAGTGGGCGTCTGGAGCACTTACCAGAAGGCTCTCCAGGTGGAGAATCCAGCCCCTCGCAGCGGGAGGCTGACCGCGAGGCCCTCCGGGAAATTCTGGATCCCAATTCCAATGGCTAAATTCCTGAAAGACCAAGAAGGCACGTGAAGGCGGATGTCCAGAATGGAGCACCCACACAGACGGGGGCCCTGGCCTCTGCCCAATGCCCTCCTATGGTATTATAGAGGCCCCAGCGGATCCCTGTGACAGGGGAGGGAAGGGGAAAGCTTAGGGCATGCGTGCAGGTGGAGAACACGAGGAGGAGGGGGACACGGGTCCTCCCCGCTTCACGCTGTCCTTGGTCCCTGGAGATGCTCCATGTTTCTGGACCTTACAGCACGGCGGGGAGCACGCTGGTTGGGTGTTAGGAGAACCCGAGTTCTGCCACTTAGCTGCACGACTCTGCACAAATCGTTGAACTTCCACACCTCGGATCTTTGTATGTAACGTGCAAGGGGTCACGTGGGGACACTAACTTCAGCCATGAAGGATTGCTGTCACCCAATGACCTGATTTCATGCCTATCAAGTCCCGAGCACATATGAGGTGTTCGGCACTTTGGGGGTTCCATTCCCTTACGGCATAGAGATGGAGAGATCACATGTTGTCCAGAAGCAACTTCAGAAACGGGACAAGGAAGAATGGATGCAGACCCCGATGGGGACCCAGATGTGGGTCTGGGCTGGGCTTCCCCACGGGCGCTCTGCGTGCTGCTCTGGCACTGGCACTGCGCTTCTTGGGGCCCCCGGGGAGCTCACGGTGACCCTCTGCCCTCCTGCCTCTGCAGGACACATAGGGGCTGGGCTCTGCGAATTGGTCACTTGGTCAGAGCCAAGCCTTGAGAGCCTGCTTTGCACACAAACCAGGTATTGGAGTACAAGGGAAGGAGAAACAGAAAGAGACGGGGACAAAAGCGATACGTGACCCCCCAGGGAGGTCCCCAGGCACGCACATAAATTAAGAACCCTCATTCCCCATGCAGCAAACTACCATGACTAAACTGCATGTCCATTGGCAGAGGAAGGAAAGGCAAGATGGGAAGGAAACAGGGTCAGTCTGAAGGCAACAGGAAGGCAGTTTTAGGGTATCTCCCCAGACGAGATTCTACCTTGGCTGGACAGGTCCACGAGGACTCACCTGGTCACTAAGGATCTCAAGGGCATGAGATGTGGGTGCCGCTTGGCAAGCAATGCTGGGATGTGGCCTGAGGGAGTTGTGGATGGATTGGATAGAAAAGGGAAGCTCCACTGTCACTTGGCTTTCCGGTCAATTTGCTCACGTCCGTCTACCTTGCTGCCAACAGGAATCCACCCATCAGCTCTGGACAGCGGCCAGGGAGTGCTGTCGACCAGCAGCCGGCTCTACCCTGTCCTCCTTGCCCACTCACCCACCCCAAGATCCTGGGACAGGGACACACTTCCATTAGGCCACAGCCTCCTGTTCTACCTCCAGCAGAGAATACCTACGATAATCCCCAGTGTTTAATATTTCATATCCTTTTTGTTTGAGGGCCTGAAACTCAGCCTGTGTTTTCTTTTATTCCCCCAACTCACGCATGCATCCTTCATACGGGACTCATAGCTCCAGACATCTTGGGAGGAGGGAGCCTCCACCCGGGAGCTGCCAGGTCAAGGAGACTCTTAGGAAGATCCTGACCCTTCCAGAGTCTTGGACTTACATTTATCTTGCATGGGCTTCCTTTAATCAACTCTCATCCTGTCCCCTCTGGACAACTTCATGGTGTTTCCCCTCAGCATCCCCCCACCAGCGCATCAAAGTGACAATGAGCCTCTGAAAAATTATTATTAGTCTTTTGATAAAGGAACTGTTCTGGTGGCTTAGGGCTGCCAGGGTCATTGAGCGTGTCCCCCCAAAGCCAGGCAAAACTCTTCATAAGATGAAGTGGGCAGACAGGAAGACACCCCGCCTGGCATGTCCACAAAGGGCCCCTGGCGGTACCGCTCAGTGGGCGCTGACCTCCCCTGCAAGGTTACTGGCATCCTTGCCTACGTTACCTAAGGCAGCTCTCTCCTTTTACTTCTTAGAGAGGGAGGGGTTCAGACATGCTCTGACCTCATCCCAGGAGCCAGAGGACAGCAAACAGGGCCAGTAAGTAAATATTTTAGGCTTTGAGGGCCATCGGGTCTCTGTTGCAACTATTGAACTCTGTCACTGCAGTGGGAGAGCAGCCAATATGTAAAGAAAAGTGCATGGCTGAGTTCCAATAAAACTTTATTTATAAAAGCAGCTCGGGGGCCGGATTAGGCCCACGGGCTGCAGAGTTGGCAGACTCCTGCCCTAATGCCTGAGGGGTACAGAGAGATCCGACAAGACGGAACCACAACCCTGGGCCATGAGCCCCCCACACCGCCCCAAGGTCCTCGCCGCCCGGCACACAGTAGTTAAAGTTTGGGCTCTGCAGTTCGTCTTCTTGTGTTCGACTCCTGGGCCCACGATATGTTGGCTGTGCTACCTTCCATTCCCCCTGCCGTGAAATTCAAAGAACAATACAACCCCCCGGCATCCCAGGGTTGCCAGGATGATGACCTTGGACGGGCCCTCTAAAGCCCTCGGCACACAGGAGCTGGCGTGTCCTGAGGGCCTAATCAAAGTCTATTGTGGGGTGGAGGTGAGCATTATCACTAAGGTCCCAGTGTGAGCTGATGACAGGAGGGGTGACAGAGAATGGGACTGACTGTAGGACAGTCAGGGTCAACAAGAGGACTGACTCAGCTTCAGGAAGCAGAGCTGGGCCAGGGTGAGGCTGAACCCTTTCCAGCTGGGAGGTCTTCCCAAGAACTCACAGGTCCCATTTCCGAGACAGGCTCAGAGTACTTGCCGCCCTGGGTCAAGACTCATGCCCTTGCCAAGTCCTGCGTCAGACAGATCTGACTTTGGCCCACCTGTGCTTACATCCCCACCAGCACTCGTTCATTTGTTCTTGTTGACACTTCTGTGAGACATTTACACCCCTGTAAGGTTGGACAGGCCAAGCGTACCTCCTTGGAGAGCCGCTGTGAACATGGAGGTCTTTCTGATACCGTGCTCCTGCCTGCTGGTCAGTCTGTTTGCGGGGCACAGAAACTCCCAGGAGCCCCAGACTCATGATTCCCCTGGGTGGGCATCCTTCCCCTGGTCACCTCCAGGGTCCATCCCCGCTGAGACCCAGGAAGTGCCCAGAGATGGATCCTCCCCTTGACACAGAAGGGACATGAGCTGCTGGGAGGGCTTACGGGGCACTTTGATGAGCTTGGACTTGACTGTCCTGCTGCCTTTCTGAGTATGGACATCCGCAGTGGATGACGAGCCTAGAGGGTCGCCTCTGGGTGACCCTTGAGATTTTGTCCGAGGCAGAAGTACCTCTGCCAGGTGAGGGCTGGGAGTGAACCTTGGCCCACACCTTCTCCACAGCAGCCCAGATCTGCCCCAATTTCACAGGAGACAACGAGAGTAGGAGAAATTAGACAGGGTCCAGAGAGAAATCTGGCTTGTGATTTTTAGGCAAAAGCTGCTGTTCTGCTCCTTTGCTTTCTAAACAGTCTTGTGTGCAAGGCGGTGAGCCCTGCTGGCCAGCTAGGATTCCCCCCTTTCTGAGTCCCTAGCCATCACTCCCCAGCCAGTCTAAAGGGCAGGGTAAAAGGGTCAAGAGTGTCCTTTCTTGCCTCAAAAGGCCCGAGGACAAACACCTCTGTTGTCAGGGGCGGGGGGATGAGAGCCGGCCTCGGGGGGTGGGGCTGGGGGCTGGTTTGGGGATCAGAGTCAAGGGTCTCGCCTCTTCTCACCTCCTGGGTCCCGGGTCTAGGAATCCAAACCCAGCTTTGGGTCACTTTGTCCAGCCTTGCTCAAGTTACAGGACCCTGACAAGCATGCTCCCACCAGCCCTGGGCAGGAATACAGCCTCTTCTAGAGGCTTCTGCTGTCACTTTCATAGCCCAAGCTGACCCTGAGCTCCTATTCCAGGAGTGGGGAACATCTGAAATATATTTCTGGTGATGGAGTGAACCTTAAGGGCAAATCCTTGCCAATAGTTCATTAGCCCCTGCCCTGCCTTCTTGGACCGACCCTCACAGCGGGGTCTTTTTCCTCCAAACCTTTTCACTATCCCCTCACTGCTCCCCAGATGGTTGAGTGAATACAACCAGCTCCTTGACCTTTTGCAAAGGTCCAAGGTTTCTTTCAACGAGGAAGGTCAAGGTGTCTGTCCAGGCCTTACATCCCTCGTCTGACAGCACTTTGCAGCTGGCTCGCTGTGCAAGGCCACCGCCTGTCCCCTGTGCCCACAGGCAGGCGCACGACTCACCCCAGACCTAACCGGGGAGGGAGCTGCCGCCCCATGTCGCCAGTGAGTCGGAGGTGGGGTCCCCCGTTCGAAGTCCTTGCCATGACTCAGGAGTGACTGCAGCCATCCGCTGGGCGGGCTCTGGAACCTCCTTGCATCCCGCCCGGGAGCCGCCATCCTGATAAGCAGCACAGAAACCCCATTCTTCTACGCCTGGTGAGCCGCATTCCCTAGGCCCTGCCCCGGCTCTGGCACGGGGCTGCCAGCCCAGCCAGGCACCACACCCTCGGGATCCTGCCAACCTTTCTCAGCAGGGCGCCGCCTCGCTGGGCGACCGTGGAATCTCTCCTGAGTGCACCTGGGCTCCTGCAGCCCAGAGCAAGGGCTGGACTGCAGCTTCTCTGCCCTTCCCGCCTTCGTATACGTCCCTTCTTAACGTGGCTGTCCTCTGCACACACACACCGGTGCATCATGTTCCCTTGGCCTCTGTGTGCTGTGCGGCTGTAGGGGTGACCCCATGGAAGGGCTCAGTCCCCTCCACACCCTCTACTCTGCTCTTCCACTTGCATCAGCCCAGGAAATCGAATGAAACCCCCTGGGTATTCTGATAAGCTGTGGCGTCAGCAGCGGGTCTGCAGGTTTCAGGAACGTGATGACCACGTCGAGGACCACTGGCCTAAGAAGTTATCAAAGGGGATGAGGATGAGGATGGCGGCCACGCCCACCTCCAGCTCAGGAGCCCCCACCCTGCTACCTGACACCCAACAAAGGAGTATGCCAGGGCCGGCCCCTGCTGGGAGCCGAGGACACCAGCGGCCACTTGTGACTGAGTCAGGCGGCCTGCAGACTAGGTCGGGGCGCTGGAGGGGATCCTGGGAAACCGCAGGAGCATCAAAGTGGAGGGTCACTGGGGACACAGGACATTTCAACAAAAGTGATAGGGGATAATGGCCACCGTGTGTCCAGGTGAGAAGCAGCAGCAGTGAAGCCGGGGCTCAGGGTGGCAGGGCTGGTCCCTCGGAAGCCCGAGCTCAGAGCTGACTTAGGAGCAGTGGGGGCCATGACTGGCTGGCAGGGGTGGGCGTGCAGCCTCCACGGGCACTGGGCGCGGAGGCTGCTCCAGGCGCGCTCACTCCCTCCTGCAGCCCCCCTGTACTCCCCCCGTGGCCTCCACACCTACGGACACCCTGCCGCTGCCGGCCTCCCCAGGGCATGGGGCTTGCTGGGCTCTCCCCTCCATCCTTTACACTTGGGAAGGGAAAGCCCAAATGAGAGGCTTCTTTTCCAGGATGGGCTATGAAGATTCCAAGCAGGATTCAAAAGCAACAGGAACAAAGACGCAGACGTAGAGAATGCACTGAGGACACGGGGAGGGGGAAGGAGAAGCTGGGACAAAGTGAGAGAGTGGCATGGACATATATACACTACCAAATGTAAAATAGATAGCTAGTGGGAAGCAGCCGCATAGCACAGGGAGATCAGCTCGGTGCTTTGTGACCACCTAGAGGGGTGGGAGAGAGACCCAAGAGGGAGGGGATATGGGGATATATGTATGCATATAGCTGATTCACTCTGTTATACAGCAGAAACTAACACACCATTGTAAAGCAATTATACTCCAATAAAGATGTTAAAAAAAAAAAAAAAAAGCGCAACAGGAAAAGCCCAAACCCTGGCCCTTCGGAAGACTCGAGGCCCCTGCCTTCTGTGTTTTGTTCTTCCAGGCAGGGGCACAAAGGCACCATGACCAGTCTGGACCTCAGCGAGTCAGCGGCAGGGAGAGGGAAGCGGGAATGAAGGGTTCTTTAAGGAAGAAACCACAGGCTGTCCCTGACAGGGTCCCTGCCCTTTGGTGACAAGTCAAGCTCCACGGTGACCTGTTCCCCGGGACTTAAGGGAGCAACGAGGGAGGGAATCCTGCGAGGAGGGCCGGGAAAGGCCGGGAAAGGCTTGTCTATGGGAGAACGGGGCCGGGAAAGGCTTGTCTATGGGAGAACGGGGCCGGGAAAGGCTTGGCTATGGGAGAACGGGGCCGGGAAAGGCTTGGCTATGGGAGAACGGGGCCGGGAAAGGCTTGGCTATGGGAGAACGGGGCCGGGGCCGGGGGGGGGAGAGGGGGGGAGAGCAAGTGGAGGGAAAAGAGGGGAAGGAGGAGGGAGGGTTAAGGGCAGGGTGTCATGGGGCAGTGGTGGGGGGTGATGGCTCCTGGGGGCTGGGCTGCACGTGCAGGCGCTCCGGGTAGGTGAGCCCAGGGTCTGTCCAGAAGGGTTACCTCTGCAGGGGAGCTGGATTTGGCTTGGACTGTTCACACTTCTCTTTTCCTCTCCCTTAAGAACCTGAATTTTCTAGGAAGGGCAGACCCAGTCCAGCTGTTTTTAAAGTTCATTTCCTAGGAGATTTTTTTTTTTTTTTTTCACATGCCAAGATGGAAGAGAGAATGGCGGGAAGGAAGAAGACAAAACCTCTCTCCTCCCCTGACCTGGGGGAGGACGTGAGCAGCCACGGCTTCCCTAACCTCAGAGCCCCCCTGTCCGCAGCGTAAGCAAACACGTAAAAGTCACAACTCCCCGACTGCAGTCTGAGTTTTGTGATGGTAACTGGGGTGCCCAACTGCCCCGGTTTCCTGGGACACTGGACGTTCGGTGCTGAAACGGGGGCTGTCCGGGGCCAACTGGGATGAGGTTGGTCATCCTTGGAAGCACCCAGAAGCCTGGTGGGTGGCAGAGGCAAACTTGGGTGAGAATTTTAATTTGCCGCAGAGGATGTGCACACAATCTTGGAAGCTGAGATGTTGTTTTGTTGTTGTTGTCGTTTTTCACTATCCAACGCTGCTGATGGTCTAACGCAAGTTCCAACTGCTCCTGGACCCGTCAGATACATCTCCCTCCAGCCCTCACCAGCCCCAGGAGCGTCAGGTCGGTCCACAATGAGTGTGGCCCTCTGTCTCCAGCCCAGCCCCGAGCTGGCCGGGCACGGCAGGGGCAGGAGAGGTGGCCTCCCTGCAGTGACAAGCGGCAGGCACTTTGCTCTCCGTCTGGGGTAGGGACACAAGCGGACTGGTCAGCCTGCTTGGGGCTAGAAGGCAGCTGGAAACCCTGGGGCTGGGGGGACCTGGAGGGGGCAGGGAAGGCACGGGGCTCACCCCCAGGTACTGACTCTCTGCAGACAGAGTGGACTGGGCCCATGGGGGCTGCCAAGGAGGCGCAGGCAGGGCAGTGGGTGCCCACGCCCCAGTCTGGATGCAAGGGCGGAAGCCAGAGCCCCAAGGTGCCCCTCCACTGCCTCTCGTATTCCTTGCTCTCCCAGCCCGCGGGGGCAGATGGCCAGGGCCTCTGAGGTGCAATGCTGGTCCTCCAGGCTGCCAGCTTGGGCGGGGTGGTGCTACCCACCCTCACCTTCAGATACCAGTCATCCCAAGAGGTGGGCGACAGGAAGGAAGGCCGTCCCAGTGGGCAGGTGCTTCTGCTTCTTCTTAGAGGCCTGACCCCCTTTCCCTCCAGGGGCTGCCTTCCCAGCTCCAGCTCCACCTCAGAGTTAAAAGTCACCCAGGCTGCGGGGCCTTCCGAGTCCCCTTGTTCAACACCTTCTTTGTTAGTAGAAAACAAAAGCACAGAGAAGTTCAAGGTCTCTGCAGGCAGTGTGACTTGCCCGCATCCCCAGGTGCACCACTGTGACCCGCTGCGTCGCGTTGGCTTTTACTTTGTAAATCGGGCATAAACTGCCCCATTTTCAGGGCTCTTCTGAGGGTGGGGGATAGTCTCTGTGAAGTGCCGGGCACAGCTCACAGCCCAGAGTGGACGCTCCTTAAATGGCAGCTTGCGTGAAAACTGCCCGAGGCTCCTGAATGAGCCGGACACTCAGGCCCCTCGGTCCCCGCAGCCTGGTGGCCTTTCCGACCTCACACGAATTTCACCTCCAGCTCATGCTCCTAACCCTTCCAGATTCTGTGACCTCCGGGTCCGAACCAAGGCTGGCAATAGCAGCTGGCGGCCAGTGGGGACCCTCTTCTCAGGAGTGACCCCAGAATCCAGCACTGAGCCCCAGCCATGTGTGAGAGCTCACGCGGCACACGAAGATGTTCGGAAGGGCCGCCATCTTCAAGGGGTTTACAACCTAATAGCGGGTGAAGAAACCCACCTACAAATGCCTACAGGACAGCATAGAGCTTGCCAAAGGCCATAAGAGAAGCACAGAGCCTACAGGGAGGAAGGTGATCCGGGAATCCTTCCTGGAGAAGGTGGCACTCAGGATGGACTTTGAAGGGTGGGGAGCCTTTCGATAGCTAGAGAGAGATGGGGAGATGCTTCTGCTACAGGAAGAAGCGACGATGGAAGCAACAGTGTGAGATGCTAGGGCAGGGCAGCCCAGGCCTGCCCTTCTCTCCTCTTCCCCCATTTAAAGCCAACGCACAAACAAGAGCAGAAAATGCTTTGGAGTCAAAGCCTGACTCTCCTTGGCATCATCTTCTAAGAATCTTTCCTGTGCACAGCTGAGTCTGCCAGCTTTTCAGGACAAGTGCTAAATGCCCCAGCTCCACCCCAGGGGTCTTCGCAAGGCCAAGTATGAGGTTGCATCCCAGGAGTCTACATCCATCTTTGGAGACCGACCCCTGTGCTGAATGAGACCCTTGAAATCCATGCCTTAGCCGTCTCCACTCAAGCCTTTCACTTAAGAATGTCTCCAGGGGACTTCCCTGGCGGCCCAGCGGTTAAGACCCCGTGCTTCCACTGCAGGGGGCGTGGGTTTGATCCCTGGTCGGGGAACTAAGATGCCGCACAGCCAAAAAAAAAAAAAAAAAAAAACAAGAATATATGTCTCGGGCCTTGAGCTTGGGGAAAGCTTTCAGCAAGGGTCGGAAGCAGCACAAAGCCTGTGCCAGGAGCAGCACAGATCCCGTTGCAACAACCTGCGGCGGAAACCAGCTTCTCTTTTGTTACCACGCCCGTCAGAGGGAGACTAAGGTCCTCCGGCTGGAATAAGAGTGATGATAATCATCTCTGCCGTTTATGGAGTGTTACTAAGTTTCAGGCGTGGTTGGAAGCATTTTACAGGTAGCAACACGCCTCGCCCTCGCAACCAACTCCTAAGTGTTTCCTACCATCATTATCCCCATTTTACAGATGGGGAAAGTGATGCACAAGGTTCAGTGACTTGTCTCCAGGGCTACCCAGCTGGGAAGTGACAGAGGGTACTCTTAACCACTATTCTGTAAGCCTCGGGTCCTCTGGGCCTCACACGGACCCATCAAAGCATCGTGGACACAGACGGTTACCTGGGCTCAAAGCCCCAGCAGAGAAGCAGGTGCTGCCTCATGCCTGCTGGACCAGTGAGCTGAGGCTCTGGCCCGCTCTGGTAGACAGGAGAGAAGGCCAGGTGGGGCAGATGTTAACAAGTGGCCTCCAGGGTTAACGGGGTCAGAACATCCTATCTACAGCAGGCTTCTTGACCTTGCCGCTCTTGACATTTTGGACCAGTTCATTCTCTGTTGTGAGGGCCCGTCTTGTGCACTGTAGGATGTCTAGCAGCACCCCTGGCCTCTACTCGCTAGATGCCAGTAGCACCCCGCTAGTGGGGACGACCAAAAACACCTCCAGACATTGCAAAATGTCCCCTGGTTAAGAACAACTGACCCAGAGTACGCAAGAGTTTAGGTGAACTTGCTTCTGCAGCAAATATCTGAACGCTGGAAACTGCTCAGACTGCGCAAGAAGAACCTCTGATCTTGTCCATCTTATTTGAGAATTTCTAGGCTCAGTGGAGTCGAGTCCTCTAGGGAGCTTAGCTCAAGCAAGACAGATTCCTGGGGTTCAAGGTAGAAACAACACCTGAGAACCACCAGGCCTCTGCTCCCTTGTTCCAAAGGCAGTAGCTTCCGAAACTCAAGGTTGCACAATTCTGGGGGCACACTGTGTGCTCGGTGAATGGCACCCCCTGGAGTTGTGCAGTGGGACATTCCTGCTGGAACCCCAAGCACAGATTATGCTCAGTGTAGGGGTTAGTTCTGGGGTTGGAGGTGAGGCGTCCTGGGGAGGTGGTAGAGAGAGTCCTGGTTTTCTCTGAAAATTGGCAAGTGAGCGTCCCTGCAACCCGCAGCTTGGCTCTCCAGGCTACGTCCTCTGGCCGGCTGAGTATGCAAGGAGCTTGGCATATTCCTGACAAGACCTGCTTCACCTCGGCTTTCAGATCCTCCCATGAGCCATGAGCGTGTGTGTTCTTGCGTGGCAGGCCCTTACATACTGTTTTGATTGTTATCACCCTGCCATGAAAGGCCTGATTGTTCAGGCTCTGCGGTGACATCACCGCTTCCCACTCGAGCAGCTTGTCGAGGTGTGTGATGAGCCCGCAGGTGGGCTGGGTGCTCTCCGCAGGGCTGCCCGGCCCTACCTGCTCAGTGGAGCTGGCTTAGCACGCAACGGATCTTCCCCCACCCCTTCTTTCTGTTCTGGGAGGCTTACTGCCACGGGCTGGAAAGATGAGATGACCCGTGGGTTCCCTACAAGTCCGCCGCCCTCCCCAAAGTGGGCGGGGAGCAGCCCCAGGAAGTCAAGCCACAAGGCAGGGTGGTGTCTGCGGGTGATTCAGGCCACCTCTGTGCACTTCTCCTTGTCAGAAAGCAGAGAAGCCTACACACAGCTAGGGGATCTCTAGGTCCCCGAGGGATGCCCTGGGGACCTTTACTTGCTAAGTATCCCAGCAAGTCAGTCAAGCCTATGCACAGGCCAGGTATGAGGCTGCCTTATGTGATGTGAAAAGCACCCAGGGGTACATACCCGAGAGCAATACGCTTATATATTCACTCAAAGACATGTACGAGGAGGTTCACAGTAGCCCTATCCATAATGGCCCCAAACTGGACGTGAAGCAAATGCCTGTCCAAGACAGAATCAATCAATCAATTGTGTTCCATTCCCACAATGGAATACGGTGTACAGCACTGAGAATAAATAATCTCTGGTGCCATGCTACAGGGTGAAGCATCTTAGAGACAGAATTTTGACTGAAAGAAGCTAGACACAAAACAGTAAAATGCTCTGTGATTCTATTTACAGAAAGTCTCTAAACAGGCAAAACTAAGCTGTGCTTTCTCATCCGTGAATTGATATAAGGTGCTGGTGGCCGAGAGCAACAATTTTTTTGGTTAATTCTCCCTAATATACTTGGAATTTTATTTTATTATTATTATTTTTAAGCCATCTGCTCCAGGAGAGAACCAAGAAAAGTCCATTTGTATACAAATCACTAACCCTGCTAGAAAATAAACCCAGCGTGGTATACTTATCAGAAATAATTAAACTTTAACTTCTTTTATAGTAAGGTCAAGAAATATCACTCTTGGGACTTCCCTGGTGGCACAGTGGTTAGGAATCCACCCGCCAATGCAGGGGACACAGGTCTGAGCCCTGGTCCGGGAAGATCCTACATGCTGCGGAGCAACTAAGCCCGTGTGCCACAACTACTGAGCCCATGTGCCACTACTACTGAAGCCCACACGCCTAGAGCCCGTGCTCCACAACAAGAGAAGCCACCGCAATGAGAAGCCCACGCACTGCAACGAAGACCCAACGCGGCCAAACAAAAGTAATAAATAAATGAATAAATTTTTTTAAAATCTATTTAAAAAAAAAAGAAATATCACTCTTATTTTAAACACAATGCATTTGAGCAAAATATAGGGACTCTAGAATAAAGGCAGGCATTCAAGTCCTGGGTGGGGGTCAGACTTTTGGGAAGAGCATAACCTCCTTTTAATAAAGATGTTTCATTGAAGCTGAATGTACGTGCAGAGAAGAGCACATATTATAAGTGGCCGGCTTGATGTCTTTTCAGAAACTTGCTGAATTTCATGAAACCCACACCCAGATCAAGAAACGGGACAGTACCGGCATCCAAGAGCCCCTCAGCCCTGGGCTTCCTGCTCCTCGCTGCCCTGGCCCCAAGAGGGGCCATGATCCTCACCTCTAACCCGCGAAGCTCAGGGGTGCCTGCTTTTGAACTTCACATCAACAGTTTAGGCAGCCGTGTAAGACCCCAGTCGAGGGTTATCTGGGGGTTTGGATGCAAGGGCTTTGCATTCTCATCTCCCGTGAACTTGGCATGTCGGTAGTCTCCTTAGGCCGTAGGCTTGGACCTCTGTACAGGCGCACCTCGTTTTCTGGTGCTTCGCAGATATTGCGTTTTTTTTTTTTTTTTACAGATTAAAGGTTTGTGGTGACCCTGCACTGAGCAAGTCTATCGGCGTCGTTTTCCCAACAGCATTTGCTCACTTTGTGTCTTTGTGTCTCATTTTGGCAATTCTTGCAAATGTTTCAAACTTTTTCATGGTTACTACATTTGGCATGGTGATCTGTATGTAACATCTTGGATGTTACTACTGTAATATTTTGTTTATATTTTTTTAATTCAAGTATGTACATTGTTTTCTTAGATATCACGCTATTACACAACTAACAGACGACAGCGGAGTGTAAACATCACTTTGACACGCACTGGGAACCCCCCAAAACTCGTGTGACTCGCTTCGTGGCAGGGGTCTGGTGTCTCTGAGGTGTGCCTGTATAGGGTATTTCCTCAGGATACCTAAGTTCGTCCCTCTGCTTTCCTATTCACTGAACGCTGTAATCAAGTCCAGATCAACATTTTAGGGGAGGGCTTGGGACTAAAACATTTCGTTCTCCAGCACACGAAATACCATTGCAAACCACTAAAACATTTTCCAGCATTTTGGCACTTTCTTCTAAAGGGCGTTTTAAAGTGCCTTTATAAGCATTTATTATTTCTTTCACTTAGGAGGTATAAGTGCGTTTTCCATTTTGTACATGTAGGAATCAAGGCCTAGAAAGGGTGAGTGATAAACCTGAGAAGACAGCCTGGGTCACTGCAGTCGGGGAAACGGTGCTGGACTCCAAACCCTTTCCCACACCTCCTCTCTCCGGGAGAAACAGTACACGTGGCCAGTGAGCCAGGTGGGACCCTCCCCACCGCCGCCACCATCTCCTCCTTGGTTTACTGGGCTCCTTGCTTCTCCCCTTGCCCCTAGAGTCTATTCTCTGCTACGTCTGCTACGTCTGCTTATGATGCTTCTCTGCTCAGAACACTGCCCCGGCTGCACATTTAACTCGGAGGCAGAGCCCAGGTCCTTCCCATGGCCTTGGTGACCCACGTGCTCCTGCCCTCCATTCCTCCCTGGCCTCTTCGGGTACACTCTTCCCCTGGTTCCTTCTACTCCAGCTTCCGGCCTCCATGCCCTTCCTCAAATGTGCTTGGCTACTCCCACCTCAGGGGACGCATCTACTGGAACATTCCTTCTCAGATATTTGTGCCTCACCGCTTCACCTTTTTTAAGACTGAGCCGGGGCTTCCCTGGTGGCGCAGTGGTTAAGAATCCGCCTGCCAATGCAGGGGACACGGGTTCAAGCCCTGGTCCGGGAAGATCCCACATGCCACGGAGCAACTAAGCCAGTGTGCCACAACTACTGAGCCCGTGAGCCACAACTACTGAGCCCACGTGCTGCAACTACTGAAGCCTGTGTGCCTAGAGCCCGTGCTCCGCAACAAGAGAAGCCATTGCAATGAGAAGCCCACGCACCTCAGTGAACAGTAGCCTCTGCTCGCCGCAACTAGAAAAAGCCCGCGCGCAGCAACGAAGACCCAACGCAGCCAAAAAACCAAAAACAAGACTGAGCAGTATGACTTTTCCAAGGCTGGGTCATAAAAGACACTGCAGCTCCCGTCTGTCTCTCTGGACCACTAGCTCTGGGGGAAGCCAGCTACCATGTTGTGAGGACCCTCAAGCAACCGTAAGGGGGCACCCATGGGACAAGGAGCTGAGGCCTCCTGCCAGTAGCCGTGCGGGGGCACCACCTTGGGGAAGCAGATCCTCCAGGCCCCGTCCAGCCTTCAGACGACGGCAGCCCTGGCTGGCCTCTTGACTGCAACCTCAAGGGAGACCCTGAGCAGGGGGACCATTCAGCAGAGCCGCTCTCGAATTCCTAACCCACACACACAAAAAAGTGACATAATGTTTACTGGGTTGAGCCAATGATCTTTGAGCTACTTTGTTATACGGTAATAGATAACTAAGACAGCCACCTTCTCAGTGAAATCCACCCTCATCCCCTTCTCTAAAATGTAAACCACCCCAGCACTGTCATGCCCCCTTAACTCTAGTCTATTTTTCTTTTTTGTTCTTTTTTGGTCAGCAACTCTTACCTTCTAACCTACTGTATAATGTACGCATTTTTTATGTTGATTGTTCTTTTGTCACCCTCCCATCTGACCTGGCATCAGAACAAGCTAGGAACCTTTGTCTGTTCCCCGATGTGTCCTGAGCACCTAGAAGAGTGCCAGGTGCGCACAGCGATGAAACAGACCTACGTACAGACAGGGGCCCGTGAATTCTAGCAAAGGCTGAGGTCTTGTCGGCTCCCAGACGCAGGCAGTCAGTCAGCAGTGAGCATGTCACAACTCCCTGGACCTCGGTGTCTTCGGCTGTACAGGAAGGAGGTCACACTGGGCGACCCACAAGCCCTTTTCCAGACCCTAAGCTTTGTGGCTCCCACACGACGATGGCCTTGTGGGTTGTCCAGAGTCCAGGGGCTGCAGAGACAGGCCCCCGCCTTGGCCAGAGCTCATTTTCCTGTCTGTGCACATCTGGAAAGCCAAAAAACCAAGCCCATCGCATTGTGCGCATCTGGACGGCATAAACCGATCATGCCAAGAGGAAACTCCGAAACGGCTGCTCAGCGAAAACTGCAGCACAGGCCACACGAGATGGGCTGAAAGGCTCCTTTCTTTTGCAGCCGCAAAACAATCTTCTGGGCACGATCTCAGAAGCTGAATGCTCCGCGGCTGAATAACATATGCTCTCAATAGCCTTCGACGGCAGTCGCTGCCACACTGCCTTTTCTGCCTGGCTCTCGGCCAACGCAAAACTTAAAGAACCGGGACATTTTCCCCCGCTCCTCCCTTGTTCAGACCGAACTATACCTTCAGTTATCCTCGGGGCCTGTGTACCAAGTTCAAAGCTGAACACCACCTCCCCCTCCTCCTCCTCCTCCGCCCCCTCCTCCTCCAGGGAAAGTAACTGGACCGCAAGCTTAATGCAAACTGAACAAGGAGCTTTGAGCTCTGGTGGGAAATCACCGGTTGTGTGCATGTAGTTAGAACGTGCTTGACCCTCCGTCCCTCCACCCTTCCGTGGCCGGGAAGAGATTACTACCCCTTAACATGTAGTCAGTCTGACAACCAGTCTGGGCTCCCAGAACAAAGAGGGAGGATATTCCTTTGCAAATGAAAGGAGTTTCAGGGGCTCGGGACTTCCTGCTAGCTCTTCAGCAGTGCGGGGAGGGGGAGAGCAGGCAGGGAAACGTGGGGTTCTCTACACCTGCAACTTCACAGCTGGTGACGTCAACGGCTTGATGGCCAGGACAACCTGGAACACAGGAAGACTCAGGTTTGCCACAGGGAGGCTTTGGGTCAATGTCCTGTGAACAAGGGGGACGGATGCAGAAGGCCTTGGGGTTGGGGTGTCTGGTCATCCTTCAGCATCCTTCTTTAGACTTCTCTTAAAAGTACAGGAACACAGGAAGTTACAGCCCTGAAGCCCAGCCCTGAACCCTTGCCCTCAAACAACAGCATGTCCTCAAGACTCAGAACATCGACGTCGGTGATACCACTTTCTACTCTGAACCCTAACAGCACTGAAGGCACACGGCCCGGAGCCCGCAGCCCCCTGCCCCTGGGTGCAGACTGGACCTGAAGAAAACCAGGCGAGATGCTGGAAAGAAATCTGAAGGAAGAGGAAGCTTTTTCATCCTTGTGCTGTGTATTTCTGGGATGCTTTCTAGCTAGCTGGAGACTCAGAGCTTCGCCACTGGGCAATGTCTCTGTTTTCTTGGCTTCTCAGTATGGATAATCGTCAGCTGGAAGGTTCCGCGCCCGCTGCTGTGCACGTGCTACTGATGACACCAAGACGGTGGGCGAAGCAGCCACCCCGAATCAGAGCCACTTCCTTTAGAAATGCCTGGCGGTGACTGCAGAGGGGCCCGGCTAACAGCAACCACAGCCAGGGCACCACTGTGACTTACTGAGTACTGTTCAGGCATCCTTTGGGTTCACCCTGGCAGTGACCCGATGGAGGAGGTGCTATCAACCCATTTTATAGATGAAGAAACTGAGGCTTAGAGAGATCAATCTCTCTCCCAAGTTCACCAGCCCATAGTCGCACAGCTAAAATTCCAGTTCAGGTCTGCTGATTCCAGAGCTCAAAGGCTTCACCCATGTGTCCTACGCAGCCCACCACACTCTGCACACAGGGCAGAGCGACAGTGGATCTTCCAGTTTACGGCGGAGGTGGGGGGGGAGCCTGTGATTATGAGCAGCATTTCGTATCATGAAGCCATCTATCACCAATATCCCACTGCAGGGCGGGACCTAGCACAAACATTGAAAAAGATCCCTGTTTGTTTAAAATATGAATGCTGTTTAATGATCTTAAAAAGAGGTTCCCGGTATTTTCAAAGGAATGGCTGGCTTCTGACACATGTCTGGTGTCCTTTTCTCTCTGGACCAAGTCAGTAACTGCAAAGAATTCCTTGGCTATTATATGTAGATCTTAATGGTTCAGTGGGGGGGAAAGTGAGCACGTGTGCGTGTGTGTGTGTGTGTGTGTAGTGTGTATGAGAGTGTGTTCATCCATCTATAGAAAGAACAGTAGTTTCACACACACACACACACACGTGAAAAAGAGCCCCTCCCCCCCACCACATACATGTAAAACGTGTCAGTCATCAACAGGCCACCATGCTGCCTTCTGTAGCTACGGCAGACATGTTCAACCACCCAAACGCCTCCTTTGTCTTCCTGGCTCCCCCTATGACAAGACATCCCGGGAACAGCTTCAATGCCGACAGGCTGGGCACATCCCTATGAGGCCAAGGAAGCTGGCACAGAAGAGAACCCAGGTCTCCAGCCACTGCTCTCTGAGTGCTATCGGTGAGTGACGACCCCAGCAGGGGCCCCATGTCTCCTGGAATCCTAGAGCCGGGCCTCCCCAGGCCTCATCACTCCCGCCAACCTTAACAGTGTTCACCACACCCACGACTCTTGCACGATTACTTGCTTTAAGTCAACTCCCTTTCTTTTCTTCAAATTTATTTTCAAGTAAAATTGTAAGACTGCTATAAGTGGAAGAAACCATTATTTGCCTGGCACAGGGAGTAACTGTAAAGGCACACATGTTGAAAGCAAATCAGAAATGGTGGGTCGAATGGAAGCAACCTAAGTGCCCATCGACAGACGAATGGATAAAGAAGATGTGGCACATATATCCAATGGAATATTACTCAGCCATAAAAAGAAACAAAATTGAGTTATTTGTAGTGAGGTGGATGGACTTACCGAGTCTGTCATACAGAGTGAAGTAAGTCAGAAAGAGAAAAACAAATACCGTATGCTAACACATATACATGCAATCTTAAAAAAAAATGGTTATGAAGAACCCAGGGGCAGGACAGGAATAAAGACGCAAATGTAGAGAATGGACTTGAGGACATGGGGAGTGGGAAGGGGAAGCTGGGACGAAGTGAGAGAGTGGCACAGACATATATACAGTACCAAATGTAAAATAGATAGCTAGTGGGAAGCAGACGCATAGCACAGGGAGATCAGCTCGGTGCTTTGTGACCACCTAGAGGGGAGGGATAGGGAGGGTGGGAGGGAGGGAGATGCAAGAGGGAAGAGATATGGAGATATATGTATATGTATAACTGATTCACTTTGTTATACAGCAGAAACTAACACACCATTGTAAAGCAATTATACTCCAATAAAGATATTAAAAAAAAAAAAAAGAAATGGTGGGTCGATGTGGATGTGATGGAAACCTAGACGCTGGTGGGTGGTCCAGGGAGGGACCCCAGCCCCTTGCCACCTTCTACAGTAAAATCTCCGATAGGTGTCTTCCACAGAAATTCCAGATAACTGCGGGGTGGGGTAGGGAGAAGATTCCCAGTGCACATGGTGTCTGTAGCCTGGATGATCGCATTGTTCCAATACGGTGCCTGGGAGGCAGATGAAATTAGTCAACACGCTGAAAATTCTGCAAATGGAGCCTGGCACACAGTAAGTGCTCAGTAAATGCTCACTGCTTTTCATCATCTACAGTGTGCAGAGAAGAGGTAACAGAGCAGGCCTGAGACTGCTCGCCTCCTTAGAAAGGCCTGTTTGCAAGGCTGGCACTTGGCTGGCATCTTAGAACTTGAATGGTAAACTGTCCCCTCCGCTGATAGAAAACTTTCCCTAAATGATAAGAGCGTTCACTGCACCTAAGCTGTTTGTGCAAATAATATTGTTTATGCTGAGCACCTGCTTTCCTTCCAGGAGCCTGGAATTTTAGCATGTGGTAGGCAGAGGGCACTGTGCGACCGGCCCCCAGTAAAATCTCTGGGCTCTGCGTCTCTAATGAGCTTCCCAGGAGGACAATAATTTGCACGTATTGTCACCATGCACAGAATTAAGCGCATCCTGGGTGACTCTACAGGGAAGGGACTTTTGGAAGCTTGTGTCTGGCTTCCTCCAGACTTTGCCCCGTGTGCCTTTCCCCTTGGCTGATTCCTGCTTTGTACCCTTTCACTCTAATACATCTTAGCTGTGAGCGCGACTCTATGTTGAGTCCTGTGAGTCCTTGAATCGCAAATCTGGGGGTGGGCTCGGGGACCCCCAGCGCAAGAAGCAGCAGCAGGGGCTGGACCCAAGGGAAGCGGCTCACAGAACCCGTCACAGCCCAGGGTCGTGGGTGGAAGGCAGCCAGGGCCCCTGACTCCGTGGACTGGAAGTGGGACCTCAGGGTCGGGAGGGCCAGTGGGCTGGAAGAGGGTTGGTGCACAAACCCGAGGGCCAGAGGTCACAGCGGGACCACAGGAACCAGCAATAGAGGCCAAATGGAGACGGTGCCCAGTGCCAGGTGTGCCCTGTCACATCACGGTGGACGCTGCAGGGAGAAAGGCGGCATCCGACCAGATGCCTCTCCCCTCGGCCAAGTGATGGGGGACACTGGGAACTCGGATCTCCTCTAGGGAACCGGAGAAAAGGGAGGGGGAATCTCCAACTGACTGTGTTTACATCCTGAGCTGAGCAAGTTTAAAAGTAGAAGTGACAGGGCTGTCTTTAAAGGGCATGTGTTTACCAGTCAGGGCAAATGAGGGCTCAGCGCAGGGATCCTGGGGTGCGGGGCTGGTGGTCCTTACACCTGAGCGTGCATCGGAATCACCTGGAGGGCTTGTTAAAACAGACTGCTGGGCCCACGCCCGGAGCATCCCGGAGACTGGGGTGGGCTCCGAGAATTTACTTTTTTAATGAGTTCCCAGGTGACACCCATGCTGCCAGAAGACGCACACTTTGAGAACCACTGATACAGAGACATACAGTTACGTGTCCCACGTCCGGATTGTCTCTGAGAGAGGAGAACCTGAGGAACAGGCCTCTGCAGCTTAGGAGAAGGAAGAATTACCTGCCCCCAAACTGTATGAGCAACGCTAGGCAATGCGAGCTTCAAGAGTCCACCCCACGGGCAGCCGCTGGGCCCACGTGGGGCGGCTGGAGGCTGTCTGGGCAGAGCTCTGGGGAAGGGGAACTGTGGCTGGTTCCAGAGCCTTCCAAGAAGCTGCACACGGCGACCCTGTCTCAGGGACCCTTCACCAGGCGTCGATGTGCAGGGGATGCCCCAGCCAATGTCAGTGTCCAGGCAGGACCCTCTTCACAGCGGGCAGGTCCTGGCCCTGCTGCGGGATCCTCCCACCACATGGGCACGCGTTCTCTGCTCCAGAAAGGGCTGCAGGCATCTGGGAAAGCGACTTTCCCCCGCTATTTCCGTAGACCAAGGAGGCGATTTGGCCGCCCAGGGAACACTGGTCATGTCTGGACACATTTTTGGTTGTCACATCTGGAGACAGGTGACTGATAGCGAATGCGGAGAAGCCGGGGATGCTGGCACACATCCTACGACACCCACCCCTGTTGCAGAGAAGTATCTGCTTCAAAATATCAATGGCGTTGAGAGGTTGAGAAAGCCCACCCGAAACCCTGCACAGCACCCAGCGGGCTCTTACACAGGATACGCGGCATCAGTGGAGAGTGGTGATGTTGGGAAAATGAAGCTAGAAGGGCCCTGCTCGGTTTCCAGAGTCTAGCTGTGCCGAGAGGGTCTCCAGAACGCAGTGTAGCCCAGGGCCAGGCACTACAGCAATGGGAGGAGTGGAAGGAGGGAAGGAGGCCCACAGAAGGCCTCTCCTCTGCCACCAAGGCCACGGCCGTGGCCACATCACCACCTCCAGGCCCAGCGAGGCCCACCGCACTCTCAGTTTAGCCTGAATCCCTAGCTTAATCCAGCTGCTTCTCCCCTGATGCATCTCAGGAAGAGTCAGTCACATTCATCAACTAACAGCCCATGAACGGAAGAGGAGAGGCCCAATTTCAATGGCATTCACGGAATAAAAACATTTGTACCTTTTTGGCGCTCCCAGCACATTTTCCTATAAAGCTGTGTTATACATGACAGGTTGGGTGCCCGCTGAGCTCACAAAAGCCCATGTAACTCCTGCATGAGCGGTTTCTAAGGATTTAAATACCTTACGGGTTACATAAACCTTGTGGGGGAGTTCAGCACCTGAATCACCATCTATAACCTGTTTGGTTTTTTTTTTTTTTCCTATGGGAAAACGCCTTCCCTCTGAATAGTGGGAAGGAAACAAGAGGGCACTAAGGAAATGAGCATGAAACGGAAAGGGGGAGACTGGAGGAATGGTCCCTGTGCCTTGAAACTCCGAGGAGTGAATTCCTGTGCCCTTGGTGTGACGATAATGAAGTGATTTGGCGATGGATTGATCCGTGGGTAGCTGCTGAGTTCCTATTCTCTCTCAGACACAACGCTGAGGATGCAAGAAAGAGCAGAGCTGGCCAACACAGAAGGGGCAATAACTCCCGGGGATCCTGTTTTGCAGGGAAGGGCAGGAGCTATTGGAACAAGAAGGACGGCCATACCAGACCTCGGGTTCTTGAAGATTCCTTAAGGGAAGCTGGCCAGGCACGAAGATGAAGACCACGCGAGGCAACGGCCAGCCTGTGCAGAGCCCGGTGGCCGGAAGCTGCCGGAGATGCTGATGGTGATTGGAGGCAGGAGCAAGGGGACGATAGCCTGGTGCAAGGCCAGTTTGGAGGACACAGTAAGGATTTCTTTTCTTAATTGTAGTAAAATTCACGTAGCATGAAGTTTACCATCTCAACATTTTTAAGTGTACAGTTCAGTGGCAGTTCGTACATTCACGATATGGTGCAACCATCGCCGCTGTCTAGTTCCAGAACATTTCATTGCCCCAAAAGGAACCCAGTACCCATTGGCCACCATTTTCCATCCCCTTCTCCCCGCAGCCCCTGGCAACCACGAATCTGCTTTCTGTCTCTGTGGGTTTTCCAAATCTGGACTGCATATAAATGGAATCACACAAGATGTGGACTTTTGTGGGTGGCTTCTTTCACTTGTCACAGTGTTTTCAAAGTTCATCTGTATTAAACTCTGTGCCAATGCTTCATTCCTGTTTATGGCTGAGTCAACATTTTACTGTGTGGCTCGACCACATTTTGTTCATCCATTCATCCGTGGCTGGACACTTGGATGGTTTCTACCTTTCGGCCATAGTGAACAGTGCTGCTATGAACATGGGTGCACACGTTTTTGTCGGAACACCTGTCTCAGTTATTTGGGGTAGAAAACAGGAGTAGAATTGCTGAGCCGGATGTTGGGGATTTGGTGTTTGTCTGAGGAGCAGCTGGAGACTGTGAAGTAAGAGCCACACGATCAGAACGGTGTTTCTGAGCCTTCGCTATGCTGGCATGGGTAGAGGGTCAGTGGAGGCAGGAGTGGCCGGCGGGGGGATGGTAGTTCAGGTGAGAGAGGTCAGACGAGAGAGGCAGGGGGAGGAGAGAAGTGACAGATCCCATCCTCCTTGTTCTGCCATCCCCTCCTGCTCTTCCCATCATAGCTTTGGACATCTAGCCTCAGGTGAGAAAGAACCATTTTCCCCTGAAACTACCAGAGGGTCAATAGCGGAGCCTAGCGCAGGCCAGACAGGTGTGTCAGCTGATTTTGAACTTCTTCCCAGCTGGACTCTGAGAAACTCACTGGTCCCCCCCAAAAGCTTTACATGATCTTTGTATCTTCTGGCCAAGCCGCGTGGCTTGCGGCATCTCAGTTCCCCAAGCAGGGATTGAACCCGGGCCACAGCAGTGAAAGCGCCAAATCCTAACCACTAGCCCACCAGGGAACTCCCTACGTGGTCTTTTTTCAAGCTAAGAGTCCCCATTACTATGTCTGGAGGAATCTTCGTGTCCAGACCATTGCCTGTAACCTGGCCACGCAGCTCAACTCCTCACCTCCAGTCCCGAGGTGATTTCCACCCTAAGGGATGCTGTTTATTGAAATGGAGTCTCTGCTATCTCCGTATCAACCCTCTTATTTATATAACTGCTTGACTTACGAGTCAATCTCCAGCACAGGATGAAAGTTCAAATCTGAATAAGTTAAGACCTATAGCATTACCTTGAGGCACCATTTCTTTAAAACAAAAACAAAATGTCAGCGACACAAAACAAAATGAAAACGGTCCACTGGCACCTCGTCCCTCTGCAGGGGACCAGCCTCTAGGAGAGGACCTCTTGCCCAGAGTCTTTACAAGGAGCTATTTCCATTCCTGTTCTATAGTTGAGGGTGGTCCAGGAAGGTGCGGGCACTAGACCCTCGGACTGAAAATATGTCATGTGGCCAAGTATCTTCTGAAGAAGGCTTTGCTTCCTGCAAAATCTTCTGGGTGCCTCCAACATGCTACTTCCTCACAAGCAACTGTGCTTGGCAGAAGACCTATTCAAGACCTTCCCATGTAGCTAGCTCTCAACAGGTCCCAGGTGGAAGGAAGGAGGGATGGGCAGCTGAATGGAGAGAACAGACACTCCCATGGAACAGAGAAGACAGACAGCCAATGCCATGATCGCTTTGGACTTGCTACTGCATTTCCTAGAGGCTGATTTGGATGACAAAGAGGACAGAATTGGGTCAGCAGGGGATTTCACAACCCACACTTGACCTGTAACAGCTCCTGCTGAGAGGCAAAGAGGTGACCTGGTAGAAAACTTCATGTAGGTAACCACAGAGCCGGGAAACCAAAGCCAGACATGGTAGTGGAGGATGGGTTCCCCAAAGAGCCCTGAGTCTCTGCGATGCCATCGTCTGCATTTCCCTGGAGATGACTGAGTCCAGGCTTCCTCTCGGAGGTCTGGCAGCTTGGGGCCCTTCCCAGGCTCAAAGCAGGGAACCATCTTGCCTTTTCAACACTGCACATCCAACCGCTGCTGGCAGAGGGGCCCTTTAAGTCCTGAGGTTGTGCCATCCAAGAGCTTAGATTTCCCAATCGACATTTCGAGGGTAAATATTTGCAGTGACTCACAAGAGAGGTTTTCTGATCTCGTTTTGGTCCGCAAGGAGCCATGGGGTTAATTCCTGTTAACAGCTTGGGATTATCCACAGGCTAGGTCCTAAGGTGGGTTTGTCAGGCTCCCTGGACAGCTCATGAGTCAGGACTCACTCACCCTCCCGGGAAGCATCTGGGCTCCCCGCACCAGAGCGCTTACGGGACCACATCCTGGAGAAATCAATGATGCAGGTGTCCAGCTTGTGGGCTGGAGGCCGTGCCCAGGCTCGTGGGACAGGCAGACAACTTACGAGCGAGGTGACACATCATAAAAGTGAAGAGTAAATGCTAAGAAGCCGAAAAGCCAGGACAGATGGCCTTTCTCTCTGACCAGGGAGGCTGATGGAGCCCCCACCCTGGGTTGGGGCAGGCCGGACAGCCAGCCCTGACAACAGTGACCGAGGACAACTCATGGGACTTTCCTCCAGACCCTACAAAGCTACTGTAAACCCGGGCTTCTGCAGCCTGGGGCCCCTGTGGCTTGAATTTGTCAGCACACGGGTTGTCCCAGGCCACTGAGAGTTTTGGTGAAACGTCCAGCTCATGGGTGACAGCTATGTCACCCCATGGCCTCTGATTCCAGCTGACCCGATTGAGGATGGGCCAAGCAAGGGATAGAAACAGTGCTGAGCAGGAAAATGATCTTCTATGAAACTTCGCTGAACAGACATTCATCTAGTTGACAGAAATGTCCGGAGCGCATCCTAAATGCCACGTTCCACACTCTCATGAAGACCGGGGGCAGACAGGTAGAGAATTTCAGGACAGGACCTAACTTAGAAAGGGTGGTTAGAGATGGACTCTTCGAAAAGGCGAAATTGAAACTGGGATCTGAAGACTGAGAGTGAGTATCAGGGGAAAAGAACCTTCTGTGCGGAGGAAAGAGCCAGAATAAAGGTGAGCAAGACCTTCGTGTGCTCAGGAAATGGGAAGAAGTCCTATGTGGCTGGAGCCTACTGAGTGAGGGGGAGACTGAACTTGAACTTTATGCCAAATGCTATGAGCCCTAAGAGAATGAATCTCAGGAACATGGCACAGGTTAGTTCTCATGATGGGTTTGAACCAGGCCCCTCATGCTTTCTGCGTGGCCTCTGCTGTCACACCCTTACAGATGCAAGACAGCCAGCTAGGATTAGGGGATGCTTTGGGAACACGGGCAAGTTTCTGCTTTCGAAACAGCCAGATTTCCAGCCTCTGAATGAGATCCATCCATGCCGGACCCCGTGACCCCCACCTGCAGGACCAATCTTGGTTGAACACGCGATACCCTTAGGAGTTCCCAGTCCAGTAAGGTGAGATTCAACATCCCCTCTTCGCTGTTCTGCAAACTGGGTATCTGTCTTCTTCCGACGCTTGAACAAGTCCCTGCAACTCAGCTCTGTCGCTGGCAAGCTTCCTGCCTGATGCTGAGTTTTTCCAGGACTGGAGCCTCCTCTCACTAGTTGCCTGCCCCTCTGCTCCAAGAGCCCACGTCCTGCCAGGACCATCGTCCCGTGTCTAGAGCCCTGCTGTGTGGCGACAAAACTTCCCAAAGCCAACTGCGATCTGCCTGTGCTTTCAAATAGCACTCGATCCTGAATCCTGCCACCGTCATGCCCCACCTGCCTCCAGGACCCCACGTTATGCGTTACTCTCCGCTGGTTCTCGTTGGTAAAGACGGCTGCCCACTACCCCTCCCCACAGCCACCTGGAGCCCTTCCCTGCAGACCCTGGATCTGCCTGGCTGGTGGAGCCTTCTCTCAGCATCTGGAGCTGGGCGCTTCCGTCCAGGGAGGAGGCTGCGTCCCAGGGCCACGCCTCTGCCCATCTCTTCTCCAACTGCTGCTGTGAATGCCCCGCTGTGGCCCGAGATATAACCACCCAGGGTGCCCACCTGAGATGCCCCACAGGCAGGCATCAGGGATGCGTTCTAGTTTATGAGGGGAGATTGCGAGCAGACTGACAACCAGCAGATTTCCCTATAGTTGCAGTAGAGGAGATTTAAATCCGAGTGTCATCAGATGAGGGACATAACGGGACCTCTGCAGGTCACTTGGTCCCTCTCTCTGCCACTTGCCATTAAAGGTGGAGAGTGTTGGGACTTCCCTGGCGGTCCAGCGGCTAAGACTCTGCCAATGCAGGGGGCCCGGGTTCGATCCCTGATCAGGGAACTAGATCCCGTGTGTCGCAACTAAGAGTTCACACGCCACAACTAAAGATCCCGCATGCCGCAACTAAGTGTTCACATGCCACAACTAAAGATCCCGCATGCCGCAACTAAGACCCGGCACAGCCAAATAAATAAATAAATAAAATAAATAAAATAAATAAATATTGAAATAAGTAAATAAAATAAATAAATAAATAAATAAAATATTTTTTAAAAAAGATGTAGAGTATTGGTGCTACCTGGCAAAACATTCATCCCATGGCCTTGTGGCCAGGCAAGAAGTCTTGCAGGCTGTTTACTAAAAGAGTAAACAGGCTCTCAAGAGGCTTCTAGAATAGCTACTTTCCAAATTCATCAGGCTGGGAAACGCTTTTCCTCCAGCGAAGTCTTGGACAGAAGCACAATACTGAAAACAGATGAGAACAGAGTCTGGCTCCCCACTCCCACCACGGAAACTCTAGAGACAGTTGGAAAACCGTTGTGGAAAATTCAGAGATCCCAAGCAGTGGAGCCGTAGAACCCTGGAGGATGAGGCATGGAAAAGGGAAGGTCCCTAAATGCTAACAGGGACGCAACGACAAAATCCTAACAGCCTTTTGCTGTTAATAAAATAGTAAACATATTCATATTTATACAAATATATAAAATATGCTTTAACGATAGCTACCTTTTACTAAGCAAGTGCGTGCCCAGGCTGAGCTAAATGCTCCGTATGTTCTGTGGTTGAACCTCCAGAATCTTTGTCAAGTAGGTGGAATTATCCTAATTTTATACAAGCAGAAACTGAGGCTCCAGGAGGCTAAGTGACGTCCCCAAGGCCTCCCCCACCCTCCCGAAGAGTCACCATTTAAACCCCAGGTGTGCCCTACTTATAACCACTGGCATCAGAGGGCAACTCTCTGTGAAGGGCTGCATGACTCCAGTCCAACGGCCCAAGCTGATTACAAACCAGGAAGAACCCAACAGCTCTAGAGGCCACTTGACCTGATTGTCGAATGCTCTGGGCTGATTTGCTTGAACTTAAGGAAAGACAAATGTGCTTTGACACCCCAGATCTCTCCCGGGCCTGCTGGGGCCTGTTTCCGCCCTCTTGAATGAGGAAGCTGTGCTTTGCAGGCACCCGGCAGAACGAGAATAGGCCCTCAGATGCCCGAATGAAGGGGAAGGAAGGACAAAGTATCGCCATTGTTGGAGATGGAAGCCGGTGCCAGGCGACAGGAGGGCCCCGGGGCCAAGCATTACTGCAGCAAGGGGATGATGTTAATATTTTCCGGGCAAACAATGTCACTTTTCTAACTGCAGACCATGCAGCCACGACCTGACTCTGGACAAACAGCTCAACCCAGGCCAGGCCAATTGTTGGCTGCCAGGCCATCACACGTGTGTCCAGGGCTGGGCTGCCCTCCCCCTGGGACAAATGTCCCCTCTGAGGGCTGCTATACAGGAGAGGGGAGATGCATTAGCTGCCCCCTGGGTGTCCCCTAGAGGCTCCACGAGTTTAACAGGGCTTCAGCTGGCAACGGGAGGAGGTTGTTAGGATGGGAGCTGTTCACAGATAACGTTTCCTGGAGGCCTCAAATGGCCAAGTTACCTTCCACAGGGCAAGGGATGGTTTCAGGCAGACCAGAGGTGACCGTAGGACCCCAGGGGGAGGGACTGGTGTCAACTGTCATGTGTACATCCCTAGAACCAAGCTGCTGGTTCTGATGTACAGGGGTCCAGGAAGAGGTGGGAAGGGCAGGATTCCCCTTGCTGGGCAGGCTCTCCGGGTGCTCAGGAAATGGTGCTGTGGCAACTCCATCCCCGACCTTGCTCCACACGTGAAGCTGTCAAGTTCATCTGTGACATCTGTCCACTCACCCTTTAGGCTCTGGGCACCCCTCTACCCCCAGACACCCAGGGTTCTGCCTGCCGCCCAGGCTGCTCTCTGGTGCCCAGGGCCCCTCTGGGAGCAGGCATCTGAGCTGCGCCAGCCAGCGCCCCACATTCAGCCACCTGTGCTAGGGAGTCCTCCTGGACTTTTTTCTTTTTTTAATTGAAGTATAGTTGATTTACAATGTTGTGTTAGTTTCAGGTGTACAGCCAAGTGATTCAGTTATCCATATATATATATATTTCAGATTCTTTCCCCTTAGACGTTATTACAAAATACTGAGTATAGTTCCCTGTGCTATCCAGTAGGTCCTTGTTGGTTATCTGTTTAATATATAGGGCTGTGTATATGTTAATCTCAAACTCCTAATTTATCCCTCCCCCTCCTGATCTCTGCAATCAAAATCCTGCACAGGGACAACCTTGTAGGTGATCAGCCAGATCCTTGGTTTCATGCTAAAGCCTTACACGCGTGATTCTAAATGCAACTGAAAAGATAAAATCTCACCTCCTCTCACCTTCCCAAGACAGATATATGGAGGAGGATTTGCCTTTCCTAAGAAATTAGCCAGCTCTTACAAGTGATCGTTTGAAAACTTTCAGCTGGGCCCTTGTGCAGCTACTGAGGAACACGGAAGGCCTGATGGAGCACCATTTAAAAAAAGGAGGAGATTGTACACTGAATGCCCATATGACCCAGCAATTCCACTCCTGGGTAGATGCCCCAAAGAATTGGAAATAGGCACTCAAAAACACAGTAGTAGTACATTCATAGCAACACTATTCACGATCGCCAAAAGGTGGAAACAACCCAAATACCCATCAGCTGATGAACGGATAAACAGAATGTGATACGCATATAATAGAATATTATTCAGCCATAAAAATGAATGAAGTACTGATAAAAGCTGCAATGCAGATGAACCTCAGAAACATCATGCTCAGTGAGAGAAGACAGACACAGAAGGGCACATAGTGTATGACTGCATTTACATACAATGTTCAGAACAGGCAATTCCATAGAGACAGAAAGTAGATTAGTGGTTGCCTGGGGCTGGGGGCAGGGAGAATGAGGAGTGAGCGCTTAATGAGGACGGAGTTTCCTTTTGGGGGATGCAACGTTTTGCAACTCGATAGAGGCAGTGGTTGTGCACCACTGAGAGTGTACTAAACGCCACGGCATCTTGGAGAATTATTCACAAGTGGACACTATATGAATAAAGCGTGTGATTGCACTAGACTCACACGTGAGTCACGTCCACGTGTAGGTGCCTTTCGTGCCTGAATGTTATCTCTAAAACCCAGATGGATCCTTGCATACTTGTGGATTTCCGGACCAGATATTTCTTTTCCGGCTTTGTCACTGTCAAAGTTTGGTCAAGTGGGCTAAGTAGGCGGGGTGACGTCTGGCGTTGAGGAATCAGGAGACGGGGGACAGGCCTCTCCCCTGAACCCAGGGAGCCTTGACCTGACCCAGGGAAGAGCAATCCGTTCCCCTGCCGACCGCAACTGCACGGTTATCTATTTGTGCCGAGCGCGTAAGACTGCTCAGACCCCAGGGCAGCGAGGTGAAGTGGGGTGAGGAGAGAGAGGAACATCTACACATACGCACCCAATGTCCACGAGACCCTGTGCTCCCCGGTGAGCCGGCGGCCGAGGGAGAGGGAGAAGCAGAGAGAAAGGCACTGAAAGGTCACAGCTGCATCTCTCAGCAGCATTCTGTCAGCTCTCTTCCTCTCCTCACCCGAACGGGGCTCTGACCTCGCCAGGGTCCGCTTTCTCATGTGAGACCTGTTTGCCAAGAAGTGACAGCATGACACGCAGCTGGAGCGCACCCAGCACAGCGCGAGTGTTCAAATCTGCCAGCATCCCGCTGGTTTTATCAGATGTCAAGAACCTTCGTGGAAACCAAACATCTAGATCAATTTTCAATTCGCGAGAGCCCTCAGACGAAAATGTAAGAAAAGGGCTTCCCTGGTGGCGCAGTGCTTAAGAACCCATCTGCCAATGCAGGGGACACGGGTTCGAGCCCTGGTCCCGGAAGATCCCACATGCCGCAGAGCAATGAAGCCTGTGTGCCACGACTACTGAGCCTGCGCTCTAGAGCCCGCGAGCCACAACTACTGAAGCCCACGCGCCTAGAGCCTGTGCTCCGCAACAAGAGAAGCCACTGCAGTGAGAAGCCCGCGCACTGCAACAAAGAGTAGCCACCGCACACTGCAACTAGAGAAAGCCCGTGCACAGCAACGAAGACCCAATGCAGCCAAAAATAAATAAATAAATAAAACAAGTGGGGCTTCCCTGGTGGCGCAGTGGTTGAGAATCTGCCTGCTAATGCAGGGGACACGGGTTCGAGCCCTGGTCTGGGAAGATCCCACGTGCCACGGAGCAGCTGGGCCCGTGAGCCACAACTACTGAGCCTGCGCGTCTGGAGCCTGTGCTCCGCAACGAGAGGCCGAGATAGTGAGAGGCCTGCGCACCGCGATGAAGAGTGGCTCCCGCTTGCCACAACTAGAGAAAGCCCTCGCACAGAAACGAAGACCCAACACAGCCAAAAATAAAAATAAAATAAATAAATTTAAAAAAAAAAGCATCAGCCTCAAATCCAACCCATTTCCTTAATAAATAAATAAATAAATAAATAAATAAATAAATAAAACAAGTAAATTTATTTTAAAAAAAAAAGAGACTGGAAACTATTGATCGCCTCTGATGAATTTATGAACAAAGGGGTGTCACTTCACTTCTAAAAAAAAAAGAAAATGGAAGAAAAGAAGGGAAGTACTAATGTCGGAAACCAAATCCCCCCTCACCCCCCACCAATTTAGGCTGAGCCTCCCCGTCAGGCACATCCGCCAGCCACCCCCTCTCCAGTTGTCCTCTCGGCCCCCAAAGGGTGTGTGAGCTCCCAGGCCCTCAGAGGGCCACTTCTCCGGAGCTGGCCGTCCCGCACACTCACGGCCTGGGGAAGCTCCTCCCTCGCGCCCTCCCATCTTTAATCAAAACAGACGTGGAGACTGAGGAGCAGCCCGAAAAGAGCGCTCGAACCAGAACCTGCCTACCTGCCGGGAGGGTCCTGGCCTGGAGAGCGCTTGTAAACGTTACTAAAATACTTTATTTAAAAATTAGATCACTAAACCGTCCTCTCCTTGGGTGGTCCCGGAGTGGCAAGCGTCCTGCTTTCCAGAAGGGTGGCAGGTACCGCATTACCTTGGGAAAACCGCTTCATCCTCAGCAACACTGGGTCCACTGGCCAACCGAGACCCCGAGCAAAGGGGACCTCAGTCTCCCCGGCCCCTGGCCCACCTCTGCCGACCGCAGCTGCCCCAGCCATCTTCCCAGAGCATGGAACTGGTCACACCGTCCCTCTGCTTGGAAACCCTCCCCACCATCTACACCAGGGTCAACAAACGATGGCCACTGGCCGCCGCTAACCTGTCCCGTTTCGGTAAATAGAGTTTTATTGGCGCCCGGCCAGACCCCGCCCATTGGTACCACTGTTTACGGCTGCTTGGGGGCTACAAGGGCAGAGCTGAGCAGCCGGTGCAAAGCCTCAACGTTCGCTGCCTGGCTCTTTAGAGACACAGGTGGTCACCTTGCCGTGCCCTCCTCCCTGCCCTGACGCGCGAGGGGACGGTCTCAGTCTGCGTGCCGTGCTCAGGGAGTCTGGGGGGAAGAAGAGGGTGAGGAGAGAGAGGAGGTGGGGCCGGGGTCCCCAGCCTGAAGCCACGACTGGCGGCCACCGCCTCCGGGAAACAGGGCCTGGCAGGAGCCGAGGCAGCGCAAGGCTCTCACCTGCTGAGCGCGCATGCTCTGGGCTTCCGAGACCAAGACCAGGGTCGCTGGGTGCTGTGTACTCGACCTCCCAAGATGCACGGTGCGGTCACTACTGGACTGTGGAGCGTAAACTTAAACTAAAGATGCTGCTTATTCTGAGCATTTTGCTGTGCATTTTCTCATTTATTTAAAGTGCAGTCAGGAAGGCGGCTCCGGGACATTCCCGGAGCCCTGGTATCCTTTGCGGCTTCCTGGTCTAGCCTCCTGTTTCACAGGCTTCAAAGGAACTGTGTCCTGATGTCTCTCAGGGTTGACGGTCCCCGTGACCTCAGGGGCTGGCCACCCTGCCGTCTCTAGGAAGCCTCCGTGGCGCCCCCCTCTGCAGCCCCCAGCACTGGGGAACCTCTGGTCTCGCAATGAGCTGGCTCGGAAACGCCTCGAGAGACAGCGATTCTGTTGGGTTGCAGACCCTGAACCAGTTGAAGCTCGGCTCCCCCCAACTGGTGAGGCCCCCCGGACCCGCTTGCTGTGGGGTTGCAGCTAGCACTCTGTGAGGGGAGGTGAGGTGTCCCCTACCCCCGAGCTGCTTGGTCCTTTCTGTCACCTCCAGTGGTTGAGGTCAGGTGGCAGGAAGATGACCACACGCCAGGGACACTCAGAAGGGCGACTTACAGGGTCCCATCAGGGTCTGTCCACCACAATCTGAAATAGCGTTTTCCCTTTAACCAGCCCTGGGCCACCTGAGAAGAGACATGGGGCTGGGGTCAGCCAGACGACCGTCACTGGGCCGCCCGCAGACAGACTCTGCCATCCTTGCTCTGTGGCCTGGAGGTGGGGGGCCCCCGGTGGGCATCCACTCCACATTCTCCTCCTGGGGCGGGCGGGTCCCTCTCTCTCAGCCGCAGCCTGGCGTGTGGTGTGCGCAGGGCCGCCCTCCCCGTGGTTGAGCGTAGACCTTCCCTGGGTCCTTCCTTCGTTTTCTCCTCTCTTTAAGAGTAATCTGCCCCTTTTCTTGGTCTAGTACAGAATTCCTTGCTTCTCCTTGGCAATCAAGGGAATGGCCTACACAGAGGTCAGAGGTCAGGAATGCCAAGAAGGGCAGAAACGGGACCCTTCGCCCCTCCTCCTGCAGGCCTCCCTGACCTCCTGTCCACAGAGGACCCACCTCCACCGCCACTCCCGGCCATGCTCGGCCTCACTGCCGCCTTGATTTCTCTTCTCAGCGCGTGTGTCCACCTCTGGACACGTTCGCGCTTGCGAGCTCACCATCAGCCCTGCCCGCTCGAAGAAGGCAAACTCCATGGGAGCAGGATACTGCCTGGGGTCCGGCTGGCTGCATCCTGAGCCCAGTGGGCACACGGCAAGTTGTTCCTGCTGGAAACGTCTTTACTCCAGGAGAACCTCGCACAAAGCAGGGTGCGGTGGGCTACACGGTGGTCCCCGAAAGAGACGTCTGTGTCCCGGAACCTGTGAACGTGACTTTACTTGGAAAAAGGGTCTTTGCAGATGTAATCAAGGCTCTGGAGATGAGATCATCTGGGCTTTTCCGGAAGGGCCCTAAATCCAACGGCAAGTGTCCTTATAATTGACAAACAGAGGAGACACCCCAGAAAGAAGGCGGGAAGGAGGGCCGTGTGAAGACGGAGGCCGAGCTGGAATTAGGCTGCTGAGAGCCAGGGGTCCCCTGGAGCCCCCCGAAGCTGGAGGAGACAAGGAAGGATTCTCCCGAGGAGGCTTCAGAGGGAGGGTGGCCCTGCCCTCGTTCTCGACTTCCGGCCTCCAGAACTGTGAGAGAATCCATCTCTGTTGTTTTGAGCCTCTCGGTTTGCGGTAATTTGTTAGGGACAGCCACAGGGATTAATGCGGAGGGAGGAGCATCTGTAACACCTGGATGCCAGGTGGGGCGAAACAGACCCATGTGTGAGGCAAAGAGTCTGCGAGCAGACAAATAATAATTAAGGAGAAAAGCATATATAATTACAGCTTGCAGAGGGCTCAGGAGGAAACAGTTTGGCTGGTGGGATCGAGAGGAAACGAGGGTGAGGGCAGAGGGGGAGGCGGGGCGTTTCGGCCCAGGTCTCAGGGGTGGGAAGGAGTGGCAGAGCTGAGGTCTGCACCTGGGTCCTCACCTGGTCCTGCCTCCGGCCTCTGCCTCAAGTAGCTTCTTCCTTTAATCTACCCCCATCCTCCACCCCACCAGCGGACCATCTTCCTAAAGCACAACCAATAATAGTCACCATTTCAAAGGTGCCTATCAGGACAGCTGCAGGATGTGAGGTGACAGATACGAATTCGCATTCTACAGATCAGAGACCAGAGGCTGGGGGGTTAAGTGACACTTGCACGTTTAAACTGAGATCAGACTCCAAAGCCTGTTCCTCTTTCCCCTGGGCTGCGTGGACCCCTCACCGTCCCCGTCTTATTCCAGAGCCTCCAGGGATGGTCCACCGCCTCACATGAAAAACCCATACTCTTGGGGGAGGACAAATGAGGAGGCTGGGATTAACAGATACACACGACTATATATAGATAACCAACAAGGACCTACTGTATAGCACAGGGAACTATACTCAGTATTTTGTAATAACCTATAAGGGAAAAGAATCTGAAAAAGAACATATATAAGTGAATCACCATGCTGTAAACCTGAAACTAACACGATATTGTAAATCAACTATACTTCAGTTTAAAGAAAACCCCAAACCCTTATACCCCTTGATGGAACACTCAGTGCCCCTAACTCTCATTTCCACATAAATCTTCTTCTAATTTACTGCCACGCACCATCAGGAACCTTCCAATTTACCTATAGAGACCTACTCCCTCTTTTTAGCGCCTCCATGAACCTGTATTTATTATACATAAATATCATTATAGATAATGTTTGTGTTATATTATCACTGCCCACATTTTTTGAGCCCTGCTATGGGTTATGCACCAGACGTTTTACATATATTATCAACTTATTACTACAGCAGCCTCGTGAGAAATGTTTCAGCGTCTGCCTTTCGTACACGGAACTTAGCCCCCCGGGGCCCCAGGTGACGTCTGTCTGAGCCCAATGCATTCTGCTACACCGTACACATAGCATTCTTATTTCTTTCTGCTAATAACATCAACTTTTATACGGCCTTTTATGGTTTTGCAAAGTACTTTTGTGTATGTCATTTGACTTCAAAAACTTCCACTCCCACACGAAGGCATCTCTCTTCAATTTGCCCCCAATAGGGACCAGGACACGGCTGGGTTGGAAGCAGGAGGCCACGCACCCAACTTCCCCTAGTTTCCATCAGTGCCCACTGCCACCAAACCAGCTCAAAGAAGCCCAAAATCCAAGTGTCCAGAACAATGAGCTCGCTGTACTGCAGGGCAAATCCCCGGATCGGATCACCACGGCTGAGCGGTCCCTCTACGAAACACTGAGGCACGGCTGGGGACGGGTCCCCGGCGGGCACCACACCCCTGAGAGCAGACCCCGCCACTCCATGATCCCAGGGGCTCAAGAGACACTCTTCTGTCTGATTCGATCTCTACGTGGCCGTCGGGATGCGCTCGGAAAGGAGAAAATGCAGGTCACAGCGCTCTGCCAGGGCCCCCTGGCCGCAACCCTGGGGCCCGGCAATTTATTACCAGACACGGGCCACACAAGCTCCGTTATCACAGTTACAGCCTTGTCCGGTAACAATGTTGCCTTTCAAATTGTTTTCCGCCTGGGACAGTGGATTTATAAACGGAACTGGTGACTAGGAGTGGAATCGCAGGCTGCAAAGACTAAACGCCTTGTTCTAAGGGGGCCTGGTTTAGTATTATCCTGATAAGATAAACACAGATGATGACCTGCTGGAGGTGGGGTGCTTTTATACATATGTCTCCGTGTCTGCGTTTACTTGGGCACCGGCTGGCGTTCGGGGGCTGCCTCTCAGTCCAAAGGGAGAAGAGAAAGCCATTTTCTGGATCTCTTTCCAGTGAGGAAGTTGCGTATAATTATAAGACGTTAGGTCTGTCTCCCTCTAAACAGCTCAGAAATATACTGATTTGGTTACTTTCCAAAAGGGTGGCCCTAAAATTGTCATGCTGTTTTCAGGGCAGTGAAGCTGGGTGACCCACATGTGGGGTTAACGAAAGCAGGCTCCTACCTTTGTGTATGTTTACAGATTTCCACAATAAAAGCAAAAGTTATATATAAGAGGCAATTCTGGCTGAATAATTACTGAAGCTGGGTGATGGGCATATGGGGATTTATTATTAAAGTTTTCTCCTCCCTGTATGTTTAAAATGTTCCGTGGTAAAAAGAAAAAAAAAAAGGGGAAAAAAAAGCACTTTGGCTGAAAGGCAATGGCTTAAAACCCCCTCTCCTCTCATTCAATCATTCAACAGATGTTTGTTTGTGCCACATACTGTCCGAGGTGGTGGGAAAACAGTGTGGACAGGACAGGGTCCCTGGCCCCGTGGAGCTGACATTATCCCCAAAGTTCAAATATTCCTCCAGTGTGAACTTCTGGCTGGGTTTCCTCCAGGGGACCCTCTGGGGGTGGGTCTTTGTCGGGGGGAGGGGGGGTTTGAAATCATTCTAGACTTTGCTGGGGATTGGGGGAGGGGCTGGCCTCTGGGGAATCTGTCCAGTCTGTTATTCCTAGGAATCTGGGAGCAGGATGGAGGGACAGGGGCTTTAGGAGGCCCCCGCAACGTGCGCTGGGACCTGTTTATTAATGTCATTCATTAATAACAGCCACCCCATTGTCCCTGAGAGGTATTTCCAGAGAGGCTCCAACCCACTGGTCGCCTTGGGGGCCTGCTGTAAACACTCCGGACAAACCGCTGTCTATCCCGTTTTGAAAGGTCTCCGGGGGCCAGGAGACAGAGGCTGGCAACAGCTGCCGGTGCTGTGAACGTTGTCAGCTAGGGACCAGGGGACAAAAGCCTTCTGTGCTGCTCTGTGCTGTTAACTGCACCGCATGTGATTCCTCTTAATTGGCGGCGGGCGGGCAGCTGAAATCCTGGAATTGCCAGCTTTCGCGTTTGCCGCGTACGTTCATCCTTCAGGAGCTGTTTTCAGAATCTGGGTTGAGATGGAGTCCCACGCCTAAAAATCAGTCCAGGGGACACCCCCAAGGGGAAGTCTGCCCTCTCTGGAGCCGCACCTGCGCTAGCTCAGCCAGGGCCAGACAGAAGACGAACGACAGGGCTTCTGGAAAAAACGGGAGCTCTTGGAAGAGGAAGGTCAAGAACGTGAAAACCTGGCTTTGAGGTCAGCATGTCCCCGTGCTCCTTCCAAGGAGCTCCTTCAGGTCGCTGGCTTCTTTGCCAGGAGATGGGCAAGGTTTGCATCCGCTTCTCTCTTTTTTTTTGCAAAGTTCCTATTCTTGAACCCTGTGCTTGTTCTGATGAGTTTGTTTGAAATGAGGAACTGGCTTCGGATTTTCTGGACGGTTTCCCGTCAGGCGGAGAAGGTGATTTTCAGACTCAGAATCCTTAAGTCATTCCCATGGAATCTCTGGGGAGTGAGTGCAGCCGCTCAGGAACCAGACGGTTTGAAGGGAACCTAAAATGCCAGGGGAACATTTGACTGTTTCTAGACGTGGCACCAAACATCTAGAGGTATTTACCCGTTTTGAAGCATCTCCTGGACACGCTACCACAAAAGTGGGGGCCGGGGGCTGCCAGGGAGGGAGGAGTTCAGATGGCACAGCCCCTGCCCTCGGGTTCTTGGACCCTAGCAGAAGAGACATACGACGAGTCCAAGGTGAGCTGACGGGGGGCCCAAGAGAGGGAGAGAGGGAGTCCCCACCCTGGCCCACAGCAGACCTTGCGGCCCAAAGCGCCAAATCAAGCATGGCTTTTATGACACGGCGGCGGGCCCCTTGAACGTTCCACCCCGGGGGCAGAGTTTGGAGATGTGGGCAGCGCTGGCCGCGTCCTGCGGTTCTCATCCAGATGTCTGGCACGATTTCAGCCTGACCCACAATGCCTCCCCAGGAGGTCTGAGACCTGGAATTTCGCCTGGAGAGAGGGAGGCAAAGAGGAAGCCAGCCAAGCCTCTGATGTTGGGTCTATGGGAGATGGGGAGCAGCTGCTCCTTCCCACCGAGGAGGGTGTGCAGGACGGTCTTCAGGGGCAGCTAAGGGGGAAGAGCTCGGGGCCAGTGAGAGCCCTGTCGGAAGAAGCCGAGTGACGCCGTTTACTGAACAGAGACATTTGTCAGCGTGAACAGATCACCAGTTTACCCCGGATGCACCAATCCACGACCTACGCATTTCCACTGATTTGCAAGTGGTTTAACTCTGTTCTTCTGAGTCCGAGCTTAGGGACCTACTGCTTTTTAATCTTGAAGCAGCGCCTGGTACATAGTAGGCTTTCAAAGATTTGAAGGACGTATTGGGTTGGCCAGAAAAGTTCATTCAGGTTTTCCCATAAGATGTTACAATACTGTCTATGGCAGTGGTTCTCAAGTGTGGCGATTTGCCCTCCCCCCGCCCAGGAGACACTGGGCAATGTCTGGAGACATCTTGGGCCGTCACAGCTGTGGGGAGGGGTCCCACCGGCACGTAGTGGGTAGAGGCCAGGGATGCTGTTAAACACCCTACAAGGGACAGGAGAGCCCCCATGACAAGGACAATCCGTCCGAAATCTCAACAATGCCGAGTTCTGGCAATCACTTTTGCACAAAAGCAGGAAGGATGCCTGGGAGAGGATGTGAATTTCTTTTTTCCGAGGAATTTTAAGAATGGATTCCAGCTGTCCTTGTGGGTTTGGGAGTCTGGGGTGAACAAAGAAGACTGAAATGGGCAACTTGATCTCTTGAGCTCCGTCACTGCCCGTCACCAGGCACCAGAGCTGTGGATCGCCTCCTCTTTGTTCTTCTGCCTCTTTCTCCCACTCAGGTTTATTTCGTAGGCTTTTCCTGAAATGTTAGGGGCTTTCCATCAGGAGTGGACCCTTTCCAAACCATAAGGCAGTAAAAAGTCCCACCCATGGGACCAATGTTCCTGTTGTGTCTGTGCTTCGGGATGGAGACAGACAACAACGTAAACCCTGTGTATCAAAATCAATCCCTCTAGACTCAAGTTCCAACCTGCAGAAACTCTACGGCCAAGTCATGAGGTGCAGAGCTGATGGCCTTTTCATTACAGCAGTTCTGCAGGGGAAAGAGGGGGCAGAACTATGACAGTAGGAACACAAGCAGGCAAAGGAACACCTTTAAAGGGGCATCTTCCTGCCCGGGTGAAAGAAACAACAGCAGGGGCCCCGCCCATGGGTGAGACCCTCGGGCCGTCTCTGCCCCATGGGGTTCCAAGCGTGTCACCCACATTCTTTGTCTCGACACCAGGCCTGTGAAGCACACACAGTAAGATTTTCTTGTTCCAAACCACTGTTCTGATGCGCTGAAGTAGTTCTTCTAAGGCCAAACTGAGGAGCAGGCAGATCCAGTCTAAATCCTTTTCAGAAAGTGGGAACATCCCTTTGTGAACCAAGATGGACTCAAGGTTTTTAGGGACCAAGACCTTGAATGAATGTAGGAGAAGTTTAGCTACCTTCCACCTCAGCATCTCTTTGGGAGAGACTTAGAAATTAATTTGTTGGTTTGATGATCCCTAAAGCTACTTAGAAATTAATATGTTGGTTTGATGATCCCTAAAGCTATTATTTTTACTATGAAGTATATGCTACATGCATGACGCTGTTCTGAGCAACTGACGCGTATTGACGTTGACACGAGGGAGATAGTCTTATCATCCCCAGTTTACAGATGATGAAACCACGGCACAGAGATGTCGAGTAACTTATTCAAGGCCACGCAGCTCATCAATGGCAGAGCCCAGACTTGGACCCAGGAAGGCTGGTTTCAGAGTTCATGTTTGTAACACTGTGCTAAGCTACCTCTCTGGAGAATAACTCTCCAGTTCTTCACCATTTAGACTAAAGAAGTAAAGGAAGCAGCTAACTTCACAGGTCCTAAGAAATAACAGTAAAAAGCAGTATTTTGCAAACTTTGAGTTTGCAAAGTGCTGGGCAGTTTACCAAGTACTTTTCTTCAATATGATCTCCAGTGGGTCCTGCAAGGCCCTGAGTTTGATGGTTGCCTCTATGCATGCAATGATGCTATCACCAAAAAGAGCCAAAGCACCATCTCTGTGTGTGTGTTACATCCAAGAAGGACCAATGGAATCAACCATGAAGGACCAAGAGTATGAAGGCCCCCTCTCATACCTCAGAGTGACCAGGAAGTTCTCTCTGGGGACCCCCACTCCCCCACTCTCAGTCCATGCGGCTCGGCGGAGGCTCCATGCCAAGCTCCGGAAAGCAGGCTGAGATGCCACTCTGGACAACGGTTTTAGTTCCATCCTTCCAGTCCCAGTAACTGGTTCAAGGGGGAGTACATGATGTAAGTTGGTCTAATCAGACCCCAAGAGAGCTACTGAGAGGAGACGAACTGTCTCTGTCGGACTTGAACCTGGGAGGACACAGGACTGGAGACGTTAGCAGGAAGCCATCTTGCCACCAGGGAGAACCTGAGAATCAAGCCAACGCTGAAGAAGACAGAGCTGAGGGAGAGAAAAACAAGCAGAGGCCTGATGTTACAATTTGTGGCCCTGGATCAAACTGTTCCTGAAGTCAAATCCCTGAAGTCTTCATGTTGGTGAGCCAGTAAATTCTCTTTTCAGCTTCAGACAGTATGCATTATGCTTCTGTTTCTTACAAATGATAGAAATGAAAACTAAAAATATCTTATTAAAACAGTTGCAAAAGGACACTATACTGGTTGGCAACAGAGTGAGGAAAAGGTTAGTCACTGAGATCCTGCTCCCTCTCCCCATACCTCTACCTAAAAGGAGAATGTAATGGTAGGAGAGCATGGGAAAGAAATGGGGTTGGGTTTGTTATTTTTTTTAATTTATTTTTGGCTGTGTTGGGTCTTTGTTGCTGTGCACGGGCTTTCTCTAGTTGCGGTGAGCGGGGGCTATTCTTCGTTGCAGTGCACGGGCTTCTCATTGTCGTGGCTTCTCTTGTTGCAGAGCACAGGCTCTAGGCGTGCAGGCTTCAGTAGCTGTGGCACGTGGGCTCAGTAGTTGTGGCACATGGGCTTTAGAGCGCAGACTCAGTAGTTGTGGCGCACGGGCTTAGTTGCTCCGCAGCATGTGGGATCTTCCCCGGCCAGGGCTCGAACCCGTGTCCCCTGCATTGGCAGGCGGATGCTTAACCACCGCGCCACCAGGGAAGCCCGGGGTTGGCTTTATAGGAACTATTTCGATAGGAGCAGTAGATTATCTGTGAATGTCATTAGTTAATTCATGGAATTGGTTCCTCTGTGAGTTATTCATCAACCCTCCCATCTATAGCCACATGGTACCCTCGACACCAGCTAGCCATTTGCAATTATTGGCTCTGGGTGACGGGCTGGACGGATAAGGGTGCATGGGTTGGCCCATCTCCTCTACCTGAAGGTCAACATAAAGGGTCTGGCACCCCAGCAGATGGAGGGCTACCTAGCTCAGTGGCAAAGGACTAGACGCGTCTTCCCAAACACATTCACTACCGCAAAAAGCTTTCGCTTGGACCAGTTACTTCTTTATGAATTCTGGACTGAAGACACGCAAACAGGGTAAAGATCAAGCAAGTGTCACTTGCTCCCCGTGATTCTCTTCTCCACGTATTTCTCTCTGGTTTCACAGCCCCCAGGAAACCCTCAGCGATTTTCTATCCCCCAGCATGCATGGCTCCCAGCTCCGAGCCGTCTGTGGAAGTCCAATTTGAGTGTGAGGGGCCAAGTAGGTAGATGGGGCCCCCGGGGTCTGTGAGGTGCTGGGACTGGCAAACAGCTGCCTGCCGGCACCCTGGGTTTCAGACGTGGGGTCGCATGGTGTTTGTTTTCCTGCTGATTGAATTACTCATGCCTCATTTGCCCACTTCCCTGAAACAATCTTTTCTGGATGCATTTAGAAACCTGAGTCTCTGTGGTTTGTCTGGACTGGTTTCTATTTGTGGAGGAGAGTTCACTTGTCTAGAGCAGAGAAAAATGGGTCCTGCAGAAGTCACGGTATCCCTGGTTTCCCGTCACATATATTCCTGCTGTTCTCTCCAGCAATCAGTGTTCCCCATGGAATGCTTTCATTCCCACTGGAAGCTCCCGATGGAACAGGGGCGGGGGTGATGGGGGAGCTGGGAAATCTTGCCAAATCTGCAATGTTCCTAAATGATTCTCAATTCTCAGAGAACAAGAAACACATTGCAAGCTTCAAGGGCAGTGGCAGAACAAATAATTACTGAGTCTGTTGGTAAACAGACCCAGAGAAGACAACTGAATTCAGCTTGTTCACTCCTGCCTGTCAGACAGAATTTAATACCATCCTGTTTCTGTTTTTCTTCTACCCGTGACCCAAGTCACAGCTTGCTTAATTTCTGTTTACACTGTAAGCCTCGTGGTGATGGAGGGGAAGAGAGGTCTGGTCAGAGTGGGGGAAAGGACACGCTTTCCCAGAAGAGCGCCCGGTAGACCAGCGCTTCTTAACCCACAAGGGTCCTCAGCCTGGACAGCCCAGCCCCATTAACTCGGAATCGCTGCAGGGGAGAATCTAGAAATCAGTGCGTTCATGTCCCCCAGGTGATTCCAACGTGCAGCCAGGTTTAGAACCACTGCCCGAGAGCTACGCTATCCAATGTGGCGGCCACGAGCCACATGTGGCTGCTGAGCGTTGCAAACATGGTGCATCCGAATCGAGATGTGCTGTGCATGCAAAGTCCTCACCAGATTCCCAAGAGTCAGCATGAAAAAGGCAACGTAAACTACATCATTAACAATGTTGTTATGTTGATTACAATGAAAACAATGTGGGCCTGTCCTGAGTGAGAATGGGTGTCTGTGTGTAGGCAGGACCATGTGGGTAATGCCGTGCGGTAGACCAGAAATCCATAAGGAAGCCCTCCGGGAAGAGAAAGACAGAAGAAACACTCGCATGACTTAAAGCAACTCTTAAGACATCATCGGGCTTCCCTGGTGGCACAGTGGTTAAGAATCCACCTGCCAGTGCAGGCGACGCGGGTTTGATCCCTGGTCTGGGAAGATCCCACATGCTGTGGAGCAACTACGCCCAGGCACCACAACTACTGAGCCTGCGCTCTAGAGCCCACAAGCCACAACTACTGAGCCCATGTGCCACAACTACTGAAGCCTGTGCACCTAGAGCCCGTGCTCCGCAACAAGAGAAGCCACCGAAATGAGAAGCCCGCGCACCGCAACAAACAGCAGCCCCCGCTCGCCACAACTAGAGAAAGCCTGCGTACAGCAACAAAGACCCAATGCAGTCAAAAATAGATAAAATAAAATAAATATATTTAAAAAAAAAAAAGACATCATCATTTTCATTTATAAGGAGCACAAATCCCTAATCATCCCCCTGAGCACACCCACACCCACACGGGCACATAAGCTTGTTGTGGTACATCGTCCTGAAGTCTTGGTTCATTTTCTCTCCACCAAAGAGAACATGATAAGGAAGGCAAATTCTGTGGTGTGGAACTAGAGTTTCCAAGAAAAAGTCACAGTTCGGACTTGAAACCTCTTTTTAATCCATTCTTCTCAAGCACGGCCAAAAGATATCCTCAAAGTATAACCGGTTTAAATGATAAAATTTTTATCAGCAAGAGGCAAGTCACTAGAACTTAAAGATAAACGCATAATCAATGATAATCTCCGAAGAACAATAAAGAACTACACAGTCATAATCTTGTACCAGACATGGTGATCAGTTTGCTTGCCAAATCCAGTATGCCAGTCTGCTCCACCCCATTTCCCTGTGTTCCTGCCTGAATTCTGGACTTTGGCAGAGAATTTCCTGAGCAGCCCCAGAGATTCCCACGTGTGATGGTTCATTTTACGTACCAGCTTGACTAGTCCACAGGGTGTCATGATATTTGGTCAAACATCATTCCAGGTGTTTTTGAAAGAGTGTTTTTAGATGAGATTAATATCTTTTTTTTTGGCTGCGTTGCACGGTTTGTGGGATCTTAGTTCCCTGACCAGGGACTGAACCCGGGCCCTGTCACTGAAACTGCCGAGTCCTAACCACTGGACTGCCAGGGAGTATCCAAGATTAATATCTTAATTGGTAGAGTAAAGCAGATTGCTCTCCACAATGTGGGTGGGCCTCATCTCATCAGTTGGAAGACTGATTAGAAGAAAAAGACTGACCCTTCCCGGAATAAGAAAAAAAATCTCCATCAGACTGCCTTTGGACTAGAACTGCACCCCATTGGCTCGTCTGAGTCTCAAGTCCGCCAGCCCAGAGGGGCAAATTTGAACTTGCCAGCCTCCTTAAGTGCATGAGATAATTCCTTATAATAAATCTTTTTCTATATATATATATATATATATATATATATATATATATATATATATATATATATATATATATATATGTACACACGCATCCTACTGGGTTCTGTTTCTCTGGAGAACCATGAATAATCCATCATGCCATTCCTAAAGTCTCAACTGCAGTCTGTCACCTCACCTCCTAACACTGGGGATGGTCTCAGGGAGGAGTGGCTCAGTGTCTTGTCCATGATGCCTGAGCTCACAGCAGCTGAAGCGCCCACATCCCCCTGACTAAAGCCATAGCAGCCCTGGGGGAGGGGGGCGGGGATAGGTAATACAATTCAGAAGCATGAGGAAGGTGGACTTGGACCAAACAAGCAGGAGATGAAGGAATCATGAGATCAGTTGCTTATCCTTTCTTCTACCACCCCTTTTGCACCTTCCAACACACAGTTCTGAGACTCAGCAGTCCCATTCAGTCTCTCTGAAGATGTTCTTCATGACCCAGGACTGAGAAGAGAGAATTACTTTTTTGAGAAGCTACAACCATCTCAATGATATGCCTTCGATCTCCTTTTTGCCTTTCCTGTGCCATTCACTTCTTTTCCCCCTCACTCTTGCTTCTCTGGGAGTGTACCTCCTAATAAATTGTAGAATGTCATCTTTGCCTTAGGCTCTGGTTTCTAAGAAACCCAGGATCAGATATTCATCCTTTTTCTTCTTCAATTCATTTGCTTGACCAGGAAAGAGCTAAGCTCTTTTTTGTTGGGAGCGCCCACACATTGGACCAGGAGTGGATACCCAGCCCAAGGTGAATAGAGGCTGGTCCTGGACCTGTTGTTTGAGGGTCCCTCCCTGAACAAAGACGAGATGAACCAAATATCTTCCCTTTCTCAGTTAATTAAAATTTAACAGAGAGAGGTGTACTCAATGGACAGTGGTTGTTGGGCAAAGATATTACGGACTGACTGACTGACTGACTGCCTTATTGAGCCGTGCATTAAATGCAAAGAATGTACGTAAGTATGTGCATGTGAGTGTATGAGAGAGATTTTCTAGACCTTATTTCAGTTGTTCACTAGGCTGCTGGTTTTCTTGCTCCTAATCTCCTGTATCCTTTCAATGAATGTCCCTTTTCACTAGAGCTAGTTTCTGATCAATCTGAATTTAATCCCTTTATAAGTAACCTGCTTGTCCTACCTGGACAGTTTTGTGACATTTTATTTACCTTTGTAATTCAAAAAATTTCCAGGGATATGTCTAATTGTGAGTTTCTTTTCATTAAATTTACCTGAAATGTGGTAAGTTCTCTTCCACTGCATCCTCAGACTTTTTTTCCCCCTCCAGGTCCCTAAAATTTTTCATTATAGCTTTGATTGTTGTTCCTATTCTAATTGATCTGGTTGCCCCTTTGGGAACACATGGAAATCTCAGAGTGATCTATCCCACCAAACACACCTATTACTTGCCCTCTGTCTCATTTTAATCTATCTTTAATCTATCCTTTTCCACTTCTCATTTTTTAAATAGAAAGTCTTCTAAAAGGTAACAGGGAAAGAACATTTGATGTATCGTTAGAACCAGCTAAAATCTTGGATATGGCCCTACCAGAAAGCAGTGCTTGTGATTCCGAGGTTTGAGTTTTTGGTCTGCTTTGAAAGGTTTCCCATGCTTTGCTGGGTGATATGAGGAACCTTCCAGACAGCTTACAGGTAATCCTGTAAGCTTACAGGTAATCCTCCCCTGGAAAGCTGTAGCACTTCTCTGTTACTCCATCTATAAAGACCCTTGGTCAAAGGATATGCTTTCATGTATTAAACTAAACCACAGAGGGAAACAAATTGAATTTTTACCTTGAAAGTGAATACCATGGGTCACAGTTGAGACATGACCAGCAGCAGGATGGGACAGGCCAGGGAAGGCCAGGACCGACAATATGGACAGACTAGACATTGTAGGAGTAATGGGGAGAGGTGAGGTCGGTGGGTATCAGGACAGCATGTAAGAAGAGTTAACCCCAGGTAGGGAAACAAAAGTCAAGATCCCGTCGATAAGGGGAAATGGGAGAAGGCAGTACCAGTGAGGAGGAACAGAGAAGCAGCTCAAAATTCATGCAGACAAGACAGTTTAAAGAGTCCATGTGAAGGTAAAGGTAGAGGAGAAGAAGCAGGTTCAAGCATGCAGAACATGCCATCTGAGCCTGGGGCAGTGAGGCTCAGCGCCCATGGAGTGCACGAAGGATGAGGACTTCTGTATCCATAGACCAGGTGGGTAATGGGGTCAGAATCCAGGCTGAAGGAATTCATAGCCAGAACCTAAAACCCAGGTCAGAAACTAAGTATCAAGGTGGGAGCCAAGTACAGGGGAGGGGTCTGACAACGAGTCTCACTTTGATATTGTACACGCATCGTATACAGCAGGAACTACTCCTGCATTCTTTGAACAGAATGTAGATGGGAGAGTTTCGAGGGTAAGTGACAGGCCAACCAACTATCCCAGAGAAGGCATTGGTCATGAGCCATACTTTCCCTAGTACTGATTAGCAATTGCTGGGTCAGCAGGGTAAAACCCAAAGGGTTCTCATATTCTGTTCCTAACTAAATGATCAAACTCACCATTCTCTTCTTCTCCCTTGGAATCCCAATCTGTGTGAGAGGCACTAACATCTAGCTGTACAAATCCAAAAACATTAGGAGGTTTTCTAGTCAGTCATTCTCATTCCTTATATCTAATTGGACTCCAAGCATTACCCTGATGCTAAAACCAGACAAAGACATCACTAGAAAATAAAACTAGAGAGCAATATTTCCTATGAATATAGATGCAAAATTCCTCAACCAAACCAAATATTGCAACGTATAAAAAGAAGCTATACATCATAACCAAGGGAGATTTATCCCTGGAATGCAAGATTGGTTTAACAACTGAAAATCAATGCAATATTCCATATCAATAGGATTAAAAAAATGAAAACCAAATAATTATCTCAATAGATGCAGAAAAAGCACTTGACAAAATCCAACACCATTTCATGATAAAAACCCTCAACAAACTAGGAATAGAAGGGATCTTTCTTGACCTGACATAGAGCATTTATGAACAACCCACAGCTAACATCATGCATCATACTTAATGGTGAAAGACTGAAATCTTTCTTCTTAAGAACATGAGTAAGACAAGGATGTCCACTCTTACCAGTTTTATTGTGGAGCACGGGCTCTAGGTGCGTGGGCTTCAGTAGTTGCAGCACGTGGGCTCAGTAGTTGCGGCTCACAGGCTCTAGAGCACAGGCTCAGTAGTTGTGGCTCACGGACCCAGCTGCTCCGCGGCATGTGGGATCTTCCCGGACCAGGGCTCGAACCCGTGTCCCCTGCATTGGCAGGCAGATTCTCAACCACTGCGCCACCAGGGAAGCCCCGACAGATTAACTTTAAAAACATTATATTAGGGCTTCCCTGGTGGCGCAGTGGTTGAGAATCCGCCTGCCAATGCAGGGGACACGGGTTCGAGCCCTGGTCCGGGAAGATCCCACATGCCGCGGAGCAACTGGGCCCGTGAGCCACAACTACTGAGCCTGCGCGACTGGAGCCTGTGCTCCCCAACAAGAGAGGCCGCGACAGTGAGAGGCCCGCGCACCGCGATGAAGAGTGGCCCTCCCTTGCCACAACTAGAGAAAGCCCTCGCAGAGAAACGAAGACCCAACACAGCCATAAATTAAATAAATAAATAAGCCCTCCTTCCTCCTTGATAGTCTATAATTTAAAAATATATATATATATATTAAGTGGAAGACACCAGTTACAGAGGACCGCATGTTATAAAGTTCCATATATACCTAAATATCTGTCTATCTATCTATCTACAACGAGAGGGGCCACAATAGGAGAATCTGTAGATAGAAAGTAGATTAGGGGTTGAAGGGGTCAAAAAGAAATGGGGAGAGGCAACTGCTAAAGGGTACAGAGTTCCTTTTTCCTTTTGAGGGTGATAAAAATGTTCTAAAATTGACTGCGGTGATGGCTGCTCAACTCTGTAAATAAACTAAAAACCACACCAATCTGTGTACCTTACAATGGGTGAATTACACAGTATGTGAATTATATCTCAGTAAAGCTGTTACCAAAATATGTTATTAGGTATATTTATAATGGTTATAACAAATGTTAATTTTTCAAGCATTGTCTGGTACACACCGAGGGGCATGTCATGCCAGGTTCCTTTTTAGTCTTTAGGTGGGGACTCGGGTAAACTCTCAGAGTGTATTAAGGCGGCAGAAGACCCAGGTTATGGACCGTCATGTGGCGTTACCGAGATGTCCACATGTTATACGGCACACAGGTTGCAGCGACGACGTCATGGTTCTCTAGTGACATAAACTGCTCGTGTATCACCAACAAGCAGATGCCGTAAGGACCTAGAGTCAGAAGAGAGACATGCGCCCCCAGCTACCAGCCAGCCCCTGGGTGGGGGGGTCTCCACATGCTGCAGCCACAGCCGCCTGCACCCTCAAACCAGCTGCTGGGGTTGTTAACAGCTCCCGAGGGTCAAGTGCCAGCTGCCCAGAAGAGACTGACCTTCTCGGCTGTGTACTCCTCAAGGCAACCCCATTTTACAGATGAGGAAACTGAGGCTAAAGAAGAAAGCTTGAGTTTGAACACTGCGTGTGTTTAGACCCCGGAGAACAGTAACCCTTTGTAATCACGGGGCTGCTCCCTGAACCTGGCCGGAAGGTGGGCCCGCCAGGAGCCCGCAAACTGTGCACCTCCTGCCCCTGCCCCAGGTTCAGACCTGGGTCCTCGGGGCTGCCCACCTGCCTGGCTGAAGAGGGAACGTGGATGCAGGAGGCCAACCATGAGAGGTTCACTTGGTCGAACAACAATTGACGGAAAAGTCTGGAATCACAGACCTTTATATGTACATATTCAACATCACCTCACCTGGCAACACCACAGCTCCTTGACGCTCACTTTTTCTCCCCCAATTTCTTTCTGCTCTCCTTCATGCAGGGCTGAGTAACCGGGGCAGCCACTCAGGGGCCTGGGCACCAGGAAGGTCAGGGTCGGACACACACTCCCCAGGCACCCGGCCATGATCAAGTGGGGCCCTGGGAGCCTATGAGGGTCTGCACTCCTCCAGAAAGCACCCCTGCCTTAAACAGCAGATAAAAAGCACCATGACAACGTTCCTCAAGAAACTAAAAATCAAATTCCCACGTGGTACAGCAATTCCACCTCTGGGCACACACACAGAAGAATTCAAAGTAGGGTCTCAAAGAGATATTTGTGCTCTCGTGTTCACAGCAGCACTATTTACAATAGCTAAGCTAAGAGGTGGAAGCAACCCAAGTGTTCGTCGACAGAGGAATGGATAAACAAAATGTGGTCCATACATACAACGGAATATTATTCAGCCTTCAAAGAGAAGGAAATTCTAACACAGGCTACAACACGGGTGAACCTTGAGGACATTGTGCTCAGTGAAATAAGCCCGTCATAAAAAGACAAATATGAAATGACTCCCTTTCTGAGGTCCCTATAGAGTAAGCAGTCAAATGCCTAGAGACAGAAAGTAGAGTGGTGGTTGCCTGGGGCTGGGGTAGGGGGATGGGGGATTGTTGTTTATGGGGACAGGGTTTTAATTTTTTAAGATGAGAAGAGTTCTTTGGGCTTCCCTGGTGGTGCAGTGGTTAAGAATCCACCTGCCAGTGCAGGGGACACGGGTTCGAGCCCTGGTCCGGGAAGATCCCACATGCCGCGGAGCAACTAAGTCCATGCGCCACAACTACTGAGCCTGTGCACCTAGAGCCCTCGAGCCACAACTACTGAGCCCATGTGCTACAACTACTGAAGCCCACGTGCCTAGAGCCCGTGCTCCGCAACAAGAGAAGTCACCGCAACAGAGTAGCCCCCGCTCGCCGCAACTAGAGAAAGCCCTCGCGCAGCAACGAAGACCCAACGCAGCCAAAACAAAAAAAAAAAAGATGAAAAGAGTTCTGGAGATGAAGAATATGATGGTTGCACAATAATGGGAACGTACTTAATGACACAATCATACACTTAAAAATGGTTAATTTTATGCTATGTATAGTCTACCACAATTACAAATTTTAAAAATAAAATGAAACAAAACACCATGACAGGTTGAGAGAGACATCACAGAACAAAGGAAGAAGCTTTTTTCCTGCTTTTTGAACAAGAGAGCCTGCATTTTCATTTTGCATGAGGTCCTGCCAATTATGTGGTCTTTTGCCCTCCTGCAATAAAAAGCCAGCATTTCTTTCGTTGTCATTCACCTGCAATGAAATGCTGGCCTTAAGAGGATGCATTCTCTGAAGCGGTGCCTCTCTCCCCTGACTTAGGAAAGCCGCAGCCTTGGGAAGCATAACACCCTTCGGAAGGGACAGTGGGAACGGGGTGGGGGGGTCCCCTAAGCCTTTCTTCTCCACTTTCCTTCTAGAACCGTGGTTCTCACGCCGTGGGGTGCAACCCAGCACAGGGGAACCCTGTTGAAAATGCTGATTTGCCCTCCCACACCCCACCCTGAGATGGTCAAGGGCGAAAGCTGGCCCGGAGGGGGCTGAGGTCATTGTGCCAAACAGAAGGCTCGGGCCGCAGCAGTTCCCGGTGCCAGGCTGGGTCAAGGGGCATTTTGGCCAGTGGTCTTGAGCAGGCAGCAGTGGTGTGACATTAGGGAACGAAGTGGCCTTGGGCATGTCACTGTCCTTCTGTTCCTCTCCTGCATGAAACGAGGCTCTCTGAGGCCTCTGCCAGAGCCAATGCTAAGTCAGAAGGTCACCACGCATTTGTAACATGACATTTGTAACTTGGCCTCTGTGACTTTTTTCATCGCTTCCCCCTTCCCTGCACTGAAAACTAAGTCAGGCCCTCAGTCTCCTGCGAAACCTCACCCCACCCCCTGCGCAGGTCCAGGGCCACCTCCGACTCCCCTACCTGCAGGCAGGCAGGCATGACATCTTGCAAACAGGGAGCTGGGTGGAGGCCCCCAGCCCTCGGTTCTGGACAGAACTAAAAACCCGACGACCTATCTGATGGACTTAACACCAAAGAAAGGAAATTTGTCTTTTAAGAACAAGTGAGAAGCCGATGACTGAAGTCCCAAAGAATTTTGTGGTTGGACCTTTTTTCCTGTTGTTTGTTTTCTGGCACAATCTGTCTCTGTTTCTGAGCCGAGGGCCGTGTTCCCCGTGACAAAGGCCTCTTTCTTATGACAGTTTAATAGCTCCAGTGCAGGGGACAGCCCGGACTCCCGCGGGCCAGCGTCTGAAGGCAGCCTCTCAGAAAAGGAGAAAGCTGCTGCTTTCCTCCAGTTGGGTTCAAATTGAACTGAGAGAGGCCTAAGGAAAAAAAAAAAAAAAAACTAAAACCAAACCAAACCCGAGCCTCCTTTTGAAATAGGAAATGAAGACCAGCAAAGGGGTGGGGAAAACAAAATGCATCGGGATAGAGAAGAAGATGGATTCAAGCGTCATGCTCAGAGCTTTCCATCCACCGCGGGAGGAGGTGAAGAAAGCCTAGTGGGGCTTGGAAGATGTGGATGGACACTGGGGAGACCCTATCTATCGGTTCCCTGTGGCCACTGTAACCAAGGACCACAGATTGGGTGGCTTAAGACAACAGAGATTTATTCTCATGGTCCTGGAGGCTAGATGCTCAAAAGCAAGGTGTCAGCAGGGCCATGCTCCCTCTGAAATCTCTAGGGAAGGATCCTTCCTTAGCTCTTCCAGCTTCGGGCGGCGGCCGGTAGCATTTCTTGGCCTCTGGCTGTGTCACTCTGATCTCTGGTTCCATCACCACGTGGCCGTCTCCCCTCGGGGTGTCTCTGAGTTGTCACCCGGCGTCCTCCTCTGTGTGTGACTTTTCTCCTTGTCGAATAAGGACACCAGTCGCATTGGATTTAGGGTCCACTCTAATCCACTGTGATCTGATCTTAACTCTCTACGTCTGCAAAGACCCTCCTGCCAACTAAGGTTACGTTCTCGGTACTGGGGGTTAGGACTCAACATTCTTCTCTGGGGGATGCCATTCTACTACAACACCGTCGTTCTAAAGACCCGCCCCCCCCACCACCACCTCTCCGTGTCCTGGAGCCTGTAGGCAGGTAACTCTTCCTGGGGAGCTCTGGCCTCGCAGTGACCCAGCCCAGCCGTCTGTCCGCTTTCCAGGAGGTGAAGTCCCAAAGAATTTTGTGGTTGGACCTTTTTTTTGTTTTACCTTTTTAGCTGGAAGTTGGTCATGACCTAGCGGCCGCCCGGAGCATCTTGGTGCCGTCTCTTTGCAGCGCTCTCTTCTCGCTCCCTCTTCCCCTCAGCCCTTGCTGCCTGGAGGCACCTGGCAAGGGTTACGGTTCCCTACTGTGGCAACAAATGCCAGGAGTGATGTGCCACACGATCTTGAACATGTATGTTTGCTGCCAGTGAGGCTGGCTGGAAAACCTGCCCCTCCCTGAAGAGCTTTCACATCTGCTTCTGTTTCCCAACTCGCCCAATGAGACATGATTTTAAAGACGCTCTGGACAGTGGAATCAGAACTCCTGGAGCCGACGCTCAAAGTGCTTACAATGGGAAATTACACACTTTTTACAATGGCGCTGACCTCCTTTCCCACACCACATTGGGGGCCAGTTTTCAAGCCTCTACGGTCACAGGAGGCAGGAGGGTGTCAGGGTTAAGGGCACAGGCTGCAGGGCCGGGTTGCCTGGGCTCAAATCCTGCCTCTGCCCTCACTCCCTTGTGCCTTGGGGCACATCCTGCATCCGTAAAATGGGCACAGTGATTTCTCCCTCACAGGCGGCTTTAAGGATTAGTGAATTCCCCAGGAGTCAAGGAGCACAGGATCTGCCCGTGGAAAGCACTCAGTACATGTTAGCTTTCGTGACTGTCCCATGATTGCCAGAGGCAAGGGTGGGGTGAGAGAGCCAGCAGGGGCAGAGGTGTTAATTCAAAACGTGCCACCTGCCGTAAGCATGACCTCAGGGAAAGTTCCCAGGCTCTGTGTCCTCCCCTCTTTACTGGGATGGCAGTAAAGACTGAGCAGTGCATGTAAACAGCCCCTAAAGGCAGCCACTAGTGCCACGTGGCGAACCCACCGATGCGCCCAAGCTGCCTCTCTTGGCTGGCCCGGCAAAATGCAGTGCAGTCAACACCAGCAGCCCAACCGAACGCTGCCCACGGCTCTGAAAAGCACAGTCGCTCTCGGCCTCTCGCCGCTTGTAACGAGCTGTCCAGGAGGATGGACCGGGCAGCGATGGGACTAGAGGAGGGAAAAGTCTGTGTCATCTCCAGCGCCTGGGAAAGCCACAGAGAAACGACGCTGCTGTTCTCAAAGAGCCTTGCGGGGTCCGAGCCTCCCCTGAAGCCTGCTTCAGGCTAAACGGAGTGCACGTTGTGTAGAGATCGGTCCCCCGTGCCAAGACGGCCAACCCTGTCGCCGGGGACTTGGGTGGAGATGGCCGGGGGCCGTGCAGGGGGAGGGGCCCGGCATAAACGGCTCCTCGTGCTGCTGCTGGAGAGGGGCTGCCTCCGGGCAGACACAGGAGGGCACTCAGGGCCTCCCTCCCTGTTCTGGGCGTGTAACTCGTGCGGTGACACGGGGGGGCCTGAGAGTGAGTCCAGGGAACTGGGGGGGGGGGGGTGGGGGGGGCAAGAGGGAAGCAGCAGCTCGTGCCGTCTGGACGGGGCTGCCCGCTAGAAAACCACCTGCAGAATTCAGGCGGGCCGTCGAGGCCGGGTGTAGAGCAGCCCACTCCCAGCCCGGTCCTGGGTCCCCCGTAGGGTAGAGAAGAGGCTCCAGGTGAGGGTGCGGGATGGACAAATAGCTACATTCACTGAGCAGGACCAGGGCAAGAGCCAACCAGCACGCCAACTCCGCGCTGAGACACGACAGCAGAATCAGCCTGGGAGGGCCAAGGCGGGGGGGGCGGGGGGGACGGAGGGGAGGGTACTAAGGCCTAGTGTCAGGCATGGAGCCCACGACACGGGAGAGCAGAAGCGACACCTAGAGACCCCGGCGTCCTGGACCCGGGCCTCTGGCCTGCGTGCTGGGTCCACACGGACTGTGGAAGACGCTTCTGAACCGGTTCTCTTTCGGGGGTGGGGGGGGTGGCGAGGGGGGACACGGAGCTCTTGTCCTGGAGGCCGGGCTGGGACAGGGATGGGCTGGGCATCTCTCTGGAGTGTAGTGTCTGAAACAGGCAGGCCAGGAAGCAAACATCACAGCCACACTGTATACAGCCTTCCTACACGCCGGCCCTGTGCCGGGGCTTTGCGCGTATAAACTCAGTTAATTCTCAGAACGATCCATTGAGGTAGAAACGATTATTATTCTTCTTTTGCAGATTAGGAAACAGAGGCACAGGGGAAAAAAAAAAAAAAAAAAAGCAACGCATCAAAGTCGTACAGCCAGAGACCTAGGAACATACCTGGCCCTTCGCCTTACCAGCTCTGAGGCTGTGGACAGAGCACCTCTCGGTGCCTCAACTTTCTTGTCTGTAAAATGGGGCAACTCAGGGGTCCTTCCCCCATGAGTATTCTCATGGAAAAGCCAACAAGAGAACGAAGGGCGAGGACAGTGCAGAACGGAGCACACAGCAAGCACACGGCGGAGACCACCTATGGTTGTAACGCTCGGCATTCCTGTGGTTTAAGGGCCGAGAGGAAGGGGATCGGCCCTGGGAAGGGCTCCTGCGATGATGATGTTTGGGGAATGGAACTTTCAAGGTTAAAATAAACTCTTGGGGGCTTCCCTGGTGGCGCAGTGGTTGAGAATCTGCCTGCCAATGCAGGGGACATGGGTTCGAGCCCTGGTCTGGGAAGATCCCACATGCCGCAGAGCATCTGGGCCCGTGAGCCACGGCTACTGAGCCTGCGCGTCTGGAGCCTGTGCTCTGCAACAAGAGAGGCCGCAATAGTGAGAGGCCCGCGCACCGCGATGAAGAGTGGCCCCCGCTTGCCGCAACTGGACAAAGCCCTCGCACAGAAACGAAGACCCAACACAGCCAAAAATAAATAAATAAATAAATAAATAAATATTTAAAAAAAAAACTCTTGGCCTAATCTGGATCCTTTTGTTTTGGCAGAGAAGGTCATTTCTAAAACTCCCTTCCTCAAAGCGTTAAATTTAGAGTTACCATACGACCCAGCAATTCCACTGCTTGGTATGTACCCAAGAGAAATGAAAACCTATGTCCACACAAAAACCTGTATGCCAGTATTCACCGCAACACTATTCGTAATAGCCAATAATGCTGAAACAACCCAAACCTCCGTCAACTAACATGGTACGGCCATACAACAGAATATTCTTCAGCCATGAAAAGGAGTTACAACACAGTTGAACCCGGAAAACATGATGCTAAGTGGAAGAAGCCAGACATGAAAGACCACACATGGTTTGATTCCATGTACATGAAATGTCCAGAACAGGCAAATCCATAGAGACAGAAAGTAGACTCGTTCGTGGTTGCCAGGGCCTACGAGGAGGGAGGGAGGGGGACTGACGGCTCGTGGGTGTGGGGTTTCTGTTGGGGGTGACGAGAATGTTCTGGAAGCAGAGAGTGGTGAGGGCTGCACAGCTCTGCGGCTGTGCCCTGGGAGAAGCGGGTGGGTAGAAGGGGAGGATGCAGGAGGGGGGATTAAGTCGCTCCCAGGTAGGATGCCGTGCCCAGCTCTTTACCGTCCGGTCTGGAAGCCGGCCGGGGTTGACTCTGGGTTTGCTCACAGCTGGGTGCCATGCGCCTGCATTCCAGGGCTCTGGGCTCAACGGTGCCACTGGGAGCCAGGTAGGAGGCTTCATTCCTGCTGCAGCATCCACCCTGCATGAACGGCGGGGATGGGGAAAGAGAAGGCAGCCTGGGAGCCATCCCTGTGGGCGCCTGGCCTTCTGCCCGGAGCGCAAATGGGGTGGGGTTGGATGGATGGTGACGAGGTCGGAGACGCGAGCTGCCCTCACACAGGCACTGCTCAGCCACCTCATTCCCCAGAGAGCCGTGTCCCAACCCTGCAGCGCTACCCAACAGCCCTGAGTCCCACGGGCGCCCCAGCTCAGAGCTGGGAGAGGGCGCTTCGCGCCTACCGCTTCTGCTGCCGCCCCCGCCCTCTGGGAACGCGCCTGTGCCACATCACGGGGCCTGGGGAGCGCGGGTCCCGGTCCTCTTCCCCACCCCCATCCCCCCAGTGCAACCCCGGAGGCCTCCCTGACTGGGTCCTCAGGGCTCCCCGCGTGCGCAGCTGCCCGCAGGGGGCGCTCCACCCCCTCCCCACGTGTGAGCACCTGCTTTCTTCGCGGCCGTGGGAGCAGAGGACAAGGGTCTGGAGTTGCCTGTGTTCCTTGACTTCTCTCAGCTCACACCGCAAACCCCGTTTTGGGCAAATGAGCATATTTCATGGGTGTCCATGTCAAGATTTACACCCTGTCCTATAGCCCCCATTTCCACACAGCAGCGGGAAAAAAATTAATCAATTAAATGGAGTTTCCCCTTTTCCAGGATCAGATTCTTTCCCAAGCTAAACTGCTCTCTTTTTTGGATAAAACTAGTAATTCAGGAATCAAGATCCTTCCCGAGGCTGTGACTTCCTCTCTCCCCACCCCGAGATGGCTTCTGTGTACACGGAAAGATGATAGGGAAGAAAAACACAAAAGAAAATAATAAAAAATACATCATCCTGGTTTAGAGAAACTGGATTTTCAACACAGATTAAAAGACAGTAGTAGAATAAATTGAAGAGTCAAGGTCATCTTTATGCATTAGCCAATGGGACTTAACAGACTAATTTGTATTAAGAACATAATTACATATTATTATTGCACAAGGTTTTCGTGAATTTGAATGGAGCAAGAAAGAGAGAGAGAAGTAAGTTCCTGTCTGGGGGCAGAAAGGACTTTGTTCTATCCTGAGTTTATGAACTAATTTTTGGTGATAATACAATTTCTAAGAGAGAGTGATTGGCAGTGAGAGCAGCTTTCTCTCAACGCCTTTACTTTGCAAATATAAAAGGTGGTATTTCTACATCAGTCTTCACGTGCCTGGGGGACATTTTTATTGTCCCACAAAGCCTGGTGGTCTTAGAACCACAGATGCAACCCACCTCTCTCACATGACACACGTGGAAACTGAAACGTCGGTAGTAAGAGCCAAAGACGCGGGCAGATGGCCAGGTGCGTGTTACCCAGAGTCAAGCTATGACGTCCCACTACCGCACGGTGGCACTGTCTGCCAACCACGGCCTGCCCTCCACCACTGCCAAACGCTCTTAATAATTCAAGGTAAGGCGAGCAGCTGTGTGGGAGGACCGGAAAGAAGAAGTTTCGGGAAGGAGCTGTCAGTAGATGACTCTAGAATTCCAGGCAAGGTGGTTTGATGGGTTCAAGAGAAGGGCTTGTTTGCATATACTAAAATGGATCTGCTAAAGTGCCACCTGCTACTGCAAATAAGCAACAGTGCAAGAATTTCCTTCCAATTCTGCTGACGTGATGGAAGGGAGGGGTGGTGGGGAGGACAGCACGGGTGTGGCTGGCTGAGTCAGAGCGTGTCCTCACGCCGGGGTTCCACGTCTCAGGCTAGAGACCACTCTCCAGGGAGCCTAGGCTGGGCTTTGGCTCCCGCCTCCCCGCCGAATGCTGAGACCCAGTTCAGTGGGCAGGGAGGGGGGCAAGCTGGGCAGCCTTGAGGAAGAGACGGTCTCGTCTGGGAACTCGGTCCCGCCACAGGGAGGCCTGGGGACACTGGGAGACCAGCCTGCTCCTTAAGAGACGCTTGGGCGAACTCTAATGAGAAAGCGCATCTTTTATTTCCCTAAATCCCCTCCCCCCGCCACGTGTTTCCCTGAATAAACTTGAGCGGAAGCAGGGGGACACCTTGCCCAGGTGGATGCGCACACACGGGTCTACGCACAGAGACGTACCCATCGACTGCTTGTCCTTGTTTCGAAACAAACGGCTGCTTGGCTGATTAGCAGCTGCTGTCTTAAACGAGCGCTGCTATTTCAACAGGCATAACTGGTTTAGAAGCCGGGCAGAAAGATATACCTGACTTTTGCTTTACTCTTTGATCCGAGGGGCACACCCCCTAAAATTTATTTTGATGCCTGCATGTGTAACTCAACGAGCTATGTTAGGTCCGAATGCAGGCTAAGCTACCAGGCGTCCTTTGCTAAGCGTCTGGGTGTTGACTAGCATCGGCTGGTCGGGGCGCTCAGCAGGAAAAAAACCAAAAATCCAGGCTACGCTCTGTGGCTTCTGCGTGGTGCGCCGTGAGGTGTGCGGCCAGGGTCCTCTGCCCGAGCCTGTTCCGGGATGCCTGCGGTACCTGTCGGTCAGGGTGTGCTCCCGGATTACAAACGCCTCTCGACTTGTGCTTAAGTCAAAGCTTAAGTAGGAAGCAACGTGTGAAGTGAAATGCTGGCGCATAAATCACCTCGCTCTCCCTGCTGGTTTGAATTATGCCTGCGACGGAGTTAAGTGAGAGCGGAGGGCATGTTTCCTCTCCGGAGCACGCGTGCTCTGGATGTAATGACACTTCAGAAAGGAAAAACCGCTGAAGCAGCCAACTCCCCAAGGACAGGAGGTCTGAAGAATTTCTTTGCGGTGAAACCCAAAGAAATTGCTGTGGGACCAGATCAGAAAGAAGAAAGCTGTGTTTCCCTTGAATTACAGGCAGCCCTTTGCTGGCTGAGACTCGTCATCCTTCAGGGGATGTTGAATTCTGAAGGGATCCCCCGACGATGTAGGCTATCTAGTGCAGGAGGAAGGTGGGCCAGGTGGAAGAGGGCCGGGGGCGGGGGCGCTCCATAGAGGTGATGAAGTAACAGCATTGGAACACTAGATGGCAGCAGCCGTACACAAATTATATGCTGGGACCCTACCTGTCCTCTTTCCTGGTGTCAGAGCCTTTGATGGGGAACTTGGGTATGGCTGTGTTCCAATAAAATTTCATTTACAGAAGCGGGTGTGGGCCATATTTGTCCCACACGCCATCATTTGCCGACCCCTCCGCTAAATGAACAGAGAACTCTCTCTGGCTCAGCTAGCTTGGTCCACACGTCCCAGGCATTTGCCAGCTAACTCTTTTCTTTTCCCGAATCCATGCAGACCCATCCCTCCTTCCCTCTCAGCCCCTTTCAGCTACCTATGTGATTACTTATGTCTCCCGAACTTGAATTCTCCCTCCCACACGACAACAGAATCGGTTGACAAATGCTGCCTGTTTGTTCTGCACTTAAAACGTTTTCTTCCGATCAATCTCTCTTCATTCCCACCATCGTCAACTCATCCCTTATCTTCCTCGCAGCTGCTATAACACGTAGCAGTGGTGTCAATAGCATCTGTTCAATTGCTGGGTTCTTCACACGGATCTGTCTACCTCTTCCCCCCAAAAGTATTCCACTGAGCCAGACTAATGTTTAAGTCTCCTCCTGGGCTTTAACATTGCTGGGCACTGGAACCCACCAAGGCTGTCAGCCTCTTGCTGAAGAACGCACTTTTTCTTTGGCCTTCAGTCTAACTTCCACAAAGCGCCACACGAATCCCATCTCGGTGACATCTCCCACCCACCAGCTCGCAGTACTAACTGCCCTTATCACCTCCGCTTCTCCAGGCGGACAGCCGCCACGCTCCTGTTTTAAGGCCACCCGTTCTATGAAGCGCCCCTGAGATGGGGGAAGACCTTGCCCTTCGTCCACTGGTTTCTTAGGTAATTTGGTTTGCATCCCTCCCTGTGCTCATCTTATGGCACCTGACGGTTTCACCGCCCACTAACCAATTATTTTAGCTATCTCTTTTGTTACTGATTTTCAATTACATCGCACTGAGGTCAGAGTGTGGTCTGAATGGTATTGATCTGGGGGTGTTCTGACTTTCTCTGTGGCACAGTACTGTAATCAGTTTTGGGAAACATACACACATGTGCTTGGAAGGAATGTTTAAGTTTTTCTAATTGCTGGGTTGGGGGTCTACATGTGTCCATTATGTACATTTGGTAACGCTTTATTTTATCAGTGTCAGAGAGGGGAATGGTACTCCCCACCATGACTGCAGTTTTGTCTGCTGTGCCCTGCAATTCTGACAATTTTTCTTGAGCATTTTGAGGCTGATGTTGCTAGAAGCTTACGGATGCGGGATCGTTCTGTCATCCCGGTACACTGTTTCTCTTTTCATTAAGCACTGACCTTTATTCTTTCTGTAGCTGTCTGCCTTGAAGTCGGCTTGGTCTGATACTGACATTGTAATACCTGCTTTCTTTTGATCAGCATTCACCTTGCGTCTTCTTTCATTCCTCTATCTGCCACCTTTGCACGTTGTGCTTTAGGTGTGTCGCTTGTTAATTACATAGAATTGGAATTCTAAAAAGCAAAACCTCGCTCTTTCAAAAGATGTATTTAATCGTCTGATGACTGTTTCTGCACCCCTCCCCTCAGTGTTAGCCTGTTTTCTCCTTTTTTTCTCCCTCCCTCCCTCCTTTCCCTCCCACGAAACCCTGGTCTGCAGCATGAGCTAAGGGCTGAGAAGGCTTACAAGCCTTGCCTGGGGGCTGTTCTGAGTTTTACCACTGAAGAGTAAGATCAGAGGAATCTGAAAGGAAGAACCCAAATCACAAACTATATATGGATTTGTAAGTGGGGAAGACAGGCTGAAGGAGCGGGTCTGCATGAGGTCACCCTCTTTCCCTCTCTGTGGCCTGCGTGAACATGCTCTCCCCCCACCCCTACTCCTGATACCCTGGACACAGTGGTGATGCGGGCAAAGCTCTAACGGCTCTGCCCACCGGCTGTGACGGGGGTGGGTGGAGTGTAGGGGCATAAAACCCCCCAAGGATGCTTGTTTATCAGAGGGTTTTATGAGGCTGAAAATACCCAGTCCAGCGCCCCAGCCCGATCCCAGCTGGAGGGCCCTGTTGAGGGTTTATGTAACTCAGAGAGGATCTGTCTGGCCTAGGGAAGGGGGGAGTTGGGTTGGAAAGGCTTTCGCTCTGCTTTCTTCAGAAACGTAAAGATTAGCAGAAAGTGCAAGTGACAGAATAGAGGGACATCGGAGTTGACATCTTGAGGTTGCAGGAGACATGGTGCCACCAGACAGGAAGCCGGGCCCGTGAGCGCAGTGCGTGGCGCTGGGCTGTCACTCGCTGGCACAGACATTTCTGGAGCACGTGCAGCTCCCCGAGTTCTGGGAGGACCTGGCCTTTGGATGCTTAAGGGGTCAGCCCCGCAGGGCTCCTTAGCACGTGCCCCCCCCCCCCCCCACCGCCCAACACTGCCCACCCCTGTCGTTCCTTGTGGTCTAAACCAAGTCAAGATCAAAACGGCTGTAGCTGTACCGGGGGACAAAGCCCAACTCCCCCTCCCCGGCCCAGGTCAGGAAGAGCAGCCCGCAGGGCATGACGAATCACAGTCAGCCCTGGATTTTGGTGACACTTCTTACATTCTAAAGGCTTCTCCCCATCCATGGCTCCTGTGATTTTCGCCACAGGCATCTTGTTAATGATGACCCTGGAGTCAGGGCAAGGAAGTGACTTGGGAGTCCAACAGGCAGGAAGAAGAATTGAGAACAGAGAAAATCTCAACCTAGAACTGTGCCAGCCCGCATGTGTGTTCGGGGCCTCGTGGAGCAGACACGTCCCTCAACACGAAGCATTAGAATTCAGTGACTACAGCGACACACAGGGGCCCCACAGCAGCTGAGGGAATCGAGAAAAGGAGGTGATGGGCTGTAAAGAGGCCCCACGCAAGGTTGGGAACAAGGTAAGAGGGGAGAAAGGGATTCCGTGAGGAATGAGTTCCTGGCAACCATGATCCCTAGACACAGGGCAGATCATTAAAGGAGGTGGTGCCATTGCCTTAGGCGGGTAAAAAGTAGAGTTTGAGATTATACCAGTCAGAGGGCAGTGGAGTGAGAAATGTGTGGTTTCGATACAGAAACCAGGGGCCCCTGGACCATCTCTTTGACCTGAATTATGTTTTCAAAATAATTGTGATTTCGAGCACCTTTTAGACAGTGTGCGTGCCGTCTGTTCGAAGTTCACCTCTGTCCTCGCCACTCCCAACTGTCTCCACCTGCCTGTCTGCACTTATCTGTTACCTCTTAGTTCTCTACAGGCGTCTGAGTTTGCCGCCCTTGGACAGAAGGCTCCACCCACCCTCCTTCAGCCTGGAGGCTGTAGTATTCCTGGTTTTGTGGGCACAGGTGGACCAGGTAGCTTATCTCCATGATGCCTCTCTGTGGTCCCAAGGCTGCAGCCTTATCTAGGCCCTGTAATTCAACAGAGCGAGAGGAAAGGAAGAATCTACAAGGCCTGCTGATTGTCTAGGGAAGACGAGGGGAAACAGGAAGCCGAGGATGACAGTGAGTTTGGCTTGGTCGACCGGGTACCAGGTGGTGATGGGGAACCCTGGGGTTTTGCATGACAGCGGATGGGGACAATAGTTCGACTTTGGAGATGCTGGGTGCGGGGATCCTGCGAAATACCCGAGCGGAGACATACGGATGGTGGCCGGACCCGTAAGAATAAGTTCGGGGGAAAAATCTAGGCAGAAGATCAACTTGGGCATCACCAGCAAACAGATGGAAAATAAAGCCATGGGCATGGGGCAGAATCCCCAGAGAGAGTGCGCTAAGTGAGAAGAAAGGGTGCCCTAGAGATGGAGCGCTGGGGGACATCAACATTTCAGGACGGGCCGCAGGACACGAACCTGCAGAGCCTGTGAAGAAGCAGACGGAAGAGGGAGGCAACCCGGAGAGGCCAGTGGCCAGAAAGAGAAAGCGAGGGCTTCTAAAGGAGAGAGCGGTGAGGAGTGTCAGCTGCTGCCTTCGAGGTACAGCTGGGCCTCCGGATCCTGCCATCCCCCCACGGCTGAGTTCGCAGATGCGGAACCTGCGGAGGCAGGATCCGTGGATACCGAGGGCCGACCGTGGTACTCGAGCATTCGAGGATCTTGGTATCCGCCGGCGGGTCCTGGAACCAGTCCCCCCAGGACACTGTCTTTATCATGTACTTATACGTTTAAAGCGTTTGGAGAACAGCATGCGATTATATCCATGGTTGGTTTTCAAAACGGTCACCCATCAGACAGCTCATTGGAAAAACGTGGTGTAAACCTGCTTCTTGATAGAGTACCTCTCTCAGGTATGAGGGTCCCTGACCTCCTCCTCGCCTCCGCCAGTCAGACCTGGGGGGCTGGGGCTGCTGCACAGTTATGTGCAGACAGCTCACCCGAGGCAACAGGCACTTCCGGGCACCACCGGGTGCAGTGCCACGCTCTAAGGCACTAGGTGTCGGCTTACCTGGCACTCTCAAAGGTAGCAGATGCCGTCTTTTCTACAGCTCCAAATCCAACTCCAACAGCAAGACCCTCTGAAACAGACATAAAAAAGTACAACGGGTTAGGAATCATTTTTCTATAATACATGCATGTAGAATCGAAGCTTGCTCAGAAGCCAAAGCCAGCAGACTCCTGTGGGCTGGATTAGAACTGCTGTCCATTTGGGGTTGGGTGATGGCCCGACTCGCTTGGTGGGGAAACCCTGGGACACCATGGAACCAGTTACACACTTCATCACATTGGCAAATCCCCTGGTCTTTTTTGCATACTTTATAGTTACTCAACAGGCTTATACTTAATTAGCTGTTAAGAGCAAGCAGTTTCTTCACTTCTTCCATAAGAAATCAGAACAACAGCATTTTGATGTGACACAATACAGGTTAAAAGCAGATCTTGCTAAGGCTAATCTCTGAAATGGGTGCACCGCTGTATTTGCAAATGCAAGTAAAAGAACTCCATAAAAAAATGGATCTTACATTTTTTGGGCTTCCCTGGTGGCCCAGTGGTTAAGAATCCGCCTGCCAATGCAGGGGACACGGGTTCGAGCCCTGGTCCGGGAAGATCCCACATGCCGGGGAGCAACAAAGCCCGTGCACCACAACTACTGAGCCTGCGCTCTAGAACCCGTGAGCCCCAACTACTGAGCCCACGTGCCACAACTACTGAAGCCTGCGTGCCTAGAGCCCATGCTCCGCAACAAGAGAAGCCACCTCAACGAGAAGCCCATGCACCACAACGAAGAGTAGCCCCCGCTCGCCACAACTAGAGAAAGCCCGCGCGCCGCAATGAAGACCCAATGCAGACAAAAATAAATAAATAAATTTATTTTTAAAAAATGGATCTTACATTTTTAAATGTCATTGGATTTTTCCATTATGTGTTGATTTTGCAACTAGAAACTAGAAGTTTTTGAGTCCCAGAGTTCATTTGAATTTGACTGTTTTAATCCTTTTTATTAATTAAAAAATGCTTGCCAAAAAAAAAAGGTTCATCCCCATCACTACGTCACATAAAATTGCACGAGGCTGCCAGAAACAGAAAATCCACGGAACAGCAGCTTCAACCAAGGGTCAGCAGACTATAGCCCAGGGGCCACATCCAGCCCACTGCCTGTTTCTGTATGGCCTGCAAGCTAAAAATGATTTTTTTTAAAATTTATTTATTTTATTTATTTTTGGCTGCACTGGGTCTTCATTGCTGTGCGCGGGCTTTCTCTAGTTGCGTCGAGCGGGGGCTACTCTTCGTTGTGGTGCGCGGGCTCTAGGTGCGTGGGCTCAGCAGTTGTGGTGCACAGGCTCAGTAGTTGTGGCTCACGGGCTTAGTTGCTCTGTGGCATGTGGGATCTTCCCGGGCCAGGGATGGAATCCGTGTCCCCTGCATTGGCAGGCAGATTCTTAACCACTGCGCCCCCAGGGAAGTCATAAGAATGATTTTTACATTTTTAAATAGTCAAAAAAAAAAATCAAGGAAAGAATATTTCATGACACATGAAAATTATACGAAATTCAAAATTTAGTGCCCATAAATAAAGCTTTATTGGCACACAGCCATGCTTGTTTGTTGATGAATTGTCTGTAACTGTTTTGTGCTATGTCAGCAGAGAGTAATGAGAGACCAAATGGTCTGAAAACCTAAAATATTTATTATGTAGCCCTTTAAAGAAAGAGTCTGATGACCCCGGACCTAAACACATAGGGTTTTATTAGCTCGTGCAACGAGAAGTCCAAGGTTGATATGGTGGCCCAATGACGTCATCACAGACATTGACGATCCAACCTCAAATGGCAGGGACTCTTACAGTCTGCTCTGAGATGGTGTGACCATAGTGTAGCTTGAAGCTTGGGGATGGACAGAGGATCTTCCGAGTCCTGTCCAGTAGGAGTGAGCTTGCCAAGTTCACCAACGCCCTGATCAAATGTGGAAGAGCCGTGCTGGTCTGCATATATCTGATGGAGAGGTAAGAAGGGCTATGAAAAAGAAAGAAGGAAGGAAGGGAGGGAGGGAAGGAGGGAGGGAGGGAAAGGAGGAAGGGAGGAAAGGAAGGAACTGCCCCAGTGGCCTGGGATCAATGGCGTAGAAGCACAATGTTAAGACCCTTTCTGACATCTATGGGGGAGTGCAACCCCAGTCCAAATAGGAAAGAGAATAGCCAATATTGGTCAGAATCAAGACCAAGGGCTTGGGGCCAGGAGGAACTTTTGTTACGAAGAGGGAAGAGGTCAAAATCTACCGAGTGAGAAGGGCGTGTCTTCTTTTGGGATTCACTGCCCTTTAAACTGCCCCTTTTTGTCCGTGTGTCCTGTTTTGTCCATGTGTCCTGGAGCGGGCCCAGGACACTGGGATTATAATACTGGCTCTGGGTGGCTTGTCCCATGGTGAGGCCAAAGAGCTCACCTGTGACCCAGTTTGGTTCGCCAGGAGACCACAATGAGGCTTGGAGCCCAAAGACCCTGCTAAAGCATGAAGTGTTCCATTTTGCCTCACCTTACCCTTACGCTCTGTGCTTTGGTCCCGTGGGGACCTTGTGGGGCAGCTGTGGCCCCTGGAGGCTGTTGGTTGAGCATCTGGGATTCTGATGCCTCAGCAAACATCTCCCCACATTTCTCGTAACAACCGACCATGGGATACAGAGTCCTAGGACTCCAGAGGTGGAGGAAACCCCAGAGACCGCCTGGCACGACTCCTGGGCCACTGCCAGATCCAGAAGCCAGGGGTTTGGGAGTCTTGCCAGAACCAGACAGCAGGATGGAGGCTCCTGGGCCCGGGCTCCCTGCGTGCATGACACACACCACAGCAGGTGCAGAGAAGCCCCCGCTACCAGCTCTTGGCTAAAGCAGCAGCCGAGTCAGCGCTGCCAGAGCAGCCAGACTTTTCAAGATCAAGGTTTTAAAATTTTATTTATTTTTAAGGTGCCTGATACCAATTCTTAAGAAAGGCTGAGTCTTCATTCACCAAGCCTATCCTCTAGGATGACTCTAGGTTCCAAAGTAGGCCTTGTAATTCAAGATCTTAGTCTCTCTGTGGTCTTTCTCTGGAGAAATGAGGGGCTGGCGGCCCTTTCTAGGCCACGCCCCGAGGCAGAAGCTCATGAACTGAAGGTGGGAGCCGTCACCTCCACTCTACGGATCAGAGAGGAAAGGTGACGATGAGCTGGTCTGAGCGCCCAGCTGGGCTCTGATTCTGAGGTCCAGGCTTCTCATTCTTTACAGCTGCTTGTCCTTTTCTTTCTCTTTCAGAAACTTCCTCTGAGGGTGGGCTCTGCAGAAGCCACCACTCCAGGGAGGGGGGTGGATACAAGTTCAACACTTTCAGGTTTGCCTGATGCATCTGACAAGCTTCAAAAGGAATGAGTGTCCTAGGTGAGGTGCCGGATATTGCCTAGAGCTGAATTTCAGGACGGGCTGGGGTGAATACATCTGAGGGTGTCAGGCACCCTTGCCATTGGGAAGGAGGCAGCCTCTTTTTGTGCAGCCCTTGCATCTCAGGAGTTGGCCATGGTCCCGAGAAGATAAAGTCAGAGGACACCTGAGGCGGTTCCACCTGGCCCGTCTCCTACCTTCGGGGAGCCCAGCGTTTACAAGCCTGCTGTTCTTCACCTTGTTTTGTACCAACACGGCCCAGACCACAACCCACTCCCATTGGTAAGTGTGGGTCTCCAGGGCGAGGTTCTTCACCAGGTGTCAAAAGCTAGGCAGAGACTGACCAGGGGTTTCCTGACATCAGAGGGGCAAATCCCTCCCTTTGAAAAAACTTGCTTTTCTAAACCATAAACAACAGCTGGTGGCTCTTTTGTTAAAGATTTTGCTCTAATTAGTCATTTTAATGTTAATGATAGTGCGGTCCTGAGGACAGGACCTAACATTAATTGGCAAACTAACCCTTTCTAGTTATTTAGCAAGCAGCCAGCAGCACTTGGTTTACTAATGCTCACAACGGCTCATTAGGTTACCCAACTAATGCAGGAGAGAAAGGGCTCGCCCACAGTGACACAGCATCAAGGGGCAGAACCAGGCTTGACCCTCAGTCCCCCCCCGGCCCCCCACCACCCCAGTTGGCTGACGTGGGCTGTGGTTTTCTCCCAGGTGTGGGCGGCAAGGGCTGGCATCAGAATATCTGTATCCTAAAGAGGTTGCGGGCAAAGTGAACACAACCTGCCTCTGCCCAGCCCTGTACCTTGGCCACGCCCAGAGTGGGTACCATGCCCCCCCACCCCCCCACCCCCGCCAAACGCACACCACATGCTGCCTTAGGAGGTGGCCAACTCCGTCTCCCCCTGGATTTAGAGTAAAGGAGAGGAAGAAGAGGTGATGGAGGAAGGGAATGTAATTGTTACCGTCTCTGAAGGTGGAGGGATTACCTGAGGGCAAAACTAATGAGAAACCAAGACAAATGACCCACTCGGAACATAAATAAGGGAATGAAGGCAGACACTGAAGATCAACAGATGGTAGAAGGAACCCGCGGGATGAAAGAGAGCAGAGGAAAAAATGCAACTGGCATTCACACCCCCAGGTCTTCCACCAAACGTGCAAATTAGGGAGGTAATTAAGACAAGAATCCAAAGTGGCTGGAATACTGTTAGTAAGCCAGACCTCTTTTCACAGCTACTGCCATTAATTCAGATGCAGACCGAAGGAAAACAAACTTCCAAACCTGGGGTTATAAGCCCCCGGGATGCAGGGTGAGGCAGAGTCCTAAGGGCAAACTTGAGAATAAGCTCTAAAGCGGATTCCTCCAACCCCACACCCCTGCTCCAATCTTCTCGGGGGGCGTTGGAAGGTGGGTGTGGCGGCCTCTCTCCATCCCCCATCCCTCCTGAATCTCCGTCTCTCCTCATCCTTGGGGCACGGTGGGGATGGAGGCGCCTGGGCTTTTTGTTGAGACGGACCTGGGCTCAAATCCTGGTATATGATTTACGGTTCTTGTACAAAGGAAAGAAGGATGACAATGCTTTGCTTACAGGATGGTATGCACCCAGCAGGGGTTCTCACTGCTGACATTCTGTTCTGAGAGGTTGGCCTGTACAGCCTAAGACGTTGGGCAGCATCCCTGGCCTCTACCCACTAGACGCCAGTAACACCTCCCCCCAACCATCCCCTCCCATCAAGGGGTACTTTTCACAAAAATTTTAAATTATTCTAGAACGCTCTTGGAGTTTACGTAGGTGGTCGGAAAGTGAACGGTTAAAAACTAGTGTTGGGCTTCCCTGGTGGCGCAGTGGTTGAGAATCCGCCTGCCAATGCAGGGGACACGGGTTCGAGCCCTGGTCTGGGAAGATCCCACATGCCGTGGAGCGACTAGGCCCGTGAGCCACAATTACAAGAGAGGCCGCGATAATGAGAGGCCCGCGCACTGCGATGAAGAGTGGCCCCAGCTTGCCGCAACTAGAGAAAGCCCTCGCACAGAAATGAAGACCCAACACAGCCATAAATAAAATAAATTAAAAAAAAAATTTTTTTAAACAAAAAACAAACAAACAAAAAAAACTAGTGTCTTAGTCCATCCAGGCTGCTATAACAAAATACTGTAAACTGGCTTCTGGGTGGCTTAGAAACAACAGAAATTTATTTCTCACGGTTCTGGAGGCTAGAAGTCCAAGATCAAGATGCTGACAGGCTGGGTGTCTAGTGAGAAACTACTTCTTGGTTCTCAGATGGTGCTTTCTCTCTGTGTCCTCACATGCTGGAAGGGGCAAGGGAGATTTCTCGGGCCTCTTTTTTAAGGGCGCTAATCCCCTTCCTGAGGGCTCCACCCTCATGACCTAAACGCTTCCCAAAGGCACAACCTCCTCATACCATCACTTTGGGGGTTAGAATTTCAACATATGAATTTGGGGGGCCGAATGCAAAACATTCAGACTATAGCAACTAGTATTTTTTTTTCAATTGAGGGCTTAGAAGCTCTTAGTTTGAAGCACATGGGGTGGAGCTCACAGATCTTCTGTAAGAGACCTCTCCAGCCTCCAAAAACAGTGACACCTATGTGATTGCGGCCTTGCCTGACATTCATGGGCATTGGGTCCCATGGGTGGATGGGAAGGAATGCCTGTGTGGGGTAGAGAGAAAGGGCGTTATCTTGGTTCAGCTGAAATCCCTGCTGGGGTGGAAACAGGGCAATCCGAGCTGCTGTGGGGACATCCTGCTTCCTCCTGCCTGGCTGTGCTCCTCTGAATGTGGGTCCAGCTGTCAGATGATCTCAGCAAGAGTGGAGCTTCTGCAATGGAACTCAGTGGTCTGACCAGGGCTGAAGCCTGTGGGGTCTCATTTCTCTTGTTCTGGGTAACAACAGCAACGCAGGAAATGAGCAGTGATGTTATGACTTTTTTTCCTATTTAACTGTTGCTTTTTTTTTTTTTTTTTTTGGAACTATAAAACAGCAGTTTCCTATGATCCAACCTAATGAGTTCTGGAAATATTTTTTTAAATATTAAATTTAAGACAGCAGCTAACATCTCGTGGGGGCTTAAGAAATATTCAACACAGCCACCAACAATGACGACGACAAACCTCAAAGCTGGAGAGATGGGGAATTCTCTGGCAGTCCAATGATTAGGACTCGGAGCTTTCGCTGCCATGGTCCGGGCTCAATCCCTAGTCGGGGAACTAAGATCCCACAGGCCGTGCAGCCAAAAAAAAAAAAAGGTGGAGAAATGATGCGAAACAGGATGGCTTACTCATCCCCTTCTCCATTGAGGACAGAACAAGAGAAAAACGAGTCAAATTGCAGCCAGAGGGCTTTAGGCAAGGGAAAAGGGGAGGGAAGAGGGTTTTGAAACATATGATTAGCTCGTTGAAGGGAGGCTGAGAATATCCCTCCCCTGGGTGGAGAACTGGTCTCTGAAGGTGGTGCTACTCCCCAGTCAGGGACGGCTGTAATGGGGAGAGAAGGGTGAGATGAGAAGAATGGAGGGGGTGGCCTCATAATGTCCCTTCTAGCCCTTTAACATTACGTGTGGGCCCAGTTCTAGGAGAAAGTTTGAACATCCACTTATTCGTTCCCAGGTCACTCATTGAAAATAGAGAAAGAACCATCTTAGCGTATCTGCTGCTGGATGGGACCATGGCGGCCATGGGGGTGGCCTCAGTAGCCGCCAAGGGTGCCGGGCGAGTTCAGCTTCGATTCCTCCTCTGCTCCTGCCCATCTGGGCACTGTCACTAAGCTGGGAGACAGGTACCAGGCCAGGTGAGGGGGCCGTGTCACATCACATGACAGTAGGGGTTCCCTGGCCATCAAGGGTCAACATGTGTGGCTTACACACACCAATGGGGCAGTCCTGCTGCCTTCATTCCCACTCTGACCCCATAGCTTGGCTGAGCCTTCTGGGGATACTGGCCCCCAATATGCTAAACCCCCTGCCTGGCCTGTCTTTGGCCGCAGATTTCTAGCGGGAAGGAAACCCAGGAAGGTGGGAACTCTGATCATATTACACATTTATTAAACAAAATGTTGGTATAGCCCAGCCAGGTATTGCCACAGAATTCCTATAGGGTTTCGAAAAGGCCCTCTAGAGAATGGAAGTTATCAACTTAGTGTTATTTTTTTGGAAAAAGTAGTTCGACGCACTTTTCTACCATGGATTACGAACCCTGCTATTCATAGCGGATGAAGTTAAGTGTTGGGAAAGATGAAAAATAGCGGTGTTCCAGAAGAGTTGAATTGAACTCCAATTCTTAGCAATATCAATAAAGTCATGCCTTGGAGTGTATTAAGAGACGTCCATAGTTGAAGATACTCTAACGTGAGTCCCGCTCTAATTGAAACAACTTCCTCATTGATGTTTGCAAGTGTGCGGGTTTTGGGTGTTTTTTGGTTTCGTGCATATTCTACTGTCCGCAGTTAGGCTCCCCTTACACAACGATGGACCCAGAAAACCATGCTCCTCCAGTCACTCCAGCCAAAAGCTACTCCCATGGCTTCACTCCCACTTCAGAGTGTCACTGGAAGGAAGTCGTAGGGGGAATTAAGCCAGATACCCCTCCTTGCTGAAACGTCCGAGGCTGAGAGCGAGCACGTGCACGGGCAGAGCAGATAACCCAGCTTGCCACCCGCTTCGTGAAAAGGATGTTCCTCCCCACAAAGGACCGGGATACCTGGGCAAGGCAAAGGCAGGTGAGCCGGGGAGTCAGCTGTCCCCCAGCAGCATGCTGGTGTCACCCACTCTGCGCCCCTCGAAAACCGACAGGATCGAACTGCGAAGGGTCCTACCCAGAGGATTTATCGGCCCTCAGGAAGTGGACGGCCACTGACCCCTGCTCCTCCTCCCCTGATTCCACCCGAAGAGGCACCGCAGCCTGGGTCCGTCCCAGGCCGGGGCGAGCAGCCTCGCTGCGGGGAAGGGCAGCCCGGGGCCAGCTGCCTTGGACTCACACCTACACCGCTGTCGGTGCACCTGGCTGCACTCTGCCCTGCAAGCGGCGTCCTAACCCCTGGACACGCCTGGATGGGGGACACGTCTGGAGGTGCGGAGGGGTACTTAGCCATGGTTTTGTAATTCCTCTGGACTAGAGAGCCTCAAGAAATTGGGAGGAAAGGCTCTGTTAAATCCCTTTGGAGGACTTTTCAACAAAATTAGACTCTGGTAGTTCTTTTAGGATGATGAAGAATCCCCATTATCATGCCCCATAGTTGACTCCCACCAAAGCATCTCCAGAAACCAGGCAAGGGAAAGATTTTGACGTCTCAGATCACTGCTATGTTTTGGTACGTCGAAGGCAGACGGTGTAGCACAATGATGTAGCTAATGGGGGCAGTGGGGGGAGGGGAGGGGTACTTGCTTTCTTACAGGGAAGTTAACTCAGGAGGAAATTAACTCTCAGCCCTGCACACCCCAGTTCTGGGGCTGCCAGGTGAGGGCCCACGGGCTCCTCAGGGTGGGCCCCACGTGGTCCGGATCATGAGGCGTGGACCTGTCCGCACAGCCATGGCGCCTCACGCACAGGATGGAAAGCTCAGAAGCTGTCATTGTCCTGGCTCTCCACACCTTGTAGACAAAGCTGACCTACAGGAGGAGAGAGCGTCGCAGGCATGCTGACAACAAGAGAACTGGCCCGGAGGTGTTCGTATCTATGTTTCTCATCCATCCCTGGAGCCCGAAGCCCGGCTGCACCTCCATCCTTCCTTCGTGTGTTTGAGGTGCACCCACATCCTTTCAACACCCCGCTTTTCTCCTACACCACTCTGAGTTCTCGCTTTGCAATCTGCAGCCCAAAGACTCAACAATTCAGCCAAACTCTGTCCTAGGCGTTCTAGGTTCATCATCTGGCTTAAACCTGTCCAGACCTTACAAAATTGATACTATTTGTATTTTCCAGAAAAGGAGACTGGGGTTCAAAGTGGTCAAGCAACATGCCCAAAGCCACACAGCTTGTAAGATGCTCAGCCCACATGTTCCTTCTGGTTCAGAGCACATCACACTGACTTCTGGTTTAATTGATCATTATGACTCCTCCCTGCTCGGGACCCAAAGGACTGAGCACTGAGTCAGTGTCAGCAAGAGGGTCCACTTGGGTGCCATCTCTCCAAATATGCGTCAAATAGCCATTAGGTGTTGTGTAGGATACAACACACATTGTGAGACGTGGTTCCCATCTTTAAGGGATTCACGATCTAGAATATTCTTTTAGAGTCATAAAATTAGAAACGTATTTCTCTGCTCAAAACGTTTAGAAAGAGTGATCTGGAGAACAATGTTGAAATATGAGAAAAGCTGGAGTCTGGGGACAGAAGGGAGGCGGGGGACTGTCTGGCAGAGATTGCCGTATTCGGGCACAGGGTGAGGACCAGGTTCGAGTGGGCGGATCAGCCTCAGAGCGTTGCCAGGCACTGGCGAGCCTCGGTGAGGCCCCAGGCACGAGGGGAAATCGCAGGGGATGGCTGAAGGGATGCCGAGATGAAGTCTAGGAAACTGGCATAAAGGCGTTAACTCAAAGGGGAGGTTTGCAAAGGGCATTGACTGGGCAGAAAAGGATGAATACGGTTTTTGATATGTTGAGTCCAAAGTAAAAAGTCATTGAATGCAAATGCTCTAGGTGGCTCCAAACGTATAACAGGTTGGGGATGAGAGGTATGAATTCAGCGAGCCATCTGCAATTCTAGCTAACAAGTGTGGAGGCTCCGTCTGGGCTCTTTACTGAACTGTTTAATCTGGTCCTTTCAACAGCCCTATGAGATTGGTACTATTGTTCGTCCTGTCAGAGATGTGGAAACTGGTCTCCACACCCCTGGGCTCTGCTCTCTCCAGCTTTCCTTTACTGCTTTCCAGGATTCCCTCCGTTCAAACCCTCATTAGTACTAGTACTATCTCAATTGCTACTATCTCCATAAACTTGAAGACCATTTTCCAGTTTTACTTTGTCAAAGACTTTAGGCACATAAAAAGGCCTCATTTCACACTCTTATTTTGAAACTAAAAGGTGGTTGTTTTCCATTACACTGCTTTTTAATCATGGCGATATCCTTACACATGGAAAAAAATTCAAAATGCTCAAAAGAGTCTAAAGTAATAAATTTCCCTATCTCCACTTCCCCACCCCTAGGTCTACTCCCAAAAGGTAAAGTATTTTTTAACAATTCTGATTTTCAATTCTCTGATGGGTATCACTTTAAATAACATGAATACATTGGTTTCTTAATTTATCACAGTCTTGATTTAGATAGTCTGTTGACAGCATGATGGTTTCCTCCTTATCGACCTTACTCTGTTGAGTCTTCCTTATAAATGTTGAGGAATACAGAGCACATGCTTCCGACCTCTGCTTTCTTTCTGCCTTTATCAAAGTTAGAGCGTTTGATATTGTTCTGTAAATAACATTTCATTTATGATTTATTCTCAGGCCAATTCAAAAAAAATGCAATCCAAATAAAAAGTGAATTTACAATATTGGTGCTAACATATTATTCTTTATATAATCAGGTTGCTATGTGAAGGGAAGGAAAAACAATCCTAAGGCTTTAAACTCTTCCCATTTGAAGAAGATGGTCCCAAGAGTCAAGGCCCAGTGGATTCCTTCTTGATTCTTTTTGGCATTCTTTCCATCTTCTAGGTCTTTTTTTTTTTTTTTTTTGAAAGGAGAAATAGATAAATTTATTTTTATTTATTTTTTTTGAATTTTTGAATTTCATTTTATTTATTTTTTTATACAACAGGTTCTTATTAATTATCTATTTTATACGTATTAGTGTATATGTCAATCCCAATCTCCCAATTCATCACACCACCACATCTTCTAGTTCTTAGATACCATCTTCCTTCCTTTCTCTTCTTTCCTTCCTTCCTTCTCCCTCCCTCCCTCCCATTCTTTCCCTTCCTTTCTTCCTCCCTTCCTCCCTCTTTCTTTCTCTCTCTCTCCCTTCCTTCCTTCCTTCCTTTCCCAATTGTTACTTTTAACAATTAAATACATACAACATTTACCATCTTAACCATTTTTAAGTGTATGGTTCGGTGGCATTAAATACACTCACATTGTTGTGCAACCATCACCGCCATCCATCTCCAGAATTCCTTTCACCCTGCAAGGCTGAAACTCTGTCCCCATTAAACTCTAACTCCCCCTCCCCCTCCCCCAGCCTCTGTCAACCACCAATCTACTTTCTGTCTCTGTGGATCTGACACCTCCAGGTCCCCCCTACGAGTGGACTCACACAGTATTTGTGATGCCGCCTTTCTTATGTGTCCTGTTTCCCCCTTCTTGGGTTCCTTCTTCATTTTGTTAGAGGACCTCCTTGAGCTCATAAGAGATGAGTGGGTGATAAACTTCTGAGTCCTTGCATTTGTAAAAATAATTTTGATTTTGCTCTGTGACTTAATAGCTTGACCTGATAAAAAAATTCTACGTCCTGGATGACCTCTGCTCAATATCGAGGTCATTATTCCATTATCTTCTCGGACCCAGTGTTGCTGCTGAGAAGTCTGATGCTAATTTGATTCTTGGTTCCTTGTAGTTAAGCTAATTTTTCTCTCTGGGAGTGCTTAAATTTTTTCATCCTTGTTTTTTGGAGTTTTGAAATCTCACCAAGATCCATCTGTGGGAGAGGTCTTTGTTCATTCATACTTCTCAGCACCAGGTAGCTCCTTTGAATCTGCAAGGTTGTGTTTTCCTGCCCTTTAGGACAAATTTCCCTGCATGTTTCTACTTCCATTTTACAGCCTTGCCTTTCTGTCTGTGAGCTGGAGGCTTGTTTTCTGCTTAACCTTCCAGATGACCAGCTTGGCCTTTCATCCGGCATATTCTTATCAGTCTACCCAATTAACTTCAAAAAAATTCTTTAACAATTACAGTATTAATTTTGAGGAAGACTTTCTTATTCTCTGACTGTTCCATTTTCATAATAGTCAGTTCTTGCTTTATGGGTATAATGATATCCTCTTGAACTGGATGAACATATGACTTAGAATTTTTACAATCTTTTCTTTGGTCTCTTGGGTTATCTGTTTTCTCCAGGGTAGGCTGTCTTATTCATTTTGGTCCTTCTTTCCTATTCTCTGGGTTTTTCTCCTATGTCTGGTGGTCCTTAGCTCTGGGAGTGCATTTATAGATGCAGAACAAGGCTGACCAAGGAGCTAGAAAGGGCTTCCTCTGTGGTTGGTTGTACAGTCTGTCTCCTCAGGAGGCAAATAAACAATTTCATTTCATGAGGTTACTGCTTCGACTTGGCTTTCGAGGCAGAGAGGATGAGAGAGGACCAAGGAGGAGAAGAGAAAAGTGCAGGAATAATAAAGTTAAGTGTCATCGATTTTTAGATTACAACCTACTACAGTGTTAAAAATGATTTAATAACATGTTCTCCACATAGCTACTTCCTAAGCAAAAACACCAGGTGCGATGGGCAGCAGCGGGGTGACATCTGCCAGGAACGTGATATAGGAGGCGCAGAGCATCTCTCGGGAACAGGTCCGTTCTCACACATACACACACACACACACACACAAAATTCACACACGTGTAGGCGGAAATAGACTGAGAAGACGGCCTAAGTACACGGGAACAAAAGTCTGACTCAGTTGTTTTAAATGCTAGAACACTGGAGCACACTTTCACAAGCCTGCCTTATTATATATACACAACACCTTGATGGTGTGTCATATAGAAACTCAGATCTGGTCTCTCTGATCAGGGACAGCAAGCTCAGGACCACACACACACGGGGACCCTGAGGGAGGAGAACGAACCAGCCCCGGACGCTGGTTTCAAATACCTGCTGGGGTCACGGTTGAAAAACAAGAAAGGTCTATGAATTTGTCTGGAAATAACTTAAAGGAAACCTTTGCAAGTAAAGTGTTAATAAAGAGATGGATGAAAGACAGATTGCAAAGGATGAAAGAGGAGCAGGAGGTAAAGAAGTGGGGGCAGTGGAGTAACAGAGGGAAGCAGATGGGCGAAGAAGTTAGAAGGAAAAGTTAGGACCAAACCCACCAGGATGAAGCAATGGTATTTTGAAAACTAACCAAGAGAAGCAGGAAAAGCACAGAGGAGCGAAAAAATCAGCGAGCAGAGGAGCTGGGAGAATGGCCTTGGATCTCAACCTGCACAAGCAACAAAATTGATGACGGCTGGCTGAACAAGGTAGCACCCAGGCAGCAAAGGAGCAGTAAAGATGATCCCGTAAGTCACTGCAAAACACTTGGCAAATTTAAAGTCCAGCGTAAATGCCGGATATTAACAGAATATTCAACTCAGCCAGCAAGGTGCTCTAAAGCCCAGAGGTCTTCTTTTAATTAATGTCAGGTTTGATCCAAGACATTCCCAAGACACATGGGCGGGCGCTCAGAGAATCCTCCCCTGACCAGCTTCATCAACAGCTCCTGCACTCCCGGAGAACCTGCTTTCGTGCCTGGCACCTGCAATCCTGTGTTTCTTATGTGGGAGATGCAAGACAGACGTGGGCTATCTCTGGAGAGTAGGGGACCAAGAGATAGCTGATAGAGGAGAGGAATATGGCAGACATAGGGGACACTGTCATAAACCCAATGGGGGTCAGCGTTCTAAAAAGAAGGCTGAGATTTAAAAGTGCTTCACTAATTAAACCTATAAGCTTTCACACAGCAAAGGAAACCATCAGCAAAATGAAAAGACAACCTACTGAATGGGAGAAAATATTTGCAAATGACGTGACTGACAAGGGGTCAATATCCAAACTGCATCAACGGCTCATACAACTCAATATCCAAAAAACAAACACGATTGAAAAATGGGCGGAAGACCGGAATAGACATTTCCCAAGGAAGACGAACAGAAAGCCAACAGGCACATGAAAAGATGCTCCACATCGCTAATCATCAGATTAGCAAAGCCTGACCTTCAACAGGGACCCAGGAGGCCGTGGATATGCCGTTTCCCCCAAAGGAGTGGAGTTTGCCGCCTTGACCTCATTTCCTTAGACCCACTGCAGGCCTTCCCTCCATCCCTGCTCAAACACAACCCTCTTCTACAACTACAGACAGACAACCTGAACGCCCGGGAAGTTCCAGCCTCCCCAGTATCTGTTCCTTATTATTTCCTGTTCATTATTGCTTGCTGCAGCTCTTCTGACTTTTAGGGCCCAGCTAGACTGTTGCTTGTTTGGGATGAGGAAACAGGCCTTGACCTCCAGCAGATAAGTGTCTGGTCTTTCTAGAGGTTCTCTCCCTAGCCTGTGGTTTTCAGGTGGCTGCTGCAGGGTGGAGGTGGGGACAGTCTGAGCCGCATCTCCGGGAAGAGGACGTAACTGTGGAAAGGCTTTCCAAGTGACTTAAATTCTCATCCATGAACCCTCCAGTCTCCTCCCCATCTTCTTCCCCTCCTACAAAAGGAAAACCAAGGTCCTAGATCAATGTTTTCCCAATGGAGCACCAGTAACAACTGAAGAGGGTTGTTGTTTTTTTTTTGAATTTTATTTATTTTTTTATACAGCAGGTTCTTATTAGTTATCCATTTTACACATATTAGTGTATCCATGTCAATCCCAATCTCCCAATTCATCCCACCACCACCACCCCCCCACCGCCACTTTCCCCACTTGGTGTCCATACGTTTGTTCTCTGAAGAGGGTTCTATAGTCAAATATTGGGTTGAACCATCTGATATAACTGCTATTTAATTGTTGCTTTTTTTTCCCCCCCTGGAACTATAAAACAGCAATCTCATATGGTCCAACCTAATGAGGTCTGGAAAACCTGAATATTCAGAATCCACATGAACATTTTAAAGGCTCGAAGAATTCCCCACAGTGAAGAAACCTGTACAGCTTTGTTTTCCAAATGTATTTGACAATAGAACCCTTTTATTAGATAACACCTGTTAACATCTTGCAGAACCTGTGTTTTGTGGGACTTGTTTTTCGGGAAACACTGCCTGGGAGAATTCAAAATAATTAAGAGCTTTCTGAGCTGGTCTCAAACCCGTCTCCCCGATCACATCACTGTATTTGAATAAAAGGAAATTCACTCTTCCGTGTGTCTTACTCAATTTATCCAACTCACAGGACTTATGGAGTGTTCACTCCATCCACACCAGGCATCTGCTTAGAATTGTGGATGCGCTGAAACACGAGTGTTCCAGCCAAGGAAGCAGCCCTCTAAGGAGGAATGACCAGCTTGGCTTGGAGGAGTCAGTGAGGACTGCATGGAAGAAGCGATTTTTGAATCGAGGTTTCGTGGAATTTTCCAGAAAAGAAAGCTGGTGGTCAGTGCCCAGTGCGGTGAGGCAGCCCCAGCTCACCTGGCCACACCCAGTTCTGTTCTCAAAGCCTGCGTCCCAGGAGCCCAGATCACCTTGTTAGCAGAACCATGGACCGAAGCCAGCCGCCCTAGCCAGGCACGACGTAACTACCTGCATGAGTTCTCTTACAACAGGACGTCCTGGTAAGGAACTCGTAACTAACAAGCTACCACCAACCGGAAGAATTCGGGAAAGGTCAAAAGGAGAGAGGAGACACCAGCCCGTATGTCCTACCAACCTCCCAGAATCCTTCCTGCTGGAATCCACCTCGGCTGAGCGATGTGCGCGCCACCAGGAAGGACCCTGCATCACAGTGACTGGCCAGAGCCAACCCGGAAACTAACCCCATCACCATGAAACCCGAGACTGCGAGCCACGTGGCAGGGCAGTTCTCCTGGGTTCCCTTACCCCACTGGCTCTCCACCCGGGCGCCCCTTCCCATTAAAGTCTCTTGCTTTGTCCGCACGTGTGTCTGTCTCCTCAGACAATTCATTTCCGAGTGTTAGACAAGAGCCCACTCTCGGGTCCTGGAAGGGGTCCCGCTTCCTGCAACAACCTGGCAAACGTGATTATTCGTCAGCTGCTTCCGCTGCCTTGTTATCCCCCATCTCCCTTGATAATGGTTTACTCCATTTCTTTTGGATCCAATGCTTCGCCATATGTTCTGAAGTTAGAGCCCAATGGGAGGCCCGGGGCCGCTAACCACTGGCCTCTTTCCCAAGACCCTTCCCCCTCTGACTCCTTGTCTGTCTCTGAGCCTCGTCACACATCTGGCCAAGGATGTCCCAGGTGGCTGAGTGAGGGGCCATCATGATGGCTGACCTTTTGGGGGGGGTGGGAGACAGAAAGTGGGGTCTCAGAAACTGTGGCTCACAGAAAGGGGAGAGTGCAGGACGAGCCGTGTGCTGCGCTGTCCCCCACTGGTTTGCAAGCCCTGGGCCTTCACAGTAGCAAAGCAGTGGTGGAAACGAAGGTAAAACTCTTCTGCACTTGCCCGGGGCAAAGGGCATTTCTACAATTTAGAATGATGTCCACCCCATTCCCACTCCCCACCGCCCCAAATTTCCCTTGATTCATCCGTAACGGTAACTGAAGTGGACCCCCTGGCGGGGAACTGTGCATTGGCTCCAGGCACTGGGTCGTTAGCAGGGACGGCAGACTTCCTCTTACGCTTGCAGCCCTTGGGACCACCCTGGTGCCCCATGCTTTCCCCTAAGGTAGCCCCAGGGTCTGTCTCATGAACAAGAAGAGCCTAAGTGGCCTCACCAGTGAGACAGCGCATGGACCACCGGGTCTGGACAGAGTGACGGGGGCGCAGACGTAAGCTGGCCTGTCACCCGACTCGTGTTCCCAGATCAGTGGTTTGGGTCTGACCCTGCATCTGGCAGCAGCTGTATTACACGCCTGCAACTTGTAGCCCAGAAATAAGAGGGAACGTGAATAACGGCAGGTGTGGGAGAGGCCGGTCAGCCACCAAATTCTGCGGACCTACCACAAAGGGTCATCCGTCCAGTGACGGTGGAATCAGGTCAGTCTGACTGGAGGTACCCGTCACTGATGTGCAGCTCGGGGAAGCTGGGCTGGCCAGGGTGCTTCCCTCTCCAGTGAAATCCCAGCAATCTATCCCCGCAGCCACAAACTTTTAAAAACAGGTCAATCGCAAGCCATCTGTTTTTCAAGCTGGTAATGGCATATTTGTCCGTTTCATCTTTATCTTTGTGTTCTAAGGTTCCCCCCAAAGAGAGATTTTTTAAAATGTTCTCTCGTCCTGCAAAGGACAGTCTGACTCAGAGCTTGGCCCAGCGCTGGTAGCGAGATAACAAGACATTTTTCATCAGCCTCTGGGGCTCAGACAGCACTGCAGCTGTCAGCCTGTGCGGGCTTCTCCACAGTTGGCAGCTAGAGGGTGGGCAGGAATCACCAAGCCCCTGGGAGCTCCTCTTGGCAAAAGAGGCCACAGGGTGTTGCGGTGGAACGTGAGATGCAAATCTAGGAGCGAAGGTGATGCCTGAGTGGCCTGAGGTCATTTACCAGTGGAGTGTCCTTCCATGAACTAACCCAGGGGCTTCGCGCTAGACCTGGGAGGGTAGTATAACACCTACCCCACAAGGTTGAGGTGAGGGTCCAGGGAGATGGTGTGCATGAGAGGTTTCCCCAACAATAAAGCACTATGTGATGCAGGCCGAAACCAGCGGCCTATGTTCAGCGGCCATAAAGGTGGAAAGAGAATTAGTCTCGAAGGAACCAGAGCCCAAAAGGGGGTCTAATCATAGCCCTATCCCTCACTGGGTGGAGGAAAACCTAGTAATTTAGTCATTTTAAACGTGTTTTCCTGGTAAAGGTAGAATTTTCCAGTCCTTGGGACTTTTGGTTTTCATAGATCCGCTTATCTTCTAGAAAAAGGGGGAAAGAAATCACTCATTCTTTTATAGTCATGTTGACCAACGGCCAGAGATGCTGCCCCAGCCTGCATCCATCCCAGACGGGCACCTAGTTTTGCCACCTGTGAAACGGGTGAAGGTGCTCTGTCATTACCTTTCCTGTCTAAAGGTAAAGACGGACTGATCAATATCTAGGCAATGGCGCCCGTGTACCACAGACCCACGGGTCGGCTTGGCCATGGGAGGTTCAGTCCTTCGCCTCCACACACTTAAGGATGGACTCAGGTTGGGAAGCATTGGTGTCATAGAGGTAACTGGCACACAAGGCTGTCTTAGCTGTTGCTTCCATGAGCATCATAATCGACAAACACTTCCTGAGCGTCTCCTTCTACACTGAACAACTGAAGCCAACAGAACATTGTTATTACTACTGTTATTGAGGTGAAATTCACATAACATACAAGCCACCGTTCTCAAGCGTACGATTCAGAAGCGGTTTGTGCATTCGCCGCCATGCTGTGTAACCACCACTTCTATCTGGTTCTAAAACACTTTCATCACCCCGAAAGAAAACCCCATATACATTAATCAGTCACTCTCCCTGACCTCAGCCCAGCCCCTGACGGCCACCAGGCTGCTTTTTGCATCTATGGGTTTGCCTATTCTGGATATTTCATAGAAATGGGATCATACAATACAAAACAAAAACAAAAACAAAAAAACACCTTTTGTGTCTAGCTTCTTTGATACTGTTTTTGAGGTTTCATCCCTGTTGTAGCATTCAGCAGCACTTCTTTTTATGGCTGAGTAATATTCCACTGTACGGGTAGATAGTGGATAAAACCCATGCTTTGTTTATCCATCATCCACTGAGGGACATTGGTTTCCACCCCTGGGCTCTTGTGAATTGTGCTATGAACATTCATGTACGACTGTTTGTTTGAGTACCTGTTTTCAATTCTTTGTGATATATACTTAGGAGTGGAATTGTTGGGTCAATGGCACCTTTTGAAAGCACAGATTTCAGCATTGTTCTCCTCTACTTAAAACCCCCTAACGGTTTCCCTCCGCACTTAGGAAGATGTGAAAATGGAAAGCTGTTCCATCTGGCCTTGTCTATCTCACCCTGTGCTCTCTCCGTAGTCCAGCTTCCTGGACTTTGCAAATAGTCATGCTTACTCCGACCTCTGGACCTTTGGCCCATTGCTTCCTCTGGTTGGTGGCTCTTCCTCTCTCCACTCTGCCTGCCTAGTTAACACCTACTTAGCTCTCAGATCTCAGTTTTCATACAACTTCTTCAGAGAACCTTCCTGAGCCCCCAAAACTAGGTCAGGCACGCCCACTCTAGGCTCCCAGGGCACCTTCCACTTGTCCTGTGCTACAGTTTGAATTGCATGTTTACTGCAAGTATTTCTTTTGCTGATTTGCTCAGTAAGTATTTATCCAGCACCTACATTGGACTGGAGACTGCTCTAGGTACTTAGAGGCAGCAATGAATAAAACAGTCTCTGCCCTTTTGGAGTCTACTTTTTTGTAGAGGAAACAGAGAAGACCAGATAAACAAAGGGATAGAATACAAGGTCAGGTAACGGTTAAGTACCATACAGAAAAGTAATCCTGGACTGGGGAGAATACTCCACAGGGAGCTACTTTCAGTGGGATCATCGTGGGAGCCTCAAAGAAGAGGGGCTTGGATAAGCATCCATCACCCCGCAGACTATGAGCTCTGGGTAAGGGGTGCCTGTGTCTGTTTTATTTCCCATCATGTGAATCCCCAGCATCAAGGCAACTGCTTAGCACATAATAGGATAAATGGATAAATGAAACGACTCTGCCTTCAAGGAGCCCTAGCACCCTCTGTCCCTGTGGTCATCCCTGGTAGCCTGGAGGAACCCCAGAGTCAGAGGGTAGTCTCCCAACCACTGACGCAAGCAGGAACTAGGGAGCAGCTTTCTCTACCTCTCCCACCCCCAGACCTGCCGACTCCAGCCTCCCCACCCCTCCTTGCTTCTCTAGTGCTGGCATATGGCAAAATCGCTGGTGCAGCGGGATCCCAGGCAGCCTCTGAGAGATGACCAGGTGTGAGCCAGCAGGGCTCCCACTTGGATTCTGGACTGAGTTTCTCAAATACCTTCCCCCACCCCCTGGCCCAGGTACCCTTCACTGCTTATCACCCCCCCAAGTGGCCTGGAGTTCACACTATTAGCCAGTGGCTCTGACTTAGAAAAAAAAACCCTTAATACCAGGTGGTAAGATCCTGGAGCCCATGATATTCAACAACTCTTTGCCCTGCCTGGTACGCACCTTCCCAGTGTATCTCTCATCTGTGACACAGCAGAGCAGAGGTTCGCAACCTTTAAAAACCCATTAGTTACATACAAGGGAATAGTATTCAGCCTTAAAAAGGCAGGCAATTCTGACACATGTGACATGGGTGAACCTTGAAGAGATCACGCTAAATGAATAATCCAGTCATACAAGGACAGATACTGTATGATTCCACTTATATGAGGCACCTAGAGCCGTCAAAGTCATAGACTCAAAAAGTAGAACGGGGGTTGCCAGTGGGTGTGGGGAAGAGGGAGTGGGGAATTATTATTTAATGGGTACAGGGTTTCAGTTTGGGAAGATGGAAAAGTTCTGGAGATGGATGGTGGTAACAGTTGCACAACAATGTGAACGTACTTGATGCCACAGACCTCTACACTTAAAATGGTTGAAGTGGCAAATTTTATGTGATGTATATTTTGCCACAATGAAAAAAAATACGAGGTGCAGGGGGAAAAACGTGTGCCCTCTTTAGATGTAAAACTTACACCATATCTAACATTATTGGGACATTTGATATAAATCAGCTCCTTGATTAACAAACCTCTACGGAAATAGGAAGGAGACCTGCTTTATTTCCAAATATCACCCCCAAACCTTGATCTTTGTGGAGAATCATTTTATAGGTAGGCTAGGCTGCTGATGAAAACTGCGGGCACGCTGGGGACAGGAGGAATCTATCCTTAAGGCCTCAGTAATCCCTGACAGAACGGAGCACGGTTCAGCACGGATGTGTTGTTGAATAAACCACTCAGCAAATTCATTAGCAAGTCAGGACGCCAGTCCAGATACTCAGATCTCTAGGTACATTACCCTTCCACTAAACTACAGTGACCCTCAAGGTACCTGAGATGATGAACCAGGAGCTAGAAAACCAAAGGTGAGTTCTCAGATCTGGCCACTAACAAGGCAGCGGTGGTGGTGGATTAAACACGTCCTTCTGGCTCTTAGCTTTTCAGTTTCCTTATCTGCCGAAGGATGGTGGAAAATACATTCATTGTTTTCCTGGGATGCCAGTTCTCCTAGGAAGCAGTTGGCTCCTCACATAACTAGCTGTCTTTCAATCAGAATTCAGCACTAGGGCTGCTGGACAGCACCTCGCCACCAATTCTTGATGACCACTGGTCTTCCCTCTAACTCCAGGCTTCCCACCCCCAGGGTGTGCTCATTCGCCTGCTTCCTCCTGAGGAAGCCTCAGCAAACACACCCAGAGCCCGCACCCCAATTACAGATAAGTAACAGACACCAAAGTGGGGAAAAAGAAAAGCAGAGACAGTCCATTCCATGTCTCTAGAGATTATAGCCTGTCCTAGGTTGACCAACTGCGGTGGCCATGAAAATGCATCCTTCAGATCTCCTGCCGTGGGGAGCACGGTGCCGCCAGCTGCGGCTCTTCACAATCCAACACCACGTCCCCCTGCCCCCAGCCACTCCCGGCCAACGACTGGTGATGGTGGGGGGGATGCCGTACAGGACAGGAGACATCCTAGAGGATGCCTTTGGCTCAATGACCTTCCCCACATTGTCCTGACTGAAACATTCTTGGAACTGTGCCCTGGTTGAAGGCTCTTCCTCCCCAGCCCTCCTTCCTTCTCCCTCTCCTTTCCCAGGTGCCAGGCTTGCATCACAGGCTGAAGGCGCTCCCTGCCACCTCCTGTTCCCACCTCTAATCTCTTCTTGGTACCTTCGTCTTGGACGACCTGAGCTGATACACATCACATTGTCAAAAGAGGGAAATACCCAATAAATGCCCTGCAGAACAGCATATGCGTTTGGAAGAGCAGCAAAAAAAAAAACGCCTTAAACTTCTCCAGACCTTACAGTTTCCATTTTAATAAGTGTGTATTAAGCCCCTGCTGACGGCAAACGTGCACATCCCACACTCACAAGGCAGGCTGGCTTTCTCGTCCCCATTTGCACATGAGTAAACTGCAAGAGACTGTGATAAATGTATAAGCTGCTTATAATTAATGATGATAAAAATAATGGTCAACATCATTTAACATTCACTGCATGCCAGGTACTGTTTAATACTTTTTATGTTCTGCTTGTTAAAAAAAAAAAAAAAAAAACCCCAAAAACAGCCCTACACTTTAGGGAAGGATGAAGAGTGAGAGCACAGATGTGTACTGAGACCCACTGGTGCGCTACCCTCCAGAGGAGGTGACCTGGAGGAGGAATACGGAATCATGACATCCCTGGCCCTGCAGGCCCCCCTTGCAGGCTGCCTCCACCCCCCGCCAATCAGCCTTGCCCTGATGACACAGCCTCCGAGTTGAGTCCCACGGCCTGACGGATTATCTTTAAAGCTTCCTGCAGCCGCCTCTGGTTTCACACCAGGCACCACCAGTGAGAAGACAGGACAATGGATAATCAAGCGCACGGCTCAGATTCCTAATAAAACAAGACGGTGCTGTAATGCACCCATCAGCCGTGGCTAAAGCCAAATGCAAAATGAGAAAAAAATAAATGTGTGATTTACAGAAAGAACTATTTTTCTCTTTTTTTTTTTTTAAGACTTTTTTGATGTCGACGATTTTTAAAGTCTTTATTGAATTTGTTACAGTATTGCTTCTGTTTTACGTTTTGGTTTTTTGGCCGCGAGGCATGTGGGATCTTAGCTCCCCGACCAGGGATCGAACCCGCACTCCCTGCATTGGAAGGCGAAGGCTTAACCACTGGACCGCCAGGGAAGTCCCCTATTTTTCTCATTTAGATGTCAAACAGTCAAGGAAAATGTAACGTCTCACACCACGTTAATTTTTTAAGTGCAATAAACTGGTCATCAGAAAAAGAAACAGTGGGTTACTCCCCAATACCCTCACCTGAATTGCTGTTATCCTTCCACGCCACTAAGGGCAGTCTTTGGGGTTCCCATCCTTCAGGCCATACTTGTTCCTTCCCCATTACACCTGAGTTCTCTGTTCCCTTACTGACACATCCAAGTTCAAGACCTTCCAGGTTTCCAGCCCACCAGTACCCCCCAGGTTTAGCACAGTGACATACACCTCTGCCCTCTACTTTCCTCGATCCATTTTTATATATGATACCCCCTCCCCTACCAGGTCTCGAAGCTACCTGGGGTTGGGGACCACAGCTCTGCCTTAAGCATCTCCTGCATCTCCAGGGCTCTGGTAGCCAGACAGTGAGTGTTCAAAACCACATGCAGAATGACGGACCCTGCTCAAGAAAATGCTGTCTGTGGTTCCGGTGAAGGGAAGAAATGAATAAGGGAACCCAGTCCCCACTTGGCAGGACTCAGCCGGGGGGAGAGACAGAAAGAGAAGGTACGTGGGACGAGCTGCAGAATTCCTAAGTTCAGGTTGGAGTTCTGTCACCCACACTGCAGACGGTCTGCCCATAGCACGGGGCATGGCTCATGACGGGTGAACGAATGAATGAAACAAATGAGTGAAATGAATAGAAGGAGCGATCAAAAGAACAGAGAAGGGGAAAAGGAAAGGGAGAGAAACACACAGATATTCTTGGATCTGGAAGAGCTGGTTGGAGAAACTTTGCTTTGGCACAAACTGTCCTGAAATGCACTGGAGGAGAGGCACGCTTCAGCCCTCGGCTGGTCTGCTGCTTTGAGATGCATCTTCTATAGACAGGGAGAGACCGTCTTCCTCCATCACCCACGCACGGGATAGCATGGTGTGGTGTCCCCCGCCGTGTGGCCGAAAGCACAGGTTGTGACCTGGCACGAGGCTGACCTCCACAGCCGCTAGAAGAGGACCTGAACAACTTAACCATCGCTGACCTGTCGACCTGGAAAAAACCTCGGGCTTAACCATGAACCAGGTAGACACTTCTTCAAGGAGGGGTGCAGGGGCTGGAAGCCACAACACCGACCTTCCCCACAGTTTCTGAACTGGTAGGAGGAGCTTAGCCCACAGACAGAGCCTGCAGCGCGAGGCATGGGTATTTCCTATCAGCCTGGCTGTGCAATTAAAAAGCCAAAGAGCAAGGGATGATATTAACCAGGCCAGAAGCACCAGTGGGGACAGCTTTGAAATCCAAGCTGCTTGGGCTTCCAACTAACTGCTCTGGGCCACGTGTCTCTCTTGGGTTGCAGGACGTCACGGCATCATTGTTGGTTTCTGTTGTTCTCTGCATCCTCACGCCGCACGGTGACTTGGTCCATGGAAATGCAGGGACTCAAGTTGTCCGCAATTGTGGGACAACAGCACAAAATCTCCCTCTTCTTGCTCCACTGATTTATGCCCGGCTCCTGAGAAACTGATGACTTGGGAGAGCTTGCGGCGGCTTGCCTTCCCTCCCCAGAAGCGCTTGGTGACGGCTTTAGGTAGTAAGAGCACTAGTTTCCAAGCAACCAAATAACAGGTCTTCCGTTACAGCTCTTCGTTTTGCAAAAGCAAAACAGAGCAGCAGGTAAGTAAATTGGCCAAGGCGACATCTCCCTGGAAAAGCCTGAGCCTGCTAAGATCCTACTAAGACCGCTTTTCACCAAATAAAGGAAAACAGACTAGCCTGACCGTGACTTGAGGGGACTCCCAATCTTGCATTAATTGGGGGTGTCAATGGGCCCTAAGAATCCAATCACCCAGGTAGCAACCCAATCAACGGCTGACAAATAGGCCATTTCGGTGCCCCGTTCTTTTTTTTTTTTTTTTTGGCTGCGTTGGGTCTTCGTTGCCGCGCACGGGCCCTCTCCAGTTGTGGCGAGTGCGGGCCACTCCCCGTTGCAGCGCGGGCCTCTCACTACGGTGGCCTCTCCTGCTGTGGAGCATAGGCTCCAGGCGCACAGGCCCCAGCAGTTCTGGCTCACGGGCTCTAGAGCCCAGGCTCAGTAATTGTGGCTCACGGGCCCAGTTGCTCTGTGGCATGTGGGATCCTCCCCGACCAGGGCTCGAACCCGTGTCCCCTGCATTGGCAGGCAGATTCTCAACCACTGCGCCCCCAGGGAAGCCCCCCGTGCCCCGTTCGTTATTGAAAAAATTAAAAAGCTTTTTTGAAAAGGAAACAGTGGCCTCTGGTTTGAACAGTCCCCCATCTGTCTGAATCTAGCCGTATGCATCTGCCACTTAGGCTAGATTGCTTTACTCTTCTTTCTGAGCCAAGGTCAGGGGGACATCTCATTTGCCCAAGACGACCTGGAGCTCAGAAAATGACGTCTTCGTCCTCTCCTCCCTTCTCTTCCTCTCCACGAGGCTCAGGCACTGACACCTCGCCCCTCTGTTCTGTTTCACGCCGGATGCACCATCTTCGGATTCACGCCTGTCTACCTTTCAGGCACTCGTTGTCAAGGGAGTCGTGGAGCCTGGCTTCGCAGCAGGAGAAAGGAAAAAAGCTCCGGCTCATGCTGTGAGCACCCACTTCTCCCACCACCCCAGCCCTTTTCTCTGCTCCACTTACTTTCCACAGCCCACTTTCCATCCCTGAGACCCTTCGCTGCGGAGCTCACCCCAAGTAGCACCTTGGCCCTGTCTCTGTAACCGCTCCTGTGGTTCTAAGCCTGGAGCACTGCTAAAGACTCCAGACCCTGGCAGCCCCATCTCCAGGCAGCTGGGGTGCCCCGCTGGGAACACTCCTCCCGGCTGGTCCTTGCATGGGCTGCATCTGAATCATCTGCGGCCCGCCTCAAAAATAAACATTATGGAGTCAGTGAAACACAAAAGGGCCACGGAAGCTATATTTGTGACGAGTGGGCCAGACTGATCCTAGCCCTGTCTACTGGAGTCACTGGGGAACCAGGTCCAGGGCACAACTAGATGGGGTTAAAAGAGCTCTCACAGCTGACCCAGCGGGAAGATCTACATCCTAACAGAAGCCTCCAGGAAACAAAGTCTTTCCTAAGGGATTGCATCTTGTAAGACCATCATGGCGGCACTGGACCTATAACATCAACTGATTACCTGGGAGCAGCCGCAGGAAGCCAGGCTACAAGGTACCAGCTCATTTCAGTGGGTGAGCCTCAAGCCTCATCACTCAGGAATCGCCCTGCCCTGAGCTCAAGGCCAGACTCTACCTTAAGGCATGTTTTCCGCTCTGACTTGAAGGACCAAGCTAATTCCCTTCTCTGGAGCTGGGCCAGAAATGAAGGAGAAGATTTTAACTCCTGCCCTTCAGCTGCTGAGGAGAGGTGGGTGCTCGCCGGCTCCATATTTATGCACTTAATTTCTGAACAACCACGGATATTCACACAGAACTCCTCCACCAGGCCTTCCCCAGGTCCCCTGCGGCGCTGAGCTATTTATGAAGTCTTCTTTTCCAGGCAGATCCCACAGGTTACGTCTCCTTGGATCAGGCTCATCCGGGAAGAACTGGGAAACGCAGATGGGCAAGATGCCCCTGCTTGGGCGAGACGGGATTACACGCAGCAAGACGGGGACGTGTGTTTGCAAGTGCCAGATGGCAGGGTGGAGTCACACACCGCCCCCACCCCGGCATGTCCACTTGGTGCCCATGCCGGACAGACGCTGGGATCCTGCAGGGACCCACAGCCACTGCCTCCGTTCTTTCTCCCCCCCCACGAACGCCCACTGCACTTGACACTTAGCAAATGCAAACCATCCTGGGATCGCGCAGGGCAGGCATTAAGCAAAACCTAGAGACAGGGTATTGATTTCAAAGAAGACGTCATCCATTCCATCCTACAGGTGCCAAACTTGTGGTGGTCCAGAGAGGTGAAGTCACCTGCCGGGGTACCAACCTGCCCACGTAAAGCACGGACTCTGCCTCTTACCTGGTCCCCACCTGCCGCAAGTCCAGGAGTCCAGGGCCCGGGCTTTGAAGCTGATGTTTACAGTTCATCGCTACGTGACCTTTCCCAGCTGCACGTGTCTCATCTGTCATATGGGGCTGTCTGGCCTGCCTATCTCTGGGGGGCTGTGAGGATCAGCTGAGGTCAAGTGTGGACCTGCTTTGTGCGTTGAATCCCTCAAATCACACTCGGCTTCAGTATTTAAATAAGACGTAAAAAGACAACAGTTTTCCTCTCGGGAAACTGTAAGTCACACTCCAGGGAATAGGGTACTAGGTTCATCCTGAACCCCAGAATATGATCTTACTTGGAAACGGGGTCTTTGCACATGTAATTATTTAAGATGAGGTCTTACTGGATTAGGGTGAGTCCTAAATCCAATGACCGATGTCCTTCTAAGACGAGAAAATAGAGACCCACAGACACAGAGAGAAGGCCGTGTGAACACGGAGGCAGCGGTGGGAGCGATGCGTCTACCAGCCAAGGAATGTCAAGGAGTGCCAGCAGCCACCGGAAAGCTAGAAGAATCAAGGATCACCCCTAGAGCTTCAGAGGGAGCACAGCCCTACCACCCCCTGGATTTCACACTCCTAGACTCGGAAGTGTGAGAGAGTAAACTTGGGTTGTTTGTAGGCCACCCGGTGTGTGGTACTTGGTTATGGCAGCCCTAGGAAATTAATACAAACAGTCATGGAAGTTTCTGGGGCGAGCACTGTGCTTTAAGTACATTTGCTCATCCATCCTTACGCGGGGGGGGGGGGGGGTAGTATTAGACCACCATCTCACAGAGAGGACCGCGAGGGCTTAGAAAGGCGATGGAACTCGGCCAAGTTCACAAGGGCCTATGGAGACAGCAGGACTCAGGACCCGATCAGCCAGCCTCGGTCTCAGCCACTGGACCACGCGGCCAGCAGGGCTGCTCCAGCCTTCTCACTGCCTGCCACCGTGATCAGCGCACGGGCCCCGATGGAGCGAAACGCAGTTACTCAGAACCTCTGGGGAGCCGCGGTTTAGTTAGATTGCCGTTCCCACAGCGGCATTTCACAGATGTTATCCATTCCGTCCTGCAGGTGCCAAGCCTGCGGTGTTCCAGAGAGGTCAAGTCAGCTCTAACGACCTAATTAACACGGGTTTTCCTCTAGCTGAGGGTCCATCCTTAAGCACGGATATTTTCCTTCATTTCGATAGAAGTTGTTCTCAAAAAAACAACTCGTCTTCCTGCATCCTTAATTTAACTGAATGTCGCTTCTGCGTTGATGACTCAGAATCAGCTCAGAAACATTCATTACCGCGTGGGGACATGAGACATGATGGCCTCAGACATCTGGAGGTAGGAGGGGATGTCAGTCCTCATTAGAGCCACCCAGCTGGTCTGCTGATGGAGGTGGCATCTGCATGAGTGACACTTGGTCGTCAATTTTATGTACCAGTCATTGTTACTAGGGCATTTGCGTTCCTATCTCCTGGTTGTCAGGAGGCCTGCACAGAGCTAGACCTTTCTCTTTCACATTTCATTTAGTCTTTCTTCCTCATCGAATGAAGGTTTGGGGAGCAGATAACCAAATTTCTTAGAGTTGGTCAGAGACTAAGGATAAGTAGTATTCTGGACTAAAGCATTCTTTTTTTTTTTTTTTTTCCAGTATAGCTGACTTACAATATTTTGATAGTTTCAGATGTACAGCAAAGTGATTCAGTTATATAAATACAATAAATATATATATATATATATGTTCTTCTTCAGATTCTTTTCCATTATAGGTTATTAACAAGATATTGAATATAGTTCCCTGTGCTACACAGTAGGTCCTTGTTGTTTATCAATTTTATATATAGTAGTGTGTATCTGTTAATCCCCAAATTCGTAATTTAATCCCCCCTTTCCCCTTTAGTAACCATAAGTTTGTTTTCTATGTCTGTGAGTCTGTTTCAGTTTTGTAAATAAGTACATTTGCATTATTTTTTAGATTCCATATATAAGTGATATCATGTGGTATTTGTCTTTCTTTGTCTGGCTTACTTCACTTAGTAAGGTAATCTCTAGGTCCACCCATGTTGCTGCAAATGGCAAAATTTCATTCTTTTTATGGTTGAGTAATACTCCATTGTATATACAGACCACATCTTCTTTATCCATGTGTCTGTCAATGGACACTTAGCGATTTACAATAGCTAAGCATGGAACACTGGGATGCATGTATCTTTTCGAATTAACAGTTTTCATCCTCTCCAGATACATGCCCGTTCTTTTGTGCATCAAGTCCATAAGCTTCAGGATTTTTCTGATCTTTCTCTTGGAATGCAGAGCCTTTTACCCCTGATTTCCTGTAACCCGGCTGCATTCTCCATGAAACAGCTCTTTACCATCCTACTCCGACCTTGTTGAACTGCAGAAGCACCCGGTTTCTGGGGCTGGGAGTGAATTAATGAGTTATAACAGGCTGCCAGCATGCACAAGAGCACGCACACACACACACACACACACACACAATGTCCACCTAGTGTTCATCTACTTTTTTCTCCAATTGGCAGGATGGTCTTTAGAAGGCATTTAGGGGGCTGGCTTAGAGAGCCTCCCAAAGATCCTGGGACATAAGAGGTAACTCTTGGCTGGCTTCTGCTTCTCCAGCACAAGCCCTTAAGAGCTAGTTCATCTGACTGGACCCCCCATCACTTCACTCACTGTAGCTGCTGAGGAAAGGAATGCCACCAATACCCCACCCTCACCCACTCAACCCTGTCACGGCAGCATCTCAGGTTAAAGGGGAAATACACACCTCCCGGTCTCTACTTTCATTTGCCGCGTTCCTGCTGAAATACGTGATCCCCAGACTGTGCTTAACTTACACACAGTCCGTGGTGAGGAACACCATCAAACTCAGAACTGCCTTTAGACCAGGGCCATCCGGCCCGCTTATGGCCCCGCAATGACGAGGGGGCTCCTGTCTGGGTCTCCTGCAGCCACTCCCCTCCCCACGGAGCAAGGAGTCCAAGGGACCCAGGAAGCATGTCTACCTGTAGCCCACACTCCCTTCTATTCCGAGTGTGTGGCATCAGGGGTTCTTTTCCCGATGACCCTGGACCCACTTCCAAGGCCAGCACGGACTTTCTCGTGGTGATAAAGCGTTGACCAGCCCCCAGCCTGGGCACCCAAGGCCCACCAAGTGGCCAAGGTGACACAGGGCTAAACCTTATGGTCTCTGTTTCAACTCGAACATTTTGTGGATTCAAGCATGATGGGAAAAAAATGCAAAAGGGAGTAGGAACTCTGAGTGGACCAAGGTTGTTCAGAGAAAGTAGTGAGAAGAAAGTGATTTAACTGCAGCGTGAATGCAGGGTCAACCAGGCCATCTCTGAAAACCCCTCCCAAGCAAGACTGACTATAAACGCCCTGGTTTCTCTTGGTTGGGGGGCTGACTTTAATATCCCTGAGCTGGGCATTTCCACATCGTGAGGAAACAGAGCTTTCCTAAGAGGCCCAACAAAAACACCACAGTTGGGCTTCCCAGGTGGCGCAGTGGTTGAGAGTCTGCCTGCCACTGCAGGGGACACGGGTTCGAGCCCTGGTCTGGGAGGATCCCACATGCCACGGAGCAACTGGGCCTGTGAGCCACAATTACTGAGCCTGCGCGTCTGGAGCCTGTGCTCCGCAGCGGGAGAGGCCACGATAATGAGAGGCCCGCGCAGCACGATGAAGAGTGACCTCCACTTGCCGCAAATAGAGAGAGCCCTCGCACAGAAACGAAGACCCAACACAGCCATAAAAAAAAAAAAACAAAACACCTCAGTTGTGATTTAAGAGCTGACAGTTATAGGATGAAAGGGGCAGTATTCAATTTGTGGGAATTTATTACATGTCTCCTACACGCCCTGCACAGTATGAGGAGCCATGGGGGTACAGAAATGTTTCCAGACTTTTACAAGTTCATCCTTCCACACGGACCGGAACTGTTCTTTCCTTTTGATCTCTTCTCTGTATGAGATCAGCATTCTTTTTATTTTTTTCTTTAACACATTTCCTTTTTTTAAATTAATTTTTATTGGAGTATAGTTGCTTTACAATGTTGTGTTAGTTTCTGCTGTACAGCAAAGAGAATCGGCTATACGTATCCATATATCCCCTCTTGTTTGGATTTCCTTTCCATTTAGGTCACCACAGAGCACTGAGTAAAATACTGCCTAAATTAATTTCTTTCTTTCTATCCCACACTCATCATCTCGGCCCAAGCTCTTATCACCAAGCTGGTTTGACATCTTCAGTTTTCTCCTCTTTCCTGTGCTTCACCTATAACGCCATCACCAAAATAAACATTCTCTGCAACAAGGTTCGAAAAATCTACATGCATTTCCCACTGTCGCGCTGCTTCCTGAACCCGCCCTTCTCATCCTTTTGCTCCTCTCCTGTGCCATCACCTCCCCCTCCACCGCAAGCCAAGAAAATCCACTTCAGAGAATCCCTTTCCCCAGAAACTTTCGAGGAGAGATTAAACTCCATCCTCTCACTCCCACCTCCTTGGAAATGCTTTGAAGTTTCCACCAGTTTATTTTATTCCCTTTTATTTTTTAATAGCTATAGAACAACTACATTTATTTATTTCACATAGGTTGAGTTTTGGTACTTTGCAGTGTTTGAGAATTCGGTCCAGTTAATCTAAGTTCTCAAATGTGTGAGCACAAAGTTGCCTATAGTAGTTCCTTAACATTCTTTTACTAGCTGCAGGTACTGTAGTGATATCTCCTGTTTCACTCCTAATATTAGAGATTTGTGTCTTTTTTTTCTTCTTTCTCTAGGTCTCTAAAGTTCTTTTTTTTTTTTATACAGCAGGTTCTTATTAGTTATACATTTTATACATATTAGTATACAGATGTCAATCACAATCTTCCAATTTATCACACCACCACCACCCCCTATTTTATTTCCTTTTTAATCCAACCTTATGTTGGGGGTAGGAAGTGGAGCTCATATTACCAATATTCTTGAAAAAAAAAAAAGCAGATCCAGGACACTGTTGTTTTTAAAGAACAGGCATACAATACATTTGGTCCTGGGAAGATACTTCAGACTTTCCATCCATCACCACTGGGGGGAAGGGAGGAGAATCTAAAGATTCTATTTCTAGAAAGACTCTCCCACATTGTAGTGGGTTGAACTGTGTCCCTTCCCAAAAAAATACGTCCAAGTCCTAAGCCCCTGTACCTGTGAATATGACCTTATTTGGAAAAGGGTTCTCGGCAGGTATAATTAAGGTCAGGATCTCAGCTGACAGTGTCCTGGATTGGGATGGACCTTAAATCCAACGGCAGGTCCCTGTAAGTGTAGAGATGGGGAAACAGGCAGAGATACACAGAGGAGGAGAGAGTGTGAAGATGGAGACAGAGACTGGGGTGATGTGTCTATAAGGTAAGCAAAGCCAAGAATGCCAGCAGCCACCGCAAGCCAGGAGAAAGGCACGCAAGAGATTCCCCCTCAGAGCCTCCAGGGAACCGACCTCATCAACACCTTGATTTTGGACATTTTGCCTCCAGAGCTGTGAGCCATGAAACCACCCGCTGTGTGGTGCTGTGTTACTGAAAACTAACACACCTGGCTGAGCCCCCGACACACACTTTCTAGGGACAGAATCTGAAGCTACCACTTTGCTAGGTGGGGAAGACAATGGGGTCGAGGAAGATGGCAAAAGAGCCAACGTTTCACCCCCACCTGTCATGAAAGCTGTCACTGAAATTTCCACTTGTTCATTTGAATATGAAGGGGTCACGGTAACACAGATGGATGACAGGGTCACAGCCCATCAACATGGCAAAACAGAGCTCAAGTAAAAGAACAGAGCTGCAGACTGACCCCTGCCCACCCCGCAGACTCCCCAAACATCCGCCTTCATAGGATGGGTCCTGATGTAAGCCCGCCCTCTTCCTGCCCTACAGGTCACCTTTCGTTCCCAAATTACCCACTTTTACTACTGTTAACTACATAGAAGACTCAAGTTACTCATCTTTGCCTTTTCAGCTTCCAAAGCGATCTGTCACCCAGGACTGTCCGTTCTCCCAAAAGGCCTCTCAGGTTCCCTCGTTCCTCCATTTACCCATCACAGCCCCAGCCAAGGTCCCTGCCACCTCGTTCTGGAACGATCTGAACAGCTTCTCAGCACCCTGCTTTCAGGTTCCTCTCTCTAAAGTGACACTCTAATTGCACCCTTTCCCAGGGACCTGTCACAGCCCCCGGCCTCCTCTCCTCCGTGGGTGTTCACGCCTGCCTCTGCCCCGAAGACGGTCACTGCTCTGTGAAACCAGACGTTCTTCTCTGTTCCCGTCGGGCTGGCCTTCCCGAGGGCCCCCTCCTAACACGCACACTCATCCCTACGTCTGTGCCTTTGCGTCCACTGCTCTCCTAGCCCTGATGCTCTCCCCACCCCTCGTCCATAAGAACCTCCACACAGCTTCCAAGGTCAAGTTCCCAGTCCCACTTCTCCCCATGAAGCCGATTCAAAGACAATAAACTAGTGAATAGAACAAATAGGAAGCAGACTCACAGCTACAGAGAACAATCTAGGGGTTACCACTGGGGAGGGGGAAGGGGGAGGGGCAATATAGGGGCCGGCGATTAAGAGGTACAAACTGTTATGTATAAAGTAAGCTACAAGGATATATGGTACAATGCGGGGAATATAGCCAATATTTCATAATAACTATAAATGGAGTATAACCTTTAAAATTTGTGAATCACTACATTGTACACCTGTAACTTACATAATATTGTACATCAACTATACTTCAATAAAAAAACAAAAACAAAAACTCTAGACGCCTCAATCATCTTGCCGTTGCCAAACTGCCCTAATAGGAACGTAGCATGTCTTACACGCACTTTCATTAAGTGACTTACAGATCTCGACTCAGCCCCAGGTAGGACCCAGCGATAGAAAGATGGACCAGAGCCAGTCCCTGCTCAGTAGGAACAGGCAGCCCGAGGGCGGAGGCAAACAGGTAAGCGCACAGGTGCAAGTCAGAGTCATGAGCGCCGGAGTGACGGGAGCCCACGGAGGGGAGCGGGTGACCCTGCTGGGAAGGGCCACGTCCTTCAGTTCAGCTGCATTTCTTCTGTACGTACACCTCCAGGCTGAGCCTCGGGGACCCACCGTGGAAGGAGGCGTAGGAGCTCAGCGAGGTTAGAGATGTGCCGATCTTGACTCAGAGGTGTTCCCGTTTGCCTGAAGTCTTCACGGAGGAGGTGGCTTTTGAGTTGGATGTTAGAGGATGTATAGGGGTTTGCCAGGGAGTGAAAAGGGGAAGAACCCTACAAAGAGAGTGAACTGCTGCCTTTGGAGGCTGGCTTTCTCAGAGAGCGTGGCCCGTGGATGGGGCGGTGAGGAGGAGGGTGTGGCTGGAGCCGGGGGCTGGGATGCAATGGCAGGACAGGGGGATGGGGCTAGGGCAGTGCTGTGCTAGGAGGGGCCTCCTCTAAGTGTGCTCTTGCCTGCCTGTTCACCTCACTGGCCCAGACCTCCCTCCTGAGCTCAAGGTTAGTATATGGGGTTTAAGAGATGGACGTCTGCCCCCAGAGGAGCTACAGGAAGCTCACAATCCACATGTCCCGCCAGAAGGCCCCAGCTCTCCTCTCGGCCTGGTTCCTTCTCCTGGACTTCCTGTCTCTCTTGAGCCTGAAACAGGGGCTATTCGCAGTTATCCCCTCTTGCCCGTACCAATCAACTGCCAAGCCCAATAAATGCTGGACCTCCCCCAGCAGAGACGCCTAACTAACATCATTACTGTGGCAGCCCGAGTCCACGCCCTCGGAATCCATCCTCTCCTCCTTCCCCAGTAACAGGGTCTTAGCTGGGCACAGGGCTGTCAAGCCAGACACTTTATTTCTAGCCTCCCCCATAGCTGGAATAAGGCATATAAACTATCACGACACAAATGCCCTTCTAGCTCACACAAGCCACTGCATTTCAGGTCTGTGACAGACACTTAGGCAGTACCCCAGATAACACAGGCGCTGATGAGCTTCTGCTCCGATTACTGCAACTGCCTTCCAACTAGCACTTCACACCTCTAGTTACCCCTTTCAAATGTGTTTCCCATGATGCTGCCAAAGTGATCTGGGTCAAGTGTACATCGAAGTGGCATTTCCCACTGCCTGCAGGATAAAGGCCCTCTGGCCCCGATTTTAATCAGACGACAGCCCTCAGCAAGTCCGAACTGCTGGCAGATGCAGGATGAGCCTGAACATCCTTACACCGGGCAGAACAGCATTCGCTATTCATCGTCCTCCCCACCACCCCCCATGGGATGCTCTCCTCCTGTATCTGCTTCCATCCCCCTTTAAGACCCAGCACAGGTGTCCCACTTCCAGGAGGCCTTCTCTGACCTTCCCTCACCCCTCCTCCATGCCCTCCTCATAGCTGACTTACCTCCACGCTAACACCAGTCACACTGTTTTGAAATCATCTGCCAGTCTGGGAGATTCTTTCCTAATGTACAGGGAGCACATCTAACAAGGCTTTGTAACACCCACTAAACCTTTGTTCAGCTGCTTTCAACTGGAGGGAAAGTGGCAGAATGGATGGAAGGTAGAAGATGGGCTTCGGCATTTACACGGTGATACCAGAGAAGATCTGAACATCCACTAGATACCATACATGAGAGAAAACAGATCGAGGATATCACGGTTCTTTCTTGGGGAAATGAACTGTCGTGATATTAATGGACATCGAGACTATAGCAAATGATGCAGGCTCAAGGTTTTTAACATGTGGAGTTTGAAGCTTATAGAGCATTCAGATGAATTGTGACGAGGCAATAAGCAATATGACCTGCAGCAGAGGAGAGAAGTTTGAATGGCATATATTGATTTGGAAGTTATCAACGTACAGATAGTCTGAAGCCAGGGTGGCAGGGAAAGATGACCAGGACGCAACAGTGGATTCAGAGATCTATGGGTCAGATCAAAGGGAACATCAATTTCTAAAAGGCAGCAGAGGACCGGCCTGCAAAGGGAAGGGAGAGGGAATAGTCAGAGACAAGAGGTGCCCAAGTCAGACTGTGGTGGACTGAAGAATTAACAGGAACCGGAAAAGCAGTCGTGAGTGTAAATTTCTAAAAGGTTAGGGGCTTTCAATGCCTCCCTGGCCCAACTCAGCCAGTGCGGAAAGGCTTCTGGGGCCCTGGGTCCTTCAGGAGCGCGGGCTGGGCTGTCCCACAATTCAAGTGCAGGTCAAAGAGTTGTGGGAACAGGTGGGAACAGGTGGGGGAGCTCTGGGGAGGGAGGATGAATGAAGCATCCAGAAGTGCTCAGAAGATCAACAAAGCAGAGCAAAAACGTCCCAGGCAGAGGGTTTGTCACCAGAATGTCAACCTAGCAAGCACAGTTAGAGAGAGAGTATTTCCTAAGGCCTCGACCTACTTTGGAAAAGAAACAAGGAAATAGGATGAGGGCTTGAGGGGGATATTATCACTGAGGATAATTCCCTTGTCTTCCTCTCTTCTTTCTTGCCTCTCTCTCTCTCTCTCTCTTTTCCCTCTAAGGCTAGAAGAGATGTTTGTAGGCTGAAGGGAAGAAGCCAGACAAGGAGAAAGAATAAGGAGAGAGAATAACCGACAAAACTTTAGAGAGCGAGAACAAGATTGAGGAAAGATGGCCGGAGAGTGTGTGAGATTACGGAGGCATCAGCCCTGCAGTTTTGGGGCTCCTCCATCTCTGAAGAGGAGAGAAGCTTGAAAGGTGGGTTGTGGTTTCATTTACGCTCACAGGTAGAGAGAGGGGAGTGAAGGAACTTCCACCCAGATGGCCTCACAGTTTTCAGAGAAGTTGGAGGCCACAATGATCAGAGCTGGGGAAGGTGGAAGGACTTGGTGGGGACTTGAATTTCCTGCTGCTGGAAGGAAGGAAAAGACTGAGGAGAAACAAGTGCTGGGCAAATGGCTTTCTTTTTTTCCATGTGTTTTTCTTGCCCTCCCAGCTGAAAATCTGAAGAGCTTCAAGATTAAGGTATATATGCATCTGAATCTTCCCGGTCCTGTCACACAGAGATGCTAGATGCATTTCACATATAGGTATGCAGAAAATACCTTGGGCCAGGAAACTATATTAGCTTGCCTAGAAATGATCTTTTATGCTCAAAAAAAAAAAAGCTTCACTGGACTGGTCAAAGCTCCTCCTTCAGACTGCTGAATATTCATCTGCTTTACCTGGCCGCATGAGGTTTTCCCCTCCCATCCGTGGATCACGATGGGGTAAAGGATCAGAAACCTACAGGGAGGTTGGAAGTAGCCTCAAAGGGCCATGAGCACATGCTGAGGTCTTGTGGCACAACCTTGGCTTTTAGTAATTTACTGGACGGGAAAGCAGGCATCAGGGCCTGGGCACCCAGCTGGCATCTGAGAGACACATCACCCTACCCCATGTACAAACGTATGGGGAGCTTCAGTTAAGACTCTGAGTGTGCCAGAGGAGCCAATGGAAAGTTCTATTCTTAGTTAATACTGTAACTACAGATGCCTTTGATCCTGACTCTTCCAGACAATTAGCCTATAGCCTGTGCCTGCAAAATTTTTACATTTATCTTCCTGTCTTACTGTAAATAACCCAATTTCAAAGGCAAATGCTCTATCCACCCTCCCACATATATGCCTTATTTTAGACATCTTGCCTTTCCATCAAGATAGGAAAGGAGTCCTAGATACCAAAATAAGCTCTCCTCCCCATGCCTAAAAATGCTTAGTGAGTGAGAACAAAAGATTTCACCGTGAATTCTGGGGTCTTTTCTGAGATTAGAACACCCCGGGACATTCTTTGATGACCAGGGGGTACGCAGAGCGACTTCCTGATCTGTCTTAGACCCGGCCCCCTTTCTGTTCAGGTGGGAAGTGGGATCTACATCTGGATGGGCGATGAGATTAAGGGATACTGGAAGTAGTGCTATGAGGGATGCTACAGACCGGGGTCCTCGAGGCAGCCTCTAAGCATAGAAGCAATCCCATGTCTTTAAGACACAGTGCAGGGGACCTGGTATCAGCTTACTGGGACAAACACGCCTCAAGAGGCTCTGAAACAGTACGCCTCCGGCATCCACCATTTGTCACTTTTGAAACCCAAAGGTTTCAAGGCAATTCCCCTTTTAAAAGTTGAAATGTTGGGGTTCCGTAGTTGCTTCCCCTTTTCTTGGAGTCCTTCCTTCTAACTATTCAGACCGTCACGACTCAGCCAATGTCTACTGACCCTTGGGGGTAAAGATAATTTTTAAGGTAGCAAAAGTCAAGCAGGACACAGAGAATCCATCTCTGGTCAGCTAAACTCAACTTCACAGCCACCATGTCTGCCACATCCAAAGTCACCGTGCCCCTCATCCCCTGCCCGTTCCGTCCCCCTCCTGGGATGCACTGTCCATCCCGGTTGATTCTCCTCCCTCCCTGGACCCACTCCCTGGACCAGTCCGGTTATCATGTGCCCTTGTGGCGCCATGTCCCTCTCTGCTGTAGGTAGATCTATCAGGGTTGAAGATTCACATTTATCTGTATAATTCTTTAATTAATGTCCTTCTCCCCACTGGGCTACAGCAGGGCAGGAACAGCATGTTTTATTAACCACTGTATCCCCAACACTTGGCACAGTTCAAGTAGCCTTTGATTTATTAATTATTGTTTTCCCAGCACTTAGGGAGTCAAATAACCTCCAATTACATTCTCTGGGCTTGGGAAAGCGAGGTCATTTCCCCACTGATTAGACCCAAATTAGCACCCGAGGCTATTTCCTCCTCACCTCCTGGATCCCTTAATCAGAAATTTCTTCATCTAGTTCCTTTGCTAGCACCCACCTGCATCAAGCTCTCCCAACGGCCCTCTTGCCATTACTTCTTCTGGCTGAATTCATTTTTCCCCTGCTTCTGTGCATGAATAGTTTTCTCTAATGATCTCTTTCATCTGAGAATGATACCGCATTCGCATCTGGAGAATTTCTGAAGATTAGTTTGTGTTTATCCACTTTCTTTCACACAGAAGAGAAAAAAAGTTAAGGAAGTTGACCGACTTCACACAACCAGTTAGCAGTCCCAGTTTGTACTTTCCATTCCTTAATTTTTCAGCAATTTTTGCTTCCTGGCTTTCTCAAAACCAAATTTCCATTAGGCATGCTTATTAACCCACCCCTGGAAAAGGAAATATAAGATTAATACACACAATCTGGGGGGCGAGCGATAAATTAGGATTTTGGGATTAAAATATACACACTACTGTATATAACACAGATAACCAACAAGGACCTACTGTATAGCACAGGGAACTATACTCAACATCTTGTAATAACCTGTAATGGAAGAGAATATTAAAAAAGAATATATATATGTATGTTTATATGTATAACGGAATCACTTTGCTATACACCTGAAACTAAGCCAAGAGTGTAAATCAACTATATTTCAATAAAAATTTTTTTAAAATAATAAAATAAGCTTGACCTCCTAGCCTGGACTTTTGGATAATTTATGAACAAGATCAAGCTTCATCTTCTATTCTTGTCTGGCAAACCTGGAGATGTTTGTGCAGGGAATTTTACATAAATTTGGGTTTCTGGCTTCTCCCAGAGGACAGAAAAGTCCTGGGGGAAATCAGGGCTGGGGGAAATCAGGGCTGGGGGAAATCAGGGCTGCCAGGATGCTATGAAAAATCAAATCCACTCACCGCCTAGGATTCAAAGATGTATAGTAGTTTCTAAAGCAGCAAGGGAGGCTACTTATCTATGGCTACACAATGGGGACCTGGGAATAACAAACCGGGCAGAATATCCATTTATTTTTCTTTTCCTGTAGATAAGGCATCATTTAGTGTCAAAGTTTCCTGTGCCTCTAGGAGAGCAGACTGGTACATCCAGGACCGCAGGCTGGGCTAATCCCAGAGGTTTTCTGACTGCGAAAAAAGATTCCATCCTGGTTGCCCACGGTCAAGTTCTCACAAACGAACATCCGAAACATACACCAAGCGAACTGGACAAACAGAACCCGGCAAGGAAGTAGGCAGCCCTGCTCTACAACAGAACTGCGCTAGCATATTTTCCTTGGCCGTATGTTCTTTACACCATGGAGAGACCTGAAATCGCATCTCCAAGGAGTGAGACTGTAGGAAGAAAATGCTTCTTTCAAAGGAAGCGATGAATTTCTGAAATTCATATCACATTTGCATGCAAAGTTCATAGGACACTGAACAAAGGAAGAAGGGAAGCTGAAAGAAAACAACTGGACCAAGTCCATATGGTCACTTAGCCAAGTCAAGGTCAAAACCCCTGACTCGCTCCCTGGCAGATCATCTTTCCACGAAGCTAGTGGTTCTCAAAGTGGGGCCCCCAGATCAGCAGCATCATCATTACACAGGAACTTGTTAGAAGTGCACATTCTTGGGCCCCATCCCAGACCTACTGAATACGACACTCTGTAGGTGGGATGCAGCAAAGCCCTCTAGGTGACCTCGATGTCTGCTCAAGTTCGAGAACCACTGCACTAGGTCAGTAATAGCAAATTATAATAGCAAACACTCGCATTGCGTTTCCTGCGTGTCAGACACTGCTTTAAGTCCTTTACAGATATTATTTCATTCAATGCTCATTGCAACCCGATGATGTAGGTACTACAGTAACCTCTCATTTTACAGAGAAGGAAACCTAGGCACAGAGAGGTTAGGACACTTTTTTTTTTTTACAATGTGTTCTGACCACCTCTTATTCACCCCAGGAGTGAGGGAGGGACTCCCCACCCTAAATAGCGTGAGATGGCCAAACACAGGACCCCTGACACTGGGCAGATGAGACTGTCAGCAGTTTACTGGTCACAGACGTTCACAGCCGGGGGAGGAGGGACCCCACACGCCACGCAGGGCCACGTGGGGCTTGGATTTAGGAACCGAGTGAGCCAGAGGGGCCCTGGGAGGCAGGCTTTGTAGTAACAAGAGGGTGAGGTGGCTCTTGATTCCTGAGGGAGGAGGTGAGTGGCTCGTTTGAATAGTCCTGCTGGCTGGGAGGTCCAACAACTAGGTTGAGGACCAGGTGGGGTGCAGCTGGAGGGGCTGATAGGGAGCCCCATCCCACTGGGTGGGGAGCATATCTGATGAGAGCAGGGAACTCACGGCTAGAACTCTGGGGGCCCTTTGAGGCTCAACGATGTCAGGGCAGCACAGAGAATTTCAGGCCTTAAAACAGACAAGGTCACCTGGTAGGAGGTGACAGAGTCAGGATGTGAAGCCAAGCCCATGTGTTCCAGAGTCCCTGCTCTAGTCTTAATTACCATTCTACCTTGTCTCCCCACTGCCTTACATCAAACTGCATCGGACACCACTGCTAGAACTGCCATATCCCCCTTGGGCCAACACACCCCTGGAAAAGCAGCAGGCTGAGTCAGCGAGGCTGTGCATAGCAAGGGCAAAGGTCTTCCTCCTCTGAATTCAACGCTCCATCACGCAGTGGCCGCGCTCCCTTCCCAACCCCTCCACACAGCCCTCTGGTAAATCAGTAAGGGCATACCCACGGTCCAGTGTGCAGGGTATATTCATTCACTCAGCAAATAGCACTGATTCTTTTCGCCAGAACTGTGCTAGGAGCCAGGCGTGCAAAGGCAACACGTCACAGACCCAAGAAGCTCCCAGCTGGGTAGGGGAAATCAAAACAGGAACGTAGCATCTGGGGAACGTGACAAGGAGCCTTCTGTTCATCTCTGAGATGTTTCGACCGCCTCCTGTAGGCTCTGGGGAGTCGGCAGAGGCCCTTAGTGGGGGATTAATGAGCAGTTTGCCAGTTTAGGAAGATAATTCTGGGGACAGACGGATGGACTTATGGCAAGCCTTCTAGACACAAGTCCTTGTACAGTTTGTAGGACAGTCAACGATCAGATCAGGGGCACAAATTTCCAGGTTGTCGCCAAAAAGGGGCACATTTGAAGAGGTCCTGAGGCTGGGCAAGTGTTCTTTGGTTAGTCACAGGCCCTACCCCTCCCTATTGCCTTTTTTGAAAAAAAATATACATTTATTTATTTATTTTCGGCTGCGTTGGGTCTTCATTGTTGCGTGAGGGCTTTCTCTAGTTGCGGCAAGTGGGGGCTACTCTTCGTTGTGGTGCGTGGGCTTCTCACTGTGGTGGCTTCTCTCGTTGCGGAGCACGGGCTCTAGGCACGTGGGCTTCAGTAGTTGTGGCACGTGGGCTCAGTAGTTGTGGCACACGGACTCTAGAGCACAGGCTCAGTAGTTGTGGCGCACGGGCTTAGTTGCTCCGTGGCATGTGGGATCTTCCCAGACGAGGGCTCAAACCCGTGTCCCCTGCATTGGCAGGTGGATTCTTAACCACTGTGCCACCAGGGAAGCTGGTCTGCCTTCTTTACACGAACTGCTGGGTCCACCAAAGCATTTATAGCTGTAACCCCTGGACTGGACAAATTTTTTTCTTGAATATAATACACAGGATTTCATGACAGAATGCATTGTGTGGAACAGAGAAACGGACAGATAAGGGAGGAAAGGCTTAAGGATGATAGATTTTGGGACTTCCCTGGTGGCACAGTGGTTAAGAATGGTTAAGAATCCGCCTGCCAAAGCAGGGGAGACAGGTTCGATCCCTGGTCTGGGAAGATCCCACATGCCATGGAACAACTAAGCCCATGGGCCACAACTACTGAGCCCACGAGCCACAACTACTGAAGTCCGCGCGCCTAGAGCCCGTGCTCCGCAACAAGAGAAGCCACCGCAAAGAGAAGCCCGTGCACCGCAACGAAGAGTAGCCCCCGCTCACTGCAACTAGAGAAAGCCTGCGCGCAGCAACGAAGACCCAACGCAGCCAGAAACAAATAAATCAATTAATTAAATAAAATTTAAAAAAAAGGATAATAGATTTCAAGCTTCAAAGGGGGAAAATGCCTCTTGATATGCACATTGTTCTGTCTGAATTGCTGGCATGAGGGGCACAGAAAGGGATAAGCGATGATGGTAAACAAGCTCTGCTTCTCGGAGATTAGGGTTTAGGGTAGACCTGAGCTGTTTCCAAACCTGCATCCTGAGTCCTTTCTCCTTTCATGGCATGGCCAGTAGAAGCAACACAGTCCTGCTTGGCAAACGTGAACCAGAGCTCTGGGCTTCCCGAGCCACGTCCCCACCCCCACGTGAGCACACAGGGAAAAGACTGAGTCCTCAGGCTGGGAGCTTGAGAGACCCACGTCCCGCCTCCAGCTGATTGCAGCAGCCTTCAAATCTAGGCCACGGTTAGTACCCAGCTGTGCCTGAGATCTGTGGCGTTCTCCCCAGAGCCACCCCGGGGAAAGGAGCTGATGGTAACACCTGGGAACAGTCACCATAAACTGCTCACGGTGGGTCGCGGCGCCTCCTTTCACCCAGAACAAGGGAATTCAGAAGCTCACGCTTATTGCAGCCGTGTGGTCCAGGAGTACAAATCGCCCAGAGTTAGGAAAGAGGCTTGTCCAAGAGAAGGCAGCACAGCCTTGGAGAACGGAGCAGAGCAGACCAGCCCCCCAAAAGCCAGCCAGGGCAGTGAGGACCAGCAGAGTGCGTGTCCTTCTTTCCTTGGGTCCCAGGCAATCATTTTGCTAGTTGAGAGAGAACATCTGGTAAACCGCGCCCCCGACTAAAATCTACTCTGCTTCCCACTGCTCTCGAGATGAGCAGCAGAATATTGAACACGCTCCCTGAGGCGCTGGTGCCCTGTCCGCCGCCCCATCCCAGCTTCACCTCGGCCGCTCCCGGCTCCCCCCGCCTGCACTCCAGCCGCAGGGGCCTCCTTTCTCTCCCTGCATCTCGTCACGCTCCTTCTGGGTGCGGGGCTCCTGTGCACATCTGCCCCGACAACCACCTCTGCGCCTGGTCAGCCCTTCTCTTCCTTCAGGTCTCGGGGTATCCCTCGCTTCCTGGAGCAAGTCCGCCATGGTGCTCCTGTTCTTCTCCCTGTCTCTCTGTATTAGCTACCCACTGCTGTGCGACGAGTTAGCCCCAAACCTAGCAGCTTAAAACAACAAACGTTTACTATCTCACACAGTTCCTGTGAGTCGGGGGCTCTGAGATGGAAAGAAAGGCACTGGACACATCGATATCCACACTGCACGAAGTGGATGGATGCCTTCAAAATTCCAAGGGAAGAATTCCCTACCGTAGAATAGAATTCTGTACTATCCTATAGTCAAGTGATCAATCCAGAGTGAGGGCATACAGTCAGAATGGTCAGCATTAAAAAATCTATAAACAACAAATGCTGGGGAGGGTGTGGAGAAAAGGGAACCCTCCTGCACTGTTGGTGGGAAGGTAAATTGATACAGCCACTATGGAGAACAGTATGGAGGTTCCTTAAAAAACTAAAAATACAATCACCATATGACCCAGCAATCCCACTACTGGGCATATACCCAGAGAAAACCGTAATTCAAAAAGACACATGCACCCCAATATTCATTGCAGCACTACTTACAATAGCCAGGTCATGGAAGCAACCTAAGTGCCCATCGACAAGATGAATGGATAAAGAAGATGTGGTGCATATATACAATGGAATATTACTCAGCCATAAAAAGGAACGAAATTGGGTCATTCTTAGAGACGTGGATGGACCTAAAGACTGTCATACAGGGTGAAGTAAGTCAGAAAGAGAAAACCAAGTATCGTATATTAACGCATATATGCGGAATCTAGAAAAATGGTATAGATGATCTTATTTGCAAAGCAGAAATAGAGACACAGATATAGAGAACAAACATATGGACACCAAGGGGGGAAAGGGGGGTGGGTGGGATGAATTGGGAGATTGGGATTGACATATATACACTATTGATACTATGTATAAAACAGATAACTAATGAGAACCTAATGTATAGCTCAGGGAATGCTACTCAATGCTCTGTGGTGACCTAAATGTGAAGGAAATCCAAAAAAAGAGGGGATATATGTATACGTATAGCAGATTCACTTTGCTGTACAGCAGAAACTAATACAACATTGTAAAGCAGCTATACTCCCATAAAAATTAATTTAAAAAAACAAAAAAGCAAAGTGAGGGTATAATAAAGACTTCAGCTAAGCAGGGCATCGAAAAATTAATCTCCACCCTACTCCGGATTATTCATCTATTTGTCTATTTAATTTGTGTGTAACAAATTACTCGAAAACTTAGCCCTTTTAAACAATAAACAAGCATGATCTCTCAGTTTCTGTGAGTCGAGAATCCAGGAATGGCTTAGCTGGGTGGTTCCGGGCAAAGGCCTCTTGTGAGGCTGCTGTCAGCACGCTGGCCGGGGCTGTGGTCATCTAAAGGCTGGACTGGCACTGGAGATGCGCTTCCAAGCTTGTCCATGTGGCTGCCGGCTGGAGGCTTCAGTTTCTTACCACCTGGGCCTCTGCAAAGGGCTGCTCACGATGTGGCAGCTGGCCTTCCCCAGAGCAAGTGATCCAAGAGAGAAAGCAACCCAGACGGAAGCAGAGACTCTTGACGACCTAGTCTGTAGGGTTACCCTACCCACCGTTGCTTCTGCTTTTCCCCGATCATGAAATCCAGCACACGCAAGGGAACGGAAATTGGGCTCCACCACTTGGAGGGAGGAATATCGAAGAACTCATGGACATATTTTTAAAACCACAACCTCCCAATATGTGAGGTCAGAACCTCCTGCTCCATGGCTCAGTGGTCACAGCGTGCCACGCTTCTGCTTCTTACGACTTGTCACAATGGCGGGCACGTGTAATGTGTAGGGTGCTGTCTGTCTCTCTTTCTAAATTCAGGACTCCATGAAGGCAAGGACCGTGGCACAACTGGTGAATAACACAGCATTTGGTACATAATAGGGGCTCAATAAATATTTGTTGGATGAATGAACAAGTAAGTGACAGAATGAACAAGGAACAAACAGAAGGGGAAAGAAGGATGGGGAAAAAGCAGGATACAGAAAACGCCTACAAGGAAGAAGTCAAAGCTTTTTTGTTTAATATATAGGGCAAGGCTAACACAATGACGTGCAAATTCCACTCAGAGCAGCGTGCCAGGCAGCTGCCCTTTCTTTTGACTGCAGCTCAGACGCTCTAAGTTATGAGGAGCGAGCCCTGGGCTCAGCCTCGAGTGGCAGGAAACTCCTTCGATCAGCTCAGCAGGCCTCTGGTCACAACAGAAAACCTGTTTTCTGAGCATATATGAGCATGCAGAGGAGACTGAAAGTCACATCTCACTTGTTAAATGAGGCTTCCTTCCCCGTCCTCCTGGTAGTAACGGTCTTCAAATCCACCGGCTCCCATCAACAGCACCCAGGGAAGCCAGCCGGCCGGTTTGCCCTGTCTCCTTCACTTGGGGTCATCCCACATGCATGGCAGCTCCTTGCCCTGCTGTTCCCCGCACCCCTGCTCCAGGGTCCTGGAAGCACGCCCTCCCCGTGGCGTCGGGCTGTCATGACCAATTAGACGGCAGCCTGAGACGTGGTCTCTGCAGGCGGGACCTTCCAGCTTCCCCCGGGGAAATGTCAGATGGGGGGCGCGGGGGCAGGAGGCAGAGGAGGGAGGCCGGGGAAAGGTAGGGAGAGGGAAGGATGGAGACAATGTTTCACCAATGGGAGGCCAGAACGCAGGCCCTGGAGAGGACACGCAATGTCCAGAGCAAACCGCACACACCGAGATCCAAGAGCGTTGCAGCACCCAACCCGATACAGACGCAGCACTGACCGCGTGCAAGACACGGGAAGTGCTCGGTATACGGCAAGACACCATCCCCGGTCCTGATGTTCAAAGCGCGCACGCGTGCGTGCACATACACATGCACACACACACACACACACACACACACACAAAAAGGGTAAATGACAATATAATGCAAGGTGGCAGATGCCACAGGCTAAATAAGTGATTCACACGAGAGTTGTCAGAACAGAGCTGCCCACTGGGATGAGGCACCCCTGAGAGTTTCTGCAGGAGTTGGGGCGGTAACTCCCCAAATTCCCGCAGCGCTTCGGGGAAGACTACTCCCAAACTACTCCCTGCCCGTGCACGAGGAGTGCGCTCTGCTTTCCACGCGCAGGGCACTGTGACAGCCTGAGACGAAGCAAGGACCTGCCCACCGGGAGTTTACGCTCTAACTGAGGACGCGAGGTTCCCGTGTGCACCAATACTTGTGATCCAAGCAGCGCGTGGATCACAGATATTACTGGGAATGATAATAAATAAAAACAACGATGTGCCTGAGGAATGCCCAGCAGTCTACTCTACCGGGAGGCGATGTGGAACCTCTGCAGGGCTCAGTTTCCACAGCTGCAGAATGGGTTTGTGATCACTGACTGCGGTAAGGAACAAGGCGGCCACCGGCAGTACAGAGGCCTTGAATGTCTTTCCTTCTTCCTCCTTCCCTTCCAGCAAGGGGATCAGGCAAGAAGACAGCATTAGACAAGGGCTTTAAAGGATGGGGTGCTGGGAATGGGAGGTGCTATTTATTACAGGAAAGGCTGGAAAAAAAGGGCCAAGGGTTTGGGGAAGGCTGACTGATTGCAGTACACATAATCAGACCAGTGGGTCCACTTCCTGGCTCTTCGTAAGTGCCAAGTTGGCAGACACGGTCTCGTCTAATCCTCACCACTAACACATGAAATGCAAACCATGAGATGCAACCATCGCTGTCCAGATGAGGGGACTGATGCTTAGAGATATCAAGCATCCAACCCAAGCTAGTGGCAGAGTCAGAACCCAAACCCAGGTCCTTTGCTTCAAGATATAGGCTCATAACCACTTCTTCAGGCTGCCTCTGGGGGGCGCTTCATGCCAAGGAGTGGAAGGCTTGATGACAGCGTTTGCATCTAGGATCTGGCAGCCTAGGAGTGAGTGCCCTGTGGCCTGAAGGAGGCAGTGTCCCTCCACCTCTCTCTCTCTCTCTCTCTCACAGGAGTGAACAAGAGGGAGTAGCGGACTTGACTTGGGACTTCGGGAGTGCAGATCTAGAAAGGAGGGGGCTGGACGTAAGACTGAGGCATCTACTTTGGGTTCCAGGGAGGCTGGTGTTATCACTGACAGAAGGAAGGATTCCTGGTGGAGAGAGGATGAGACGGGCTTGGGTTACATATGTGAAGTGTGAAACACCCCAACCTATCCAAATGGGTCTTAACCTGCTCAGGCTGCTATAACACAACACCATAGACTGAGTGGCTTAAAATATAGAAATGTGTTTTTTCACAGTTCTGGGGCTGGAAGTGTATGATCAGAGCATCTGCATGGTTGGGTTCTGGTGAAGCCTCTCTTACTGGCTGTAGACAGCTGTCTTCTCGATGGATGTGTCCTCATAGGTGGAGAGAGACAGAGCTCTGGTCTCCTCCTCTTCTTATAAGGACACTAATCTCATTGTGAGGACTCCACCCTCATGACCTCATCTCAACCTAATTACCTCCCAAAGGCCCCTCCTCTAGATACCATCATGCTGGTGGTTAGGGCTTCAAAATTCATGTGAATTTGGGGATGACACAAGCATTCAGTCCGTGACAAAATGTCAGCATCTAGCTAGCGGAGTGAAGTGATAAGGGGGAGCTTGAGAAAGAAGAAAGGTCCAAATGTAGAGAACGAGAAGCATTTGGACAACAAGAGTTGAAAACCCGAAGGGGTGTGAGAAGGCCAAAGCAAGAGAGAAAGGGGCCAAGGGTGGGGGACCTGCCTTGGCTGGTGGTTGAGGGAAGAGGAATTGGTGAGGGTTTGGCTTGTGCACTCGGACATGAATGAGTGTGTGTGAGTGTGCAAGGGCGTGTGTGCACACGCATTGTTCATGCATGTATACATGAGAGAGAGAGAGATCACGTGAATGCAAGCAAGCAGGAGGGAAGCCAGGGAAAGGCAGCGTGGAAGCCAAATGTGGAAAGCACTCCAGAAATGAGGAAGGAGGAGAAAGTCAAAACTGTATAATGCTCCACTAGGACCAGGAGATGCAGAAGAATTTAAAAGCAGCTAAGAGACTTAGCAACCAGGGGGGCAACAGATTAATATATAACCGTTTTCATGAAGTGATAGGGGACTAGACACTGCAAGCAAACTGAGGAAGGGGCTAGGCAGAAGACAATGACTCAAAGGACAGCAGGGCCAAAAGAAGGACTTGCAGGATGTTAGAGAGATTTGCTTGTTTACAGATAGAGAATTGAGAAGGAGAAAACAAAGAGTCCAGAGCGGGGAGGGTACTGCAAGCCAGCTCCGGAAATGGGATGGGCTGTCTAGAATTTAGAAAACAGGGAATGAAAGGGGCAGAAAAGTGAAATGCCAGAATTAGTAGTATATTTATATCATGTGACTCAAAGATGACACTTAAAACTACTGTGCCACGCAATGGGATATTATTCAGCAGTAAAAAAGAATACAGTACTGGCACGGACTGCAGCATGGATGAACCTTGAAAATGTTATGCTCAGTGACAGAAGGCAGACACAAAGGATCATATATTACACGATTCCATTAGTATGAAACGTCCAGAACAGGCAAATCTGTAGAGACAGAAAGCGGATTATCAGTTGCCTAGGTCTGGGGAGGAATACGGCTAAGGGGTGCAGGGTTTGGGGGGCAGTGAAAAGTTCTTAAGTTGATTGGGGTGATGGTTGCACAACTCTGAATATACTAAAAGCCATTGAACTGTACACTTTAAATGGGTGAGTTGTATGGTATGTGAATTATACCTCAACAGAGCTGTTAGAAAATTTACTATGTATGCATATGGATGTGAGGGGCCTTTGGGGGTGATAAAAGTTCTACATTTGGATTATACGGATGTTTGCACAATTATAAACTTACAAAAAAACACTGAATTGTACATTTAAAACTGGTAGATTTTATGGTACGTCAATTATATCTCAATAAAGCTGTTTAATAAAATTTTTTTAAAACTTCACAATGTAGGTAAAACACTCTACAATAGAGCTTCCGTACATTCAGATTAAAACGCTTCAAAAATATACCAAGCCATCTATCAAATGAGAATTACAGCTCTGCAGAATCACCGTGAGGATAAGAGAAGATCTTTTTCGTGACCCACAGAAGACTCTCAATAGAGTACAGCTCTGATTAAGGGGAAGAATCTCAACTCTAAAGTTGCAGCCTCTGAGATACAACCCAGGGAGGGAGATAAGAGGATTTCCCCTTCTGGGTGGAGAGTAGGCTTGTGGCCCCAGGGATAAACTTGGCCCTGAAATCACACTGGCCAATGTGAGTGGGGAGGGGAGGGAGCGAAGAGATGCAACATCAAGGAATGGGGAAGGGCTAGAAAAGTCATTTCTAGCTGTTGGACAAGAGAGAACTGTGCATTGTAACGGGCAAGGCTTTGTAGATGCCCTGGGGGAAGCAAGAAAGAGGATGGTCATATGTGTCAGCTGGCTGTGTTCCCAAAGCCCAAAGGATGTGTCAAAGTCCCCATCGCCGATGAGCCAGCCCCAGACTGCAAGTGTCCACAGAATCCCTCTGCCTGTTGGGACAAGCCACTGAGCGGTCCTGAGGGACCCGCAAGGGCAAGCACCCAGCCTCAGCTCTTTTAAACGCATGGTCCCTTCTACCAGACAAGAATGGGATGTCTTCCCCAACGTTCAGTGCAGCACTATTTACAATAGCCAGGTCATGGAAGCAACCTAAATGCCCATCGACAGACGAATGGATAAAGATGTGGTACATATATACAATGAAATATTACTCAGCCATAAAAAGGAACGAAATTGGGTCATTTGTAGAGACGTGGATGGATCTAGAGACTGTCATACAGAGTGAAGTAAGTCAGAAAGAGAAAAACAACTATCGTATATTAATGCATATATGTGGAATCTAGAAAAATGGTACAGATGAACCGGTTTGCAGGGCAGAAATTGAGACACAGATGTAGAGAACAAACGTATGGACACCAAGGGGGGAAGTGGCGGGGCGGTGGTGGTGGTGGTGGGATGAATTGGGAGATTGGGATTGACATGTATACACTGATGTGTATAAAATAGATAACTAATAAGAACCTGCTGTATAAATAAATAAATAAAATAAAATTTAAAAATTCAAAAAAAATAAATTAATTTTTTTAAAATGGGATGTCTTTCTTTCTTGTTTGTAGAAACAAGGGCTTTGGTTTTCCCATCAGCAGATTAAATCTCAATGCCATGTGCTGCTTTTAGCCACACTGCACCCCTGAAGCACCTGCCCCCGGCCTCACTGCCCCTGGTTAAGGACCCCCAGTGCAGCTCCATCCCGCACGGTACAGCAGGGGCAATGCTTCCAGAATCTTGGGCTCGCAAATATTGTTATGGGGTCACACTCTCCAGCCAGCCTTTCGGCCAGCCAAGGGCTTGGCAAGTGACCTCAAATGCAGACTTCACTGGCTGTGTCCCTGCCTTTGCAGAAACAATTAAGGACCATGAACCTTTCCAGGGTTGAAGCATCTCTGCATCCAGAATCTGCACCACCTGCTTGGGCATGAACTCTTGGGCAGAGAAAACCAACACACTCAGGGGACGCAAAGAAGCCAGACAGGCTACCGAGGGGCCTGGGCTGTGCCGCGCTAGGCAGGTATGGCGTGCCACTTCCTTTGTGGACGCAGGGCTTAAAGAGTTTAAAAGATGATGGTAAGCCCCGCGGTGAGGTTCCTTCTGGTGTCCTTTTTCCATCGCTTGGCAACAGACCCACTGAGAGCGGACCCCGCCCCAGCCAAGTCCTCAGACCCTAGAGGGCAGATCCCATCAGTTTTCTCAGCTTTGCATCTCCACGCCCGGCACAGAGTGGACCCTTGATAGGTATTTAATAGAATAAAGGATGAGTCTCGCTTCATCCTTCCGCCAAGCTCCCCACTGTGGCCTTAAACGGAGGGGAGGTGAGGAGGACCATGGAGGTGAAGATGATTCAGCCAGGATTCAGGTATTTTTGCTGCCGCCCCGTGGTAAGATGCCCTTCTTTTTCTCAGGCCTCATCAATCACACCCCATTCTCACCAACCTTACACACGAAATGAACTCTTGGAGACAAATGCCTGCAGTCCATGCCAGAGCCCTTGTTCCTGTTTCTACATTTCTTTGTAAACATTGTCCTGATATATTTTTATTCTGAGTCCCCACGTTTGAATGTGAAGTCCTAGGATCGTGGAATCACCATCTATGATTTCCCCGGAGTCCTGCATGGATCTCTGTCCAGCAGCCACCGTCATGGAAAGCCCTGGCCCCAGTGCAAAGCCAGCAGGGGGCCACACACCCGTGTTGGAAGCATGCACCCCGCTTCACTCCCACTCCCAGCCCAGGCCAGGGTGTGTGGCCATGACTTGGAATTTAGAGTCTAGAGTTGGATACAATCTATTACAAAGATACCTAAGCAATTTAACTGCAACTCTAAGACTGCAAAACGAATGGTTAACCACACAAGAAGGTAATGTGCTTTCAAGCAGCTTAAAAGCTTTTGCTGATGAGGGAGGCAGAGTGGAGTAGTAGCAGGACCACCCAACAGCTCAAGAGCCCTGCTTCTGGTCCCATCTCTGCCACTACCTGGCTGTGGAAGCTTGGACAAGCCAGCCAGTTTCTTGATCTGTAGAGTGAGCATACCAAGGTAAACTAGATAATTTCCAAAGTCCCCATCAGCGAAGGACTTTACTATTCTAGGACACATGGATGAACAAGTGCGATGATAAATAAATACCAGGTCTGTTCTTGTAACTCCCTCCTGTGCGTGTAAATATCGTGATACTATTTCAAGAGTCGCGGTGGGTGGGGGAGGGGCTCAGTTCTCACATGAGCAATCCTACCTGAGAATCAGCATCCCTCCCCCTACTTTTGGTGACGGCACCCGCCTTTCTTTGAGAATGCCCCCACCTCCAGCCCTTGCGGTCTTGACGGACTGCTGAACAAACCCCATCCCACCCTCACCTCCAGGCTGCACATGAAACTCTCACCCACCCTCACCCCGGCCTGCTGGCATCCCAGGCCTCTACAGAGGCCAAGCTCGAGGGAGGCTGACGGGCGAGCTGGGGTGCCGGCAACAGCAGACCAGCTTGTTAATTCAGTGGACTTTGCAGTTAGCACGTGGAGTTGGCCGCAGGCGACGCCTGATGTTCGGTTTGTCCTAAGTGCTGTCGGGCATCTGAGGACAGCGGATTAATATTCATGAGGGCAGAAGACCCGGCCGGCATTCCCTCCTTCTGTTGATGGGTGAGACACAGCCTCAAGCCTCCCTTCCCCCTGTTTGCAGGCTTGGATTTGAAGATGACCTCATCAGTTCGCTCGGGAATGGCAGGTGGGCTCCCACATCAACTCGAGGCTCCAACGGCGGAGACCAGGAGATGGAACTGACTTGTGTCAAACTTCTCTGGCCCCGAGGTCCTTTAAAGCATGGAAATCGGGAGAGACACCTGTTCCAGTCACACCTGGCGATCCTTTCCACTAATGAAAGTGGCACCTGTCATTTTAGTGGGATTTGGGGAAGAAGTAGAAATGCAGGTGCTAAAGCTGCCATGTTTAAAGGAAGTTTGCTTAACTATCTGAAGTCTCTGTTCTGTTTTGTTTAACTTTTAAAATAGAGAAAACACTAGTAATAATAATCACGGAACAGTATGGTAAGAAAATGTCTTTCCCAATTCTAAAACAGTATTGGTTAATCTACTGAAGCTAAACATATATCTACCCTTCACCCAGCAATTCCATCCCTAGGTATATACAAGAAAAATGAGTGTACATGTCCACTAAAACACACATGGCTTTTCTTCTAATGGCTCCAAACTGGAAACACCCAAGTATCCAACCACAGCAGAATGGACACATGGCAGCATATATAAATCAGTGGAATTCTATTCAGCAGAATAATAACAATAATAGTAAATGGATGCAACATATTCACGAAAGAATCTCAAAGCAAAAGAAGCCAGATACAGAAGAGAACATGCAGTATGATTCCACTAAACGATATTCAAGAACAGGCGAAAACTATTTATGATAAAATAAGTTAGGGAAGGGAGGTAAGGAAGTCTTCTGTGTTGCTAGAAATATTTTGCCTTGACCTGAATAGCGGTCACAGGGTTGTAGACATACGTAAAAATTCTTTGAGGTATATATTTAAGATGTCTTACTGTGCATGTGTTATAACTTGATTTTTTAAAAAGAAAAAACATCACAAAGTATAATTTTAAAGCTTTGTGGGAAAATATTTTCTGAGGAAAAAAAAAGATACATTTTATTTTTAGAAACCCACCTGGGTCTCAGAAGTAAGGGGAGGGGCCGGGCATCTTTGTACATCAGAGGTGCAGTCACTGAGATGCTGTAACTAAAACACAGAGCTTAATCCTTCCTCCTCCAGCTCTGGGTTCAGTGGTGTGATCCTTGGCAAGTCACACCTTTTCTGAGCTTCAGCCATGACGGACATTATTTTATTTATTTATTTATTTATTTATTTATTTGGCTACATTGGGTCTTCGTTGCTGCGTGTGGGCTTTCTCTAGTTGGGGCGAGCAGGGACTACTCTTCGTTGTGGTGCTCAGGCTCTAAGCACGCAGGCTTCAGTAGTTGTGGCACGCAGGCTTCAGTAGTTGTGGCACGCAGGCTTCAGTAGTTGTGGCTCGCGGGTTCTAGAGCACAGGCTCAGCAGTTGTGGTGCACGGGCTTAGTTGCTCTGCGGCATGTGGGATCTTCCCGGACCAGGGCTTGAACCCGTGTCCCCTGCACTGGCAGGTGGATTCTTAGCCACTGAGCCACGAGCGAAGTCCAACATTATTTTTAATGTTCACTTCTAAATTCTTTGACCACTGAGTAAAAGGTGGGATTTTTTTTTTTTTTTTTGACAAAAAGGTCTTCTATCTCTTTCCTCCTTTTCAACCAGACACACAATTTCTTTGCTCTTATCCTCCCACCACTGACCGGATGAGAAGCTCTCAGCGTTCAGAGACCACATCACCTGTGTCTTCTCTACTCAACTAAGTACCTCAGTGAGATGAATACAGCAGACACTGTTAGATGAAAGAGCCTTATTTTGCCATAGAGTATATTGGATCTAAAGCAAAGACTTATATCTATAAACCTATGAAATCTACAATAAAGCTGATGCATCCACAATAAAAATTCTATCAGCCAAGCTGTCTAACAATATAAGGTTTTGGAGAGAGTTAACTATTTCTACCAGCCAACTTAATGGACCCGTGAATAAACTGCCTTTTTCCCCCACCTCGAACTTGGCTTTAGTAAAAAATGATATTGTATTTCCTTTGGCCAAAAATAAGAAAAACTAAACATATTGTGTTTGGAGAGAAAGCTACTCCCCGAGGTCATCTTAATTTAACCAGAGATCATTTCTGTGGGAAGACAAGTGTCTGGGCATTCAGTTTGATGGGCTGGCAGCCTTTTTCCTTCAGCAGATCTTCCCCCAGAGTCGAGTGTAAGAATCAGCACCATTATATCCTAGACATTTGGGGCGCTATTTGAAACCAGAGCAACAATAAAAAGTAATGTGAACCGGAATGATTTAGAATCTAGAGTCTAGGGTTGGATACAACCATTACAAAGATGCCCAAGCAATTCAATTACAACTGTAAGGCTGCAAAAGGAATGGCTAACCACACAAGAAGGTAATGTGCTTTCAAGCAACTGAAAAGCTTTTGCTGATGAGTGAGGCAGAGTGGAATAGTAGCAGGACCACCCAACAGCTCAAGAGCCCTGCTTCTGGTCCCATCTCTGCCACTAGCCAGCTGTGGAAGCTTGGACAAGTCATCCAGTATCTTGATCTGGATAAAATGGGTAAACTAAGTAATATCCAAAGTCCCCTTTACATGATGAACTTTACTATTGTATGATACATGGATAAAAATTGCAAAGATAAATACAAAGTCTGCTCTTATAACTTCCTCCTGTGCCTGCAAATATTTTGACAGTCTTTAAAGAAGCACTGTGTCTGGGAGGGGCTCAGTTTTCGTATGCTCAGAATCCCTACCTCTTCTTTGTGGAGACAGCACTCTGATTTTCTCTGAGAAACCCCACCAGACTAGGCCAATCAGATTTTCTCTTCCAGAATTAAACCTTGAGCTGAACAATACAGGGGCAGAAAAGAGTTGTTTCTGAGTCATTATGGTGTCAGCCCTTTGAAGAGACTGTCTATTAGCTGACATCTACCATTGCAGATCTTGGGATGTCTCACCCTCGGTCCCCCAAGGCCTAGCTATTCCGTTTTCCTTTTGATTCTCTGAGTTACTCCTTATACTTCTGATAAACTCCTTGGTATGACTAAGCTGGCCAGAGCTGACCTCTGTTGCTTGCAAAGAATCCTAACTGACACTGAACTCTTTTCTGGTCTATCGTGGGACTTTATCTTTTGAAGTAATAGAATTGTATTCATTTTAAAGTATCCTAAAACAAAACAAAACAAAACTAGATTTTAAAAATCTAATAAGACATCCCTTTCCTTTAACTAGAAAAAGTGGAGCTATTGCACATTCCGAGTCATAAACTTAATTTTCTGCTGTCACCGTACTCAGATTAACTTGGTAAAAGAGCATGGCTCTTTATCATGCTGGACCAGAACTAAGGTCAACTGCATTCAAGTATCAAACCCTGGAACTAGTTCTGTCCTCCTCTATAATCAGGGATATCACCAGAATCCTTTGCAACTCTCGGCAGCATCCAATCTACCAAGCACTCCCTGGAGAGAAAAACAGAAGCTGATCACTCAGCCAAAAGCCCATTATGGCACCTCTGGGATTTCTTCTGCCAGGAAAGCAATGAGCTTCTTTTTAGCAGGTGGTCCAAAGCTATGCCAGAGCTATGACTTCCAACGTTACTTTTGAAAAGAGTAAAATGCCTATGGTCAGGGCAGAATGGCACAGAGGGGGGCTTCAAGGAAGGACACCTACACCCCATTAACAAAGACTAGAGTCAATCTCCCTGCTAGTGTGGCTTTGGGACCCAACATTGAAAACTTGTCACTGACAGTGCTACTTATTTATCGTTGGGGATGGCTGGTTATAAGGCTTTGAGGATGACTTTCTTGAAAGGGCGCAGGGAGACATATCATGGGACTTACCTGGTCTCAGAACTGCTGCTGACAAAGACAACCAGCATCACCCTCTCGTTCTAAAACCGTGCTGTCCAATACGGTAGCCACGTGTGGCTATTTAAATTTGAATGAATTAAAACTAAATAAGATTACTATCCGCATATCCAATATGGTTGCTAGTGGGTACCATATTGGCCAGGGCAGATACTGACTATTTCCATCACCGTAGGACGCTCTCTCTGTTGGACGGTACCGATCTACACAGAGGGGCCTGATGCTCTGTGCAGGTCTCAGTGAGGAGCGGTCCCTCCAGAACGGTGCTACTCCCCAGTGGTCCCAGGGAAAGTGGGGGAGCAAGGAGGACAACCACATCAAAGACCCCCTTGAAGAGAATTATCAGAGTAAGGATGAAAGAACGTCTCCTTACTCAAGACAAGGGAGGGGCCGCCCCAAGGAAAATGCCTGCAGCGCTCGGCACGCTTCCCTGGGGAACTGCTCTCTGACCGTCTCCTGGAAGAGTCCCGAGGGCAGAAGGTGGCTAGGAGAACTCCAGTGGCAGCCTGAGGAGGGGGGGCTGCCTGGGAGTAGCCTGCATTTCCAGAGGACAAAGGGGCCAAGCGAAGGGGACCTGATACAATCTGTAAAGGTTCACCCCTCAGAGGTCTACCTACAAGGGCACATTGACTCTCATGGAACTGGTGCAGAGAGGACCACTGGGGGTGAGGGGGACTCCTAAGTGGTCATCACAAGAAGCCCTGCCCCCACCAGTGGGTATTCCCATGAGGAGGCTCAGAAGACCCCTCCAAATTAGGACCCCATGAGATACAGGTTCCACACTTGAGCATATGCTACCTTGAGGGCACCAGCACTGAATCGCAACCCTGACCTTCAGGGAAGACCTTCTGGCAGCTGCCACCCAAACACAGCCGCCTCCCCACCTCTTCCTTCTCTCTTCCTTCAACTGCAAGGCACCAGCAAGATGAGCAAAATAGGGGGTTAAAAAAAAACACACAAGGAAAAGAGAGACCACCCACCTCCGACCCACTGTAGGCCGCTAAGGCTAATCACACCAGGAGCTCTTGGTGGAGAGGCGGCACTGAAGTTACGGTGGACTGGCTCGTCAGCACTGAACGTGACAATCAACCCAAAACTTACTGGAAAATTTAGGTATCTGCTCGTGAAAGCATCCAGGGGTGAGGAAGGGAGAATCAACAGGGGAGTTAGATAGACAGGGATGTGAAAATAAAGCCATTCTATGATGTTACCCTACAAATTCAGAAGGTTCTAGAAGAAATGCATGAGAAAGGTGTAGCCCAGGTAGGACAGAGGGATGCAGTAAGCCCATGAAGAGCTGGTGGTGGTAAGAGAACAGCATTAAGAATGACACCAGAGACCTGCCAGTTTTGGAAAGTAGACCACTGGCCATGGCAACACCATAAGGCATAGAGAACTAGCTCCATCTTACACAGAGAAAATGGTGGCTCAAAGAAATTCAACAGCTAGCGCAAGAAGACTAGTGAGTGCCCAAGCCGGGATTCAAACTCCAGTGGGCTCTTCACCACCACACTGCCACTTCTGCAGGGAGTGGTCTTGAATGGGGGGCCCTTTTCAAGAGGTAGCTTAAGCACATCACTGGTTCTGAGACTCTCTGGTAAACCACTGTGTAGGGCAGAGCTGATGCTGATTTCCGATATCTGTTCTCCCCCTTTTCTTAGCAAGAGAACACAGTGTACTTGAACTTTCCAGAAGGCAGAGCAAGAGTTTGAAGTTGTCCTCCTTGGTACTATCGGAAGAAAGGAGTGATGGCTGGAGCTCCAATGGCGATCTTGGACTATGAGGCAACTTTAAAGCCACATGCAAAGCAAAAAACTAGAAAATGCCTATGTCTCTGGATTTGTTTTGTATTTGCCGTACCCATGCTGGACTGCCTGTCTCCAGACTTCTTTTCAATGAGAGAAGAAACCATTGTTTGAGGTTTTCTGTGTAGGCAGCCAACCCCTTATCCTAACTGGGAAATCAGAAAGACCACTGGAGAGATTACATACCATAGTCTTCAAAGTCCTACATGCCTCCTTCGAAAGCATCTTGACAAGATTTCTGTGGGCTGAGAAAAGTTCCTGACAGTGGTCTTCCGGTTGTAGAGTATATATATATCTCCACGACCGTATTCCTCAGATTGGGCTTGAACTCAGGGATCCCTACACCTTTTACAGGCATAAACTCCAGACACAGCTTTGAGCAACGGTGGCATTGGGGAGTTATTTTTTAAAACATCGCTTAGCTATTTCTTTTGCTCTTTCTTCCCACCCCCATCCCTGTGCTAGGGAGAAAAAAAAAAAAAAATTAGCCAGGCAAGAGTACATTCAATTCCCTTTCTTAATTAGAAGCAAAACATTTGGAAAGCGGTGGCACAGTCGCTTGAAGAGCATTTGCAAATTATCCACGAGCGCAAAGCTAGCATATTAAGCAAAGCAACGGGGGTTGGAGAATACATTCCAGGCTAGTGGAGAGGGTGATCCAGACCTGCAGAGGCATCTGTCAGTCGCAGCTGGTGCAGGGCTCCTAATCCCTTCACTCATTGCTGGCCACGCACGGAGAAGGGCTCGCGTGAAATACAAAAACAAAAAACAAAAAAACCCAAAGTGCCAACAGCATCGCCACGAACTCTATCATCCCAAACTAACACAGCAGAGCACCTAATGGATTTTAGGGAAGCTTTCAGATAAATAATCATTTCCTGGTAGCGGAGATTAGATTTCATACACCATGGCTCAGCCCAAGCTGAAGCAGAGAGATGTGAAGAACAGAGTTCTTTTTCTAAAAGAAAAATTCACTTCTAATCCACTAATAGACAAGGAACTATGCCTTCCAAACTCTGTGGCCTGGGGAAGGAAGTAGTTATCTTGATCATGAGCATTTTCTGACTTCAGCGGTTCTTGGGAGCCAGCTGTGTCATAGCAGATGTAGGAATGGCTGACTACAGCAGATCCTGGGCTTCCTTTCACCGAAAAATGTTAAGAGCAAGTTGGCACACAGTAGGCACTCAATGGATGCTGGCTATGACAACGCCATGACCTCCCAAGATAAGCCAGGGTATTTCATTTTTAGACAGTTCTAACGGAAAAAGCTATTCCTTAAGCTGTGCTAACATCTATTCCCCTGTACGTTTCACTCCTTGGTTCTACTTCCGGTTTGGAAGGGAACACAGGATGAACCCAGAGTCTTTTCGCCATGGTGGTCCCTCTAAGATGGAAACTAGATTCTATCACCCACATCTGCTTTCTCCAGCCTAAAAGGTCCAGTCATTTGAGCCACTGCTTCCTCTTCGAGTTTCTAGCCCAGCAGGCTGGAGACTCTCATCTGCAGGCCCACGGGTGTGGAGCTGTCTTCTACCCTTGGGAACTCGGAGGAGGGCGCAGATGGACCAGGAGCCCCGAGGGGAACCACTTCTTGGGGTTGACTTAGCTTCCCGGCGCTTCCTCAATGCCTCGCAGAGAGGAGGTGAGCAATGAATACTGAGACCAGTAAATGACTGAATGAACGATTATGGCTCTTACTGAATTAAAACCCAAATTCTTTTTCTTGCTCCTGAACATGCTTTTATCACGTGTTTGGGGGATCTAATTTCAGGACTCTACTTGGGTCCCTGTTTCTACTCATTTTCACCTCGTTAGAGCCCATCGGAATTCCAGTGTGTTGAGATCTTCTGATTTAATGACTTAATCATCCCACAAATTACCTGTCCCTCCCAGCTTTGTGTCAGCTACAGACTAATTGGCATGCCATCAATATACTCATCTGAGTTGATTAATTATATTTGGCTTATATTCGTATTACAGGTTTTTTAAGGGGCAGGGTAAACATCCTTTGTCTTGTCTTTCTGAACGGAGGGTGTTATGGACTCAACTGTGCCCCACAAAACCCATATGCTGAAGTCCTAACCCCCAGGACCTCAGAACGTGACCTTATTTGGAAATAGGGTTGTTGTAGGTACATTAGCTAAGATGAGGGCACACTGGAATAGGGTGGGTCCCGACTCCAACATGACTGGTGTCCTTATAAAACAGACACTTATAGCGGGAAGACGAACGTGACGAGACACAGGGAGACGACGGCCATCTACAAGCCAAGGAGAGAGCCTGGAACAGACCCTTCCCTTGCAGCCTCAGAGGAACCACCCTGCCGACACCTTGATGTTGAACCTCCATCCTCCGGAGCTGTGAGGCAATAAATTTCTGTTCTTTAAGCCCCTCAGTTTCTGGTACTTTGTTAAGCAGCCCTAGGAGACTAATACAGAAGGAGAGGAACACATGGCCCTGGGGGCCCTCTCAGCTAAAATTGTTACCTCTGAGACATGAAGAAGCTTTATCTGTGCCTTAAACGCGCCAGGGGGGAAGGGAGCATTTAGGTACCACTCCTGGATGTGGTCCCCTTCAATTCTTCAGCCTGCTGACACAATAGCATAGAGCAGATGTGAACTTTTGTGGCTTTGACAAAGAATCCCTTGAGGATGGCCGTGAGGATTTTTTTTTCTTTATTACGAGCGCCAGAGTTCAGAGGAAGATATCTAGGTTTATCGATTACCACCATCTGAAACATGCAAATAATTCAAAGATGGAGAATGGAAAAGGGCATGCTGCTGCTGTGAAATCTCCAAAAAGAACATCTCACCCCCATGGAAAGAGAAAAGCTGGGACAATAAATGAAAACTCCGAATTCAAGAGCCAAGTTGTGTAACAGCGGGGGGTGGGTCCTGGGGTCCACACGTCTGATAAGAAATCAGGATTAAAATCGTTGCTTAATTCTGTCTGTATCAGAAAGTGCTCACTGATAACAAAAAAAGATGCAAACCTCAACTCCCTGTTTGTCAACTTGGGTACTAACTCAGCTGTGTCTTGGATAACAGATCAATTTGTTAAAAACGCACACAGCAGAAGAAGCTACTTCTCTTCTTCCAGTTGTCAGAGCAAAACTCCTTTACTCTTCTGTCCAGCAACCTGAAGGAAAACAAGGGAATTTGTGGCTTGGTTTCCTTGACAACCTTATCTTCACTCCAGGCACCGTCTCCTGTCTCTAAGCAACAGCGCACTCTTCAGAATTACCGGGAGGTAAAACCCAGCACTCATCCGGAGTCTTTGAGGACCAAGCAAATCAGGGCAGAGCAACTGGTCCCTTACAGGGCAGGGGCCCAGGAGCACGGAAAGATGAATGGACCCAAATGTCCTCCCCAGACCCCATGCACACCCCAGCATTCCCCCCGAGTCCTTGGCGCTTGGAATTCCACGTCTCCACCCTCCTCCCCTGGTTTATTCCTCTGTCCTCTGCAGGGGTCAGTGACTCAGTTCATCAGCTGGCTTCCCCCCCACACGCCCCACGGCCGACAGAAAAGCCCTACGTGGCCCTTGTGTGAAGGAGAGGCTGACCCTGGAGCACAGGGCACAAAAAGGAAAGCTAAGATGCCACCGTGACTTTTCGTAAACAAATGGCTCGGCTGGAGAAAAGTGTCTGATTAAAAGAGAAGGGTTGCTGGGTTGACATTTAAGAAGACTTTGTTTGCACCTGAAAACAGGATTCAGAGATTTTTATTTCTTCCCTGGCACCAGGTCCCCACCTCTGCCCTAGCATCTCTGCGCCAGGAAGCGTTTCTGAGAATATACAGAGAGGAACAAGTGAACAGAATCTCTGGAAATGAAAGCTCTGAACCTTAATGACAGCAAGAGAAGAGAGCTGATGAGTGCGAAGCTCGGAAGTTGAAAGGGAATGAGATCTGGAAGGCAAAGGTGCCGGTAAACGGCGCTTTCGACTGCCGTGTCCAATAATCAGGATCACTGCTGCTTACCTGGTACCTTTATGTCTCAGGCAGGCTCATTTCCACGAACATAGTTCGTTCTTAAATCACCCGTGAAGTAGGGGTTGGGGCAAGAATTATTCACCTTCCTTCCTTCAACTTGGAAGTTGAAAGTTGTCAAACGTAAGGATCACACAGTTATTTTCAAAATGAGATAAAAACTAGAGACTCTGATTCCTAACTCTTAATTATCCGCGGTTTGGCTCGTCTAAACTGCTATAATGCAAATGCAATTTCCAAGTTTTCTTGTCCCCAGGAGCTGTGAGTTATTTGCTGATTAATGTTTTTCAGGAGCCCATTAACATGACAGATCTGTTTGAGATTCCTGTCCTTGTTCGTTCTCCCTTGAGTGGAATTATTAAGTAGAAAAGCCCGATTTCACCGTCAAGCCCTCATCCAAGTTCCATTTCCAATAGCTGCTTTGCCGAGGGTGGCGCTGAAGCCGCGAGCAGGGGCTGCAAAGATCAGCTGATTAGGGACACTTCCAGGGTCAGGAAAAATACCAAGTAGTGGGAGGAGGAGATTAGGGGCTGGGGGAGTGACTGTGCTGAGTGATTTGTAGGACACGGGGGCACGGCAAGCTTCGGCACAAGGTCCGGGGCAACAGGAAATGGGATCAAATATATACTCCCAATAGCTACCAACCAGGGCAAGGGCGGGCAGAGTCACCGCTGATTAGGGCGAGACCTTGAATGAGGATGTGGTGCCGCCCCTTCGGGCAGGTAATACCCAAAAAACACAGACCATGGGGTTGTCTAGTCTCTAAAGAATGGGGCCTCTGAAGATGGGTGGTTTGAAATGGCTTGAAATTTTAGTCTCTAAAGAGTTGGGCCTCTGAAGATGGGTGGTTTGAAACGGCTTGAAAATCTAGGTGTTGGAGGGAGCTCGGGTTCATGGAAAGCCCCCAAGGGGCTGCACACAGACTCAACTGGCAACCTTTAGGCTCGCTGTCAGGAGCCGTGCATCTTTTCCTCTCTGCGCCCAAATCCCCAGGCTGAGTGCACCACCTCTGAAGGGGTCTCCACGTCACCAAGAAGATGTGAGCCCAAAGCAACGGACGTTGTTGAGTGAAGTCACATCTGTGCTAAGCGGGGAGCTCGAATGGCAATTAGCTCCCTGAAAAGGGAGACAAACCAACGAGGGCAGGGATGGACCACAAAGTACATTTAGGCGTCATTTCACTCGCTGTACTTAGCCAGAGAAAGGAAAAGAAAATGGAATGTTGATTTCAGGATTCATCCTTGGTTAATTGGTATTTGCAGAACACAGTAACATTTTAATTATTTTCAATGCCACATCACAACAGCTATCAAGGGAGTACAGACAAAATAGAATAAACAGGGACTTATTAAATACATAATTAATGTGCACTAAAATTAGCATATATGAATACGAATGAGCTGAGACCATTAGAAAGTTCGCACCTCAAATGTTATCAATGGATGAAGCTGCACCTCGGATGTCAGCGACTGATTAAACCTGTTACCTGCTACAGCTTCTGAACAAATGAGGTCACTCAACAGGGGAGAGGCAGGCTTGTCAGAAGATGGCACGGTTCCCTTGGTGGGTTCTCAGGCTAGCGCGAAGGTGCTGGGTATTTTTATAAACCAAAACTTTAGAAACGCCACCATTCTCTTTACAGTGAAGCAAGGACAAATCCAGCTCTTGTCAAAGATCATCGCAAAGCCAGCGGGGACTCTGGAATTTTTAGTTAGCAACACAATCATACCTTCAATTACTGAGGATGGCAGCAGACAGCACGGGGGTGCTGTCCTGGGTGGTTTTTCCAGGAGCAGGAAAGGGTCTGAAGGTATTTCTCACTGCAGCCTTGGGCTCGGATGGAGCCGCCCAACTGAACAGAGCAGAAGTGATAAAATTCTGGCAGAAAAGATGACTGCTGACAGTGAGGTGATCTGTCCCGCACCCACGGAGGCAAGTCGGCGCTGTGGCTATGTACCACCTCCTAGTTACCTCGTCAACTATTGGAAGAAGGAGAACAGCCTGATGTCCAGCCAGCCAGTGGCTTCGACCCTTCCTACCTGCCTGTGTGCGGGGCCTCTTCTCATCCCCTCTACTGTGGACGGAAACACTGGCAATTGGTCCTACAACGTCTGGGCTCAATCACAACTCTTTAAACAGTAAATATGATTTTTTATGCACCATCTTCAAAGTCTTCGATGTTCACTGAACCAAAAGAAAGATCACACCTTTGCAGTGAGAGCTTGTCTTGATTCTGCTGACTTCCTGTGAGAATCGATTCATCCGGCACTGTATTATAATATGTGTGTATAAACTTTCTCCTGTTGGATTGCAAACTCTTTCAAAGTAAGGACTGTCTTGCATTCTTTTTTGTACCTCTGGGAGCACCTACGTCTGTGCCATCCAAAGTGGCAGCTACTGTGGGACTTCCCTGGTGGTCCAGTGGGTATGACTCCACGCTCCCAGTGCCGGGGGCCTGGGTTCGATCCCTGGCCAGGGAACTAGATCCCACATGCATGCCGCAACTAAGAGTTCACGTGTCTCAACTAAGAAGTCCTATAGATCCCGCATGCCACAACTAAGACCCGGCACAGCCAAAATAAATAAATAAATATTAAAGAAAAAAAAACCCAACGTGGCAGCTACTAGCCCTGTGTGGCTACAAGACACTTGGAATTTGGCTAGTATGATGGAGAAAATAAATAATTTAATTTTAATTAAATTAAGTTTAAATTTGAAAATGAAAGAAGTATAAAATCTTTTTGCATGACACACAATTTTTTTTTTCGGTAGGGCGACATTTTACTTGAATCACTGAAAATTTCACTTGAATCATCCAGAATACGATGTGCCAGAAGTGTAATATACACACTGGATTTCAAAGACTTTAGTATGAAAAAAAAGAATGTAAAATAATCTCAATTTTTAAAATATTGATTCTATGTTGAAATGATAATATTTTGGCTATTTTAGGGTAAATAAAATATATTTTAAAAACCAATTTCACCTGATTTTTTAAATATTTTTTTTTAACATGGCTACTCGAAAGTTGAAAATGACATGCGTAGCTCGCATTATATTTCTATTGGACAAGGGTGATCCCAATGCTCTATATATAGAAAGTATCCAGAAAGTACTGTTGACTGATTGATTATCCGAACACGATAAACATGACTTCATCACCTCTCATCTGGTGCCCATTATAACCAGAGAAAAGCATTTTTCAGGCCACGTATCTGGCTTAGATATATAACCTGTGACCAGGAAAGAGAACACAGAAGACTAGTGACAATGGAATAAAATCACTTGTGCCAATTAATAACCTCCCTCCTTCTGAAATGGGTTAAAAGTGCAGAACAACAATAGGTTGTAAAATGAGAGAAGAATTCAGAGAATCAGACCCGAAGAATACATTCCATTCTTATCTCAGCCGCAAATGGGCCTCTGGGCTTCTTGGCAGCAAAGGGTGAAAAAAAAGGTATACACACTAAATTACAAGTATCGTTTCAACAAGGGAGACAAAGATTTTCCAGGCGGTGCATTCTGAAATAAATATTTAAGAGAACTGGGTGATGAACTGGGCAGTGTCCCCAGCAAAAATGTGACAATAAATGCCACGATGATTTTCACATGACAGTTAACGTCCTTTCTTCAAACTCCAGGGTGAGTCAGGAGCAGCTTTTCTGTGGGGGGCTAAGCTGACACAGACCAATGCTGTCGCCTTGCTCGGGGGGTGGGTGTGCGTCTCTCTAAAGACAACACATCACGCCCAGAGGAGAGGGTGACTAGCTGACCTGGGAGCAGCTCTCCGTTGCCCCCGGACACTGGACGTGACACAAGCCTGCAGCACGATTCCCCCTGCACAAGCCGCCCTCACCCTGTGCCGCCCCCACAAAACCAGATCAAAACCAAAGGGAACAAGAATGATGGCACCACAGGGATGACCCTGTACCACCCTTAATTTATTAAAAAAAATAATAATAACTTGCAAATTTTGATCTCTAAGTATTTTATTCATAACGTATTTTTTGACACACCCCAAGACTGAGAAAAACCATCTCAGGAAACAAAATGTCTTCCCTAAATAAAACTCGTCCCAAGGCAAGCTTGGGTAGGCTCTGAATAACTGGAGAAGTTACATTTCTATGCGGTCCATCCAACAGCAGTGCCATCCAATAGAACTTCCTGTGATCATGGAATTGTTCTCTGTCTGCTGTCCAATATGGCAGCCATAGCTGCATATGGCTCTCCAGCACTTGACATGTGGCAAAGTACAGCTGAGGGTCTAGATTCTGCATTTTCTTTAATTCTGATCAATAAAGAGGAGAACATTTGGTGGCTCCAGGATTCAAGCCCGGGCCTTTCTGATTCTAAAGCCTGTGCTTGCCCACATGGCTAGTAGCTGGCATTTTGGGCAGTGCACCTCCAAAAGGGCTTCACGCAAACCACGTTCCAGCCAAAATCTGCCTGCGCATAGTAGAAAGACAATTGGAGGTGACTGGAAACTTTGAGTCCTGATACAAAAATAGGTTCAAATTCTCTTGCTTCAACTTTTTTCTTCAATTTACATAATAGGTAGAAGGAGGACATAACCTAGGAGATGTGGAAATGGGTCTCAATTTCAAACCCTCATCCTTGTGCAGCCTTAGAATGTAGGCTTCTTGATCTGAAGGCCAGAGTGTAGGGCACAGGCATCTGTGTGTCTGCTGGCCTTGGGGCCGGAGTTGACGGCGAATCTCAAAGTTGCCGAGTCGCTTTCCAGGGATCACGCAGGGATCCGAGAGCTGCGATTTCACTCGCTGGGTGTTCATGCTGCCGGTTCTCAGCTCAAACCCAGCAGCCTGATTTGGGAGCGTGCTGTGAGTTTCTGCTACGGCACATGCTCAGGAACACAACATGCCAAGCAGAATGTCACCCCACACAGGAGCCTGTGCTAATTATAATGTCAGGCTCCCCACTGAGAATCAGATAATTACAGGAGAACATTACAGTGTTTCCAAACTCCTGGAGTAAACGCATCTTCACGTGTAACCTCGTGAAGGTGCAAAGCAAAGTGATCTGAGATGGTCCCACTCGAGACCACCGAGACCAGAACCAAACAATCTTTGGGGAGCAAAGGGAAGCCAAAAGTAGGTGGGAGGAGGGGCGTGGGGACCAGGAAGAGGTTGAGGGAGATTAACATTGTTCGGGCCCTACTGTGTCCTGGGCGTCGTGATCTGCACTTCATGGCAGGCAACACGGAGAGTGGCCTTGCTTGTTGCCATGCTGTCATTTCCCTGAATACTGAATAGCAAGATAGATGTTATCTCCATTTTTACAGCTGGGAAAACTGAGACTCCCATAATCTTACGTAGGGACACCCAGCTAGTAGAGTTGGTGGCTGCAGGGTCCAAGCCCTGGCCTTTCTGACTCTAAATCCTGTGCTCGGCCCCTCCCTCACGTCTCCTTCCTTGACGTGGTTGAAGCGGTGACCGTCTGCCTGGGAGTCCCGACCGTCCTCGCTTGATGGTGGTGCTGGTGGGTGTGTTGGAGCTGCACGGTGTTCACCCCGCACAGATATCTGCAGGGAGCCCCCAGCGGCAGGTGCCCTGGCGGGGGTGCGGCCTCCGCTCCAGGCTTCCTCCGCCCAGATCTCCTTGCTGAAATGAGCCTGCGGCATCAGGAGTGACCATCACGGAAGCTAACACCTGACGTGGCAAGCTCCAGAAAGTGAGACGCACTTGCTGAACTTTTCTGGAATCATGGCTGAAAAGCTCTGTGATCCACCGGAAGAAACGCAACGGAGCTCCCCACGGCAACAGGCAGCCTGGAGGCGGCATATAGAGATGAGTGTGAATCACGGTCTACCAGGACCTGCTGTGTGACCGTGAGCTCGGTCTTTGACCTCTCTGGGTCTCAGTTGCTAAAATGTAAACCAGGGGTGCAAATACCTAAATCATATACGTGGAGCACTTGACGTCTGGAGCTTCGAAAGGCCCCAGGAAGTGGTGGCCTCCGGTGTCATCAGGGCATTGCATTCCTGCCAATGATTTGCGGTTTGGAGTGGGGCTCAGCTTACTCACTGACTGAGCCTGGGTGTCTGGCTCACAAAATGCCCCTCCAGTTTCTGGGAGCGGAGCAATGTGAAGCGGAGGCTGCTGCGTCAGGGTTTTCCCTGGAAAGGTCCACGGCTATTAGTAGAATTTTCTATTCACTCTTTGCCCCAGGAAAATGAAGACTCAGTAAGTTCTTCTTTTGAGCTGTTGGCTCCTTTCCGCACACGCTCAGTGCTGTTTTGTCAAAGCCACAGCATGTGGAGACCACGGCAGAATGAAGCAAGTGCCCAGGCTCAGGCCACCAACAATACCTGGAACCTGGGAGTGTCATCTTTTCCTGGTAAAGGAGACTCTGCAGATATGATTACCCTGGATTATCTGTGGATGGGGTAACGACCCCGGATTACCTGGCTGGGGCCCAAACTGCAGTCACAGGGTCTTCATAAGAAGGAGGCGGGGGAGATAAGATACAGAAAAGGATGCAGTGTGACCACGGAGGCCGAGATATAGATAGATATATGTAACGAAATCACTTTGCTGTACAGCAGGAATCAACACAACACCGTAGGGACTTCCCTGGTGGTGCAGTGGTTAAGAATCCGCCTGCCAGGGGCTTCCCTGGTGGCGCAGTGGTTGAGAATCTGCCTGCCAATGCAGGGGACACGGGTTCGAGCCCTGGTCTGGGAGGATCCCACATGCCGCGGAGCAACTAGGCCCGTGAGCCACAATTACTGAGCCTGCGCGTCTGGAGCCTGTGCTCCGCAACAAGAGAGGCCGCTACAGTGAGAGGCCCACGCACCGTGATGAAGAGTGGCCCCCACTTGCCACAACTAGAGAAAGCCCTCGCACAGAAACGAAGACCCAACACAGCCATAAATGAATGAATAAATAAATGAATAAATAAATGAATAAATAAAAAATTAAAAAAAAAAGTATTTGTTCCTTCTTCCCATAAAAAAAAAAAAAAAAAAAAAAAAGAATCCGCCTGCCAGTGAAGAGGACACAGGTTCGATCCCTGGTCCAGGAAGATCCCACATGCCACGGAGCGACTAAGCCCGTGCGCCACAATTACTGAGCCTGTGTGTCACAACTACTGAGCCCGTGTGCCACAACTACTGAAGCCCACGTGCCTAGAGCCCATGCTCCACAACAAGAGAAGCCACCACAATGAGAAGCCCGTGTTCCCCAACGAAGAGTAGCCCCTGCTCACCGCAACTAGATAAAGCCCATATGCAGCAATGAAGACCCAACGCAGCCAAAAATAAAATTAATTAATTTTTTAAAAAGGCACTGTAAATCAACTATAATTCAATAAAAAAATAAAAATAAAATAAAAACAAAAGCACTTTTATCTGATCACATGAATCATAAATATTCATTATAGAAAAGTTGAGTTATAAATCTCACAAAACACGCAGGAAATAAAAATCAGCCATAATCCTGTAACTCCATAAGCCCAAGAATAACCAACCACTCTTAACATATTAGTGTATAAATCTGTGGGGTTTTGTTCCCTCAAACAAAATCACTTCTGATGAAAACGTCAAGTGTCTCATTTAAAGCCATGAAATGGGGTCTAGTAGGAGCCGTCAAGGAGGACAAGCCAAACAATTAAAATCAACTGTCCTGCTGTTCTAGAGACACAGGCAGTGACCTCCAGCTCTCTCTGTGTCACAGTCACAACCAGCAAAGCAAACTTGACCCCTGGCTCTGATGAGAGGAAAATATAAAGTGTGTGATTCACCCAGCCTCTTTTTCTATGGACCTTTATAAATCATGTCAAACAGCAAGGAAAGTCCAGTGTGTCCCAGAGACCCACAGAAGTTAAATGCGTCCCTTAGCCCACCTGGCGGCCAAGGTGGATAGGAAACTGAGACACCTGACTCCCCTCCTAGAAAGGAGGCCAGGTCCCCAAATGCACCAGCCATCCCTGGAGCCCGAATATATAATGTGCTTCAATATGAACTGTAACGTGGGTTCCAAAAACAAGATGGCACAGGCCTTCTTGCAAGAAGCTCCATGTATGGGGGGAAACAAATACATTCAAATAACTGCCATTCAGAGTGATAACTATCAAGACAGAGGCAGACACAGGATACAGGGAGGTGTCACCCAGGAAGGTGTCACCCAGGAAGGTGTCACCCAGGAAGGAGTGATGAACACTGTGAAATAAATGAAATTAACAATGTACTACTTGTCTCCTTTTTCACCAAATCATCCAGTGCCAGAGCTGGAAGGAACCACAGTGATAATTAACACACACGCCTCCCACCCCACCCCTCCCCGCCGCCCCCCCCGCCTGCCAACCCCACCAAATTTTCCGATGGAGCAGTGCTTGAATGAGATAAGTTCTAGAATCCCTTTAAGCTCTAAATTTAACGTTCTCACGTACACAGACCATAAGCTACTCATGAAAAGAGATTAGTGGGAACTCGATGGCTGGTTGATTTTTAATTCCACTCTGATACAGAAAGGGAGCCTGTTTTCCGAAAGCCTGGAAACCCCTGGAAGGCTCCGAGCCCAGGAGTCTGTATGACGTGGCAGGAGAAGCCCGTTAAGGGACAGTGTGCTTCCAAGGCTACAGAGTGGGGTTGCTTTCACAGAAAACATGCCGTTTCCTTGGGAGACCATTTTCCAAAGGACTCAGCTCCCCGGGCTGAGCCACAGAAGGAACGTGGGGTGAAGGGGGAAGCACCCCCATCCTCGGGAGCCTTTGCACCCACCCCTCGCGGGGGTGAGCGGGGCTCCCGTCTGCCAGCCTCCATCGGGCATCACCCTTTCCTCCTGAAACATTTCAAGTGCTTGCACGGCTGGACAGTTTGTTTCTCTAAAGCAGGGGTTCCTTCCTGCTCTGGAGCCGTGGGTGGACCTCGTGAGATGTGGGAATACCCAAAACTGCCTGGTAACTGGTTTGTGTGCAACCTTCTCTTACGAGAGGGTCCAGAGCTCTTAGCAGATTCCTGGGGGGGCTGTGAGCTACAGAAGTTTCAGGACTCATTTATCCTTGCACACGTGTCTAAAATAAGAACCCAAGCGCCCTGGGTGTGCGCTCACGTCCGCGTGTGGGTCCCCGCACTCCAGAAACCTCTGGGAGACAGCACACGCGCTAATAAGATTTCCTTTTAACTCCTACATTAAAAAAAAATTTTTTTAAACAAAATGTCATCCCTAGGACATATAAAACTGAACCAGCCAAGACAAAAAAACTTCAAAAAAATCAATTATCCATTTAGTTGCTGTGAAAATCTACCTTTAAACCCAGAGTCTCAGGGAACATCAAAGGTCTAGTTAAATTTTTAATAAACCATGAAGGCTAGTGTTAAAGAAGAGACCTTTTCAAAGAAAAGCTGGCGACAGACAAGCTCTCGAAATGGTTCTCATCAAAAGGCACGAAGCTGCCAGAAGGCAACGGTGGGCGAGTGAACTTCCCTTTAGATTGAAGTTAGGAGCTTGAGACTCTGGGAATGAGCCCCAGGGGGTCTTCAGAAACACATCTATTTATATTTAGACCTTTATTCTTTTTCAGCTGGTTAAAGAAGGAGTCTTAAATGGTAGAAAGACAGCCACTAACTATTATGACTGAAAAGACAGCCTAAGTAACTTCTCTTCTCGAATGATTAGCATTTAACAGGTTGAAAGTGACCGTGGAGGTTTTGGAGCTGCCCTCTGCAGAGACCCTGGTCTCTCGATGAGCTCTTTAACATACTGGGGGTGAGTATGACCAGATCCTTCCACCCAGGCAAATCCACTTTCGTCAGATTTGTGTGCTGGGGTCCCACGTAAGACATCACCTCAAGATGTACTGAATAGCCAGCTCTCGGAAAACAACCAAAATAGTTGACTCAGAACCCAAAGGGAAAAAGCCAAGAGAGAAATGAGAGGGAAACAGATGCTGAAAAAAACTGGCAGCAAATTGGCCTATACGATCCTATGATAGAAATTCTTAAGATCATGATAGAAATAAAGAGAGGAAAATGCTTCTCATCTAGAGGAAGATCCGAGCTGAGTGATTAGACACGATGTTCTGACAGATTTCATATATATACTGCAACAGACAACATATTGATATTTTCATTCCTTAAAGATGACCAAAAAAAGTCTTCATTGCACAAGCAAAAGACTATAAGGTACACACAGGGGAAAAAACTCGGTTTGGCCGTGGCCTTCGCTTCCACAGTATTGAAGCCAGAAGATAACAGAGCAACATCTATAAGAGCTATAAGGAGAAATAGGTGCCTCTAGCAAAAGCTATGCCCAGTCAAGTCTTTGCTCCTGTACTGGGGTAACAGGTTGACATTATGAACTCTGCAAGGACTCAGATAATATATCACCTGGGGCTGCTCCCTGAGCAAGGTTATCACTCAAACTTGAGTTCCAAAACTACGAAAGATGGATCAGAATGTTTAAGAACACAAGACTGAAGGAGGCAGGAGTATTATCAATGCTAATAACAGCTACCACTTTTCAAATGCTCAAATGGCCCAGGTACTGTATAGACTGTATATATATATATAATCTTATTTAATTATCAAAATTGGTGTAGTTCATTTTGTAAATAATATCCCAGTTATCTCAGTAGTAGCATTATCTCCACTTCATAGATGAGAACGCCAAGGTTCAGAGAGCTCACGTCATTTGTCAAGATAAACTAGTTAGTTAAGTAGTAGAGCTGGAATTCCGCAATGTAACCCAAGGAGTTCCTCAGGGTCTCTCCATTTGTTTTTTTAATAATATCTTTATTCTTTTTTTATGCTTATCTGTCTTTTCTAGTTACTCTATATAAAACATACTATTTTTGAAATAGAACACCGGTAAGTTTTCTTTTCAATTAAAATAAATCCAAAGACACAAAACAAATTACTCCAAAATGTTAAAAAGGAAAAGATTGGTAATGTAACAGGGAAGAACCTCTGTATTCTGTTACAAATTCGTCACTAAAGGGATGCGGCCTGCAAGCTTAAATTATACATAATGGCCCATCGCTGGGAACCCTGCCTCCCAGGTCATGGGCATGAAAATACCCTTGTTCAGCTCAGAGGAGACATCGCGACCAGGCCCACCTGTGAATCACTGCAGGGAGGACGAAATTAACACACCCCCTCCGGAGTCTGACTGGAACCAGGAAGTGTCTGACTTTACTCCCTCCCCTTTTAGTATAAAAGAAGCCTGCATTCTAACTCAGGCAAGATGGTTCTTTGGGACACGAGTCCACCGTCCTCTCGGTCTGCTGGCTTTCCGAATAAAATCGCTATCCCTCACCCCAACAACTCTTCTCTCGATTTATTGACCTGTCACGTGGTGACTCGGTTAACAGTGAGGACATCTCAGAAAGATGTCCCCATGAAGAAAGCAGGTAAGGCAAACATCAGTGTACAACTGTACTGAATTCAATACCTTTAAAAAGGATTAAGAGGAACCAGAGACACTCCGTGTTTACGAGAGATGCAAGCCACAGCTATCGGGCAACAGCTATGAATTTATGCCCAAATGACTTGGTATCACATATGTGAAGAAAGGAACTCATAGGTGGAAACTGGAGTGATACTGTCTGCAGTAACTGGGACCAGAAGTTTTAACATGCAATGATCCATCTAGAGCCGGAAACCCAAAAAATAAACTCAAGAAAGATTTGCACTCCCTCCCCCATGCCCCGTCGAGAAAGGACCGGCATCACGATTGCCCAAGCTCCCTTTCCAGCCAGGCAGCTGAGCCGACAGAGTCACGTCCCCCTCAGACCCGAGGCTGGACCGCTCGGGGCAGGACCTCACCTGGGATGTTGTGTATGGTGATGGCCAAGATGAGCAGCACGATCCTTCTCCAGCCGCTGCCGTCGGGCAGCGCCGGGTTCCCCTGAGACGGCACGGGGGCAGCTGGGCCCCCTGGAAGGCCGGTGGTCACTGCCTTCTTCCTCTGATACGCCTCGCCATTCTCACTCTTGTCTGAGCAGAGAGAGAGGGACGGAAAGAGAGAGTAGTTTGAAAACGGGCACGCCAGTACTTGGACAAGCATCAGCCGGAAGAAGCTTCCAGGGCCGGGAAACAGTCTACTTCCTAACTTCCTAAGGGACCGTGTGTGCTTCTGCCTGGCCCTCCCCGCCTTTGTTCATTCACTTACTCATTCATTCATCAATCAGTCCTTGAACAGACATTCAGTGCCCAACGTACGGGTACCAAAAAGGGTAAAAAGATACATGTTTATGTAGAGCTGATTCACTTTGTTATACAGCAGAAACTAACACACCACTGTAAAGCAATTATACTCCAAGAAAGATGTTAGAAAAAAATGGGAAAAATTTGAATAATATATTGCTAAATGGAAAAATTATAATATAGAACGTGATAGCACAATTTTGTTTACATTTATGTACCGAAAACAGATTGAAACTATAAATGTCAAATAGTAAGCCATGGTTATCTCTGAGTACAGGACTTATCAATGAAAAAAAAAAAAGAAAAAGGGCAAAAAGATGAAAATGGGGCATCCTAACACTGCCTGTTTAAGAGAAGCAGCACTGAACACAGATTCTGGAACTAGGCTGCCTGGCTCACGTCCTGACTCAGCCACTCATCAGCCGTGTGGTGCGAAACAAGCTATCTAACCTCTCTGTGCCTTAGTTTCCTGACTTATAAGATGGGGTAAGAACAGGACCTATGCCACAAGGGTTTTGTGAGAATTAAATGAGAGGCTGCAGCAAAGTGCTCAGACCATACAAAGTGCTTATGTGTGGGACTGTGGCTGCGGTCACACGTCCCCTCCCTCCTGCAGGAGGTGACCCTGCTCTACAGGTCACACTGACTCAGGGGGAACCAACTCGGATGCCAGGCTCAGCCAATCAGATTCTCCCCCCAGGGATGGGGGACGGGAATGGGGAAGGACCACGTGACCCCCAGTGTGGGCTCTGCATCCGAAAGGTCATGTGATATAAGGGCAGCCACAACGTACGTGCACGAATGGGAGGAGGGGGCAGCCGGACAGAGAGACAGAAGGTAACAGATGTACAGAGACCAGTAGAGATGGGAAGCCACGCAGCCAGAGACAGACAGACAGACAGAAAGACAGACAAATGGCAGCCTGGGTGCCATAGGACATTCTGACCCTCATGGGCTGACTAAGGTACCCAGCCCTTGGGTTTCATGAGCTAACCTTCCTTGCAAAAATCCCCCTTTGGGGGGAAGGGGGTGAGGGATAAATTGGGAGTATGGGATTGATGCACACTGCCAGATACAAAATAGATAAACAACAAGGATTTACTGTATAGCACAGGGAACTATATTCAATGTCTTGTAATAAACTATAATGGAAAAGAATCTGGAAAAAAGGATATACATGTATGTATAACTGAATCACTTTGCTGTACATCTGAAACTAACACAAAATTGTAAATCAACTATACTTCAATTAAAAATAAAATCAAAATAAAATGAAGTTCCCCTTTGGGTATATATTTGAAAAGTGTCATTTCTTAGGGCCAGATTATGCCAAACACCCACGGTCTCCTGGGTTATTTGCTAATCCCTAATGGAGGCAAACTGCCTGGGTCTGAAACACAGGACCGAGACTGAGGCAGGGAACCCAGGCTGCGGTTCACAGCAAGGGAAGGATCTGTCAGACAGGTTTCCTGGAAGACGAAGGGAAACACCTGGGGACACAGATGGAGACAAGCGTCCCTCCATCATCTGAACCTGCAGAGCTTGACCCAGATGTCACAGACAGGTCACCAGAGCCCGTCTTTGGGACATCCACCACAGGACAGGGCAACCCGACAGCCCAGTGTTGGCTCTGCTATCCCAGGGGGATTATTAGTGGCCCCTTTCACTCCCCAAAGTGTCCTGGTTTGAAAGATACATTTTATGGCTCCCCAGGTTGGGGGAAGAAACAGCAGAAGCTTGACTAATGCTCTGCTCAGATGGGGCCCAGCCGACTTGAAGGGTAGGAGGGAACTCTCCGTGGTAACTACTTCTCTTCTCTAGGGACAAATTTTTCACAAGCAAAATCATTCTCATCTCTAAGCTGAAAATAGCAGAAATTTTTTCCCAAAGTCAAATTAAGAAACTTTGAGGATTCCTTTACACCTGAGCCCAGGCATTTGGTGCGGCCTCTCCTTACTCCTGGAAGTAAAGCAAGAAAAGGGCAGTTATCTCACCCCCTCAGGTGCTTCAAGACCAGGGTCTCACTCTATAAACTGCACCAGATCTTTGATTCCCTTTCTGGATGAACCTATCTTAGTGGAATACGGTTTTGTATGCCAAAAACATGAAAAGAAAAAACCACTTCTTTTGAAAAACCATTATGTGTTTGTTGATTCAAATCAAGCCAGTGCAGCCTGAACAGTAAGAAACAGCCAAAGAGCAGGAAGACTCACTCCTCCCTAGTTGGTTCTCTCTTAGAAACAGCTGGATCTCAGACCCACTGGGGAGAAGGCGCCTTTTATCGATCCTCTGAAATGCCAGGGTCGCCAGCCCTCCAATGGTCAGTAGGCACAACTCACAACACTGGCCTCTGGAGGAGGCAGCTGTCTCAGGGGATAGCAAAAACTCCTCCTCGACAATATTTGCACGAGCTGAAGCTAAATATTCACCACGTGGTATCTATACTGTGTGTGTGCGTGTGTGTGTGTGTGTACACGCATGTGATTACCGCTGGGTACCATCTTTCTTGCCTCAGATATCAGACCGTCTTTGTGTGTGTATGCATAGATGTGTGTTTCTGCGCACACACGGGTGTTTTTATACTGTTGACAATACCTGATGACTCGGGCTGCAGAGGCTGGTCGTGGAACTGAACAGAACATGTGGGATTTCAAGCCCATAGACACTAAAGGCACAAGCAAACAGGCCCAAGTGCCGTGTAGGAAGGAAGCCGAGTGGTGATGGAGGGAGCTCAGCTGTCTCCTGGACCAGTCAGTGGACACCACGGATTCCCTGGACCTCCTCTGCGCACACGGCCCTGATCTGGATGCTCTCCGGTGGGCGCTGATAGGGACAAAAAAAAACCATCTCCTCCCTTTGGGATTTTATAATTTAAGAGAGGACAGACAGGGAAGACGTGAATACATTCCTGTAAATCTAAGGGACAGAAATTCACACTCTCTAACAAGCATGGGAGGCTAGACTGATTCCTGTCAGTGTCACAAAAGGATGCGACTCTGAATTTCCTGCAAATAATGCACAGAGAACAACGGAGATGGGCGCCCCGTTAGCAAATTCCAGCACCAAACACGCGTTTAATAGGAACATCGAGAGGCATAAAGAGTTATTAACCGAGCCGAGGATGCACGCCTCGCCTTGGGGTCCCGAGATGTGAAAACTGATGTCACTGCCTTTCCTAGTGGGAAATGGGAGGGTGTGAACGTCTGATGCACTTGAGAAAGTTAAATAAGTCACCGTTTGGTAACAGTCACTAATGAGTCTGCAACGAGGAAAAATAGCCCAAATAAATCATTACAGAGAGTCCGGATGCATCCCCAGCAATGAATCCTCTTGTCTCTCCCAGAAAGGCTGCTTAAACCATTGCACACCATCTAGTAAAATGCCAGCGCCGTGGACAAAGGGACCACTTAAAGGAGGCCTGGCATGGGGTTAGGGGTGTTGCCAGAGTAAGCACCCGTGAGATTTCCTGGGAGGGGAAAGGTCTGGGCATTTTTCAAGTAGGATTTGGCAAAGAGGAAGGACATTTTGGGGAAGGAACACCCGATGTCGGGTTCAGAAATGAAAAACGTCAGCAGCGACATCCAGGAAGAGGTGATGCCAAGAACTTATTCTCAATTGACCCTCGATCCTTACAAAAGCCCCATGCAGTGGAGACCAACCCCTTTAACAAACAAGGAACTTGAAGAACAGAGAGGTGGAGGAACTGGTCCCAAGTCACACAGCCGGTCCAAGATGGATTCAGGAGTCAAGCTGGGTCCTCTGCCTCCAGAAGCCACTTCTTCACCAGGGCCCCGTGGTTGACCAGGGGTGGGGAGTGGAGTGGTGACCTGCCCCTTTGCTCGCCAAAAAGGGTCACGAGTGAGTCACTGCAGTGACATTTAGGAGCCTGAAACCCCAGATGTTTAGTTCAGAGAGAGTCCGGTGAGCTTGCACTACACGACACCAGAAAAGGCAGAAAAGGCTCAGTGGGAACCTCGTATCTGTAATCAATCACTCCTGCTCGCAGACAAACCTGAAAACATTTCAGGCAAAGCTGTTTCTTAACCCATCAGACCTACTGTTTTTAAGTGTAAAGCAGCTGGTAAGTAGGACATATTTATTAACACCAAGCACGGGACACAGCGTTACAATCCTTTCGGGAAGGTGGAAAGGAAAGACTTCAAGGTTGTCCATCATCAAAAAACATTTAAAAAAAAAATTAAACTCAAGCGTCTGTGAATCCACACAAAGAAGGGGCCCAATGCTGGGGCTCGGCCTACCGTCCCCCGCTTCATCCTTCCGGGAGAGGCACCCCATCGCTAAGTTCGAGAATGAGAACCGCAGGAGAACAGACAGACCGATCCAAAGCTCACTCTTCCCGCTGAATCACCGGGTGACCTTATTGGACACCTTTTGTTCCCTGCTTTCTTCTCCCTCAAACAAGGGACGTGATTCTTATACCAACATGTTATATTGCACAGCAAAAACAGAGCCAGGTCTGGTGGGCACAAGCCGGGGAAGGGGCGGGGAGGGAATAAGCCTCCTCCCCTTGACGTGAAAGGCCTTGATGTCTTTAGTTCATAGGCTCTAAACCATTTGGGATCAGCGATGCTTTTGAAAGTACGGTGGAGCTTACACTCCTCCCTCCAGCAAAACAATACACAGACGATTTAAAAATAATGTTTGAATCCTTATGGACTCAAGGTCATCAGACTGAGCGCATCTTGCTAGATAAATGCCACGGTAACCTTCGTTTCATAACCCGGGGGCCAGTCTCAGCAGGAACACAGGATGTTTGCTGTCCCTGTGATGATGTAACCGGCCAAATCTAATAGGCCCAGTGATACAAGCTCAGGCCTCCGAATAACGGCAACACTAATTAACAGATCACCAGCCACAAGAGCTTTAAAAATGTCCCCAAGATATCACTGGAGATGATCTGGTCGAATTAGCACAAATATAGGCAAAGCCTCATCTGCTAAACACAGAAAGCTTCAAATCCCTGGGAAAACTCCTTCTTTCTAAACCCCTGCTATAAAACATAAAATGAAGAGTGATATATATTCACTATGCACTGTGCACACACAAAATCCAAAGGCTGATCAAAAGCAGGGAAAGAGGAGGATTCATTCACTTATATTTCTTTCCCCTTCCTTCTTGTTTCCCAGAGAATCAGAATAACTTGGGGAGAAGAAATTCAATTACCAACATGAGTGTGGCAATGTTTGCTGAGAAATTTGGTTCTGTTTCTTCCGTCATCTGTAGGATTGGCACAACTTCCTTTATATAATGAAGGCTGAATTTGAAACACTGAACGTGAAGCAACTACTCAACATGGGTTGCAGCAACCTTGGCACGTAGGGAAAGCAAGGCTCATGGAGGCCCTTCTTAGCAGCCACGTGGATCTTCAAGGAAGAGCCAGCGTGGTTCTCCCCATCTTGGCAGAAGACGCCTCAGCTTGGAGACATTCAGAACTACAGCCTGTTTCTGTCTCTAAACCTGTCCATCATTCTCATACTGTTTCCTTTTTGTAAAGCTGTAAATATAACTACGTGAAAGACCATTACCCAAAGAGAGTCACCAATATCCCCGACACACTGACTGCCACTTGTTCCTACCCCTCGTCCAGTATGTGTACGTTGATGTTTTGCACATTTGCAGCCAGCGCACGTGGTAGAGACAACAGATGCTGGAGCACACGGGCTGCTGTGGGATCACGCTTCCGTCAACTGTGGGATCATGGCTCTGTCAACCATGGGTCTGTGGCTCTGTCAATCATTAGCCATAAGGGCTTTAGGCAAATGCTGTATCTGTGTCTCAGTGCCTTGATAGTAAAATGGGTTTCATAGCCATATCTGCTTAGGAAGGCTGTTATGAGGACTAAAACATATGTAAAGCACTTGGCACGGAACCTGGCACCTAAAAGTACGATTCATGTTAGTTATTGCAATTGGTTATACATACTTTTTTTTTTTTTTGGTACACTTCCTTTGAATTTTATTTTTTCCTCATACATTTCGTTTTATTTTATTTTTATTTTTATTTCTTTTTTTCTTTTTTGGCCGCACCACACGGCTTGTGGGATCTTAGTTCCCTGACCAGGGATCGCACCTGGGTCCACAGCAGTGAAAGCCCAAGTCTTAACCACTGGACCGCCAGGGAATTCCCTGGTTATACATCTTAATATACAGTTTCATATTCCACTTGTTTCTTTTAAAACTACAGAAATATTTTCCAAATTTCTTAGCCTCTGGGACTCTAGCTTTTAATGGCTCGAGGGCATTTTTGCTTAGTTCCAAGCCAATCATTTGCAAAACCATTTATTTTTTATTCAAGTCTGAGCGGTTGCTCTTTCTTTTCCAGATGCTAAAAGATATAGTGCTTCTCTCTTGCCACATGGGGGCGTACTCTTCTGCTCCCTCCCACCCAGGATGGGCACCCACCCACCCAGGGAAAGTACTGCCTGACTTCACGAACCAATTCTCTGTTTTACGGCTTCATGATTCATACATACCGCTGGAACATGTAAAAGGGCTGACCTATCACAGGAGACAGAGCTTAGCACATGAGGGAAAATTCCTATTGCAGTTGGGGGTGATGGGGAATCTTTGTGCAAAGATCCTTAAATCTTTCAGGTGCTTCCCTGCTTGCTTGTAAGTAACTGCCGGCCAAAAATTGGTTTCCTAATATTGAACTACAGCGGAGCTGTATCACACGTGAGTTTTACAAATGCAAATGCAGATAGATGCATTTGAAAAGAAACAAGAAAATTCCCTTCTTTGACCCATGGCTCCCCTTCCACCTTCCAGTACTACCTCCTGGAATTAATTTTGGATTCGATCTCCCAAGAAAGGAGAGGCGTCAGTGGAAATGGAGAGAAAAACAAAACAAACTCATTCTTGGCTTTTGATCTTGGGGGGTAAGAGGCAAGTCCTGGTGGTTTAAGAAAGAAAAAGGATTTTCAAGGGGGGCGGGGCAGATTTTGACTCTTCAATATTTTGCCTTAAATGCTGTCTTTAGAACCCCATGGGCACTTGAAACGTGCCTCAACTGTCAGGAACAGGGAAGCTGGGGGGTGCAGTAGAGTGTGATATAATGCAGTCTATCGTTGGTCAAGAGACAGAGGAAAGAGGAAAGGAAAAACGATGCTCACGCCTTTCCTGGGAGAAATTCCTTACAAGGTCACCCACCCAGGAGTGTCCTTAGATCCTCCGGAACCCCCTGGAAAGACCGACATCTAGGCTGCAAATGTAAAGTCCTGGCATAGAACCAACGGCAGGACATTCATTTAAATGTCACCAATTTAATAAGTTTAGTGGGTTGAACTGGTCAAGGCAGGGCTGGTCAGCCATTAATCCATCTCACCTTTGGGCAAGTACCCCCAGTACAACTCTCCTTCCAATAACCTCATTTCTGATTCTAAAGGTATAAATGCATATTTAAGCAACCTTGGAAAACCTCAAAGTATACAGAAGAAAATTGAAATCCCATCAGCTAAAAAAAAAAATTTAGAGTTTGGTATATTTCCTTCCAAGTTTTTTCAGGTGGTTTTACATAACTGAGATGATCATATTATACAACTGCAGACTATTTTTGTTCCCATTAAACGTAACACAAACATTTCCGCCATATGATTAAAAACCCTTATAAGCATTTCAAGCAGTACAAATTACTATTTACATTCTCATACCATTGAGCATTTAGGCTATTTCTAAATTTTTTTCCCTATAAATATCACTGCAAAATCTTTAACCTATATAAACAATCAGAGATCTTAATCAAGTTCCCAGAAGCTGAAATGCTAATCAAAGGGCCTCGATGTATTTGTCTAATTAATTTCCAGAAAGGCCATGCCATTTATAGTCCCCTGAGCAGAGTTTGCAAGTTCTCATCATGCCATTTTTTAGTCAGCCTGGGTATTTCTCATTTACAAATAAGTGCATTCATTTATGGGAGAAATGACATTTCCCTTCTTTTGTATTTCTTTGACTACAAGTGAAATTGAACATTTTTCATAGTTCCAGGCATATTACTTTCCTCTTCTGTGAAAGGTCCTCTGTCCAAACAAGGCCTCTTTAAGGAATGAGAATATGATTAGCTATTTCCTTACAGATACGAGTAATTTTCCTGTGATCCACTTATGTGTGTCAGTGAGTAATGAGATGGAGCTGGGAGCAGCAGGTATTATTACACATCAGATGGATGAAACCACCTGGTCACACTGGAATTTCAGCCTCCATTTGCTAAATCCCTTTTTGCCATTCCTCAAGACGGCAAGGTGCCCTTAAAAAAAAAAATGTTGGACAAAACTCTTATTCAAAAACATACATGCACCCCTATGTTCACAGCAGCAGTAGTCACAATAACCAAGGCATGGGAACAACCTAAGTGTCCACTGACAGATAAATGGATAAAGAAGATGTGGTATATATATATATATATATATATACACACACACACACACACACACACACACACATACAATGGAATACTACTCAGCCATAAAAAAGAATGAAATAATGCCATTTGCAGCAACATGGATGGACCTGGAGATTATCATACTAAGTGAAGTAAGCCAGACAAAGACAAATACCATATGATATCACATATATATGGAATTTAAAATGTGACACAAATGAACTTACTTATGAAACAGAAACAAACTCACATACATAGAGAACAGACTTGTGGTTGCCAAGGCAGGGTTAGGGTAGGAGAGGGATGGATTGGGAGTTTGGGATTAGCAGATACAAACTACTATATAGAGGATGGATGAACAAAAAGGTCCTACTGTATAGCACAGGGAACTATATTCAATATCCTGTGATAGACCATAATGGAAAAAAATATGATAAATAATATATATATATGTGTGTGTATAATTGAATCACTTTGCTGTACAACATACATTAACACAACATTGTAAATCAGCTATACTTCAATAAAATAAAATTTTTTTCAAAAGTGTTACCTGCTTTATTTATACCGCCACCTGGTATGGCCCCAAAAACTAATTTTTTTTTCTCTCTCAATATTCAAACACCACTCTTTTCTTTTTTTTTAATTTTTTCTTTTTGCAGACAGTGTACTTTTATTTTTTAATTTATTTTTTGAAGTATAGTTGATATAATAGTTTGCATCTGCTAATCCCAAACTCCCAATCCATCCTTCTCATCCACCCCCTACCCCCGGGCAACCCCAAGTCTGTTCTCTACGTCTGTGAGTCTGTTCCTGTTTCATAGATAGGTTCATTTGTGTCGTATGAAACACCACTCTTTTCAAAAGCAGAGGATATTTGAGAGCTTCTCTTGCTTCCCTAGCCTTCTGTCCCCCCACACCCCTGGGATTCTTGTACGCAGCACAGCAGTTTTGCAAACAGTACATATAGGCAGACCTCAGAGATACTGTGGGTTTGGTTCGGGACCACCCCAATGAAGCCAATAGCGCAATAAAGCGAGTCCCACAAATTTTTTGGTTTCCCAGTGCATATAAAAGTTATGTTTACACTATGATGAAGTCTATTAGTGTGCAACAGCATCATGTCTTAAAAATATCTTAAAAATACTTTATTGCTAAAAAAATGCTGACCATCATCTGAGCCTTCAGTGAGTTGTAGCAGTAACATCAAAGATCACCGATCACAGATCACCGTAACAAATAGAATAATAATGAAAAAGTTTGAAATAGTGTGAGAATTACCAAAATGTGACACAGAGACACAAAGTGAGCAAATGCTGCTGGAAAACGGCGCTGATAAAACTTGTTCGAGGGACTCCCCTGGTGGCACAGTGATTAAGAATCCGCCTGCCAATACAGGGGACACGGGTTCGAGCCCTGGTCCGGGAAGATCCCACATGCTGCGATCAACTAAGCCCGTGCGCCACAACTACTGAGCCCATGCTCCACAGCTACTGAAGCCCACGCGCCCTAGGGTCCATGCTCCACGACAAGAGAAGCCACTGCAATGAGAAGGCTGCACACGGCAACAAAGAGTAGCCCCCGCTCGCCGCAACTAGAGAAAGCCCACACACAGCAACGAAGACCCAACGCAGCCAAAAAAAAAAAAAAAACTCGTTCAATGCAAGGTTGCCACAAACCTTTGATTTGTTTAAAAAAAAAAAATCTGCGAAGCTCAGTAAAGCAAAGCATAATAAAACGAGGTCCGCCTGTGTAGCAAAAAAATCTAATGTGGACAGGACCCTTGCTAGAGTTTCTGAATTTAGCAAATAAAAAGACAGGGTGCTCAGTTGTACATGAACTTGAGATAAAACAAAAACTTTCAGTATATCCCGAATATTGCAGGGGATATACTTATGCTAAAAAGTATTCATTGTTTATCTGAAATTTGAATTTAACTGGGTATCCTGTATTTCAACCAACAGTCCTACTTACCCAATCTGGGGTCCGAGTTCTCGGGCACGGAGAAGTTGGGCAGACCGACTGCACTCTCCTCTGAAAGCAGCCACACAATGAAAAATCTTTCAAGGATGCACTACATGGGTCATGTATAATCCAGGGTAGGAAAAGATTCTGTTAGAGACCAAGGAAACTTCATGGAAAGATAACTGAAGTACGTATGTATGTATGTATTTTTATAAATTTATTTATTTTTGGCTGCGTTGGGTCTTCGTTGCCGCATGCGGGCTTTCTCTAGTTGTGGCGAGCAGGGGCTACTCTTTGTTGCGGTGCACGGGCTTCTCATTGCGGTGGCTTCTCTTGCTGCGGAGCATGGGCTCTAAGTGCACGGGCTTCAGTAGTTGTGGCACGTGGGCTCAGTAGTTGTGGCTCGCGGGCTCTAGAGCGCAGGTTCAGGAGTTGTGGCGCACGGGCTTAGTTGCTCCGCGGCATGTGGGATCTTCCCGGACCAGGGCTCGAACCCGTGTCCCCTGCATTGGCAGGTGGATTCTTAACCACTGCGCCATCAGGGAAGTCCCAACTGAAGTATTTACTTTGCTTAGTTACTAACCTTTAGGCAGAGACACAACTGGAGTTTAAGAAACATAATGAAAACCTTATTTACAATCTTTGTAACTATAATAGATTTCTCCATTTATCATACTAATAATCTCAATCCACACGATTGTCAGAGGGTGAAATGCAGTCTGTGTAAGAAGGCTGATTAGATTCCCTTGTCTTTTCAGTCAGTACATATTTTCCAGGCCCTGAAAGTCATCCATGCCTTAGCTTTGATGTTTATGAATAAGCAATTGCTTTGCTACAACAGAGAAACAAATAGGTCTGTGTAATTGGTAAAAAATTAAATGTACGCCAGAAGAAGAAATGGGTTCACTATTAGCTAAAGATTTCTCATCCATTAAGCAAACCACCCACTAAAACGTTGTTTGTTCCAAATAGCTAAGTAAGATAATAATTTCTACTCTCGGTCACCGGAACCAAGATTTCCAATAAGATTAAAACGTCCACCTACCAGGTCAGCTCTTCTACTTTAAAGGGACAAACAACCGCTTTATCAACATGAGCTCATTCCTGATGAATTAACTGTTCTCCAAAAATAAATCCCAAGTGGACTCCAGAGCTGCCTCTAATTCTTCTTAGCTTACCCTACACATTGTGTTCAGTGCAAACACCCTGGTGGGGAAGAGACCTCCATAACTACTGGGGGATCCACCAGCAGAAGACATTTGCTTCAAAAGAGTTCCAGCCCCCTCAGTAGAGAAAGGGCATTTTGGAGAATTGAAGACTGCTTATAAGAGCTTTGCAAAGGACTCTCCACCTCTCCGGGAAAGATGGGGGCTGCTCACTTGACTTATACGGTTGTAAATTACCAGGTCGAGGAGGAGTCGTCCAAGAGGACAGCACCTATTTCAGGCTTGTGTCCAACTGCTAACATGAACTTCATAGTCATTTGGGTCACTTTCACCTTTGACATAAGGCCGCTCTGCCATCTCCTCTAATTCTGAGAATAAAGATTCGTAGCCAAGACCACTGTATCTCCAAGCGTGGAATGAAGACATCCATTGCTGTGCATGGTGGAGGCTCTTAAAAGATGACTCCTGGACCCCCCACCAGTAGCTCCTGAATTAGAACCTCTGGGAGAAGGGCCCAGGAATCTGCATTGTACAAGCCATATGTCCCTTCACTCTCACCCCAACATATTTCTGATACAGACTATACTCTAAAAATGAATGTTTCGGACTGCCCAACTACAAGTGAGTCGAGGGATTACCTCTGCACTTAAATTTACTTTAGTCCAGGGACTTCCCTGGTGGCGCAGGAGATAAGACTCTGCACTCCCACTGCAGGGGGCCCGGGTTCGATCCCTGGTCAGGGAACTAGATCCCACATGAATGCTGCAACCAGGAGTTCACATGCCACAACTAAGGAGCCCATGTGCTGCAACTAAGGAGCCTGCCTTCCGCAACTAAGACCGGGTGCAGCCAAATAAATAAATAAATATTTTTTAAAAATTTACTTTAGTCCAAATACTACTGCCTAATTTGGTGTCTCAAAGTACTAGACAGAGATATACCTGACCCTTAGTCATAGCTGGGCACCTAAAGATTCATATGACTTTTTTCCAAACACGCAGTGGGAAAGGTAAAGGAATTTAAGACTAGAAGGTGAAAAGTAATTGAACTGTCTTGATAGGAACCATCATTTCCTTACATCAAATAAAAATCCTTTTCTTTTTTTTTTTTTTAAGAGGATAGGGGTCATCTTAAGGAAATGCAATCACCAGCAGAAGAATTGAGAGAAAAATAAATTCCTTCAAACCAAGACACTCTCTCATCTTGCCTAAGTCGATATAGGGTCTATAGACAGGGACTCTATAGGGTCTAAATCAATATAATCCCTCTGTCTAATTATATATATAGCGTTTCCTCTTTTATCCTAGAAGTTGGTCACCAGGAATCAAAACATGACAGGATAGATGAAAACTCTTAGCTTCTATAATTAAGAGAGTATCCACACTGCCAATATTAACACACAGCATGACATTCTGCAAACCACAATGGAAAACAAAATCTTTCTTTTGTGAAAGGCTGCAAAACTGAAAGGAAAACATGGTGCTTCTAAATAGGTTTAAGTGAGACTAAAATTCCACAAATATTTCTCGGTTTATGGATTTTCTTTGCTTTTCGGGATACAAACAGTTGATGCTGGATCACAGGATAATCGCTGGAGATAACAACGAAAAAAGAAAAAGATAAGCACAGGCCTGAAGATTTAGGGTTTGTTTTTGTCTTTGCTACAAGAAGGTCAGAGAGCTGGGGCTTTACCCGGATGCAAAGGAGACTGTAAGTCCATGTCTGGCTTCAGTAGGAAGTGTTTCTTGGTCACAGTCCCCAGTGCTGGGCAACAGAAACCAACTCATTCATCGGAAGTGTCCCGAGGGAGGGGCTCGTGGAACCAACCCAGGAAGGCCACAGAACCCACCCTGGAACCCAGACAGGGCCAAGGGAGACCAGGAATTCCTGCTCCACCCACAAAATGCCCCCACGTTGCCCTCAGGGTGGCACCCTTATCCCCAGTGTCCCAAAATGCTGGCCACTCCTGCTGTAACACTGCCCCCTTTGCCGTCAGGCCCATCTAACTGGCCAAGTCAAGGTCACCTCCAGTTGCCAGACAGGCTGGAAGTCCAGCTTCTATCCTGAAAGCCAGGCTCTGTCTTTCACCAAGACTTGCGAGATGGGGCAGAAGGGAGAGTCCCAAACATGCTCAAGGGGTTCAAGAGCCAAGCAGCTAGGGGAGAGAGGGGCAGAGAGAGGGAGGGAGAGATTCATGTCCTCAGACATCTAAGTCTTCAATGCCTTATTCTACATTAAAGTTGCACCATATTTTTCTCACTCTTTAGAAAGACACAACGAAATGAACGGAATCTATGGTAGACAATTCTCAAGCCAACTTCATCTCCAGTTCTGTACACGTCACCCTAGGAAAGTCCCAACCGCTCAAGGTTTTTGCCTCTTCCAAGTGTAACTGAGCTGAATTAGACAGACTCCAGGGCCCCTTCCAGCACGAACCTTCTGGGCTTCTGGAGACAGCCTCTGACACAGCTGGCCTAAATGACCACTCATCCCTGGTGAGTAGGAGAGAGCAGCTGTTTCCAGTGCCAGAGTTTCTAGAACTCTGTTCTAGCCCAAGAAATTCCCCAAGATGAGTTTCATGGACCGCACATTCCAACCGTTCATAACATAAGGACGTGTTCTAAATGAACAGCAAGTTCATCTGCCCCAGGGGAATCAACCTCTTTTGTGCCCTCAAGTAAAAGCACTATTTTCCCTTAAAATGTATTAAAATATTTTCTGACAATACCCAAATTCCCATCCATTATAGGAAATACACAGAATACTGATGAGCACAAAGACAGACAGAAAACCACTCACCACACAGAAGTGACCGCCTTTCAAAAATCCTAACAATCTTTTCTATATTTATACTGTGTGTGGATAAATGCAAACACACACACACATCTTTTAATTGAATCATACTATTTGGAAACATGACTTTACACAGCAATAAATCGTAACTACATTCCATATCATAATACATTCTCCTGTATCAGAGGCTCTCAACCAGATTCCCGTTAGCTGCTAGAGGTCGAGATGGGCATGATGTAGAATTTCCAGTAGCCAAACAGAGAGCTAAGAATACATACTCAAACATATATACAATGGAACATTACTAAGCCATAAAAAAGAACGAAATAACGCCATTTGCAGCAACATAGATAGACCCAGAGATTGTCATACCAAGTGAAGTAAGTCAGACAGAGAAAGACAAATATCATATGATATCACTTATATGTGGAATCTAAAAAAAATGGTACAAATGAACTTATCTACAAAACAGAGTCACAGATGTAGAAAACAAACTTAGGTTACCAAGGGGGAAAGAGGGGAATAGGGATAAATTGGGAGATTGGGATTGACACATACACACTACTGTATATAAAATAGGTAACTAATAAGGGCCTCCTGTATAGCACAGGGAACTCTACTCAATACTCTGTAATGGCCTATATGGGAAAAGAATCTAAAAAAGAATGTATATATGTATATGTATAACTGATTCACTTTGCTGTACACCTGAAACTAACACAACATTGTAAATCAACTATACTCCAATATAAAATAAAATTAAATTTAAAAAAAAAGAATACATACTCAAGATTTCTTTTCCTGTCAGAAGAAAAGATGTGCTTATGGTCCAAATCATTTCAATGTCAAGCACAACCAATTAACTTCCAGGCCTCGAGTGAGGTTTGGTGTTTAGAATAATAAAAGGTGGCTGGACAGGAATGATAAATCACCAGTTTAAAATTGGCCAAATGTTGGTGGAACTTAAAAGGGCCAATATTTCTTGTTCTGAGACTTCTGTGATGTAAACGTTATCTTTAGGAGTGGTTTCTGAGCCCTTCCTTCTTAGGCTCAATTTAAACGGTATATGAAAAAGAACATGTGTCTAGGCAGGGGTGCTTTCTGCAGCTGACTTTTCCATCATATTTAACATTTTTCCCGTGCATCATTTATTTGTTGTCTGTTTGCAAGGCCATCATCGCCTCTTGTGTCTGGGCCTGAGCTTTGCTCACAATTATATCTACGGCGCCCAGCACGGTGCCTGGCACAGAGGAGGTTACTTAAATATTTTGTGTACTAACCCTATTACAGGTGCTGTCCTAACTACCCACTCACAGAAGACACTACTTCAACCTAACCCTCCCCAGGAGACAAAGGGGGAAAAAAAAAAAAGGAGGGGAGAGCAGTTCCATGAATAGTAAATGTCAACCTGAAAAGCAGGACAATCAAACTCATAACCTTATATAATCACCAACCCCTCCCACCCCATGACACACAGCAGCCCAAGATGAAGCTGATTCTTGCTTCATGACCCCCTCTGCTCCCCGATTCACGATCAACTATCACTGACCGAGTATTTGTTGTACACCCTGCAAGGCCCTAGGTGTTCAGTGACCTCGAGAACTTTTTATCTTCTTTAATCCTAGAAGCAGCTCTAGGAGGTATGAACCCTATCTTACAGGTAAGGAATGGGTTAGCTCCGGGCCCTACCCAACACCTTCCTTCCAAGTAGCTGCCCAGCCGCTCTCCCCAGCTCCACCCCCTTCCTGTAACTGACAGCCTACAGTGTGCGTGTGTGTGCGTGCGTGCGTGCGTGTGAGAGAGAGAAAGAGGGCACACATGTGTGACCACACCCAGATTATGATCAATTTATTTGCTTTGAGGTGGTCTAGCAGTTTCTCCTCATCCTCTTCGGGGGACTGTCAATTAAAGCAAAGGACGGTGGGCTTCCCTGGTGGCACAGCGGTTAAGAATCCGCCTGCCAATGCAGGGGACACGGGTTCAAGCCCTGGTCCGGGAAGATCCCACATGCCGTGGAGCAACTAAGCCCGTGCGCCACAACTACTGAGCCTGTGCTCTAGAGCCCGCGAGCCACAACTACTGAGCCCGTGTGCACAACTACTGAAGCCCGCGTGCCTAGAGCCCGTGCTCCACAACAAGAGAAGCCACCGCAATGAGAAGTTCACGCACTGCAACACAGAGTAGCCCCCACTTGCGACAACTAGAGAAAGCCCGTGCACAGCAACGAAGACCCAAGGCAGCCAAAAATAAACAAATAAATTTAACCAAAAAAAAAAAAAAAAAAAGCAAAGAACGGTGGGCGGGCCCAGCCTGAGTTGCTGGTGGGCTGGCTGAAGGCGCCCAGAACTCCAGGAGACACACACCAGGGAAACACGACAAGGGGGAAGCCCACAGCAGGCTCTCCGGCACTTTCCTCTTTTCTCACCTCTCCAGGCTTCCCTCCTTTCCTTCTTCTCCAAGGTAACGACACAGAGTTTCTCTGTCACCGGGTATGAAGGATGCGGGAAGAGCGGTTCTGGGGGACCAGATGAGACTCTGGGTTCACTCCCTTTACAGGAGCCGGCTCCCCGGCCACCCAAGTTCCCAGTCTTACCACTTCCTGGTTATGCATCTTTAGGGATGTCACTTGGTACCCTTGGATCTCAGTTTCCACGCTTGCCATGTGTGGATGATAATACTGCCCGCCCTGAAGGACAGGTGAGGGGAGATGGGGGGGTCCCCTGGTGGGCACACATCAAATACAACACGAACCCCATCTCAGCAGTTCCCACCATGAACTTGTATTACATTTATAAAAATATAAAAGAAAGGCTAATGGCGTGTCTAGTACACCTCGTCCATTCTTCACTTAAATCCCCCAAATCAGGAGGTTCGTAGTGAAGGAGAAAAAATTAGATCATGATAGGACTGAATGTAGAATTTTCAAGTACCGTCCAATCCCAACTCTCCACGCCCGCACAGCAGAAACGTGCCTTGGCTGTTAATGTGAACATTTCAAAATTCCACAATCATACTGACATTTTTAACTTTCAGGAAGGATCCCCTGCTGCTAAAGATAATAGGGACTTTCCATCAATAAAAGGAGAGGGCTAGTGCCCTTCAAGATCACTGTCAATTTTGCTTTGGAGTACAAAGTAACTTTTTTTCCCCTTCCTTTTCTTTCATTTAAAAAAAAATAGATTTACTGATCTAATGTAGTTTACTACAGAGGTTAACAGTAATACCAGTTTGCACTTCCTAAAAAATGTTACAACCAAGGAGATGGGAGCATTTGGAATCCCTGAAGCATGCTGGTTGGTTGGTTGCTTATCCAGATATACATAGATAGACAGATGGATAGACAGACAGGCAGATCTACATACATAAATACATACGTGAGCTGTGTAATATATATAAATAATATTCCGATGCTATTTCATTAAGCCATTATATTTCCATTTTCAGATTTTTTTAAATTATACATATACGTATAATGATTTTACACACACACATATATAATTTTAGAACTCCTCCTTGGAAACTGAAACTTAATGGCTTAATGAGATAGCATCAGACAGCTAATTGCCGGGAAGAATAAGCACCACTCTTTACTCTCTGGATTTGACCATAAAGACAGTTAATAAGGGAAATGGCTGGGAGGAAAATTGGTTTCTAAAAACTAATCAAGCCAAAAAGAATGCAGCTCCCAGCAAGGGAAACACATCTCTTTCTCTACCATTTTTGGTTAAGAGTTGGGGGTCTTCAAAGGGTGGTTGTCTTTGCGTAACCATTCCAGCGGCACTCTGCGTAGACGGCCCCCTGCCTCGGAGGGGGCTCCGCGGGGATCCCTTCCCATGTGCGGGGAGGCTGAATCCCCGAGCCTTCTGCTTTCTGAGGCTGCTGGGAGCCAACAGAGCAAAGACAGAAACTGGTTCTGATTTGGCAGGAATAAGACGAATTAGGAATCCAATGGAGTGGGGCTGACCAGTGACAACAGCATGGGGACGAAGGAGGCCACACTCACGCTCAAACGTGGACCCCGCCTGGCGAAATGAGACGATTTAATGGGGACAGAACGGAAACCCTTGCCAGGCTGGGAACACACTTTCTCATGCTGTTCCCACTCAGCGACCACAAGGAACCCATGAAGGATGGCTTGGTTTCCAGTGGGAAACAAAGGCCACTCAACAGAGGTCCACAGAGGGGGAGAGACGTGGCTGGGGAGAGCTCTGTACTCCTCCAGCTTCAGCTCAAAGCAGAGATGCCTTCCTGAAAATGAAGGCTTCAGAAGGACAGACTCTCCAAGGGATGTTCACATTATTACTGACCATTAATGCAAAAAAGGACCACAGGGTTGCAAGACAGAGCGTCAGTCATCCTCAGGCCACACTGTGGCGCTTATTACACAAAGGGGGTAGGGAGGCCAAGATGGGTATGGTAGGAGCTGTCTGTGAGCAGCTGGACGGTAGAAGACCCTAACAGAGCCCAGGCCAGGTTTAGAGTCTTTCACGGTGGCTCTCAAACTTGAGCATGCTAAAGTGAATGAATGAATAAACAAAAAACAACGGAAGATCACCATTTAGGGAGCCTGAGCAAAGTGCAGGTTCTTGTGTTCATTTCAGCAGCACACGTGCCAGAATCAGAAAGATACAGAGAAGACTAGCATGGCCCCTGAGCAAGGATGACACCCACACTGGTGAAGCATTCCATATTTTTCTTTTTCCCTTTATTTTTTTAAAATTTATTTATTTAATTTATTTATTTTTGGCTGCACTGGGTCTTTGTTGTTATGCACAGGCTTTCTCTAGCTGCGGCGAGCGGGGGCTACTGTTTGTTGCGGTGCGCAGGCTTCTCATTGCAGTGGCTTCTCTCGTTGTGGAGCACGGGCTCTAGGCGTACGGGCTTCAGTAGTTGTGGCACGCGGGCTTCAGTAGTTGCGGCTCACGGGCTCAGTAGTTGTGGCTCGCAGGCTCTAGAGCGCAGGCTCAGTAGTTGTGGCGCACGGGTTTAGTTGCTCTGTGGCATGTGGGATCTTCCCAGACCAGGGATTGAACCCGTGTCCCCTGCCTTGGCAGGCGGATTCTTAACCACTGCACCACCAGGGAAGCCCATATTCCATATTTTTGAAATAGGGAGTTAACAAATTGTCGACTGAAAAAAAAAAAGCACAACCTAAAAGCTGAGAATTATGTTTTATTTGGTGGACTTGCTGAGGACTTCAGCCCGGGAGACAGCCTCTCAGATGGCTCTGAGGGAGGCTCTGAAGAGGCAAGGGAGGGAGCCAGGATATATGGGAATTTTTGCAAAAAAAAAAAAAAAAAAAGTCAGAACATCAAAAGAAAAACCAGACATCTGTATGGGAAGATGCAAGAGTCTGGCTCATTGAAATCATGCCTTTGATGAGCACCTTAACCACCTAGGACCAGTCTCCCGTTTCTGTCCATCTCAAATCCCCTGAGGGTGCACAGTCCAGGGTGGCCACAGTGGCTGAAGGCTTGATGGCCTCAACATCCTTTGTTTACGGACATGGCAGGTGACATTCTTTGTCCTCAGAATCAAAGGGCATAAAATTTCAGTTAAGCACGATGAGATGCCTCAGTTCTTGAGATCTGCTGTAGCACTCAGTACCAACAGTCAACAATAACGTGTTGTACACTGAAAAATTTGTTACGAGGGTAGATCTCACGTTAAGTATGCTTACTATAAGAAAACAAAATTTAAAAAGAAATATCACCTAAATAACTTTTATAACAATTGTACTTTAAAAGAAATTTTTAAGTGCAGATTCTTGGAACTCATGGTAGAACTGGGCAGGGCTCAGGAGTCTGCAGGTATAATAGACACTTTAGAAAACATAACTTAGGGGACAGAGAAGGATCCAGGAAAACAATGGAAACCCATTAGGAATGGACTCCCAAGCTTGCTATGGCCAGCCCCGATCTCTTGCCAACTGTTCACTGGGCGTCTTCACTTGTGGGTCTTCTCATCATTTTGCTCACCTGGCACCGAATGGAACACATCACCTTATGCCCCAAATGTGTTCCCACTCTTGTAATCGCTCTTAGGATAACCGATTCCATAATCACCTCCACTTACCAAATGAGGAACGTGGGAGCAAGCATCAGTGCAGAAAGCCCAAGGAACCCACACTGAGAAACCCTGTTCCGAGGGGACCCAAGGGAAACCCACGGAGGGATGCTGGGGGAGTGAGTGCGGAGGGGACGGGGCACGGAGGTGTGCTCTGCCTGGGGGATAACCTGCCACGCCTTCACTCAACGGTCCCTGACTCTGGTCCAAAGCACATGAGCAAGAACAGAACATCCGACCCAGACAGAGCTACCTGGCGCTTTTCTTGAAATTATTAGAGTGTAGCATTTACCCACCCTAAACCCCCCTGCCAAGTTCTCCCCTGCCCACCAAAATCTGTCCCCCATTTTGCCACTGCAGCCCCCAGCCTGCGGAGAAGTCAGGTCTGGGCTCAGCCGAGCCTGTAGGACCGCCGGTGCCAGAGGCAGGTAGCGGGGGTGGGCTACACGTAGCAGTGTGCCTGCCGCCATGGCAACCCACAGTTAACCAGGGATGGGGAAGAAGGTGCTCAGCTAACTGAAACCCAGGCAACGTTCTAACTCAAACCCCGAGGCAGTCAGTGCTCCGTTAGATTCTCTCCTGTCCTCTTTCCCCACGCCCCGTCTTTTCTTGTCACCAAGTGGCTTTAAACCATCTCCCCCCTCCACCCACCCCCCAAAATCACCTCCGAAGATGAGGCTTTTCATAAACCACTGAGCCAAACCTCCCTCCCACTCAGCACACCCAGGCCCAGGGCAGCCTGAGATCCCCGCTCTGTCTGTCTGTCAGCTCTCCATCTCAGAGGAAATTCTGTTTGCCCCAAAGATTCTTAGGAACGCCTTGGCTTCCCTATCGCTTCCTCACTGCGGGAACCCAGGACAGATATTCTCACACGGTGCTAGGACTGAGAATCACCTGGAATTTTAAAGGCAGGTTCCCCGGCTCCGTCACTAGAGAGTTGACTTTGGCAAATCAGGGGCAAGCATAAGCATCTGTATCTTTTTTTCTAGCACCCCGAGGAGTCTTGATATAAATAGATCAAGAGTCACCTGGTGAGAACCGTAAACCAACCAATTTGGGGTTTTCCCATAGCTCTGTATTTCATAGGGCGGGCTGAGCTCAGCTAAAGCTGGACATTTAAATGGCCTCTTGGCCATTAAATGAGCCACAGACTGTGAAAGGGTTAACAGGAGACCCCCTGCTGCTGCAAGGGGAGTTCCCTAACACATGTTCTGAATATGCTGGATGCACACAGGAAACACCTCCTAGGATCCTCACCCTCAAGGCACGCCTTCTCCAAGCTGCGAGGTGGGACAGGAAAACAAACACGCTCAGAACCCGAAACATTCACGAAGAACTCACCGCTTATAAAATGAGTCCCTACTCAAAAATTCCCTCCCAGCCTAACAGTTTAACAGAAGTCCTAACCCACCTCTTACGTCAGGTCTTGAGGATCGTGAACATTTGTTTGTATTTTCATTTGCTTGTCAAATGTATGGAAACGTCAAATCACAAGTCATGAAAAAGATACAAGTTCGTGAAGCTGCAGGAAGTGAGGCTGAAGGATGGCTTGTTGCTTGGCAGAACCTGGGACACAGAGGACCTGGAGAACAACTGAAGACAAGACGCAGCAGAATTTTTTTGCAGATTTAAGTCTCTGCCCAAGATAGGTCAGTTTTCAGCAAGATTAAAGATTAAGATAAAACCAAAATCTCCCTCCACAAACACCTAGAAATGATGCATGAAATAAACAAATCAAAAGGATTTCAAATACACATCTGAGTTTGCAACAAAGAAAGGGAATCAGGAAGCATAAGGAGGCTAGAAACCAAAGCCTATACAACAAAAGCAGTCCAGAGGATGCCTAGGGATTAACGCGGTTTCCAAGAACAGGCCCTGGGTGTTACCGTCCACCTGGGGGCCTTGGGCCACATCAAGTAGGAGGTGAAATTCTACAAATGCAAGTGTCACAAAATTCTGTCCCTGTGTGGAAGAGTGGGCTAGAGAAACAAATCCATCCAGCTGCACAGAGGGACAAAAAAGATGACTACATGTTTCTGCCTGGTCTCTGGAGAAAAAAAAAAAAAAACTAGTAAAATTAAAACCTTGGGTTTACACTTTGAACAGGTCAGACTTCTGAGTTTCTGCTTTCTGTATGGGCTAGGAAACCCCAATCTGAACATCACTGTAGAAATTGGTTCCAGGCTAATGTTATGGCAAAAAGGTCTTACAGAAACAAATGCAAAACTACTCTGAAGGGTTTTCCACGATGCGGGACACTAGGAATCCTTAAGGAAAAATGCAGCCCACTAGAGAAGGATTGATGCTAAAATGTTACGAAGCCTAGAAGAAAACAACACACTATGAATGGAAGTCAGTGGACACACACAGAGGGAGACACATGGCCTTTATGTAATAGACATGATTTAAAACATACATGCACCCCAATGTTCATAGTAGCATTATTCATAATAGCCAAGTTATGGAAGCAACCTAAGTGTCCATCAACAGATGAATGGATAAAGAAGATATAGTATATATACAATGGAATACTACCCAGCCATAAAAAAGAATGAAATTTTGCCATTTGTAAAGACATGGATGGACTTGGAGGGTATTATGCTTACTGAAATAAGCCAGACTGAGAAAGACAAATACTGTATGATATCCATTATATGTGTGATCTAAAAAGTAAAACAAACTAGTGAATATAACAAAAAAGAAACAGACACATGGATACAGAGAACAAACGAGTGTTTGCCAGTGGGGAGAGGGAAGGAGGGAGGGGCAAAATAGGAATAGGGGATTAAGAGGTACAAACCATTATGTATAAAACAGATAAGCTACAAGGATATATTGTACAACTCAGGGAATATAGCCAATATTTTATAATAACTGTAAATGGAGTATAACCTTTAAAAATTGTGAATCACTGTTGTACACCTGTAACTTATATAATATTATACATCAGCTATACCTCAATTATATATGTATATAATATATAATATATGCCTAACCTGATTAAAGACAGAAGAGAAGAAATGAAAACCATAAGAAAAGAAGCACATGTAACAAAGAAAAAGCAGACATCTTAACAAGAACCCACTAGGACAATTAAAAAATAAAAACTATAGTCATTTCACTTAAAAACTCAACAGACAAGTTAAATAGTAAACTAGAATCAACTCAGTGACTTATCCATGGACTAGAGAATATATCTAAAGCACAGAAGAGTAAAGGGATGGACAATATTAAGAAATGCTTAAGGGGCTTCCCTGGTGGCACAGTGGTTGAGAATCTGCCTGCCAATGCAGGGGACATGGGTTCGAGCCCCGGTCTGGGAAGATCCCACATGCCGCGGAGCAACTAGGCCCGTGAGCCACAACTACTGAGCCTGCGCGTCTGGAGCCTGTGCTCCGCAACAAGAGAGGCCGCGATAGTGAAGAGGCCCGCGCACCGCGATGATGAGTGGCCCCCGCTTGCCGCAACTGGAGAAAGCCCTCGCATAGAAAGGAAGACCCAACACAGCCAAAAATAAATAAAATAAAGAATTTAAAAAAAAAAAAAAAAAAAAAGAAAAAAAAGAAATGCTTAAGACACATGGGAGATAAATAAGAACACAGAATATACATCTAAGTATATAATAACTGTTGCAGAAGAAGAAAATAAAAAATATGAGGGAGAAGCAAATTTGAAGAGATAATTACTAAAAAACTTTCCTGGAATAATATAATAATAAAATGAGCATTCACATTAAAAGAGCACTCCAAGTCTTAAAGCAAAATAAACACACACGTGCGCGCGCACACACACACACACACAAAGCTACATCGTACTGAAAATAAAAAACACCAAAACAAGTGAAAAATGTATAAGCAACCAGAAAACTGAAATAAGGCTGCGGTCGTGTGGATTTTTATGATGCTTGCAGAGAATATATAACCTATAACACAATTCTTTAGTTTGATGGAAGCAGTCTAAATGGAATAATAAGGAATAATATTGTCAAAATGCTAAAGGAAATAAACATTTCTGTCAACCTAGAAATTTAAGCAACTCAATTTTTCTTTCAAAAGTCAGACCAAAATAAAGATATGTTTAGATGAGACTAAGATTTTCCCTTCATGGATCCTAAGTGAAGAAATATTAAAGGAAAAATAAAAGAGAATCCAAGAAGGAGTGCAATGCAAGAAGCAATAGTGAAGAAATTAGCAAAATGTTGGAAAATAGAAGCAACCATTGATTATTAAAAAAAAACAATAATGCTAAGTGGTAAGCTGAATTTCAATAAAAAACTTCTGCTCTGCCAAACACAGTATCAAGAATGAGAAGACAAACCACAGACTAGGAGAAAAATCTTTGCATAAAGAACTGTTATCCAGAATATACCAGGAACTATTAAAACTCAACACATAGAAAACAAACAACCCAGTTAAAACAAGGGCCAGAGACCTTAAAAGACTCCTCACAAAAGAAAATATACAAATGGAAAATAAGCATATGAAAAGATGTTCCACGAGATATGTCATCAGGAAAACGCAAATTAAAACATAAATGGGGGACTTCCCTGGTGGTCCAGTGGTAAAGAATCCTCCTTCCAATGCAGGGGACACGGGTTCGATCCCCCATCAGGGAACTAAGATCCCACGTGCCGCGGGGCAACTAAGCCTGCAAGCCACAACTACTGAGCTAATGTGCCTCAACTAGAGAGCCTGTGTGCCGCAAACTACAAAGTCCACGCACCCTGGAGCCCGGGCACCACAACTAGAGAGAAGCCCGTGCGCCACAACGAAGAGCCCATGCTGCAGCAAAAGATCCCACATGCCTCAATGAAGACCCCATGTGCTACAACTAAAGACCCGACGCAGACAAAAAAATAAAAATAAATAAATAAAACAAAAGTGGGATACTGTTACAAACCTATTAGAACAGCCAAAATCCAGAACACTGACGACACCAAATGCTAATGAAGATGTGGAGCAACAGGAACGCTCCTTCACTGCTGGTGGGGATGCAAAACGGTACAGCCACTTTGGAAGGCAGTTTGGTGGTTTCTTACTAAGCTAAACATACTTTTACCATATGATCCAGAAATCCTCCTCCCTGGTATTTACTCAAGAGTTAAAAAACTTGCACACAGATGTTTACAGTGGCTTTATTCATCATTGTCAAAAACTGGAAGCAACCAAGATATCCTTCAGTAGGTGAATGGGTAAATAAACTGTGGTCCATCCAGACAATGGAATATTATTCAGCAGTAAAAAGAAATGAGCTATCAAGCCACGAAGACATGGAGGAACCTTGAATGCATATGACTAAGTGACAGAAGCCAGTCTGAAAAGGCTACAGACTGTAAGAATCCAACCATATGACATCCTGGAAAAGGCACAATTATGGAGACAGTAAAGCAGTCAGTGTTCTCCAGCAGGTAGGAGGGAGGAACAGATGACGAGGTGGAGCACAGAGGGTTTTTTAGGGCAGTGAAAATACTCTGTATGAGACTATAATGGTAGATACATGTAATTATACATTTGTCTAAACGTATAGATCGTACAAAGCTAAGAATGAACCCTAATGTAAACTATGGGCTTCGGGTGATAAAGACGTGGCAACGTAGGTTCCTCAGGTGTAACAAATGCACGACCCTGATGGTAATGGTGATAATGGGGGAGGCTATGAATGAGTGGGGGCAGGGGGTGTATGGGGAATCTCTGCACCTTTAGTTCAATTTTGCTGTGAGCCTAAAACTTCTCTAAAAAATAAAGTCTATTTAAGAAATAGCAATACGAGTGACTAATCTGAAGGTATTAAAAAAAAGGGTACAACTAAAATATTAGAAAAATAACATGGACGATGAGGGGGAAAACCAAGTTAAAGCATTCTACGGTCCTTCAATTGTTAGAGAGAAGAGTACAGATACTGATTAATTCTGAATGTCACTGAGTCAAGTATGCATGTTAAAAAAGTAAAGGTAGCCACAAAAGAAAGAAATTGAATTTAAAACTTCCAAACTGGGAATTCCCTAGCAGTCCAGTGGTTAGGACTCTGCGTTTCCACTGCAGGTGGCCTTGGGTTCGCTCCCTGGTCCGGGAACTAAAATCCCACATGCCTCAGTGTGGCCAAAAAAACAAAAAAAAAAACCTTCCAAACTAATAAAGACTAAGGAAAAAAAGAGGGAGATAAAGAAAAATCAATCAACCCCAAAAAAGTACAAAAAAAAAAGGGAAGAAAATGCATGATAAATAAAAAGGACAAAAGAAAATGTTGAGAAGCAGTATCAACCTTGAACAAGGCCATGCCAACACCCACAGCATGCCTCCAAGGTAAACAGCCTCTGGTATTTTGGACGAGGCACCCATGCATGCACATATGTATACACAAACACATTAGATGCAAGATGGTATCATTCATAAAAGTATTGAAGGAGATCAGAATATGCCTCCCTCAAATATACCACTATGGCATATGGATTATTTTGAGCTTAAGGCACTGAGAAACAGCAGATACAGAAGGAACTCTCTGTCCTCTCCCTTTCTGCCCAAAAGTGGGACATAACTTTCCCTTTGTAACGGTTATATAAATTTTCATTTGTGAAGGTGTGTCCCTTCCCTGTACCAGGAAAAGGCAAACACCAGAGATGGCTTGAACCTGAATAACAAACCTTGCTAAATAGCCCTTATCTACCATTAGTTTCCCCCATGTATTTGTCTTCCCACAATTTATGGCCCCTATAAGTCCAAATCTGTTTTCTTTGTCTAGCCACTTCTCTATGATTTATTGCCTCTTGTTAAAATGGTAATATAAGCTCTCAAGGCAAACCATTTTATGAGTTTTCATTTCTTTTCTGTGGAGCCCATGTGCACATAAAATTAAAAATAAAATTTGTATGCTTTCCTCCTGTTAATCTGTCCCTTGTCACTTTAATTCACATGCCTCATGTACAAAACATAAGAGTATAGGAAAAGCTTTTTTTTTTATCATTTCTATTCGCAAATTATCAAGGATTAAATAATCTCAATCTCATGTTAGCTATTCCAGAGAAGTAACTGGGGGAGGGGAGGAAGAAGAAGCAAAACACCCCAACTTTGGATGAGACTGGTATTACCTTAATATTCAAACCAGAGAAATACAACATAAGAGATAAAAATTTTAAGCCATACTCATTTAAGAACATAGATGCAAAATACTATGCATATAAGGGAGCTATCTTTAGTATCTTTCAAAAGGTATCTATCAAAAATCCATAGTAAATATCACATTAATGGTAAAAACAGAAATCTTCTCTTTAACATCCACATGGTATGCAGAATTCTAAAGACAGAACCCAAGATACCCCCTCCCCCCTGTGTACACACCTTGTATGACCCCTGGGACTGTTAATACAATGGATTTCACTCCTGTGATTAGTCACAATTGACCTTAAGACAGGGAGACCTGCCAGGTGGGCCTGGCCTCATCTCATGAGCTCTTTAAAAGAGAGAGTTTTCTCTTGCAGGTCCCAGAGGAGAAAGTCAGTGATTTCCCTGGGGATAAGGCTCAGAAACATGCATTTCAGGGGGGCACCCCCAAGTAAGTGCCCCAGTGCTGCCACCCCTGAGTGGTAGCAGTGGAAGTAACAAGCAAGCAGCAGACAGCACTTGCTGACTGGGCATTTGTCAAGAAGTACATTTAGAAGTAAGTGGAATTAAAAGCCAGATTCTTATAGGGAAGGGAAAAAATAATTTCCTCTACCCACTTAGGTTCTGTGCTAGGGGCCCTGTAAATTAAACTGACAAAGACAGATTAACAAGAGAAAAACAAACAGAGTTTATTAACATGTGCAGCGTGCACACACATGGGGGAAACTCAGTGATGAGTAACTCAAAGGGGTGGTTAGAACTTGGAGCCTATGTAGCATCTTAACAAAGAACAACAATTTGTAGAGAAGGGACAAGACAAAGGAAAAGAAATTTAGGCTCTTAGGAGTGACAAACTGGGAAGGTCAATATACAGGGGAACTAATGGAAGAAAAGGGTTGTTTTAGGAAGGCCTGTTACAGATTCCTTGGTGCCTTCTCTGGGCTGATAAGAGTCTCTGGAGGTGAAGAGTCCTGCCCTTCCTAATGCAGGGAGGGTCTCCTGCTCACGGGCAATTTTATGTCCTGTTTTTAGGTAAAAAGAGGGAGGTCAGAGAGCGTGTCTGCATCTGCCATTTCTCAAGTGTTCTTAGCTCCAAATAATCAATACACCCAAGAAGCATATTTTGGGGTGGTATGCTCAGATCCCCTACATTCTCAAATACTGGTGTGCATGTTAAATATGGAACCCTGGGCTCCTTCCCCTGAGAATCTGGTACTAGAAGCCAGTGGCAGATTCCTATTTCTAAATTGCATTTTTAAAAATTGATTTTCTTAATATGAAAAGAGCATAAAGAAGAAAAGAAAATGGTATGTAATCCCACTGCCCAGATAATCCGTGCTGACATTCCAAAGCATAAAAGTCATAGAGATACATGGTGAGAAATGCAAATAGAACAGAAAGGGCTGAAATGAAAACTCGGAGTCTCTCTTCCGTAGGTAACCAGTGATCACAGATCTTAATGCAGGCTTTCAGAAAAAAATATTAGATTAATACCAGGATTTATGTCCTTTTCAACAGTCTTTTCCCTACCCAGAAGGAATGAGAGTGTATCCCGTTTTGTAGTTTGCTCCTTTTTTTTGTTTAATATAACCTGCAGATTTTTCTACACATCTGCACTTGAAAAAACCTACCTTGTTCATTTAAGTAGGTTTAAAGTAGGGAAGGAATCACATCTGCAATCAGTGTCTGCGGTGATTCTAATGCGGGGGGTCAGCAGAGCACGCTGAGAAAGCCTGACCGCACTCTCTCTGCTTGCAATGTCAATCCACGCAGAGGCTTTGGAAATGCCATCCGCTCCTCCCTAACAAGCAGAGCCCTGCAACGTCTCTGAATGGCCTGCATTTCGGCACTGCTCTCACAGTAGGTGGGTAAATATTCCTGTCCAGACTCTCTTCATCCACCTGCAATGGTCTCAGGATAACTGCTGGGGGGTCAGATGGCACTAAGGCAGGAAATTATTCCTGGCTTTAACCTCTGAAAACGGTGTGCCCTGAAGCAATCAGTGCGCTTGCAAAGCACCATGGGCAGACCCCAAATCACCACTCATCCATTTGCAATCTCGGTTCAATGCCAAAGCGAAGGAAGCAGCCAAGGGGCTGGCCCTGCACAGCCCCGGAGGCTCTCCAGATGCAGAGAGACCCCTCCCTCCCCTCCTCCTCGGGCCACACTCTCCTGTAGATCTGTGGTTGACTGTTAAGTGGCTCCAAAGACAGCGTTGCTGTTGATTGGTTCAAAGCATCATTTTGCAGTCTCCCTGATCTTTCAGTTGGAAAAGGTCTGCCTGCTAATGAGCTTATGATATCCTTCACCTAACTATCTCCCCAAATCCCCGGCCACCCCCCCTTCCTGGCTGCAGAGATGATGTCTACCACTGGACGATCCGCAGCTGGGAGGCCTGTGAGGGTGCTTTCGCTCTTGTCCAGATGCCGGGGCCTGGGAAGGGGCAGGTGGTCCCATCCAGAGGACAGAGTCCTGGAGGGAAGGGGAGCTGGAAGCTGAGACCTAAATCCCGAGACTTATAGCTCTTCCAGCGGGGGAGGGGGGGGTGGGTCCCAGATCTCCACCCACACCCCAGCCACGTCCTCTGAGGGTGCCTTCCCGCAGGCGGGAGAGCCTGGGACACAGGCGTGCTCCACCATGCCCCCCAGGAGTGGTCACCTGGACCAGGCAGGTACAACTCACCAACTCTGCCAGATGCTCAGACTCGAACGTTCTCTTGAACTGAGAACACAGCACCCTGGGAGCTGTGGGGTAGCCCTTAACTCGCTGTGGCACAGCTGGCAAAGCACGTTTGCAGAGTGAAGAAAACAGAAGGAAAGCAGAAATGAGAGGCCTTGGTGAAGAGGCAGAGTAGAATGAATAAACATGGGCCCTCAGCTTTGCATTTCCTAATTGCAGTACCCACGAGGCCCCACTGATCTCATTGCGCTTGGATTCAGTGTCCTGAAAATGCAGTCTCCTTTCCTCCTCTGGCTAGTGTGGGTTTCCCTCCCTTTCAACTGCAAGCTCATTTTTTTTTTTTTTTTTTTTTTTGATAAAGACAAAAACCACAGTTGCGGGAAAGTCTTGATGGCTAACAGTGGAACAAGAGAATAGCAGGTGGGAAATAACCACTTAAATGTTTGCCCAGGGAAAGCAAGCCTGTGGGAGAGATGAGCATGGATGATTTTCTCTCCGAAGAAAAGAGAAAACTCCTGAGTCCCCTCCGCCTCTCCTGATGGATGCGGGGACATCTACGCTCACTCCCCCCTGACCCCAGACCCGATTCTACTCCTAAACGGGGGGAGAGCTTCCTCCTCGGCAAGGCCGGACGCTCAGAGGAGGAAGAGCTGGGGCATCTGTTTCCAAGGCTGTTTGCGATGCTGAACAAGCCTCACGCCAGGAGAAAGGGGAAGCCCCCGCTGCTTGGTAGTTCCAGGTCCTGTACATCTTTCCCGTTGGAGCTGATACAGGAGCCGGAAGTTATCAGCCCAGAAAAAAAAAAAAAAATTGAGGTGTCTGTCTCCTGCTTTCACCTTCAAAACCTTGCCCCCAGAGACACCACCAGGGGCAACCCTGAGAGGAGAGAGAGAGAGCCGTCGACACATGAGCAGAAGTGCTCCTGATGGGGCCGGGGCAGGGGGGGGGGGAGGGAACGTGGTGGCCACTGGGGGTGCTGTCTGTATTGGCCACGCCGAGCTAGGGCCCCAGCCCCATCCCTCCCCCTCCCCGAGGGAAAGAGCACAGCCAGGGTTTCCCACCCAGCAGTGGACAGAGCAAGCTGGACAAAGATTGCGGGGCTCGGGGCCCATTCACAGCTGACGCTTTCCCCTGAAAACATGGTCTAATCCTTCTATACCCCAGATGAAACTACGGGATGTTACAGTGGCTGCAGGTTGAATAAACTGGGGGGAGGGAAGAAACCTCACAACCGCAACACCCAGGAGGGTGCATGTATCTCAGACACAGTAGGAGAGACAGAGCAGATCGCTGTGGAGAGAGGAGAGGAGGAAGATGGGGGCTACTTTGAGGAGGGAAAGCTGTGGTGCAATTAGGCTGGATGCTGGAAGAACATTTTGAAGGTTGGTGGGGGGGAGACACAAGGAATGTAATTAAGTGAACTGCAGACATTATTTTAAATCCTGTTCACATTAACGCTGCGTATATTCCACTTAATTCATCATTACTGAATTTGCCAGCAAAGCTGCAGGGTGAAACTTCAGCCCAAAGCTCAATTACACCCAGGCAGAGTGGAGCATTTTTCATGTCCCCGAGAGCAGCCCAAAGAGAAAGATGCACTTTTCATAACATCCTGGGTGACAGGGACCTTTCTGAACACAGCGGCCACCCTCTTGAGGACTCCCTAGGAGGGCAGAGGGACCCTGGAACCCCCTGAGGTCATCCAGCATACGCTGGCCAAAGGCTCCACAATCCACCCATCCTTCCTTTACACACACACACACACACACACACACACACACCATGCATGTGTCTGTCCTCCTACATTCATGTGGTTCATATTCATTACGCTGTTTGTATGTGCTCATTTATTCATGATTATTTGTCCTGAAGTCAGGGTTTCTTTCCTAGCCCATTTCCTTCCTTTTCCCCTAGAGCACTTTCAGTGCTACTGTGTTAGGCACCTCCTTCTTCGTAGTTAAACCTGGAATTTTTCTTGTGACATCATTACGCTCTGCCATGTCCAGAAACCTCCAGCTCACTGGGTGGAAATAAAGGCTGGATTGTGATGGCTGAATAAAGAATAAACAAACAAAGGGCGACTGTGGGCCACTTACAGAGAGAAGTTGGCAGAAGGCAAATGCTTCTTACCAGGGGCTGATGTCCCCTGACCCCAAAACCAAAGTCAAGTCGGGAAGAGCCAAGGGAGCATGTCATTCAGTTCTAAATGTTTGACAGTGCTTGTTAGAACATAGTGCTAGTGGGGCCGCAATCACCGAAACTCACATCCTATGGGACCTCGGCAATTTCCCTGTGCCCACAGCCATGACACGAGCCCCCAGGCCCCAGCCAGGCACCCAGCATGAGCAGGCCCTTGGTGATGAGGTGACCAAGAGGAAGCGCATCACGTGACTTAGTGTCCCACCTGGTTTAGATGAAACGTAATTAAGCACCATCTTACCAAAAGATTCAAAAGCGTCAGCATCTCAATCAAGAAGGGCAGCACCACACGCCCGAAAGATCACTGTACGTGTCTGAGAAAGACGTGTTAAGTCTCAAGTTATACTGAGAAAAGCTGGGGTGTGTTAAGGGGTGTGCTTTTGAGGGGAAATGCTGGGAAAGACTTGGAGATAAGCATTCACGTCTTTCCAATGTAACTGTGTGTCCCTCTCGCCCTCTTTTCTAGTTGGCTTCCCTCTTCCCTCCTCTCTTAAGCCATTGCTTCGTGATCATCTATCACACTGGGTCTTTGAACAGTAATTCACAAGGCAAAAATTATCGGTGGCTTTATAATCAGGCCCATTTCCCTGACTCCTTTGAAGGGCAGGCAATTAGACCCACAAAGATAAATTATTTTCACTCTGGTCAGTGTCATGTTAAAATGAGGAAAGAGGGGGAAGAGAGATCCAAACCTTTATTTGCAATTGGCGTATCATGCTCACTCAAACCCACCAATTAATTTTTTTTCCAATTACTCGTGAAAGATAATTAGGGTAGAAGAAAAATCAGCAGCTGGGCACAGAGAAAAATTGCAGGTAATTTTCGATGAACGGGATTTTTCTAGCCACTGGCCTGGGCTGACCCTATGGGGAACCCATCAAACGTGCTGCCTGGGATAGATCACGGAGTCGTGATAGATTTGGACAGACAGAGCCCCAAGACGAGTGTGCTTTATGCTGCTGTGTGGTGGGCTCGCGTTTTCACACCAAGGGCAAGTGATTGGACGGGGTTTGTCTTCATTCTGAAAACGGCACAAGCAGATCCCTCCTCTCCAGAACTGGAGGTGCTCCCCTGCAAGAAGCAAAGCTCTTGGAAACACGGTAGCTCCGTCACACCGACACGGTCAGCCTTTGCTACTGCTGCGGAAAGGGTGTCACTTGTCTTGGAGATTTCAGGGGAAAAGCCAGCCTGTCAGTATACAGTTGACCCTTGAACAACGTGGGTTGGAACTGCGCGGGTCCATTTGTACACGGGTTCTTTTCAATGGTAAATACTGCAGTAGGACACCATCCGCGGTTAGCTGGACCCCAAACACCAAGGAACCGCGGAGGGCAAGCATCCACTCTAAGTTATACCCAGATTTTCAACCGCGAGGAGGGTCGGAGCCCCTAACCTCTGCACTGTTCAAGGGTCAGCTGTATTTTCTTTGAATATTTCAGGAAAACACACGAACGTCCAGCCCAAGGGCCTTTGTCCTATTTGAACACACCAAGCTTGCTCCTACCTCAGAGCTTTTGTTTCTGCTTTTGAAACAGGAGGGAAGGGGGCAGGAGACAAGCCTTTAAGAATGACATAGCTGTTGAGGATATGACATAAACTGGTTAGAACCGGTTAGGTCCAAGATGGTGGCAGATTCCACTTCAGGTAGACCTTGAGCCTCACTATACACTCACTGTAATGCATTATTAGCTAAATGACACACCCACAGGTGCCAGGACAGTTCCAAGGCCAACCATAAAAGGCCAAAAAGTAGGCAGTGGCCCAATTCCTGGAAATCCCCGCCCCTTCCCTAAAATAGTTGGAATAATCCTCCCACTCATTAGCCTATGAAATTACCCAGCCCATACCAGCGAACCACGCCATATTTCGGGGCCTCTCGTCTTTTGAGATGGACCACATTCTTTCTATGGAATGTGTATCTCTCTAAATAAATCCACTTCTTACCTACCACTTTGTCTCTCACTGAATTCTTTCTGCGATGAGACATAAGGAACCTGAACTTCAGTAAGTCCTGAGACCAGGTGTGTGATTTCAATTAAAAGACAGTGGGTTCGGGCTTCCCTGGTGGTGCAGTGGTTAAGAATCCGCCTGCCAATGCAGGGGACACGGGTTCGAGCCCTGGTCCGGGAAGATCCCACATGCTGTGGAGCAACTTAGCCCGTGTGCCACAACTACTGAGCCTGTGCTCTAGAGCCCACGAGCCACAACTACTGAGCCCACGCGCCACAACTACTGAGCCTGTGCTCTAGAGCCCGTGAGCCACAACTACTGAGCCCACGTGCCACAACTACTGAAGCCCACACGCTTAGAGCCCGTGCTCCGCAACAAGAGAAGCCACTGCAACGAGAAGCCTGTGCACCGCAACGAAGAGCAGTCCCCGCTCGCCAAAACCAGAGAAAAGCCCACACGCAGCAACAAAGACCCAACGCAGCCAAAAACAATAAATAAATAAAATAAAATAATAAAATAAATTTATATTAAAAAAAAAAAAAGACAGTGGGCTCAAGTCCCATTCTGGGTTTTGGCTAGGTTCAAGTCCCATCTGAGTTGAATGGTTTCATTTTTCCCTGTCCATTTGGTACAGCCCTCTGGGTTGTCCCCTTACCTCCCCTTACCTATTCTCGGTAAATAATCTCAGGACCCCATTTAAAGCATCAACGCCCGCCAACACCCCCCTGCCTGCTTAATTTTTCCTCCCCATCACTCACTGCCATCTAGGTCCTGCGGGTTCTGCCTTTTCACTTTGCTCATCACTGGCGGTCCCCCATACAAACACAAGCTCTAGGAGGGCAGGAGGGGTTGTCAATTCATTTAATGTCCTACCCCCAGTACCAGACACAGGGGAGATGCTCAATGAATACTTACTGAATAAATCAACGAATGAATGAACAGAAAAACCTGTATAATGGAACCAGTGGGAGGTATTTCCATATCACTGAGGATGTGGGAGCTGCTCATTTGCACCAGCAGCATTTAAAGATGAAGGCAGAGTGTGATACATAAAACCTCCCGGGTGAAAAAAAAAAAATTAAGTCACAAGGAATAAATCTGGGGGACAGCAAGGAAGAGCACAAAGATGAAACAGGAAGCCCACGTTCCCCAGATGCCAGGGTTGGAAAAAGTCTTTCGGAACGGGTTTGAAAAAGTTTGTTTCAAAAAGGCAAAATATGTCTAAAAAGTGATGTCGTGGAGTCAGAAGGTATTCGTGAGTCATGACCGGCTTCAGAAAGCGTTCAGAAGGAAAACCCAGTTCACAAGCGGATCTGACCTTCCCTTTAAGCTAATTTGCACCTAAGGACAACCTCCAGCATGGGCGGTCCACAGGTGCGGTCCAGTGCAGGTCTGGCTTTATCTCATTGGCCGGCTCCACCCGGCAGGCCCTTCAGAAGGACCGGCTTACGGGCCCCTTGTTCCCTTAAATAATAACATGTGGAAGTAAACAATAGGTTACAAGAAAAATACAGACCATGCTCCAGAGCTGAGGACCTCAAATTCCGGGTTGAGAAACAAATGTGATGTACTATACAGGATGCAAAGTAAGGACCAGAAGGCTGAGAAAAGATCACCATAAGGAAAGTGGTCAAGTCACAAAACCTCACGCACTGGTTGCAACTGATGCCATGAATCTGCCACCAAAAAACTAAGCCAGAATCTACATAGGGAAAGGGAAAGTCAAAGAGAATGATGTCATTGTGCTGTATTTTTGCATAGCTCTTATTTTCAAGTTAAAAAACAAAACAAAACAAAACAAAAACCTACAACTCTCCTTTTGTCCTTGTAGCATCCGACAAAGGAACAAAAGTCGCTGTCCTCTTTTCTGCCCAGAGTTACACAGGGATCCAGGTCTCGCCTGCTGGTCCTGGGTCTGACACTCTCGGCTGCAGCATATGTATGTGGTATCAGGCAGAGAGATGAGCAAACAAACACAAGAGGAAAAAGAGGATAAATACATTACCAACCAAATAAAACCACTTCTTAGTGGTTCTTGGATGGAGCCTGTCCCATCATAGCGGTTCAATTACGAACTGTCAGAAACGCTGACTTCGCAGCTGCTGGGCAGAGAATCTGGAGAAAAGCTGCAAGTACGGGTAATTACACCACTTTATTTCTAACAAGCCTGCCCATCTGACTCAACAGCTCTCAAACCCCCAGCTCATGGCTGCTCTGAATGAGACAGGAAATCTACCCAGGGAGAGCTGGCTTGACCGATAAGCAACATCTCCATGAAGGAGTGAGGATGCCAAAATGCGGGGAGGATGGCGAGACTCTGAAATCACACCTCTCCGGCACCAGAGTCCTTTCCTTCGTGTTCAGGCACCACTCTGTGATCAGGCTTCTCAACTGGTGGGTTCTCATGGGCATAAACAGCAAGGCAGGGGACTTCCCTGGTGGTCCATTGGTTAAAGAACCTGCCTTACAATGCAGGGGACGCAGGTTTGATCCCTGGTCAGGGAGCTAAGATCCCATATGCCACGGGGCATCTAAGCCTGCATGCCACAACTGTTAAGCTCATGTGCCACAACTACTGAGCTCGTGCGCCTCAACTACAGAGCCCGTGTGCCGCAAACTACAGAGCCCACACGCCTCAACGAAGATCCCACGTGCAGCAACTAAGACCCAATGCAGCCAAAAATAAACTAAATAAATAAATAAATAATAAGTAATACAAATTTAAAAAAATAGCAAGGCAGGGTCCCGTTCTTCATGGAGTTTACAAGCGAGGAGGGCATGATGTCGCAGGGCTGAGATGAGCAAAGTGCAGGATGTCCAAGTGCAGGATGGAGGCATGCTGACTGCGCCTGTGAACCCTGGAAATGACTCTTCATAAGCACAACCCAGTGAGCTGTCAGAGCTGCCCTAGGATTTCTGTCAGCCTGCACCTGCCCCTTTCACTGCCACCTCCAAGCATTGGGGGCATCTGGGCAAAGAGGAAGCTGGCAGTAGCTGAAGAGTCGAGGTTAGGCTCCAGCCACGTTGCCCAGGATGAGGCACAATGCCGTCTGCAGTTTGCCAAAGAGACTTGGACCCTTAGCCCAGCTCTTATAGAGCTATAGATCCAACCTGTTGCCCACCCCAGGTTGAGATGGTTAGCGGGTGCCAAAATAATTCAATGGGGAAAGGAAAATCCTTTCCAAAAGTGGTGTTGAATTTCAATATGTTAAAAGAGGAAGGAAGGAAGGAAGGAAGGATGGATGGAAGGAAGGAAGGAAATCTTAAATCTTGACCCTTCCATAACACCACAAACAAAAATTAATACAGGATGCTTTACAGACTTAAGTATAAGGCTAAAACTATAAAGCATCTAGAAAAAAATATAGGACAGTCCCTTCACAACCTGAGGGTAGGCAAAGATTTCTTAGAAAAGATACAAAAGGCACAAACCACAGAAGAAGAATTTGATTAATTAAACTTGATCAAAATTTAAAAGTTTTTCTCATCAAAAGATGCCATTAAGGGACTTCCCTGGTGGCGCAGTGGTTAAGAGTCCGCCTGCCAATGCAGGGGACACGGGTTCGAGCCCTGGTCCGGGAAAATCCCACATGCTGCGGAGCAACTAAGCCCGTGCGCCACAACTGCTGAGCCTGTGCTCTAGAGCCCGCGAGCCACAATTCCTTTAGCTATACTTCAATTTTCTTTTGCTTCAGCTAAATCCAAATATAATCAAAGTTAATACTTATTTTTAAAACAGCATGGACCGCGATGAAGAGTGGCCCCCGCTCACCGCAACTGGAGAAAGCCCTCGCACAGAAACGAAGACCCAACACAGCCAAAAATAAATTAATTAATTAATTAATTTTTAAAAAAAACAAAAAACAGCATGGAACCCCCTTTCTATAGTAATTAAATTCTTTCCATCTATCCTTCCTGTTATCTGTAAAGATGCAAAGACAGATTCTAGAATTGCATTTACGAAATAGTTGTATTGATTATTTCTGGGAGGTGGATTATATCTGGGATTATTGGGGGAGATTTCTTGGCTTTTCCTCTGGACTCTTCATATTTCTTAAATGTTTACAAAGAGCATGTTTTGTTTTTGTGAAAATGACTAAAGTCGACAGGAAAAAAAAATAAAGTAGGTTTTCTAGTCCTAATCTTAACAGCATGTTCATTTCTTTCATAATACACCTCGAAAGTGATAACCGCGTGTATATTTCCATGTGTTTATTTAACATCTGTTTCCACCACTGGGCTCTGGGACCTGAGAGCAGAACCAGGAATGGTGACTGGCACACAGTGGACACACACAACACATTTGCTCTGAAGAGGTGGCAGAAAGAGAAGCAAGATAATTAGCTTCTCTGCTCATATATTTTCTAGAGTTAAAAAAAGTCACCAAGACTGACCCTTTCTTTTTTTTTTTTTTTTTTTAGATATATCTAAAATGACAGAATAGTCTCTGACTTCAGAGACTGACCTTTTAGAAACCCCCAGGGCTTTATTTCTAGTCTTTCATCAGAACCTGAGGGCAGCAGAGCTGTCACCTAACTAACACCTCCATACTCCTGGAGGAATGAAACAAATTTTAGCATCATGAGCTGCTTCTTTCAACAGGTTCCTGGAGAAAAATGAGAGAATGTGACTAGTAGATCTTGATTCTTTCCTAAAACTGATTCCTAAATTGCTGGGATGGAAGGGTTGGGGGGGAGGGGGGAGGGGGGAGGCTACCATCCTGGTTCCACTGTTTGACCACAGAAATACTCCTTCAAAGGCCATGAAAGCCATGCCCATTTGAGAGCTGCAGACCCAGACAGAGCAGTAATGGTATTTTAAGGTAATACACGGGCAGGGGTATCTCTCGTTCTCCCTGTGTTTAGTGACTCTCATCCCCTTCTCACTTTTGAACCTTTTTGCAACAGTTAATTCTGCATTCCTCCTCTGGAAACAGGGCGAAAGTAGTTTCTGCTCTTCTTTAATAATGAATCCGTTCTAAACGTTCTTAGCAGCTTAAGTGCTCTGTACTGTTGCTGCTTAAACTTTCATTAGGAAGATGAATTGAGATGCTAAACCATTTAACATCTAAGTGGTTCTTTCATCTATCAGAGAGTGCACGGTGGTGCAGGGATTTTAGAAAAAAAGTTTTATCAAGAGTTTCTGATAACCAAGGATTCTACTGTATAGTACAGGGAACAATGCTCAATATTATGTAATAACCTGTAAGGGAAAAGAATCTGAAGAAGAAATATATATACACACACATACGTATATATAACTGAATTGCTGTGCTGTACACATGAAACTTATACAATACTGTATATCAACTATACTCCAATAAAAAAATTTTTTAATTAAAAAAAAGAGAGAGTCTGTTTTAAATAATAAAAATAATAATAAATAAAACTAAAGAGTTTCTGCTTTGGTTTTCAGTCTGTGAGAGGTACCTGGTGTTAGTCTGAATCTTTGGAGCCCTGGAGCTGAACTGCATTTCAATATGTTCCCGTCTCCAAAGTGAATTCTTGTAAAGATCAGGACTAGCTTCTCATGACAACAACTAAGAAATTTGAGACTGGGGGAAAGCGCCTGAGAAATATAAATGTTAGCTTTCATCTTTCCCATCTTTCCCACATCTTGTCCCGAAAAAGTGATTTTTAACTTTTTCTGTGGTCAGATGTCTTTGAGAATTTTTTTTAATTTTTTAAAAATTAATTAATTTATTTATTTATTTTTGGCTGCGTTGGGTCTTCATTGCTGCGTGCGGGCTTTCTCTAGTTGCAGCAAGCGGGGGCTACTCTTCCTTGCGGTGTGCAGGCTTCTCATTGTGGTGGCTTCTCTTGTTGAGGAGCACGGGCTCTAGGCGCATGGGCTTCAGTAGTTGTGGCACGCGGGCTCAGTAGCTGTGGCTCGCGGGCTCTAGAGTGCAGGCTCAGTAGTTGTGGCGCATGGTCTTAGTTGCTCCGCGGCATGTGGGATCTTCCCGGACCAGGGCTCGAACCCGTGTCCCCTGCATTGGCATGCGGATTCTTAACCACTTCGCCACGGGGGAAGTCCCAGTCTTTGAGAATTTGATAAAAGGTATTAGCTGTCTCCTTAGAAAAATGTACATGTACACAAAAATTTCTTGCAACTCCAAATGGCTATTAATTAATCCTAGGTTATTAACTTCTATCCTACAGAGAAAGTGTGGCAGGGACAGAAGTACCAAGATGCTGTATGAAGTGGCTTCTGGGCCAGCAAGACCCCCATCCTTACCCCACATCTTGGAGCTAATGCTCAGCTGACTCTGATCCCATTAACTAGAAAATCAACATCAAATTTTGGACAAAGGAAAGCTTACTTCATACTGTACTTATAATTCTTCCTTAGCCTTGAAATTTAAGTCCAGTGAAAAGTTAACCCACACATAGAAAGTTTAGTTTCTTGAATTGACACTTCAGCTTTTCAATATTAGTCACTACTTAGGTCTAAAGAAGTAATGCAAGTAAACACAATAAATGCTGCAGAAGGGCAGAATACACACACACATGCATATTCTAACATTTGTTAAAACATTATCTTTCAGGGCAACCACCTCTGGAAAACTGTGAGACAGAGATGACTACCTCCATCCAGAAAGACAATAAATAAGAGTCTTCTTTAAACCATTATTTAAACATGGAGCAAAATATTCTCTCCTGACCAATCACAGTGATCCACTTCAACACCAAAACGCACAACCTCTTTAAAAACTATAAGCAAACAAATCTGAACAACAACCAAACACCACCTCATTCTGCAGAATCTAAGAAGGACACTGAGAGACTTGGACATAAAATCCCACAAAGCCAAACCCTCTCTGGGAGAGAATGGCCAAGGAGGAGAGACAAGCGGTCTGAAGGGACCTGCTGCTCTGGAACAACTCTGAGAAGCGGGGGTTGCACTGCCCAGCTGTCTCAAACAGCCACAGAGACACACCGGACCCCACGCAGCCGAAGCTCCAGTCCAGAACGGCACAGTCACGGTACTGCCTGAGGGAGGACCCCAGATGGATGCTGGTCTGAACGGCAGCAGGGCTCTGTTTTAGGCAGAGACTACTAAACTGTCTCCTCAGTAGACGTACAGACCTACCGGGATGGAGTTTTTTTTTTTTTTTTTTTTTAAATTAATTAATTTATTTATTTATTTTTGGCTGTGTTGGGTCTTCGTTTCTGTGCGAGGGCTTTCTCTAGTTGCGGCGAGCGGGGTCCACTCTTCATCGCGATGCGCGGGCCTCTCACTATCGTGGCCTCTCTTGTTGCGGAGCACAGGCTCCAGACGCGCAGGCTCAGTAGTTGTGGCTCACGGGCCCAGTTGCTCCGCGGCATGTGGGATCTTCCCAGACCAGGGCTCGAACCCGTGTCCCCTGCATTGGCAGGTGGATTCTCAACCACTGCGCCACTAGGGGAGCCCCGGGATGGAGTTTTATGATTTACCTGTGGCCGTTTAACTGTGTCAGGCACGCTGAGGAGGCCCTGCCTACACCTGCTGGTCCTCCAGCGAGCTGGGGAGAGATAAGGTCTTGGCGGGCTCACTCCTTGGTGCCCCTGGACTGCAGCCACTGTTGCAGGAGCACTGGAGATGCAGGGATAAACAGAGACCAAGTTGCTGCCCTAAAAAACTCACCGCCTAGTGCATCTGAAGGAAGGGGAGAGGAACATACGGATAGTTTCTGTTTTTTTTTCTTAACTGAAGTATAGTTTATTTACAATGTTGTGTTAGTTTCAGGTGTACAGCAAAGTGATTCGGTTATATATTCTTCTTCCGATTCTTTTCCCTTATAGGTTATTATAAAATACTGAGTACAGTTCTCTGTGCTATGCAGCAGGTCCTTGTTGTTTATCTATTTTATATATAGTAGGGTGTATGTGTTAATCCCAAACTCCTCATTTATCCTCTTTCCCCTTTGGTAACCGTAAGTTTGTTTTCTATGTCTGTGGCTCTATTTCTGTTTTGTATATATTTGTATCATTTTTTTTTTTTAGATTCCACATATAAGCGATATCATACGATATTTGTCTTTGTCTGGCTTACTTCACTTCGTATGATAATCTCTAGGTCCATCCACGTTGCTGCAAATGGCATCATTTCATTCTTTTTTTTATGACTGAGTAATATTCCATTGCATGTATAGACCATATCTGTTTTATCCATTCATCTGTCCATGGACATTTAGGTTGCTTCCATGTCTTGGCTATTGTGAAGAGTGCTGCTATGGACATGGGGGTGCGTGCGTCTTTCCGAATGATGGTTACAGGTAGTTTTAATGCAAAATGGTAACACTGGTGCTAGCCTTGCTGAGGCTCTAGGGTAGCAAGAGAAAGTAATGACTCTGCCTGGAAGGTCAAAGGAGTCTTAAGATCGAAAGAGATGACTGAACCATCTTGAAGGATAAGTGCTTCTCCAAACAGATGGAACATTTCGTAGAGGCAAGGAAATGTCAAAGAATGGGGCTCTCTTTTTAGAACAGCAAGTAGCTCCTTGTGGCTGGAATGCAGGGTGTGTAGGAGGGGGACGATAAGAGATCACGCCACAAAAACAGGCAAGAGGCAGATAATAAAAGCTTTTTGTTGTGTTAAGCACATTGGGTTTTATCCTACAACTGTTGGAGGTTTTAAGCCTAAATAGAAAAATCATTGCATCAATTCTGCATCTTTAGGAAGTTCACATTCATAGCAGCATGATGATGGATTAGAGAGAAAATCCACATTCGTCCTGAAATCTGGTGGTACATCCCTTGGAGGTTTCAACATAACCAGAATAAAGGCAAAAAGATATTTCTAGACCTCTATTCACTAAGGATCAGTATGCCTGAAAGATGTTCATTAAAAACATGTGTGACATTCTTTCCTCGTTTTTAAAATGGAAACACTGACATCTGCGTCAACTACAAGCCTGATACGTGAAGATGAAATGTGCATATCACATTACATTTCACATAATGAAAATGCAAGGAAGAATTACAGAGGCTGTAATTCAAATAAATCTGGTATGCGTTAATTAAAAGCATAGGGCTCCCTGACCAAGTATATTAACTACAATCTCATCTTGGTCAATATGTGCTCCAGAACAAAAATTCTGTGAGATTAAAAAAACAAAAAAAAAAGGATAAGAAAAACTGATTTTCATAGCCAAATAAACATAAAACAGTATTTTCAGAAGCTTCTGTTTATAGCAAAGATGGAGTAACAGGGGTTGGATTTAACCTTCCACCCGAAACAACCAAAACAAAACAGACAAAATATATAAAACAACCATTTGAAGTGGGCAACAGGAAATAAAAGACAGTAATCTCTGAGACAGAGGAAACAAAGGAAATGAGCCCTGTGATGTTCCCAAGTTACCATCTTGAGAAAGGTTCCAGGATGCAGGCAAGAAGAGGGACCTCGGGGGGAAGCCGGCAGACTCCTGGAGTTGAGGAGACAGAGCTGACGACGCATAAGCATATGGAAAGATGCTCAACATCATTCGTCACCAGGGCAATGCTCATTAAAACCACAAGGAAATACCATTACACACCTATTAGACTGAAGGATACGGAGGAACCGCAACACTAAATCATCTGAGCACTCCGGAGTGTGACATTCTAAGGAAGCCAACAAAACTACTTCTTCAACTCCTTTTTAAGGGAACACAGCACGTACACCCACAGTTCAACAGACAAGGAGAAGAGAAAAGCTCAGAAAACCCAAGGGCGATGGTAAGGAAGATGCTTCCGAACGCTTGGAACGCCATAGTGTATTGTAAATGTCACTGCCCTGTTCCTAGTTTCTTTGACCACTCCAGGACTGACCCCAAGAGCTGCAGCTCTCCACGGATGCCTTCTAACCATGTCATCCGGCTGGCCTGCTCTGCTATTTCTCTCTCTCAGGTCTCTTCAAGCAATCGTTTAATCTAGTAGGCTGAGTGTCATCAGGAGCTTTAATCATGGGAAGGGGTCACGTCTGACTTGAACAAGACTGGGTCGCCTGCTTTTCTGGATGAAAGATCTCACAGCCTGCCTGAGACAGAGGATGCTTTTAAGTGGAATCATCCGGAGGGTTCATCCCTCAGCCGCACGTCACTTGGGTGGATTGGCTCAAAGGGAGGAACGGGCATGTGTGAGCGGAAACTGCGGAAACTACGGTCAAGGGCTGTGTTCTCTGAAGAGCACCCTAGTCTCTCCACTACCTACGATTAACGCATGCACACCGGAGGCTGCTCTGCTGGCGGACCGGCCCTTATCAGAGCTGCCTGCACCGGCTCCGTCTTCTCAGTAATGCTTCCTCTGTAAATCCTCTATAAAGCCACAGAGCGCTGCTGCCAAAATATCTGGATGAGGGCTTCCCTGGTGGCGCAGTGGTTGAGAATCTGCCTGCTAATGCAGGGGACATGGGTTCGAGCCCTGGTCTGGGAAGATCCCACATGCCGCGGAGCAACTAGACCCGTGAGCCACAACTACTGAGCCTGCGCGTCTGGAGCCTGTGCTCTGCAACAAGAGAGGCCCGCGCACCGCAATGAAGAGTGGCCCCCACTTGCCACAACTAGAGAAAGCCCTCGCACAGAAACGAAGACCCAACACAACCATAAATAAATAAATAAATAAATAAATAAAAATTAAAAAAATAAAAATAAAAAAACGCAGTTCAAGTACTTTCTAAAAAAAAAAAAAAAAAATATCTGGATGAAAATCACAGAGGCGACCGACCCAGAGTGGCACCTTCTTGATGCGTCCTTCTGGGTCATATTTAAATATGCAAAACCGATGCTCAGGCGTCATTTATACCAAAACTTTTTAAAGTTTCATGGAGGTAGGACCTAGCCACTTAGTTCCAGGGAAGGCATTCCAGACTCAAACCTCTGTTCTCTGGTGCACTGATGGATCCAGGGTGAAGTGACCACATCTTCTGAGGTTTGACCGAGAAATGACCATTGTCGGCAGGTTGTAAGGGAGAAACAGCCTATAAAAATGTGTTCTGGCCTCATCCAAAAGACTTGGTCTGGTGGAAAGCCATGAAGATGGCTACCATACGTGTCCCATCCCTCTTTATTTTAGAGGGAAAGAAATGCTATCCTTATATAGCATAGGTTGAAGACTGACGTGTGACCTTCTCCTGCTGGGCCAAGGAGGGACTGGTCTTTAGCCCGACTCTGCCCATGGGAAGCAGAATCTGTTATTCTGCCCACCGTGCCCCCGGGCCTGCTGGCTGCCCCGAGGTTGGGCCCTACAAGGCAACAAGTCACCGCAGACGGTCCCGGATAGCGTTGGTCCACGCGCTGGGGCTGTTACCCAGCCAGAGCAGGAACGGTGCATTCTTTTCCATTGCATTTCAGACGGTGAATCCTCAGAGCATTATTTCTACCCACCCAGTTCTTCATCTACTGCAGTACAAGGCTGTGCTCAGAAGTCTTTAGTTTTAATTCTTTAGGAAGACAAAACCGCAGTAAGCATGACGACCTCCAGTGAATAATCCGCTCTCAGCTTCATGCAGAGTTCAGTAAGAAGGAACAGACACCCTGTTCATTTACCTGTGCTGTACCTTGCTTCGGATTTGCCAGGTAGCCTTCTGTTCTAAACTATCATACTCGGTATTTTAACGACCGGACTGCATTGCTATGGTGGGATATGTAAGCAAGAAAGTTCTGGGGTCTGTCTTGAATGGTAGATTTTAAAAGGAAAACATGAGAAAAACTGAAATATATAAAATAAGAAATAGATGAGATATTCTGTGTTCTCGGATAGAAAGGTTACAAACTATAAAGCTACTAACTCTTTTCAAATTCACAGCTTTAATATAATTCTAGTTGAAATAACAGTAGAATGTTTACACTGGACAGAGACAGCCTAAGGCTCATCTGCAAAAAAAGAAAAGTTCACAATGAGCGGGACTCATCGTTAAGTATTTTATAGAACAGTAATAATTAAGACATCTTTCTTGCTGTAGAAGGATACTTAACTTTCTTTAGATTTATCATCACCTTAAAAAGGCTATTTCGACAAAGGCATTACACACAGCACTCAAATGATTTTGTGTGTATGTTTCTAGAGTACATTGAAAACATAGCAATTCTTATCCAGTTGTCTCAAGGACTTCTGATGATACTTGTAGGTTATCAAAAGAGAAGAGATTTCCTGTGGACTAGATTTGGATTCTGAAACCAAATGCTAGGTTTTTCCTACATTTTCAGACCAGCTACTCTTCAGCATCTGTTTCCTCACTACCTATTCAGGTGAAATAGCTTGTGATGGAGCCTGGAATGTCAATGCTTCCTGAATACTCAAGTTTCGTATTTATTCAAATCAAGCATTGGGTCTACGCAGCTGTGACTCTATTCCAAAGGCGGGATTAATTCTATCCGTACTCTTGACATCCCTCTAATACTGATAGCTAAGAGCTCATCTCTCACAAGGATTGAGTTCTCACCTAGACCCTTCCCCGTTCATTGAAGATTTAAGCTCCATCATGTAGATAAACCGTCCAGTAGCTTAGTTTCAACCCCTTATTTGGTTCCTTACTTGCCTCACCTTCAATGAACTTATCCTACCCACTATTTTACCCAGTGAATCCCAAGGGCATTATTAATAATGGAACTACCTCCAAATTTTCAATTCTAGGCATCCCAGATGGCTGACCACCTGCCTTCTATCCTTCCAGCTCCTCCCTTCTGAACCCGCAATCCAAGAATTTTTTGGTCCCACCGGCACCTCTGTTTCACTGGCCCAACCACCTTTTTACTTTCAACACTCACCTTGTGTCCTCACTTCCCTCCTTAGCCAGCAGCGTTCCTGTGTTACAACCAGCCTCGCACGTGCCTAATTCATGTCAACCTTCCATCTTCTCTGCACCTGTCCCCAAAGAGCTGAAGGGGCCTGGAGAAAAGCATCCTGCCATGATGCCTGGCTTGACCTGAAATCTCTCTGGGCTCCCTGACATTTCTACGGCATTCCCCTCGAGAAGACATGCTCCCACTTCCAAAGGTGTCCGTCTACTCCATACTTTCCTTCTCAATTTCTCCAAACCTCCTTCCTCCCAGTTGATGTTCTATTTCTTCATTCTTATTTCACTGAGACACTGAAAGAGATCCCTCTTAGCCTGCCACCACCAGATGCACCAGCGTTCCTGTACCTGCATCATCTGCTCTGCCTTCTGCCCTGACACACGTACAGGTCATCCGTACTCTTACCCCAGCCCTGCTCACCCACCAGCAACATGGCTCCCGCAGTCCTCCTCTCCCCTGGATTGCTTCTATCAGCATGCACCTTCTATGGTGTCCCTCTCTTTAAAAAAGTCCTGCCACAGATGTCACATCCGCCTCCGCCACCTCTCTATTCCTCTGCCCCCTTCCTACAACATAAACTCCTCAAAAGAATCTTCTGTATTCACTGCCTTCGCTTGCCGGTCCCTCCCACTCCCATCAGCCTTTCATGTCCACCATTCCACTGAGACGGCTCTTGTCCAGGGTCACCGGTGGGCGCCATGTGGCCCAACCGACTGGTCACCTCTCAGACCTTATCTTGCTTATCCTCTCAGGATTTCACATGGTCATCAGTTCCTCCTTCTTGAACATTCCTCACTCAGCTTCCAAGATGTTATTTATCCTCTCCTGGTATAACCGCATCCTCACTGGCCACTCCTCACGTCTCCCCTACTGGATTCTTCTCAACCTCCTGACATCTAAACGGAGGGTCCCGGGGCTCGGAACTCAGCCCTCTCTCTCCTGCCCACACTCACTCCCTAAGGGATCTCAGCCAACCCCACGGCTTTGACCACCCGCACATTTATGTCCCCCGCCCCTACATCTCTATGAGCTCCGAAGTCACGGCTCCATCTGCCTGCTCGATATTGCCACCTGGATATTCGCAAGGCATCACACACGACACTCCTCACACCCTCCCCCCGCCAAACGTGCTCTCCTCCAGCCATTCACCCAGCCGCTCAATCCAAAGGCCTCGGAATCTTTTGGGCCTTTCTCCTCCTCTCACAGACCCCGTCCATCAGGAAACCCCATCAGCTCCACATTCAACTCCACCATTATTTCCTCAGTCCAAGTCACCCCTCCTCCACTGCAATGTACCCTCCCAACGGATAACCTGGATGCCACTCTTGTCCCCCAGCCCCCAGGATCTCCTTTTCACGTGGCCACCAGAATAATACTTTATAACTTGAGTCAACTCACGGAACTCCTCTGAGCAAAACCTCCTGACGACTTCCTTCCTGTCATACTTGGAATGAAGTCTGAAGGCCCTAGTGGTCCAAGGCCCACTCACCCTACTGGCTGCCTGTTCTCTGGGTTCCCCTCATTCACACTGGCCTCCTGGCTGTGTGACACCAAGCACTTGCCCGCTCCAGGGCCTTCTCAATGATGCTTCCTTAACCAGGAGGTTCCCTTTGGCTGGGATGGTCCCCTGACGAGGACACCCTCTCCACAGACACTCTAACGGTCCCCTCCTTCTTTACAGAAGCCACCTTCTTAGAGAGGCCTTCTTCCCTGACTGCCTTCCCTAAAGTAACAGCACAGTCACACTTCCATTCTGGAAGTGCTTCATTGTTCTCTGCTTTATTTTTCCCCACAGAACCAGAGAACGTTGTCTTATGTACTGTTTACTATTTGTGTCCCCCCTATTGGATGTCAGTTCTGTAGGGCAGACACTTTGTCCTTTTCAGGATGTTGATGTAGCCCCAGGATTTCGGATGGCACCAAGTAGATGCTCACTGGGTGAGTGGATGAATGAATGAGCCCATCAGTCAGTCAACTGGTCATCAACTGAAGTTAGAAGCTGCACCCCTTGCAAAGTCTGTCTAGCCTTTCCGCTCTGTATCAGAAAGGGGTCTATGCAGCAGGGCAGGATAGCACCACAAAAACTCTGTTTTCAAGTCCATACCCTAAACCCAGCAAGGAAACATCTGTGAAGACCGCGTACACTTCTCCTGGGGCTTTGCTTCCTACTTTTTCATCTGCACCATTTTCCCTGTGCCTGTGTATGCAGTAGGTGGCTCTGAGCAGCAGACAGAAATGTCAGCAAGCAGAGCTAGGAACAGTTCCCAATGCTTTCAATAGCTCCCTTTCTGTCCCCATGACGAGAACAGTCACTGGTTGCATCTATAATTTTCTGTTTAGGTAACATCTTATTTGCATGCTGAAACCATGTCCTTTTCCCCTATTACTGATGTAAAAGATTGCTTCTTTCTAATTATGCTGCAGGCACTCAGGGAATTCAAAGAGCAGAAAATATGTCAGGAACAATTTACGAATGGCGGCTATTTGTGTGCACGCTGGCCTGGACTACAGCAAATATAGAAAGGGAAAAAAATGCTCATTAAAAATTCCAGCTCTCCTCAGCAGACCTCTGCGTGCATGTGTTCTCCCAGTGCTAGCTAAATACAAACCCAAACCCTACATATGAATGTGACTGTGGAAAAAGTTCTTTTTCCCCATCTCTTGACTGTTTTCAGTGGGAGTTTAGAAATGAAAGTTTCCCTAATTGCTCCGATCCCTCCTTGAAAACTCCATTTCTCTTGCCCTCAAGTCACTGTTTCTAGAAACATGCATTGTCTTCTGTTTTTGTTAACTGAGCCATCCCAAGAGCTGGAAAATTCCTCCCAGAGTCGTACGATCAGGACTGAATAATTATTCCACGGACACTGAGATGAAGCTATCGCCCATGAGATGGAGGACTTCAACATTCATCTCAAGACTCGGAGACTAAAATTTTTTTCTACATTTTCAACTCCATTAAATTATAAGGTACTCAAAAGCCTAAAATATGCCTTCTATTTCTTTGGTATCTTACCACAGTGCTAAGGAAGGGACTGTACAGAGCTTTCAACATATTAACTTTCCATCCATTAACTTGTGGTAGCTGTGAACAAAGCCACTCAAGAGGACCCAAATCCATCAGTTCTACCCATGACCAACAGATGGGGTGGTGGTTCCTTGTCGACTTGGATTTAGGAACGAGAGGTCTTTCAAAAGGCCTTCTGGAACATTCACCAGCCCAAACAGAGAAGCTTCTCAGCATCGTATAAGCCATGGCCTTTTCAGAGTCCCATGCTGAGACATTACTTGGCCTCCTTGGTCAGCTCTAAGCTTGTTTCATTCAAGGTAAGTGTTGGGGGGTAACCAGGTACAGTCACAGAGCTCAAACATAACCATGAAAAGGCCTAAGAGTCAATCAAGGTTCGAATAAACTCTTACATTGTCCCAATATACACTGACTCTGAATCTAGGGCAAATCCCCATTTTCCCATTGCAAAGGAAAGAGTTGGCTAACTTGAATACGTAAACTTTCAGAGATGCAGAAGTGGATGGACTCGTCAAAAGCCTATTTGCACTACTGAATTCAGTAATTTAGTTCTACGTGAGTATTTAATGTAAAATATTATATATTAGCTTAGAAATGTTGCACTTGCTCATTCTCATGTCACAGAACGGTTTTATTCCATCTCTGTATCTCTGATGCCAGTGCTGTTGCATTCACAAGAGGGACTTCTTGAGTCATCAGGTTTCAACAGCACATCATTTCTACTTTTGCCTAAGTTACTCAAGGTTCGACTCTTTCATAATCCACATAGGATGCTGTCACTGTAATTTTATTCGGAACCACGAGGACCCACTTGCGCAGCACAGCACCAGGATACTTGTTTTGTTTTGTCTTCATTCATCGTGGCGGGAGTACGTTTGACTAGCACTCAGTAACCTCATGTTATATTGCTCGGCACGGCTGGCGTGCCTTAAAGAGCAATGGGCTCTGACCCAGCGAAGGGCTGAAAGCAGGTAAATGCACACAGTCAGATGACAGGGCAGGACCAAAGGCAGGGAAACGTGTAAGGAGGCCACTGGGATGGTCCAGGCAGGTTACAGTGAGGGATTCAACAAGACCAGTCTTAGTAGGAAGAAATTCAAGAAATATTCAGAAAGCAAAATCAGCAGGGCTTGATAACTAAGGGGATTTGGGGGATCAGAAAAGGAGGAGAGGTAAATGATGCTGAGATTTCTGGCTTGGGAGGCTGAGTAGACTTGGTTCTGTTACATGCTTCCTGGTATGAGGAATAAAGAAGACAGGGAAAGCTGAGGTCAGGGAAAAAGGAGAGCAGGTATTTCATGTTAGACCCATCAAACCTAAGTGGCTATCGGACAAAAAAGTCAAGATATCCAACAAGAGCAGGGATATTTGTTTCTGACACCCATGAAAGAGAGGTGAACTCAACAATCGATTTGGGGGCCTCAGCCCATAAGTTCTAAGTAGAACTGTGAGCCTGGAGTGAGATCCCCAGGAGAGAATGTGAGTAAAAAGAAAAGAGGGCTGCTGATGAAATGCTAGCGGGAAAAAAAAAAAAAAAAATTAATTCAATGAATAGACAAAGAAGAGAAGCTCCAGAGGGAGATGGGGAAAATATCACCAGAAAGGAAGAATGAGCTGAGAACCGGGAAAGAGAAGGGATCACAGAAGCGAGGGGAAGATATTTCGAGAAGAGGCAGAGGCTAACCCTTGTAAATCTACCGGGAATTTCAGCAGATGACACAATATCCCGTTGGACCCAATTTTCCGATATTTAGGAGTCTCTAGTGGTCAGGAGGTCATGAGAGATGAAGAAATGAAGACAGCTAATGTGGCCCTCTATTTTCAGAAGCTCTATTGAAAAGATGAGAAAAGAAAGTAGGTGGTGGCTAGATAGGGGTAGCGGTGCTGAAGGAAAGATGTGGTTTTTTTTTCAAGATAAAAGATAAAGAGGCATGTATGAACTGACCTGAAAGAGTCAGGAGAGGAGCAGGGAGAGGGGAAAAAGGAATCTTTGATGGAAGACCAGGAGGGCAGAACACAGACCGACCTTGACCTGTGGGAGCAGACACCTCACCTTCTGGGTCTGAAGAGAAGAGATGGTTGGTAAATGGGTAAATTTGGAGCGAGGGGAGCAGGAAGCTGAGGGTGACCTTGTCTTACTGTCTTTTACGAAGTTGTTTGCTGAGAGTTAGAAGGATGAAGGCAGGGAAGTGGCTTAAGGAGTCTGGGGAATCTTTGAATAATCACCTGAATAATCACCGAACGCCTGGTGGAAAGAGCTGGCCAAGCCTTGATGGCTGGCAGAGTTGGAGACCTGGAATCCGGAATGGCACTGATCCCCGGGGTTGTGTGTGATCTTTCTCAGCGGCCCTTGGCAGCTCAAGTCAGGAAGCAGAGGTGGCTCGTAGGACTGGACAAGGCTGAGGTCGGAGGACAAGGTGTGAGGGAAGTGAGAGAGCTGGGAAAAGGGCAATTCAGAGGATCACCAGAAACGTCAGAAAGAAACCAAGGAAAGGAGGGATGTCCAAAAAAAAAAAAAAAAAGTGCAAAACAGAGGTCTCTGGAGGAAGTGGGATAACAAGGGGCATGGAAAGATAGGATGCTGAGGTCAGAGGACAGGATACTGACGTGTAATTGTGAATTGAGAACAAGGCCCAGGGAGTGACAAGGGAGGACCAATGAAGGGCACACCAAGAAGTGTCCACATGGAAGCTGAAAGCGGTGGTGTGTGTGGGGGGGGGGGGGTGTTGACAAACTCCATTTCCCAGCATTCCTGGCAGCTACGTGGGTCACGTGACTCGGTCCTGGCCAATGACACGTGGGCAGAAGAGATACATAACATTCCTAGACTTGACCCCTGAAACATTTCTCACAACAACCTCCTCGCTTACACTCTTTCTTTGTCTGTAGGTCAAAGGCAGAGGGTCTAGTGGGGAACCCTAAGACCCTGGGGGCCACCAGATGGATGGAGTCTGGGACCAGAATACAGCAAGGAGCATGGGACAGCGTGTGGAGCAGAACACCCCTTCCCAACCTACCCAAACGGGACTGTGGCTGAAGCAAAAAGCAATCCTTTACTGGGGCATTTGGGGCTGTTTGTTACAGCAGTTAGCTTGCGTTGACTGAAACAGGAGTGCTAAAGGCAGGGAGCACGAGCCTCAAAGAGGAAGGGCTTTTAATGAAGGGTTAAAATAAGAGTGATACGAACCCTGCCTCTTGGTTGGTTCCACAGCAAGAGGGGCTGAGAGAAGGAGCCTCAACTTGGACAGGACAGCACAGTAGGTGCTCAATAAAGATTTCTTGACTAAACGCTATGAAGGACCCATGTAGATAGAGGTAAGAATCTTGATTTTTACCAACTAGTGCACAGGATGAAACGAGCTTCCATGACAAGATAAGGAAAGGCATTTATAACTCTCTTTTCTAATTATAAAAGTTACTGAGGGACCAGAATAGATGACAATGAAAAAATACAGAATCTTCTTCTCTTGAGAGTCATAGCGGAAGAAAAAAAAAAGATAATTATCTTCCTGGCGAAGAAGAAGGATGAAGAGAAATAGTTTAATAATATTGTATAGTTCCTTCCAGGTTGAGTGGTCCATTTCCCCATTGATTTGGGATGATTTTTTTTCCAGATCTTTTCTAAGTGAGCAGCAGACTATATTGAATCTCTCAGTTCCAGGGCTATAAAAGACACTCTAAATCTCTAGAGATTCTAGGTGAGATGACACCATGCTAAAGCAACTGGTCCACAAACCAGGCACTAGGCTGATTCACACACAATCTTGGGAGTTAGAAAGAGCTCAGCATGGCACTGTTCAGGGAGATTTCTTGGCCACTGCCCACCAAACTCCTTCTCCAACTAACTGACTCACTGGATCCAAGAGACGAGCTGAAGGGATGAGAGCAGCTCGTAACTCATTGCCAACATTGATGTATTTTCCAGGGTAAGTTGTCCAAGAGGCAATTATGTTACATCGATCACCAGGAAGTGAGGTCTTCATCATGATAGCTGTGACTCTGATTTCAAATATGGTGCCCATCAGGATGAGGGCAGGGTAGCACGGAGCGGTGGGGCTACAGAAGGTGCAGCTGGGGTGCTGGACTGAGGTCGGACTGGGAAGGCCTCCTGCATGAGGCTGGAGTTCGGACTTGATCCTACAAGCAGCAAGGAGCCATCGAGAAGCGCCGCAAGGGGGGACCGCTGCATCCTATGTGCCGCCGTCTCCCCAGAACCTAGCACGGTGACTGACACGTAGCCCTATCTTTGCTTAAGTGATTAAAATCAGAAGAAGGTGGAGGTCTGGGCGGGTTTTGGGGGAGGGCGGTATTTCAAGAGGAATACCGCTGGTAGCACGGCTGGGAATGGGGTGGGGATGGGAAGGAACAGGCGGGTGGCAGGGGAAGGAGGGCAGCAAGCAGGGGACAAGCCAGCTGGCGAACATTCCCCAAGATGTTAGCGCTTGGAGAGAAGGCAACCTCCCTGGCCCGGTTTGAAAACTGCCCAGATGGGCCAAATACTTCCCTAAATGTGCGGTTCAGATGAAGAAGAGCCTTTCCCGACCCTTCCTCTAAAGAGAAGCAAAGCACTTCAGCTGCTAACTCCCCACCAGCCGTAACAAAGTCTCCACTTCCATTTTCCTCCTCCTTCTCTATCTTCTGTTCTTCCGACTCAGCGCTCCCCACCATAGTGTGCTTTGAGATCAAGGAAAGAAAATTCCACGTTCACATCACCTTCAGCAAAACCTGGTTGAGAATGTTCAATAAACTCTTTCTCTCTGAAGAACGGTTGGAAAGGGGTATTTTATTTAACCAAATACTGTAGTTCAATGAAAATTGCTAATATAGATCATACACAAGTTGCCAATTTTGAAAGAATTAGTGGTTAATAAAGCGCACTAGTCCCAAAGCCCTATTAAAGATATTTTTAATCCTTTATTTTTCCTGCCGTGTGTTTGTATGATTCAGTAACTGTAAATCAACAGTCCTCAGCGAATCTAACTTATTTTATGGTACTATGAAAACAGTTTCCAAGTTATATGATTTTTCAATAGATGGAATTTTTACAACAAATATTAGAAACATATAATATGATCCACAGCCCAAGGGAGCACACTGGGGAGATTATCCACAACACTCCTTCATTCGCTCGGTAAACATTTATTAGCGCTGTACCCCACACACGGCTCCAAAAGATGAATAAATACCAGGCTGGAACTATCCCACTTCTGGGTATTTATCCACGTAATGTGAAAACACTCATTCGAAAAGATATGTGCACCGCTATGTCCATCGTGGCATCATTGACAACAGCCAAAATACGGAAACAACCTAAGTAACCCATCTGTGCGTGAATAAAGAAGATGTGGTCTATATGTACAATGAATTGCTGCTCAGCCATAAAAAAAGGATGAAATCTTGCTACTGCAACACCATGGATGCACTTGAGGGTATTATGCTAAATGAAACGTCAGTTGGAGAAAGACAAATATTGTATGATTTTGCTTATATGTGGAATCTAAAACACGAACAAAAAACAAAATAAAGGAACAAACCAAACAAACAAAAATAAGCATGTAGATACAGAGAACAGAGTAGCGGTTACCAAAGGGGGAGGGGTGGGGGGGGGACAAAACGGGTAAAGGGGCTCAACTGCATGGTGACTGATGGACACTAAGTTTTTGTAGGGTATACAGAAGTAGAAATATAATGTTGTCCCCATGAAATGTATATAATGCTATAAATCAATATTACCTCAAGAAAAAATAAATTCTACATACACAAATGTGTGCACACGGGCATGTGTACACACTGGCATGCACACACAAACACGCATACATGCACACAGTTGCGTGCATGTACATACATGTATGCACACGTGTACATACTCATATACAAACCTGCATCAACATGTGTGCACAAGCATGCACATATGCAGCATGATACACATGAACACACATCCAGATGAAGGCACACGTACATGTGCGTGCTAGTGCACATGCATGCACACACTCCAGGCCCATGTGTGCACACTTGTGCACACACTTGCATCACGTCTGCACATGCACACACACAGACATGTTTGCACGTACACACATGTACACACTCGTATACACACGTGAATGTGCAGGGTGCGTGCGTGCATGTGTACGCACACTTGCATTCATGTACACACGTGCACACACATGCATCTGTGCTCATGCATGCACCACATACACACCGCCCTTGTTTTCTTTTGTCTTCTACAGTGGCCAAGCCTGGTAGAACCCAGATCTCTTGCCTCCAGACCCAGCACTCTTTCCTCCACAGCAGCCGCTCAACGCTCAGGGAAACTACTGCCAAGAGAAAGCAGACGATGTTTCTTGCAGGGCAGGAGGTGACGTTTCATGGGTCACGCGGTGTCCAGCCTGAGTGGCTGCCAAGTGTCCAGAGATGTCTGGGTAAAAGCCACTTAACTGAGCGCCATCAGCCCAAGTAATTGGGTTGCAACCTCTCTGACTTCATCCAGGAACCTGAATGGCTTTTTAGAAACCCAAACATGGAAAAAGGAAACCCAGCGACCGTCTGAGGTGGGCATTAGCTGTGTTGGGCTTAACAGTGCCTCGGCTGAAACGGTCTTGCCTGGGTCCAAGCTGGGTGAACAGGAAGCCCCACTGCCCTAACTGTACCCACCCACCCCCAGCTTCCCGCTCCTCCCCTCCGCAACCACTACTTGCTCAAAGTTGGAGGTGGAGGGGAAGGAAAAAAAGCTCCTGGAATCTCCCTCCTAAGCCTGCACCAGACCCTGAATCCCACTGGCTTCCTCATCCACAAGCCCAACAATCACAGCCATCTAAAGGTTTTTGTTTTGTTTTTCTGTAAATCCCACGTTCTTTGTGTCGAGTCCTGATTCGAGGAGGGGAGAATAGAATCCTACCACAAGGCAAGGGTCTGATAGACTTGGTGATCCCTCTCATTCTCCTTCATTTCTTCAACACTACAATCCCCCTTCACCAACGTTCACCACCTCTAAAGCACGTATCTCATCACTGGGATTACGACGATGGACAAAACAGAGATCCCAAGGTCTCTGGAACTTACATTCAGGAGGGCAGACGGGCCACAAAGAAACGCACGTGTAAACAGGAGGTCTGCGCGCCGTGAGCGCGGCCAAGAGAGACGGAGAGGAAGAGTGGCTGGGGGTGCTCTTCAGTGGGAGGTGATCGCCTCTCCACGGGGTGTCATTTGAGCAGAGAGGTTAGTACAGGAGGACCAAGCCCTGGGGACAGCCAGAGGGAAGGGCAGGTCGAAGGCTCGTGCGTTTGAGGACCTGCCAGGTCCAGTGAGGATGAGATGCAGAAGAGAGGTGGGGGTCACAGTAGATGAGACCACAAGGGCAGCCAGAAGCCTGGAAGCCCACGGTTAGGTGCCCAGGACTTGGTTCTGACACAATCTGATTTGCATTTTTATAGGGGCACTCGGCTGGCTCGCCGGAAAACCGGCTGTAGGAGGGACGAGTGAACGGGATCGGTGAGGGGGCAGGTGCAGCCCCCCAGGGCAGAGAAGATGGCGGTAAGTAACTGCGAGCAATTATTTCACGGGAGCCTCATCAGACAGCCTTGCCCGCAGTTATGAACGCAGCAACAACAATGAACAGCAGAAGCCACGCTTGCAGGCGTTTCTGAGACACTGGGCTTGGAGAGCGGATGCTAATTAGGCAAGTGCAGCCGTTGGAGGGTCCGCATCCGCAGGCAACCACGCAGAGGGGGCCCTTGTTTTCAGCTGCTTCTTCCCCCTAAGCAGAACGCAAGCTTCAAAATATCACCTTCACGCCTATCAGAGAAAGAAAGCACGCCGCCCTCCAGAAGAATGTTGCATGAGGTCATAACACCGAAGAATCCATCAGAATACCAGCAATGCTGGTAAGACGTGAAAAATAGGGTTTAAGCAAAGTTGGCGAGCGAGCTTTCTCCCTGCAGATTTATGAGAACCAAGGCTGAAAACCAAAGAGGTGGCCTCAACGGCTGGAATTCCAACGTGGGCCAGAATCGTGGGTGATGAAGGCTTTTAACTGCAGGTACTGGACCTCTCATACCAGGCAGGAGGCTGTCCTCGCCCACAGTCCTCCCTCCGCCGGGGTGAAGGCCACTGCATCCCGAAGATGATCAGCGCGGGGCTCAGCGTCCGACCCCCAGACAATTCATTAGAGGCGTGGGCTGCAGGGGAAGGTCGGGGCCTGGCAGTAAGAGCCCTGCCCTCTCGGGCTGGGGACCAAGACAGCAGCCTCAGGCGTGCCCTGACTCCCTTTACGAGAAGTGAAGACCCAGGCGAGGCACGGATGAAAACGACGCCCCGGGTGGGAGGACGGGGAAAGCAGACCGCAGGGGAGAGGCTGCAGCTCACACCTGGGTACCTACTGAAAGATTCCATCACTGTCTTCCCCACCAGTCTGGCAGGGCAGGACCACATCCGCGTTTGCGCGCCACTCCACTCCCAGTAGATGGCGCTGCGCCTGGCACGCTTTATGTGTTTTGATGATACTGGCTGCAGTGGATGGGAGAGCATCCCCTGCCCCCCAAAATTCACGTCCATCTGGAACCTCAGAACGTAAGCTTATCTGAAAACGGGGTTGTCGCACATGTGATAAAGTTGAGGGCATACTGGCGTAGGCTGGGCCCTGAATCCCACGAATGGGTCCTTATAAGAGGAGAAGACACACAGAGAGGGAGGAGGCCATGTGAAGACGGAGGCAGAGGGTGGAGTGATGCAGCTACAAGCCAAGGATTGCGGGGAGCCACCAGAAGTTAGGAAGAGGCGAGGAAGGAGCCTCCCCAAAAGCCTTCAGGAGAGCGTAGATGGCCCCGCTGACACCTTCATTTCACTCCTGGCCTCCAGAACCATGAGAATACAAATTTCTATTGTTTTAAGCCATCCAAGTTTACGGTCATTTGTTACAGCTGCCCTAGGAAACTAATACAGAAGCTCAGGGAGGAACGAATGAATGAATGAATGAGCAAAGGAAAGGGAAGGCTGGTTCACACCACCACACCAAGAGCCGGTATATGTAGACAGGATAACTGGACATGCTTTGAAAACCAGTAAAAGAAAGAATAGGTTTGACATGCACCTGGTGGAAATAAACCAGAAAGCGTAGTATTAGCTTAAAAACCGCTTTGTTCTCGAGGGCACCCCTCTGCCCAGGAGGGTTGCTCGGTAAGACCCAAGGCCTTTCCCTGGCACTCACTCTCTGTCCCCGTGGCCATTACAGAGTAGAGCTGGCCTCACAAATAGGTAGTGGAACCCAAGAATTATTTTTTTCCTTTTAGTCAAAGATGCTCAATTGTACTTAGGAAAAAGTTTAGGAAGAAGGTCATTCGGAAGCTCCATCCAAGGACACAGGAGCGGCCACAGGCAGAACAGGCATGCAAGGGCAGGCCTGGCTTCTTGGACGGATGCTCCCCAGCAAAAGCCCATTTCAGCCCCTGGTGCTGGGTGTCTTGGAGCTACACCTCAACCTGCAATAGCTCCTAGTTTCTAAGACGCCCCTTGTCAGGCATGAGAAAAAGAATCCAAGTTTCGGGCTTCCCTGGTGGTGCAGTGGTTAAGAATCTGCCTGCCAATGCAGGGGACACGGGTTCGAGCCCTGGTCCGGGAAGATCCCACATGCCGTAGAGCCACTAAGCCCGTGCGCCACAACTACTGAGACTGCGCTCTAGAGCCCGCGAGCCACAACTACTGAGCCCGCGTGCCACAACTACTGAAGCCCGCCTGCCTAGAGCCCGTGCTCCGCAACAAGAGAAGCCACCGCAATGAGAAGCCCGTGCACCGCAACGAAGAGTAGCCCCTGCTCGCCGCAACTAGAGAAAAGCCCGCAAGCAGCAACGAAGACCCAACGCAGCCAAAAATACAGAAAGAAAGAATACATTAAAAAAAAAAAAGAATCCAAGTTTGCCCGTGCTCTGCAGCCACCACTTGTAAGAAGTCCGGCAGCTGTGAAGACGTCAGATGCTTTACTTGCTGGACCGAGGCTGTAGAGGCCTGAGCTGCACCACGGCACAGAGGGGCAGCCAACCCCGAGAGGAATCAGCAGACACGAGATCTCCCGGAGCCTGGCAGCACCAGATCATTCATCTTCATGTTTTTATTTTCCATTAAATTTGAAAGGGGGGAGGTGGGGAGAGAAAAGAATGGGGGGAAACAATCATAATTCTTCAAAAGAATTGGGCTTGACTGGTCTTTTATCTGTCTGGAATGATCTGTCTGCCTGGAGGAAAAGGGGACAAAAGATCCTGGAGGCTCGATAACCAGCCTCCTTCCCTTACCTGTGAACTCAGCTGCCTCTGCCCTGAAACCACCACCCTGCCTTCCTCTCCACTTCTGCCGCATACAGAATGGGAGCCTGTGAGCTCCCGGGCAGGGAAACACGCTGGTGGCCACGATTCTTTCTTTTTTTAATTCCTTGGGTTTTTTTTTTTTCTTTTATTTTTTCTCTTTTTTTTGGCCGCGTGGCTCGCAGGATCTTAGTTCCCCGACTGGGGATCGAACCCGGGCCCTCAGCAGTGAGAGCGCCGAGTCCTAACCACTGGACCGCCAGGGAATTCCCCACACTTCTGGTTACCGCTGACTGTGGGACCGGATGCTGGTCGCTCGGGACCCTGAGATGAAGAAGACACAGCTCGGGCCTTGCTGGGGAAAGGGACTTCAGAAACCAGTAATTCCCAGCAGTAACTCCTGCAGGGGAGGGGAAGACAGAGATGAAGGAGCAGTGACCACGCTCCATCCAAAGAGGGAGTGAGGGAGCCCGGTGATGGAAGCCGGGAAGGACCCTTCCAGGAGTAAGCGTGCTGTAAAATGAAGGTCTGTGTCCCCACAAAACTCATAGGTTGAAACCTAATCCCCAGTGTGATGGTATCAGGTGCCGGGGCCTTTGGGAGGTCAGCAGGCTGCACCCTCACGAACGGGATTAGCACCCTTACGAGAAGGAGACTGAAACCGAGAAGAGTGACCACTGACCGCAGAGAAAGGCAACGGCGGGCGATGCCACTGGGTCACAGCTGCTGCTGGAGGCCTCTCTGCTGACCACAAGCCTCTGGCCTCTCACCCCATCATTCTTCTTTTTTTTTTTTAATTTTATTTATTTTATTTATGGCTGTGTTGGGTCTTCGTTTCTGTGCGAGGGCTTTCTCTAGTTGCGGCAAGCAGGGGCCACTCTTCATCGCGGTGCGCGGGCCTCTCACCATCGCGGCCTCTCCCGTTGCGGAGCACAGGCTCCAGACGCGCAGGCTCAGTAATTGTGGCTCATGGGCCCAGTGGCTCCACGGCATGTGGGATCTTCCCAGACCAGGGCTCAAACCCGTGTTCCCTGCATTGGCAGGCAGATTCTCAACCACTGCACCACCAGGGAAGCCCCACCCCATCATTCTTGACCTTCGACCCCTATGCTGTACACCTGTGCAGAAAGCCACAGGCTGCACGTGATGGAGGTGACCCGGCCATCTGGAGCGGGGTTAGGAAGGGAGGATTGTCCCCAGAATTCTGCTCCCTGTCCCCATCTGTCGCTCCTAGGGACACCGAATTTAAGACCTACAGGCCCCTGGACAAGCGCCATGCCGGACTGCCCACCTGGAGGGGCAAAACCTCAACTGGACGTGCAACCGACCGCCTGTCCCCACCCCTCCCCCATCCATTCACTGTGAATTAGACTCCCCTGGACTGCTCAGGGGGGGCCCTGCCAAGAGGAGGACAAACAAAGAGACAGCGGCAGTGCCCAGCTGGCCCTCAGATGTGCCAGCATTTTCCAGGCCATATTCCACCCGAGTGCCTGTAAAGCAAGACAATTTGTGCTTGTTAAATATGGGGGCATGTTGACCCCTTACACGTCTTCAGAAAAATCATCTCATCACTAGGTTCTGGTCCACTTAGAGCTCTGTCTACAAGGCACTGCGAACATGCCAGGTGTCCTCTCTACCAGGAGCATCTTGGGAGCAGGGGCACATACGTAGCCTGGAGCACGTCCTCAGGACACGCCTCTCAGAGTCGACAGCACAAATGCAAGTGCACACCTCTGCGGACACATTGTGTCAGGCCAGCCCCGAAGTCCAAGTCACCTCGGTTCTTCTTTTTCTTGGATGGGCTTCTCCTAACCTGATTCCAGCAGATACTGATCCGATCTGCTCTTAGATTTCACTTTCCGAGAACAGGCGCTTCTGCGTCTCCTGCATCACCTGTCCTGGCAAACGCCATTTCCATGCTGCTCTAACCTCTGGTTTCAACCTCCACCCCTGCAATGACCACTCGTAGCATTGAAAGTAAGAAGGTCTCAATGCTTAATGTTTGTTTTAAGCTCACAACTAGATAGATTACACCAGAAGGGCAAGAATGAGGAGTCCAGCCAGAGGACACCTAAAAGTTCCTGTTAAGTCATACGGGAAAAAGATCAGATCCACAGAGGTCAGTGATGGCAAAGGCAAGCAGGTGGGAAATTGGCTGGGGGTTCGTGTCCAGAGCTCTGACCCTGTCGAGGAGTCCAGAAGAGAAGGTGAGGGAGTCAGCCAGAAATCTGAGCTGCAAACGGCCAGGAAGCCGTGCCAAGGAGTCCTACGAAGTCAGGATGGAGACATGGGCACTACAGGTCAGGATGGCACCCCTGCCTTTGGAAGCAGCGTTATGGTCTCTACTTCCTTCCTACCCAAACCAGAACTGGGCTTAGGGCTCAGCTGAATCTGAGCCTACAGGAGGAAAAGGTAGATAGCCTCTGGAGCACAGGGCTAGGGAGGTACGATGCCAGGCAATTTCTGATCCAGTGCCCGGAAGGATGCCCATGCCTAGGGTATTTCAGTTGGCCTGCTGTGTTTCAAGAGACAAACACTGAATCCTCCTGACTCCAAGTGATGACAAGGCAACTCATCTGAAATAGACCCTGTTTCATGAAACGTGGCTCTAATAGACAACAAAGAATAATAACCACTGGCAGAGCTCCTTAAATAAATCTCATAAAGGGCCTAAAATCAAAATCCAGTTATGTCTCAGATAATCCTTCCCCTCTAGGGCAACCTTTACAGACCCCTACGGTATTTCTTCTCTCGTCCACCTGATGATATTCGGTTGGAAACCTAGATGCAAACGTGACAGAGTAGATCCAGGCCACCCTTCAAGACAAATCCCGCCAGCAAAGCCCCTGAGTCAACTCCTGCATCTGCAAGCCAGGGTAGCCTCATCAAAACGCCTGCTCCTGCCCGGGAAGCTCTGACAGCTAGTTTCCCTACCTACCGCGTGAGATACCGCCGTCCAGAAGCCAGAAGACTGGATGATTAAAGCCCCACACTCGCAAGGGGAGGGAAGTGGGCGGCAGGGCTGGCATTTAGGAAGCAGTGATCTTTCCCGTGTTTTTCTTCAGGGGTCTCTCCCGCGCGCCTTTCTCCCGGTCCTGGGAGGGGTGTGGAAGGAAAGCACTGTCAGAGAGAATGAGTCAGGAAGATGGCATTAGACCTCCTTCCTACATGGAGCCAGAACCCAAGTGGAAACGGGCACCCATCTTCCTGCCTCACAAACATCCTAAAATAGCTGTCCTTTCTCCCCCTCCTCCCCGAAGACAACGAACAACTCTAACTGCTCCGCATCCCACCTCCACCCAGCTGGGCCCCCGAACAGGTCCCGGCACATCTTCCTACCGCGTATAGAGATGACAACCCCAAACCCTCCAGCAGACAGCTCTGCACGCAGGGCCGGTGCCATAGGACGTGGTGAACCAGCCCAGGGCAGTCACAGAAGAAGAGGGAGGGTTAGTGTGCAAGGGGGAAAAGAAGGGGATGGAAGGAAGAGAACAGCTGCTCCTGGGCGTGGGGATGTGCATGGGAGTGGAGGGGGAAGGCAGAGAGAACAGCAGAGAAAGAGCTGGTCTCCAGCCTGCCTCTCATCTGGTCCACAGAGCACTCAAAGCATCCTGGGATGCCCTTGGTCAGGCCTCCGGGCAGGCATGGCCCTGATGACCCTGCGGGGCAGGACCTTCCCTCCTCTTCTCTCTCTCTCTCCACGTGTTCTTTCTCCAGGACCCACCACAAGCGAGACCCCAGACTAGCCTCTGGCATCCCGGGCTGGTCCCTTCTGCGACTGCCCTCACCAAAACCTCAGGCTTCAGTGGCCAGACCCCCAACGTTGGCATATTAACCACCCAGCCTGATAAATCCACAGGTGGGAGTGGGAAGAACCTAGGAGCCTCCGTGCTTTTTCAAATAAAGGGCCTTTGAATAGTATTCTTCTGTAGGTAGAAGGCAGGAGGAATCATGGGAGAGGGATTTCGGGGGAGGTAAGGTCTTAGCACCCCCTCCAAAGCACTGCTGGAATGTGCTTCCCATATGGACCAGGCCCAACTCACCACCTTAGAACCCAAGCAATATGGTCACACCTGACCAAGATGGTACACAATTAGCCACATGACACCATGCAGCTATCCATACCATCTCTGCCAGGAGCACGAGGAGAGTTACCCGGAGACCCTTGGCTTACTAGGCTGGCTCTCAACGAAAGCAGATCCACACAGACCATCATGGCGGACAGGTCTCTTAAGCAAGGCTCTGAAGAAGCATCTACTCCCATGGAAATGACCACCACTGTCAGTGAGAGAGGAGCTGGGGATGCCATGGGAATGACGCCAGGTGGGTGATACATAACAGAGGGCGAAGGGACCCCAGGATGCTGGCAGTCAGCACATGGGTGAGACCTGTACCCTGGCTGGCTTAGCTTGGGCTGCTGGGACATATCATCATAGCCTGGGGGGGGCTTAAACAGCAAAAACGTATTTCTCACTCTCCAGGATGCTGGAAGGCCAAGATCAAGGTGCCAGCAGATTTGGTTCTTGGCAAGGGCCTGGTTTGCAGATGCTCTCGTTGTATCCTCACGAGGCTGGGGGCACAAAGAAAAGCCAGCTCTCTCCTGTCTCTTCTTACAAGGGCACTAACTTCATTGTGAGGGCCTCGCCCTCATGACCTAGTTGCCTCCACAAGGCCCCACCTCCTAATGATATCACATCGGGAATGAGCGTTTCAACAAATGAATCTGGGGGAGACACAAACATGCAGTCCAAACAGCAGTTAATTCCAGTTTGACAGGGAGCAGAGACCTTTGGCTGCCCCCATGCCGAAACTATGACCGTATCTACTCAGGCAAGAAAGGATGCTGACCAGAGACATTTCCAAATTTTAAACCATGACCAGAGATGTTTTCACATTCTCCAAACCATGGGAGACCAGTTAAGCTGTCTTATAGTATATGAAGATTAACCGAAAAGTATCTCCATATGTGGAACCCCAAAGCTGAACTGAGATGTCTCAAAACTATACTGCTCAGATGACTGAAAATGATCTCAGAGAATGGTTTCCTTAGAACTGGTGCATTCTAGAAAGTTCTAACTAGTCACGTGCACCATTCTGGCTAAAGAGGGTTCAACAGCCCAGAAGGTATGAGAAGTGCTGTCCTGGGGAGAGTACTGACCTTTGAGAGGTCTGGCACTTCAGAAACCCGTTTAACTGGAATCACATTTTCCGAGCTCGTTTGCCCAGAGAATACTCTTTTCACTAGTCATCTCCTGGCACCCAAGGGAAGGGTCTCCGTGGTATACACTCTGGGGAGACTGACTTGGAAAACGATAAAGGAAAAGCTGCTCCAGGGGTTTATAAGCTGCACTTCAGAGGTTCAGGAACCATCCAAAATCCTAAGGGAAAATAGTATATACTTTTAGGGAAGAGGATTCTCGGCTTCGATAGAGTCCCAGTAGGCCCGTATTGGCAAATATAAAGAGTTGCTTATCTGGGCCAAATCCCTTGCACATCAGGAAACCGGGGCCAGTTTGCTCGCGTTTCTCTGGCAGTTACTGGAGAAGGTTGGACCAGAACCGGAGTCTCCTCATTCCTGAAACTCTGTTCTTGGACCACAATCACCCTGGCCACAGCTCCAAGCTTCCCACCATATCTCTGTGGGACTTTTACTGTAGACTCAGTACAGATTCTTTTCTCTTGTTTAAAACATATTAAAACCCACCTATAAACTAGGCAATTGAGTAATTATACCTTTAGAAATAGATCTTCCCCACACATGCAAAATAAAATAGTATCACCGCCTCCACCACACAGACTCGGAAATTAACCAGGTTTTAAAACTTCACCCCAAAACATTCTGCTTGTAAACATCCTGTGCTCTCCCTCACCTTGCACCTCTGTGACGTGCTGTGTCCAGGAAAGAGCTGATATCGTATTAGATATTGCACAGAACGGACACTGAATAAACCGCAGCATGGGCCTGGTCCATATGGGTCCTAGATTCATCCATGGAACAAATCTTTCCTGAGCACCTGCTGTGTGTCAAGCACTGGTCCAGGCACTAGGAATGTGACAAAAGATAAAAGGTGGACAGAGAGGGCCCTCGCCCTCAGGGAAGTGACATTCTAATGGGGGAGGTGAACAAAAAGCCAGTAAATAAATAAACAAGATTGTATCAAGAGAATAAGTATAAGAAAGAAACAGGTTAATGTGGTCCAGAGAGATAAGTGGGCTATAGGAGCTGAGGAGTGAATGAAGAATGAAGAGGAGCCAGCCGTGAGAAGAGCGGAGGGACAGGCATTCTAAAGCAGAGGGCACAGTCTGTGCAAAGGCCCTGTGGCAGGAATGAGCTTAGTGTGTTTGCTGACTAGAAAGCAGGCCAATGTGGCTGGAGCAGGATGAGTGGAGGGGACAGGGCGTGTGAGCTGAGGCTGGAAAGGTAGCCCAGACGCAGAGCACACAGGGCCTCATCTGCCACGAAAAGGAGCTCGAGTCTGGGAAGGAGAAGGAATGCAGAAAGCACAGAGCCAAGCTCCTTTTCGTGGCAGATGAGGCCCTGTGTGCTCTGGGTCTGAGCTTCGTTTCCAGCCTCAGCTCATCCCTTTTCCCCTCCACTCATCCTGCTCCAGCCACACTGGCTTTCTTTCTATTCCCCAAACACAGCAAGCTCCTTCCTGCCCCAAGGCCTCTGTACGTGCTGTGGCCCCTGCCTGTCTGTGGCGTACCGAGCAGTCCAAGGGGACTGGAGTTCAACGTTCGTGAGTAAGAGTGGAGGAAGCCGAGGCCAGGGGCCAGCTTGTGAGGGCTTTGAGCTTCAAGCTGAGGACTGAGACTTTATCCTGGAGATGATGGGAAGCCAGTGACCAATTTTAAGCAGGGGAGTGATAAACTGGAGAGGTGAGACTCCAGGCAAGCAAATCTTTAAGGCGTCTAGGGAAATAGCCAGGCAGGAGATGACACGAACACGACACAACCAAGTGGGGCAGAAGCTGGGAGGAAAGGGATGGATTTGAGATGTTTTTAAGGAAGAGAATCAAGTGGGCATGAAACACCCAAAGGAGACTTTGGGATTCTGACTTGGGTGGACGAGTGGCTTCATTCAGCAGTGGAAGGAATACACAAAGACAGATTTGGACAGTGAGAAATAAAGTTAGTTTTGGAGAAGTTGAGTCTGATGGACATGTCACTTTGGACGTTTCTAATAAGCAGTTGAAAATTCAGGGCTGGTGCTCAAGAAACAGTTCTGAGGTACATTTTAGGATTTGGGATTCACAGGCATACTGTTGGGGATAATTGGTGCTGTCGGCATGAAAGAAATCACCCATGGGGCGTGCAGAAAGTGGTCAGCCAAAGAAAAGTAAGAGCTTCAGAGAGAGCCAGACCCTGGTTTATCCTCCGGCTTTTCCACCTAATACATGGGGGTGTTGAACAAGCAGGCCTCTGTGGGCCCCAATTTCATCTCCAGCCAGGACAGTCCTATAATGCGCACCCTGCAGGGGTTTTTGCGAGTTTGCGCTTCGCGGCGTCTGCAGAGCGCCTGGCACACAGGAGGTACTGAAGCCACGTCCACTCTTAGAAGCAGTCAAAGAAACAGGAGAACCTGGAGACAGTGACGACTTAAATCAAAAGAGGAAGGGGTATACGTATAACCGATTCACTTTGCTGGACACCTGAAACTAACAACGCTGTAAATCAACTATACTCCAATAAAAATTAAAAAAAAAAAAGGAGGAAGGAGTTATTAATATTATTCACACCCTGAAGGTCACGTAAGACGAGATGATTAAATACGTAAGACAGGGTCCCCAAGGAAAGCAGCTCCAGCAGACGAGTAGGGGAAAGATCCTGCAGGCATCACACTGAGGAGTGAACGTTGGGTTAGAGGCACCAGTGAGAGCATCTAACTTGGCGCTGTTTGTGCCAAGGGCACGCTGACGTGGAGAAGGCAGAGGACGTAATCAAGACGGCAATCGTACGCGTGACCCCCCCATCCCAGCCCTGACTGCACCATCCCACGGCCCCGCCCCTGAGCTCCACCACCTTCTCTAACTTCTCCCCCATCCCTCCCGCTGCCACGGGCAATTAGCTCGAAAACTTTGACTTGTGAGATAGCTGACCATCAAGAGCTCCCCCCAGACACAGTTCCAGGATGGCAGCAAAATACACATCCCAGCTGCTTTGTTTCTTCTCGGGTAACAAAGTAGGAGTACAACCATTCTAATATTTGTGTCTAGTTCCCAAAAGTCCCGATTTATACTCTGAATGCCCAAATGTCCTCAGCCTACATTTCAGATTGGTGTAGACCAGAGAAAGTTAGCGATGAGTTAAGAGGGCAGCAGCGAGACAGAAGATGTAAGGTCCAAAAAAACATTTTTTTAACGGACAGCCCTGAGCATCTTTATAAGCTGAATGAAAGAAATCAACGCAGGGGCTACTGTTGTAAAAGCAATAAAGGAAAAGCTAACTGTTGAGATAAGCTCCCTAAAGAGATGAGAATACAGCTGGAGAAATTAATGCTGCAGAAAGAGGGGGGGTCTGACTTCCTCTGAAAGGAAGTAGTAGGAGGAGTGCAAAGTCAAGGTACATTTCTTGGCAAAGGGGAAGGAAGTTGATGGAGTCCCTTCCCGGGAGGCTCTATTTGCTCAGTAAAATAGGAGGTGACATCATCTGTTGAGAATGAAAATTCTGAAAGGCAAGGACGAGGCAGGAGGTGTGGGGAGACAGGTAAAGATTTGGACTGGTCACCATGGGAAACAAGCAAGGGAGCACATGTGGTGTGTGTTAAAGGCTCGGGAACTTTCGCTCAAGGCTCATCCTTGGTTAGAGACCATGACCTTGACGGGGAGACCACCTGCAGTGTCATGGGGTTATGGGCCAGCTCTCCGGCAACCAGGCCACTTCTCTGGTTGAAGAACCAAGAAGAGACCTGGTAGAAAAAAACCTCAGTGTGCATATATCATAATCACTGCGCCATATCCTTCCAATGTCTCCAGTTCCAGTCGACAAGGGAAATGTGTAAATATCAGGGAGTCTGGATGTCAGCGTTGGAAAGTTAAAATGTGCAATTGCAAAAGGAAAAGAAATCCGTACGTAAAAGTCTGACTATCTGAGCCTTTTGTTCATGGAGGGGTTTTGTTTTTTTGCTTTTGTTGGCCAGGCAAGTCATTCCACTGGCGTTCGAGGGGCACCGTTGGATGAGTTTCTTCTTAAGTGGGAAAATTTGATTGATTCTTTCTTTGTGGATATTTTGCTGCCCTCACGTCGGCTGCGCCCAGCCTTGAAAGCTTGTTGTCACCCCCACCCCAGGTGTTAATCATGCAGATGTTTTGACATCTAGGGGATCCTGCCAATCCAGGCGACCTGGGGAATGACGGTCCCTCCCAGGACTAGCTAATTCCTAAAGAGAGTAAACAACTTACCTGGGAGAAGAATGCCTCTTAGACACAGACCAACCATCACCTTATCAAACTCTCACACACCAGGCCAGGCACTGGACCACCAGGGACAGCTCCTAGAGCCCGAAGCTTACCGGAATTACTCAGTCAGTGCTAAGCTCTTTACCGTGCCTGCCTTGCTTTTCCCACGGAAACCCCGGTAAAGGCTCTGGTCTGGGCTTTCCCCTCCCTCCTGCCCTCTGTCTCCAGACCCCACCCCCCCCCACCATGTTTCTGCGGCGGCCCTGTGTGCCCTGACATGCCCCTTCCTCTTGGGGAATGTAGGTAAGAAATTCTTCCTTCCAGGTCATCGCTCAGTCACCTCCATATCAAAATCCCACAGGGCCAAATGAGACACCCACTCCCCCTCCCCCACCTCCATGCTCCTCTCTCCAGCCATCACCCCTGTCCGGCTCCCCGCACCTCTAACTCACATGCTAGCCCCTTGCTAATCCTGGCAGCGGGTGACAGCTGAGCCAGTCGGATGAGAAGCCCCAAACCAGAGGGACCAGATGGTCCCGAGCATTGCCAGCCTGGAGCAGCTCACGCCGTGGCAGCTCCTAGATTCACACCTTGGTGACTGTTTTAACTGAAATGTCCCAGAATTTGTTGTTTTTTTTTTAAACCGCTAAGTAGACATTTTTAAGAAACCTCCACTTTTCTCTTTGTGCAAACAGAAACCAGCCACCTACACCCACGGAACCGTATGCCGAAGTCTAGTGCCGACGGCAAAACACGTGTCCACGCGTCTGGACTTACCCAGGGATGCTCCGGTACACAGAGGAGATCTGGTCTTTTGTTTTACAAAAGGGGATTGTGTTGGGGGGTAGCCGCTCCATCCTTCAGAACAATGGGAATTTCTGCTCAGTGAGTGAGCCCTGGAGTTCACTGCATGCGACTGCTCCATTTATCTCAATACTACATATAATACTCCACAGAATACTCCATTAATCTCAATACTACATATAATACTCCATGGAATACTCCATTAATCTCAATACTACATGGAATACTCTACGGAATACTCTATTAATCTCAATACTACATATAATACTCCACGGAATACTCCATTAATCTCAATACTACATATAATACTCCATGGAATACTCCATTAATCTCAATACTACATATAATACTCCACGGAATACTCCATTAATCTCAATATTACATGGACTACTCCATGGAATACTCCATTAGTCTCAATACTCCATGGAATACTCTATTAATCTCAATACTCCATGGAATACTCCATGGAATACTCTATTAATCTCAATACTACATGGAATACTCTATGGAATACTCTATTAATCTCAATACTACATGGAATACTCCATTAGTCTCAATACTCCATGGAATACTACATGGAATACTCCATTAATCTCAATACTACATGTAATCTCCAAGACAGGGCATGCTGGAAGTCATCTCACAGTAGTGAAACGCACGCACATTACACACGTGCACACACACACACACACACACACTGTGCACACACACACCCAAACTTAAAACAGGAGAGAAGAAAGACCTTAAAACACTATTTGATTGTCTCGAACATAAATATAACCATATGGCACTAATTCTGGCCACACTGGCTAAGGCAGGCCTCCAGGCTCCTACAAGTATTTCTGGGAGGCCTCAGGCCAGTCCCAGGAGCTCTGCCGAGGTCCCACTGCTATGCAGGCGGCAAGTACTGCATCTTCCTTTTCTTTCTTTCCTAGTCTTCTTCTGGGCCTCCTAACCTGGAGGCAGCCATGTCCAGCTGTCATCACGGCGGCAGCTTAGCTGGGACCTACGGCCACGTCTCCAGGATGTCACTCCTCCTATTTCACAAGCCCTCCTTTCTCTGCTCTCTCTCCTTAGTACTTGGGGAGGAACCCAACAGTTGAAATTGAACCAGAGGCCAAGTTCAAAGGAGAAAGCCCAGCCTCCCCTTGACCCCTGAGCCTGTCTTCCTGGGCCCACGTGTGGCTGGCTTCCCTTCTCCAAGAACGAACGCTGCCAGGAGGCTCCCGCGTCCCATCTGCACCTTGACTCACGTCAAGCCCACCTGATCAATTTATCACACGTGCCCAGACAGGACGGTTTCCCACTAGCAGACACAGCTTAAGCTCAAGCCAGGAGTATACACACGCCCCATACACACAGGGAGACTGCACACTTAGTCAAGGTTTTGATGGAACTGTACACTTCTGAGAACTTCCACAAATTTAACAGGGTAAGAGGAAGTTGGAAAGAGGAGGGGTGTAAACGTCATGATTGGCTAAGGGCTGCCCTCCCTAACCTCGGTGACCAGGTAAGAAGTGATCCTCCCCTTGGTAAAATGATACCCAAAGAGGCGAGCAGCTCCCCACACCCACTGCGATGCCTCAACCACTGTAGGACACATAACGCTGCAGAGAGGAGGCTCAGACCCCAACTCATGCCTCCGAAGCTGGTTTCACAGAATACACCTCTCTGTGTTATCCATCCGGGCCCACTACAAACTTCCCAATTTGCCACGGCAGACCTTAGAAATGGAGGAGAAGAGACGGAGAAGGTGCTGGAAGACAGCCTCTGCCCACTCTTACAAAAATGTTTTAAAAGGTATAGAATAGGAACTGGCAGGAAAGGGGTAAGCTATTTCAGAAAAACAGAAACGAACAACCAAACAAACCACTTTACCGTGATCATAAAGATGGGGAGACAGAAGTTTACAGTCCACAGCGACACTGACGGGCAGCCTAGAGAAGCTTCAGTAACATACATGGAGCCCAGAAAGCCCGGAAGTGGATCTTCCAGAAACGAAGAGAAGGTCAACAACTGACAACCCACAGGAAGAGAGGTTCAGAGCCCTCTGACCGTGAGGACCCTACCTGGGGTAGAGACCAAGCTTCAAAGGGTGACCGGGCAGCGCAGCCGCTGGGGCTGTGTCTGTGACACTTGGCTTTACCCCAGTGCCCCGCTGGGAACGCACGATCTGGCCGAAATTCATTTTCATAGAGCTCTGTTGACAAGGACAAATCCGGTCATGATGAATTTCAAGGACCTCTTGAAATGCTGTGTGGCTATAGATTTTCACAGTATTCAACGATGTTTGCGAGACATGGACCACAAGCCGGAGCTTAGATTATTTTCCATTTTGGTAGAGAGAGTGACAGTAATAAATTTGGCCTGGATGGCAATTCTCTAAAAGTCTTACTAAACAGGTTATAAACTTAACAATTTCTCTGCCCACCAAACACTGTCGGAACCATTTAGACGTAAGTAGATGGGTATTCACCAGGGGAAAGTTCACCAGAGCTGGGACAGACACCAAAGCCAGGATGATTGTCTGAAAACTCAAGTCAGGCCATGTTCGAACCCAACATGGCTTGTTGGACCCCTTAGCACCAAAGCCAAGCGTTGCTACGACGTAGGAGGCCCCCACTTCACCTCCCACCTCCCACCTCCTCCTGCTTGGGCCACACCTCCCTCTTGGTTTCTTTGAACATGTCAGATGCAACACCACCTGAAGGCATTAGCACCTGCCGTCCCTTCCTCCTGGAAAGCTCCTCCCCCTACATACGGGCACGGTTTGGTCTTTCACCTCCTTCAGGTCTTTCTATAAATATCACCTCTCAGGTGACACCCCCAACCCTGCCACCTAAGTTTACACCACCTCCATCCCACACTCACGCACCCACCCACTTCCTATCCCCTCGCCTGCTTTGTTTCTTTCCTCCTAGCCGCCGACACTGTCTAACATAGAATGTATTTCACTCACTTGGAACTTCTTCTGTCTCCTCCACCAGAATGTCAGCTCTCTATGTCGTTTTCACCATCGGGTTCATTTGTAGTACCCAACTTCTGCTTACTATTGTATTGCCCGGTGCCTAGAACACATCCGGGAGGCACAGGAAGGATCTGCTCATTGCGGGAAATGGATGACAAGATAAGAACGCAAGCCCAGCGCACTGCTCCCTCTCCCTGCCTGGACCAATGACTACGGAACTGTACTTTGTGAGAACCTGCCCCAGTGCTGGACTCGGGGGCGGGATGTGGGCAGTTGGGTGCTGAAGGCTAGCGCTCTTCCTCGGTGGGGATGCCAAGTCAGATAAGAGGGAGGGTAAGGACAGGTGAATGAGACCCGCAGGGCAGCCACTTGTCGCAGGAAGACTTACATTCCCTAAAAAAGTGAAAAAAAAAAAAAGATAACAGCTACAACTTGAACACTACTCAGTGAGCAAATTGGAGTGGAGAGGAGGAAAAGAAAAAACAAAAGCAGTCACAATAATAATAAGGCACAATATCCTTACCTTTTCCCAAGGGGGTAGGTCGGGGGAAGAGCCCTGGGGTGTTCTAAGACACCCTGAAATTATATGCAGAATTTTGTGGGACTACGCATACTTCTGGAAAAAGATCTATATACTTTTCATCAGCTTCTCAAAGTGGCCGTTGACCAAAATAAAAACTTCCAGAAACACTAACTTACACTTGAATGTTTTCTGTAATTCGTTTTAGTCCCACCAACGCCCATGTATTAAGTGCTGACTACCATACTTCACCAAATCTTAAGACACAACGATTTTAAGACACGCTTTTATTTTAGATGGCATGTCAATTCCACTATGCCATTGGCTGTAAGACAAATACTAATTTCAGAGATGTTGAAAATGCAAAGAAGAGTGAGTCCTGGAAACTACAAATTACACTGCATGTCAAGCACCATGCTAGTCCCTTTACATATTTTACCTGAGTCCCAATGCAATAACATTATGATTCCTATCTTATAAGCAACAATTCCAAGAACTCAAACCTAGGTTTGTCTGAGAAGCCTCCTACAGAAGCATCCGAACAAAGAGACAGCTCCCACTGCTGCAGATCTTAGCACCAGCGAAGAACCTCTCACAATCAAGTGCACTGGGAGACACAGAGAGGTCATTCTAGTTGCATATCAAATGACTGCAGAAGCACCCAGCTTGAATCGGAAGCCATGCTTCAAACAAACTTCCAAATGCCCAGAGGAGAGTTTCACATTTATTAGTCTAAAGAGCATCTGCTCCTCCATCAACTTCATAGCCTTCTCTCACTTCAATAAGCAACTATTTAAGTGGAATTTAATGATCCAGAACACACAGTGCACTGTGCTGAAAGTGGGATTCAGAAATAAAAGATGCACGATTCCTTGTCAATTTTAAAATGCATCCCTACTATCAAAGCATTAACAAAAGAACGTCTCCAAAGGTTGGGGTGGGATAGTGCATGAGCACGTGTGTGTGCTATAGAGGGTGAGGAGAGAGAGGCTGAGATGAAAACGCCCACTGCACTGGGTATCTTCACAAACAGGATATGCTCCCACCCCCCCTGAGGAGTTCTTAGGAACTCAGTGAGTAAAACCACCCCCAGGGAAGAATCAGAAAGAAATCTCTCCAAGAAAACAACCTGCAGCCTGAATGTAACTGAAAGCAACATCAACCTTTGTGGATGTCAGCCTCTGAGATTTGAGAGCTGCTTGTTACAAGGCAAAGCTGATGCATACAGCCTGTTACACTCAGATACATGAAGTCAACGTGAAAACTCTCGGCAGCACACACTCTAATGTAAGGACTGTACCTGGAGTCACATGTGAGCCCTCAGGCTTTTAAATCTTCATCTTTCCCGGGAAGGAGCCTTAGAGCACAATTGGCTCTATATATCAATACATTCTTCTTCAAATTTTGGGTCAATGCCATCCTCTTTGTGAGTCACCTAACAGTGAAACTTACTAATAATGAAAACAAAAATGCAAACCATGACTTTTTTTTAAACCAGCCAGGCGGTGGATGACAAATTGTATCTCGAGCTTGTCCTCATCTCTCTTCTCAATTGCATTCTTCTGGTAGCCTCTCAATTAACCTCGATGGCTCCTGAGACCAGGAGGAGACCAGCTAAAGCCCCAGAGGCCAAATAGTCATGAGAAAATGTCCTAGACCACAGTACAGGGAATGGGTTTGCCTTGGGAAGCCCCCTGTTGGAAAGCAGCAGGGCCAAATTATAATTCAACAATTATCTTGGGGCTTCCCTGGTGGCGCAGTGGTTGAGAATCTGCCTGCCAATGCAGGGGACACGGGTTCGAGTCCCGGTCTGGGAAGATCCCACATGCCGCGGAGCAACTGGGCCCGTGAGCCACAACTACTGAGCCTGCGCGTCTGGAGCCTGTGCTCCACAACAAGAGAGGCCGCGAGAGTGAGAGGCCCGCGCACCGCGATGAAGAGTGGCCCCCGCTTGCCGCAACTAGAGAAAGTCCTCGCACAGAAACGAAGACCCAACACAGCCAAAAATAAATAAATTTTAAATATATATATAAATAAATAAATGAATAACTATATTTTTTAAAATAATAATAATAATAATTATCTTGAATGTTTTGGAGGAAGTTACTGAGAATATTGTTGTTGTTAAAGATCATGCCCAAACACACACACACACACACACACACCCACACACAAGACTGCCTTTTTTAAAAAAACTTGGATTGTAAATCAACCCTCAGAAGCTTCCTAAGAAACTTCCAAAAGTTTTCCAAATAACACCATCCTCCCAAGTTGACCGCTTCCAGGGAGCCCAAACTCATTTGTTCAGACGAGTTCTGCGGTGTGTGTTCACATGTCAGTTTTATTACTTTTTAATCTGTTGTTATTTTTTGACCCCAAAAGGGGGTGCTGAGCACCTGGGCACGGCGGGCCCTAGCGGTCCCTTCTTCTCCTGATCTAGCTCCACGGGGGCTCCCGGGGATCGGGCTGAAGCGAAGAGCAGACTGAAAGCTCAGGACGCGGCTCCACCACAAAGAACTGTCCCCCCCCAAAGGCCAGTAACCCAGCAGTCTGTGGTTCTCATCAGGTGCCCGGGTGGTCTCCTTCCCACAAAATGGTCAAGGCAGGTGTTCTGAGCACGATGGGTTGGGAGGGTCCTCGTGTGAGGGTCCAAACAGGAAAGAGGCGAGTAGCTACTCCAGAGCACCTAGACAGACATCACGGCAACCTCAGAAGACACACCTGCCCCCTGATTTGGAGGCAACATTTCTGTTCGATGTAACGTTTTTTAAATACTGAAACTTCACATTTTAAGTTTAAAGTCGCATCTCTGTTTCTGAAGGGGAGGGAAATAGGAATCAAGGCGGATGAGTCTCTTCCCCTCCTAGCTGCCCCGGTGGTGTCCCTGGGGTCTTGGAGCCCTTGGAAACTGTAGATTTAATTCTCGTTAAGCACCCTGTAGATTAAAGGAAATAACCGCCAATAGGTTCAAAGAAGACACTGTGCTTAGAAAATAAGACGACGCATCTCTGCGTTCAACGGACGGTGCTGAAGGGTCCCCTCCCAGGAAAGGCGAAGTGCTTGTCTACCTCCATGGACCCACCGCAGTGTGACGCTGAAACGTCCCTGCTTTGCACACGTGACTTAAATGGGAAGCCTGGGCGGGAGGAAATGAAGAGAGCAGTGGGAAAACAGAGCCTCTGCAGTCCCGTCCGGGAGCTCCCCTAATCAGACTTTCAGAATACAAGTTCTGAGTCAACGTGTCCTGTTCTGCCGGTCAAGACAGATGATCAAAACTTGCCTCTGTGCGGCCTTCTGCAGTCAGAATTTTAAACACGCTTTTGGGGCCCCAGGACTTCCCAGGGGCAGGCCGGCGGGGGAGCCGGGAGCAGCTCAGCTCACGAGTTCCGGGAGCACCGCTTCAATGCCCATCGAGTTGTAGCCTCTCCTTTTCCCTCCTTTCGCTGTTAAAACATCACGCCCCCAAAGGCTTCACTCCACTCGCCCAATCCTGAAAACTGGCTGAGCGACAGGACTGCTTAACCCAATCACTAGCAAAAAAGGCGGCTCTGGAGTCTTGGTCAGATCATAGGATCCCGTTAGATGCCAGCGTGGAACCTTTATTTGCATCCCTGCTGCCCTTTTCCAGTCCGAGCCAGGCAGAGAACAGCAAAGGGGATAAGTGAGGTACAGGTAGGGTCCTCGAGTTGAGGCGTGTTGGAACATAAGACCCTGCGAGAAAGGAAATTAATATGCAAATCTTCTGTATCCCCTGCTTGTGGGAGACTTGCCAGAAGCAAGTACAGTTTGACACCAAGTGGTCAATAACTAACCAAGTAGCGCCGGACGACGGGTGGGTTGGAAGATTGTCACCGAGACACTTGAAGGATGACTTCAGGGAGGGGCCGGTTCTCCATAATAAATCTCACGGGCGCCTAGACTTGTCACGGCGCTCCACCCCAAATGTACGGCAGGGACCCTGTCAACAGATCGCTTGGATGAGCTTAATTAGCGCCGCCGGCCTTCCGCTCTGCAAAACCAATCCGAAGCAAAGTCCTGGAGGAGAGCTTCACCCAGATCAGATTTTCTAGAAAGAGGGGAGGGGCCCCAGGGTAGAATCTGCCCACGTGGGTCTCCATGCACGGCGGGAAGAAAGGGAAGAAAGTGCCTCCGAAGAGCTTTTCCGATTACTGTACCACCCAGGAACAGCTGCGCTGGGGCTGCAAACGGCACTGCTGGGCCCGGCAGAGCCCGAGAGAATTCTCCAAGGACCCTGTGTACTGAGGGGGAGGGGGAGAGAGCGGGAGGAAGATCACTGGAGAGGGGAGATGAGGAGGGGTGCGGAGAGGAGATGGGAAGACGCAGGTGAGAGAGACGGGAGAGATGGAGAGGCCGAGAGAGGAGCGACCAGGTGAGGTGAAACAGGCAAGGGAGGACACGCTGCTAAGCAAGCCGAGAAGTCCTGGGGGGCTGCGGAAAAGACGGGGAAAGGTCACCACGGCCACTCCCTGCGGAAAGCACAAGCTGCCAGGCCAAGCTCAGAGGAGACACCTGCAGCCCCTGATGGCCATACCTGCCGCCACTTCTGCTCCCCTGGGAGACTCTGCCTGGAAGCCTGTGCCCAAGCTCCCACTCAGGACCTCCAGGGTCTCAGACCAGAACCCGCTGCCCCAGACTTTCAGGTCCCATGAGCCCTTCCCCTAAAGGCCAGAGGGGGCAGGGGGGCCCTCTCCCCGATGTTCTTGGTTGGCTGATGAGCGAGGAATTGTGGAGCAGGAAAGGGGTCTCAGCCCACACGTTCACACTGCACAGGAAGCCCCTCTATAACCTCCCTGACCATTGGTCACCTAGCTTGTGCTTGAATCCTTCCAGTGACGGGGAGCTCAGTCCAGTCATGATTCCATGAGCCCCTGTTACTATCACATCTACCACATATCCTGACTCTACCCTCCCCCCGCTCTTCACCACATACACACACACACACACACACATACACACACACACACACACACACCCCTTCTCCATTCACCCCATGATTCTCTATTATTTTTCACATCAATCTTATCATACATTTTTCCTTAACCACACTGGCGCTCCTTTAACTTCTTTAGGGATTTCCTTTTCCTCTGAGAAACCTCCTCTTCCAGTTTAAGGACAATCTGCTCTTTTCTAGTGTGGATACTCCATCCCTGATTTGTTGCCCTGAATGTAAATGCTGTCCATCTTTCTGAGCACCTCGAGAGCACTGGAGACACAAGGGTGTTTAATGACCAGAGAAAAACACATCCAAACCCAAAAGCTCTCTGTACTTTTCAAGGTGGGCAGCAAAATCTCTACAGTCTGGGTCAAAAAAAAAAAAATCCCACATTCAGGCACCCTGAGTGCTCTGGCCATTTTTACTGCTGTCCAGACAGAATAATAACTAATATTCACTGAGGACATACAAAGCAGTAAGCACTATTCTAAGCATTTTACTTGTATTAACTTAGCCTGTCTTCACTGTAACTCTGTCAAGTAATTACTATTATCCCCATTTTAGATACAGAAACTGAAGGAAAAGGCAGGGTAAGAAGGTTGCCCAAGGTCTAGTAGCTGCTAAGAGGTGGAGTCAGAATTCAAACCCAGTCTCACAGTTATCCAGTATTCTCTGACCCACTCCAACTCTGTACCGTCTCTGCAGCATGCCACCTTTCAGGAACTTGACGGCTTTTCAAACATCAATGCCTTTCGTCTACCATAAACGTATAGATGACATTGTACTTAATGGTGAAAGACTGAATGCTTTCTCCCTAAGATCAGGAATAAGGCAAGAATGTCTGCTCTCACCAGTCTTATCTGACATCTTAGTCAGTACAATTAGGCAAGAAAAAGAAATAAAAGGCATACAGATTGGAAGGAAGAAATAGAACTGTTAGTATTCACAGACATGACATAGAAAATCCCAAGGAATCTACAAAAGAACTCTTAGAACTAATAAATGAGTTTAGCCAGGTTGCAGGATACAAGGCGAACATGTATAGATCAATTATATTTCTGTATACTAGAAATGAATAATTAGAAATTTAAAACACCATACCATTTATAATAGCACCATAAAAGGAAATAATTAGGTATGAATCTAACCAAATATATGTTAAGATATATATGCTGAAAACCACAAAACACGGATAGAAGAAATTAAAGACAAATTAAATAAATGGAGAGCTATACCATGTTTATGAAATGGAAGACAAGATTATTAAGATGTTAGTTTTCCCCAAATTAATTTATAGATTCAATGCAATCCCAACCAAAAGCCAAAAGCCCATCAGGATATTAACAAGCTGATTCAAAGGAACTAGAATAACCAAAACAATTTTGAAAAAGAATAAAGTGGGAGAACACACAATACCTGATGGCAAGACTTAGACTAAAGCTACCATAATTAAGAGAATGTGAGATTGGTGAAAGAATAGACATATAAACCAAAGAAGCAGAATGGAGAGTCAAAAAGTAGATCCACACAAATATGGTCAATTAACTTTTTACAAAAGCACAGAGGCAATTCGATGGAGAAAGGTCAGTCTTTCCAATACATGGTGTTGCAACCATTGGACATCCCCATTAAAAAAAAGCCTGAACTCCAAACTCGACCTCACTCCTTACCCAAAAATAACTCAAAATAGAAGGCTCTGGGCGGGAGCACCAAGGACATATTCAAGACCCACTTGAGGGATGGTCAGCGGTTTACATATGTTAGGGTGAACCATATAAAATGCCCAGATTTGTTTCCCGAGAACGCTTGAATCTCCTTGAAGGCACATGTCTCCTAACTGTTTCTATGTGTATGACAGGCGCTTCCCTACTAGAAAGAACACGATCAATGTTTACTGAGATTGACCTGAGCAAATCTTTCCAAGACCTGCCGGGGATCGGGGCGGCAATACCGCCGCTGAGCCTGCTTTCTTAGGGAAGAGGGCAGAGATCTCTGGCTCACATATCTGAGAGCTGCGAGAGACATCGCATGCTTCCTCTGCCCTCCTCAAGGAATGCCTCTGCCTCCCCCCCGCCCCCCACTCCCAGGCCAATGACTAGTTTGGGGTCATCAGGAGTCGGGAATCCTGAGAGTCAGCCCTGTTTTGGGTAACCAACTGTGTCGCTGGCATATCCCTCAACATCTCCAAAATATTGCGACCCTCAAAATCGACAGCTGATTTAGTGTTCAGACACTTCGAGCTGTTTTCTTTCTCTGGTCCCAGGAGGGGAAATGCACCAGAGAGAGGAAAGCAGAACAAAATACCAGAACGCCCACAGCCCAAAGAGGAGATGGGAGTCCGAACAGGAGGTACGCGCTGACAAAGACAGCCCAGGTTGAATGGAGCTTCTCACGGATGCCTTTTCTTGCAGGCAGGGCTGCACTGACCTCATCCCAGACGCCGGAGTTGTCACTGTTGATGACACAGGTTCAAAGCCCAATTCCTCATCCACCCCATCAGCACATTCCTGCTCTACGGCTGCCTCTCTCAGTAAGCGGCATTCGTTTCCTCCCAGTTTCATGGGCTCAAAACCAGCTCCCTCCTTGGGCTCTTTCCATAAAAGCCAGAAGGGGGGAAAAATAAACAATCGAGATGGGAGTGAATAAATAGAAAGGACCCCTAAAGATCTGAAATACTTGAAACCAAAGTGCTGCCCTATGCTTCTCCAGCTTCAGGAGCTTCTGCAAAAAGTAACATCTGGGAAACAAAACGAAATGATCTGAAAAGAGCCCGGGTTGCCCGGCTTTGGCAGCAGGCACCCCGAAATCTCTGGGTGATGAAAGCTTGGCAGGAATATCCTGACGGGGATGGCGTTGCCCAAGACACTTGTCTGCTCTGCTTCCCAAAAGCACATTGAAAACACATTTCCCTGTTTAATAGACTTGTGAGCTGAAATGAATGTGTCAGAATGCTAATAAATAGGACAGAACCTGCTAGCCCAGCAAATGTTAAATTTTGCATAAGGAGACAGTATCCCTAACTCCTTGGTAGACGCTTAATGGATATTTCAGACAAAGAGCCCTGGCAGCTGCTCTAAAGTCTCCCGATGAATTTAAGTCGGTTTCTATTATTGCCAGGATTAGCCTCCTCTTGTTTCCTCCCATTTTCTCCCCTCTCCCTCCCTTGTGCATGACAAAAGGCCCTCCGGCCTAACCAAGCTCCCTGAAGCCTGGCCACGGAGGGGGTCAGAGCGTGGGGCTGATCAATGGACTGGGTTGAAAAGGGTTCCCCCCAAATTCTTGTCCACCTAAGCCTCAGAATGTGACCTTCCTTGGAAATAGAGTCTTTGCAGATGGAATTAGTTAAAAAGTGGTCATACTGGATTAGGGTGGGCCCTAAATCCAACAACTGGTGTCTTTGTAAGAGAAAAAAGAGGGTGATTCAGATACCGACACACAGAAACACACACAGGGAAGAAGGCCACATGACAGCGGCAGTAGAGGCTGGCGTGATGCGGTTACAAGCCAAGGAATGTCAGGAGCCACCAGAAGTTACTAGAATCAAGGAAGTTATTGGAGTGTGGCCCTGCGGATGCTTTGACTTCTGACTTCTAGCCTCTGGAGCTGTGAGAGCAAACGTTTCTGTGAGGACACACCGTTTGTGGTACGTTGTTATGGCAGCCCTGGGAACTCAACACAGTCAGGAGAGCACACCTACACGTTCCAATGTATATGAATATGAATCTCCCCCGAAGGTACCTGAGCCGATCATGTCAGGTGATGGTGGTGGTGAACAGCATTGCCCCACCCCTTTGATTTCATTAGCAGAGAGCGCACACCTGCCAGGAGTCTTGTAAGATCGGACTTCGAATCATTTGACTTTCTCTCTACTTGCTGTCTCAGAGAAACTCTCCAACTTCATCCAACTCTTTTCCACACTTAGCATTCCCAGCACATCCAGGTACGAGACAAATAGATAAAGAGACAGAAATACAGTGAGAGAATTTAAAAGATGGAAGGAAGGGAGGGAGGAAGGAAGGGAGGGAGGGAGGGAGGGATGGAAGAATGAAGGAAGGGAACCTAGTAAGAGCTTGTGCCACCTGGTGTTCCTTCAGGTGGGTTACCATCCACGGGAAGACAACGTTTCAAAAACATTGTTAAGCACTATTATGGGCTGAGTCGTGTCCACCTGAAATCCATGCACTGAAGCCCTAAGCCCCAGTACTCACAATTTACCTGTATTTGGAGATAGGGTTTTTAAAGAGGTAATTACATTAAAATGAGGTCATTGGGGTAGACCCTAATCCACAGGACTGGTAAGAGGAGGAGATCAGGACACAGGCAGAGGGAAGACCAGGTGCGGACACAGGGAGAAGGCAGCCGTCTACAAGCCAAGGAGAGAGGCCTCGGGAGAAGCCAACCCTGCCCACACCTTGATCTCAGACCTCAAGCCTCCGGAACTGTGAGAAAATCGATTTCCGCCGCACAAGCCACTCATCCTGTGGTGCTTTGTTAGGGCAGCCCAAGCAAACGTATAGAAGTACCAGACTGCCTTCTAGGCCTGGGCCTCATGAAAATGCACTCCAAGTTGGCTGCCTAGCTCAGAAAATCGGGACAGGAAAAGAAATTAAAAAAAAGCAAATAAACAGGAAAAGTGCTGTTGGAGTGGTAAATATGAGGCAGGCAGAATGTAACATTCATCAGAAGCAGAAGAATCTATAAAATGTATCCACCTAATAATGTTCCCCTGAGTCAAAACACTCAGGCCACCCACACAGAGCCCTGTTCCGGAGGGTATTTCTGTACCACTTCCTTATTTTATTTAACATCCATGATGCTAAAGAGCTCCTGGTAATTATTATCGTTGAACACTTTACTTTATCCTTTGGCAAAGTATTTTGGGTTTTTTTTTGTTTGTTTTTTGTTTTGGAATTAAGACGTGGCATATTTTAATAGCCTAATAGCCTCAGTGCTATTGCCATGTGCTGACAGGTTGGGTTCGTGCCCTTTTGAATGAAGAAGCCCAGGTTACAGGCCCTCACCTGGAAAGGATGGAGCAAAAGCTAGGACCTGCCTATTTTTCAGGTCCCAGGCAACTCCTCTCAAGGAGGCCAGGAGAAGACTTGAAAATGTCCCCTGACCAACCAGTTATAGAAAAAAAAAAAAAAAGAGTCTAATTGCTAAAACCACATGCCAAGACATTAAATTACATGAATAACTGTGAAGTCATTCTTTCATCTGTAGAGAGCTTACTGATAAAAATTCAAAATTACGAATAACCTCTCAGAGACTTCCCTAAACACATTATTTTGGAGACCTAGTCATAAAAAAAATAAATAAATAAATCAAAATTTCTCCTAAGAGCTACATCTGGCTCCTGATCAAATTTAAGTGTACTAAATTTGACTGGAAATATCGGTGACAGAAGTCAAGAAGACTTGGAAAATTAGAAGATATGGGAGAAGAAAAAGGTGATTGTCAGAGGAAGCTTGAAGCTGTTTAAAAAAAGTCCTCTTTGCTTCCCTGGGATTCGGCTATCTTAAAGGATTTTGGTGCCAAGGAAATCTAGGAGCTGGGAGTTGAATACACGTGGCTGGTCTTACAGAGTGAACAGGCAGCTGGCCTCCGAGAAGGGATCTCACCCCACAGCGACGGCTTCCCAGCCCCAGGCCCACACGTTGTGCTGGAAAATATAATCCTCCAAAGACCAACCAGTGTGAAAACCCTTCAGCTAAAGAAACTGTCCCCGGTTAGGACGTAACACATGAGCGGGAGTAAAACACTGTCGATAACTGATGCCTCCACGTTCAACAGTTGATCAAGTCTCTTCCCAGAGGCACCGAAGGGAGGATACTTAAAGGCGAAAACAGGGGAGAGGAATGATTCCAAGTACATGAGTGAAAGACAACAGTATGATACCTGGAGGAGAGGTGGGGGCGCCTTGGAGAGGGGGAAGGGCATCAGAGCACATCCAAGCGCCTTCCTGACTCTCAGTGGACAAGCCCTGTAGATGCTCATCTCGGGGTCGGGCACTTGGGAACCTTGAGCTGGAAAAGGCAAAGTCTGTCTCCCAAGATCAGCTCTAGTTCTATGGGAAGATGCCACCCAGCAAGTCCAGAGCACAACCAATGAGGAATTCCTAAGATACAAACAAATACATGTGACTGGAGTTGGCAGTTTCTCCAAATTTATAAGCCACTTGACGCTAGGTCTGCATCGGTTTCGTTGTGCAAAACATGGTTGCTCATCTGCCAGGCTGTCCAGGTAGAATTATCATTGCCAGGTGAATTCTCCTAACATAAAAGAATAAGGCATCAAGGAAAAATGTGTTTCTAACCAGAGTTTCTTACGGCTTACTCTTGCCTGACTTAAATCGCCGTTCACTTCTCCACCCAACAAGCTTTGGAAAGGTTTATAGATAATAAATAGAAGCCACTTCACAACTAATTTCCCAAATTAAATCCACCTCTTTCTGTCCTGGAGAATAATGCCTACTTCTGTTCCTTCCACAGGTACACAAAATTACAGACAGTCCTCCATCTGCCATGATAATGGATCCATGAGAAAAAAACCCTTGAAAAGTTTCAGCTTCCTCTCTCAGAACAAACAACATATGGAAATGGGGCAGTTAACAATTACCCTTCTTTAAAAAAAAAGTGGTTCTGACAAACCCAGGGGCAGGACAGGAATAAAGACGCAGACATACAGAATGCACTTGAGGACACGGGGAGGGGGAAGGGTAAGCTGGGACGAAGTGAGAGAGTGGCATGGACATATACACACTACCAAATGTAAAATAGATAGCTAGTGGGAAGCAGCCGCATAGCACAGGGAGATCAGCTCTGTGCTTTGTGTCCACCTAGAGGGGTGGGATAGGGAGGGTGGGAGGGAGACGCAAGAGGGAGGAGATATCGGGATATATGTACACATACAGCTGATTCACTTTGTTGTATGGCAGAAACTAACACAACATTGTAAAGCAATTATACTCCAATAAAGATGTTAAACTAAAAAAAAAAAAATTTAGCCTAAAGAGAGTGCTAGTGAGAAAAAAAAAGTCCACTGGAGGCTGAATGGGGGAGGCTGAGGCAAAAAAGCCAAGTTCTAGATAAACACTGGGGTCGTGGAGCCATCTGAAATGTGATGGACGTTATAGATCTTTGCCTTCCAAAATCACGTATCTTTTTGCATTAGATTCCAAGAGGTTCATAAATCCTTTGCTGCCCACTCATGGACCCCAGATGTACAGAACCCCTGGCCTTGTTTCTAGAATTTACTCGACAGTAGAATTGCCCACAGAGGTGTATGCATGAAAGTGCTCTCTGCCACTTTCTTTATAATAGCAAAAGAGTGTAAACACCCTAAAGGGCCATCAAGAGGGGACTAATTAGGTAAGATCATGGCCAAGAATAAGAATCAATGAATGCCCAGGAAACAAAAACCAAAATGTGTTATTAAGTGAAAAACACAAGGCACAGAATAACGGGCCAAGTATGATGGTATAAACATAATATTTCTGAAAGGAAACACAAGAACCTAGAAACAGCGTTTGTGTCTGAGATGGGAACCTAGACCATAAGGGATCTGAAGGTGGAAGAAAATTTACTTTTATTTGTAATCCATGTTATTACTTTCTTAATTAAAAGAAAGCTAGCTGGAGAGAGATAAATAGTTGAGGGGGGTGGGAGAGAGAGAGACAGACAGAGAGAGAGAGACTGATTTATAAGAACTTCTGGTCTAGCGAAGTCCCAAAATATCCCCGGCCCTGAGAACAGTTGATATTGTAAAACATTTGGCACCAAGACGTACACAGGAAGGCACTCATAAATGCATAAATGCTTTTCCCAGCTTGGGCTGCTGGCGATGCTCAGAGCAGCCTTACCTCCTCTCCACAGTGTGGTTTTTCTGGCTTTTCCTCTTGTTGAACCAATTATGGGACATTATAACAGCAGCGCCAACATTATTTTTTAAAGGCTGATGTTATTCACTAAACACCCATTAAACCAATCTCCGGGCTCCATTTACAGCTAGCTCAAGGGCAAATCCAGATGGTAGTACAAATAACACGTATTCAGACTTGATCTGCACAAGGCCAGCCATCAAATAGCCATTACCAGTTTTAAAGTCTTCAACTGCCTGACAGCCACAGGTGTGTCCAGGTGAGAAGAAGAGCAACCTTTCCGGAGGTGGCTGGGTTCCCTCGGTCTCTGCAGACCATCTTTGCGCTCCCCCAAGGGCTGCATTTGCCTCTGTATCTGAACAGTTAGCAACAACGACTGAGGGTTGCTTGGTAACCTGGTAACAGGCGATGCCTAGGTGTTTCTGAGCAGAGGACGGGTTGCATCGTCTCCCACGCAGTCTCCGCTCACGGCTCCACCCTGGGGTGGCCAAGAAGATCCAGCAATCCTGGGAGACTTTCCAGGAAAGTCAACTCCCGCTGGCCCTATATTCCCATGGCCCCAGCGGAAAAGGTTCATCTCAAAGGGATCGCCCCTTTTTACCTTTTTTTTTTTTTTTGATTGATTGACAGGCACTGAACCTTCCCCCCTGTGGCCTTGAAGATTGAAAAAACGGGATAGAATAAAATCTGCCCAATTTCTTCATCATAGAGAAGGCTCAGAATCAGGAATGTAAATATGGCATTGGAGTGATTTGGGTATTTCTGTCTTATTAAAAAATATACTGGTCTGTAGTTTTCTTGTGATGCCTTGATATCCATTTGGTATCAGGGTATTACTGGCCTCAGAATAAATTAAAAGGTGCTCCTATTCTATTTTTATAGCAAAAAAAAAAAAAAAATCAGGACCATAAAGTCTCCTATTTTATTTTTATACCGAAAAACAAAAAAAGAATCAGGACCATAATGTCTCCTATTTTATTTTTATAGCAAAAAAAAAAAAAAAAAAAAAGAATCAAGACCATAAAGTCTCCTATTTTATTTTTATAGCAAAAAAAAAAGACAATCAGGACCATAATGTCTTCATAGGGGATCACAGGAGCTCCACGACAGGACAGCTGGGGAGAACTGAGAGAAAGCCTCCTGTCCCTGTGTTCCCACGACCCGGCATGGAAAATGACGATCTCTGCTGGGGGATGGTGCCCCACGCTGGCCACTGGCAGCTCCTGACTCTCCAATAAGAGGAGAACAGCAGACGGCACCGAGCGGTTCTGATTTGAGTATGAATGACAAGCGTGACTGGACACAGCGGGCAGGTTTTTCGTGCTCACCCTCTATTACTTGAGCTCATGTTAGATGGATTTTCGTTTCCTGATTACATCCCACATCCAAAGCGGCAGGCGGCAGTGAGCCGCAACCCAAGTGGAGAAGGTATTCGAGTTCTCCATGAATAATTCATGCAGGACATAAGCTGAACACAGATAATTGAGAACTGGCCGGGGCATTGCTGTAACTTTTGTACGTTTACTGTACCGCGGTCTAGCGATCACCTCAGCCGACACAGGGTGGAAAGAGCAAATTAACGTGCCAGCCCGGAAACATGAAAGGACTTTCTCCCTTAAATCACTAACGTGAAGACAGCGACTGGTCACCAGTCTGTTTCTCCCCGGCGCACCTGTGGGAGAACTCCAAGCGAGGCAGGAGGCAGCCGCTCTCAACACCCTTTGCCTGGTTTTAGTTCCCGAGTCTGAGGTTTACAGAAGTGGGGAGGGGGAGGGACAAACGTTTCACAGCCTTGGTGGGGGGGGGTGGGGAGAGGGGGAGGGGGTGGCGCTCGCCCGCTAAACGTGGGACTTGAATAAATGCAAAGGAAAAAACAGGCATCCACCTCTCCTGGTGCAAACTGGTGCTTAAATTAGCCAACTGCCCTTGGTGAGCCATGACCGGGCAAGGAGCGGGGAGTCCTACACGGAGACTGGAAACCGGCATGATCCTCTGAACTCCTTCTCAGGGGGCACTGGCCCAGTCTGCACCTCCCCGACGGAGATTCAGGAATTCCTACCCGATTCCTCTTGAGGGACGCAGTCCCTCTAACTTAAGACAAAAGGCATGACTTTGCCATCAGTGTTTTCAGGTTTTCTGGCTCCAAACTGAATCAGTGAGAGCAACAGTCAGTTTCCCCAGATGGACCAGAAAGATGAAAGTCACGTAAATGGAAAGGAACATCCAGGGTCCATCAGGGAGGGGGAGACCGAGGGACAGATGTCCATCCACTCCAACCCAAACCAGTCCAATCCCATCAGAGTGGCCCTGGCCCACTTGTCCAAGTTGGAAAAGCAATCAAAAGGCCCTGTTACCTCCTGTGCACTAAGCGGGTGGTTTGGAGAACCAACGGGGAAGGAAAGCACGGGGCCAGACGCTGGCTCAGGGCCGTGCGACAGTGGGGTGGGTACTTTGCGAGGACAGGACACAGCACCTGGCATTTCCCTGCCATCCCTCCCGCCACCAGGCCTGAGTCTCCCCTGTCTCACTCGGCCCCGGGTCTGCAGCAGGGAGCTTGCCTGAAAGAAGCCCAGCTCTACCTATCCGGATGGAAAGTTCACTCTCGGGGAAGAGCAGCCTGGGACCCTCAGCATCAGACTTCTTCATCAACGCAGGGTCGAGGTTCAGTGCCAGGGCCATCTGGGGGTCTTCTGCTGCACCCTGAAACGAGAAGCAGGGGCATCACCGTAACACCTCTCTGCCTTCACTCCCCCGGCCCCTCCAGCTCCCGGCAGCCAAGGTGGTTTGCCCTTCTCTACCGAGAGCCCCGGGCCAGCCCCAGCTGTCAGGCTGGGCTGAGTCATGAGCAAGGCGACAAGCTTTCCGGCTGCAGAACTTTGAGGATGACAACAACGGGACCTGAGGCGTCGGTGCTGATCCTAGAAATGGGAAGAACACACACTGGGAAAGAGCGGGTCAAACATCAAACCCCCCTCCACGATTCATCACCGCCGGGCAGATGGCAGAACGGACTCAGTTCCCCAACTGTCAAAAGAAGCCTGGAGGGCAGGTCCGCTCAATGGCAGCCTTGGAGCAGGCACCAAGGTCACCACCTCTCCAGAGATCAAAAGGGGACGAGAGTCAAACAAAAGCACCTCAAAGGAGGGAAAGTGACAGTCGTGGAGGACACAGCACAGTTGGAGGCAAGCCCAGACAGCCTTAAGTCACCATGTCCCTTCTGCTTTGTCCGTAACCAGTCATTTTGACTGCTTTTGCATTAACTACGCAGTCTTGATTTTGATCCCCATGTTTATTTAACAAATATTTATTGACTGCCAACTGTGTGGCTACTTGGTGAACGAACAAAGTTCTAGCTCTCATGGAGCTTATGTTCCAGTGGAACACAGGAGGAGAAAACAGGTGAACCTACAATGGGGCTGTGAGCTTCTCCTCCAAAGACATCGGCAAGAAGCCGCTGACCCTAGGGAAGGTGAACAGAATCATCTCGATGGGGAAAGGAACGGCAGGTATTTTTTGAAAACCAGGCAAAAATAGTTCTAAACAGAAGTTTCCATTTCAAATGTGTGTCCCAGGACTTCCCTGGTGGCGCAGTGGACAAGCCTCCGCGCTCCCAATGCAGGGGGCCCGGGTTCAATCCTTGGTCAGGGAACTAGATCCCGCATCCATGCTGCAACTAAGAGTTCGCATGCCACAACTAAGGAGTCCACGAGCCGCAACTAAGGAGCCCGCCTGCCACAACTAAGACCCACTGCAAATTAATTAATTAATAATAAATAAACGTGTGTCCCTAATAAGGGAGAGAAGAAGGCTTATTAATCCAATCACTGAAATGTATCTATTCATAAGCAAATACTGAAACTGTTTTCTTGGGTAAGTTTCATGAATGAATCTCACAAATGTTATGCCTGGCTGTGTCTTACACACACACACACACACACACACACACACACACACACACACACACACACACCCCTTCTTGTTTTCTCATCATCATGTTGATCAGGGATCAGAAAGAGAAACTAATGATTCTGACATTTTACTTCATTATTTCTGTCCAACTAAATGTGAACAACGAAAACATAAACCCTTCCTCTCACATCCTCTCATTTCCATTTCTCCAATATATTGATATTGTCCTAATCATTTATTTACAATGTCTTCTATAATGCATTTTTTTAATTGAAGTATAGTTGATTTACAATTTTGTGTTAATTTCTGCTGTACAGCAAAGTGATTCAGTTTTATACACACACACACACACACACACACACACACACACACACACACACACACTCCTTTTCACATTCTTTTCCATTATGGTTTATCACAGGATATGGAATACAGTTCCCTTATAATGCACTTTAATAAGGATGCCGACACCTCCTTTAACTTTGCTTTAAAAGGGAAAAAAAGCCTGGTGGTGTGGTTTGAGCTGCCCTCGTTAAAGTTCTTAGGACCCTCTGTAGAATCCTAGGGGCTGCGGGCTTTCACCTGCTCTGTCACTGAGAGAGGCACCGAGAGAGGCAGACCGTCCCATTGTGTGACCGTCCCATTGTATGACCGTCCCATTGTATGACCGTCCCATTGTATGACCGTCCCATTGTATGACCGTCCCATTGTATGACCGTCCCATTGTATGACCGTCCCATTGTATGACCGTCCCATTGTATGACCGTCCCATTGTGTGACCGTCCCATTGTGTGACCGTCCCATTGTATGACCGTCCCATTGTATGACCGTCCCATTGTATGACCGTCCCATTCATTGTATGAGTCAAGGTTGACGCTGCAGATGGATGACTCTTGGGGACAGAAGGGACTTGGGGAAGGCCAGCCTCTCCCCCCACCCCACCCCCACTGAGTGACAGCTGGTGTCTGCGCCATGTGCCTCGGGCCACATAGTCGCAGCTCTTTGTTTGTTTATAAGCTTTAATTATTTCTAATCCTACACCTCACGCTGACATCTGAGGAATCACTGCAGCCATAAAAGACGTGTTTCACTAGGAGAGTGTGTGCGTCGGCTGGTGTTTCTTCCTTTGTCTTGCTTCTTTTTAGAATGTGATTGATGCGGAGCTTTGGGAAGGATACAGAAAGAGAACCACTTCATTACAGCAGAGATGCGGCCACCTTAATATGCTCGGGGCTGCTGCTTTGATGGGGGCTGATCAGTCGGGTGCAGCTGGGAGAGACCCTGGTTTTAATCGAGGACAGCAGTTTTCAACTGGGGTGTCTCTGTCCGCAAGGGACATCTGGCAATGGGCGTTTTTGTATGTGGGCGTGGGGGGAGAGGAAGGGTGCGGACATCTAGTGGGTAGAGGCCAGCGATGCTGCTAAAAGCCCCACGTCATGCAGGACGGCTCCCACCACAGAGGATGATGCGGCCAAATGCCAATAGTGTTGAAGTTGAGAAACCCGGCTTCAGAAAGATTTAGGACGATCAGGACCTCCCTGTATTGCTGGTCATGCTGAGAATGCACAGACCCTCTTTTTGTTGTCAAGATAAGAATTTTCCCGCTTCCTCCAGGAAGCCTGCCTTTCACGTGTTTGGCAAACTTATATTAAGCATCAACTGTGCACCAGAACCATTTTAGGTCCTGATGGTACAAAACAGTCAAGTCCCCTCTCCTCACGGATTTTCCAGAGACAGACAATAAACTAACAATAAATTATAAAGTCGAGGGCCAGGTCGGGATAATGTTGAGAAGAAAAACAAACTCATCGCCATAGTTACACAGGACAATTGTCATGTGTACCAGGTTCAAGCCCCGTGCCAGGCATTCTTCTAGCATCTTCTAGCACCTCATTATGAAACGCAAAGCTGGAGGGCTCCTCCAGATACGGTGCTGAGGGAGGTCTCTCTGAGAAGGTGGTGTTTGAGCAATGACCTGAACAGAAGGGAACAAGCCACACTGACTTTCGAAGATGGGGTTTCAGGCAAGGAGCAGGAGGGCACACACCTCGCACCACGACCCCCCTGCCGGCCACATCCTTTGACCATTTCATCAACCTACATTCCGCTGGTTGTACTGCTTTATTTCAGCGCTGGGGGCGGGGTGTACTGATACGATCCCACCCCAGCTTCGCTTAGAGGCTGCCGTGTAAAAAGCTGGACAAAACCCCAGCAGATCCCACTTGTACCCACCCCCGTCCTGGGCACTCGGTCCCACGTGTGGCCTTGGGAAGGGCGGGGCAGCTGTGCAGCGTGGGAGTGGCAGGGGGCACCCACAGGGTGACGCCGGGGGGCAGCTTCTAGGCCCCGGCGCTCCCTGAGAATCCTTGAGCCCAGGCACCGGCCAGCCTCCCGGGGCTCCTTTCACGCTCCCTTCTGGATTCCAACATCCCCTCCCTCCACTCTCAACTGCTCATGAAGAAAACAGAGAAATACGTCCCTTGGAATTTCAAGGAACAGCCTGGCAAGGGACACCAGCCGTGCCTTGGTGGCTTTATCCTGACGTCCGTGATGTTGCGGGAGAGTCAGGAAGCACCTGCAGGGCCACGGGGGCTCTCACGCTGCAGGGCTGACGCCACCCCTTACTCCCTGGAGCCCTGTCTGCTCACCCAGCAAGGACACTGCACGTGGAGGGGATGCTGCATTGTTTCTTTTACCAGAGCCTTAAATAAACACAGCTTTGGCCTGTGCAGGGGCGACCAAGTCCCCCGGGGGCGGGGGGGGGGGGGGAATTCCTTCTCTACATCTTCTTGCTTTGCTGAGCATGCCCCCTCTCTACTTGATATCAACACTGTCTTTCACTTCTGAGGCTTTTTTTTTTAATCTCTGCAAAGCTTTTCCATCCGGGCTACCTCACTCAATCCTTGCAGCCCCGTAAGGACGGTGAGGTGAGGGCGTGATCCCTTCCAGGGCAAACATCTGACTAATGCAAGCTGTTCTCGACTTTGCACCGCGTCCCTGAGAGCCCGCTAGGCTGCCCGTCGGCGGGGCGATGAGTCAGTCACTCTCCTCCCCGTGACCGTTTCATCTGAGTTCCCGGGACTCTGGGCAGCAACTCAGGGTTGCTGTGTCGCCTTGTAGCTCCCAAATGTCAAGGCACTGAAACACAGGCTCCTTCCCAAGCTACAAATCTCCCCCTCCTTCTAAATCACCCGCCACCCGCCACCCGCCACCCGCCACCCGAGTGCTTCCCCTGCCCTCCTCCCCCGTCCCCACCCAATCCTCCCAATCCAGCTCGGTACAGAGAGCGGGGAGGGGGCTGCTGGCAGGCGCCGGGCGACATCCATCCAGGGCCAAGGAACCTGAGGTCATTGTCCTCTTGTGACTGTTATTGTTATTATTATTAATGGTTGGGGCAAATCCCTGGCCCAGAATAAACAGAGCAACTTCCACCCACTCTGAAAAGACAGCGCCAAGAGACACGAGCTGGAAAAGCCTAGCACTTTCCAGAAGGAAAAGAGGGAGAGTGGAGAGACAGGGAAAGAAGGAGGAAACAAAATGAGGTGGGAAGGGAGGAAAGCAGCCCTGCAACACGCTCGACGTGAAAGCAAAAGAACTTCAAAACATAATATGTACGTCTCCCCCAAGGAATAAAATCCAGACGCTGTTCATCGGCGTTTGCTGCCCCAGGAAGACAACTGCTGGCTGCTGACGTTTCTACAGCCCCAAAGAGACGAGCCACAAAAGGACTGAAAGCCTGGAGCGCAACCCGACAGGATGCAGGCGCCTCCAAAGGAAGTCTGCGACGGCAACGACAGCCCCCCACGCAAAGCACAAATGGAAACTCGCCACGAGGTCCCGAAGCCCCGCAGGCCCCGCAGCCCCCAGAACTCAGGGCAACCAGCTGGATGCGTTCGCCCGCATCCCAACAGCACCCGCCCCTGCGCTCACCTGTCTCTGGTTCTCCTCCCGCTGGGACATACCATTGCTGTTACCAGCCGTCAGGGGAAGCAGAGCACGTCAACCTCCGATACTCGCCCACGTGCTCGTGGCGAGCCCGACCTCCGCCGGACCCACACAGGCACACCCTCTATCATGCCGATTCGGGCCACGGGGGTCCTCCGGGATGTCTCTGCGCCTCCCCGGCCCTGTGGAGAGCAGTCTCTTTAACTGAGCTTTGTCAGGGGGCCACGGGTCCCTGATGAAGAGCAAAGGGAAAGGTCGCAGGATTCACAGGTGCCCCTTGCCAGCCACACACAGCCCGAGCAAGGCGGGCGCTCCACCCCAGTGGGGAAGCCGCAGCGCGTCCCCGCCCCGGGGACCCAGGCGCACTGATGCTGGGGGTTGGGGGGGCCTGGCATCCCCGAGCAGACTTTGTCCTCTCCCCCCACCGCCCCACCAGCTGCTGCCTCTGCCTTCCCCACTTAACCCAGACACACAGGGTGAGGGGAAACAGTGGATACTGTTTTCATTACTAAGAAATTGCAATAATAACGACACTCATACCACGATCTGAAATTATTCCACATAATGGAAAAAAAATTAAATGTCGCCCCTGATCACCAGCCGGAATACGGGTGATGCTTACATAACAGATGACCTTCTCTCCCGGGGAGGCCGGTAGCGCCCTGCTGCCTGGGGCCAGGCGGGCACGGGGCTGTGAGCGGCCGGCCTCACAGCAAACAGGGACACAGAGTGGCAGAGGGGACAAGTAGTTGCTGTCTTCCCTGCCTCGTTTGCCTACACATTGAGGGATCCCGGGTCATAGCCAGGAGCCCTAAAGACAAGGAGAATGGCAACCCAAAGTCCTTGGTCCCTACTGGTTTGGGAAGCACAGTTCATCTCGCCTGAGCACACTAGGATTCCACCCCAACCCAGTTCCGTCCCTTCTCCCTACAGTAACAGCATGGCATCTCGTCTGTTGCCAGTGAAGCAGGTTTTCAAGCTTCTAATTGTTCCATCCTTGATGCTTTTAAAATCCTGGCTGAGGAAGCCTGAGCTCCCTCTTCCAGGAAGCCTTCCTGGATAAACCCAGCCTAGTCGGGATTAAATGCGCCTCCCTCTCTGTGCTCCCCTGACATCCCACACATGTTTCCCTCATCACATTTGCCAAACTGCGCAGTAACTCTCGGTTTCCTTGGCTATCTCAAAATCGTGAGATTCTCAAAGCAGGAGCTGTGTCCTCCGGCTCTCCTATGAGGGCCTAGCACAGCGTCCAGAAACCAAGAACTCAGTGAATTTACAGGAATGAGCTCCGAAATGAGAGGGGAAATGCTGTATAAGACAGAAGACAAAGATCCGGGTAAACACAAAATGTTTAGGCCGTGAGAAAGAAGGCAAAGTGGTTTAGTGCAGGGAGGGCAAGAAAAGGCTTAAAAGTATCAAGAGTTTCTAGGTAATGACAAAAAGCATGACTTTCTACCCAACGCCAGCTTCTCTCCCCTTGATGATTGTGTAAGGTCCTCAACATCAGCCCTGAGACCACGTGGGGATGGGCAGCCCCCTACCCTGTGACTCTCCACCCAAAGGCTCCAACTCTACTCCCCTTCCGGGTACAAATACTCAGAGCGGGGCAGCTCAGCTCACTTCCCGGAAGGTAAGATCTTTCCACCCCGAAGCCCAGGATCCCACCAAGGCCACATCTTTCAGCTTCCCCCCCATTTCCTCCACGACCTCAGCCTAAAGCTTCCCAAAGGCAAAGTTAATTACAGAGTTCTAGTTATGTTTAAGCTATGTAAGTATGCTGTTACTCAAACTATCTTTTTAGGGACAAAACCTTCTCCTATTTCTGATGCCAAATTACTATTCATAATCAAGCCTATTTAATCACGTACAACAGATTCTAAAGCACCACACAGCTCTCTCTGCAAAGGTACAGCTCCCTGAGGGTCTGCAAAGATAGCCCTCCAATCGCCACTCCACATAAGTGGCTCTGTGCTGTGTTCCAAAGAGCCAGGTTTCCTACTAGCATGGTTGACAGAGAGACGGCGAGTGGCAGAATTTTCCAAACCATTATGCTTTTTCTTACAACTCAAAATATGACTTTTCCTTAAAACAATAATATAAATCTAAATGAACGCAAATACCTAAGTACAATGAAGTATTTTCTTTCTAATCCTCAATGATTATCCTTAATCCTAGAAGTCATTAAAATATATCTATAAAATCCACATTGACACACTACTATATATAAAATAGATAACTAATAAGGACCTACTGTGTAGCACAGGGAACTCTACTCAATACTCTGTAATGGCCTACATGGGAAAAGAATCTTAAAAAGAGTGAATATATGTATATGTATAACTGATTCACTTTGCTGTACACCTGAAACTAACACAACATTGTAAATCAACTATACCCCAATAAAAATTAATTAAAAAAAAAAAATCCAGGCTGAGCCTTTTCTGACTTCTTAATATTTTGAGAACCCCCAGCTGGTCTTTCCAGGCAACTTTTTCTGACCTCTGTTATCCTTTTGGAGAATATCAGATTCCTCCAGAAATCTGCTAAAAGACAAGATTTCTCTTCTCAGGAAAAACAATGCATGCGTATTAGACACTTATTGTTGGTAACAAAATACCCCAAAACTTAGTGGCTTAGAACATCAATCAGTTATTATTGCTAGATTCTTCTCCATGAGGCCTGTCGTCCTCCAGCAAGCTAATTGGGCTCATTCATATGGCAAACTCGGGTTTCAGGGGCAGCAAGAGAAGGAAATATCCAATGTCAAGTGCTATAGTCAAGTCTGCTTGCACCACATATGGTACCACAGCAGGTCAATGACCACCCAAACTGAAGGGATGGATAAACCAACTGTACCTCTTGTTGTGTGTGTGGGGGCGATGGGGGGGGGGGAGCCAGGGTCATGTGTCATCGTATGGATGACAACAGGGGGAGAATTTGTGGCCATCTGTGCAAACAACCACAGCACATAGGCACAGACAGACAAAATGCAGCCTTCTTGATCCATGGGTGAACCTCAAAACTCAATCTCACACGCCTAAAACAGTGCTTCTCCAATGGGGACCCAAGGACATATTCGCAGAGGTCGGAAAGTTTTCTATAAAATTTTTTCAAGTTTGTATTTTCATTTAAACTATAATCGAGGGCTTCCCTGGTGGCGCAGTGGTTGAGAATCTGCCCGCCAATGCAGGGGACACGGGTTCGAGCCCTGGTCCGGAAAGATCCCACGTGCTGTGGAGCAACTAAGCCCGTGCGCCACAACTACTGAGCCTGCGCTCTAGCGCCCACGAGCCACAACTTCTGAGCCCGCGTGCCACAACTACTGAAGGCTGCGTGCCTAGAGCCCATGCTCCACAACAAGAGAAGCCACCGCAATGAAAAGCCCGCTCGCCGCAACTAGAGAAAGCCCGCGCACAGCAACGAAGACCCAACGCAGCCAAAAATAAACACAAATAAATAAATTTTAAAAAATAAAATAAAAATAAGCTATAATCGAAAGAAAAAATAATAACACCACAATCTGAATCACCAGGGTGGCCTCTTTATAGCCAAATCCTACCTCTGGATTTCAGTGCCTTTGTTGGCCTTTGTGTTTATGACGGAGCGGGGACCGAGCCGTACTGCTTTCACCGTTGAGGGCTAATTGTTGAGGGCAGGCTCAATGGACAGATGATACTGGGAGCCAAGCTCAGGCCAAATACCTTCGTGAAGCCCTGTGTAGATGGGGGAGGTTCCCAAGTAGTTCTAGAACAGCGGGAGAACTGATTCCTTCCAGCAGTATTCCTGGGACAGACCTGCCAGAAGCAAAGGCAGCTGATGGCGGCAGTCAGCACACCTGGCTCTCGGAATTGGTGGTTTATTTTTGGCAAAACCTCGTCTGCCACATCACAAAAATGTTGTTGGTTTTGATTTGATCGGTTTTGTTGTTTTGATGTGAACTGACACGTTCTGGTTTCATGACTGGGGAAGATCCAAAAGCATAAGGACTAACATATACCTTAACGTCATGCTCGTGCGTATTCAGGCTTATAAATGCGTCTATAACGGGACAGTCAAAATAGCTCGAATCAACCTTGGGACTGTGTGAGCTTTACTTCCTTTCAAATGAATACGTACATTGAGTCAAACGGCGAAAAAAACACTGGTCTACAGGGCGAAACAACGGGTTCTCCTCCTCTGGGTTTCCCTCCATATCAACTCTCCTTCAAAATACAGCAATGTCTGCCTTCCCTTCTCTAAAACTGAGAACTTAACAGTACACAGTGACCCAATGATGGTTCTTCTATGCTCAGAATAATGGAAACTGTTGAAGTCACAACTCTCTGGGCCTCCTGTAGCCAAAGCAGCGTGTTGACCGAGACACCATACACACTTCTGTGTGTGGACACAAATCTCCTGAATCACCCCTTTTGTCCTGAGCAGCCATTTCCCAGGGTCCCCTGTTCCTTGAGATGCTTCAAGAGAAAGGATTCCACAGATAAACGTGGAAAACTTGAGCACGGCCGTACGGAAGAGACAAAGACTCTAAGTCCCACAGCAAAGAAGCGGTTTTGTTTAAACCTACATTTCCCATATTGATTTGGCCACACACAGAACCTATTAATATTCAGCAGATGAAGCCTTAGGGAAAAGTGCTCAAAGCAATCCTCTTCTGTTCCCAATGCTCAGAACATTCAGCAAAATACTTCTGCTTACACTGGAATATGATCATATTTATCCAGAAAAAAATCAAAAGGCTGGATGAGGTATCTTGGACTCAAATATCTATCACTTTCACAAATACAGGTCTGTTGATCATCCTTAAAGATGAGTCAGTAGAATGTATTGTGTGTGTGTTTCTCCCCTTGCAGTCACACCAGCTAGAGATTATGAAAACCAAGAAGGTAATTATTCTATAAAACCCAGCCCTTCCTTTTTTTTTTTACTACTATAAATAATAGTAACAAAATAATAATTATATACATATATATATATATATTTTTTTTTTTTTTTTTTAAACAGTCTTTCTATTGTCAGTGCTGGAAAAGAGATCTTTACCAGAGCACCGCTGAGGAGAAAAAAACGAATGTTTTTGGCTCATCACCAATATATAGCTTTGACAACCATAAAATCATAAAACGATTTTTCTTGACTCTAGGAAGAAGAGAGAGAGCAAAAGGGCATCTGTAAGACAGTCACGACCCACAGGGTGAACTGATGACTCAAGAGGCCTCTTCCCATAAAATTCTGGTGAGGAATCAAAGTACTAAAACAATGCAACACCAGATCCAGGGTGAGTTGAGGCACAGAAGATGGAGTGGGTTGGAAAGAAGTATCCTTGGTATTGACCCCAATGTTTGCACAAACCCTCTTGTCTATCCCGTGCTCAGCTTCTAACCGCCTTTTCTTGTGTTGTCACACTCGATCCTCAGTATCTTTTTGTGATGTAGACAGACAGACAGCGCCACTACCCCTATTATGGGCTCAACTGTTGCACCCCTACCCTACCCCAAACCCTGCTAAAATTCATAGGTTGAAATCCTAACCCCCAGTCCCTCCGAATGGTCCTCTATTTGAAGACGGGCTCTTTAAAGATGTAATGAAATTAAATGCAGTCTTTAGATGGGATCTAATTTAATATGACTGGTGTTCCTGTAAGAAGAGGAAATCTGGACACAGACATGCATGGAGAGAAGACGATGTGAAGACACAGGGAACAAGACGGCATCTACAAGCCAAGGAGGGGGGCCTAGAACAGACCCTTCCCTCATCAGTCTTGGGAGGAACCAACCCTGCCATCACCTTGACCTTGGTCTTCCAGCTTCCAGAACTGGGAGGCAATAAATGCCTGTTGTTTAAGCCACCCAGTCTGTGGCACTTTGTTACGCAGCCCTAGCAGACGAATACACCCCCTATTTTACATTTGAGGGAACTAAGTCATGAAAGCTCAGGGCCTAACATCACACTACTCATCAGAGGCATGAGCAAGATGTGAACCCAGAACTTCGGATTCCAAATCTCCCTACTCCTCCCACCACCATGCTGTGATCAACCAGGGATACACTAAGACAAGGGGGGGCTTCAAGAAGCAACCCCACCCATATCAACCCAAAGGGTGTGCCTGGGAATGCACATACTAGGTGCCAATTTGTGAGTTGTGAGCCAGTACATTCAGCGGAGAGAGCTGTCCAAGTGTGATGTGCACATGGAGGGGTGATCAGTGGCCCTGTCTGTGGTCCTGGCAGAATCTCAGAGATACGGAGCCACGAACCACGCGTGATGGCCCATGAGAACTCACTTCACGGATGCAGATGGACAGAAGCTAGCACGATTCTATGGGGTAAGGACCCGACCGAAAACCAGGTCTCCAGGCTACAAGGGAAAAATGGGGGAATGTTACTATGGTTGTTAAAGATGATCTAAAATGAGAAGTAAGGCAGAGAGAGGTTGGTCGCCAGAAGGGACAGAGGTGCCCTCAGCGCCGTGCTAGGGGCCTCGACCCACCAGACATCTGTGCAGGGGATTGGCGTCCAGGGAATCGGAGCGAGAAGCACCCACTCCAGACCAGGAGAGGAAGTGCAGCAGCGGGACTGAGACGTCAGGAAGGCTTCAGTGTGTGTCTCCTGAACCATTTCAGGCAAACCACGACCTTAACCGCAGTCCACCGGAGAGAGGCCTGGGAGGATGGGGTGGGGAGGCGGGGGGCAGGGTGTCGGCAGGGCCCCGGGGTGCGGGAAGGACTTCACAGCATCGTCCCTGCCTCTCAGCCTCACAGCCGATGCCTTCGTCCATCCCCCAGCCTCGGCCCCTGTTCACACGGCCAGCCGTCTTCTCAGCAGCGTCCCATCCCCATGGGGCCTTGACCAGCAGGATCTGAAACCTCGAACTGTTTCTGGAAATAGTCTTTCTGCCTCCTGATAACTGCTGCCTCCAAGGCTGAGACACACAGCTTCCTAAACGGAACTGTTGACCAGGGTCTACAGCCCAAAGGAAGCCGGCTGGGAAAGGTGGAATCAGGGGCCAGTTAGTGACTCCAAGGATGGCGGGGAGGGAAGGGGAGGGAGAGGCTCTGGAAGGGGGTGGAAATCCCTGTGCATTTTTATGCTAAGGAGCTAGTGTGCAAATGGCAGGCAAACCACTTCAAAACAGAAGCTGTGGCTTTGAAGAACATGCTTGATTTTTTTTTTTTTTTAAATGGGGCTTAATCCAAAGCATCACTCTGCTTGGAGCAGAATTAATTATTCAACTGATCTGGGCTTGATGAGGGCTTGGCAGCTGAGAAGGGTTCGAAGCAGCTTGCTTCTAAGGAATTTTTTTCTGCTTCCTGCTGTGGGTACCTGGGGACCAGCATCTTCCCTTTTTCTCTCTTTTCCAAGCCTCAGTCCCGGAGCAAACAGCCAAGCTGAGACACACAGCAGGGCCATATGAGGTCTCAGCTGCTGCACAGCAAATTACCACAAATTCAGGGCTGAAAGCAACACTCGTTTCTTATCGCTCAGTTTCCACGGTTCAAGGATCCAGGAAGGGGTTCAAATGGGTCCTTTGCTCAGAGTCTCACTGGGATAAATTCAAGATCACAGCCAGGACTTCCCTGGCGGTGCACTGGTTAAGAATCCACCTGCCAGTGCAGGGGACACAGGTTTGAGCCCTGGTCCGGGAAGATCCCACATGCCACGGAGCAACTAAGCCCGTGCGCCACAACTACTGAGCCTGTGCTCTAGAGCTCACGAGCCACAACTCCTGAAGCCCACGTGCCACAACTACTGAAGCCCGCGCGCCTAGAGCCCGTGCTCCACAACAAGAGAAGCCACCGCAATGAGAAGCCCGTGCACCGCAACGAAGAGCAGCCTCCGCCTGCCGCAACTAGAGAAAGCCCGTGCGCAGCAGCGAAGACCCAACGCAGCCAAAAATAAAATAAATAAATCAATTTATTTTTAAAAAAAGAAAGATCACAGCCAGCTGGGGCTGAGATCCCATCTGAGGCTCTCATCCAAGTGCACTGGTTCTTGGCAGAATTCAGTTTTTTGCAGATGAAGGCCAGAGGTTCCCATTTTCTCGGTGGTGGTGCTGGGGACTCTTCTCCCAGCAACCAGAGACCACCCTCAGGTCCCTGCAGGCAGCCCCCACGGTGGGCAATTCACAGCACGGCTACCGGCTTCTTCAAGGTCAGCAGCGGACGCTGTCTCACGTCATATCCCTCTGACCTCAAGAAGGGCCAAGACACTCTTTTAAGGGTTCACCTGATTAGGTCAGGCCTACCCAGGATACTTTCCCTATTGATGAACTAGAAGTCAACCGACAGACGACCTGAGCAGTAACTAAGGGGAGTGAAATCCCACCGAGGGGAGGGGATTCCACGGCGTGCACACCAGGGGGTGCGACTCATAGGGGCCATCTCGGGATCCCACCTACACCACAATCCCTGTAGTACAAAACTCTCTCTTTAACATCCCTATCACCCTAAGATTTCTAGAGTCTAAATTTTCCCTTCGATGACTAAGTCGGAAGGCATACATTATGGACAAGATTTAGTGGTCTACCAATTCTTTGTAGCACAAAGTCTCCATCAAAGCCCCAACCTCATACAACACATCTAGTATCTTCTGGCTCATCAATAAACCACGGCAAGGCGGTGGCATATTCCAGGAGTTCTAACAGGCAGAGGTTTCGGCTCAGCCATCACTGCGGAAGAGACCAGTGGTGGCCATGGGGCCAATTGATCCATTAGGTACAGGAAGTGTAGAGCCCAGCACCCATTTTTAGGGGCCCCCCAGAATGTTTTAATCTCTTTAAAATAAGAAGAAACGAATAATAATGAAACATAATAACGAATCCAGCCTGGATTATATTCATCTTTATGCCAACACAGCTGTAAAATATAATTTTCCATCTTTTTTTTTTGGTGGAGGAAGGGGTCCACAAAGATGAACGTTCCTACGGCCCCCAAAGGTCCAAAGGTGGGCCTGGCAGTGGTGCCCCTTCAAGGTACACATGGGTTTTCCTTGCACAGCCCCCCAGTGACTCCAGAGGGCATCTGACTCTGCCTCAGAAAGAGGACTCAGGCAAGCCCAGGGTCCTACAGTGGTGACCTTTGGACTAAGTGAATTGAAAATACTGAGTGACAAAGCAGGATAGATCCCCGGCCACTGCAGGACAGTGCTGATACGCTAATTAGTCTGATGGGAACATATCAGCCTGAAGTTATAAACACGGGGCTAATAAGGCCGTGTTTAGTCCCTGGATGAGCCCCATGGTTATGTCGGAGACCTAATGACCATCAACCACCTCACCGCTGGGAGCGGATGGCCTCCAGGGGGACGTAAGGACATAAACGAAGCAATTAAAACCCTCCTCAAACGCCAGGAAATGGGCATAAGACTATTTATTATCAACAATGTCAAGAGGATCATCATCTTATTAAAAAAGAAACAGAGAGAGGAGAAAATTGAGCGTGTCACTCGGTGTCAGAGGTAAGTATTAGGGTGACACTTGGGCATTAAGATGGAAGGGGCCAGAGACATACCAACACGAGCTGGAGGAAAGAAAGGGCGGAAAGATGCCAAGATGGATAAAAGCATAAAGAAGACGGAGAGGCTGAATGGGTGAAAAGGAAACCAGGATGGACAACGAAAGATGTAGGAAGAGGCAGGGGTGTCACCCCCCGCAAGAGCTGTGACACTGGGTCACACAGGGAGCTCTGTTATTAACGTACTTCAGCTCTTGTTCGTGAAACAAGGGGATTCAGACTGGATAGTCCCTAAGGCCTGTTCTACACCCAGCCTTCTATGAATCTATAAATTTCTAGTTCCAGACAAAGACATCAACTCTCACTCCATGGAAGACAGAATCCCACCAACTACTCCTCCTCCCCACCCTAACTTTGCAAGCCGCTGAGACAGTGCATCTCAAGGAAAAAGCCCCTGGCTGCAAGGTGGGACTCCATCCCAGGTGGGTCAGGGGGACAACCCAGCAGAGGGCAACGGCACGGCCACCCCAGACCCTCAAGGGCGTCTCACGGGGCCAGAGGCTGGCACCTCTCACCGCAGCGCGTAGCAGGCCTGCCGTTTCTCAGGTAGAGGCTCCTCGTGGGAACATCACACCCCGTGGGTTCTCGAGAGGAAGAATGCCCATCTCTTCCGAGGATGGATTCCCCCGGCTTCAAGGCGGGGCCTGAACAGAGGAACATGTGACGCCCACACAAGCCAGCCCAGACTCTTTCAGGCAAGGGCGTTTCTCCCCTGAGGATGATCTGTAGATAACTCCCTCCCCATCACACAGGGAAGCCGGGGAAAGAGCCACACATGAAAGATGTGAACGTCTGGAAGGTGATATTGTATCTAGATATTCACGGACCTGCTACAGTTAGACACTATACCTTTTTACTATAGAGAAAGCACCCTGCCAAGAGGAATATGCATATACAAGTGTGTGTGTGTGTGTGTGTGTGTGTGTGTGTGTGTGTGTGTGTCCCTGTTATTTGGAAGACCCAGATACAAATATATCATGGCAGAAGTCCTCAAATTGGCCTCCACATCAGAGTGCCCTCCTGGGAAGGAGGTCAAAGGATTGATGTGTCCACTGACAGAGGTGGGCTAATTTAGGAGAGAAAAATCACAAGCATCCCTTCCCAAACTAGAAAAAGAATCCACATGGAAAGCTCCGACACAGAGGAAAGAGCCTTTTGCAAAAAAAAAAAAAAAAAAAAAAAAAAAAAAAACCCACAAACCCACCACAGACAAAAGGTACTGACTGCGTTTCTCCACCACATAGCCACAGGTGGAAAAATATAGGAGGCGTTCACACTATACACCTTCTGAGCGGATGCAGGAGGCCAGCAAACCAGCCCCCGATTAACGAGAGAGCCGGTTGGGGAGACAGTCACTGCCAGGATATGAGAGACACGAGGGAGGGTTAACTGTGTCCTGGCCCCTGGACCACACATCTAAGGCCAGCACTTCCCTCTGCCTGCCAGGTTCTTTTCCACCTGCAGCTGTTTGTTGCTGTTGCCCGCCCCGAGGGCAACTGGGATCATTCAGACCCCCTCTCCCCCACCCTCCTCCTCCTCCTGGCGGCCTCATCCCTCCTCTAACCTGTAACATCCTCCTGCTTGCCCCGGGCACAGGGACGGGGAAAAAAAGATTAATGTGCTCTCTGGGGGGAACCGGAAAGCAATACTGGGATTTGGCAGTAGAAGCAAATGCATATCTGGAAAATTAGCTGTTGCCCAAGAAACCCCATGAGCTGCAGGGGCGAGCAGGAAGGGAAGGCGTGTGTTATTGAATTTAGATGGGTGCCCCTGCGCAGGTAAATACAGAGAGCCTGAGGCTCAGTGCAGGAAACAGTTTGGACCCATCATCACAACCTGGCTGCTGGCTGTTCTTTGTCTCTTTTCCCCCCCATTTCTAATTGTCCCCCCGACAGGACAATCGTGTGGAGGGAAGGAGGTGAGAGACCGAAGGGCCACTGGCCGGGCTTAAGGCCACACGGAGGCAAATGACTAATGGCTGTCGGGTCCCCTCAGCCATGCTGACTGCAGGCCACCTGCCTCCGCCCAGATCCACACCTGGCCTGTGGGTGCAGGTGGGTGGGCGGAGCCGAGGGCCACGTGACGTCCACAGAGGCCCCGCCTTCCACCCAACTTTCTCACCTTTACATTTGCAGTACTATTAATTTGGGCTGGTAATCAGGAGCTTATTACAGGTGACAAGCCATTCATCAGAAGCTACCGCATTCAGGTCCCAGCTACACTGCACTAATACAGGATTTCCCTTTTATGCCTGAAACAAAGAAAATCCTGGGCATATGTGCTGTCGAACAGCCAGACAGGCAGGGAAGAGAAGCCACTAATAAGACAAAATATATTACAGCCCCATCAGCTTAATATCTACATGAGAAACCCAGCTTTGACATCTTGCTGAGGGCAAACTCGCTGATGAGAATTAAGTCAGCTGTAATACACCAGGATGTGCCCCAGAAGGCTCTTGTTCTATGCCTATTAAAAAGGCGACTGGGGGATTAGCTAAGAGAACGGCAACCCAGGGGGGGCCTGAGTCAAAGGACTAGGAGTCCTGGGGTCACGCAGGGCTTCTAAGCTCCCCAGGCGGGGAGGGGAAGCTGCCCCATCAAAAGCAAAGCAGAGAACCAATGGAAACGCTTCTCCTGAAAGGACTCAGGCAAGCTCACCTCAGGGTGCCCGGCATCCTCAGAGCCCAGCCCGCTGGGCTCTACTCCGTGTTCCCGCGCCACTGCACCTCCTCGGGATGCGGGGGACTCGGCATCCCCGCCCCCCTCTCCAGGGCGCAGGACACGGGCTGGCCGTCGTCGGCTGGACCTGCCCTGTGCTGCTGGATGGTAAAACTGCAAGGCTGACTATCCTGCCTCGGAATCACCCAGACCTCTTGTTTGTTCACATTCTGTGCTTTTTGATCAATCCTTGCTTACCCCAAGAGGGAGGTGGGAGGAGGGAGACGACAAAACACGGTGTGTTGGCTTGCTTTCTAGGGCCACCTCTCAGGACAGATTTGGGAACTGGTTGAGAGCTTGAGTTAAGGTGAGATTTCTGGTAGCCAGTTACCTCTAGAATCTGCTTATAGAGGTGATCAAGGTGTGTATTCACCATCCCTTGTGCCCACGCACACATTCTCATGTTCTCTCTATCTCTGAAAATCAGTTTATTTCTCAGGTGGCAAAGAAAGAAGTTCTAGGTGGATTGTTCAGCTGTGCCTCCTACAGGAAATGGCACAATGCCCCGATTTCAATGAAAATCTCAGCCCTTTATTCCCAAACCCCTCCTGACCGAGAATGTGCTTTCTCCTGTCTTCCATCCAGATGGAGAGCAAACATAAAAATCACGAGAGTGAGACCGCCATCAGCCCTTGTGATCAAGAGCTCGTCAAGGAGCTCTGACTGGAGCAGAGAGCAGATGGGCCATGGTTCCAAACAGCTCGAGTCCATCCTGGGCTGGAGCAGAGTGTGAGGGCCGCACCTGTGGGTCAGGCTCTTCCTTGCCCAGAAGGAGGACCACCCCGCCCCAGAGGAGGACTGCTGTTAGGAGCCCACGGCTCCCTCACCCCAGTGTAACTGGACACAAAACACCTGAATGGGTTCACAGTTTGTTTAACTAAAGAAGAGAAGCCAGAGGCAGTGAAGGGGCTGCAGACCTCCAATGAAGCCATTTGGGGAGACAGGATTTTATCTACAAAGCATCTGTGGTTTGCATAAAGGAGCTGGAATCCAACTCAGGGACACAGAGATCCAAGTTCTGCCTGCAACCTGCGGGGACTTGAGTGTCCCTCTAGGATGAGAGTAAATACATTTATACAAGTTGAGCAGGACGCCTCGCATGCGATAAGCCCTCAATTAATATCAGCTGTGATCATCATCAACCTCATTATTATTACACGCAATACTATTACTGGGACTGTCTTAGCAGTGGAAACACAAGGAAGGGGAAAAAATGGACTCACTATAGTTTGTCAATCACTCAGACCTAAGTGAGTGGATAAAAGCATATCCCAAGCAGAACAGAGAGAGACATTTTATGATTATCAGCCACTGCTTTCTCCCTACGCCACGGATGGCAACCACCATGGGCTGTCACTTCAGGAACGTGCACGGTGAGAACCAGCGGGCAGAAGGGGTGGAGGAAAGGGCCCGGAGCCCGCCCCGGTTTGGCCATTACCATACAGATTGCTCCCCTCCACCCTGACCCCGACCCTTCCGCTTGACAGATTCATTCTGTGGTCTCCCCATCCAATCGTAAGCCTAATATTTACCCAGAGAAAGCAGTATTTGTGTGCGTTGCCATCGAAAATCCAATAAGTATGAAGAAGAAAAGAAGCTGCCTGCGTATGAGGCATGAGGGCAAACACAGCCAGCTCTTTAAAGAGCCATTGTGATAATCAATACCCTCTCCCATTTCCATTCAGGGGCCCTGGGCCAACCAAGACTTAATCATTATTTTCCATCGTTACATCCCTCAGAGAAGCTTAAAAAGGAAAGGTCATTGTTTCAAAGTTTGCTCTACTCTATTTGCCAAACACAGATTATTTCCTGGGGTCCGTGGGGCTCCCTTCCCAGACTGTATCAACCAAAGGCAGCCGCACTGGGCCTTCTGGAGCTGACTTCAGAAACAGAATACTGTTCCACCTGTGGAAATCACTGTAGTCATCACATTCAGTTGCCTGGCCTCCTAACCCAGCCTCCTCTGCCAGGGTGAGGCTTTGGACAGACCTCTCATGGGACATTTTTTTTTCCTTTGTCCAGAACTCAAAAAATAAATACCAAACTCTGTGGTAGGTCGGGCAGGAAGGAAGGGGATGCTGTGGGTTGCTGGACACCATGACCAGCTCCTTCAGTCTGATTCCTTTCTCTCCAGCAATCACAGAGACTTCCAGCCGAGTCCCCGTGCCCACCAAGGATACCTCCAGGCCCTCTTCTGCTTGTCCTTTTTATTTAAGGAATTTGAGCTCACAGTAAAATAGAAAAATTATGCAATCTCTCTTTTCCTTGAATGGAAGTCAGTTCAAATAACTAGTTAAGATTAGGTTCGAAGAAACATAAAACCCTACTGCAGTGCCTCAAACACATAAAGGGTTTATCTGTCTCACTCAGCAAGAAGGCCAGGGTACAGTGGATCCAACGTTGCCAGGAGGAACCATGCTCCTTCTGGCTTCCCGCCCTGTCGCCCTCAGTGATGGGTGTGGCATCCCCGGGTGCTTCCCATTGGTCCGTGAAGGAGAAGGGGTCGGGAGAAGACGAGAAGGAAAGCCGTCCCTTAAGACTTCTCTGCCAACCCTATCACGTGGGTCTAGCTGCAAGGGAGGCTGCCAGACTGAGGATTCGTAGCTGGCACATCACTAGATCCAACAAATTTGGGGTTCCATCAGAAAGGAAGAAGGAGTGAGTGGAGACAAGCAGACCTCACTTTATTGCGCTTCGCAGATACTGCATTGCTGCGCCATTGCTGGCTTGAAGGTGGGAATGGCCACGTGAGAAGGAATGTGGGTGGCCTTGAGGGGCTGAGAGAGGCCCCGGGCTAACAGCCAGCAAGGGAACGGAGACCTCACTCCTACAACCCAGCTGAGTTCTGCCAGCAGGAACGAGCTTGGAAGGGCGTCCAAACTCCAGGTGTCGATGCTGCCAGCCAACATCTTGACTTTAGCCTGTGAGATCCCAGCAGACAACCCAGCCACGGCAGCCCAGGCTTCTGACCTACAGAACTCTGGGTGCTGTTGAAAGCCACTCAGCGCGTGGTAGTTTGTTACAGAGCAAGAGAAAGCCAACACAGCAGGGCAGAGCAAGTGGTGTGGCCCAGGGGCCTGGTCCGTGCAGGACAAGGCCCATACTGTACATCACTGAGGCAGTGCGACAACGGCCCCTGGCCCTGGTGAGGTACGCCTGCCACAAGATTTAGATTTACCACCTGCAGAAGCATCAGAGAATGGGAAGAAGCCAAGAGCAGCTCCCTACCGTGCCCAGAGAGGGGCTCAGCAGGGTAGGTGGAGACTCCCCGCAGGGTGCCAGCCCTTTATATAATAGATACAAACGAAGGAGCTCAACAGAAACCCTCACACAGCAACAATGAGTGCGGGGAGGTGAGATGAGAGCCGCATTAGTGGTGAGATCCAAAGGGCAACAGCTCCCAAAGTAAATAAATGCCTTCATTCAACAAAGCAATAAAGTGGCTGAGACGGCTGGGAAAGCACCAGCAGCGAGCCAGCTGCCTTGGAGATGGAAGGTACCCAGGAAATCGACTCTGTCAGCATCCGTTCCCAGGGGCCTCTCACCCACATAGCTGTGGGAATGAGAACCAGCTGTGAGTCAGCAGACCACCAGGGAAAAGGTGACACAGTGTCAGTCCCCAAAGCTCTCCATCATCGTCGGCTTTCTAGCTGGCTGTTGGGAGCCATGGGGGCCACCAGCCTCCAGCCTGCAGGCAGAACTAGGGAGTCAGAGAACCCGGCTGCCCCCAGCTTCCAGGCCGGGCCCCCATCTGTAAACGCTAGGATAGCACTCACCTTACCTGCCCCTGGGGGCTTCCTTCCTTCCTTCCATCCGCAGATATTTCCTGAGCATTTACCGATGTCACCCCCTGTGCTGGGTGCTGGCGACCCAGCTGGGACCAAGCCTGACAGCTCCTGCCCTCAACGAGCCTACATTCCGGTTGGGGAGACACTTGGTCAAGAAGCAAAACACACTGCTGCAGAGCAGAAATCAACACCACACTGTACATCAACTATACTTCAATTAAATTTTTAAAAAGTTTTTAAATTCAAAAGAAAAAGAAGCAAAACACAAACACACAGAAACAAACCGGGGAGTGAAGGATGGTGACAAGTTGTAGGAAGGACACGAACTGGGAGAGCCATGCACGTCGCCGGGAGGTCGGGGAGGAGGAGAGACTTGCGCCGAGGCAGCCGCGCACAGAGCTGCTCAAAGCCTAGCAGGCAGGGAGCAGGGGGCACAAAGCCCCAGAGGAGGGACGGGGCTTGGCGAGCTCACGGTGACCCAGGCAGAAGCCAGAGGCCACGGCTTGACCTTTCCCTTAGTTCTAAGTGCAAAGGAAAGTTGTCAAAGGGTTCTGAGCAGGGAGGCAGCGTGCTGTGATGTATGTGCCAGTGCGGGGGGCGGGGGGGGGGGGGCGGGGGACCTGCGGGGAGGCTCCTGCAGAGGGGATTCCAGGAAAGAGCCCATGATGGATTAGGACGTCAGCGGTGGAGATGCAATGGATTCCAGAGACCTTTCGAGAAAAGAGCCAATAGCACTTCTCTGTGAGAATGAAACGAAATGACAGGTCTTTATTCTCATCACACGCTCACTGCAGGCCGACTCTGGATGAGGCGATGCCCCCAGCCCCTTCCAAGAGGTGTCCGTCAAGCCAGAAACTTAACAGACAAAGACGAATCCGTGGCACCGATAATCCGCTAAGGGAGCGTTGAGAGAGAGGAGGGCGGGCCCCATCTGAGAGCACGTCGGGTCAGGGAAAACCCCATCTGTCCTCAGCTGGCACTTGAGAAGCAGCAAGAAGACAGAACATTCTAGGAAAGGAGACTGGGAAGGCGTGGAAACATCCGATGCTGGAAATCATTCTGGAACCATCTGTCTCCTCCCTACTCAGTTGACTGCAAAGAGGCCATTCAGCGGGGCTCCCCCCCAATCCCACCTACAACGTCAGACCTAAACAAATCGTGCCTAGAGCAGGTGGCGTGCCAGGAAACAAAGACCTCAGGCCAAGCGGCTGGCAGATTCTCAAACCAGTGCTGCGGCCACCCAAGGTGTGGGAGGCGTGCCGAGGCAGAGCCGCTCGCCAGCTTCCTGTGACCTGCCCTCTCCCCCCCGTGCCTGGATCCACTGACCGCCACACCTGTTGTCCAGGTGGGACAGCAGCCGTTCTCTATCCCCAGCCAACCTGGTCTGTTAGGATCATGACATCCATCTCCGCGTCTGTAACTCCCTCCACCAGAAGCTGTGCCAGGATGCTGGCCAGGTATCCCGCCTCTCCTGGGAAAACCCAGCAGACTCAGACCCAGCTCCTGCCTGAGTCCAAGCATCTCCAGTGCGTGTAAACCCCCAATGCCACGGCCCCACAACTCATGGGCTCCGGACCTTTTGGGGTATTAACAGTGGACTGAACTGGCCTAAATTTCTCACATTCCTTTAGACGCTGTGGTTCAGATAGCTCAACCCTTTTGGGGAGTTTTGCGTAAAGCCCGTACACACCTACCCTCCCCACCTTCCTACCACTTCTAGCTTCCTTCCTGGGCCACCCCCAGCCTATTCCTCTGAAGTTCCAGAGTGACTGACAGCTCACCCAAAGCATAAGGAGTGAGAGCAGGATAACTGCTCCTGGAAGATCTCGATTAAACCCTGTAAAGCTTTTAGAGTCGCACGTCTTGGTCTTTAACTGGTGCACACAGGGATCTTGTTAAACCCCGATTCTGCTTCAGTGGCACAGGGTCAGGGCTCCGGGTTCTGTACTTCTAACAAGCTCCAGGTAATGCTGATGTGTAGGTCATGGACCACACCTTGAGTGGGAAGGTCTCAGATGAGACTGGAGTATCCCAGACACAGTCCTTTCACAATCCTCACCCACCAGCTTTAACATCTCCCAGCCTACTTTCTAATACAGTTCCATAGATCGGACGTGGAAATACACATCACAAGTTGAGATGAAGGCACCAACTGTGATGAAGCATCTTGTACACACAAATACCTAAATGCACGTGAGAAATGAGGGTTAGAGCACCAGAGATGAGCCCTACTGAACTTCTGGCTAAAATATTTCAGTAGTCCTTGTTCTTTCGCTATCCCATTACTGCCGTCCAATTAAGTTCCTAAAGCAAAGGAATAATGACACTCAGCCTTGAATGGTGTGATGCTTACACCCAGCTTTGAGAGATGGAACTAGTGCTTCCTGGTGAGGATGGGGTGGGACCCACAATGCACACCACTGGGCTGCTTCCTTAGTTTTATTGCAAAATCTCGGAAGGAAATGGACAAAGCTAAAACATGGCGGGCCCGCAAGGAGGCCCCAGGCTTTCCTTGGAGTGACCACTGCGGTGGGGTTCACCAAAGGGAAACACTCAAGCCACTGAAACACGAACCAACATCCACAGAGCTGACCTGAAGAACCCACCAGGCAACATAGCTGAGTAAACAACAAATCGCACCAGCAGGAGAGCTCCGAGAGCCTGGGGACCCCCCTCATAAGAACAGTTACTCAACTCAACTGCCTTCCTTGCGGCTACAGAGGAACTGGGAATGGGAACAGTCCACTTGTCAAAATGTTTCCACCCCTAAGTAGATGCAGGGCCAGAAGACACACCAGGAGCTGAAGCCCATTTTCTGTCCAGCTGAATCACGGCTCCTCTCACCTAAGTGGACTCCCAGCCAAAGCGCAGCTGGAACCCTGCAGTAGAGCCAACGCCAGCCAGGGCACCTGGAGGGAACAGGTGCCACACCCTGGAGCAGAGAGTCAGCACATGCTGCCGAGGAGACCTGGGGAAATCAGGAAAGAGGTGTCAATGAGCCAGTGGGCTGTTTCCCACTGTAGGGTCACAAGCATCTTTTGGTAGTTAAGGAGGAGGAAGGATGAAGATGTAAGGGAAGGCCATACTCTGCCATGAAACAAAGTCCAGATTCTCTGAGGTTTGGCACCTGAAGGAGAATCATCAGGCAGAGAAAGTGCTCTGGGGGTGCCTCGCTCTTCAGCATCCTTGACCTTGATGGCGCCACACAGAGAGAAGTGGAAAGCGAGGAAGAAAAGGGTAGAGGCAAAATGCCTGTGAGGTTGTGCCGACCCTCTGGGGATGGACTGTAGCCGTCGCACTTGTCGTGTGAAAGAGTGAAGGTCCCACGATCCTGGGAGTGAAGCTGCGCTTTGCAGGCTTCTTGCTTATTTCCTTGTCATCCTCCCTCTGTCGTTAACAAAGCCTCTAAAAACGTCAGCCTGTCTCAGCAAAGAAGGATCAGGCATTTGGGTCCATACGTTCATGTTGAAGGGGGAGTGATATCAGTCAGAGTGAAGATCGGGGAAGGAGGTGGATCCCGTTAGGTGCCTGCCAAGGAGTCATCCTCCAATCTCAAACCTCAGGCTCTGAGTTTTCCTTAAACAAGAAGGAAGTTATGGGCTTCCCTGGTGGCGCAGTGGTTGAGAATCTGCCTGCCAATGCAGGGGACACGGGTTCGAGCCCTGGTCTGGGAGGATCCCACGTGCCGCGGAGCAACTGGGCCCGTGAGCCACAATTGCTGAGCCTGCGCGTCTGGAGCCTGCGCTCCGCAACAGGAGAGGCCGCGATAGTGAGAGGCCCGCGCACCGCGATGAAGAGTGGCCCCTGCTTGCCGCAACTAGAGAAAGTCCTCGCGCAGAAACGAAGACCCAACACAGCCATAAATAAATAAATAAATAAATAAATAAATAAAATTAAAAAAAAAAAAGGCAGTTATTTTTGCTAAAAGAGTCTCACTTAAGATAATAATAGTTAATATTAGCTGAAATGTCAGGCACTGCGATTATTGCTTTACATGGATATTTTCATTTAACTCTCTCAAACGATCCTATGGGGCAAAAGTGATTTTTTTGTCCTCATTTTACCAATGAGGAAACTAAGACTTGGAGAGCTGAATGAACTTCCTTAAGGATATACACATGGTAAATCCTGGAGGAGCCGGGAAATAAAAGCCAGGCGATCTGACTCCAGAGTTCTGCTCTTACGATGACCACCTATGCCACTTCCCACCACCCAAGATGCCATAAATACCAGGACTATGGTATTTATGGCTCCAACAGTAACTCCAACAGTAACTTTGAGGTAACAGGAAACTTTGGCTCCAACAGTAACTTTGAGGTAACAGGAAACTTTGGCTCCAACAGTAACTTTGAGGTAACAGGAAACTTTGGCTCCAACAGTAACTTTGAGGTAACAGGAAAAGGGATGGAGGGGGAGGTGCACAGACCAGAAAGAAGAGAAGGTCACCAGCTTGGTCAGAAGTCCTCCAAGCAGGGTCCACCCCAGCAATCCCTAGAGTTCCCAGCAACAGCCATCCCAAAAGACTTTTTAGACTCTGGCTGAGCTGGTTTCCTGGTTGGCCTTTGAGGTACGGAGCATGGCTCTCTCTCCTTGACTTGCAAGTACAGTAATGCCCTAGACTCAGGCTTCTGGAGTGTCACCTCCCTGAAGCTCTGAGAGCCACCGTCTCAGGAGCCCGCCATCACTAGAGGAACCTTCACTAAGCAAACCACTTTCTGCCTACACTGGGCATCTAACAACCCCTTTTTGGTTTACTTTCCCATTCCAGTTGCCATCTGGTGAGTCTTTGCCCAAGGAGACCAAGAATTCAACAAAAAAACAAACAAACAAAAAAGTCAGGGACTCCAAAAGTGGTTATGCCATTGCCCCTTTGATACTCAAGCCCAGGATAAGCCAAAGAAAATCATATCAAATGGCTGATTTACTTGCTTTAAACATATTCACTCCAGCTCAAGGAGGCTTTAGTCTGGTTAGCATCTGAGATACTTCTGCATGCTTGGTTTCTTCTCTGCAAAGGCTCTGCTGAGTTTGCTAAAAGCCATTTAAGTCTCCAATGGATACTTCCTAAGCTATGTTTCCCAGCTGGCAAAATGCCCTCTGTCCCTCAAGTGACTGCTTCCCTATTTGGGAACCTGGGGCTGTTAACTTACTCTGAAGAGCTCTCTGACTGCAAGCCTGATGTCTAGGGAACAGCACAAAGTTTTTAGGTCACTTGCCTTATAAGAAAAAGCCATTCATTGAAGCCAAGTAGGATTCTAGAATCCATTTCTCACCTCTGCTTTGTCCCACTCCTTCGTCTCGTTTTAACAGAAAAATAAAAGGACTGCCTTACTCAATATTGTTCAAAAATAGAATACACCATTTTGTGAAATAATAGGTTACTGGTTCATAGAATTGTCCAAAAACAGAGGGCACCATGACCACCTGTCAGACAAGCTGAAGCCAAGATTTCCATACTGGGTGGACTGTCTACCTGGAGGCCACCAGGTCCCTTCACCTTTAGGTCCTGTCCCTGTGGCTCATACGGTCACTCCATAGATTCCCTCCCCACCCAGGACACTTTAACAGCAGTTGCAATGCTCCTTTTGCTGGTACGCTAGACTCTCATTCATCCAACCTTCTGCAAAGCCAGCCCTACGAGGTGAACACGAAATTATCCCCACTGTCCTGAAAACACAGGATTAGAGCTTTGGAAATCAGACAGAATGGGGTCCAATGCACAGCTTCACCGTTTTGTTTTGTTTTTTTAGCCATTTAACCTTGGGTACATTATTTAACTACTCCAAGTTTGGGTTTCACCAACTGTAAAATAGGAGCAAATATTGCCTATGGTTCTAAAGTTTAAATAAAATCACCTGTGCATTGTGTAGTTCAGGATGCCTGGCTGTGAAGGGCACCAGTAAACATGCACTTTCTCTCCTCTGCTCCTCTGAGCACCCTGCCTCTCTGCCCCTGCCTATTCTGTAGGTTGATCTTGGACAAAATGACAGATCCAGAGAGATCTGAGTCACAGAAGCTTACTTAACAACACAGGCTGGACACATTTTGACAAGTCCACATCCAGCCTCCAACTTCATGACTTCACTCTTCACAGCAGATGCTCCAAACCTTCTCTTCTCCTCTTTAGCTTCCAATCAATAATCAAATATCTGCCAAACAGGTAGTCTTCTGAAATCATCAAACTTGAAGTTGTAGGGACATCCCTGGTGGTACAGTGGGTAAGACTCCGCACTCCCAATGCAGGGGACCTGGGTTTGATCCCTGGTCAGGGAACTAGATCCCACATGCATGCCGTAACTAAGAGTCCACATGCTGCAACTAAAAGATCCCATGTGCCGCAACTAAGACCCAGCGCAGCCTAAATAAATAAATAAATACTTTTTAAAAAGATGCCCAAACACAAGCACACTGCTGTGTGATACACACGACCCCATCTCCCTCTGGTTTGTTTGAGATCCTGAACTGCCCTCTTGCCCTTTAAGTGCACGGGTTTTGTTTGTTTGTTTCGTTTTATTTGTTTCTTGGCCACACCAAGTGGCTTATGGGATCTTAGGTCCCTGACCAGGGATGGAATCTGGGCCCCCGGCAGTGGAAGTGCCAAGTCCTAACCACTGGACCACCAGGGAAGTCCCAAAGGGCATGGTTTTTGTCTCCTCCAAGAGTCTGTACAGTTCTTGAGGACATGGACCTCTATTTCTCCTCTGTTTCTCCACCATGCCTGGAACAGTGCTGGGTTCAGTTATTACTTAAACAAAGCAGGAAACACCAGCTAGAGCTGAAAGGGCCCAACTTATGATGAAAGATAAACCCATAGGATAGATGGCTTTATGGCAAAACAGCTATAAAACCCCCAGAGAGCATGATGACAAAAACATTAGTGTTCCCACAAGAGCTGCTCAAATATAAAGCCAATCTTGCTCTTTTTTTTTTTTTTTTTTAAAAACAAGTCTTGTGTTAATGAACTTCCCCACATCTGCCCCAATTTCAGTGTTAAATATTTTGAATTATTTGGGCTATTTTCCAGAATTTCATTGTATCCGTAGGCTTTTTGCTGTTCCCAGTCAGGCAGCCCCATCACTCAGATTGGGGAGAAAAGGAAACCAAAATTATTGATAAAGATGTTATTGTATATACTTGTCAGAGAATCATCTAAAGAACAACAGCTGTCTATAAGAGTATTCACTTTGGCAGTTCAGTACAAATAGTCTGGAAAAATCAATAATTTTCCTATGCAAAAACAATAGCCAGATAGAATATATTATGAAAGAAAAGATCCCATTTACAACAGAAACTAAAGGAAATGCAATACCCAGGAATACACTCAAAGAGAAATATGAAAAATCCTGATGAAGAAAACTGAAAATGCTACCAAGAGACATAATCAATGACTTGAATAAGTGGAGTTGCGTACCTTGTCCTTAGATAGGAAGTCTCATCATCCTAAATCTGTCACTTCTGCCTAAATGAATCTATAAATTTGAAACAAACCCCATAAAAATACCTACAAGATGCTACTGAAACTAGAAAGTTGATTCTAAAGTTTGCATGGAGAATCAGTCTATAAGAATAACCAAGAGGGACTTCCCTGGTGGCACAGTGGTTAAGAATCCGCCTGCCAATGCAGGGGACACAGGTTCGATCCCTGGTCGGGGAAGATCTCACATGCCGCGGAGCAACTAAGGCCGTGTGCCGCAACGACTGAGCCTACGCTCTGGAGCCTGCAAGCCACAACTACTGAGCCCACGTGCCACAACTACTGAAGCCCGCGTGCCTAGAGCCCATGCTCTGCAACAAGAGAAGCTACTGCAATGAGAAGCCCACACACCACAGCAACGAAGAGTAGCCCCCGTTCACTGCAACTAGAGAAAGCCCGCACGCAGCAACAAAGACCCAATGCAGCCAAAAAATAAATTAATTTATTTATTTATTTAAAAAACAAAGAAAAAAGAATAACCAAGAAACTTTTGAAAAGGAAAAGTAATACGGGGGGGGGGGGGACTAACAGACAATAAAACAAAATTCTAATCACTGAAACAGTATAGACACGACTCGATAGACCACAAAAGGTTAAAGCAGCACTGTACGATAAAAATATAGTGTGAGATGCTCAACATCACTAATTATTAGAGAAATGCAAATCAAAACTACAATGAGGTATCACCTCACACCAGTTAGAATGGGCATCATCAGAAAATCTACAAACAACAAATGCTGGAGAGGGTGTGGAGAAAAGGGAACCCTCCTGCACTGTTGGTGGGAATGTAAATTGATACAGCCACTATGGAGAACAGTATGGAGGTTCCTTAAAAAAATAAAAATAGAATTACCATATGATCCAGCAATCCCACTACTGGGTGTATACCCAGAGAAAACCATAATTCAAAAAGACACATGCACCCCAATGTTCATTGCAGCACTATTTACAATAGCCAGGTCATGGGAGCAACCTAAATGCCCATCGACAGACGAATAGATAAAGAAGATGTGGTACATATATACAATGGAATATTACTCAGCCATAAAAAGGAACGAAATTGAGGCATTTGCTGAGACATGGATGGATCTAGAGACTGTCATACAGAGTGAAGTAAGTCAGAAAGAGAAAAACAAATATCGTATATTAACGCATGTATGTGGAACCTAGAAAAATGGTACAGATGAGCCGGTTTGCAGGGCAGAAGTTGAGACACAGATGTAGAGAACAGACGTATGGAAACCAAGGGGGGAAAACTGCGGTGGGGTGGGGATGGTGGTGTGCTGAATTGGGCGATTGGGATTGACATGTATACACTGATGTGTATAAAATTGATGACTAATAAGAACCTGCAGTATAAAAAAAACAAACAAACAAAACAACTAATACTAAACTTTCATTGGGTTATTTGTGTGGAAATATGTTAATATAAATGTTTCAGACATTACATGAAATTTCTAAAAATCTTATATGTTCTGGTATAATGTTATAAATCATAATTCTAGTTATTACTTTAAAATGTCTATCTCAGAAATAACTAAATTTCCTTGTCAATTGCATTATTATGAACTTTCATCAAATCTTTAACCGTGGTCATTTTTAAGTCTTTTGTCATTTACAGACAGTTCTGGGTGTACTGTGATTCTTTTGCAAATATGTTCCTATAAAAGGGTTTCATCTTCAAGGAATTCATGGAAAAGACTCTGACAAGTACAGGTTTCTGGTAACTGACTGTACTGCTGAACTGAATGAATAAGCATTTTCAGAACTCTAATGAAAAACTGATGAACTCATAAAAGTGCTAACAAAAGATCAAGACGAAAAAAAAAATTAATTACATGGGACTGAGTGAACTGATGAGGATGATTATAATTTTTGTGACTTTCTGTTTGAATTAAAAAAAAAATCCCACAAGGACTCAGAGGCAAAGAATATACAAATCAATTTTCACTGCAAAGTAAAGGAGCTGTTACAGTGGAGGATTACTGGACTGAATGTCAATATTATGACATAGCATGAGTGTGTTTCGTGTTTGGTAATTGCAATCATTGTTGCTTTTGTTGTGGTCATCCATTTACAATGCTTGGTGTCAGTCTATTTATCGCTTGTAAAAATAAAATACAGTGTGTGTGTGTGAAAAATATATATATATATATAGTGTGAGCCACAAATACAATGTTAAATGTTTTAATAGCTACAATAAACATGGTAAAAAGAAATGGGTGAAATCAATCTCAGTAATATATTTTATGTTACCCAATACATCCAAAATATTACCACCTTAACATGTTGGCAATAAAAAATTACTAATGAGATATTTTATATATATGCATATATATGTATGTGTGTGTGTGTGTATATATATATTTAGTAAATCTTCCAAATCTGGTGTGTAAATGGTGTGTGTAAAATTTTACATTTACAGGACATCTCTGTTTGGGCTAGCCACATTTCATATGCCGAACAGCTACATATGGCTAATGGCTGACACGTTATTCACCTTAGGACTAAAAAATCCAGAAATGAAAAATAAATACTTCCTCTAATTTAGTGAATAATATAGTTGGCATTTCATACCAATGGAGAAAAGTATGTATTATTCAACAAATTAGGTATTAGGACTTCCAGGAGCCATCTGGAAATACATGGATCCTAATCTCTACCGCACTTCTTATACCAAAATGGATTCCAGATGGATCAAATGTTTAAATGGAAAAAATGGAAACAAAGGCATAGAAATAATAGATAGTATTTTGAATCATCTTGGAATGAGGAAGACTTTACTAAGTAAGACTCAAGAAAAATTATTAAGTTCAAATAAGTACAAATTAAATGAAAATCTACATAGAAGCACCATAAAGTTGTAAGTGACAAGCTGAGAAAATAATTGTGATAATATGACAGATAATTTCCTCAGTATGAAAGCAACTCCAAAATAATAATAAGACCAACAACACAATAGAAAAGTAATAGAAAGATACAGACGATTCACAGAAAGGGAAATATAAATGGCTTTGAAACATATGGAAAGATGCCCAAGCTGACTTATAAGAAGAGAATGCCCCAAAAGACTCCACAAAATACCATTCTGTCTATCCCTATCGATAAAAAAAAAAAAAAAAAAAAAAAAAATCCAAAAGTTTGCTAAAACTCCACAGTGTTGAGGGTGTCCTTCTCAGATATCGCTGGTTAAAGTGTGAATTGGTACAAGCTCTACAGAGGGCAACTGGGGAATTCCTATAAAAATGGAAAATTCACAAACCATTGTATAATCCTACTCTTAGGAATTTCTACTAAAGACATGTTCACATGGACCCAACTGTACACAGTAGATATTCTCCCTTCTGAAGTGACACAAACTGGTCATTAGTTAATTTTAATAGTGGACAAAGGGTTGAATCTCCCTTCCCCAAATAATTTTAATTTCAAGCAAATAAATGTGCGTTAACTTGCCCGTCCTATGATGTTAACACAGAAGCCATTTCAGTGCATCTAGGTCAACTGATCAAGTCTGGCTTCATCTACATTGCAAAAATCATACCCATAATATTTCATTTACAGTCTTCCGATCTGGCTTCTTTAAAGTGGTGTAAAGACTTAAAGATGTGGGAAGAAATCTGAAAACAGAAGCGTTCTCAATTTTTCTGATTCGTTGCCCAGTCTTTGACAGCTGTCTCTGCTATGCCTTATTTGACAGAAACTTGGTGATTCAACACTAGCAAATCTATTCAAAGTGGTTGACTGAACTTTCATCAAAACTCCTTTTCCTTTTTCACCCTCCTATTTCATCAATTTGTGTAATATTTGGTTACATCAAACGATTGCAACAAATACAACTGGCATAAACAGTCGCATTAAACAACTGACTCTGGGGGAGCTGAAGATAGGGCAGGATCTCACCAGTTGGTATTCAAAGTGTTACAGGTAACAAACACAGAGCGCCTGTTAATCAAGCAACTCCATTAAGTCAAGTTCAACATCAGTAAAAAATGTCTATTTAATGGACCAGGATAGTCACTGCACCACTGTTTATAAGAGTAAAAGCATGTGAATCAACCTAAATGTCCCTCAACAGGGGACTGGTTTTAAAAGTTACAGGGCCTCCATTTGATGGAATACTATGCAATTGTTAAAAAACAACACCAAAAACCAAAAAACCTAGATGGCTCATTGAGATGTGCTGATATAGAACCTTCCTCTAAGAGGTGATGAAATCAGGGCGCGAAGCAGTTTCGACACATTTATACTTGGGTGCTGAGAGAGACATAGGGCGCTTTGGCCTCTGGGGAGATGAAACAGGCAACAGGTAGACAGGAGTGAGAGAGAGACTCACTTTGCACTGAGCATGCTTTCTGTACCTTCTGACTGGTGAGCCAGGGGCATATACAGTTTTATTTTTCTCTAACAAGAGCAAGCGTACTCTCCACCCTGTCTCAATAAAGATTCCCGATAGTGGGAAAGAAGACATGACATGGGGAAGGCTGAGAAGTGGCGGGTCACTGAGAAAAAGGAGCCCTGTGACCTGCGCCCACTGCTGGGCCCGAACTCCCAGATGGATCTGGGAATCAAAGAGCAGGGATCTCCAGACCCTCGTTCCCGGGTGGAGCTCGGGGCAGGCAGCACGCTCCGGAGAGGGGGCAGCAGGGGGTGTCCAGGCAGAGAACTCGAGACAGCCTCACCGTTTTCTTCTGACCCAAGGTGGCCCTGGAATAGTGGAATAATCCTGGGAGCCTCAAAGCCACGCTGAGATGGGGGGACCGGGGGCAAGCCTATTAAGTTTCCACCATCCAGGGTGGGGAGCACAGCGAAAACCAGCCTTTGCCCCCGTGCCTCCCCCATGGAGGAGAAAGGCCTTGGAGAGGTCCACAGAGCGGAAGAACAAACCCAGCCACCCCCAACCCCACGACAGGCAGAGAGGCAGCCTAGACACCTGAAGAGGCTTGGTACTGCATATGGGCCAAATCCGGCCCACTGCCCATTTTTGTAAATAAAGTTTTATTGAAACCCAGCCATGCCCATTCATTTATGGATTGCCTAGGGCTGTCCTCACACTACAGTGGCGGAACTGAGTAGTCACCACAGAGACCATATGGCCCACAAAGCTGAAAATATTTATCATCTGGCCCTTTACAGGAAAAAACCATTGCTGACCCCTGGTCCAGGGAACACAGAACAACTCAGCAAGACCACGGGGGCCAAAGAGGACCCAGATCAGATGCCTGTGGTCCTCAGCCCCTGAAACGATGTGCCAGGCTGGGGAGTGGGGAGGAGGGTGGGGAAAAACTCTAAGTTCACAAGGACTGAGTTTTTGCCATCCCAAGAGAATGAGAGCTTGGAAAGAGATATTAGGTACATGGAGTTTGTGGACCGAGATACACTCTCATGGCCCTTACAGGGCTGCAGTTAACATGTGATCATGATCCCCAAGAAAGTGGTTTCATGTTGGATCAGGCCAACATAAACCAGGACTTTGATGAGGACCTAGGGGCAAACTGATGGAAGCTAGAAAATGTCCAGGCCCATCACCATTAAATGACCTCAGTGGACATTATTTGCAATGTTACTTGCTAATTATACAGTCAGCTGGACCAGCACTTCTTAAAAACTCAAACACAAGTTCCTTTTTCAGGCTTCCCTGGTGGTGCAGTGGTTAAGAATCTGCCTGCCAATGCAGGGGACACGGGTTCGAGCCCTGGTCCGGGAAGATCCCACATGCCGCGGAGCAACTAAGCCCCTGCGCCACAACTACTGAGCCTGTGCTCTAGAGCCCACGAGCCACAACTACCGAGGCCTGCACGCCTAGAGCCCGTGTTCCGCAACAAGAGAAGCCACCGCGATGAGAAGCCCACGCACAGCAACAAAGAGTAGCCCCCGCTCGCCGCAACTAGAGGAAGCCCGTGCGCAGCAACGAAGACCCAACGCAGCCAAAAAAAAGACTCCTTTTCTCTGGGAGTAAGCTTAGGCACACTGAATCCAAAAAGCTTCCCAGGGGCCTGGGTTTTATTCGGGGAGGCAGCAGTTCTCAAAGTGGGGTCACTTTGAGACCCGGGCCAGCCTCAGCAAAAGCCCAGGGACTTATTAGAAATGCAAATTCTCAGGCCCCATTCCAGACCTCCTGAACCCTCACCCTCTTGGGGGGTGGGCCCAGCAATCCAGGGGATTCACGAGCTAAGGTGTGAGAACCACTGCAGTCGGGCAAAGCCTTTTACAGGAGCCAAGAAAAGTACCGTCACACTGCATCCGGCAGGCAGTCCCTTGTGCCACAAAGTATTTCATCAGGCCCTGAGTCATCCACCATTTCCCCCTGGAAACAGAAGACTAAACGAATAAGGAGGAAGGCCATGAGTTTATATGAAATGTTAACAATATCCCAAGTCTATTTCATTTACTTCTAAAGCTAATGATTCTGCTAACCAGTAACTCTGGCGAATTGTGTGCAATAACCCTCTTATAGCATCGATCTTCTCTGGTTAGGAAACAAAGAAGTCGCTCCCGCTAACGATTCAGCCTGCACTGATTTAGTTCATCAGAGCGCTAGGTGGCCCAGCCTACGGCCGGCTGGGCACAAGGTCATTAACTCATGGGGGGCTGCAAATCACCCATGAGTGTGCCCACTCAGCGTGGCACCAGGCACAAGGCAATGAGCTGCTTGGCCTGAAGTGGTCGGGGAAGGACAGCCATAACAGGCTGGGCAGAAAGAGCTGGAGGCACCCGGAGGGGATCAAGTCACAGCATCGCTCTCTGAGTGTCCGCCCACAGCTCCACTGGCAAGGCTGGTTGCGGTACCCCCCAACGTCAAGCAGTGCTCATCTGAGATGTTCATTTCTACCCAAACCCTTCTGACTAGCATGGAGCCCCAGTTTCATTTCTCCCCTATTAACGCCAATGTCTGCCATTTTAATATGGCATCTATTAATCCCCCTGTTATATGTACCCTACCTCCCTGTTATGGGTTCAACTGTGTCCCCCCCAAAAGATGCTCTAGTCCTAACCCCCAGTACCTGTGAATGTGACCTGATTTGGAAATGGTGTCTCTGCAGATGATCACGTTAAGATGCGATCATTAGGGTGGGCCTTAATCCAACGTGACTATGTCCTTATTAAAAGGGGAAATTTGGATAAAGGGACGGAGACACACAGAAGCCAAAGAACTACCTGGAGCTTTCAGGAACATGGCTCTGCCAACACCTTGAACCCAGCCTTTTAGCCTCCAGAACTGACATGATAAATTTCTGTTGTTTAAAGCACTCAGTGTGTGGCACTTTGCTACAGCGGCCCTAGGAAACTAATACACTCTCCAGGGAGACCCTAGTTCCCCACGAGGCAGGAGGGCACTGGGAGCTGCCTCTAAAAGCGGCACCTACCAGTCTCTGCACGACCTACAGGGGGAGATGCTGAGGCAGAGATTCAAACCACAGCTGGCGAGCCAGACTAGCTCTGCTGGTTCCCAAGCCTGGCTGTGCACCCGAAGCCCCCGGTGAAGCTTCTTAGAAATACACATGTCTGAGCCCTACCCCAGGCCTCCTAAATCAGAATATCAAAGGGTCGGGCATGAGAAGCCCCCTGCCGAGCACTGACCCACAGGCTCCTCCGGGGCCCCTCCAACCGCCGGACTCCATCACTGCTACACGGCTGTACCCTCCACCACCGGCCGCTCCGAACGGGCCCCAGGGACCAGCAGCACCAGCCTCGCCTGGGAGCCTGGAAGACATTCAGAATCCCGCGCCCACCCCAGACCCACCGAATCGGAATCTTGCGTGTTCGCGAGATTCCCTAGGCAAATGGTGTACACCTTCAGGTGTGAAAAGCGCTTGCAGATGCTCGAGGAAAGGATCAACAAATGAGAACCGTCTGAGAGGCAGCGCTGCAGAGTCGTCAACGGCGTGGACACTGCAGCTGCACTCCTTCACGGCACCACTCTGGGACTCAGGACTTTGATCTGGAAAATGGGGATGACGCAGTCAGTACCTGCCTCATGGGATGGAAGACAATGAGTTAATACACAGGCACGGCTTAGAACAGCACCTAGCACACAGTAAGCACTCAATAAGTGCTACTTAGCCCCCCAGAAAGCTAAGGGATGCCCTAGTTACTGTCTTCAACTACAATGACTACAGTTTTTTACACAAGAAGGGGAAGAATAAAAGGGTAGGATGTTACGGAGCTCTGCAGAGACCCAAAGTTCTCTCTCAATAAGTATTTACCAGAGGGACTTGTGTAAAGTATACTCAACTTGATTGAATGGGCACGTAGCAAAGACTCTGATTTGCAACAAATAGAACAGAATGAACAATTCAGCCCACGATCCAGTGAAGAACTCAATGAGAGGAATCTGCTGCTCCCCATGGCAAATTGAGCCATATTAAAAATGCTCCCCATGCCCTGAAAAAGGAACAAGAATGGGCTATTACAGGAACATGTGGGTTGCATTAGATTTCTATGGAAAATCTCTGAAAAAGAAAAAGATTTTTTTTTCTTTGAGTGAAGACAAAGTTCTGAACCAGAATACTCTCTCCAGGTCCTTCCCCATTCCTCAAATTTATGAAATTTACAGAGAAAGGTGACATTCTAAAGTCAAGCAGAGGGACTTCCCTGGTGGCACACTGGTTAAGAATCTGCCTGCCAATGCAGGGTTCGAGCCCCGGTCCAGGAAGATTTCACATGCCACGGAGCAACTAAGCCCATGTGCCACAACTACTGAAGCCCACGAGCCACAACTACTGAAGCCCACATGCCACAACTACTGAAGCCCACGTGCCTAGAGCCCGTGCTCCGCAACAAGAGAAACCACCGCAGCGAGAAGCCCGTGTACCGCAATGAAGAGTAGCCCCCGCTCAGCAACGAAGACCCAACGCAGCCAAAAAAAAAAAAAAAAAAAGAAGTCAAACAGAAAGGGTCTCCCTCATCCACTCGCCCATCCAAAAAATGACATCTCTTAAAAATAAACAGCGGGGGGGCGGGGGTTGGGGGGTACTATTTCTTCCAATGTTCTTGTCCTGGACCCTAGAGGAGCAAAGCCTAGTTTACACTGCATTTGAGCCACAGCATGGATGGTTTTAAAAGTGTCCATAAACCAGAAAAGAGATACACATAAAAGATGGTAACTGGTTTCTATTTTTTTTCTTTGTTTGTTAGCTGAGTAGATCTAAAACAAATGAAAAAATTCCCAGGCTTGTGTTTTAAATAGCCAAGTGTTCATTTTGCAAGTATAGCTATCTTTCATTTTATGAAATCAAAACTTTTGTTTTTTAAAGTTAACTATAAACAGTTGATTTTTTTTTAGGAAAAAGATTCTATTTTGCCACTGATTTTCACTTTTTAAAATAGAGGTGCCAAGCTTTTGCACAGCAAAGGAAACCATCTACAAAACAAAAAGACAACCTACTGAAAATATTCACAAATGATATGACTGATAAAGGATTAATAGTCAACATATAAACAGCTCATACAACTCAACATCAAAAACAAACAAACAAACAACCCTATTTTAAAAATGGGCAGAAGAACTGAATAGACACTTTTCCAAAGAGGAAATGCAGATGGGCAAGAGGCACATGAAAAGATGCTCAACATCGTTAATCATCAAGGAAATACAAATCAAAACCACAATGAGATATCACCTCACACCTGTAAGAATGGTTATTGTCAGACAGAACACAAAGAGCAAATGTTGGTGAGAATGTGGAGAAAAGGGAGCCCTCGTGCACTGCTGGTGGGAATGTAAGTTGCTGCAGCCACTGTGGAGAACAGCGTGGAGGTTTCTCAGAAAATCTAAAAATAGAACTACCATATGACCCAGCAATTCCACTCCTGGGTATATATCCGACACTAATCTGAAAAGATGCATGCCCCCCAATGTTCACAGCAGCATTATTTACAATTGTGAAGATATGGAAGCAACCTAAGGGTCCATCAACAGATGAATGGATAAAGATGTGGTATATATAAATATATATACAATGGAATGCTACTCAGCCATAATAAAAGAATGAAATTTTGCCATGTGCAGCAACGTGGACGGACTTGAAGGGCATTATGCTAAGTGAAATAAGTCAGAGAAAGACAAATGCTGTATACTATCACTTATATGTGGAACCTAAAAAATACAACAACAAAGTAGTGAATATAACAAAAAAGAAACAGATTCACAGATGTAGAGAACAAACTAGTGGTTACCAGTAGGGAGAGGGAAGAGGGGAGGGGCAGTATAGGGGTAGGGGATCAAGAGGTACAAACTATTATGTATAAAATAAGCTACAAGGATATATTGTACAACACGGGGAATATAGCCAATATTTTATAACTATAAGTGGAATATAACCTTTAAAAATTGTGAATCACTATATTGTACATCTGTAGTTTATATAATATTGTACAGTAACTATACTTCAATTAAAAAAATAGAGGTGTCATATTTGAAAAGAAATTTCTCCCCCAGTAAATTAAATTGAAAAGCCTGGATAGGAAAATAGTCAACAAGAAAGTCAAATAACCCTATTAAAATATGGGCAAAGGACTTGAATACACATTTCTCCAAAGATGCTACACAAATGGCCAACTTACGAAAAGAGGCTCAACATCACTAATCATAAGAGAAATTAAAAACCACAATGATATATCATCTCACACCAATTAGGATGGCTACTATCAAAGAAGGAAGCAGGAAGGGAGGGAGGAAGGGGACATCACAAAAGAAAAGGAGAGAAGGGAAGGGAAGGGAAGGGAAGGGAAGAGAAAACAACAGAAGAGAACAAGCTTTGTTGAGAATGTGGAGAAATTGGAACCCTTGAGCCCTGTTGGTGAGACTGTAAAACGGTGCAACTGCTATGGAAAACAGTATGGAGTTTCCTCAAAAAATTAAAAACAGAACTACCATACGATCCATCAATCCCACTTCTGGGTTTCCAAAGAATTGAAAGCAGAGTCTTGGTGAGATATTTACAAACTCATGTTCATAGCAGCACTACTCACAATAGCCAAGAGGTGGAAGCAATCCAAACATTCATCAACAGATGAATGGGTAAACTAAACATGGCATACACACACACACACACACACACACACACACACACACACACAGTGGGATATTATTCAGCCTTAAAAAGGAAGGAAATTCGGACACATGCTACAACATGGATGAAACTTGAGGACATACTAGGTGAAATAAGCCTGTCATAGGGACTTCCCTGGTGGCACAGTGGTTAAGAATCCGCCTGCCAATGCAGGGGACACGGGTTCGAGCCCTGGTCCGGGAAGATCCCACATGCCATGGAGCAACTAAGCCTGTGCGCCACAACTACTGAGCCGGTACCCTGGAGCCCGCGAGCCACAAATACTGAGCCCACGCACCTAGAGCCCGTGTTCTGCAACATGAGAAGCCACCGCAATGAGAAGCCCGTGCACTGCAGTGAAGAATAGCCCCCTCTCAGCACAACTAGAGAAAGCCCGCGCACAGCAACGAAGACCCAGTGCAGCCAAAAATAAAATAAATGAGTTTATTAAAAAAAAAAAAAAACCTGTCATAAGAGGACAAATACTATATGATTCCACTGACACGAGGTATCTACAGTAGTCAAGTTCATAGAAACAGAAAGCAGGATGATGGTTACCAGGGAACCACTACGGGGGCAAGGAAATGGGCAACTGGAGTTTGATGGGTAGAGAGCTTTCGATCTGCAAGATAAGCAAGCTCTGGAGGTCTGTTTCACAACAATGTGGACATACCTAACACTACTGGATTGTACGCTAAAAACAGTTAAGTGGTAAATTTTATGCTGTGTGTTCTTTACCACAATACACAAAAAGAAAAAGGAAACAATACTCGCCAGCAGTATGTACTGCATGTTCCCCCCGACCTTCTTTTTTCATTGTCATAGGTGTGTAGTGGTACTTCCCTGTTGTCCTAATTTGAAATTCCCTAATGACAACAGATATTGAGCATTTTTCCATATACTTATTTGCCATCTCTACACCATCTTGGCCAAGTTGTCTGTTCACATCTTTTACCTATTTGTAAATTGGATTTGTTTATTCCTTTATGGTTTGGTTTTAAGGTTTATTTGTATATTTTAGATATAAGTCCTATATCAAACATTTGTTTTACCAGTATTTCCTTCCAGTCTCTTGGCTTATCTTTTCATTCTCTTAACAATGTCTTTCACAGAGCAGAAGATTTAAGTTTAATAAAGTCCAACATCAATTGAAAAAAAAAAAAGAAAAAACACCACCAACAAAAGAAAACAGTCAGCCATCCTCCTTAAATGCTAGAGGCTGGAGTTCCACAGCACAGCCAGATCTTGGCTGCATCTTAAATTGTTCTCTTTACTCTGGTATCTCCTTTCCTCTAATTGCTTATTACTTCTATTTGCAATGAAATGATTTTCCCATGATAACAAGGAATAATGAGCACGGGGTCCAAGTGTCTCTTAAATTGCTTGGAGCAACTATCATGCCTTAAAACATGATTAACAGCAAGGGTATAAACATTCCATTATGTCAAATCATTCTGTTTACACCACCCCAAGATATGTCTTAAGGATAGAGATCACCTTTAAACAATGCAGTCTGGTGTCTTTGTTTTTCCCTTTTAATAGAATTCTAAAAGAGCATCTTCTGTTCTAAGAAATTAGCATTGTGGTTGGGAAATATGTTAACTTATACTGACAATTTGTCATGCACCCTCATCTCCTATAGTTTATCAAGCCAGGCTCTGAGTGAAGACAGTTTTTCTTATTCTACTGCTTCAAGCTGTAGACTTTTGCATTCATGAAGAGAAAAATAAGTTCCCGCCTTGAAAATTAAACACAGTCCATTGCAGAAGAGTATCTATCAGTATTTGAGTCCTGGGATATTGTTCTTCCAAAGATGGTCTTCGCGTATGGGTATCACAACACTCAATTATTTGGGGTCATTACTGTCACCTAGGATAAAATGAATGTTCTTGTAAGAGGCTCTCCAGCCATCAATTTCCTCTTTTGGCGAGAAGGCATCCTAAATTACAAAGCATAAAAATGGACAATGCTGCACATACTATCGGACTATTTGCGGATGATGTTGTAAATGGCTTATCTATCTCATTACATGAAAGGCATAACATCACAAACATTCCATCTCAGGAGCAAGCCTTAGGCTGAGAACTTAATTAACAAAATAAGAATTGGTGATGTGGACTGCCCTTGTGTCCCGCCTGGTTTTCAAGTTAGAACGTTGGAATCCAAACCAGTGCAGTACCTTGATGACCACTAAGAATCAATTCTTACAACCAGTTACAGACCCAAAGACTGTCACATTTTGACAACTTGATTCTCAGTAGTTATCAAAATTAGCAATGTAACAACAGTCGCTACGAAATGACCAGGAAGAAAAACAAATCAGGTGGGGTTCAAGTATAATGGTGTAAATACATTCAAGGTAGGCATTTCCTTTTAATTTTAGGATTTTATAATAATTATCTCCCTCCCCCAACATACAGACACACACACACACACCACACACCGAAATCTTACAGATTTTTTAATAGCCTATATACAAAAATTTAAGAGTACTTTAATTATATGACTGTCCAAGGCTAGGGACCATTACTAAAAAATGTGGAAGATGTTTTGGTAACCACTACATGAAAACACAAACTCCACTGATCCACTGTCAAATACAATTTTCTTCCTTCATTTTGATGTCATTTATTTTTATTATTTACAATTTTATCTATAGTTTTTAAGACTCCTCCTTAAGGAACTATTTCAGAGATGAACAGACAACAACAAGATCAAAATCCATGCACCTCCCACCTACAGTTAATAAAGCTTAGCCTTTTACTATAGTTGATACAGATTTTTTAAAATAAAATGTTGCAGAAAGAATTGAAATTCCTCTCTCCTCCTACCACTTAGAGATATTAAGTATCTTGAAAAGCTCATGGGTACCCTCCTTAGCCATGTTTTTACACTTTTCATAAACAAGCTTATATAATTTTTTTTTTATAAATTTGTTTTACTTATTTATTTTTGGCTGCGTTGGGTCTTCATTGCGGTGCGCAGGCTTCTCCTGTTGCAGAGCACGGGCTCTAGGCACACGGGCTTCAGTAGTTGTGGCGCACGTGCTCAGTAGCTGTGGCTCACAGGCTCTAGAGCGCAGGCTCGGTAGTTGTGGCGCACGGGCTTAGTTGCTCCGCGGCATGTGGGATCTTCCCGGACCAGGGATCGAACCCATGTCCCCTGCATTGGCAGGCGGATCCTCAGCCGCTGCACCACCAGGGAAGTCCCTATAATTTTATATATAAAATACTTGTATATAAAATAGGTAATGTTACTTGACACAATTTCAAAATTTAAATAGTATTTTACTACGTGCAGCATTCTGCAACTTACCTCTGGTTTCTGCTAAACATTGGACATTTATCCATGCTGATTTATAGATCTAGCTAATGTATTTTTTTTTATTATTAATTTATTTATTTATTTATTTTTGGCTGTGTTGGGCCTTCGTTTCTGTGCGAGGGCTTTCTCTAGTTGCGGCAAGCGGGGGCCACTCTTCATCGCGGTGTGCGGGCCTCTCACTATCGCGGCCTCTCTTGTTGCGGAGCACGGGCTCCAGACGCGCAGACTCAGTAATTGTGGCTCACGGGCCCATTTGCTCCGCGGGCATGTGGGATCTTCCCGGACCAGGGCTCAAACCCGTGTCCCCTGCATTAGCAGGCAGATTCTCAACCACTGTGCCACCAGGGAAGCCCTAACTCATGTATTTTAACTGCTGTTTAGCACACCGTTTTATGAATTTATCACAATTTAATTACCCACTCATCTGATGACTGGTATTTTATTTCCAATTTTTCACCATTACAAGAAGTGCTGCAATGGAACATTCCTACGCCTGGCTCCTTGTGTACATTTGCAAGAATGTTTAGAGAGCACATCCCTGAAATTGGAATTGCGTGGTCATAGGATACATGCATCTTCAGTTTTACTAGATATTTCCAAATTACCCACCCAGATGGCTGAATTAATTTGCACTCCCACCAACCGGGCACGCAGGTTCCCATTTGCCCAAATCTTGTTAAACAGTATTATCAATTTTTTTTCATTTTTTGTCAGATATAATGGGTGAGAATTTAAACTGCATTTCCCCAATTACTAGTGATGTTGAACATCTTTTCATGTATCTGTTGGGCCTTTAGGGTTTCCTCCTCTGAAATTCCTAATCAAATAATTTGTTCATTTTTTGAGTATGGTTTGCCCTTTTCTCATTGATTTGTGGGAGCTCTTTATATATTCTAGACATCAATACTTTGTGTCAGTTATATGCATTGCAAACATCTCACAGACTTTGGCGTGGCTTTAACTTTATGGTGTCTTGTGTCAGACAGAAGTTTTTTTGTTTGTTTTTTAATGTCAGCAAATTTTAAAATGCTTCTGTTTTATCGTTAGCCGGCTACTCATTAGAATCACCTGAAGAGCTTTTGAAACTACTGAGGCCTGAAACAGTAGTGACAGAAGGAGATCAGTGACGGCCTGGGATTAGATTGGGGGTGGGGGGCTAACTGCAAAGGGGTACAAGGGAATTTCGGGGTGCTGAAATCGGCAGTTTGGTTGTGGTGAAGACCACACAAGCGTATGCACAAGCAAACCACACAAACATACGGAGCCAACAGCCATTCCTACGAATACCTACGTTCTCCTCTTCTTTCTGGACACAGAGGTAGATTTTATTCGATCCAGCCTGCCTACCTCTCTTGACTTCATCTCTCACCGCTGTCACGCTCTCTGCCACAGGCTGAGCGATGGGTCCCAGTTTTTATCCCTCCCCGCGTCCTTGCCGTGGCCTTACTGTGTGCATCGCATATTTCCCCATCCCTTGACTTCGGGCTTGGTCATGTGACTAAGAACTGACCAGGAGAAAGGGGGCAGGTGACATGAGCACCGCACCAGGCCTGACCCATGAGCACTGAACGCCTCCGCTCCGTAACCAGCTCCTCCGCTTGCTGTGTTCACTTTTGCAGGAAAGGCACCAAATCCACTCGGCGTCCCAAGCCAAAAATAAGGATCAATCTAGATTCTTGCCTTCCTTTACTCCTACGTCCAACTGATTACAAAATCCAACTATTTCCTCTAAACATTGTTTTTAGGTCTACCCATTTCTTTCTGAAGTGCTACCCTAATTCCTACCCTCCTCTTTTCTCACCTGGCTTACTGTCATAGCCTGAGTCTAGACCAACATCCTCCACTCTGCCCTCCATTACCCCAGAGCCCTCCTTCTAAAACCCAGATCTGAAGAAGTCACGCCCTTGCCCCCAAACCTTCATTCTCACCATTGCCTACAGAAGAAAAGCCAAACTTTTTGTAGAATACGCCACACCCTCCATGTGTAATATGCCAGCCCTGCCTACCTGTCCTGGCCCCGTCTCTCTCCACCACCAGGATCTCTCTCTGTGGCAGATGCACTCACGGGCCCCAGTTCTTTACTTCTCTTTGCATCCATGCTCTTGCCATGGTCTCATCACGGGCATAGTTTATATATGGCTACTTTATTAGCTTCCTAGCGCTGCCGTAACAAATAACCACCAACTGGGGGGCTTAAAACAACAGAAGTTTATTCTCTCACAGTTCTGGAGGCCAGAAGTCTGAAAGCAAGGTGTCAGCAGGGCCGGGCTCCTACTGACACCTGTAGAGGAAAGGAGCCTTCCTTACTTCTTCCAGTTTCTGGTGGTTCTGGCAATCCTTGGCATTCCTTGGCTTGTGGTGGCAGAACTCCAATCCCTGCCCCCTCTTCATGTGGCCTTCCTCTCTCTGTCTGTTTCCCCATGTCTCTTCTCCCCCTTTCTATAAAGACACTAGTCATATTGGCTTTAGGGCCTACCCTAGTCCCGTATGACCTCTTCTTAACTAATGACACCTGCAAAGACCCTGTTTCCAAGTAAAGTCACATTCTGAGGTTCCAGGAAACAAGCGGATTTGGGGTGATCACTATCCATCCCAGAACAACCACCCTCAACCTTGGATCCTGCCATGTGACTCGCTCAGTCAATAATACATGGATGGAAGTATCCGGGTGTCAGTTCTGGGCCTCAGCCCTAACAGGCCTTGTTTGCTTCTGCTCTTCCTTTCATGGCTCTGCCCTCGCTGGAAGAAAAACGTGCCCTGGCCCCAGGTAGATGACAAGAAGACACTTGGAGCAGATTCACCACGCCCATCTGCAGTCCTGCAGCTTAAAGCAGTCAAGATCGGCTGACCTCCAGCTGAGCCACAGATGCATGAGTGAGCCCAACTGACATCGGCAGACTTGTCCCAGCCAGTTTACAGGCAGCTGGGAAATCAATCCTTACTGACTGTGGTGTGTCACTGAGATCTTATGGTTGTTTGTTAGGCAGCAATGGCTAACGAATACACATGCTTTGTACCACCACAACAATGAACTAGTCAACCTGCTGTAGTGCATCTTTAGATATATTGTTCCCTCTGTCTGAAATGTATACCCCACCACCTCCTGTCAAGGCCATCTACCTGACGAATTCCAACTTAATCTTTAAGTCTGAACTCAAGCACCAACTTCAGGAAGCCTTCCCCAGGTAGACTGAGTCACGATTTATCAGGGCTCTCATCTTATACTCTTCCACTATAGCAATGACTGCTCTGCCATTGCTTGTTTATCTAATTATAAGGCTTTTGATCCCTGGGACTAGCAAAATGACTGGTACCAAAGTTTGGCACCAAATGAATCAAAGAAAAATAGACCTGGTGGGGACAGGGCAGTAGGGGGTAAGGGGGGAAAAGGGAAGAAGAGTCTCAGCCTAGGACAGAAGACAGCAAAGGTCTACAGAAGTGTGCAGGTCCAGATGCCCATCACAGTGTGATTCTGACACATGCAGCTGCTTTGGGGGTACTCCTCATGGTAATAAAAACTCATCCAGTCACCAAGCCACAGAACAGAATGGGAAAGGGAAGCAAAAGTCTTGGGGGGAGGGGGTCCCTGCTGAAACATCTCAGTGAAGATGCAAGAAAAGCCAGACCACATAGGATTCCAGAGAGATGGAATGGAGCTGATGACATTTTCTGTGACGATAACGACAGAGAAGGGATTAAAAGAGAAAAGCAGCCAACACACACACATACACACAGACACACTTACAAATGTTTCATCAAGCCTGAATCCACAACTTGTGCAAATAAGAAACATAACCAAAAAGTTATCCCCAGCTGCTTCCACATTTCTTGGTATAACTCATATTTATGAAACACCTACCGTAGGCTGGCCAGACTATGTGTTAGGTACTCTATAGGCATTCATTTTAGTTAATCCTCATGGCCACCCTCTCAGGTAGGATTATATCCATTTTACAGATAAGGATACCAAGGCTCAGAGAGGTTAAGTAACTGCCCCAAGACACACAGTCCTGTGAATCCAGGGCAATTTGATCCAATGTCCATGCGTGTTCCAGTATGACACATTGCCTCTAAAGAAGCTTTAATGCAACCGAGAAATGTGGACTTGGGTGGGGAGCATGGGGGTGTTAGAAAGAATGACGGTACACTCCATCTAATGATACGTCGCTACATAATGCCATTATGGAATATTGTTATATCATATATCATCAGGTAACATATCATTGCATTCTAGTGTATCATCATATAATATAAATAACCCAGCACTAGCCCCAACTGTAATGCCAACCTAGAACTCCATCAGCATGTAAGCCCAGCACAAGCTCGCACTTCCCCGGGCTCGTTATCTGCCAGTCCTGCCCTAGATCGTTCCTGCCATTGAACCGGAGGAACCTTGGGCATCACCAAGGAGCCAGTCTGCTGGGACTCCTCCAACTGCCGCTCGCTGTACCATATGGAAACTTGATACGCAAGCCCTTCTAGCAAAACGGGGAGGGGAGAGCAGAGTCCGGATCAGGGTGTCAGACAAAGCGGGCAGTTATTTTTACGACAGCTGTCAGGAGACTAAGGGGAGGAGAAAGGCAGGGGTAACAGTGCAAATGCACCAAAAGGAGACTGGAGCCCCTGGGATTGAGGAAGTGAGGAACACAGCCTCACCCAAATTCATATTTTATGGCAAGGCAAGAAAAATTTAAACATAAAAAAATTTCCTCTGCCCTTGGGCCTCCTCTCCCCCCACCACTGTGCATTGTGTGTCTGCATTATGTCTCCACCAAACCGCCCCCATCCACAGAAATACCTGCTCAACCATAAAGGATAACATTCTCCTAGTGTTAACAAGACAACTCCTTAAAAGATAACATTCTTTCTTGATCTTATAAGAGGTCACATGACCCAGCACTGATGACACTCAGATCTGGATTGTGTAAACTGTCAATAATACGTCATTTAATGGCTCTGACGAACCTAAGGGCAGAACAGGAATAAAGATGCAGACGTAGAGAATGGACTTGAGGACACGGGGAGGGGGAAGGGTAAGCTGGGACGAAGTGAGAAAGTAGCACTGACATATACATACTACCAAATGTAAAATAGATAGCTAGTGGGAAGCAGCTACATCACACAGGGAGATCAGCTCGGTGCTTTGTGACCACCTAGAGGGGTGGGATAGGGAGGGTGGGAGGGATAGGCAAGAGGGAGGGGATATGGGGATATATGTATACATATAGCTGATTCACTTTGTTATAAAGCAGAAACTAACAACACTGTAGTAAAGCAATTATACTCCAATAAAGATGTTAAAAAAATTTTTTTTAAATAGTAATACATCATTTAATGTACAGCCCTCTGTCTCAAAAAACTTAATGTAACTGTGCCTTGACTTCTAAGGGGTGGAACGATCCTCTGAGCTTTGTGAGATGCTGTTCCCAGGTTATAATCCTCATTTAGGCTCAAATAACATTTCCCATTTCTATCTTAGATGGACTGATTAATTTCTCATCAACAAAACACATAAACAAACAGAAAGTATCCCACCAAAATGCCTCTGGCATCTAAAACAAGGGTACAGAGGCCCCCGAGATAGCATTACACGACTAACACTGATGCTACCCAAATGTCTCAGTGGTTCAGGGTTATCAGTCAGGATGGGCTGTGTTTTGCTGCAATAACAAACTACCCTACTCTTCTATAAGCAGGGGTTCTGCTCATTCCAGCCACCCAGGGACCCAGGGACAGAGGCTCCTCCTCAACACATGCATCTGCCATCACCACCTGGGCATCCCTGGGCTTGCTACTTAGTGAGACGGGTCTTTATGCATCTAGATCATTCGTAACACACAAGTGAGCCTCAGTTTCCTCATCTGTAAAGTAAAATTAACAATAGCACTGACCCCACAGGATTATGCATGTAATGTATAATTACATGCCCACAGTATATGCTCCACGACTGCCCACAGTATATGCTCCACGACTGTGAGTTATTCTTATGACATTTCCCACACAGAGAAAAAATACAACAGGAAAAGATACAGAAAGCAAATGTTCCAAGACATGAATTATAGTTGCTCCCATGCAGTGGGATTAAGAGTAGATTTTTCTTATGTCTTGGAACTTTTCTATTCTCTAGACTTTTTTTTTTTTTTTTTTGCAATTAACACATATAATTTTAACCATCAAGAAAAAAGGGCCATGTGTAAATGCATACAACGTGACACCACTAAAGCCAAGTTTAAAAAGTAACTAGCCTTAAAGAACCTTGCAAATCAAGAGTCTACACACTACAGCCCGTGGCCCAAATGCAGCCAGTGCCCTGTTTTTGCACGGCCTATGAGCTACAGATGTTTTTCACATTTTTAAAGGGTTGTAAGGAAGAAAAAGGAAACGAAACGAAAAAGGCAACGGAAACCATAAGAGGTCCGCAAAGCCCAGGATACTTACTTTCTGGTCCTTTTCCGAAAAAGTTTTTTGACCCTGTTTTAGCTCATCTGACCACCTGATTCTTCACAAAGTCAGCCTTCTCCCCTCTACTTTACTTAGAATTGTTTGTTTTTTTAAAATGCCATACGCACATATGTAAATACACGCAATACGTACAATTCTCCTTTTCATTCAACGATCCCACGTTTAGGAAGTGTTTGTGGTGTTGGGAGGTGTTAGAGGGGCCAGAGCATCTAGCCTGGTGCAGGCGCTGATGTAGGCTGGAGGATGCAGTGAGGGATAAAGTCCCAGGATCAAACACACACTCACTGCTTCCTCACGTCACAGCAAATCACGTTCTGAGCCCCCTTCTCCATGCCAGGCTCTGCGGCAGGTGCTGGGGACTCAGGGCAAACAAGACTGACCAGGCCACTGCCCCCAGGGAGCCGCCGGTCCGCCAGGGAAGCAACTGCCAGGCAGGGGCTCGGCGGGGAGAGCTACAAAGATGCAGGGGCACCTCGCCCAGATCGGAGCTCCGGGAAAGCTTCTGGAGGAAAGGATGCCTTTGTCCTGACCTGAAGGGGAACCAGGAGTTGGCCAGGTGACGGCTAAAGGAGGAAAGTGGTTCCCGGCAGACGGAGACCGCGAAGAGAGGCTCAGGATGACGGAGGGCACGTGTGTCCTGAGAACCCGTTGCAGCAGGTGGCGGCTGGTTCAAGTGGCGGAGGACCAGCCTGAGCTGAAGCTAAGGAGGTAAGGAGGCGCCTGGAGGAGCGCCCTGAAGAAAGTCCGTGTTAAAGAAAAAAGAAAAAAGATAAAAAGGCTTGGACCCGATGGGGAGATCGCAAAGGATTTGGGATGGCGAGTGAATGGTCAGAATGTTTTTTTTTTTTTAATTTATTTTGGTTGCACCAGGCAGGCTCCTTAGTTGTGGCATGTGAACTCTTAGTTGTGGCACGCATGTGGGATCTAGTTCCCTGACCAGGGACTGAACCTGCGTCCCCTGCATTGGAAGGTGGATTCTTAACCACTGCACCACCAGGGAAGTCCCAGAAATGTATTTCTAATAAGATTACTCTGGCTGTTTCCATTGTAACCTTGCTGAGAAAAGGCACTTAAAACCGAAGCTAGCCTGAAGCTACAGCCAAACAGAACTGCACTGCCCCACCCCGACCAGCTCCCTCCAGACCTCCCCTCCCTCTGGCCCTGTTAACTGCCCAACTGTCCTCCTGGCCACTCCTTATTGAGAGCTGAGCTTCAGAGAGCTTTGCATCTGTTACTCCAGCAAACTGTGGGTCGTCTGAGCTGCCAGCAAGGCTGCCCACGTGGACTGACCTGATTTAACCACTGGTTAAGTGGAGATCGTGATACATACCCCCAAGGAATGAGAATTAGGGTGTTCAAACAAATCCTGTACCCCACATTCACAGCAGCACTGTTCACAATAGCCAAAAGGTGGAAACAACACAAATGTCCGTTAACGGAGGAATGGAAAAGCAAACGACGGCACATCCATACAATGGGAGTGTTCAGACATAAAAAGGAATGAAGTTCTGACACAGGTTACAATGTGGATGAACCTTGAAAACATTATGCTGAGTGAAAAAAACCAGACACAAAAGGTCACAAACTGTATGACTGCATTTACATGAAATAGCCAAAATGGGTAAATCCATAGAAACAGAAAGCAGATTAGTGGTTGCCAGGGGTTGGGGATGAGGGAGGGAGGGAGGGGGAGGGGCCGCTTAGTGGGGATGGGGGTTTCCTTTCGGGGGGATGGAAATGCTTTGCAACTAGATAGCAATGCTGGTTACACAAAATTGTAAGGTACCAAATGGCACTGAATTGTTCACTTTAAAATGCTTAATTTTAGGAGTTCCCTGGTGGCCTAGTGGTTAGGATTCCGGGCTTTCCCTGCCGTGGCCCAGGGTTCAATCCCTCGTCAGGGAACATCCCGCAAGTCGTGAGGTGCAACCAAAAATAAATAAATAAATAAAAATTAAAAATAAAATGGTTAATTTTATGTTACGTGAATTTCACATCAATTAAAAAAATAATTCTTTGTACAGTTGGTTTACACGATGGTGTTAGTTTCAGGTATACAGCAAAATGATTCAGTTATACATACACATACATATGTTTTTTCACATTCTTTTCCATTATGGTTTATTACAAGATATTGAATATAGTTAGTTCCCTGTGCTATACAGGAGGTCCTTGTTTACCTATTTTAAGTAGAGTAGTTTGTATCTGCTAATCCCAAACTCCTCATTTATCCCTCCCCCACCCGCTTTCCCCTTTGGTAACAAGTTCATTTTCTATGTCTGTGAGTCTGTCTCTGTTTCATAAATAAGTTCATTTGTGTCATAAAGAAATACACTTTTAAGGAGACCGTGAGATATAGAGGATTCTGGGTACCCCACCTCCCAAGTTTTCTGTCTGTGCCCCTCACATACTACAGCTTTCCAGGCTCCTCCAGCACACCTTCCTGGACTGTTCTGTGATTCCCTCACTTTGGTGAGTGCCAAAAGTCCCCTAGGGACCTATTTTAAAATGCAAATGCCTGGGCTGCATCCCAAGAGCTTATAAGTCATTGAGTCTGGGGTGGGCCCAGGCACCTGCATTTTTGAAGCCTCCCAGGGGATTCTGGTGCACTCTGAAGTTTGCAACCCATAGAACCAGGTCCTTTCCCTCCTTTCGTCCTGAGACTGTACCTTCATCACCTACAGGAAGCCCTTCTTTCCCTCTTTACTGAGTCCTTTGCAAGACTCTGGCTTCCAAGGGAAAGAGAAAGGTACTTGAATTGCAGTGAACCATCCAGAAAACATCACTTGAATCAAAGCAAGTTATAAGTTGCCTTCAAGTGCTGGCCACCAACCTCGGCTGAACATCAGAGCCTCTGTGGGGATGTTTTCATTTAGATACCTAGGCTCCACCTGGGACACCATGACTCAGAGCCTCCAGAGGGAGGCCCAGGTGTCAATATTTTTCTAAAGCACCAAAGGAAACTTCCCAGCTCCTTCCCACCCCGTCCCCACCCTCATTCCTTCTAACACACTTCCTGGTCGAATTCCTAGGAAAATGTTGACTCTAAACAGCAGTGTAAGTCTTTAGAGTCTTACGCAAACATAATTAAGAAAGCAAATAAAGCATGAACAAGAATATAACAGATTCAAATCAGATTAAGTTCTTCTATTTAACTATCTGTGCCTCGTGTCTATAGTGCCCCAAAAGTGGTCACTTGCCAAGGAGCGTGGATCTGCCTCCAGAAAATAACTCATGGCTGTAAAGCGCTTTCAACTTTGAGGCTCTAAGGAGTTTTCATAACAACGATCTCATATGATCTTCCCAACATCTCCATTCATTCATTCATTCATTCATTCATCAGATACCTCCTGGAGACCTACGATGCCCAGGTATTGTAGGGGTCACAGGGGAGACCAGAGCAGACCTGTCCCTGCCTTCAGGCCACAAGTGATCAGGTCCACCGGTGATGACAGCACAGGGAAGAGACAGGGCAAGATGGGGGAGGTGCCAAGTGGAACCAAGACCTGGGGTTGCCAGGGAAGCTTTCTGATGAAGGAACACACAAAGTGCACCCTGCAGGGTAACTAGGAGAGGGTCTGCAAACGCTGGAGGGACAGTGTTCTGAGCTGGGCACCATGCCAGCGTGTTGGTGATGGCCTACTGGCTTTTGCATTACATTCAGAACTCCCTTGTCTCGCTCAGGTCGAGGCAAGGTAAGTCCTCCCATTGCTTACCCATGCATTTGGAAAAGGGAGGCTCTGAACGGGATCGGCTGGGATTCTGGAGACACGGTGTGCTTCTGAGACACAGGGCTGAAAATCCCTTCCCCTCCTCCCAGTCCTAAGGCACAGGACAAAAGGAACCGCAGGCGTGGAGCTGCGCAGAGCACCTTCAGAGGGCGTTTCCATTTACTACTGTCGCTGATATGCCTTCTGTCATTTATCCCTGGGGCTCGTTATGGGGATATCGAGCTAAAGCTAAACAATGTTTTAGCTTTTCCAGTGGCTTTATTCCAACTCCTTCCTCTCAAAGAACTGGCCAAACCAACATCTACATCCCCAAACTTCACCCCTTCTTTTCTTCTTTGATACCAGAACTCTAACTCCTCTGGGGTTATGAGTCCCCAGCCTTGAGGTGAGCCGTCTACACTATCACCAGCACCACCACAATCCGAGAGAAGACGGACAGGACAGGCGTGGCCAGGACCTGCTCTATCGGGCACTGACGCACCAGTCACCTAGCGAGGGGTACGCCTGTGAGCCGACAGACACGCCCCGCCCCCCCTTGGGAGGAAGGAACTATGATGAAACGCACACCCAATTCCTTTAGCCAGCCAGCCTCGTAAATCATCTTTGCCTCCGTCATCTTTGCCAACCAGCCACTGGTTCAATAAATTTCCATGGTGGTCTCTAGATATTTCCCATAGTCTTGCCGCCTGGCTCAACGGAGGGCAAGAGAATACAAGTATTCAGTCACCACTTTACGGTCTGAACTATGAAAAGGTGTTCTAAGCATGGAGAAGGCAGTCCAAGTCTCAGAAGGTTCCAACCACGCCTATTTGCGTTCCAGAATCCCCACCACTTTATTAAAATAACAAGGATCATTCAGTGCTTGGGGAGTTCCCTTCAGCAAGCCGGCCTGTACTGAAATGGCCGCTTCGCGTGCGTTGTGTGTGCACGTGCGCGCACACGTGCATGTGTGTGTGCAAGTGTGTGTGTTCATGCCAGACCCAGTGAAGGTACCTGGGGAATACACAGCACCTACAGAGGCAGGTTTCCAAGCTCTGACTGGGCCCTCTCAGGTGCTCTGCGCCACTGGCTGCAAAGCCACAGATATTTCTCCTGTGGCCTCAACGAGCCAGGACTGGGTGCGCAGCTAACACACCCAGGCAGACACAGGGGTACAACAGCAGCCCCCGCCCCCACCGCCTTAGAAATCAAAGGGAGCGAGTGGAGAGGAAGGGAGTCTGTGATACGCGTTCCCAGCAGGTAAATGCGCAGAGCAAGGCATCCACAGGATGGCTAACCCACTGCCTTCTCTGAGAATCAGCAAGCGCACCACGCGAGGAGACGGCCTCAACCCCCTTTTGAGCCCCTCTGCATGCCAACGGGACCAAAACCGACACCCGAGCGCCTTCCTAAAAGTCACAGGAGGCTGCAGGAGGCATCGAAAGGCAAAAGAAGCAACCTCGGCCACGGCTTCCACAGGCACCTTGGAAATGGGTGCTTGGGATCCAGGGGGACCTGAGTGCCAGCTCTCTACAAATACCACATTGTGAAGGGCCTGCGGCATCAGTGGGCCAAGAGCCCCCCAGTATGATGAAATAAACTGGCTTTCACAAAAGATTCAAAACGCTCCTTTGTCGGTGACTCATCTGAATGACAAGGTTTTGGCAACGCTCGCCAGCCCAGGACTCACCAGCCACGGCTTCCAATGCCAGCAAGCTCGCGGGTTTGCTCCATTAGAAACTGAAGTATTCATTAGCGTCGTGTATTCATTAGCGAGCTCTGCCCACTCAGCGTGCCCGTCCAAGTGCCAGCTTGCTCTTGCTCAGAACACCCAGTGCCTGAACTGAGGGCCTCCATACATCCACAGGGTGAGCTACCTCTCAATCTTAGTACCATAAATATCAAAAGAAACGGAGAGGGGCTTCCCTGGTGGCACAGTGGTTAAGAATCCGCCTGCCAATGCAGGGGACACGGGTTCCAGCCCTGGTCTGGGAAGATCCCACATGTCGCGGAGCAGCTAAGCCCGTGCGCCACAACTACTGAGCCTGCACTCTAGAACCCGCAAGCCACAACTACTGAGCCTGCGTGCCACAACTACTGAAGCCCGCATGCCTAGAGCCTGAGCTCCATAACAAGAGAAGCCACTGCAATGAGAAGCCCGCGCACCACAAAACAGTAGCCCCCGCTTGCCGCAACTAGAAAAAGCCCGCGCGCAGCAACGAAGACCCAACACAGCCAAAAATAATAAATAAATAAAATAAATAAATTTATTAAAAAAAAGAAACGGAGAGGATGCCGTTATGTGCTGAATTGCTCCCGCCCACCCCGCAAACTCATATGCTGAAGCCCTAACCTCAGGACCTCAGAATGTGGCTGGATTTGGAGGTGGGGTCTTCAAAGAGGTGATGAAGTTAAAAGGAGGCCCTTCGGCTGGGCTCTAATCCAATCTGACTGCTGCCCTTACCAGGAGTGGGAATCTGGACACACAGAGTGACACCAGGGATGCCCACAGAGAGGAAAGACCACGTGAGGACACGGTTAGAAGGAGGCACCTGCCAACACCTTGATCTTGGACTTCTAGCTTCCAGAACTGTGAGGAAATACAGTTCTGTTGTTTTAGCCACCCAGCCTGTGGTGGTCTGTTACGGCAGACCTAGGAGATGAGGACAGATGGGTGCACAGTTAAGCAAAAGGGCTGTTTGCAAAACCCCATCCCTCTTCCACCTGGTTTCCCAGACAATGGGGCCGCCCAATCCACCCCCACGCCCAGCCTCCTCTGATGACACGGTCACGTCCCCACGCTGGAGGAGTCCGGTGATTCAGCTGGACGGAGGCTCTCTCCAGGCCAGCTGAAATGTCAACCGTCCATCAACCCCATGACGCACCTTAGAGCATCAAATAGAAGTGCACATCTCAAAGCACAGCAAAGCAAAAGAAAGGAGATGTTAAAACCGAGGCAGGGAGCCGGTTTTCACTGTGAAGCTAGTTGGGCTTATCTGATAATACCAGAATTATGCTATGGGCTCTAGAGGTGGATGCCACTGCGATTTCTCCTTCTGTAAGCGATTCTTGCCATTCCCCCACCCCCAATCTCCTCTGCTAGGTATTCGTTCATAAAGTAGTAGAATCAGAATCAGAACGCTAAAGATGGAAAGGATCTATGAAGGGGAGGAAAACATGCATCACCCCTGAGGGGGAAAATAATCACCTGTCACTTCCAAACAGTTGTCATGCCTGGTCCCTCATAGCGACTCCAGTGGCCAGAAATTGACACCAACAACAGTCAGGTGCATATTAAAGGTATGCACACATCCTGCTCGTTTAAGTTTTTAGCGGAGGCATCTTCTTTGCCATCACAGCGAAAACTAAGAGAAACTGAACAGGACTGGGACACAGATACATGAAGGAGGGCACTGAGGAGAAGGTCGCACCCCTATCGCTTGCTGACTTTCCTGCCCCGGAGCACGTTTGGGCGGGGCCGTCAGCCTCGATGCCCGCCTGAGGGTCTCAGGCAGAGTCAGACACCACTACCTTCCCTCCCCCTGCAGTCCTTGGGCAGTCTCTTCGGATGTCAGATCCCAAGAAAGGGAGGGGAGGGTGCGGGGAACACACATCTCCCAGAGAGAAGGTTGCCAAGATGTAAAGCAAAGCTGGAAAAGCAAGTGTCCACAACACAGCCAAGATGTTACCACTTGTTTTTCAGGAGACACACAACAAAATGACATTTTCCAGAGGGACATATATACATAAGCAAAAGCACAGAGCAATCTAACTCCTCAATGACAGGAAAATGGTCCGGTGAGCTACACTAAGATGGAAAGATGTGGTACATGTACTAAAATGACTGTGGATAAAAATCGTTCTGAATTTTAAAAATAACGCACAAGAGAATGCACAGATGGTTCCAACTGTGTGAAATGTATGCATGCACGTACATAAGCAAAGAGAAGGGAAGTCTAAATAAATGAGTCAGGATTCATGTAGCTATAGAGTTGATTTAAAGCATACTTGAACAACACAAGCATAGGGGACAGTGTTTCTATTTTGATATTTATAGGACACAACATAATTCGTTTTCTTAAAGAAAAACAAAAAAAGAAAGAGAAAAGAGAAAAATCTAGAAGGATACCCACTAAACTGATGACAATGGCTGACTGGTTTGGGAAGAGTACGGGAACAGGAGAGCCTCTTACCCCGGTCAGGCTGCTTGAACAAATTACCATCGACTGGGTGGCTTATGAACCGCAGAAATTTATTTCTGGCAATTCTGAAGGCTGAGAAGTCCAAGATCAAAGTGCCAGCAGATTCAGTGTCCGGAGAGAGCCCACATCCTGGTTCACAGACAGTGTGTACGTGTCCCAAAGTGGCAGAATGGGAAGGGGGCTCTGAAGGCTCCTTCATCAGGGCACTAATCCCATTCCTGAGGGCTCCCACCCTCATGACCTGGTCACCTTCAAAAGGCCCCACCTCCAAATACCACCGCATTGGAGATGAGGTTTAACATATGAATTTTGGGAGGACACAGTCTATAGCAAGAAAGGAGTGTCACGTTAAATTTTGTTTAATTTTTATAATGACATTTTTGTGCTGTGTTGATGTAATACTAATATGACTAAAAAGAAAGACACAAGCCATGGCGACACACATCCACCCTCCTCCTCCTCTCCCCTCTACCCACCAGTAGAAAATCACAGTTTTAAACTAAAGGTGAAGTCTTCCCACCCACTGCCATCCTTAACTGTATACAGAAGCAAACTGCAGAGGTCATAAAAATGTCAGTATCTCCAAACAGCTGTTCAAGGTCCGTTCCCCTTCTCCCTAGAACCATGCAAGGGGAGTGCCGGGCTCAGGCTGGCCCGAGCCGCATTCGCCATCGGCGTCCTCCTGTCAGGCCTCTTCCGGGGCCCGGCGGACTGCACCTTCCTCGCCTACCCCGCCTCTCTCGCCCTCTCATTAAGATATCATTTGGCAAAGCCTCTGTAAAACCCTGTCAGCTCATTTCCCATTAACAGTTCCCGCGTGAGCCTTTTCTACTCTATCCCCAGATAAATACATGAAAATAAATACCCTTTCCGGGAGCGATTTGATGCATCCGAAGTTAACACAGCTACCGTGGGTTCAGCCTGACAGGCTGTTGTGAGTAAAACCCTTTTCATGAGCGATACGGTGCTCCTGCTCCAAAAGGGGCACAGATACACCTGAAAGGCTGAACGAACGGAGATGCAGCTGGAGAACAGGGTCGGTTGTTAACCATTTCCTTCCCACCCACCCAGAGTCCTGCCACCCTGAACGTGTAAGTATAACCGGGGTGGACATCTCCGACGTGGGCAGGTGGTGGCACCTGTGCTTGGACGGTCACGAGTCAATGTCAGAATCCTCAAACCAGGGGCTTCCCTGGTGGCGCAGTGGTTAAGAATTTGCCTGCCAATGCAGGGGACACGGGTTCAAGCCCTGGGCCAGGAAGATCCCACATGCCACGGAGCAACTAGGCCCGTGCACCACAACTACTGAGCCTGCGCTCTAGAGCCCGCGAGCCACAACTACTGAGCCCACGTGCCACAACTACTGAAACCCGTGCGCCTAGAGCCCGTGCTCCACAACAAGAGAAGCCACCGCAAGGAGAAGCCCCCGCACCGCAACGAAGAGTAGCCTCCGCTCGCCACAACTAGAGAAAATCGACAGGCAGCAACGAAGACCCAAGGCAGCCAAAAATAAATAAATAAATAAATAAATTTTAAATATATATATATAAAAAAAAAGAATCCCTCAAACCACACGTCTGTGCTGAGCGGACTCCTGCACTGGCTCACTTCTGCAGGTAAAATAAGGCAGAGACTGACTCACTTCCTCTCAGCCCGTCAGATTCCACGCACGGTCCTCCCAGAGGACAGGAAGGAGGGCAGGGGGTTTTCTGCAGGCAGGTCCCCCTCTCCCCTGGGGCCTGTTCTGCAGGATGAGCCCCTCCATCACCAGTGCAGCCAAAGCCTTTTGCTCTCACTTCATCCTCTTCCTGGGCCACGTGCTGAGCGGTGGGGTTCTGTCATAAGGTGGAATGAACAGGAAACTGAAAAGATCTCAGTCTGAATTGACCCACAGAACTCCTGGTTCCTAAACTCCAATCGCAGCAAGTATTCTGCAACCAAATTCTAGCCCCGGCTTTCTGCCCGACAGAGGACTGTATTCCCCTTGGCTGCTCAGTCAACCCACAGGGACTCAAGGTCAAAACCCATTAACTTCACCCACCACTCCCCAGCCAGGCCTAATTTTCTGTGTAGTCTATCCAAGACTTTCCCCTGGGATCTTCTCTATATTCAAAGCATATTGTAGAACAAACAGGAAGCAAAAGGTTAAAAAAAAAAAGACCTGCTGCACAGAACAAATTGGTCAAATGACTGTTTACACTGCCCAGAGAAAGCTGCTACATTCAGGCAGCTGGTCAAACACACCTGGCCCCCACTCCCCGGCCCCGGTATCAGGGAAGGGTGACCCTTCGCGATTGCAAAGAGCCCTCTGCAAGATACTGCCTTAGAAGCCCAAGTGGGCCCGGGTGGGAAGGGCGGAATGAGACCAGCAGGGGCTGTGCACAGCAGCTGAGCCAGCCCCCTGTCTGCTGTTCAGGAGTTAAGGCCCCTGGCTGCCAGATTTTCCTGCCAGGGCAAGTAGAATACACTCCAGCAGCAAGTTTACACATAACCAGGGCGGACTTGAGAGCAGAATAGGGCAATCCATACTGAGGACCTCTCAAAGCTATTACCAAGCAGATGTTCCTTGACAACAAGGAAGCAAAGGGCCCAGGGGGCGGAAACTGACACGGCCGTTCACGCTCTCGATGAACAAGAATGACACACCTCCGAGACAACATCACGGCTGTCCAGCCAACCATCACATCCAGCTGTTTGGGCCAGAGGCCGGCCGTTCTGGGACATGGGTAATCAGTTTCTCACGAGCGTCTGGGCCACGTTCCGACGGAGAAGAAGGCAGGTGGGCCGGGGAAAGGATGTGAGCCTACCTCCTGGGGTACATGCCCAGACGGCTCCAGTGAGCCCGACCGGCTCCTGCCCACAGCGGCCCAGCAGAGAAGCTCAGCTCCTCGACATGGTCCTCCCTGTGCCTCCTCCTCCCCTGGGTGAACAGGGAATTCAAGCACCAGCTCAGGTCTCTCAGGGGGCTTCTGCCCACCTCGGGGACCTGTTGGGACACTGCATCTGGTAAGGTGACTTGTGCCTGCACTGGGTCCGTATTGACGCCCACCCTTCAGCCGAGCCGGTTTTAGCCGATGGTGCTGGGTCAGGATCTCGTGGCCTGGCCTTGGCTCTCTCTGCTCAGTGACCAGAGCCAGACTTCAGGCTGGGGTTCATTCTGTGCTTCTCTGTAAGCAAGTACATGCTCATTCCCCAAACCCAACCCACCAGCACTATTTAGGCAAAAAAAATAAAAAAGCTAAATCGCTGGCACACCCCAATTCTGGCGCCTTTTTTGATTTTTTTAGTTTTCACTTGGCAGCCCCTAAAGGGAGTTATTCTCAAGTCGTAAGAAGGAAAAGTGGGGAGAAGGGGCACATAACCGGTTCATGGCAGAAGTGAGCGCAGCCCAAGGCCCTACTGCCCGGTCTCCCCACCTCACCCTCCTATGAATAAGCCCTTGTGGATGGGATGCTTTGTCGACGGTCTTACGCTGTAGATGGGTGTGCTGTCATCTCCCTGGAGACATCATAAGCTCTCTAAGGGTCAGGACCACCGTCATGGGCACTCCCTTCCCCCAGTGTCTAGGTCCACTCATATAGACAGTGTTGCACCACACGACGTCAGCTGTACTCTATATTTATAATGAGATCTGACATTTAAACTATGAACGTATCAAAATGTAACTAAGGAGATGATGAGTCAGACTACCAAGCGCTTATTTTCTTTTAGGCATTAAGTCACAATTCCGTTCCTCCAGGTAAAAGCCCTACATGGCTTGAAATATCTATTTCGATATCACTGGCTACTTAACACAGACACGAGTTGGCATGTCAAGTTTGAACAGAAGTAAATCTACGGCACAGAGCTGGACACATCCTGACACAAGAGCCCAAAGCGGAGTGGTACTCACCTGGTGAGGCATGAGGAGGTCAGCCAGGTAGACAAACGCAGCTCCGAGGGTGAAGCCGACAGCCACAGGGAAAAAGGCCAAGGCACCAAAGCCACCAGAGGACGTAGCCATCTCCACCGCCGGGGCCAGGAGAGACCAATAGGAAGCGGCCAGCATGACCTGCAAAACCACGATAAGCAGCAAACCATTAAACCATCCCCTGAAGGCCTTCCAAGTGGGGACTTCCCTCGCTCTCTATGGCCCAAACTGAACCCCACAGTCTCACCTGGGTTAGGCCTTTAATCCTTGGTGGTAGGTACCACCCCAAAGCACAAAGCCACCATGAGAATTCTAGTGTTGTTAAGAACTCAATGTGGGGTAGGATGGAGTTGACCTTGGGAAGAGGGAATCTAGTTTGCTGTCATCTAGCCTCTAATTCAGTGGTTCTCAACCACTGCCGGAGATATCTGGCAATGTCTGGAGACATTTTTGGTGGTCACAAGTAGGGCTGGAGGTGAGGGGGAGGTTACTAGTAGCATCTAGTGAGCAGAGGCCAGAGAAGCTGGTAAATGTCTCACAACGCACATCACAGCCCCTGACAGCAAAGAATTATCTGGTCCCAGAGGTGAGCAGCACTGCTGAGAAATTCTGTGCTAATTGAATACTACCAGGACCAGGCTGCTCACTACTTCATGAGCTCCACTGCCTTGGACATGAGACAGCTCTAATTACTACAGAGTTCTTCCTTAAGTAGAGCTGAAATCTGTCTCCCTTCGGTTTTTACCTATTCGCACCACGTCTGCTCTCCAGAGCACTAAAGGAAGGTGTCTTTCCCCTGTGATGTGTGACAGCCCTTGAAATATTTGAAGACAACCAGTGAGATCATGTCAACTCGGTCTCATCAATTTTCTCATCTCTAAAAAGGAAGAAGGGAACTTATATTTACGGATCACCTACTATTTCCAGGGACCAAAGCTTCACATCTGATATCTTATTTTATCCATTCCAACAGCTCTGGGAGGAAGATGTTGTTTTCTATTGCTATTTGTAGATAAAGAAATTGAATCTCAAAGTAATAAGATCATTTGCTCAAGGTCACAGAGCCAGGAAGTGGCAGATCCAGGGAAATGAGCAAAGTGGGACCATCATCACCTCAGTAAGGGGGAAAAACAAAAGGGAAAAGGGAGAATTGAAGCTGGACTCAAATCTCGGGGAGGTCAATTTGATCAAAGGTTGTCCAGCATTTAGTGAATTTAACACTCATCCACAGTTGTTTACTCTGAAAGACACCATGACATCTTGGCTAGAGCACACCCACTACCCATCGTAACCATATGACAGTCAGCACTAACATGTAAAATGCTGAATGGGATTCTAAAATTAATTATGCCTTGCCTTTAAAAAAAATATGCGTCATCCATCTCCAAAATAACATTCAGAGTGACGGAACCAGGTATTGCGAATGCAACAATAAAGAACAGATCCGTGCAAAAAGAAAATGATTTCTCTTCTTTGATGCATCATCTACACACAGTCACCGGTTTGGCACTGGACTCTCCCAGCAAAAGTCTTAGCGCACCTGCCTCAGAGACTCCCAGAAACAATGAAAATGGTTCATCAGTTCAGTTCCATGGGACCACCAAAGGAAGCTTACGGGAGCCTTCTCTATGCCAGGGGCTGATCCATCCCTTTACTGGACTTTGTCTCACTTGCTTTAGAATTCAACAACCTTCCATAACGGCCACTCACGGTAAGCTCCCACCAAGGATGACCAGCACAGAGGCACAGGCATGTCCAGCAACCTCTATCCCTGCATGTTGCAGGGCCTCCCATCTAGACCATTATCACCAGTAAGGCCACTCACCTCATCTTCCAGTCCTTCCCCACATCCCATCCTTGCCAATGGTGCTTGGGGTACTTCCCCCAGCCTCGGATCCCCATCGCCTTCTCAACACCAAGTCCAACCTCTTCTGTCAAAGCTCCTTTCCATCCCTATGCATCACTGGGTACCAATCTTTTCTCTGTCCCCTGCATGTGAGCAATATACAATATTCTCATGGACGAGTGATGCAAGGTGAGGCAGAAGGGATGTGCCTCTCAAGGGAGGGTTTGCCGGAATCTGGGACGCTTGAAATGGAAAGGCATCCCAGACGATTCAGGTGGGTCCCCTCCTTGAGAATCAATGATCCTTTATCCTTCCAGTCAAATCCAGAACCCAAATGGATTTCCTTCATTTCTTTTCCTCGCCAGCCTCCCTGTCTCCCACATAAACTGGAACATGACCAAGGATCAATCTTGAAATGAGATTGGGTTGCCTGGGCACTTCCCTGGCAGTCCAGCGGTTACGACTCCGCGCTTTCACTGCCGAGGGCGCAGGTTCGATCCCTGGTCACGGAACTAAGACCCCGCAAGCCGCATGGCACGGCCGAAAAAGAAAAAGAGAGAGAGAGAAAAGAGACTGGGTCGCCTGTCTGAAATGACAATAGGGCCCCGAAAAAAGTTTATTTAAAGGGCATATGTGGGGACTTCCCTGGTGGCGCAGTGGTTGAGAATCCGCCTGCCAATGCAGGGGACACGGGTTCGAGCCCTGGTCCAGGAAGATCCCACATGCCGCAGAGCAACTAAGCCCGTGCGCCTCAACTACTGAGCCTGTGCCTTAGAGCCCGCGAGCCACAACTACTGAGCCCACATGCTGCAACTACTGGAGCCCACGTGCCTAGAGCCCGTGCTCTGCAACAAGAGAAGCCACCGCAATGAGAAGCCCACGCACCGCAACGAAGACCCAACACAGCCAAAAATAAATAAAATCAATTTATTAAAATAAATAAATTAATTAAATAAAGGGCATATGTGGCAGACAAAATAATGACTTTTTCCCCAAAGAGGACCACATCATAATCCCTAAAACCTGTGGATATGTCACCTTACGTGGCAAGAGGGACTCTGCAGCCGTGGCTAAGGATTTTGAGATGAGATGATCCTGGATCTGGGCGGGGCCAGTGTCATCACAAGGAATCTTATGAGAAAGGGAGATGGGTCAGCATCAGAGAGAAGACGTGATGATAAAAGCAGAGGTCGTAGTCAGAAAGGAGAAGCTAGAAGATGCTTTGCCGCTGGCTTGAAGATGGAGGAAAGGTTATGAACCAAGGAAGGGTGGTGAGCTCCAGAAGCTGGAGAAGGAAAAGAAACAGAGTCTTCCCAAGAGCCTCCAGCAGGGACACAGCCCTGTCGCCAGCTTGATTTTATCCCAGTTAAAACCATTTTGGACTTCTAACCTCCAGTACTGTCAGATGATACATTCGAGTCGTTTTAAGCCACTACACTTGTGGTACTTTGTTACAGCAGCAAGAGAAAACTAACACAGCATATAAAGGCATACGTTACTTCTTTTTTTTTTTTTTTTTTTTTAGAGCAGTTTTAGGTTCACAGCAAAATTGAGCAGAAAATACAGAGAGTACCCATATGCTCCCTGTACCACATATGCACAACCTCCCCACTACTGACATCCTACACCAGTGGTACATTTGTTACAATCAATGAACTTACACTGACACCTCATTAGCATCCAAAGTCCATAGTTTACATTAGAGATCACGCCTAGTGTTGTACATTCTATGAGTTTGTACAAATACATAATGACATGTATCTACCATTCTGGTATCACAGCTAGTAGTTTCACTGCCCTCAAAATCCTCTGTGTTCCACCGTTTCATCTCTTTCTGGTCCCCTGCAACCCCTGGCAACCAGTAATCTTTTTACTGTCTCCATAGTTGTGCCTTTTCCAAGATGCCTTATAGTTGAAATTGTACAGTGTTGCAGCCTTTTCAGACTGGCTTCTTTCACTTCGTCATATACAGTTAAGATTCTTCCCAGTCTTTGCGTGGCTTTATAGTTCTTTTTAGGGCTGAATAATAGTCTGGATGGACCACCGTTTATTTATCTATTCACCTACTATAGGACATCTTGGTTGTCTCCAAGTTTTGGCAGTTATGAATAAAACTGCCACAAATATTGTGTGCAGGTTTTTGTGTGGACGTAACTCTTCAGTTCATCTGGGTAAATACCAAGGAGTGTGATTGCTGGATTGTATGATAAACCTTTTTTTTTCTTTTTAATAATCCCCCAACATAGGTGACTTCCCTGAAACTGTCAACACTAACAAAGCTCCTTTAAATGTTAGACATTTTTTTAAAAAATCTGGATGTAGTGACATATTAACTAGCTGATACAGAAGCAGGAAGTAGTATATCTGATTAACCTTCAATTACCCCTAAGAAGCAGGGCCTGGAGGGGATAGTCTAGCAAAGAGGAGATGGTAATCACTGGGCCCAAGACTTCAGGGAATGAACTCAAAAAACAAGTCATTGCCAACCAATCCCTTTATGACTGCAGATGGTAGATACCAAAAGCCCTCCTGCAGCTGCAGCCCTGCTTATAAAGGCAAATTGGGCCACAGCGTGATAGGGGAGAACAAATCTGACTCTATATTGGATCTGTTTCCTTTACTTTAACCTTTGTATTCTATTGCTTTTTTTTTTTAATAGATCTTCATTGGAGTATAATTACTTCACAATACTGTGTTAGTTTCTGTTGCACAGCAAAGCGAATCAGCCATATGCATACCCATGTCCCCATATCCCCTCCCTCTTGAGCCTCCCTCCCATCCTCCCTATCCCACCCCTCTAGGTCATCGCAAAGCACCGAGCCAATCTCCCTGTGCTATGCTGCTGCGTCCCGCCAGCCAACTGTTTTACATTTGGAAGTGTATGTATGTCGCTGCTACTCTCACTTTGCCCAAGCTTCGCCCTCCCACCCCATGTCATCAAGTCCACTTTCTATGTCTATCGCTTTATTCCTGCTGAATGGATAAAGATGTGGCACATATATACAATGGAATATTACTCAGCCATAAAAGGAAATGAAATTGAGTTATTCGTAGTGAGGTGGATGGACCTAGAGTCTTGTCACACGGAGTGAATTAAGTCAGAAAGAGAAAAACAAATACCGTATGCTAACACATATATATGGGATCTAAAATAAAGAAAAAGAAAAAAGTATTCTATTGCATTTGCTACAAGTTAAGAATGTTGCCCATAGCTTGAAATATACAGGATAGTCCATTCTCAGGACCCTGACTAACCCTTTTCCGTTCATACAGAGATAAAAAGTTGCAGAACAGAGAATAACATCTGTCTTACGGGAGGCTTGTAGGAACATCATGACCTGACCTACTGCGGGCAGCTGCAAGAACAAAGGATTCTGACACCAAGAAGTTGGCCACAACCAACCACGTCCCCTCCCCTTTTAGTATAAAAGAAGCCTCAATTCTAACTAGGGTAAGACGGTTCTTTGGGACATTAGTCCACCATTTGCTCGGTCTGACGGCTTTCGGAATAAAGACGCTATTCCTTGCCCCAGCACCTCGTCTCTCGATGTACTGGCCTGTCGTGCCCTGAGCAGTACGAGCTTGGACCCGGCAACAGCAGCTCCAGACCTAAAGGTATCAGACGTAACCGTGAGGAGCTGACGGTCGTCCCTCCCCCTTCCTGCCTTTGTCTATAAAAGGAATGCATAATCAGGTTCCAGCGCATGTGACAGGGGCCTCGCTGTACCCCGAAGTCCTTTCTGCTTCTTTATTCCCCAAAAGAAAATGTAACGCCCAATCAATCAAATGAGCCACGGGACAGCTTGTGTTGGAGCCCATCCTCCAGCTAAATGTCGCTAAGACCAAAGCAGCCCAATTTTTTGCTCAGTAATCAAAGATGCTGAAGGGAGTGAGCATTTCAATAACAACAACAGCTCCTGAAAAAAAGAGCTAAGGAGGAAATAAACAAAACACGGACTGAATGTCTAACTTCGGTCCCTGGCCGCTTTGTTTGGTCTACCACAGGGCTCAGAAATCTGAAGGGTGGACAGAGAGGGTCTCAGGCCAGCTGGTGTTTGAGAAACCGTGTGTGCTCCTCGATTCTCCCCAGGCCCAAGGGTGAACCCCACCTCGCCTCTCTTCTTTTTCATGTGCTTCCCCTGGCATCTCAGCCACTGTCATGCCTTCAATGTCCATCTCTACGGATGGGCAAGCAAATGAATGAACGGCTTGAGTTAATTAAAAGAATTGATCTTGGACCTGTTCATAATTGCCAAAAGATGGAAACAGCCCAGATGTCCATCAACAGATGAATGGAGAGACAGAATATTCCATTGGATGGAATATTTTTCAGCCATGAAGACGTGAAGGACTGAGACATGCTACAACACGGATGAACCTTGGAAACGTGCTCAGTGGAAAAAAACAGACACAAAAGGTCACATAGGATTCTACTGCTATGGAATGTCCACAGACAGGAAACAGATTCGTGATTAACAGGGGGTGGTGGGAGCAGTTCCTAATGGACACGGGGTCTCCTGTGGGGGAAGGAAAATATTTGCAAGTGGGGCTTCCCTGGCGGTCTGTGGGTTAAACTCCACGCTTCCTGTGCAGCGGGCATGGGTCTGATCCCCGGTCGGGGAACTAAGATCCCACATGCCACGCGGTGTAGCCGATCTATATATATATATTTGGAACTGGGTAGAAGTGATGGTCGCACAACACTGTGAATGTACTAACTGCCGCTGAATCTCATACTGTAAAATGGTTAATGCAAAAAAAAAAAAAAAAATGGTTAATGCTATGTGAAGTTTAACTTAATTTTTAAAAAGTTGAGCTTGGCCTACCCACCCGTTAGGACCCTATCTTGTACCACTGCCCCCATCCCCGGCTGTGCGCCGGACCCTCCAGCCCCCCTGCCTTGGCCCAGGCACTCCCACCCGTGAAAATGCCAAAACATCAAGACCCATCTCTCATGTCCTTTCTTCCAAGCATCCTACACCCTTTGCCTGAGTCCACGTATATCATGCAGGATTTAGAATCAGGTCCGAGTTTGGATCTTGGCTCTGCCACTTACTAGTTGGGGAGCCCTAGACAAATAACCTAAGCTCTCTGCAGCTCAGTTTCAAGAAAACTAAACATGGGAGCAGTCAACTATTTAACAAGGTTGTTTGAAGAATTCTATGGGGCAATGCGTATACCGCACCAATCCAATTCCTGGCAGGAAGTACATGTTGAAGCTGTGCTGTGTTGGACTCTTCCCTCTCCTGAGCATGCCTTCAACTCAGCAGGCTCTCACCCTCCTCCCCACCTCACCCTCGACCCCTCTTCTAGGATCAGGGCTGTGCTACGAGCATCTCTGCATGCTGGTGCCACCCATCTGAGTGGTCCTGGACGGAGCAGCTGTTCACTCCTTGTGGCCCAGATGAGTGCTCTGTTATCCTTGCTAAGGAAAGGGAGCAATGGGGGCGGAGAAATTGGAAGAAGGCGTAATCAGGAAGTGATTCAACACTCATTTTTTAGTCTATTACCTAAGTTTTAAAGTGATTTCACCTTCCAAATCAAGTACTGTATAGGCTCATACTCAAATGCCTTCACTCCTTTGACAAACACGGGATGAGTGAGTGTTTAAAATAATGGAGTTTTTCTCGGGTGTGGAAAGAAGTTGACAGAACTTCCAGAGCTTCATGGATACTCCACTGAATAGTCTACTGATGCAATCACACTCTTACAGAGTTGAAAGGGATTTTAGGAGGCTCTACCTAGACCAAAGGCTTCATTTAACAGATGGAAAAACTGAGACCCAACGGGATTCAGTGGCTTCCCCAGAGCCGCAAAGCAAGCTCATGACATCCAAAGCTGACTACACCAACCCGGATCAACTTAGTGCCATCCTTCGGCCCTACACTGACCCAGAGTCTTTTAAGAAATCCTAAGAGCTGCAGAATAAAGACAAGGTTTAAGCTGCTGTCTTCCTTATCATCAGGCAAAGCATCCCGGAACCACAGGCCGGAATGAATCAGCCTTAGCAATAACCAAATGTCATCAAGCCCATGGACATTTTCCACCATTGTGATAGGAGCTAGTCCAAGAAAACCCAGCAGTAAGGAAATATTTGGCGACCAGTAAACAGTGGTAATGAGGTTGTTAAACATGGTCCTCTTCGAGATACATCAGACCTTACAAACCTAAACCCATTAATAGCCTGTAACTGCCTTAGGGGTAGGGAAACAAGTAATTATGTAGCTAAAACTATGATTCCCTCCTAGCCGCTCAGCTAAAGCTGGGGTTTCAAAACAAAGCCAAGGTTTATTATAATGTGAGCCTAGGGCTCTGAACTGAAGGCAAACCTTCCTCTCTTGCAGACAGCACCTTAAAATAAGAACACTCTAACACAACATGTAACCTGGATTGGATCCTGGGAATAGAAGAAGAGCATTAGTGGGATGACTGGTGAAATCCAAGTAAAGTCTTGGGATTAGGTAATAGTAATGTACCAATGTTAATTTCTTAGCTTTGACAAAATGTACTGTAGTCTTGTAAAATGTTCACATTAGGGGAAACTGGATAAAGGTATACGAAAACTCCCCATACTATTTGTGCAACTTTTCTGAAAATCTAAAATACTTGCAAAATCAAAGAGTTTATTAAAAATCAATAATAATAGTTACTGAGGGACTTCCCTGGTGGCGCACTGGTTAAGAAGCCGCCTGCCAGTGCAGGGGACACGGGTTCGAGCCCTGGTCCAGGAAGATCCCACATGCTGTGGAGCAACTAAGCCCGTGCACCACAACTACTGAGCCTGTGCTCTAGAGCCCGCGAGCCACAACTACTGAGCCCACGTGCCACAACTACTGAAGCCCAAGCACCTAGAGCCCATGCTCCGTAACAAGACAAGCCACTGCAGTGAGAAGCCCGTGCACCGCAACGAAGAGTAGCCCCCGCTCACCGCAACTAAAGAAAGCCCGTGCACAGCAATGAAGACCCAATGCAGCCAGAAATAAATAAATAAATAAATTTATTAAAATAAAAAGTTACTGAGGCCTAAGAGAAGATTGAGGGGGATCATTCCAGCTGAGAAGTGTGAAGCGTGCACGCAAAGACTTGAAGACAAGAGAGCCCAGAGTTTGCTTTCTGGGGTCAGCGAAGGGCTTGACCTGGGGCCACGCTATTCCTGGTAGTCAGAGGGGACGGCGTGCCTTACACGCTTCACTTCCTTGAGACCTACAGCCTCCTCTCTGTGGTTTAGAGAAGGTGAGTCACTCTCCCAAGGGCACCCAGCTGGAAGTGACAGAGCTGGGATTTGAAACCCAGACCATGCCCTTAATCCTGAAGCTGTGTTCTGTCGCTTACATGTTTCAAATTCCTTTAAAACATCACAGCAAGATACTTTTTGACCCACCTCCTAGAGTAATGGAAATAAAACAAAAATAAACAAATGGGATCTAATGAAACTTCAAAGCTTTTGCATAGCAAAGGAAACTATAAACAAGACGAAAAGGCAACCCTCAGAATGGGAGAAAATATTTGCAAATGAATCAATGGACAAAGGATTAATCTCCAAAATATATAAACAGCTCATGCAGCTCAATATTAAAGAAACAAACAACACAATCCAAAAATAGGCGGAAGACCTAAATAGACATCTCTCCAAAGAAGACATACAGATGGCCAAGAGGCACATGAAAAGCTGCTCAACATCATTAATTATTAGAGAAATGCAAATCAAAACTACAATGAGGTATCACCTCACACTGGTCAGAATGGCCATCATCAGAAAATCTACAAACAACAAATGCTGGAGAGGGTGTGGAGAAAAGGGAACCCTCTTGCACTGTTGGTAGGAATGTAAACGGATACAGCCACTATGGAGAACAGTATGGAGGTTCCTTAAAAAATTAAAAATAGAATTACCATATGACCCAGCAATCCCACTACTGGGCATATACCCAGAGAAAACCATAATTCAAAAAGACACATGCACCCCAATGATCACTGCAGCACTATTTACAATAGCCAGGTCATGGAAGCAACCTAAATGCCCATCGACAGACGAATGGTTAAAGAAGATGTGGTACATATATACAATGGAATATTACTCAGCCATAAAAAGGAATGAAATTGAGTCACTTGTTGAGACGTGGACGGATCTAGAGACTGTCATACAGAGTAAAGTCAGAAAGAGAAAAACGAACATCGCATATTAACGCATATATGTGGAACCTAGAAAAATGGTACAGATGAACCGGTTTGCAAGGCAGAAATAGAGACACAAATGTAGAGAACAAACGTATGGACACCAAGGGGCAGGGCGGGCGGGGGGGGGGGGGATGAATTGGGAGATTGGGATTGACATGTATACACTGATGTGTATAAAATAGATAATTAACAAGAACCTGCTCTATAAAAAATAAATAAAATAAAATTCAAAAAAAATTTAAAAATAAAAGCAATATCCAACAACAACAACAAAAAGAAATATCTTTAGGGCATGTCATAGAGTTTTGCTTTTTTGAAAAAAAAATATTTTAAGTGTGAGTTAATGTATGCATTTTGATTTTAAGTAGGTTAAAAAAAAAATTTAGACAAAATGACCCCCAAATCATAGTAGTATTGGGAGATGATGTTCCAGGGATTTCTCCATGGCCATGCAGACCAGGCTTTCTGAGCTAAGAACATGTTTGATAAGCAAACATGCTTTGTGAGCTAGAGATAATATATCCTAGAAAGATTTGGAGATGAAAACTCTTCTCTTCTCTCCTAACACATTTGCTTGTACTCCAGCATAATAATCTAGAAACTCCTTCCCCGCTCCCTTGGAAGAGAATTCCTTAATGAATAAGATCTCCCGCTGGAGGAAGGGATAGGCAGCTGTAGTAGCAGGTCCCATGTAAAACTGATCTGCCAGTTTTGCGTTTCGTCTCCTGTAGTGCAACCCCTGCACGCACAGGTGAACTACTGACTCTCATCCTATGGCACTTCAGCAATTGGGGGGAACTGCTTCATTTGCTGATTATGCTGAGAGTAATAAATGGTCCGTTCCTCTGAAAAATAAATAAATAAATAAAAACAATAATGCTCAGAATATCACCTACTCAGTATGTCTAATCGGAGAGTAATTCCCCTCTAAGTATAATGTTCAGTGTCGACTATGTTTAACTAGCAGTATTTGCTGTGCTAATGTGTCAATCCTAGTGCATTTTTGAATGTCATAAAACGTAAGTTGTAGAGCTTCTAGTTAAACATGGCTGATGGAACACAAGCTGCTCGCTCCCAAATAGGGTGAAAGTAAAGGGATGAGGAGGAGCTCAACCACAAAGACAAAAGGACCGAGAGGGGATGGCAGTCATGGGGTTTTGGAAGCTAAAAGAGGGAGCAGGTAATGACTGACAGACTCCCCCCCAAGAAGGCTGACACCTAAGCCCAGTGGAAGCAAGGGGGTTCACTCCACAGAACCCCAGAACAGCGCAGGGATGGAAGGCCCTGGAGCCACTGGAAATGGGCCAATAGAGAGGACTGGTGGAAAACATGGGTCAGAAGCCATGGCACCCCAAGATTCTCCCTGTATCCCACGCGGCCAAGCAACCACGGCACCAGCCACTCAGGGACCCCCACCAGCTAAGGGGTGGACACCACAGTGAGAACAGGAGGAGAAAGGGGAAGTCTACGTGCTGAATGGGAGGGCCCAGCGTGCTCTGATCTCAGCCCAGCCTCTCCCCCAGCCCATCCACCCTGACTCCCTGGGGGCTGCTCCCTCCAGAGCTCATCTTCCCTATATTCCTTGCGCAGGTGTCCCCACGTCAGGCTCTGCTTCTGGGGAAGCTATAGACTTACCTCCCTGACGCCCCTTCTCAGGAAGATACTCAAGGATGTGTCTGCTCCATGGTATGAGGGAGTAAAACAAGAAAGTCGATGACAGGGGAAAGGAATGAAGGGCATCCCCAGGTTGGTGGTAAAAAAGGATGTCAAAGCGACAGTTCAGCAGGCACGGAGAACTAGACCCCAGACGGGAAGAGGGGCTGGAGAGCTCCGGGAGAGAGCAGATTGTAGAGCCCTATAGGTTTGAATGTGTGCAGGGGAGATTTTACACTTCTCAGTGGGAGACTGGTGGCCGATTAATGACAGGCCCAAAAAACTAGGCAAAGGGAAAAAAGGAGACCATCACTAACTCTGGAAAACACCAAAATTGCACAAGAAAGGCAATAAGTGAATACCAGGTACAGTCTTAACAATGTAAACTATTGTTTATTACTAACCAATGTACTTCTCTGTGTGGTCAAATATATACCACAGAAAATTTGCCATTTTAAAGTCTAGACAACTCAGTGGCGTTAATTACATTCACAAAGTTGTGCAACCATCAGCACTAGTTCCAAAATCTTTTCACCACCCCAAACAGAAACTCTGTAACCCTGTGAAGCAATAACTCCCCATCTCCCCTCCCTCCAGCCACTGGTGACCTCTAACCTACTCCCTGTCTCTATGAATGTGCCTATTCTAGACACTTCATATCTGGGGAATCCTACAGTATTTGTCCCTTTGTGTCTGGCTTATTTCACTTAGCATAATGCTTTCGGGATTCACCAACATTGTCAGAATTTCATTCCGTTTTAAGGCTGGACAATATTCCATGTTTAAGCTGTGACTATCGGACGACTGAACTAACCTAAAAAATATAATGTATCTGCAGCGTAGGATGCAGGTGGGGGTAAGAGAGCCCGATCCTCACCTTCCACGCCAAGAAATCACGGGAGAGGTTTAAAGCTGAAAAAGTCAAGAAACGTCAGAGTAGCATGCAGTTGAGCAACGTGGAGGCAAAAAAGTGAAGAAACAGCTAAAATGGCTGTTCACACTATCCCTCAGTAGGAGTCGGGGTGGGGACGGTCGGCAGACCTTTTTATTACAAGCTCTGTAAAGCAATCTGACTTGTTAAACGATACGTGCATATATCTTGGGGAGAAACTTTTTTTAATAAATTGATAATACGATTTTAAAATACGTAAATATATAAGTAAATGTCATAAATAAATGTATGGTATGATTTCTTTTAATGTTTTAACCATAGAAGACCCTGAATTCACAGCGAAAACCCAATGCGGGAAAAGATCTTATGGACAAAAACTGAATTTTCAGACGTGTTTCTGCATGATAATGAGTGTGTTTTTGTTGAAGGCTCCTGAATCGCAGCCTTGACACCAAAAGGCCAAATGGGACTTTACGAGGAGGAGACATTTAAAATCAGCAGACAATCAACTATACACGAATAAAATTTAAAAACTGTTTTAATGTAAAAAAAAAAAAAAGCAGCAGACATTTGCAAGCTCTTTCTCAAGTTGCCTGAGAGTAAAATCCCCCATTTCCCTTCCATAGTTCCCCAAACCTAGCAAAACTCCTATGATTCTTTTTCTCAAAATATCATGCAAAATGCCACAGGGATCCATATTTTATAATGCTATTAATTTCCCTCTGGTATCAGGGGTACCAGCATAGAATAATCAAAAGCAATCAGCTAAACACCTAGCCCACAGCAGGCAAACCTTTTCATTTCTGCTTAAGTGCTCATTTTGGGATAATTTCAGCTCTGGAAATATACATGAATTTGTGAAGAGTTTCTTAAGGGCTACATCAGAATAGTCTGGCGTGATGGGTGCAATTAAGCATTTCTTTTATGACAGTAATGACAGTTTAAAGACTGGAAGAAAATCCAAGCTACAAAACAAAATTTCCCTTTTAATAAAAAAGGGGGAGGAAATTATTGCACAAAGATTATTGACGACACACTGAACATCAGTATCAGCTATTCAATGAGTACGCTTCTAAAGAAGGTACACGTGGAAGTCTACAGAAGACAGAAAGAGTTCAAAAATAACAGCACCCAACTCAGAGCCTGCCACAGACTAGGACCTTCTTAAATGTTTGCTGAAGCACATGAACATGGACTGTACCCCAAGAAGGCCACTGCATAAATAAGGAACGGGCACAAACTTGCAATCCATATAAATCAAGGCAACAATTGCTCCAAAAGTACGGAAGCCAGGTAATGCCTCTAAGTTCTGTCTCCAAATCAGATGTTAAATTAATTTTTAAAGGTCGATCGACAAGTACCTAATCAGTGACTATTCCACGACCAACATTATGCTAGACCCTAGGGGGCTGGGAGGGAGGAAGAAAGGATACAAAGGCTGATCTGAGTCCTGCCTTTGAGGAGCTGGCTTTGTCCCACAATGAGAGAGGCAACAGAAGACGTCTGAAAGGCATCAAGAGTGATAAATGAAGAAAGCCTGCTGTCATTCCAAGAAAGGAGATGACAACGTTGTTAAAAAATAAAACACCAAAGAAAACGTGGTGAAGGGCTCTTGAAAGTTGGACATGGTTTGGAAAGGAAAATAAAGGTGTGACCCTCTAGTTGGGAAGATCCGTGTGAGCAGTCCAGGAGGCAAGCTTGCCAAAGCTTACGCTGTGGGCACTGCAGGGTGATCCGCCTGGCAGGGGTACCATGAGATAGCTGGGCATAATAAGAAGTCTGGGTTCCCTGGTGGCAGAGTGGTTGAGAATCTGCCTGCCAATGCAGGGGACGCGGGTTCGAGCCCTGGTCTGGGAAGATCCCACATGCCGTGGAGCAACTAGACCCGTGAGCCACAGCTACTGAGCCTGCGCGTCTGGAGTCTGTGCTCCGCAACGAGAGAGGCCGCGATAGTGAGAGGCCCGCGCACCACGATGAAGAGTGGCCCCCGCTTGCCACAACTAGAGAAAGCCCTCGCACAGAAACGAAGACCCAACACAGCCTAAAATAAATAAATAAATAAATAAATAAAAAGAAAAAAAATGTGGTGGGAGGGGGATCTAGAGGTCTCCCCCTCTTTAAAAAAAAAAAAAAAAAGAAGTCTGGCAGAATGGCTTGGCCTCAAGGCAACGAGCGGGCTGTTTCCCGCTCTGGTTGCACAGTAGAATCGCCCGGAGTTTTCCAACTACTGGTAACCTCTAATCTACCCTCTGTCTCTATGAGTTTGCCAGGGCCCCTCTACAGCCTACTGGAACAGACTCTCCTGGATGGGAAACCAACAGTCCGGGTGCCAGGCTACTGACATGATCTAGACAGGAGACAGTGAAGGCCCGACCAGAATGGAAGCAGAGGGATGGGGAGGAAAGGAGAAACCAGCATGCGACCCTCCAGAATGAGGCCGCCCACGTCCATTCAGTATCGAGTCACCCATCAGAAGCCCACGCTGGGTGGCCACATAAATTCCGCATTGAGTCAGCTCTCCGATGCAGCATGGCAATTCTTAGCCATGACTCAAGCCTGAATCCAGTTCATAGGGGGGCTCTATCTGTAACCAATCTTTTATCAAAAAGCCCTCATAACATACCAGCTTCAAGTAATTTTACAAAATGAAGCCTAACAGCTCAAAATTATAATCATTTACATTCAGCCTCAATGATAGCTATTAATTGAGGCAGACTCGCTTGAGTGACCTAAGTCTTGCTAGCTACAACCTACCCGGTGAAAATGATGCGCAGGGGCCTGGCCTACCAGTTTGCATGTGCTCTCCAAACTAGGAGAGAGCGCTTGAGCTTAAAAAAAAAAAAAAGTCTACCCTATGACCCAGTAATTCCCCTCCTAGAGACCTGCCCCAAGAGAAATGAAAACATACGTCCACACAAAGACTTACACGGGAATGTTCACAGTAGCTTTACTCAGAGCCTAAACCTGGAAAGAACCCAAATGGCCATCCACAGCAGAATGGACTAACCCACTGTAGTCCATTTATAAAATGAAATATTATAAGCAATATTTTTAGCAATAAAAAGAGAAAAACTACGGATATCATAACGACATAGAGGAGTCTCAAACTCATTACATTGAGTGAAAGAAGCCTGTATATAAATACACACACACACACACACACACACACACACACACACACACACACACACAGCCCTACACTGTGTGATTCCTTTTAAAGCACAAGTATATGCAAAACCCATTTATGGTGATAGAAATTACAAAGCGGTTGCCTGAGGAGAGGCAGAACTGACTTAGGTAACAGAAGTTCTTTCTGGGGTGACAAAAATGTTTTTGATCCCATTTTGGGTGGTGGGTAGACAGATGTATACAATTGTCAAAACCCTTTGGGTTGACACTTGAAGATCTGGGCATATTATTACATGTAAATTGTATTCATTTTTTTTTAACTCTTAGGAAGGCTGCCCCAGATTCTAATGAGCCACATTTGCACCACAGATAGTACACTGTGCATCCAGGTTCCAGGGTCCACCCCAAAATGGTTCCTCTGGGGGTAGGCTTGGGTCATCCCACACAATCACCAAGCACCTGCAAGGCCCAGGCCCGGAGCTGAGAGTCAGGCCATTCTTAAACACTAAGTGCCAGCAGTGTTAGAAGAATCTGTCAATCATACCGCAGAGGATCTCCCAGCATCCATTCTCAGAGACCACAGGTCTCCACTGGTGAGGTCCTAGACTGTAGTTAAGTGCCTTAAAGCTAGGACAACCACCCAAGACTTATCTGGCCTTGGAATTTACCAACCAACAACCTAATTCTAACTTCCTCTGCCAAAAACAGAGGAAAAAAGAGCTGAAAAAGAGTTAGCCATCAATACGTATATACAATGGAATATTACTCAGCCATAAAAAAAGAATGAAATAATGCCATTTGCAGCAACATGGATGGACCTAGAGATTATCATACTAAGTGAAGTAAGTCAGAGAGAGAAAGACAAATACCGTATGCTATCACTCATATGTGGAATCTAATCTTAAAAAATGATACAAATGAACTTATCTACAAAACAGAAACAGACTTACAGATATTGAAAACAAACCTATGGCTACCAAAGGGGAAACATGGGGGGGAGGGATAAATCAGGCACCTGGGATGAACACACACACGCTGCTATATGTAAGATAGATAACCAACAAGGACCTACTGTATAGCACAGGGAACTCAGCTCAATATTCTGTGTTAACCTATATGAGAAAAGAATCTGAAAAAGAATGAATATATGTGTATGTATAACTGAATCACTTTGCTGTACACCCGAAACTAACACAACATTGTAAATCAACTATAATCCAATAAAAAATTTTTAAATAATAATAAAAAATTTTTTTAAAAAAGAGCTAGCCATCAAGTCCAGTCCCGCTCCAAATCTAAGTTCCCAAGTGGAACTCAACTCAACACACATTTACTAAGTAACTACAGTGTGTAAGATGCCCACCTAGACTGGAGCGCCTACCAGCAATGACCTTAGTTACACTTAAAATGAGACTGTGACGCTCCAAAGTCAAATACTATTTAGACCTTTTGCTTCTGTTCGCCATTCCTCCTGCACAGACCCGCCGCTGTGAATAACAGAGAGGTGTAAGCATGCATCAGTCCTTTCAAGGCACATTCAGCCAAGCTAGATGTGGGAGGACTCCCAGAATCTCTCAGCCTGCCAAAATCATTAACTCCGTGTAGACTAAAAAAAAAAAAAAAATGGGGGGGTCCTTATCAAACCTCTTCACCAGCTGGTCACCAAGAGAGTGAGAACGTGAGGTTGCCCAAAGCAACCTCTCCGTGGCACCCAGCCACCAACCCGTCAGCACCCTCTCGACTTTGGCCTACTGATGGGCAACTGCACCAGCTGGCCAAGCCTCCTCACCCCAACACCACCACGCACTCACGCTGATCCAATCTGCTCCAGATCTGGCTGGGATGCAAGATCCGCGAACACGTGAAGGAGAAGAGAAGAGTGGGCCGTCTGTCTCCGTGGAGAGAAAACTCCAAGGTCTAAGCTGCTTCGCTGATCCCCCTCCAGAGAGGGGACAAACCACCAAACCACTGGCTCTGGGGCTTCCCTTCTGGCTCGAAAGAAATCGTCAGGGAGGCTTAGGGACGGGATCTTCAAGGTCAAGAAGGAAAGATGCCACCCCTCATTCCAAACGAAATCACACTTTGTTTTCGCCGCACGTGAAAACCTGGGTTCTCAAATGGGATGCAGGAGACTGCCATCAGTACCGTGGCTGTGATCCCTGGGAGATGGAGGGCAACAGGTCCAGAGTAATGGGGCAGAATCTCAAGAAGGGACTTGGTGGAGGATGAAAAAAAAATATCCCACCTAGGGCTGCCTGATTTAGCAAACAAAAATACAGGATGTCCAGTTACATCTGAATTTCAGATAAACAATGATTTTTTTTTTTTTTTTAAGTTTTTGGCCGCACAGCATGAGTTCCCCGACCCGGGATGGAACCAGCGCCCCTTGCACTGGAAGCGTGAAGTCTTAACCAGTGGACCACCAGGGAAGTCCCACAATGAACATTTTTTTTATTTGGGACAGGCTTATACTAAATACTATTTATCTGAAATTCCAATTTAACTGACCATCCTATATCTTATCTGGCAACCCTGGCTAGCCCCACCAGCAATTCTGGGGCAGATCTCCCATCTTTTTTTTTTGTCTCTCTTTCTATGAAAAGCAATACTGCATAGTGGATAGAAGGCAGAACTCTGGAGTCAGACTACCTGATTCAAACTCAAGGTCTACCACGTCACGCTCCCAGCTGGGAGACCTTGGGTAAATCTCTCCAGGGCTCTTATTTCTTCATATGGAAAACAGAAATAATAGTGACACTCAGAAGTAAAATGGGATAACAATAACAACAACATTTACATAAAGACTGAGTGTATGCCAGGAACTTTCTTAATCCTCCTAACATTAAGAGTCAGATACTATTATTATCTCTACTTCAGAGATGGGGAAACTGAGGCACAGAGAGGTTACGTCATTCACAGTTGTTACTAACAACAGTCAGTAAGCAGCAGAGCCAAGATGCAGTCCCAGCCACTGTGGCTCTGGAGTCCCTGACCCAGAACACTGTCCCCAAGGTGGTGCTTATCTCCTAGAGCTGTTTTAAGGATTAAATGCAATAAAGCATATAAAGCACTTAGCACAAAAAGGGGACTATGATAAGAGCAAATGACTGAAGAAAATAACCAAATAGGAAAAATGAAGGCTCTCAGACGGAACCCAGGGGATTCAGGGAGACAACACCTGTTAAAAGAAAAACCTATCATTACTACCATAGAGCTATGGATGCATGGACTATATCCATGAAAAAGCACAGGACACTGGAGGAAAAAAAACAAACAAACCAAAAACAGGGAGAACAAGAAATCATTTTCAGAAATGGAAACTCTGAAGACAACAACAACAACAAAAACATTTGCTCTTTTTATGGCGTTAAAGTCGATGAAACTCCCCACCATGCAGAATAAAACAGCCGAGATTTTATAAGAAACCGGGAGAAAGGAGAGGAAAACGAGAAGCTCGGTCCAGGAAGTCCAATAGCCAACTAATAAGACTAATAAAAAGAGAATAGAGGACCAGCGGGGGAAACTATTAAAGGAACACCAAATAGCATTTACCAGAACTAAAAGACACTGGTTTCCAAATCGAGAAATTGCGGAATAAATTTACTCAGAAATGTGGGAGAAAATTTCTCAAGAAACAGACAAAAGTGATTACTTCTAGAAAAGAGGACGGGGCCATGGGCAGGGGCGGGGAATGGAGGGGACTGATTTTTTTTCTTTCTAAGCCTTTTATTAACATTTACTCATTCTACATGGGTGCATCTATTATTCTGATAAAAATAAACAATGGTTCCAAAAATTGAGCCCCACTTATATGTCCAAAAAGTCATTAGTGAAAAATACCACGGTTATGTGTGCAGTGTAATGGGCTTCAATTATCCCTCAATAAAGATGAAAACAAATATTATGGTCAATTTGTGTAATGGAGTACCATGCAACCCCCAAAACAACAAGAAAAAGTTCAAGATTTATTGTGAAAGAACACATTTTTAAGCATCACGTATGGCATGATCCCATTTTTAAAATTATGTGTGAACAAAGAAAGTACAGAAGAGCATGTTGCCGAGAAGAGACATTTGGAGGCGTCTCCTGGGGATGAATAAGAGGGACACTTAGTAACACCGAGGACTACAGAGTGGAGGAAAACTCTTCCAAAACCGTAATACCCAAGTTCACTGATTTATATCAATCCCTAACCCCTCATGTGCCCTCCACCATTTCCCTTGACATGACATAAGAATGATCAACAGGCAATGGACATTTGCAATGTGCCAATCACTGTGCTAAGTGCTTCAAATACATTTATTCGTTTCATCTGCATAGCAACCCTATGATGGAGACAATACTATGATCTCCACTTAACAGATGAGGAAACTGAGGCTTACAAAGTCTAAGTAACTAGCCCAAGCTCACATAACTCGTAAGTTGAGAAATCAGGACCGAACCCAAGCCAGGTGACTCCAGGGCTCATGGTAACACCAGAGTACATGCCTGCTAAGAAAAAGGCTTTTACCTCTCGGTGCCCAGGGCCTCCTGCCTGAGCTCAACCCACACGGCTGATGGTTTGAGACATTTCCTGGCATGACTACATCCTGAGAATTTCATCATAATTAAATCGTGGGGAAATTTTCAAAGTGCTTCAGAGATGTAATGAGTTTACATTCAATTAGTTTCTTCCTTCATTGGAAGAATCAGAAAGACCGATTTCCTTACAGACTCAGCAGGGAGGGTTTCTCACTGCCTATTTGGAGATTTCATTCTGAGGTTCCAGGAACCTAAATCAGTGCACACAGAGGATCTGGAGAAATTGGGCTGGGCCTGAAGGCAGCCAACCCCAAAGAAAATCTCAAATGCACGTGCCACACTCATTTAACACTTATTTCAAAAGTACCCTCTACAAGGGACCAAGTCTCAACAGTGAAAATGACAGCCTCTGCCTTCTAGGCACTTCTAGTTTGGGAAGGAAGAAGAAGAATGAAAAAGCAATTAGAATCTAGAGACAGGTGCAATACAGAATAAGTACAAAGAGCTACAGATGCTTGTCAAGGGGTATTAAATTCCATCTTGGAGGGGGCTGAGAGATTACAGTGGAGAAAATGAGATGTAAATTTCCCTAAGGAGGAAACTTTCAATGGCAAGGATCTGGAAGGGACCAGGCTCCCAGAGGGACAGAGCAGGCAAACCCTGAGGGCTTTCAGAACCAGGTCCATAATGAGAAAGCCAAGGTGGAGTGAATGATATGCAAACTCTCCCTGGAACAGTTGGCAACAATTTACTTCCAACTCAACTTGCACAGTGCCAGGCGCATTCCTGTTCCAAGCCAGTTAGTTGTATGCTGGCTCTCACCAGCAGGGAGGGGCTCTCCCTCTCCAGAGACTACATGAGGTAAGGTCGCACTTAGGGTGATCCACATTGACTCATGAAATGGGGGTATGAAAGTATTCAGGCACACTAAGGCTCTCAAAGGAAGCACAAATCTATGGGGGGGGGGGGGTAGGACTTATCCTTGCTCTTGCATCCATCCATTCATCCATCCATCCATCTATTTATCCTTCTATCCATCCATCCATCTCCATCCATCCAAATCCATCCATCCATTCATCCATCTATCCATCCATCCATTCACCCATTTATCCATCTATATCCATCCATCCATCCATCCATTCATCCATTCATCTATATCCATCCATCCATCCATCTCCATCTATATCCATCCATCCATTCAACCATCCATCTATCCATCCATCCATATCCATCCATCCATCCATTCATCCATCCATCCATTCATCCATTCATCCATCCATCCATCCATTCATCCATCCATGCCTCTATATCCATCCACCCATCCATTCAACCATCCATCCATCCATCTCCATCCATTACCCATCCATCCATCCATCTGAGCATGTTTATTTGTTCGCTACATCAAAAAAAAAATATTGAGAGCCTCCCATATGTCAGGAATACTTCCTTAGCCTCTTTACTGATTTGCTCTTTTTAAAATTGCACTGGGTTTCCCTGGTGGCGCAGTGGTTAAGAATCCGCCTGCCGATGCAGGGGACACGGGTTCGAGCCCTGGTCTGGGAAGATCCCACATGCCGCGGAGCAACTAAGCCCGTGCGCAACAACTGCTGAGCCTGTGCTCTAGAGCCTGCGAGCCACAACTACTGAGCCTGCGAGCCACAACTACTGAAGCCCGTGAGCCTAGAGCTCCGCAACAAGAGAAGCCACTGCAATGAGAAGCCCACGCACCGCAATGAAGAGTAGCCCCCACTCGCTGCAACTAGAGAAAGCCCACGTGCAGCAATGAAGACCCAACGCAGCCAAAAATAAATAAATAAATAAATTTATTTATTTGTTTGTTTATTTATTTTTTTAAAAAATAATAATAAAATAAAATTGCACTATGCATGACTCCCACACCTGCCAGGGCACTCTCTATCCTCCTCCTTTCCTTTATTGTTCTCCATCATATGTACCTCTGTCAGACATACTGTATGTTTCACTATAGAGTTTCTTTATCATGTGACTCTCTCTCCTAGAGTGACAGTCACTCCCAGGAGGGCAGGAATTTTTGTTTGCTCTGTTAACCGTTTTATTTAACATGTCCCTGGCATGCCCTGGGTTGGGACGGGGGAGCAGGAGGACCACTGAAGGATCCCTTTTTTTCCCCTCCTGCCCTAAGCATCCCATGCACAGGTCAGAAAAAGGAGTCCAGCATGGAACACGGCACACTCTTCATCTATTATATGCAAATAATAAAACCTACAAGCGACAGGATTACTGGGAGGGTCAGATGAAGTAATGGATGGGAAAAGGCTTTGAAAATTATGAAGCAAAACACCAACGTCATATAATAGTATTTGGGACTCATGAGCCCATATGATGCAAGTGTCCCCTGAAGTGCACACATGGACACCCCCCTCCCCATGGATTTATTTATGCATAATTACAAAGTGTTGCGCACATTCAAATAGGTGATCTATTTAAAGGTTATGCATAGGCAATGACTTCTGTGCCCCTTCCTCCTGCCTTAAATACGATACTAATCCATTTTCCCCTTGTTTATACATTTAACAGATATATATTCTTTCCAGCCTCCTGGAGAACTAACTCACTTAGCCCCAGGGCTGTCGTGGTTGATTTCTTCACAGAAGACCAGAAACAGCTTCAGAAACAGAAAGGTTTCCAAAGAAATGAAATGCTATAGCAAAAAAAAAATTGGAAAGAAAGAAAAAGAAAATAAAATCTGTGTACAGGTAAGATGAAGCCTTCCCTTCCCTTGCTTGTCAACTGCATGATTCTCGAGCAGCTGAATCTCCATCAGGCCTGATGGTTCTGTTCCCTTCACTATTTGCAAGTCCAGGAGGGAAATCAGCTCCTGGCCTCGAGCCAAAGTCAGATGTGGGCTTGAAAGCCAGGGCACCCTGACAGCAAAGATCAGCTTCCACGGGCAAGCTATTAAAGCGTTTGTCTCCCTGGGATTTCGTTCTCTCTTTGCTCCAGAGGGCACAGAAGCATTAAACAGTCATGACTGGATTTTTCCTCCCACCACGTTCTCGAGGTAGGAGGGGAAGGATTTCAGTCCCGGTGGAGCCGTGACATGCTGCCTGGAGGTGACAGGACTTGCCACTAACCATGGAGATCCTAAGCAGCTCAGCTGGAAATGCACCCCAGGCCTCAGGACTCCCTGTCGTAGCCCAAACACTCCCTTAACACTCTCTTTACTACTGCGTCGTGGGCTCAGAGCTCTGCTTCCTGGCCTCAGATGCCTCAAGAGGGGCTCCTCTCCCCCAGGGAAAGCATCACTCCTGAGGTCCCATTCCTCAGGCTGGGAGGCATGGGGAGGGAGTGGGGAGGGAGGCCCTACCTCCATCCCACATCCGACCCTGGACCCTGAGTCCGACAAACCTCTCCAGGCCCTGGGAAAGGCGGCAAACATGCTCAGCCCATGACTACGGCTCCTCTGAGCTCCACATTTCTCAGCACCCTCGTGGGGGGGCCGGGGTGGGGGGGCAACGAGAGGAGTGAAATCCACAGTTCGGCACCACCCAATGCGCTGCCCACACACCTGCCCGAGACACACCGGGACGGGCTTTCTCTCCATCTCTCCCGCCCTCAGCAAAAATTTACAACCATAACTTATGGTCACCAAATGAGGCGGGGACTCCCTTGCAAAGAGGGAAGAAGATTCCTTCCTGAATTTAAAAGGAAATTTGGGGACTCAAAAAAAAAAAAAAAAATCAAAGTTATACAGGTGCAGGATGATGAAACCAAGAAATGCTGAAGCATGGGATATAAAAAAGCAGTATTTGACCCAAGTCTCTTCCAAATCCACAGCCCGGACATACCCACTCTCAAGAAGCCAAGTGTCCCCCCACAGCAAGATTCCAGGGAGATTATACTACTGTTAGCCACAGAATGCCGCCTCGCTCAATGGCTAATTCTTGCCTCTAGAACAATGCAGCCCTTGTACTGAGAAAAACTGAGCCGGAGCCCTTTCCTCCCGGGAGGCCAGAGCACCGATGACTAATCCCGCCCATGAAGGTTTTGCTTCTCTGTTGCTTGCAGAGCACAAGTTAAGCTTCACCGGCTCTTCGAACTTCTTCCTCGGGTGTTTAACACACCGAATGGAAACTTAGAAAGCCAGCACTCTGTCTCCCTGGGTGGGATGTCCAGAGGGAAGCTAAGAGGCAGGTGGGAAAACAAGGCAAAGGGAGTTCCGGCGAAGCGGTCCAGCGACCGCCGGACATGGCAACAACGAAGGCACTAGGCAACAGAGCAGGAAGACTGGTTCTGGAAGGGTAGACTGTCAACAGGCCTCCCCTCTGCAAGGGAAGGGGGTGGATGGCAGAGCAGAGCCGTGATGCTTTGCTGGCTCCTCCCGCTAAGAACGAGAGTACTTCCCAACCCCCCTGAATCTGGTGGGGCCTGGCGACTTGCTTTGGCCAATAAAACGTGGAGGAGTGACTCTGTGTAGAGTCCAGGCCTCCAGAGGCCTGGCAGTTTCCACCCGCACGTTCTTGGAACTCTTCCACTGCCCTGTAAGGAAGCCTGGGCTATACTACCGATCCATGAGGCGGACAGACCCCATGTGTGGACAGAGGGCCAGACAACTGGTAGCATGAAGGCCCTAGACCGTGGGTGAGGCCCTCTTATACCCTCCAGCCTAGCTGAGCTGCCAGATAGATGCCTGCAGCCTCACGAGTGACCCCAGGCGAGCCCAGCAGAACCACCCAGCTGAGTGCAGCCAACCCAGAATCATAAGAAATAACGGAGTGTTGTTGACTTAAGTCATGACGTTCTGGGGTGGTTTCTAACCAAGCCGAGGAACGTGGGGGCACATCTGCTGTATGTTGGCTACTCAACATGCATCACCCCCACGCTGGCGACAGTACCTCACTTTTGCTTTGGAGAAATCTTCTCTGCTCCCCGCCCCCATTATTAGTCATGATTAGTCTTTGCTTTTTATCTAATGGGCACATGCCCAGCCCTGGCCAGTTAACATGCCACATCCCCATGGGAACAGGGGTTAGCATTCAGGGATGAACACATAACCCAAGTCAGGTCAGTTGCTCGCTGCCCATGAAACTCAACTCCAAGAGGTGTGAAAGAAAGACCTCGCTCATCTGGACGTTGAGCCTGAGAGGATGTGAACAGACTACTGAAAATGGAGCCACACAGAGAAAAGCAGTGCCAGGAGATGGAGAAAAGCAGTGCCAGGAGATGGAGAAAAGCAGTGTCAGGAGATGGAGAAAAGCAGGTCCCAGTGATGGCCTTTGATCCAGAATGTAGCAGATTATGAGGCCAGTTCTATGCCTGGACAGTTTTTTTTTTTTCTTTTTTGGGGGGCTGAGTTGGGTCTTCATTGTTGCACGCAGGCCTTCTCTAGTTGCAGCGAGCGGGGGCTACTCTTTGTTGCGGTGCGCAGGCTTCTCATTGCGGTGGCTTCTCTTGTTGCGAAGCACAGGCTCTAGGCGCACAGGCTTCAGTAGTTGTGGCATGTGGGCTCAGTAGCTGTGGTGCACGGGCTTAGTTGCTCCACAGCATGTGGGATCTTCCCGGACCAGGGCTTGAACCCGTGTCCCCTGCATGGGCAGGTGGATTCTTAACCACTGTGCCACCAGGGAAGTCCCCATGCCTGGACATTTTAATTGCATGGACCAATACATGTCTTTTCTTCCTTATGCCAGATTGAGTTAGGTTTTTCGTCATTCGTGACCCACCCCCCCCCCCACCAAGACCCTGCCTGATGCAAAGAGACGGAGGGACTTATTTTTTTACTGTGCACCCTTGTACTACTTGAATTTCTTACCAAGTTCGTGTATTACTCCTCCATTTCAAAAGAAATTAAAGAAAGAAATAACACAGCCTATTTTTAAAAAGAGCATGTAGAAAATGTACACAGAGAAGGTAAATCAATGATATCTTAGGGCTCAAAGCTCTCTCTGCACTAGGCTGTGTGGCCGAGAGCACTAACTGCCTGCTCAAGTTTCCATTGTTCTCTCTGCTTCAGTAACAGAATCCCAGTGTAAAGACCATGTATCCTAGCCTTCTTTGCAGCTAGATGAGGTCTTACGAATAAGTTCTGGCCAATGAGCTGTAAATGGGGCTGTCATGCAAGACCTGCAAGGAACCTCCCTCCCTCCTGCCATTTTGCTGCCTGGAAGGCAGATGTGATGGCCTGAGCTCTACCAGCTACCTTGGGCCAGAAAGAGAAAGGCTCCCATCTGGGGCAAAGCAGCGAGCAAAAAAGGAGTCTAGATCCCTGGTGACTCCATGGAACTATGTTCCCAGCCATGGTCTCTGGATTTCTTCTACATCAGAGGAGTCTTTCTTATTTAAGTCACTATTTTTGGGTCTCAGTTACTCTCAGTCAAACCTAATCCTAATGGATACAGATCACTAAAAACAGAGTGAGCTGCAGGAAGCATCACCATCAGTACAACTAGCTGTAGGTGGCTGGTTGCCATGGAGACCACCCCAACACATAGATTCCAAAGTACAAACCCACTCAAATGAGAAAAGCCTGATGTAAACCTAAGAGACCCCTCCCCACCTCCCCATTTCTGGGAGAGTCCCCCTCAGCCCATAAGCCAGGATGGCGAAGCTAAATTCTCTAACAACCCCAGGGGAGGTAGCCCCAGGAACACAGGACTTCTGATGGGCTTGAACCTCCTGGGCTACCTTCATAATCAAAGGACTGCCAAGTCCCCGAGTTCTCCAGCAGGAATGTCTTTTGCTGTCTCCCCTCCTAACTCCTCTGCCTCTGCCCAAAGTCAAGGCTTCTGGTGAGTCAAGGTATCACCTAAAGTAACGCAAGAGCCTCCAGGCAACCTGCCCACAGCCAGCCTCCCCCTACATGCTCCCTATGGCCACGTTATCTGCTACCAACAGAATGCGCTTCCTGGAAGCACAGCTCTGATGTCACCCTCTCAAAAACCTCCAGGGTCTCCTGCATCGATCTAGAGAACAGAACACAGACTCCCTTCCACAGGACCCCAGGTTGGTCACATCGGGCCCCAGCCTACCTTTCTGGCATCACCTTCCAACCAAACCAATCACCACTCCTGTATTTTCTTTCCACTCTGTACTTCCAATTTGCTGCTTTTCCGCCTATAATTCATTTCCTTCCCCTCCTCCTTCCCCACCCCCAGATTCTACGGATCCTTCCAACCTGAGCATCGTCCACAAAGAAGTCCCCTCTATTCCCCAACTAGAAATAACCTCCCTGTCCCAGGGGGTTCCCATCACCTTTTCTCAATTACCATTTTACAACGGCACGCTGACCTGTCTCTTGATTACAGGTGAATATGACCTCTCTTCCCTAACCCACCTTAACCCCCCCCGCAGAGCGGGATTATACCTTACTTCTTTGCATACTCCCCACAAATACACAGTAGGTGTTCAGGAAATGGTGAGATGGCTTGGCCTGAAGATGATTCTCTCCCTGCTCCCGCCTTCTGGTCCAAGACAAAGGGCTTTTCTGTGAAGAGAACACGTGTTTGGGCCATCTCTAAACTCACACGGGCCCTTCACAAAGCTTTGATTATTCGCTCCTCTCCCCCCTTGTGAACTAGCCACTGGGGAAAAGCAGTAACACGCCACCCAACACCAGCCTTGGCACAGAGCGCTATGTGAATAACGTGTATAGATAAGGTCCTGGCATGTGAAGGCTCAAGGACAAAACTTAACCGATATTAACTTTGACCCCTTGTGCTCAGAGTATCTTGCAAAAGAGCTGACACTCGATACATGCTTTTTAATGTGATTTGTACTAAGATGCCTATAAAAAATGATGTCAGCTACTCCCTCTCTTTTACTTAAATTGCAGCAGAAGACATTTAGGTTAGATAAGTTTCTAATAAGCTAGCTAAACAGTCAGATCACCCGAAAAAAATAAAGTGTATAAAGTCTTTCTTCGCTAAAGTCTTTGGGAACAAGCTGTGCTCCCACCATCTGTGCGGACTGGGTGAAACACTGCCCTGTCTGAGGACTCCCAGAAGGGCCCACCAGTCCTGAGATTTTTTTTTTCAGACGCAGTACGTGATCCAAGGAGGACAGTGCATGAAGGGAGAATCTAAACTCAGGCTCAAGGTCTCCAAACAGTAAAGATTCTGCCTCCCATCCTTCATTTGCGAGGGCCAAGGAGCCCCGAGGAAGAGCCTGAGTTCCCAGATGGCGGATGTCCACCATCGCTTGACCAACTGGAAAATACACCTCTCTCGTACAACAACTGTCCCCTTCCACCCCAGGCTGGTGTCAAGTCCAGCCAGCCTCGGGAGCCAGCTGCCAAGTGCGCGGTGGACTCCATTGTGGCAGCCTCCATGGAGACCAGAGGCGGGGGCCTCCTCCTGGGCTCCCCGTCCAAGTTGCAAGGCCCCAGCCTCCACGTGCACTGCTCCTCTAACCATGACCCCAGCCCAGCGTGCTGGCTCCGCTGGATCCTCAGCCCCACAGAGGTAGGGAGCCTCTGAAGGGAGTCTGCTTTTTCGAAACCCCAGCTCACTCTTCACTAAACCACGGTTCCCATCACAACAGGGGTTCTCAGCTTTGGCCACACAACGCAATCACAGGAGGGGGCGGGGGGAGGGGGCTCTAGAAACTACTGAAGGGGGAAGGGCTCTAGAAACTACTGAAGCCTCATCCCACCCCCTGGAGATTCTGATGTAGTCCCAGGGTGCGTCCAGGGCATGGGGCTTTTCACATCTCTCCAGGTGATTCTAACGTGCAGCCAGGGTGGTGAACCACTGCATCGGAAGGAAGGGAGCTTCCCCAAAGCCAGAGAGCTCCCTGGAATCAAACCACCAAGGACGCTAGGCCAAGTCAGCTCACTCTGCTAGACCATGGGTGCCAATGACAGTGGCAAAGTTGAGTTCGGTTTGAGCTGGGGGACACCTGGCTTTATTTCACCATCTCAAATTGCACACGTTCATCTGTGGCTGTCCGTCTTGATGGCCACAGCGTGCCTTATGTGACAAGGACAACAGAGCAAAAGGGTCCACATAACTCATCACGCTTCACTGCAAAGCCATTCCCTGGAGATTCTTAAAGGCCCCCTTCCAGCACAGGGAAGTGGCAGCACTGACTTCAGGAGCAAAGGCCAGGCCCCCGGGAAATCACCGACTCGGGAACATCGGACACTCCAGGCAACGTTCCACGACCTCCAGCCGGGGGCCCTGCACAGCACAGAGCTGTGGTCCCCGAGGTGCATCACCTGCAACTACATCAGGGATCAGCAAACTTCGGTAAAACGCCAGATAGTGTTGTAGCCCTGCTGCAGCTCTCCAGGGCTGCTGTGGTAATGCAGAAGCAGCCGCTGATAATATTGATATGTCAACAAATGGGCGTGGCTGGGTTCCCATAAACCTCCGTTTACAAAAACAGACAGTGGGGGGAAAAAAAACCAGACAGAGGGCTGGACTTGGACCACTGGTGTAGTGTGCCCGCCCCTCCACTAGATCAGAACTCTCTTAAAGACAGAGACCCTCTCTCCTGGCACTTTTTCAACTGCTCAGCACTTGACACAGTGCCTGGAATACAGGAGGGGAGGGGAGGGGAGGGAGAGGAGGGGAGGGGAGGGGAGGGGAGGGGAGGGGAGGGGAGGGGAGGGAGGGGAGGGGAGGGGAGGGGAGGGAGGGGAGGGGAGGGGAGAGAGGGGAGGGGAGGGGAGAGAGGGGAGGGGAGGGGAGGGGAGGGGAGGGGAGGGGAGGGGAGGGAGAGGAGGGGAGGGGAGGGGAGGGGAGGGGAGGGGAGGGGAGGGGAGGGGAGGGGAGGGGAGGGGAGGGGAGGGGAGGGGAGGGGAGGGGAGGGAGAGGAGGGGAGGAGAGGGGAGGGGAGGGGAGGGGAGGGGAGGGGAGGGAGAGGAGGGGAGGGGAGGCGAGGGGAGGGAGGGGAGGCGAGGGGAGGGAGAGGAGGGGAGGGGAGGGGAGGGGAGGGGAGGGAGAGGAGGGGAGGAGAGGGGAGGGGAGGGGAGGGAGGGGAGGGAGGGGAGGGAGGGGAGGGAGAGGAGGGGAGGGGAGGGGAGGGAGGGGAGGGAGGGGAGGGAGAGGAGGGGAGAGGAGGGAGAGGAGGGGAGGGGAGGGGAGGGGAGGGGAGGGGAGGGGAGGAGTTACTGTGACTCTGGGGCACTCACATCTGACTATTTGAAGCCCTGCGGGCCACTGATGTACACTCACACCTCCTTCTTCACGGGAGCAGGGGAGGAGGCCCCCAGACAAAGAGGAACAGATATTCCCCAAGGATGGTGCCCTGGACCAACTGTACAGTCAGCCCAGGACCACAAGGAAAGGCAGAGAGAGAAAGCAGGAAACAGGGGTCGCCAGGCCATGAGAGTGGAGGCTGCCCAAGGATGCACGTGGGGAAGGAGAGGACAGGCGATGGGGCGAGACGGGGGCCGGGAGGTAACAACATCGGTCGGGGGCCCTGGGCAGGCTCCGGGCCGCCCCACCCCAGATGCTCAGACATGTGGGCGCTGCCACCAACGCAAACGCGGTTCCTTCCCATCACCGCAGAGAGAAGGCAACAAGTATCACTTCCTCCCCTGCACTGCTTACAAGGGCGCTGGAAGTCTGAAGCATGAAATGGAAAAGAAAAAAGACAATAAAGATAATCATCATGTCTCCTTCCCGAGTGTTTTTCTTCCCTTTCTCCTTTCTTCCCCTCTCGCCTCACCACCCCCGCTTCCCCTGCAGCAAGACCTCGCTCCCCCCCCCCCGCCCACCCCCCCACAGTGTGGAGTCAGGATGTGCTGGGAAGGCAGGGCCTCATCTTGGTGCCCACAGGGTGAGGGGAGGGCCCGGGGGCAGAGCTGTCACCACGTCGTCCTCGCGCCCACAGGAACCACTACTGTCTGGGGGCTGGGGGCGCCGGCCAAAAATCAGGCTTGTCCCCTGTGATGCGTTCAGTGTCTCCTGCCTGGCCTTGGCATGGCTTGAGGACATTCAGCTGAGACACAGAAGTTTCCCACCGGAAACTGGTCATTTGAGACCTTTAAAAAGAAAGTGCCTTGTGGAGAAGTGGCAGGTGTTCCTTAATGACAAGCATCCTGAATAGTGAATAGTCCTGGTTAGAGAAGGGCCCTTCCCAGGACTTCCCTGGCGGTCCAGTGGTTAAGACTCCCCACTCCCCATGCAGGGGGCACAGGTCCGATCCCTGGTCGGGGAACTAAGATCCTACATGCCATGTGGCACGGCCAAAAAAAGAAAAGAGGAGAGCCCAGCCCCACATCTTCTTCCTGCACTGGGCCACATCCACCTTGTCACATGAGACCCCTGTGACAGGTGGCTCAAAGTCCCGCCAAGCCCACCCTGGAATATGCCCTCCCTGCACTGAGCACCCACCAAAAGGGCGGCCTTAGCCCTAGAACAGACCAACATCACCTCCCTGGTCTTGGCATCCCAGTGCAAGAAAAAAGCTGCAGAGAGTAAAATCTAGGAGTCCCTGGGGCTCCCTGGTTCCTCAAATCTTGAAAAAGCAGATTTAAGAGAGGAGTCCGCATGGGACAACAGCCAAGAAACTTCCAAGGTAACCTGTCCACAGTCCGAGTGATGCTGAGGATGGAACCCGCTCAAGGTCCACACTGCTTCAGCATCCCCAGGAGGTCATCGGGGGCCCTTCCCCTCGCTCAGCCTCCTAAGGAGGAAAATCAGGGAAACACACAGCAACGATCTTGGCAGGAGCCTCATCAGGGCCCACTAGAGTACTCATACTGTCTGATGGTGGCCCGGCCCATTTCAGTGTGGTCCAAAAGACCTCACGTTGAAAAACCTCCATTAGGACATACCAGGCTTCCCTATCTCTCAGGCAGGAAGAAGGAGAAAAGGTAACGGCAATTATTACTTCGTAATCCAGGAGCTGTAGAGCCAGGAGTATAAAAGCTAGGCTTTCTGAAGCCCCAATTCAATGGCTACTCTGCACCCCTGGCCCTTCTCTCTCTCCTATTTACTCTAGAAGAAACCTTTCCAATGGATCTGGCTGAAATCTCCTCCCTGAATCTCTCATGCTACAATTTAAGTCCATTTCTTCCCATCCATTTCTCCATGGAAATGGAGAACAGCTGGTCACCATCATCCCTCCAGACTCAAAGGCCATCACTGGAGCATCATTAACTTCCAACAGCGAGCCAGTTATTTGGAGAAAACATCACTCACCACTTGCGGCACAAAAGCAGACTCAGCCAAAATCTCCTTAAGAAAAATCACGTCTTTCATAAAGAGCCAGCTCCCTATGGGATTAAATAATAGATATTAAACTGCCTTTTCATGCCTAGAAGTAAGTTTTTTGACTGGTAGCCTATCTTTCTCTTCTGCAGTTTCATGGTCATATTTATTCCACACAAGTGTTTCCTCCTTGAGAGAGAATATACACTGATTTAGAGATTCCTAGTTAGTTCACAGAAAAGGAGACATCAGAGGGACTTCCCTGGTGGTGCAGTGGTTAACAATCCGCCTGCCAAAGCAGGGGACACAGGTTCGAGCCCTGGTCCGGGAAGATCCCACACGCCACAGAGCAACTGGGCCCATGCGCCACGGCTGCTGAGCCTGCACTCCGGAGCCCGCGAGCCGTAGCTGCTGAGCCCACGTGCCACAACTACTGAAGCCTGTGCACCTAGAGCCCGTGCCCCGCAACAAGAGAAGCCACTGCAGTAAGAGGCCCGCGCACCGCAGTGAACAGTGGTCCCCGCTCGCCGCAACTGGAGAAAGCCCGCACGCAGCCACAAATAAAAAATAAATAAAATAAATGCAACAGCTAAGTGATATTTTAAAATAATAATAATAAATTAAAAAAAAATACCTACGTCCTTCGTCCTGGGAATCTCTCTCACAGAAATACTTGTTGCAGTGCACAGTTATGTACTGTATTAATGTCACTGCAGCATTATATTGGAGACAGATTTTAATACACATATGACACATACATAAATGTACGCAGAACTGACTATAGAAACATGTTACATCTGTGCAAGGTACAATGGGACCCCAGTCAAATGTCTGATGGCCAGGTCTCCCTTTTTCTAGATTCAAAGCACCTGAAAGCAGTGTTGAAGAAGCAAAGCCTTTAGGGTATCAGGCACTACGGCACATCTAACTGTCCTGACACTTTGTATGTGCATCATAAAAGTTCTCCAAAGATACACACTCAGGGTTAATGGCGGTGACCTCTGGGAAGCCAGTGGGAAAGGAAAGGGGATTTTCTTCTTCGTCTTTTTTTTTTTAAGATTTTTTTTAAAAAATTATTTTATTTATGTATTTATAGCTGCATTGGGTCTGTTGCTGCGCACAGGCTTTCTCTAGTCGCGGCAAGCAGGGGGCTACTCTTTGTTGCGGTGCGCGGTAGGTTGACTGTATTAAATATAAATCGGTCCATGATAAGTACAAGCAAATCTTACAGCTTGGACTACTGGGGCTCTATTGCCTTTCTCTAGTTTGGGGAGGCATTTACAAGAATCCACTTCTAGTCACCAATGCCACTGAATTTTCCTGAGTTTGAGTCCCAGCTGTCTCCCCCACCAAGCTTTTACTTTTCTCCCTGCATCGGGAGACTGGTCAGGAGCTCCTCTGTGCAACTAGCATATTCTCAAGGTCACTGTTAGAAAAGTAAATGACTTATTTTCTAATAAAGACACAAAGATAACTTTTAGAATCTCTTTTTTTCCACCAACTATTTTAAAACTCAGAAGTAGAACTATTTTAGATCCTCATAGTGAAAAGAACATAAAACACTGGTCTGATGATGTTTCTTTAAGGAACTCTTAACTTTTCATGTTTTAACGCTCCCAAATTCATTCTTACATGTCCTGAAGACTGGTATACTCCACCTGTTTTTTGTTTGTTTGTTTCTCTCCTTGTTTCATCTTGGGTTTTGTCTTTTGTTATATAAATCTTACAAAGGCTTTTGGCCTAAAAGAGTAAACTAGATCAGGACACCCAAGTGCCAGGTCAGCACAGAACACAGTTCTGAAAACTTTGTATCTGTGTAACCTCTACAAGAATTTTGAAAAACTAGGTATCCTCTCACTCATTTTGAAATTGACATTTAAAATGTTTTCTATTACTCAGCCATAAAAAAGAATGAAATAATGCCATTTGCAGCAACATGGATGGACCTAGAGATCATCATACTAAGTGAAGTAAGTCAGAAAGACAAATACCATATGATACCACTTATATGTGCAATCTAAAATATGACACAAATGAACTTATCTACGAAACAGAAACAGACTCACAGAAACAGAGAACAGACTTGTGGTCGCCAAGGAGGAAAGGGGATGGGGGAGGAATGGATTGGGAGCTTGAGATTAGCAGATGTAAACTATTATATACAGAATGGATAAACAACAAGGTCCCACTGTATAGCACAGAGAACTGCATTCACTATGATGTGATAAACCATAACGGAAAAGAATATGAAGAAGAATATACATATGTAAAACTGAATCACTTTGCTATACAGCAGAAATTAACACAACACTGTAAATCAACTATACTTCAATAAAATTCAAACAATAAAAATAAAAAATAAAATATTTTCATCTCAAATTTAAAGAGTCGCAAAAGACACAAATTCTGGCATGTAAATATTGATGTGTTTAAATAAAACTGTTTCATCAGTCGTTTAAATGGACTAAACAGCATAGAGAAGGAATTCCCTGGTGGTCCACTGGTTAAGACTCAGCACTTTCACTGCCGGGGCCCAGGTTCAACCCCTGGTGGAGGAACTAAGATCCTGCAAGCCGTGCGTTGCAGCCAAATAAATAAATAAAAATAAACAGCACAGGGATTTGACTCTCCCATTATCCACTTAAAAATATACACAAACTAAGCTGTGCGTTTATGTCTAATGCACTTTTCTGTTCGAGGGTTACATTCTACACGCAAAACCACACGTGCAAGCTCTTCTTCAAAAGTCAAAAAATGTACGTCATTCTTTTTTCTCCTCGATTTGTACTTCAGTTGCATTTCCCCACAGAATTTTATCCTAGAGCAACTTACATTTTATGCTAGAAAGTCTATCACTGGTTTCTTTATCATACTGCTTTGCAAAAAAATATTTCTATACATTTCCATTTAATTTTTAAAAATTCCCTGTGAATCTAGGGCTCCAACTGCTTAAATAACAATTTCCTGGATTGAGTGACCATTAAAACATTAGTGGTCGAGGGGCTTCCCTGGTGGTGCAGTGGTTAAGAATCCGCCTGCCAATGCAGGGGACACGGGTTCTAGCCCTGGTCCGGGAAGATCCCACATGCCGCGGAGCAGCTAAGCCCATGCACCATAACTACTGAGCCCACGTGCCACAACTACTGAAGCCCACGCACCTAGAGCCTGTGCTCCGCAACATGAGAAGCCACAACAATGAGAAGCCCATGCACTGCAACTAAGAGTAGCCCCCGCTCACCGCAACCAGAGAGAGCCTACACGCAGCAACAAAGACCCAACCCAGTCATAAATAAATAAATAAATAAATAAACAAATTTAGAACTATTAGTGGTCAAGAACACATTCACAATAACAAAAATTGAATATGCTGTTTCATAATTATTAGACACTCAAAAGTAAAATATTCTTGGAAATGCATATTCTCATGGATGAGGCTTTTTTTCTTATTTTTTCAATTCATTCATATAACTGTGAATAAACATTAAGAAGTTATTGCTAGAATAAGACAGGGCTAAGCATCAATTTTATTTCTATTTTTCTTTGGGTTCTTTCTTTTCTTAAAGTAAACAAAGAGAAAACGTGTTCATGTAAAGAAGATAGAAAAAAATAGATATATTGTTATAATATTGTCATTTTGTTCTTTGAACTCTATCCAAGGAGGCTCAAAATCCCAGAGTGGTCCACCATGGACATTTACATTAAAGGCTTTTTTTTTTTTTTGGCTACTCCACACAGCTTGTGGGATCTTAGTTCTCTGACCAGGGATCAAACCCAGGCCCTTGGCAGTGAAAGTGCTGAGTCCTAACCACTGGACTACCAGGGAATTCCCTACATTAAAGGATTTCTCTGCTAACAATTTGATTCAAAGGACGGGACAGTCTCTGAATTGCTAAAGGATGTGTGTCCAGCGATCAGTGGTTCAAGTCCTTCACTATCTCCACCTGAGCACCAACATGCCAAGGGTCCCTCCGTCTGTGCGTGGAGATGCTGCTACCCAAAGACAAGGAACTAAGGCAAGAGTGCATCTTCCTTTCGTAAAGTAGGAGAGGACAACTGTGTCGGGGAAGGTGGGAAGACAGAACCTGCCACTGGGGTATTCTCAGGCAGAGCAGTTTGGGGAAAGAGAACAAAACTGGAAGCTGAGGACCTGGGAACTGATTTTGTGACCACTCTCCATGCCCTGTGAAACACCCAGAATGTCTCCACGGATGCCAGTCTCACAGCTGCTGACTCAGAGGACTTTCGGGAGGTCCCACACCCGGGTCAGGTTTTGCGGATCACAGAACTACAAAAAGAGGAGAAAGGAACCAAATTCTGAGCAACCAAAAGGAAAAACCACATATTAACATGCCTTCTGATGTGACTGATGCGACTGGAATACACAGCACCACTATGACGGTGATTCATGTGATTCATTCCTGGAAAATGGAATCTGCATTAAGTAAGCCTTGAGGTCCAACTCCCAGCTTACAGGAGACCCAGGGGACAGAGGAACAAGTTCAACAGCACCATAAGGAAGCAATCTGTCGAAGTCAGAATGTGGGACAGTCTACAGATGAATGATCCAGTTTCTCTAACATATTACTAGCGTGGGGGAAAAAGGCAGCGGGGGGCGGGGGGGCGGTGGGTACTGTTAAAGAATAAAAGCGACTAAAACAATTCAGTATGAAACAAATTCAATATGAAAATCTTGTTTGTATCCTGATTCTAAGAAAACAATTTTAGAAGACAATTTTTTTTTTAAATGGCGGAAGTTTGAGTGTGAATTAAGTGTTGGATAATAATAAGGAATTATTAATTTTGGTAGGTGTGATAATACCATGGTGATTATGTTTTTTTAAAAAAAGTCATTCAGGGAGTTCCCTGGTTGCCTAGTGGTTAGGATTCAGTGCTTTCACTGCTGTGGCCCAGGTTCATTCCCTGGTCGGGGAACTGAGATCCTGCAAGCCGCATGGTGAGGCAAGAAAGACAGAAAAAGAGAGAGAAAGACAGGAAGAAAGAAAGAAAGGAAGGAAGAAAGGAAGAAAGAAAGAAAGAAAAGATAGAAAGAGAAGAAAGAGAAAGAAAGAAAGAAGGAAGGAAGGAAAGAGAGAGAGGACGGAAGGGAGAGAGAAAGAGAGAGAGGGAGGGAGGGAGGAAGAAAGAAGGAGAGAGAGAAAGAAAGGAAGGAAGGAAGGAAGGGAGGGAAAGAGAGGGAGGAAGGAAAGAAGGGAGAGAGAAAGAGAAAGAAAGAGTCATTCAATTAGAGTTGTGCGTTGAATTTACAAGTAAGATCACATGATGTCTAAGATTTGCTTTTACACAATATTCCACCTCCCGAGAATATGGGGTGGGAGGAGGGGGAAACACGTGAAATGAGATTAGCAAAATGTCAATAATGATTGAAGCTGGGTGGTGGGTACCTAGGGTGCCTCATAGGATTCGCTCCACTTTTTTACATGTTTGAAACTGTCTTGGGGACTTCCCTGGTAGCACAGTGGTTAAGAATCCACCTGCCAATGCAGGGGGCATGTGTTCGATCCCTGGTCCAGGAAGATCTCACATGCTGCAAAGCAACTAAGCCCGTGCGCCACACCTACCGAGCTCTAGAGCCCACTAGCCACAACTACTGAGCCCGAGCACCACAACTACTGAAGCCCGCGTGCCTAGAGCCTGTGCTCTGCAACAAGAGAAGCCACTGCAATAAGAAGCCCGCGCACTGCAACCAAGAGTAGCCCCCTCTCGCCGTAACTAGAGAAAGCCCGCGCACAGTAACAAAGACCCAGCACAGCCAAAAAAAAAAAGATAATGTCTATAATATAAGGTCTTTCAAGGGTGAGGAGGAGGAGAGAAAGAGAATATTTAATTAGTGCCAGCAAAGCTCTGTGCTAAGCCCTTCCTAAATATTATCTTATTGGAAATACTTATTTACAAGTCCTGAGACAGGTGCCAACAAGCTTCTTTCACTGTCTAAGGAGAGGCAGGGGCATTTAGTACGCTGGATGCAAACAGGGTCAGCGAGAAGAGGGAGCCATTAGCACCTGTAGATCACAGAGATGCAGCTTGGCTGCAGGCGGAGAAACTGGAAATACCCCTTGGCAGAGAAATAACAGAATAAACATCCTCCACTTACATCCCTCCTACCACGTGCTACTTACCCCTGCAGCAAAGCCAAGGCTTCCATCTAAGATCCGCCTCTGAAAATGAAAACAAGATGTTTCAGTTTCTAAGGGATGTTCCGTGGGACAAGAGGAAACCATAGGCCTAAGAGAGCCACATGAATAAAGTCTGGCCCATGCCTCACTTTGCGAACCTATCTGGAATCCTGGACCCAAGTCTTTATAAAATGGGCCAAGAACCAGGGGGAAAAATTTTTTTTAAAACCTTCCATCCATCCCACAGCCAATCACAGCATTCTTTCAGTGTGACCCTTGCTTTTCATTGGTCCACGTGTTTTGCCTCTTTCTCGGCTCTCCCTGTGAACTATGGCTATAAACCTTGAGTAAGTAGCTGGTCTAAAAGATGGAAATTGACCAGTACTGGCAAGGAGCATGTGGGCCAACCAAAATCCTCCCACACTGAAAGAGGCAGTACAAACTGGTACAGCCACTTCGCAAAGCTGGCAGCACCCACTAGAAGTAAACCTTCACAAGCATACCCTATGACCCAGCAGTGCCACGCATAACTACCTAACAGAAATGCATATTTGGATTCACCAGACGCATGTACAAAAATGCTCTTTGCGGCATTATTTGTGAGAGCTGAAAACTAGAAACTACCCAAAAGCCCACCAAGAGCAGAATGGATACACCATTAGGTTGTGTGCATACAACAGAACACCATATGGAAATGAGAACACACATATATACGTGAATGGAGCTCACAGTCAGGCAAGGGCATTCAGTAGACTGGAAAATAAATAGGGTGAAATCAGCCCGACAGAGAAGAGCATATACTATACGATTACTCCATTTTTATACTATACAAAACAGAGAAAACGAATCTCTGCTGTTGGAGAGCAGGAGAGGGGATGCCCTTGGAGTGCAGGTAAGGGGTGGGGGGCAGTGATTGGAAGGGACCCTAAAAGGGCTGGTGGGAGCGGGGGGATGGGGGGCTGGTCCTGTTCCAGCACTTGATCTGGGTACTATTTTCACTGGTGAAAAGTTATCAAGCTGTACACTTATAAAATGTGCATTTTTCTATCTGCTTCGTAGATTTCAATAAAAAGGGTTTTTTGGGGTTTTTTTTAGGAAGTGGCCTAAGTTAGGGATATAATCTATAGCCACATGGACACACTACAGATACTCTGAGATGTTTATCACCCCAATCCCTGAGCCTCCCAGTGAGGTCTGGGAAGCTAGTGCTGCCAGGTAATCATCACCAGCTACAGGCACCCTCTCCCCACCTCTGTGTGGCTAGGGGGTGGATGGAAGGTTCTGACCCCAGTGAGCCACACAAATGACATTCTTCTCTAGGCATGCCACGACATAAGCCAAGTTGGTCTAATCAACTAATTTAATCAAAGCAGACAGATATAATTCAAAAGTCAGGTAGAATCATCCTTTCAGCATTCCTCTGGATCCTGAAAGGAGAAGCATTATATGTTTCTTAAGATCAGTAAATCTGTTCTTCTACTTTCAGACATTTGTCTCAAGGAACTAATCAGATGTGTGCTCAAAGATTCATGTTCGTCATAACACTATTTCTAGAAGCAAGAAAAAGAGACATAAACTAACTGTCCAGCGGTTGGGGACTGGCTAACTCAACTGCAATGCATTTTTATGGCGGGATATTCTACAGCCATTTAAGTAACCAGAGTAATCAAAATAACCAAAAAACCATTTAGGGATAGGGAGGGGTACTTATAACATCCAGTGAGAAATGCTGGTTATAAAAAATCACAGACAGTTTCTTCTCATTATGTAAAGAAAACAGATAGGTCTGTACTTATGTATACTCAAATACAGCTGAATAAATTTGAACAAAGATGTTCAGTTTTCCTTTCAGAGAAGTGGGATCACGAACTTTTTTATTATTTCTTTCAGCTTTTCCATATTTTCCAAGTTTCCTACAATTACAACATGAGTTTTTCAATCTAGAAAATGAATCCTGAGTGAAGTTGAGCCAATGTTGCCAACAGCAGCAGAGGGCAGATGGCTGAGTGTCTACTATCCCAAGGGACCATCACCACAGCCCCCATTCTAGTTGGGCGAAAACGGAGGTTCACCAGGGAGCGGGAGGGGAAGAGCCAACCCCTGTGCGCTCACGTCTACGGCTGGCTTTATCCCCTCACGCTGTAACCCCTCCCCACTCCTCCCGCACCCCTCCTGCGCAGAGAGGGCTCACACAGCCCACCTGGGCCTGCTATCTTTAGAAGGTCCCACTTTCAAGGTTAGTCCTTGGCTGGTTTCTGGGAAGCTGGCACTGGGACTGCTCGCCCCACTCCCTGACCAGTAAGGGTGGGTCCCTGTGCCTGTTCCACAAACAAGGTGATTTGTGCACGACACCTGCTTTCCTTCTTTGAGTCTGGGATTTGGGTTGGGAGCTCAGCACAGATGCCCACGTGACCAGTCCCCAGTAAAAACCTTGGGGCCCGAGTCTGCACTGGGCGTCCCTGGGCTGACACGTGGTCCACGTGTTACTGCATTTTCGTTGCTGGGGGAATGAGCACGCTCTGTGCCCCCTCACGGGGGGAAGGGGGCACTGGATCCCAAATCTGGGCACAGGTTTCTCCAGACCCTGACCGTCTCTGTCTTGCTGACGCTATCGTGTGTCCTTTCGCTGTAATAAACCTGAGCCAAGAGAACAACTCAACGCTGAGTCCTCGGAGTCTAGCGAATCACCAAACGCGTGGGTGGTCTCGGGGACCCCCGTGTGCCTCCACACAGAGAAAGGACTCAGCAGTTCCTCCTACTGGCCTGGGGATTACACTAACGTGAGACAAACGAGTGGCTCTGCGGCTCCCAAGGGGAAGGGGGCACCTCTGCGATGGCTTCTCCCTTTCTGAGGAGCCCCTATAGCATCGGCCGGGGCCACACGGGGCTGTGGAGTTCCACTCGGGTCTCCAGGGCCAGCTGGGCCAGTTAGACCCCAGCTATTTCGACTCAGATCTCGCCTTCTCAATGCAAAAGAAACTGAAGATGAGATGAGATGAGATAGTGAAGATGCTCTGCCCCAGAAGGGCGTGAGGACGGGACCCCAGAAGACCTGGCGTGGCTGTCAGGAAACGGGAGGAGGGTTTGGTCACCTGTCGACAGTAACCCGGGACTCCTCGGGGATGTGGGTCTCCCCAGGCGGGGGAGGGCAGTGGGGGAGGCCCCACCTCGTCGGCGACATCAACACTGCTTTTCAGGCTCTAACACAAGAGTGCCCGGCTGGCCGGCTTCCTAGATGGGTTTTGCTTTCCAGATCAACCTCCCAGCACGCTTCCCTCGCTCCTCGATCACTTGCTCGCTAACCACCCCTACAGCGTCTGTGGCTGCGTGAGCCACGCAGGGGCTTCGCTTTCATCAAGGTATCGATGGCTGATGGTTCCAGGCCGTGGACTGGGGGGGTCAAGGTTGCAGGAAAGAAAGGACTTTCGGGCACAGGAGGGGGGCGTGGGGAGGGGAGGGGAGGGGCGTGGGGAGGGGAGGAGAGGCGCGTGGGGAGGGGAGGGGCGGAGAGGGGCGTGGGGAGGGGCGGAGAGGGGCGTGGGGAGGGGAGGAGAGGCGCGTGGGGAGGGGAGGGGAGGGGTGTGTACGGGGGTGTGGCCCTGGGGATGTGAGTGGGATGCACAGGGCCAGCGTAGGGGTGGGGGGCGAGGGGAGGGAGAGGAGCGTGGGAGTTTTCGTGGAGTGTGTAGGAGGGTGTAGCGTGTGGCGGAGGGAGAGGTGGAGTCTGGGGGACCTAGGGGTGCAGGGGTGGGAGGGGTGGGCAGATGTGGGGTCTATAGGAGCCTGGGAGGCAGGTGTGCGTGTATTCATCCCAAAGAGGGTGAGGGAGTCCATGAAGAGCCTGGAAATGGGGTAAAAGAGGAAGCGGACAGACCGCCCCCCCCACCCCCCACCCCCCCGCTTCCTTTTCCCCAAGGTCTTTTCAACCATCTCTAACTCAAGGCCACAGGGCAGGAGAGGTACAAACCTCACGCACATCACCACCTGCTCCGGACCCAAGAGAAACTAGACGGAAGATAGAAATCAGGCAGAGGGCTCAAGGAGGCTGAGTACCTGGTCTTCTCACTTCCTGCTCCCTCTGAGTCAGGAGAGGGGAAGCAGGGGACCCAGGAGCACGGGCGCAGCAAGCTGGAGGGGACAAGGGGAGGAAAGGGGGCAGAGCCAACGTCACCCCAACCTGGAGCTGTGCCCAGCGGCACGAGCGAGTCTGCAGCCCGGCTGGGCGGAGGAGGGGTGGTTTCAGAACTCGCTAAGAGAGTCCCCGAGAACCCCCAGAACCGAACCGAGGCAACTCACCTGTCCGCTAGAGAATACGAACACAAGAGCTGCCCCGGCTGCCGTCATCCCCCAGGTGAAGAAGGTCCCCAGCAAGGCCTGGGACACAGGGCTGTGGCCTTGGAGCATGCTGGATACAGCTGTGTGCAGAGGAGCAGGAGAGGGTCAGCACCCGCGGTCCCTCCACCCGAGCTGGCCCACGTCTGGGCTGCTGGCGTGCACCCTTCCGCCATCCATCCCTCAGTGACCTCAGTGACTCGGCGCAGGTCGGGCGGCTTCATCCAGCTTCTCCCCGTGTACTGGAAATCATCTAACTCCAAAAGGAGGGACATGGGGACACGTAGGGAGATGCCAGAGGAGTAGATGCCACGACAGAAGGGACAACATTGGGAAATAGTTCCAAAGAGAAGAAGTGCAAAGAATGTGAATTATTTAGCCTGGAGGGAGGGCGCATGGGAGGGTCCGCGGCTGCAGCCTTCCGGCACATTCTGCCTGTTCTACCTGGCCTTGCCTATCGTCCATCAGCGGTTCTGTCTCCTCCAAACACAGGTGACTAGCTCCGATTCCCTCTTGAAGCTCTTCCACCTACACCCTGATCACACTTCCAATAGCTCCCCGGGGCAGTTCCCACGGCGGTTCCCAAGGCCTGCAAAGGGTACACGCCATAGACTGACCTGCGACTAGCCCAATAACTGTTCAACCACTGCACCCTGCGTGGGCATCGGATTCCAACTCAACCCAATTATTCCCAGAACCTTCGACAAGCCCCAGATGGTCCAGCTCCAAGTCTCTCTTTATCCGGTTTCCTCCCAGCATGCCTTCCTCCCCGCCCTCCAGCCATCAGACCCAGTGAATCCTCTGTTGCCCACCTAACACCAACTTCAATTCCACGCTTCCCTGATTCCTCTCCACTCCCGTCCGAGGGCACATCCTTGGTGTTTTCTTTGTGTGGGCTTGCCCCCTTCATCTTTTATATCATTCGTTGCTTAAAAACAGGGATGATGCTTTTTCCCACTTGACCCCCCTGTAAAATAGGGCCTTCTGGCACCCCAAAACTATGTGTTGAATTGAAAAGGGCCAGCTTAACTTGAATAGGACACTCAGCGAGAACAAGGAAACAGAGACCCAAGGGGCATTTCCCCCAGTCCACTGAGCACGCTTGCTCCCAAAGCTGGGGAATCGCCTCTAGACTTGACATGTTTTCAATCCTAGCTCTAAAATGACAGGGAATCAGACGCTCCCTGTGGAGAGTTACGAGGCGGAGAAACCTGTTGGTTGAAAAGCCCTGTATTTTGGTACATAAACATTGGGGCTCAGGGCCTCATCTCAAAGGGCTCATTCAGCTCGCCCCCCGCCCCCGCTGTCTTCCAGCAACCACAGGGCTGGACACGACCCCACTGGGCTCAGCCCTGCCAGGCCCTAGGGGTCTGTGAGGAGCCCGCAACCTGAGCTTGCAGATCAAAAGCTGAAGATTCTGCCTCTGACCCTGGAAGGAAACCAGGGCAGAGGGTGGAAGGGCCCTCTTATGCCACGAGGGTCAACAACACAGGAGGATTCAGACCTAGGAAGGCTGTGAGTCCAGGTGAACCCAGATAAGCCCAGGTGAGCCCAGCTGTGCCCAGGCTCAGCCGAGGTGCCAGGAAACCTCGGAGAGAAACAGAATCTCTGGATTCCGATTGGGTCCCCATAGTCTAAGTGGAGTTCAGAATGATGACTGCACCAAATAAAGAAAAGCAAATATTAAAAAAAAAAAAAAAAAAAAAACCACCTTTTTACATGTCATCTAGTTAAGGTACCCTAAAGACAATGGTTCATGTTTGTCTCTAAACCGAGACATCTGGATCATTACACCAACCTTCTTTTTCTAGATGCTCGTGGATAAAATTTCAAACAGCATTTACAAAGAAAGGCACATAGCTACCATCTCCTCAGTACTTACCGTCCAAGACAGGTCATAACAAAAAAACAACTTTGTTTTTCAGCGTTGAATGTGCCTTTTAACAACTACAGAAAAGAGGAAACCGTTTACATTCACCAACGGGCCAAAGTCAACATGGGTTTTGTGGGCTGGCAAACGAGGGAGCTCGTGGGTGTTCCCGGGGCTAGTGGGAGGGGAAAACACCCTTCCAAGACTCTATTTACACCCGAGCACCCTGAGATGTAAGAAAAAGGGACACAGAGGGAAGACCAAGGCCGCCATCCTTCCCATCCCTACAACAGCAGATTTATTGTCAGCAACGCAAGCTCAGTGGCCCTTGGAGAAGTTTCTTCCATTTGCTGTTTTAAATCCTCACTACTCAAAGGGTGGTCCCAGAACCAGCAGCGCTAGGCGCCCTTAGGAGCTAAGTTAGAAATGCACAATCTCAGGCCCCACCCCAGACTTGCTGAATCAGAATCTGCATTTTAGCGAGTTCCATGGGGGTACTCTTATGCACATCAAAGTGGAAAGCACAGGTCTAAAACTGGAACAACTTCTACAAGACCAAGAACTTAGAAAGTGAGTTCTCCTGCCCTACGAGGGACCAGCAGGGCCACCGCCACAGAGACCCTAGAGGACAGAAAGTTTTCTCCAGCAGGTAGACCAGGAGCGCCTTGAGAGCAGGGAAGGTCAGCCAGGGCACCTCAAAAGCCGCTTCAGCAATGGGGCTCAGACTTCCTTGTGAGCTGATACTAATACATAAACCTGGGTTACTTTGCAGAAGGCAGGATTATTCTCTGCCTGCTCCGGCTTTAAAGATGCCAGCACCACCCCACACGTAGCAGCACACGGCTCCTGGCTGATAGAGGATTTATTTATTTTCTCTTCCTTTTAAACCTGTTACCCTGCTTCCAAGAGTCAGCTTCAAGATGCCAATGAAAAAGTTGCAGAGGTGGAAAGAGCACTTCACGAAACCTACATACATGTCCTGACTTCGAGAGTGGAACTGAGCAAAATGATTCGGGTTTGGGCTGACGTGACTGCGGAGAATGTTCTCTAATACCTGTCTACTCAAAGTGTGGTCCGAGGACCGGCCGACCTGGGGGTTGATTAGAAATGCACCCTCTCGGGCCTGCTGCATCTTAACCGCATTCCCAGCCAAATTCAAGGGGTCCCGCTGGCCCCCAGAACCAGAGGGAGGGGACTCGGAGCAGCTGGACTTGTGGCCACGGCCGTTCCCAGGGCTCCCGGCCGCCCCCCCCCCCACCGGCCCACCGGGAAACACTAAATTAAAAGGAGATCTTGGGGAACCACTGTCAAAGGAAGGCAGGTCAACAGCCTCCAGCTCGCCCTGGAGAGGGGCCGAGGTGGGGCTCCGGGCACCCCTCCCCCTCCTCTGCCACCTGCCGAGGCCGCCCCGCTTCTCCTCCGACCCCCTCCTCTCCCAGGGGCTCCCCCCTTCCAAACTGCATGGGGCTGCCCTTCCGAGTCCCACGCTCTGGTCGCGCTGGCCCCAGCCCCCGGGCCTCCAGCCCCACCGAAGGCGCCGAAGGAGAGAAAAGCCGACTCACTTCGGTGCCCTCTCAAGCCCCCACTCCACTTCCATCAGCCCCGCAGCCGCTGGCTCCCCGGCTCCACTCCGCGGTCACTTCCTGCTTCCCTCCCCGCACACGTGTCCCCCGGCCGTGAGGCCCCGCCCCCACCGCTGCGATTGGCAGATCCGGCCGGGAGAATAAATTCTCTGGTTCACAGCCTCTGCGGGCTCGGGAGCAGATCCGGGCGGGTGGAACAGAGCCCTGCAGAAACCTCTGCGATCTTCCAAGAAGCCCCAGAAACCCAAGGAAAGGACACCTTTCGCAACGTCCCTGATACCATTTATGTTGCTACACTTTGGCAGCTGAGTCCAACGCCCTGGGTGAGCAACAGGGCAGGACACGTTTGGAGAGGGTGGGAAATGGAATCTCCCACCATCAGCATCCTTCTCTAGGTCAATGGCCCTCAAACTACAGCGCCCAGTGGAACCACCCAGAGAGATGTCAAAACACAGAATGCTGGCACGCTCAGAGCTTCTGGTTCTGGAAGCCTGGGCGGGGCCCGAGGTTTTCTGTTCTGAACTAGTTGTTGCTGATACTCTGGTCCTGGGACCCCTCTTTGAGAACTGCTGCTTTGTTCTCCAGGCCTTCTAGAAAAAGACCATGGGGTAAGATAGCTAGATTTAGCCAAAAATAAAGACAGGATGCCCAGTTAAATTTGAATTTTAGATAAACAGCAAATAGTTTTTTAGTGTAAGTATATCCTGGGCAGTATTGGGGAGATACTTATGCTAAAGACATATTTCATATTTGTTGCTTATCCGAAATTCAAATGTAACCGGGTGTCCTGTATTTTATCTGATGACCCTAGCAGAGGTAACCAGAAACACTGCCCATAATCACAGTGGCCACAGACCAGAGGATCCAATAGGAGCAGACCACTTTTGTCCATAGTTGTGGGCACTGATGATTGCACCAGATCCATGCACTGGGCCAGGAAGGGAAGACGGCGTGGTGACAGTACGTGGTTTCTGCCTTCGGGAGAGTCCCAGACCAGGGAGAGAGCCAGACCAGCTGTCTTAGTCAGCTCGGGCTGCCGTAAGAAAATACCACAGACTGGGTGGCTTAAACAATAGACATCTGTTTTCTCACACTTCTGGAGGCTGCAAGTCCAAGATCAGTCCAAGATCAAGGTGCAGACACAGTGCCTGGTGAGGGTCTCTTCCTGGTTTGCAGATGGCTGCCTCTCACTGTGTCCTCACGTGGCCTTTTCTTGGCGCACGCACAGGAAGGCAGAGAGAGGGATCTCTCTCTCTCCCTCTTCTTATAACGCCTCCAGTCCTATCAAACGAGGAGCCCACCCTTATGGCTTCATTTAACCGTCATTACCTCCTGAAAGCTCTATCTCCAAATGCAGTCCCATTGGGGGTTAGGGCTTCGGCATATGAATTTCATGGGTGGAGCCCTCATGAATGGCATTGCTATCCTTATAAAACAGGCTCCAGAGAGCTCCCTTGCCCCATGTGCCACGTGAGGATACACAAGAAGTCTGTAACCCTGATACGGCCCTCACCCAATCACGCTGGCACCCTCATCTCAGACTTCCAGCTTCCAGAACTGTGACCAATAAACTTCTGTTGTGTATAAGCTAACCCACTCTGTGGCATTCAGTTACAGCAGCATGAAAGGGACTAAGACACCCCATTTTACAGATAAGAAAACTGAGGCTCAGGAAAGCTCTGTATTGAGCCCAGGTTGACAGGGAGGTATGGGAAACCACGCCCAGCTGACTCCAGAGATGGTGTTCTTCCTGCCTCAGACATTCAGGACTCACAGGATAGGACGGGACACCCTGATCGGCAAAACGTCTCTCTTCCCTTGAACCATGCCAGTGCCCTAAAGCAGGGTGGCCAACCCCCAGGAGACAAATCCTGCCATTTCCCATCTTTCCCACTGAACCCCTTACACACACACACACACACACACACACACACACCACCAACCCAAACATACAAATTGCCTCTGTCTTTCTTGCACTCACTGATGGTAAGAAGTGCCCGAGTGTTGCCCAAAAGAAAATGTTTCCTTAAAGCTAAGTACACTGGCTCTTACCTCCAGCCCATCCCCAGTCCATTCCCATTCTCTCCCTCCAAAGCAAACTGTGCCCTGCAGCCTCCATAAGCTGGGGGAGGAGAGGAGAGATGAGTGTGTAAGAACAAACTAATGAGCAGGGGCTCATTAAAAGGTGGTGGGGGACTTCCCTGGCAGCGCAATGGTTAAGAATCTGCCTGCCAATGCAGGGGACACGGGTTCGAGCCCTGGTCCAGGAAGGTCCCACATGCCGCGGAGCAACTAAGCCCGTGGGCCGCAACTACTGAGCCTGTGCTCTAGAGCCCACGAGCCACAACTACGGAGCCCACGTGCCACAACTACTGAAGCCTGCGCACCTAGAGCCCGTGCTCCGCAACAAGAGAAGCCACAGCAATGAGAAGCCTGCGCACTGCAACAAAGAGTAGCCCCCGCTCACTGCAACTAGAGAAAGCCCGCGCACAGCAACAAAGACCCAACACACACAAAAATAAATAAAATAAATTTATAAAAATAAATAAATAAATAAAATTTAAAATATAATAAAATAAATAAGAGGTGGTGGGTGCCGTGCAGGCAGAGAGGGCTGCCCCCCAAACGTCCAAAGGCCATAGAACGAACTTGACAGTCAGCAAGGTATCCGCAGGGCAGTGGGATGGTGGCCCTTTCCAGAGGAATTGCTGTAGCTTGATCTGGTTAAGCAACCTGCCAGCGGCAAGCACCTCCCACTGGAGCATGGGGTGGGGTGGGGTGGGGTGGTGTGGTGTGGGGCGGGGTGGGGTGGGGCGGTGTGGGGCAGGGCCGGGGGTGGAGGGAGACAGCTTCACAGGAAGTGCTGGGGGAGATGGAGAAGGGACAGGAGAGGGACACAAGTGGTCCAGCCCAGTGAGTCCTCAATCTCTTCACTGTTGCTTCTCTTATTCTCTCCTCCTCCCCACCCCTTCCTCCTCCTCCTTCTCTCTCTCTGTCTCTCTGCCCCTGCTTTCCCTCCCCCTCCCTCCCTCCCTCCCTCCTTTCCTCTCTGAAATCTTGTTTCTTTTAGGAGGTACTGCAGCAATTAAGCACAGGCTTTGGAATCTGACAGCCCAGGAAGAAGCCCAGCTTGGCACGTGAGTTTCCTTGGACAAATTCCCCAACCCCTCTCAGCCTCAGTGTCCCCATCCTGGGTCTGGGCGTCATCACCCTGTGCTCTCTCTACAGGTGACTGCAACTGGAACAAAGCGCCTACCATCCAGCAGGGCACCCATCACGGCAGGCTGAACGATCATTATCCCTCGACCCTCACTCCCTCCTTCATTTATTCACTCATTCATTTATCCAGTGGATATGTCATGGGCCTCTGTTGGCTCTGCTGGGCCCTGGCACACGGAGATCAGCTACACACAGATAGTGTGGCCTGGCCCAGCCTCTCAGGCCTCTCATTTCTTTCCCTTTCCTGAAGTCTGACCACTGATGCATCATGAGGACCGAGATAAGCCTGGGGCGCAGGTTCCTTCCAAGTGCGGATGGTAAACCCAGCTGAACTGGCACTGATATCCTGAAGGGATTAAGGAAGTGAAAGTAATAGGAAGTTCAAAGAAGTGCTATTGAAATGTCAGGGGTTTTTTTGTTGTTCTTTTAGGGGATTTTCTAAGTATGCCCCACCCATACATCCAGAATTCATCCACTTTGCCCAAAATAACAGCTCTGACTCATCATCCTGCCCTGATTCCCATTGTGCATCCCCCCCCCCCCCCCCCCCCCGCCACCAGTCTGTCCTCCAAACAGCAGCCAAAGTGATTTTTTAAAGACGGAAGTCCAACCACATCAGTCTACTACTGCAAAGCCTCTGAGAGCTCCTCCTTGCCTTTGGAGTAAACTAGTGGGTAGAGGCCAGGGTTGCTGCTAAACATCCACCACTACTCGCAGCCTCCACAGCAAAGAGTCATCTGGCCCAGAAGGTCAATAGTGCCAAGACTGAGCAGCCCTAGTGTAATCCCATAAAATAAATCTTCTTAGTATGAAGTGATGACAAAACTCGCTCTTTAAAATTTAACACACCCTTCAAGAAGCATCCAGCCTCAGTCAAGGCACTAGTTAGCATTTGATTCACCCTAAAATGCAAGAAAGAAGAGAACCAACTGTCCAGCCAATCTTTATACTCCAATCACTGCAAAAAATACACCTACAATCAAACCTCCTAGGTGCTCAATTCCCTCGACCCTTCTGGGTTTTGATTATTTAAGGTTCTGATGTCAGGACACTATGACATCACAGGGCTTCCTAAATGGAAATGCCTGGAACGGCTTTGGCAGGTGGAACAGGTCTAACTGCCCTTAACATTTGCTCTCCAATGTGACTGATAAACTGAGGAAGAGGAGATTCTAACCCACCTTTTATCTAAGCACCATCCAAAAGAGCCAACAGCGACTTGACACCACTTTTCTCAGCCTCGTACAGGGAAGAGCTGCCCTCGAGGGCTTGGGGGGGAAATGGACTCAGCAAGCACATCCCTTCTCACCTTTGTCTAACTGATTAATTCTGAACCTGCACCAGCTATGTTGGAGGGAGGGTATAGAAGTACAGGTTCTCTAAATGTCCATGGACAGATGAATGGATAAAGAAAATGTGGTACATATATACAATGGAATACTACTCAGCCATAAAAAAGAATGAAATAATGCCATTTGCAGCAACATGGATGGACCTAGAGATGATCATACTAAGTGAAGTAAGTCAGACAGAGAAAGATAAATACCATATGATATCACATATATATGGAATCTAAAAAGTGAACTTATTTACAAAACAGAAATAGACTCACAGGCATAGAAAACAACCTTATGGTTAACAAAGGGGAAAGCAGAGGGGAGGGATAAATTAGGAGTTTGGGTTTAACACATACGCACTACTATATATAAAATAGATAACCAACAAGGGCCTACTGTATAGGACAGGGAACTCTACTCAATATCTTGTAATACCCTATAATGGAAAAGAATCCGAAAAAGAATAGATTTATATATATGTATAACTGAATCACTTTGCTATACACCTGAAACTAACAACATTGTAAATCAACTATACTTCAATTAAAAATAAATAAATAAATTTTAAAAAGACAGTAATATTTCAAACCCCCCCCCCAAAAAAAAAGAAAAAGAAAAAAAAAGAAGTGCAGGTTCTACTGACTTTATACAAACCTATTATCGGGAGAGAAGTTTCCAGTAAGCTCAACCACCAGCTTAATTAAGATATGGAATTACTAGGTAAAAACCACCACTGATTAAATACGAAATCAGCCCTGTCTCCGAGATGATCACTGGCATAAATCCACTTTCCATCTTTTCTACATTGGCTTCAAACAACTCTCCTGGCATCTCATAAGTAATTCTATGGAGTCTACTGTGCTCGGTTTTATTCAGGGGAATCACTGAACAAGTAAACTCTACTTCAAGCCTGTTCCTTTAGAGCCCTGTGGATCACACGAATAGCCTGTTGGTTCACTCACTCACTCAGCAAACGTTTGCTGCACACCTACTACGTGACAGGCATGTCTGAGGCACTGAATACACATCAGCAAAGGACACAGAGACAACCTGTGCCCTCACGACGTTGCCAGTGCAGACGCTGCAGGCATTGCCTTGAGTGTGTGTTGTAAATTAAGGCTTATGATGAAAGCTGTTATACAGTATTATTCGGCTGCTTCGTCCCTTTTCTTATTCTCCAGGAAAGAAACACCCATGCCTTCCACTGCTGGGCAATCTCCCCAGCCAGTGAGGAAAACTCAGCAGGAGAAAACCTCCTTCTTTTGGTGGATAGAGAGGCAACTGACCCACACAGCCAAGCTTGGGGCCCTCACCTGCAAGGGGGCTGCTGGGAGCAGAGAGTGTCCCAGGTGGCGAGGACACCAGGGGACATGCCAACATCAGCATTGCTGATACTTGCCGAAGAGGCCTCGGAAGAAAAGGAACTCAATCTAAGATTGATTTTTTTTTTTTTTTATTCTAAAGGAATATTCACTTGAATACCAACATTTCTCATTTTTTTCTTCAAGGGGCACCTTAAAACGGCATGAACTTCAGAACCCACAAAACCTGATGTGCCCCAGGTGGAAGATTTGAAGATCTGAAGCGTTGGGAGATCTGAAGCTGGAAAACAGCTTTCTTCGGCAGCCAGAACAGTGTCCCCGCCCACGCCCCCACCGAGATGTTCACATTCTAATCCCTGAAACCTGGGTGTGTTACTCGACTGGCAAAAGGGTCTTTGCTGATGTGACTGAGGATCTCGAGATGGGAAGATTATGCCAGATTACCCGGGTGGGACCCTGTAATGACAAAGGTTCCTCATAAAGGAAGAGAGGGAGGCAGCACGTCAGAGTGAGAGAAGGCGGAGGTCAGAGTAGTGCAGCCACAAGCCAAGGAATGCGGGCAGCCTCTAGAAACTGGAAAAGGCAAGGACCCCTTAGAAGCTCCAGAAGGAACACGTGGCCTTGCACTTTGATGTTAGCCCTTCCGACATCCACAACAGTAATGATTTATGTTGTCTGAAGCCACTAAGTTTGTGATGATTTGCTACAGCAACCATAGGAAACGAATACACTTCTTTTGCCTGGAAGCATCTAATTTCACTGACACCTTTCCCCAGTGGAACTATGAACCACCAGGACCCTCACCCTTAGTCCACTAGGCAGGACCAACTACATAATTTTGGGGGTCTGGTGCAAAATGAAAATGGGAGGCCCCTTAATCAAAAGGCAGTGGGGGGAATGGCCATTAAAAGTATTAAAATATAAAGCCTTTTCCTTTTCTCTGCATCTGCTCACTGCAGACTCCATGGTCCCATCAGATTTTGCTTATAAAACACAAGTTCAGAGATAAAATTATTAGGCATCTCAGGACAGTGACAGCAGAGCATTAACCCAGGCATGGAGCCTTTGGTGGGTGCGGGGGTGGGGGCGGCGGGTGTGGAGTCAGGCCAGGGTTGGTTATTCAGCAAAAAAGTCCACAGAGAGATTGAGAACTAGGATGTTGAAGATGGAGGGAAAGTACAGACAAGACCACAACTAGAGGCCAAAGTCATCAAAGCCAGCCCAGGGAGGGAAGCCGTAGACACCCCAGGAGACGGGAAACAGGGGCTGGACACCCCACAGAGGGAGCCTGTGGTCTGGGAAGGAGATATTCCAATTCCTACTGGGAAGGAGAGATTAGGCAAGAAAACAAGCAGGAGCATCTCAGCAACCAGAAACCAGTGGACCAGTATCTGGGGTCTCCAAGTTTTCCAGGGGCCTATGAAATGGTTACGAACTGAAAAAAAACATATTGGGTTTTGGTTCCCAAAAAAACAAACGGTAGAAATTTAAATTAACAAGTGTTTAACGCAATGTCTATAAAACCTTGTTAATTGTTGACTTTGATATTCATAAAAATTTAATTACATTCGGAAAACAATCTCTTAGTGTTTCTCCCTTCAAGAGAATTCCTAAGTAGGCACAATAATGGCCAAGAAATCACAACCAGTCATAAATTAAATAAGCTTCGAGACAAATCATTTCAAAAGCAAAATTATAAAAACACTTTCTGATTATTTTATGGGGGTGGGGGGCAAGTACTTAATGTGGAATGTGGGAGCATTGTAATATGCTTGGGCAATATGGGGTGAGATCTCCAAAAGCAGGAGTCGTTTAGGGAGCTACAAAGATCTTAAGAGGCCCCAGGGAATGGGGAGGGAGGCTGGATTCCAAGAAGCTTTATTTCTTTCTCCGAGTGGGAGCAGAAACAAAACTCATGTGTATTTGCTGTAGTTTGCAGACGGTTGGTGATAGGGACAAAGTAGGGCTGGGTGAACCTACCCGGAAAGGATGATTGTTTCCTACTGTCACCGTCGTCCCCAGGGAATGGGACCAGCAAGAAGGAAGGAAGCCAAGGAGGAAGGGACGGATGGAGGGAGGGAGGGAGGGAGGGACAAAACCACCTCTCTGTGCTCATGCGAACTATCTCAACCTAACAGGGAGGTTTCCTAATTCGGTTTCCATTCTTGGACTTCTTATGGGTGAACTGTGCAACCCCCAAGTTCACATATTAGAGTCCTAACCCCCAGTTCCTCAGAATGTGACCTTATTCCTAGACAGAGTCTTCCCGGAGGTAATCAAGTTAAGGTGAAATCATTAGGATGGGCTCTAACCCAACAGAGCTGGTGTCCCTATAAAAAGGAAATGTGGACACAGAGACACACACCGAGGAAAGACAACATGAAGAGACGTGGGGAGAAGGCAGCCATCCGCACGCCTGGGAGAGAGCCTGGCCAGACCCTTGCCCACGGCCCTCAGGAGGGACCAAGCCTGCCGACACCCTGACTGGGGGCTTCTGGCCTCCGGAACTGTGAGACAGTAAATTTCTGTTGTTTCAGTCATGGTCTGTGGTATTTTGTTACAGCAGCCCTAGCAAACTAACACAGGGCTAAAGGTCACTGTAGGCCACACCATAAAATTTAGCGCCAGGAAGAACCTCCAAGAGCCTCTGGTCCTGGCCCCTCGCTTCACAGATGGAACCCTGGACGCAGAGCTGGAACCCACACCTTCCACCAGCCCCATTTCTCCCATGTCTCACACATTTGTGAGTCCCTAATCCTCCCGGGCTGTCGGATCAGAGTCCTAGCTTTCTGGCCCAACCATGAAAATGATTATTGTAAGCAAGACTACAGGGAAACGAGTCAGAATACCAAAGCTCGGGCTTCCCTGGTGGCGCAGTGGTTGAGAATCCCCCTGCCAGTGCAGGGGACACAGGTTCGAGCCCTGGTCCGGGAAGATCCCACATGCCGCGGAGCAACTAGGCCCGTGAGCCACAACTACTGAGCCTGCGAGCCACAACTACTGAAGCCCGCACGCCTAGAACCCGTGCTCCGCCACAAGAGAAGCCACGACAATGAGAAGCCCGCACACGGCAATGAAGAGTAGCCCTCGCTCGCCACAACTAGAGAAAACCCGCGCGCAGCAACAAAGACCCAACGCAGCCAAAAATAAAGAAAGAAAGAATACCAAATGTCATAAAAATGTTTCGAGTACTTTCCAGGCAGACCCACTAACAAACAACTGACATTCCCAACCCCCGTCTTAAACGATCCTGCAAGCAAGAGGTACGAATACTATAGTTATTTTCATGGTGAGACAGACTTCTACAACTATTTAAAAATACTATTTCACTGAGACTTCACACAGACTCACCCTGGCCTTTTACCCAAAGTTGTTGTAATTGGTGAGGTTTTACAGTCCTGCGACATATTCTGGAAGCATCAGCCGGGACCTGAAACAGGTAGCAATACAGACAGAAAACCTTACACATAAGAGGCACTCAGAAAAAAAAAATCATTTGTCTAATTAAATGGAATGATAGAGCCATGCAAACTGTCCTGGACCCTCTGTTTCCACTAATGGGGTTGATCTGTCAGTGTGATTTCCCAGGAACTCACTTAATAAAATGATTTAAAATATAGGGAGGAGAAAAGATATTGATCACTCTAACGCTCAACAAAAGAAGGATAGTTCAATACATTACAGAACATAAAGGCAGTAGACTTTCAGGCAGTTAGTCAAAACGATAAACACTGTAGCAGCAGAGGAAATAATACATGATATGGTGCTTTGTGAAAGAAGTAATATACAAAAATATATGCCATTTGTTATTACAATGGCAAAAAATACACAAATAACAGAAAATTAAAATTCATACAAATTAAAGTAGTTGGATGATGAGAGTGTAGAGTTTTTCCCCCTTTCTACAACGTTATGTTCTTTTTATAATTTATTTTTTCTACTTCATTTATTTATTTATTTTTGGCTGCGTTGGGTCTTCGTTGCTGCGCGCAGGCTTTCTCTAGTTGCGTTGAGCGGGGGCTGCTCTTCCTTGGGGTGCGCGGGCTTCTCACTGTGGTGGCTTCTCTTGTTGCAGAGCACGGGCTCTAGGCATGCGAGCTTCAGTAGTTGTGGCACGTGGGTTCAGTAGTTGTGGCTCGCAGGCTCAGTAGTTGTGGTGCACGGGCTTAGCTGCTCCGCGGCATGTGGGATCTTCCCGGACCGGGGCTCGAACCCGTGTCCCCTGCATTGGGAGGTGGATTCTTAACCACTGCACCACCAGGGAAGTCCCCTCTTTTTATAATTTAAACACAATGCAAGCAGGTATAAAAGGAGATGAATCCAGAAAACAAGGCTCACTGAGCTTAAATAACATGACTTAAGGTCAGTAGTGAAACCCAATGTAGACTCTCCTAACTCTATGCACATGACTCCCAGTCAATAAAGTAGACTCTGTGCTTATATCCAAAACCACCTGGATGCTTCGGAAAGCCAGGTTCCCTTGAAAATTCCCACGATGTGTTTTAATCGGTCATTTCCCACGGATTTTCTTCACCTCATTAGCTCTCCAACAGGCCAGCTGCAGGATGAGGTCGTCTGCACGTGACGAGAACCAGAGGCGGTTCCCCCTGTCACCCTCCCACCCACGCATGTTCTCCTCCCAGAGCCCCTGGGACTGCCTGTCGCCACCAGGCAGGGCTGTCACGATGCAGGTCACGTTTCGTGTCTTGCAGCTCACAGACAGATGGTTGGCGGGGCCTTGGCCCGGACAGAACACGTGAGCCCCGGGGTGCCCGCAGGCGTGGGGGCTCCCACCACCCGCCGGAGGCCCCACCTCTGACCATCTCAAAGGCCCCCTAGATACTCCCAGGAGACCATGCGCTGAGGGCACAGCGCTCACACCTAAAGATCCTCTTCTCCTCCATCCCAACCCAGAAAAGCATACAGTTCGGGCCTTCACACAGGGCCCCTGACACGTACCCAGCTGCCTTCAGGGGGGCCTCGTGACAGTTGGACTTTAGAATGTCTCCGGAGGTGCCTGCTTCTGGGGTGGAGAGGGCTATGCTGAGTTCTTCCAGAACCTTCCACAGTCATAGCGGGGAAGCACTCTCTAGTCCATTTTAATACCAAAATCTACTCTGGGTTCATTACAACAAGCATGGATGATCTAGTATGTAACCACCTCTGTGCTCTCTCTAAGCCACTGTTATTCCGTCTCCAACTGCACTCCCCTCCAAAAAATAATTTGAAAGCGTTTAGTCAAACAAATGATGTTAAAGCAAGAATTCGTCCTCTTCCTCGTTTTTTAATTCATCAAAGACACACTGAGGTAACTACCAGTCAGAGCTTCAAATCAACATGAGATACCAGGGCCACAGAACTGAGAGGGCTTCACTCCAACCAAAAGCAGAAGAGATTGGATTTGAAGTTGACTTTGCCTCGTTCGGCTTTGGGAAATATTAATAATGGATAAACACCATACTAGGCAGTCCCTCCAAGCTCAGGAACCCCAAGCTGGGAATCATGGCTGCAGGGGGTGGGGAATAAATGAAACACATAGTCCTCGACTTTGAGAAGCCAGGAAAACAACAAATAAATCACGCCAGACAATGAACATGCGAGCAGCTCCCAACCCTTGTCCGTTGCTGTTCTAACGTGGCTACCAATGAGGTTTTCAACCCTAAAGAGAATGATAGTGAATGTGTGCCATCCCTTGGGTGAACAGAGAAGACACTTCAGAAATACTTGTCAAACAAACGAGTGGTGGCCTGCAGTTTTTTTTTTTTTAATGAATTTATTTATTTTATTTATTTATTTTTGGCTGTATTGGGTCTTCGTTGCTGAGTACAGGCGGGTGGGGGGCTACTCTTCACTGTGGTGCAGGCTTCTCATTGCGATGGCTTCTCTTGTTGCAGAGCATGGGCTCTAGGCACGCGGGCTTCAGTAGTTGCAGCACGCGGGCTCAGTGGTTGTGGCTCGTGGGCTCTAGAGTACAGGCTCAGTAGTTGCGGTGCACAGACTTAGTCGCTCCGCGGCATGTGGGATCCTCCCGGACCAGGGCTCGAACCTGTGTCCCCAGCATTGGCAGGCAGATTCTCAACCACTGAGCCACCAGGGAAGCCCTGCAGTTTTTTAAAGACTCTTAATTTTTACAGCACACACTCCCGGGGCAAGACTTCTAGAACGTGATCTCACCAAGACCTCTAAATGCCAAATTAATCAAAGAAGTTGAGTGCACCTGCTCCTCCAGGATGCTGTTGAGACTTGAAGTGACAAGGCTGGCAGCGGACTTGGGGGAGGAGCTCACCCTAAGATGGTCTCTTCCCCGTAAATGCTTATTCATTCTCTTCTCTTGAAGATGTTTCCCCATCTTTGAACCCTTATTGGGCAAGACTGCGGTTACTACTCAGCTGGAAACCAGTGCCACACCCATTAACTGCTGAACGTTTTAGAACAGAGATCATTAAGGGTTGGAATAGTGAGGGTGGGAACCTATAGAACAGTGAAGGATGTCGTGGGGTAGACCGAGAGGAAAGGAGAAGGCATTCTTGATGGGAGACCCAAAGACCCAGAGACAGAAATTAGGCGAAATGTTTGGAAAACTACACAGAAACTGGCCAAGCCATAGCAGGGAGGGTTTAGACAGCATGCTTACTGATTCCAACCTAAATCATCAGCAATGTCACATCAACACGGATCCTACATTCCATCTAGCATGGTAACCCTTAATTATATAAAACCTTGGACCTTTTTTAAAAAAATGAATCATACAGGAATACCCTGGCGGTCCAGTGGTTAGGACTCGGTGCTTTCAATGCCAGGGCCAGGGTTCAATCCCTGGTCAGGGAACTAAGATCCAGCAAGCTGCGCGGCACAGCCAAAAAAAAAGAGAAAAAGAAAAAAGAGTCATATTTGTCAACCATTAGGAATAAAAGAGTCATACATTTGTCAACCATTAGGAATATAAGCTACTTAAGAGTTTGGTAACATCTCACACTTTTTTTCTACCCACCACAAAACTTATTTCCTTGAGGGCAAAACCCTTGACAACTGTATCAGTCAGGAAATGCTGAAAGTTTTAGAGCAGTGGAGCGGCCTGCTCCGAGGAGGAGGTGGGGAAGAATCTGGAAGCAGTGGGTAACAAGGATAGGAGGAAGAAAAGTCAGGGTGTTCAGAGAACAACACAATTCACAAGGAGAGAAATGCAATCTTCCTGGAGACACAAAATGTGCCCCGACGTTAGGCGGTGGCGTTTCCTGACATCATACCTGCTCCTATTCCCAGAACAGAAGAGAAACTAAAATAACGAAATAAAAGGCTTTTCTTGAGTCCCCACGGCACGGGACTCAGAGCCTTCCTCATTAAAGGAAATTTGAAAATTGCAACCTTGCCTTTCCTGGGGTTATAGCGGGGCTCATAGGGTGACCAACCATCCAGGTTTCAAAGGACTGATGGGTTCCTTGGAAGCAAAACTTTGGGTTTTAATTGGAACAGTTCTGGGCACACCAGGAGGAGTGGGTCTCTCCACATCACATCACTTACGTGAAGGGAAGCTGACTTATTCGTGCACAGAGCTTTGCTAGAATTTTCCATTACCCAGATTGAATGGTGGGCGCCATAATCCCAGTCCCTCCCCAGGCTTAGGAATCTCGAAGGTCAGGTTAGTACCTTGCTACCCAACGAGTGACCTATGACCTTGCAGCAAGGGCTCCACCTAGCAGCCCCCGGGGCGGGGGTGAGCCTGGTAGAGATGCAGAGTCTCAGGCCCTGCCCTGACGTGACGAAACAGAACCTACATGTAACAGATTGGGGACTCCGTCCCAGATGGAGGGACTAGAATTATAGCACCCACCACTCAACCCCGAGGAGCAGGAGATTTAGGGATAAAATTCGTTCCTTAAGTGGTCCGTGTGTCTGCGCATGTGCTGTGTCTTTTCTCATTTCAATATCAGGGGAAACCATCCAAAAGTGGTGCTGAGTGGATTACAGCTTTGTATTAGCAATGACAGCATCCCGCTGCAGGAAGGCCACGGGGGATCCTGCCTCAAGAGTCATCTTATTTCCTCTCTTCAATCTCTTCTCCAGATTTCGAGAAAGAGCCTGCAACAGGCCAGAACAACAGTTCAGATTCAGTGGTCGCTTGGTTTATTAGGGCAGCATTTCTCAGCCGCAGCACTGTTCACATTCTGTGCCGGATCGTTCCTTGTTGGGGCAAGGGGGGCGCTGCCCCGTTCATGGGGGGACGTCTAGCAGCATCCCTGGCCTCTGCACACTGGGTGCCAGTAGCAGCCCCTCCCAGCTGTGACAACTAGTAATGTCGCCTAAGGGGCCAAACAGCCCGCAGTTGAGTACCACCATCTCGGACAAAGAAAAGATTAGGGCACCGAGAACTGAGAGGAGAGATTAGGGCGCTCTGCCTGCCAGGGAGTTCGTTCAAGTCTCGAAAACTAGGCCAGGCTGATCCCTGCAGGCTCCTGGAGAAAACCAGCTGGGTGACCTAAGGCCCACCCCATGTCCAAGGTGACATTGTCTGCAGTGACACTAATGAAGACGAGCAGCCCCACTGTCCTCGGCTCATGCCGCCTGCCCCTCCACTTACAGCTGCTCTTTGTTAGTATTTAACCACAGAGACAAGGAAGGCCTTTCTGCTTTTTTAGTAAAGTGCCATGCTGAATGATATCAGAGGATTTCTAACAGCACTGTTTAAAAAAAAAAAAAAAGACTGGGTAGTTTCTGTTAGAATCACCATAGTCAACCATCTGGTTGAGTCCTCAGCCCTAGTGACAAGGCGTAAAGTCCTGGGCCCTGGCAGCTCCATCCCCTACTTTTGGCAGTGCTGTCTACTGTCTGAGTGGCCCCAGAAAACCTGGGGACAGGGGAGAAGCTCCCACCTCTACCTCCAGGCCAGCCTGAGCCTCACCCTTGCTCAAGGAACGTAGACAAGGAACGACTCTGTTTTGTTCATTTGAAGACGCACGAACCACCACCTCACCCCCCAATTTGGCATCTCGGAAATCTGACTCATCTCGCAACGTGACACTTGCCGTCAGCCAGGTGGCAGGTGGGAAGCAGCCATCACAGCCCGATCAGGCTCCAACACTGGAAGCACAGGCATGAGATTCTCAGTAAGGCCTTGGAAGTTGGGAAGGAGCAGAGGGGGACTCTTCTGGCCCCTGGGAGAGAGACGGTCATGGAGCACGGGTGAGGAGGTAGGGAGTGGCATTCCTGAAGGAAGCAGAGGGGGCCAGTCCTACATCCACACTTAAAGTGTGGGCCCTGAACCGGCAAAAGCAGAGTCACCCGAGGTCTTGCAAGACATGCAAATTCTCAGGCTCCACCCCAGACGTACTGAACCACAAGCCCTGGGAATGGGGTCCAGCAACCTGTGTTTCCACAAGCCTTTCAGGATATTCCGATGATGCCCAAGCTGAAGAAGCACTCCTCTATATTTTTGGCTTAAATCTATAAAGTTGGCTTAAATCAAGAGATTAGCACCAATGGCTTTTATTTGTTTTATGGATTCTTTTAAGAAATGCTACATCAGGGCTTCCCTGGTGGCACAGTGGTTAAGAATCCGCCTGCCAATGCAGGGGACATGGGTTGGAGCCCTGGTCTGGGAAGATCCCACATGCCATGGAGCAACTAAGCATGTGCGCCACAACTACTGAGCCTGCGCTCTAGAGCCCGCGAGCCACAGCTACTGAGCCCGTGTGCCACAACTACTGAAGCCCGTGCTCCTAGAGCCCGTGCTCCACAACAAGAGAAGCCACCACAATGAGAAGCCTGCGCACCCCAATGAAGAGTAGCCCCCGCTCGCTGCAACTAGAGAAACCCCACACGCAACAACGAAGACCCAACGCAGCCAAAAATAAATAAATAAAATAAATAAATTTTTTTTTAAAAAAAGAAAATGCTACATCAGCAACACTCTAAATGAGGACTAAACTGTATAAGAAAAAAAAAATACTACCTAAATACTCTTGACCTGAGAAGTCAAATACGAAGAAGTGTCACAAAATGATTCTCCTTCCAGTTAATTTCAATTATATTGCCTTTATATCTATTCATAACATATCTGTGTATAGGTATCTTTTCCTTTATGTGTATGTAATAATAGAAAATGAAGCATAAATGAGTTCTTTTAATAAGTAAAACTTAAAATTTCTAACTATAAACAAGTCTTATAGTTTGGGGCAGTATCTTCTTTTTCTTTCTCAGTGGTTCACAGAATAACAGCACCTTGTCAAGCTGATGGAGTCTTAGATTCAATAAAATGCATGTTCTCTTAGCTAATGTTGCTTGGTGTAACTAAAATCTCTTGTGATACAGTTTAATCCGTTTCTTCAGCAAGGCTAGACCACAGTTAGTCACCATCTTCTATGCAAGGATGTGTCCTACACTCAAAGATGATAAATGGACCTTTTCTCAGCCTTATTTTCCCCCGCTAGGCTCTTGCTCTGAACCCTGCATCAGTCCCAATCCTCTCAGCGTCATTGTGGCTTTCCTTGGGTGCTCCTCCTCAATCACAGAGCAAGCTGCCAGGCTAAGTGGGACATCTGGATGACAGCTGTGCACTGCTGGCAGAGGCCGGCTTCAACCCTTGAAAATGAACTGAGTTAGGGTATCCGCAAGGGCCTGTGAACCCAGAAACAAAGCCCCCCGTAGGACCTAGCACCCCAGAGTTCTCAAGTTAAGTCAGGAAACCAAAGAAGGCAGCTAGCACATCAGCATGAGAAGCAGCCCTCAATGACATTCAGGCTGCCAGTCGGCAGCTCCTGGACCTTTCCACCAGACTTCTCTCTCAGGGCCTGCGTGAGCTCTGAGGTCCTTTGGTAGTCTGACAGAAATTGACTAGAGGCTAAAATAATTGCTTTGCAGCCAGATAAAAACAACCTAGAGGGAAACAGGATAGGAGCCTGGTGTCTGACATGACACAAGAAGCAGCAGTGGGCTTAGCCTTCTGGCCGGGCCTCTGGAAGCAAGCCCAGCCCAGAGAGAGAGACAGGCCCTTCTTTTCCTTTGGGCGTCAGAGAATCAGAAAGTTCGGCTGCAAAGATGGACTTAAGGAGGCATCCAAACAGAATAATGCCTCGGCGCTGAGCACCGTACAGCATGGTGGCTTTAAATACTTAGAGGTGATGTTCAACATTCATTGAATGAAAGGGTCCCAGATAAGGGTGTAGATCTTGGGATCAGCATACGAAAACTTAAATAACTTGCAACGTGCAGTTTATTTGTTTTCACTTGTTGCGGGCGGTCGGAGGGTGGCGAAGGGGATGGGTGTTTGTTGTGCTGTTTGGTGGGCTGTGTCTTCCCTACAAGGATGAAAGTTCCAAAACACACTGTTCAGCCTCGAATCACCAGCCCCTAAAGAAATGAACCTGAAAAAAAAAGAAAAAGGACTTCCCTGGTTCCCTGGCGGTCCAGCGATTAAGACTCTGCACTCCCAATGATTCAGGAGCACAGGTTTGACCCCTGGTCGAGGAAGGTCCCGCATGCCACGTGACATAGCCAAAAAAAAAAAAAAAGAAAGAAAGAAATGAACCTGCACAGGTGGTGGTGCTCAAAAATAAATCTGCTGAATTCACCAGTGACTCCATTGGTTCAAAGCCCTCCTTCTAGCTTAGACTGAAGATTCTCAACTGGTCAGGCTGGGGAGAGGGGCGGAAAGGGCAGGGAGATATACCAGGATCACGTCGGGAATTAGTTTAAATTACATACAATAGCTAACACTTTAGCTTGCACAGGGAACCATTTTAAATACTTAACCCTCATCTGATCTTCACAACAACGAATGAGGCTAGTGACTGATACCACGCCCACTTTACAGATAAAGAGGGGGGGCACGCCCCCATACTAATGATTACAGTGTCTGAGATACGCCTCGACTGGCAAGGTCCTGTAATTGAGGATGACTGCCGTGGGGACACTGCTGGGGTGGGACGGCCACAGATCCTTCATTGTGTCACGGCAGAGGCACAGTGGAGAGCCACTGCCTCGGCTTATCTAAGTCAATGGCTGAACCAAATCAGCGGTCATCTGCTGAGTTGGGACGTGGCACACCAAAAAGGATAAGCATCCCCAACCTCATCTCCCAGACGTGGATGTGTGGCCTCTTCTTGAACACCACCCATGACTGGGACCCTACCGCCAACCTAGTGAAGGCGTTACATCTCTCCCCATAGCATTTCTACCCAGTAGGTCCAGCTTTGCCTCTGGAGGCTCCGACATCTCTCTCCTGTGACCTAAAGGCAGCATTCAGCTTATCCCAACTCTTCCCTCTTCCAACCTAAACATGGGTTTTTCCAACTGTTCTCCCAATGACCTGGCCCAGGTCCCTCACCACCCACACTGGTTCCCTCAGGGTGTGGTACGGCTGAAAAAACACCCTCTCAGAGAGCTCCCGGCCCTGCCTGCCCTGCTAGGGTCACAAAGCTTCCATCCATGCAGCCTGATTGATTCTTCTTATGTTTTCCCTCATCGTTTTCCAATTTGGAAAATACCAAAAAGAATAAAAAAGAAAAAATAATCGTCCCATATATTTCTGTGTATGTGTGTGTGTGTGTGTGTGTGTGTGTGTCTGTGTATATATATATACATATATATATATATATATATATACATATATATATGTACATGTGTATATGTGGGTATATATGTAGGTATACATACACCTATATACACATATACATATATACACGTGTATATATGTATATAGGTGTGTATATGTATGTATTCACACACCTATATACACACCTATACACACAGCTATATATGCATGTGCACATGTACATATGTACACGTGTGTATATTTGTATACGTGTATATAGGTGTGTATGTATGTACATTTGTTTATATACATGCATACACATTTATATATCCACATATGTATATTCACATATCTATGTTTATATACATATATACACACAAACATGTGTATACATATAATTTAAATTATATAATGTTATATGTTTGTATGCATTACTTATATAATTTCAAATTTATAAATATAAATTGATTTATATGAAAATCATACAATTATTATATTACTATTACAATATTGCATAATTATTATACTATTGTACAGAACGATCACATTATTTTATTTTATACATATATATATCTAATTCCATAACTTCCTTTTCTTACCATAGACGTCTCCCAAGCTGGTCCACATGACATTACCTCTTCCTTCTTGCTCACGCTGTGCGGGACTCCACTGCGGAGATGAGCTGCATTTTAACTGATTGGTCCCCTCCTGGGGGACTTCTAGGATGTTTCTAATCTCTTGCGAGTATCGACAATGCACTAGTGATTACTCTTGTGCCTCTATCCTGAAGTGTGGATGAGGATACTTCCCCAGGATCCATTCCTGGAAGTGCAAGCTGGGCCCTCAGGTGTGTGCAGGTTTTCTCTTGACAGACGTCAGCAAATGACACTTCTGGAAGAGCTCTCCAAATTCCACTTCCATTATCAGTGAGTGGGAATTCTTTTTCTTTTCCAAATATGATAGGAAATAACAGCACTTCATTGATAACCTTCCCCCAGTGTTTGGGGCCCTCCTATGAGCTAATGTGCCAGCTGTGTCCCCAGAGAAACACGGGGTTCAGTGATTGAGGGCACAAGCCCTAGGGTTTTCACCCTGCCTCTACCTCTTATTGACGGTGCCTCGATTTCTCCATCTATAAAATGGGAGAACTCAGAGCTGCCATGATGCAGGAATGGTACAGGTACAGCACTTAGCACAGAACCCTTGCCCCTCTCTTTAAATGTAAGCTAGTCCGTGGAATTCCATACAACCTACACGAGCCACCTCCTTCTCTCACTTCTCCCAACCACCAATTCACCTCTGGTTCTCCCACTATTCTTTGCTTTTTTGTCTTCCTCCTTAATCCTCTTGATCTTCCTGACTACACTCTTTTTTTCTTATCCTGGCACCCCATCTTTTTTTAAAAATTGAAGTATAGTTGATTTGCAATGTTGTATTAGTCTCTGCTATACAGCAAAGTTATTTAGTTATACATACATACACATATGTGTGTGTGTGTGTATATATATATACACATTCTTTTTCATATTCTTTTCCATTCTGGTTTATCACAGGATATTGAATATAGTTCCCTGTGCTATACAGTAGGACCTTGTTGTTTATCCATTCTATATCTAAGAGTTTGCATCTGCTAACTCCAAACTCCCAATCCATCCGTCCCCCTTGGCAACCACAAGTCTGTTCTCTAAGTCTGTGAGTCTGTTTCTGTTTCATAGATAAGGTCATATGTGTCGAATCTTAGATTCCACACATAAGTGATATCATATGGTATTTATCTTTCTCTTTCTGACTTACTGCGCTTAGTATGATCATCTTTTAGGTCCATCCATGTAGATCCTGGCAGCCCATCTTTATGTGCAGATCCCCTTCTCTCTGTTTTGACCCACACCTACCTGGGATGTTGCCCCTGTGGGCAGCTCTCAAGCCCACCCAGCTTGCCCAAGCATCAGGCCCACTTGGTGAATGCCTTGTTAAAATCCCATGGTACCATGTGCACAGCACATCTACCAGCCAACTAAGCCAACGGAGAAAACTGATGGATGGCACCAATGCAGCTTCTCCCCTGTAGCACACGAACCATCTGTAGAGTAATCTGTTCCAAGAACACACCCCGGGACAGGCAGTAAATTAACAAGCGTTGGTTTGAAGTCTTTCTTTACTATTTGGAAAACACAGACTAAGGTGAACGTCCCTTGTCTTTTGCCATAACCTCCCTTCCTTGTGTTCTCCTAAAATCCTACTCGGCAAATTCACAGTTTCATCCACAAGTCTCTAGGCATCCAACACACCTGGGCCAGGAGCATAGCTGTTCAGTAATGTCAGCCAGAACTTGTATTATTGGTGACCTCTGGAAATGACCTAACCCCCATTCCCTAAACCCACACGTGGGCCTGCACTTCCATAAATAAAGATTTGCACCTGTTGCCGCCCCACTGCTAACCCCCATCCCCAAATCTAGAGCCCAGAAGTAAAAGGCAACACAATTAGCCACATACAACCAGAAGAACAGGCTCAGTCAGTGAGGAGGTTGGCATTGGAATTGAACAGGACCAAAGCTGCTTCATGATGATTTTTCTGCTGGGTGCAGTGACCTTTCGTTCCATGTTTATTTGGAAATGACCTTTAAGCAGCAATCAACAAAAATGAAATGCTTCAAAGGAACACATTAGATAATGCAGATGTTCCCTAGTGATAAGTTATGCCCAAGGAATACAGGGGAATATAAAAGCAGCTCTGCCCTGGGAAGCCACCATCTAGCCTGTTCATTAGACTAATAAGTGAATACAGAGTTCTCGCAACCTTTGTCAATCAGACCACTGAGGACCTGAAGCCAGGCTGACCTGGGCAGGAAACATGATTATTTCCAGAATGGAACCCAAACTACCAGTTGACATTTCATTTTAATTCTGTTTGGAGCAGAGGTAACTGTGTTACTTGGATGCCCAATAAGTGATTTACCATCTTTCAGGGAAAAACATCCCAGAGGTCTGGGCTAGGTGGCAGTTGGTGAGCTCTGCATGCCCCATGCTGGCCTCATTTCAATGGAAGACGTCATTCATTTACATTAACGGACTCATTACGGAGCATCTACCGAACACTGGGCTCTTCAGGAAGTGCTGGAGAGGCTTACACGCTAGACAGAATTCAGCCACTCGAGGTCAAAGCCATGGGATACAACTGGGACGCTGAGCCCACAGGGGCAGGACCCTCTCCACCAGGGCATGTTTCTCTCCTTCAACTGCGTCTCCTCCATTCTTTCTCTCCCACTGTCCCATTTTCCTCTTTCTTCCTTATGTTTAACCCTACCAATGATGGCAGTCCAGAAATCACCAAACGGTGACCCCTGGAGTTTAACGAATCACTCACCCCGAAATAGAAGCAGCTGAAAAGAGAAGCTCAGAACCAAGGGCTGTGGCCTCCTCTGCACCTGATTAGAGAATCCTAAAATCTTCTGAACCTCAATCCCGGGACAAATACTCTTCCCTGCTCTGGGGGATCCACTAGGGGGATCCACTGAGGAGGATCCATCAAGGGAGAGGGTATCCTTTCCTTCTGGGGAAGGGGTCCTACAACATCCCCTGGCCCATAACATCTATCACTGCCCCCAAGCAAAGCCCACCTCCCAAAAGGACTTCCATGGAGCAGATGTGACGTCCAATCCCAACTCTCCCACACCCAAGGACACCCTCACCTCCAACCCCTTTAGAAAGGACAGAGGGAAGTCACAGCCTCAGGACATGTCTGCCAGGGGACCCTGCGGAGGCCACAGATGGGAACCAGGCAGCCCGGAGTAGGCAGGGGCTTTGGGATTCCAGGATGGCTGACTGTGTAAATTGTTCTTCTCTTTGATTAAAGGTGATTTATGGGGGTTGGGGACTGTGTGAGGAGGGTAGGAGCTTTTCAAGATTCAGAAGGTGAGGGAGAGAGTGGCTGGAAGTCCCAGCCCAGTTCACGTGCTAGGTTTCCCACCAGCTCACCAGGGCAAGTCACATCACCGCTCTGCTTCTCGTAACGGGATGGAGCCCTGAGTGACCCCCAAGTGGCAAACGTCTGTGATCCAAAACCATTGAAAACAGGTACTCAAACTGAAACGGAGCAGGACCTTCTGGTCCTTCCCCACCATGTCCTCAGCCTGCCTTTTGTCTGTGGAAACACTTTAGCCAAACAATAAGTTTAATCAGAGAAGTGAGAAAATGCAGGAACAAAGGAAAACAGTCCAACGAGACCAAATAATAACAGTTTAGCCATTAAGCAAAGTCAAGGACCTTTAGTTCTTCCTCAAGGGCTACAGATAATATTCTGAGCCATATCCTGTGAGCTGTCTTATAGATACTGAAAGCCCCATCAGGTGGAGGAAGTTAACTACATGATGACCAGACTGTAGCCATGACATAAGCTGCCACAGTTCCAAGAACTGGCCTCAAAGAAATGGGAACAAACCGACCCTGGAATTAAAGACTAACTGTACTTCAAACAATCAACTACTATAAAGCTACAGTAATCAAAACAGTATGGTACCGGCACAAAAACAGAATATAGATCAATGGAACAGGATAGAAAGCCCAGAGATAAACCCACGCACCTATGGGCACCTAATCTATGACAAAGGAGGCAAGAATACACAATGGAGAAAAGACAATCTCTTCAATAAGTGGTGCTGGGAAAACTGGACAGCTACATGTAAAAGAATGAGATTAGAATACTCCCTAACACCATAAACAAAAATAAACTCAAAATGGACTAAAGGCCTAAATGTAAGCCCAGACACTACAAAACTCTTAGAGGAAAACATAGGCAGAACACTCTTTGACATAAATCACAGCAAGATCTTTTTGACCTACCTCCTAGAGTAATGAAAATAAAAACAAAAATAAACAATGGGACCTAATTAAACTTAAAAGCTTTTGCACATCAAAGGAAACCATAAACAAGACGAAAAGACAGCCCTCAGAATGGGAGAAAATATATGCAAAGGAAGCAACTGACAAAGGATTAATCTCCAAAATATACGAGCAGTTCATGCTGGAGAGGGTGTAGAGAAAAGGGAACCCTCCTACACTATTGGTGGGAATGTAAATTGATACAGCCACTATGGAGGTTCCTTAAAAAACTAAAAATAGAACTACCATATGACCCAGCAATCCCACTACTGGGCATATACCCTGAGAAAACCATAATTCAGAAAGACACATGCACCCCAGTGTTCACTGCAGCACTATTTACAATAGCCAGGACACGGAAGCAAAACAATCAAGACGACGCTGATCAGACCACCGCATGACCAATTTCAAGATGACCGTCAGAGCTGACTGACTGGGCTGTTTCTGCATGTAGCCCCTCCTTCTGCCTACGAAAGCTCTTGCCCACTGATTGGGGGTGGGGGGGTGGGGGAGTTGGCCTTTGTACAGGAGTCCACCCTCCCTCTCCCACCCCCGGTTGCCGGCATCCGAAATAAAGCAAACTTTCCTTTCCACCAACCCTGCCTCTTTATTTGCTTTTGAGTGGTGAGCAGCCGGACCCCACTTTCGGTAACAAAACCAATCCTTGTGGCCCCATGTTCATAGCAGTACTACTCACGGTAGCCAAAAGGGAGAAGCATCCCAGACATCCAGCAACGAATGAATGGATAAACAAAATGGGGTCTATCTCTACCACGAAATACTATTTGCCCATAAAAAGGAATGAAGTACTGATACGTAATACAATGTGGCTGAAGCTCGAAAACATTATGTTCAGTGATAGAAGCCAGATGCAAAGGACCACAGATTGTATGATTCCATTTATATGAGATAGGCAAAGTAGGTAAATCCATAGAAACAGAAAGCAGGAGTGAGGAAAGCGTTTTGTAACTAGAGAGAGATGACAGTTGTACAACACTGTGAATGTATTAAATGTCACTGAATTGTTCAGTTAAAATAATTATATGGTATATGAATTTCACCCCAATATTTTTAAAAGTCTATGAGATGTAGGTTCACCATAGTCAAGCTCCAGCGGTGGTTTTCTGCAGATGTATTTACCTAACTAGGGAACGGTTAATAAGAGAAGACTTTAGTTTGGGAGAAAGAAAAAAAAGTGACACTGGGGTTTCCAGAACCACTTCCTCCATTTCTATCTGGGAAACCCCATTGTCACTTTTTTTCCTTCTAAACGTAGCTAAATTAAACTCTTATTTCTCTAGCGGAATTATATGTCTATTTGTTATTAACTGTCTCCCCAACAAGACTAACTCCAAGAGGGCAAGGATTTGCCTGGTTCAATACAGTAACCCGGTGTCTGGACATGGGTAAGCATTCAATAAATATTTTTGAGTGAATGAGTGAATGAAACTATATAGACTATCCTGTTTACATTTTTTCCTTTTAAAAACAAAGCTATAAATATGTTGGTGGAAATGTAAAATGGTGCAGCTGCTATGCAAAACAGTACGGAGGCGCCTCAAAAAATTAAAAATAGAACTACCACATGATCCAGCCCTCCCACTTCTGGGTATATATCCAAAATTATTAAAAACAGGATATTGAAGAGATATTTGCACTCTCACGTTCATTGCACCTTTATTCACAATAGCCTAGAGGTAGAAGCAACCTAAATGCCCACCCACAGATGAGTGGATAAAGAAAGTGTAGGATATACAACCAATGGAATATTATCCAGCCTTAAAAACAAAGGAAATTCTGACATATGCTACATCACAGATGACCCTTGAGGACATGATGCTAAGTGAAGTAAGCCAGTCACAAAAAGACAAATACTGTGTGATTCCATTCACATGAAATATCCAAAGTAGTTAGACTCTTGGAACAGAAAGTAAAATGGTGGTTACCAGGGGCTGAGGGGAGGAAAAGTTGTTGTTTGTTGGGTATAGAGTTTCAGTTTTGCAAGATGAAAAGGTTCTAGAGAGCTAGTATACAGCAATGTGCAGATAGTAAAAAATATTGAACTGTATGCTTAAAAATGGTTAAGACGGTGCAATAGGAAAACTCGGTCTTTCCCTCCTGGGTGTTGACCTTACACTCACACAGAACACTTCACTTCTCACAGACACTTCTGTCACCAAATATGGGGGGTGGGTCCCTCACCAAGCAAATCTCCACGACCCCAGCTGGGTGTCCTACAACTGAACTCAATTCGGACACTATCTACCCAGACATGACATCAGATCCTGCAGGTGAAGAGCTCGGTCCCACAAGGCTGCTCCCCACCCCACTTCGGACGCAGATCACAAGTAATGGGTCCCCAGGTTACCCACAGCTTCTGCCTGACTTGGCTACATGACCACCTCCTGCTTCGGGTTCATTTAATTTGTTAGAGCTGCTCACAGAACTCAGGGAAACACCTGTGTTTACCAGTTCATTAAAGGATGTGAGAAAGGATACAGATGAACAGCCAGATGAAAAGATACACAGGGCAAGGTCCAAGAGGGTCCTGAGCACAGGAACTTCTCTCCCTGTGGAGTAGGGGAGGCCCTTCCCAGTACGTGGATGCGTTTGCCCACCTGGAAGCTCCCCAAACCATGTACTATCGGGATTTTTATGGAGACGTCCTCACGTAGGCATGATCAATTTTTTTTTTTTGCCACACCGCACAGCATGTGGGATCTTAGTTCCTCGACCAGGGATCGAACCCGCGTCCCCAGCACTGGAAGCGCGGAGTCTTAACCGCTGGACCCCCAGGGAAGTCCGGCATGATCAATTATTAACTCTATTTCCAGACCCTCTCCCCTCTCTGGAGAAGCGGGGAGAAGGGGGCTGAAAATTCTACGCTTCCAGTCATGGCTCGGTCTTTCTGGTGACCAGCCTCCATCCAGGAGCCATCCAGGAACCCCCCAAGAGTCATTTCATCAGAACAAAAGATGCTCCTACTACTTTTTAAAAATTTTATTCAAGTATAGTTGATTTACAATGTTGTGTCAATTTCTGCTGTACAGCAAAGTGGCTCAGTCATATACACATACATATATATTCTTTTTCATATTCTTTTCCATTCTGGTTTATCCCAGGATATCAAATATAGTTCCCTGTCCTATACAGTAGGACCTTATTGTTTATATTGTTTATACTAGTTTACATCTGCTAATCCCAAGCCCTAGTACTTTTATCACTTAGGAATTCACAAGGATTTCCGGTGCCAGGGATGGGGTCATAAACCAAATATTAAAACGAGATGGTCCTAGTGCTCTAATCCCTTAGGAAATTACAAGAATTTCAGGACCTCTGTGCCAAGAACCAGGGGCAGAGAGCAAAATATATATATTTTCTATCATTTCACGGATGGTAAATTTTATGTGTTTACCACAATTTTTAAAAGCTATAGACACACATACAGATAAATGTATAATTATCCATCTTTAATTTTTTTTTCGTAAATGGGCCTGTGAGAGGGCAGTTGCACCCGTGAGACCCTTGCTGCCTGGCTTGGAGTGGGACCACCCTGGTGGGTGAGGCTTTGGACAGCAGCACCCTTGAGGAGTCCTGGGCTTCATCTCTGGTCTCCAGGAACCCACCAGCACAGATCGGAAAAGCGTTACGTAGCTGGATGGAGTTGCAGGGGGACCATCCAAACAGGCTTATGAAACAAGAGTCATTAACAAGAAAAGCTGGCTACAGCTCTCTATGCCAATCACTAGGCTACACAAAACACGGCCCAGAAAATGTCAAGATCCATTGACAAATCAAAGTGGGTTTCTCCCAGAAGGCAATGGGACCCAGGAGGGACTGAGCGGGAACCAGAGGGGTCTGCTAACCTGCCCTGTTGGAAACTTTCAAAGGGAAGGAGGACGCAGGGGTGAACTGGGTCCTCGTGAACTTTGTGGCTCAAGGGTGGGCAAACTACAGCTCTGGGACCAAATCTGTTCACCGCCTGTTTTTACAAATAAAGTTTTACTGGAACTCAGCCATGGTCACTCATGTATGGGTTGTCTAGGGCCATTTTTACTATAAAGTGAGAGTTGAGTAGTTGCAACGGAGACCACATGGCCCTCAAAGCAGAACGGTTGCTCTCTGGTCCTTTCCAGAAGTTTGCCAACCTCTCCTGTAGTGAAAGAACCCAGTGTCCTACTGCAGGGGAGGGCAGACGTTTCACTCCTTATTCCAGAGCCAACAAGTTTTCTGCTCTCTTTTGTTTCCTCTGCTGTTCAGCCAACTCCCAACCGTGCCCACGATGGCACGGGAGATCCAAGCCGCGGATAACGCGAAGGCATTTATGACTGAGTTTAGATGCTAACAGAAGCCGTCCATCTCCCTCTACTTCCCCCAGCAGCTTTACCCTCCTAATGATGCGTGATTTAGGCTGACGTGGAGATGCACCCACACTCCCAGAGTACCCCTCCACCACCCCGCTGACGGCAAGGTGGGGAGGCAAAGGCAAACTCAGAGATGACAGCTTTGTGGCCGGCGGCCAGACCAGGAGAGGGCTTCACAGGCTCCCCCAGTAGATGCCCAGGGAGAGCAAGGGGCGGGGGCGGGGGGGGGGGGGTTGAAACTTACTGTCCAGCCAAAGACCTGAAAGACTGGTGGGGCCTGCCTCTCGGGAAACGCAGAGGCACCTTGAAGCTACTAAACCTGGAAGGAATGTTTTCCGTGGACTGTAGGCCATGGCCTTGGAACTCAGGAAGCCTGCAAACACGCGAGGGAGACCACAGAACATCAAATAATACCGAAAGAGAGAGAGGGAGAGAGAAGAGAACTGTGCCAGTGCAGTCAACGAGAAACTGCCAACTAAGGAACCTCAAGTCTTTTATGGGATGAAAGACGTAAGGACATTTTTTTTCATTAATGGCCAAAAGAGAGGTATAAACGTGTACTATGAAACCAGAGGAGGGGAAGATGGTTTCCAGAGGCGCTCCAGAAGGGTTTCTAGAGAGGTGAGACCATGGACTGGATGTCGGGATGGGCAGGACATGCCCCGTGGCCACTCCAGAGGGTCAGCGTCTGTCTACCCTGTCATGGGCTCCAAGCATCACTCATCAGAAGTTGTTCTGCTGGGATCCCGCAGCCTCTTCTCCACCAGAGCTTCCCCAGGCCGAAGAGTAAGAGTAGCAGCAGCACAACTAGTCAACAGGCTCTGATCCTGGGCCAGGCCCAGCCCTTTCCGTGAATTTTCTTGCCTAATCTTCAAATAATCCCATAGTGTAAGTTTATCTCCGTTTCTAGAACACTATCCAGCATATAGTAAACTCTCAGAGAATATATATTTGTATATTCATTGGTTAACTATTTGTTTATTAAGTTGAATAATTCCTGTTTTACAGATGGGGAAGGGGTAGTAGGGTGGCTAGATTTAGCAAATAAAAATACAAGACAATCAGTTAGATTTAAATTTCAAATAAATAACAATTTTTTTAGTTCAAGCGTGTCTCAAATATTAGGACCCTGGGCATCCTGTATTTTATGTAGCAGCCCTAGGAAGCGGGGGGTGGGGGAAGAACTAGCCTAATTCACAGAGCTAAGGAGATGTCAAAAACACATTCACGCCCAGGTAGCCAAACTCTAGACCAGATTCTATGCGTCTCTACACTATACCACGCAGCCTCTCCCCTCTTACCCTCCCATGCCCTTCAAATACATCACTGCTAACACGTTTAATACATTGGATGGTAGTTAATAAGTGTACATGTTGATTTCCTCTCTTAGAAAATAATCTCACCCTGTTCTTTGTAACTTCTTGGGGTAAACACAGCCAGTTGTCTTTAGGAATCCATTCTCCTCTTTGTCCCCAGTTAAAGAAACCGCAGCTCTTAGCTGGGCACATGGCCACCCTGGATAAAGACTACATTTCCCAGGATTCCTTGCAACTATGCAAGGTCACGTGACTAAGTTCTAACCAGAACTTTCCTAAGAGGAGGAAGCGTGCCCTTCCTCTCTGCTTCCTCTTTGCTGCTGGTGGGACTGCAGTGTGATGGCTGTCACTGTAGCATCTCTCTTGGGCCACAAGGGACCTGGGGATGAAAGCAACCCCCAGCAGAGCAACAAGACTGGAGGAGACTGGGTCACTACACTGTGGGACACAGAATCAGCCCTGGACCCTTGTAGACTTTTTCTACCTAATTTAAGCCATGGTTCTTTTGGGTTTTCTAAACTTGGAGTTGAACTTAATCATAAGTGATGCATGGCCTCAGCACCTAGAGCAGGCAGGTGCTGAGGCACTTGAGAAGGACTCGGAAAATTTGTTGGAAGGATGCTTGCTATATATATGACCAACTCCCTGCACTCTAGACTCTAGCCCGTGAATTTCCTTCCCTCACTAGCCTCAATAAAATACATGGTTAAAAAACTCACAGAATCCTTGACCTAGGAACATCTATATGTAGTTTTATACTTCTGGAGAGAAGGGGAGGATGGCTAGAAAAAGAATATCCTCTTTTTCTTGGATATCCCCCAGACATTGAGACTTCAATGGTGTATAAAGATGAGTTATTAATAATATCATATTGGATTAAATGAGCTAGAATTGCAGTAACATGAAAAATCAAAAGACTTCATCACAGAACTCCTATTATTATGTAAATGTACCACCACTTGGGAAAATGACTAAGGATGAGATTCATTATAAGTAATGTTTTCATCCCAACCTTCATAGCCCTTTGAAACTTTAGATATAGGACCCAATTTATTAGCTAAAAGAAACAAGAATCCCTCTAGAATTCTTTTCAGTGGCTTCCATAAAATTTTAAGCTTAAATCACTCATAAACTATAAATCATGCAAATATCTGGTATTCATTTTTAAAGCTCCCAAATTCTGAAAAACTCTCTTGATCCTTAATGCATTTCCTGGCGCTACTATCATTTTACTGCATAACAAAACTACTGGATTAAAGGTATACAGGGTAAATATATGGAAATAAATGGTAATGTGTGAATATCCATCAGAGTTTTCAGTTGCATGAAATAGAAACTAACTCTGATTTATTTAAACAGAAATAAAATTTATTAAATGGTTATTGAGTTGCTCGCAGAATCCTCAGGAGAAAGAGAGGTAAACAGCCAGGTGCAATCCTATAATTACACCACAGAACTAACCCAGGGAGGACAGTGGTCCTGCAACACGGCCCCTCTCAGGGCGTGGATGCTGCAGTCTAGGACCTGGACATGATCACTGCTGTTGCCACCACCTTCACAAGAACGGATGATTCAGCATGGTCCCTTCTTCTTTCTGTCACCAGCTTCTCATTCAGGACCATGTGCAGATACCTATGACGAGGATATCCCAGCTCATGGCACCCATGCCCCTGTTGCAATGGAGGCTAGGAAATGTCATATCTGGTTATTCCAGAGGGGAGCTCTGTCTCAGAAGGGGGACAGAGGGACAACCACAAAGACGAGAATCCATCACAATGCAATTTGGTTGAATGTAGAGTGAAGTAATCCAGAAAGAGAAAAACAAATATCATACATTAATGCATATATGTGAAATCTGAAAAAATTGGTATAGATGATCTTATTTACAAAGCAGAAATAGAGACACAAACACAGAGAACAAACGTATGGATACCAAGGGGGAAAGGGGGGGTGGGACGAATTGGGAGACTGGGATTGACATATGTACACTATTGATACTATGTATAAAGCAGATAACTAATGAGAACCTACCCTATAGCACAGGGAGCTCTACTCAGTGCTCTGTGGTGACCTAAATGGGAAGGAAATCCAAAAAAGAGGGGATATATGTATACGTATAGCTGATTCACTTTGCTGTACAGTAGAAACTAACACAACATTGTAAAGCAACTATAATCCAATAAAAACTTTTTAAAAATTAAAAAATAAAAAACTTTGGTTGAATGTAATTTTATCAGGATGACAGTCTGATCCAACTACTGTCCTCATGTTTTCCCCAAGTATTAATCATTCTGGAACACCCTGAAGTGGTTTTATAACACTTTATTTTTTCTGCAATTCAATTTTTTTTCTGCCTTGTGGTTTTTACTTCTAATTTACTTCCAGCCCTGCGTATACAGAATGGCGAAAAGTTAGAAACAGCCTTAACATCCACCAATTCATTCAAACGAATTAGGGGAGATTACAAAGCCATCTGTATACCAACATAAGATATAAATACATACTTGGTTATTGCAGCGACTTTGCAAACTTTAAAAAACTGACAAGCATTGCCAAAACAGCAAAGCAGGAATAATTGCACAAAAGTGGGTTGAAATATCTTTTAACTCTCCCCATTCCAAAACATTCAGACTTTTTCTTTTATTGTTTATTTCCTCTCTACTTTTACATAATTTGGGAGATCCCCCCCCCATTTCAGAAGGAATGTGTACATATTAAAAGTAAGAATATACAGAAAAGACAAATATAAAAATGCCCACGTGGGCTTCCCTGGTGGCGCAGTGGTTAAGAATCCTCCTGCCAATGCAGGGGACATGGGTTCAAGCCCTGATCCGGGAAGATCCCACATGTCGTGGAGCAACTAAGCCCGTGCGCCACAACTGCTGAGCCTGCGCTCTAGAGCCTGCGAGCCACAACTACTGAGCCCACGTGCCACAACTACTGAGCCTGCACTCTAGAGCCCGCGAGCCACAACTACTGAAGCCCACGCGCCTAGAGCCCGTGCTCCGCAACAGGAGAAGCCACTGCCATGAGAAGCCCGCGCACCGCAACGAAGAGTAGCCCCTGCTCGCTGCAACTAGAGAAAGCCCATGTGCAGCAACGAAGACCCAACACAGCCAAAAATTAAATAAATAAATAAATAAAATTTAAAAAAAAAATGCCCGTGATCTGACTGCTCAGTGGCAAGTACCATTAGCTTGAAGTCAGTGGCTTGGAGCACAGGCTCTGGGTTTAAACTGCCAGAGCTAAGACCCCACGACCTTGGGCAAATTCCTTGATCTCTCCACGCTCCATTTTCTCTTTTATATATATAAAAAAAGGATGTTAACGTCCCTTCCTTTATAGGGTGGTTGTACGGATTCAAAGAAATAAGGTCTGCCAAGCTGTGAGCAGACACCTGGTGCAAAGTGAACTTCTGAAACACTGGCTGTATTTCAGATCCTCGACCATGCACGGATCTAGTCATTCTTACGAAAACAGCACGTTTCATCAAGCCTCTATTACTGGACACCAAGGTGGTCTCCAAATGTAACAGTTACCATCAGCACAGAACAGGAATTATTTGCTTAAAAAAAAATTTTTTTTAGGGACTTCCCTGGTGGTCCAGTGATTAAGACTCTGAGCTTCCAATGCAGGGGGCGCGGGTTCGATCCCTGGTCGGGGAACGAGGATCCCACGTGCCGTGTGGTGCAGCCAATAAATAAATAAATAAATGAGAATAACTGTCATTGTTTTAAAAAAATTGTTTTTAAGCAGAGATTTTAAAATAGGGAGGAAATCATAAAAAGAAAACTCAAAAATCCTTTTTGAAAAAGTTGGTAAGATATTATGAAATTGCCCCACGGTCCACCAAAATTATCAACTCAAACGTGCACCACACACACACACACACACACACACACACATACACACATTCCTTGGAGAAAATAATTGTTCTCTCAGCCAGCGTGCTTTGGACCACATCTCCTGTGATGAGTTTCAGGAGCCGAGTCCCACTCCCACCTGGCTCGGGAAATGCCCCCATTGTGTGTGCGCTTTGCCAGGAGTTTCACCGCAGAGGTCGGATCTGTGGGAAATTCATCCAGTGTTGCCCAGCAATGCTGCTGCCAGACAGGCTGCCCCTTTGGGTCCTGCAGTCTCCTGCTGGCCAGGTACCGGCCCGGCACCAGCATATGCAAACAGCAGCCCGGCACAGATGGACCACAGGGGATGACCCAACAGCAGGTGAGGATGCGGTGGGGCAGACAGATCCCCTCCAGGAGATGCAAACCCCAGAGCCAGCAAACCCACGTTCCCGTGGTTGACCTGGAAGGTTCTTACTGGCTGTCTACACTCCCATGAAGACCACCATCGTCTGGCACTGGGGCGGTGGGAGAAGATAGAATAATAAACCCGTTCTGGACGTCTGCATTTTTCTCCCCTCCTTCCTTTGGCTCCTTTCCAGCCGAGAGCACATTTCCCTAGTGACAGCTGGTCACGAAGATGGAGCTGAAATGGCGCCTGGACCATCTGTTTGCTGCCACCCCCCAAGGGACCACCCTCCTCCGGAAGCACCTCTGGACCCTCGGAGGCCCTGCGGGGCCTTATCCTTTCCAACTCTGCTTCCTGGAAACTCAGTTCTGTTTCCAAGTAGTGCTGGGGCCCTTCCATTAGCTTATATTCCATTCGATGATAATATTCTCTTTGAACTTGTGGGATAACCTTGGCACTTTCCCCTTGGGCTCCTTCAGCGATCCGGGAAAGTGAGCAAGGGCATGGGGAAAAAAAACAAGGGTATGGGAGTCAAAGCAGCTCCGATTCTGCATTAATTGGCTTCAAGAACGAAAGGAAGTCCCTGATCTCTCTGGAATGAAGGTGGGAAGTTCATTTCTCCCAGGAAGATAAATCCCTGTTCTGTTCTAAGGATCGGATGGGAGGTGGCACCTAAAGCGACACCTCTGGGAGGTGCAGAGAGCACACAGCGGATATCTGTACCCCCTCCTCCTCCACCCGTTCTCTGTGCACTTCAGAGCTGCTCATCTGTAAAGCATTCATTCTGCCAGCTCTGGTAGGACTATTCAACGTAGGATTTTAAATACGACGTGAAAATATGGCATTGACAACGTTGAGGAAGCAAGAGGGCTGTTATTCTGCCTCATACTGACAATATCTAAACCACCCTGCCTGGCTTCCTGTCTCCTGTTACTTCTTAATTCAGCAGAAATGGCCACACACCCAAATCCTTTAGTGGCAGACCTCTCGGACAGCTGCTTGGACCCCTCCCAGGATAACTCTGAAGAATGCTCTATCAAAGGGAGCGATTTGCTGGGAAGAGCAGCCCCCGTACTTCTGTCCTGGCAGGTTTTTATTACAAACTGTATTTGCATGGAAACAGGATTTGTTCTTGGTTCCGAAGCTGCTCCTGTTTGTTACCCCAAATAAAACCATAACTCTCCCCAGTCACTATGATCGGGTGACGTTTGCCAACATCAGACAGAGGATTGCAGGGGATGGGTGCCAGCCTCCGAGTTTTTAACGAGAGATTGGACAAAGCCGAGCCTGTCTGCAGATTTCAAGAGGACATCTCTGCTCAGGGAAGAGAGGGACACAGGGAAATAGCCCCTGCAGAGCTGTTTAATTTTCAATTAGCAGAGGGAATCTAGGTCTTTGGTTTTTTCACCGGCTGTCCAACATTTTACAATGTTAATACAGAGGATGTCACCCGCCCCCCGGCCCCCAGCCCTTGGGCAGGGAGAAAGACAGGAGAAGGGGAGATGGGGTATTACGTGCTGTCAGTAAAGCACTTGCCCCCGAAGACAGTGACTCCTGTGGGAGGGGTGAGCGAGGGAGGGACCCGGCAGCTGGCGGACGGCACAGATGGGTCTGTGGTCCCTGGAAGCATGTTGGGCGCTAAGGAGAGTGGGGAGGCTGAGGAAACCAAGCTGCCGGATGTGCCTGGAGGAAGACGGTATGTTCACATGGAGCCACATCGTGCATGGAAAACACCGGAAGGCCGTGCACGGCATTTTTACAGAGGCTGGTATGGGTAAGAAGATCACCCAGCTTTTTTCTGCTTTGTTAATTAATTAACTAATTAATTAAGTTTTTTGGCCATGCCGTGCAGCACGTGGGATCTCAGTTCCCCGACCAGGGATCAAACCCGCGCCCCCTGCACTGGAAGCACAGAGTCTTAACCACTGGACCGCCAGGGAGGTCCTAACCCAGCTTTTCTGTTTGTGTTTTTTACTCTGTGCTCCTCTGTGCTTTCCAAGTTCTCTTCACTGAGCACGAATTCTTTTGTGATTAAAAAAATAATTTTTCTTTTCTTAAAGAAAATATGTATTCCTATGAGCGTGATCACCAGGAAAATGGATATGGGCAGGAGTGGGGGCCGGGAAGGAAAAGGACAAGCAAGATCTCTTTTGAAAATGTACATGGGGGCAAAACACGGGGCTGGTTCTTCCCACCACCTCTATCCTGCCCCCAAAAAGGCCCAAAGTCCCAATCCCCTCCTGGGTTGGTGCTATGGACTCAATGTTTTTGTCTCCCCACCCCCAAATCCATGTTGACGCCCTAATCCCCAGTGGGATGGTTGTTTGGAGGTGGGGTCTTTGGGAGATAGCTTAGGTCGTGAAGGTAGAACCTTCATGAATGGGATTAGTGCCCTTATAAGAAAAGACACAACAAAGATGATCTCTCTCTCCACCATGTGAGGACACAGCAAGAAGGTGGCCATCTGCAAGCCAGGAAGACAGTCCTCACCAGACACTGAATCTGCTGGCACCTTGATCTTGGACTTCCAGCCTCCAGAACCGTGAGAAAATAAATGTTTGTTGTTTAAGCTCCCCTGGCCTGTGAGATCTTCGTATGGCAGCCCAAATGGAGTAAGACAGGTGGCAAGAATACGGAAGAAAGGACGAGGGTGGGATGAAGACTTGGATCCCACCTACGGGTGGGAAGTGATGCGATCATGGCTCATCTGTTCATGCACCAGTGTCGACGGCATACCAGGAACTGGCTGACTTCAGAGAAACCTCCTGGGGCGATGGTTTAAATGCAGATTCCTGGGCCCTTCCCCATCCACTAACTTAGGAAGTCTGGGGTTTGGGCCAGTGTCTTAGGCCATTCTTGCGCACACTAAAGTTTGAGGGCCAATGGAGAGACAAAAGACACGAGAAACGGCCAATAGTGAAGGACCTGTGAGCACAGCTTGCTCCCCATACAAAAGAGGGGGTGTGTTTCAGTTGTGGGGTGGGGGAGGGTCAGGAAGGCATCTCTGAGAACTGGAGTGGGTACAGTGCTCCTCAGCTGCAGGGACAGACAGACCTGGCCCTGTCACTTTCGAACCACTGAATGGGTTGATGTGTCTTTTCAGGCATTTGTAATCTACAGAGTTGCCCTCCATCTCGTGTTTAGATTCCTTGCAAAATATCTGTTGAAGAAACGGATGGTTCACTCCATAGAATCATCTTTGTTAGACACAGTCTGACTGCTTTACTCCCTTCCCCCAAACCCTTGCCTGACTGCGCTTGAACACAAGCAGTTCTGGAACTTTAGTGAGTGTAAAAGTCACCAAGGAATCTTGCTACAATCCACATTCTCCAGCCCCTTCTCTGGAGATTTCATAGGTATGTGCAAGGGGCCCAGATTCAACATTCTTAGGAAGCCCCCTGGTAAGTCTAAAGCCAGTGGCCCACAGACCACATGCACAGGAAACTCTGCCCCTCCCCCAGTTACCATCCAATAGATTATCCGTATGAGTTTCCTAGGGCTGCCATAACAAAGTCCCACAAACTGATGGCTTAAAGCCAAAAAATGTATTCTCTCATGGCTCTGGAGGCTGGAAGTCTGAAATCCAAGTCTTGGCAGGAACAGACTCCCTCGGAAGCTCTAGGGAAGAATCCTTCCTGGCCTCGTCCAGCTTCTGGTGTTGCCGGCAATCCTTGGCTTGTGGCCGCATCCCTCCAATCTCCGCCTCCCTCCAATCTCCACCTCCGATGTCACACAGCTTTCTCCCTGTGTGTCTGTATCTCTGTGTCTCTTCTTATAAGCATGCCAGTCATACTGGATTAGGACCTACCCTAATGACCTCCTTGTAACTTGTGAGAGACTGATATGCAAACAGGCAACGGCCAGACCGTATGTAAAAACAGATCTCTGACCTATAGCCTGTAGCCAGTCCAGGAAGCCAACCCATTATACCTAAGACCTTTAAAACCTTGACCCTGGCCCTGCCTGCCTTTCCCTCTCCCATATTCTCTTTTCCTTTCACACCAAACTACATTCTGTTTCCCCAAAAGGACCCCCATTCTACTGTCAGAATTCTAAGCACATGACACTGAGACCATCTGTAGCCTCCACCACCCAATGTTGATACCGCTTGGTGGGAGCGAGCCCAATGCCAGGTGCATCTGCCTTTACACCCAGCGTGCAAGCATCGTGCCTGATACGTACGTACAGGTGCTTAATAAATATTTGTGGTTAAACTGCACAGCCAAGCATATGCTTCACCCTTTGTCCACCCTGAAAATTCTTTCTCCTCCTTTCAGACCTCACTCCAGGGTGGGCACGAGAGTTCACCTGATGAAGACTCCCCGCACCCCCCTACCCCCCTCTCCAGGCACAGGCAGGATTCCCCTGACATGTTCCCCATTTGTCTGTCTGGCCCCCTAGACAGCGAGCTCCCTGAAGCCTAGGGTGGGTTTTTCATTTCCCTGTCCCAGCGAGAACTACAGCGTCTGGAACTATATTGAGTAAATGGTCAACACGTGTTTGCCACGTGGATGATCCCTGGACCAAAAATGCTCAGATTTTTCCTGCTTCTTCTGTATGCCACACCCACACCCACATCCCTGTAACGCCCGCAGGAGCTTCCCGGCTGGGTGAGCTTCTGCAAACACAACGCAGGAGAAGCCCCACTTGCTGTCCAAGTCCATCTTTCCTCCCGTGTCTTCAATCTCCCTCTCCCTCCCTCTCTCTGTCCTGTTACAGATAACGTGACATTTACCACCTTTCAAAAAAACTCTTTCCAGCCATATGCTTTCCTCTACCCATCGCTGTCTCCTTCCTCTTCTCAACTAGGCTGCTGAGAACTGACTACACTCGTGTCTCTACCACCTCTCCCTCCACACCTCCACCTCCTCAACACGCTGCCATCTGCCTTCTGCCCACACCGCCTCCCAAGGCGCCAGTGACTTCCTGGATGTCAAATCCAACATTCACCTTCCAGTTCTCCTCTTCCATCACCTACTTCCTCCACCTTCCCTCCCTGGGAGACTCTCTCTGCCCCTGCCATCCAAGACACAACCAGGCGCCCTCTCTGCTTTTCTCTCTCTGCCTCTGTGTGTGTGTGTGTGTGTGTGTGTGTGTGTGTGTGTCTCCATCTCTCTCTCTCTCTCTCTTTTTCCCCATTTCTCCCCACCACCACTTCTCTCTCTATCTCTGTCTCTAAAAGGACCCACCTCTTAAATGTTGGCATTCCCCATTCTCTTCTTTTCTCATCCTTATATTCTCTCTGGATGACCACATTTTCTCCCTTACTTCCAACTATCACCCTTAGATAATAACTCCCAAATTTAAATGTCTAGCTCAGTTTCCTTCCCCAGAGGTATCCAGACTCACAGATCAAACCGTTTACTAGGCACTCCCTCCAGCATCCCACAGGCATTTCAAACTCAGTTCAAGCAAAACAGAACTCACTCCCTTCTGCCCGCAGTGTGCTCCTCTCCTCTGTTCCTCTTAAGGCAAATGGTGCCCCCATCTACCGAGTTACTGAAGCCAGAAATCTGGGGTCCTCGTCTTCCCACCACACCCCCACTCCCTCATCCCCTAGATCCAATAGGCCATGAGCACTCCTGAGTCTTCCCTCTAAAAGCTGTCAAATTGTGTCCCTGTTTCACACCCTTTGCTGCAGTTCAAGTTCTCAACAGCTCTCTCCTGAATCACCCCAACAGACTTTAACTGGTCCCCTCCCTCCTCCAACCAAAAGTCATCACCTTTGATCCACTCTTCCACATCTAGACCGGTTGTCTCCATGAAAGGAGAACTTGATTGCATCACACTCCTAATAACAACCCCCAACATCCCCTCATTTTTCTTCAGCATAAAATCCAGCAAGACATACGTAGCATGGGCACCATCTGTCTCTTCAGTCTCAGCTCCTGCCATCCATTCCCCCCTTTACCCTATGGACCAATCATAAAGACTCTTTGCCTGTCACCAGGCTCTTCTTTGCCTCTGGGCTTTTGCATACATTGTTCCCTTTACCTGGAGCATCTTTAAGTTCCTTCTCTACTCTAAAATCTCCTATTCATCCTCCAAGTCTCAGCCAGTGACCCTGCTCTGGACATCCTTCCCTAACCCCTCTACCTCCAGCTCAAAGTTGGGTTTAAGGCCCTTCCTTGTGCACCCAAGATAGCCTCTGTGTCTACACCATGATGGACATGTTTGTACCTTATTCAGACAGGACCCAGCACATAGCTGGTGCTCAAGAGATTTGGTTGAGTGAATAGATGGACAGATGAAGGGTCAGAGAGGCAGGGGAAAGAAAACAGGATAAGGTAGCAAGTTGGAAGGCAGGTTCATGGAAGAGAGAGTTTCAAGAAGGAGGTGGTCAATTACATCATTTGGCCCTGAGGCCAACTGACAACCATCTGCCATGTGTAGACACCCTAATTAGAAAGAAGTTACATTTCCACAAGTCTGAGGGAGCCACTCCACTTTGCTAGTCATAGCTCCAATTCCCAGCAAAGGATTCTAGTAATCAGAAGCTAAGCCCAGAGTGAAAAGACAGGCACCATTCCAGCTCCACTCCCTTGGTGGGCCCACCAAGGGAGTGGCCACTCCACTCCCTTCAGTGGCCACCATCCCCACCATGACCAGATTATACAGTGTGAGCTACAGAGTGGGCAGCAAGTCATCCTGTGGGTTGGGACCAAGCAGTGAGCTGATCCACGCTCAGTAACACTTAGCTAACCAAGTCAATAGCCAAGTCCAAAGCTAACCAAATCACTAATACTTAGCTGGTTAAAAACAAACAAAAACTAAAAACACTCACATAGATAAGCAAGCAAAACAGAACCAAACAAATGAATAAAAACTCAAGTGCAGACCACCTGTAAGGACATCTGGTTAAATATGGCAAATGGAACACATGTAGTTTTCTCTTGTCCCTTCCAAATTCCTCTAAAATGACAGTAAAGAAATTTCAAAAAGCAAAAATGTGTAAGGAGAAAGAGAATGACAGAAGAAATGACAACAAACAAGAAAATGCCAATAAAAATTTGGAAGCTGGAAAACAGACAGGGAGATAACTGACTTTGTAGAACTGAGAAGGTGAAATATGACTCCTAACGGGTAAAGCCAACCAGAAAGGAAGCCAATTCACATGGCAGAACTCTAGAAAAATCCAGGACTTAGAGGCTCCAGGTAGGGTTGGAAAGAGGATGGTTGAATGACTTTATAAGAAGTGGTTAGAGTGGAGGGGTGGGCGAAATGGGTGAAGGGGATCAATTATATGGTAATGGATGGTAATTTCACTTTCGGTGGTGGTCACTTTGCAATGTACATGGATGTTGAATTATAATGGCATATACCTAAAACTTATACAGTGTTATATACCAATTTTACCTCGATTTGAAAAATGAATCAATACTTCCCTTAATCTTTATTTTAATTTTTAAAAAAGAAGTAGTTAGATCCTTAGATCCATTCTGCACACTCCCTTAACCCCAGTTTAATTAAATAAATAAAGTTTACTCTGTGAAGTGGTTGAAACAGCCAGTCTCTGGACTTGGGGACACCAGGTCCACTGGAAGGTGGGGTTACGCTACAATACTACGAACAGGGAAACTAGACGAACATCTACATACTGAACAGTGAAACCCTAAACCATCTTCTCCTACTTTGCTCTAATAGTACTGGTAGCCAGGCTTATAAAGTCCCAAGATCCAAGCTTTGGGGATTCCCGGGAATCTAACCGGCCTAATGAAAACAACCTACAGATTAGGGAGGTTCCCCAAGCAAGTGACCTGATCCTCACCTGATAATCCTACAGTGAATCCACCAGTCAACAGCCACACCTGTGTGCAAAGACCCTCCAATACACATTATAGTACTTCACTCTTAAATACAATCAATCAAGGATCGCCAAGGACATCTGCAGAAAGATAAAAATAGATAAAGGAATCTGAAAGAAACAGATAAGAAGTAGAAGGAAACTAAAAATAGTAAAATCCTTAGAAATTTGAGACCAAAATATTACATCCATGAAACAACAGTAGAAAGCTATAAAGAGAGTATATATAGACTAGAACAAGCTTTTAGGAATTAAAAATACAACCGTTGAAATAAAAAGTCAATAGAAGCATTAGAAGATAAAAGATCACTCAGAAAATAAAACAAAAACAACAAAGAGATAGAAAATAAAAAAGAAAAGTCAAGGGAATTGGAGAAATGGTCTCTCTGAATAATATGACAGAATGAGGGACCAGTGACAACAGAAGTGGAAAAATCTTCGAAAAACTAACATTAACAGTACCTTTCCAAAATAAGGGACACAAGTTTCCAGATTATAGATTAAGCCCACTGAATGCCAAACACAACCAATGATAAAAGAAAAGAGTGATTCACACCAAGGCATAGCCTTGTGAAATGTCATAACACCTGCAATGAAGAGAATATTCAAATAGATTACAGGGAAAGGAAAGGCATTGGACACATCAACATCCATACTGGAAGCCAGGATACAGTGGATGAATGCCTTCAAAATTCAGAGGGAGGAGGTTTCCATACACAGTCAAATCATCAGCTGAAAGTAAAGACATAAGAAAGACATTTTCAGATAAGCCCAGTGTCAAAAAATTTACCATGGTCATATCTATTGCCACATAACCAATCACCCAACTTTTGGTGGCTTAAAACAATGGACATTTATTATCTCCCATTTTCTGTATGTCAGGAATTCGAGAGTGTTTAGCTGGGTGGCGCTGGCTGGGGGCTTCTCATGAGGGAGACATTACAGTGTCAGCCAAACCTGCAGTCATCTGAGGCTGGGGCTGGAGGACCCATTGCCAAGCTCATTCATGCGGTTGTTGGCTGGAGGTCCCAGTTGCTCACCATTGTAGGACTGCTCACAACACGGCAACTGGCTTTCCTCAGAAGGGATGATCTCATCGTAGATGGCGGGGCGGGGGGGGGGGGGAGGGGTGGGTGGGAGGAGAAGAAGGAGGAGGACCAGGAGGAGGAAGGAGAGAGGAGAGAGCAAGCTAGAGAGTCAGAAGCCACAGTGTCTTTTATCCCTTAATCCCTGAAGGGATGTACCATCACTTTGGCTGAGTTCCACTGGTCACACAGACCAATCCTGGTACGATGTGGGAGGACACCAGGAGACAGGGTTTATTGAGGGTTGTCTTGGAGGCTGGCTACCACATATCCTTTCTCAAGAAGCTCCTGGAGGAGATGCTCCACTAAGACAAAAAAGTAAGCCAGACACAGAGCGAGAGAGAGGAAACGGAAAACTAACATTGAAAGCAAGAAAGAAAATCCTCAGGATGATGGTGAAGAGAAGTCCTGAGAGAAGAGTTATACAGAAGACTTAGAGGACAATTGGTCCAGATTGAACAGAAGGACAAAGGGATCCAGGAAGGATGCCTCCAAGCCCTCACCCCAAAATGGAACCAATATGTTGAATAAATTTATAGAGAAGTGAGGTGGATGGAGTTAGAGTCTGTCATGCAGAGTGAAGTAAGTCAGAAAGAGAAAAACAAATACAGTATGCTAACACATATATATGGAATCTAAGGAAAAAAAAAAAAAGGTCAGGAAGAACCTAGTGGCAAGACGGGAATAAAGACACAGACCTACTAGAGAATGGACTTGAGGATATGGGGAGGGGGAAGGGTAAGCTGCGACAAAGTGAGAGAGTAGCATGGACATATATACGCTGCCAAACGTAAAATAGATAGCTAGTGGGAAGCAACCACGTAGCACAGGGAGATCAGCTCTGTGCTTTGTGACCACCTAAGGGGGTGGTATGGGGAAGGTGGGAGGGAGGGAGATGAAAGAGGGAAGAGATATGGGAACATATGTATATGTATAACTGATTCACTTTGTTATAAAGCAGAAACTAACACACCATTGTGAAGCAATTATACTCCAATAAAGATGTTAAGGGCTTCCCTGGTGGCGCAGTGGTTGAGAATCTGCCTGCTAATGCAGGGGACACGGGTTCGAGCCCTGGTCTGGGAAGATCCCACATGCCGCGGAGCAACTAGGCCCGTGAGCCACAACTACTGAGCCTGCGCGTCTGGACCCTGTGCTCCGCAACAAGAGAGGCCACGATAGTGAGAGGCCCGCGCACTGCGATGAAGAGCTGCCCCCACTTGCCACAACTAGAGAAAGCCCTCGCACAGAAACGAAGACCCAACACGGCCAAAAAAAATAAAATTAATTAATTAATTAAAAAAAAAAAAAGATGTTAAAAAAAAAATGTATAGAGAAGATTTTCAACTCTATCAGAATTAGGAGACGAATTGTGGATAGTTACATAGACAAGTAAGCAAGTTGTTTTGTTTTTTTGTTTTTGAAAGAGGTAATCATTAACTCCATGGAAAACAAAAGGCTCTATAAGAAAGAGGAGGCCAGCAGAGAATAGTGCCTGGCTCAGCTTTAAGTAATATTTACATAGTTATAATAAGGCAAACACTGACCACTGATTTGACAGAACGGATGATAATTATGTTGAGAGGGAAGGGGGTAGGGAAATTCATTGTATGAGTAATGAGTTGGGGATTTTTTATGGCAGGAATAAATAATCAAAATAATCTAAAACAAAAATCAAGAAATGGAAATGCAAGTGTGTTATTTAGAAACAAGGAGGTAAATAATTAGAAGAAACAGCAAAAAGAATTGAAAGCATTTGCCCTTAGGCACTGTCAGAAATGGAGAAGGAGGGAGCAGGAATATGCTGTTTTTCATTAAAAGCTTCATCCTACCATTGACTTTCTGACCATGTACATACATTCCTTGATAAAAATTAAACTAAATTAAAAATAAAAAGATTTTACTGGCCAAACAATTCCTTCTACCGGCTTGTACTAAAGATCAGCATATATTATCAGCCTATATTTTACTATCTGGACCTCAAATTGTGGAGAATGATATCATTTTAGAAGATACATTAACCAGGATGAGTAATTCGAGCCCACCAGGCAGCCTCGGTCTACACAGGGCTCCACCGCTGCCCTCCTACCCCACTGAAGAAATGCATCAGTGCTCATTAAGTCAAGCACCGCTAATTGCTTTTTGACCAACTGCCAGCTTTGTGGCAAGATACCAAAAACAGGGACAAAGACAGTTTTAGATGACAGCCCTTTTTAGCCTCTTTCCTGTGTGTGTTATAAGAAACCATGAAAAAACATTTAATTTCTGAAAGATCCAGAGGTACATCAAATGCAGTTATTACCCTGCAGGCTTTCTGAGCACTTGCTAAGGATTAGGGTCCGAGGTAGGGGCTTCTGAGTTCTCTCACCCTGAGAAAGCACACTCCGAAGTTTGATCGCAGAACTTAGAAAACAATTTTTCTCCATTTTTCTCTGATATGGCTCTTTGTTTACTGGATAAATGGACAGATGGATAAGCGAATGAATGAAGGTCTGTACATTTGTAGGAGGATCATGTTCAGATATAATCTTCAGAAGCATGACCACGTTGTCAATGCCCATTCTACATTTTGGGTTTGTTTCTTTGTGCCAATCACATCAGAACTGTACATCAAAGGGAGTATTGGCTATTTTAGGGACCTCCCTGGTGGTGCAGTGGTTAAGAATCCGCCTGCCAATGCAGGGGACACAGGTTCAAGCCCTGGTCGGGGAAGATCCCGCATGCCGCGGAGCAGCTAAGCCCATGCGCCACAACTACTGAGCCCGCGCTCTGCAACTACTGAAGTCCGCACGCCTAGAGCCCGTGCTCCACAACAAGAGAACCCACTGCAGTGAGAAGCCCGCGCACTGCAACGAAGAGTAGCCCCTGCTCTCCTCAACTAGAGAAAGCCCGCGCGCAGCAACAAAGACCCAATGCAGCCAAAGATAAATAAATAAATAAAGAACTTAAAAAAAAAAAAAAGGAAGTGTTGGCTATTTCTAAATAGTCTAACAAAAGTGCTCATATTGGAAAACTAAATATGCATGCAACGTCGCTGTTGCCAAATCATTTTTGGAACTCCTCTTTGAAAATTCACTTTGGAGCCCAAAGCACAATGTCGAGAATAGACCCTCTGGTGACAAATCATCTCCTAGGGCCGGGGCTGGTTTCTGGAACTAGTTGTAATCTGCTAAGTACTTTCAAATTTATATATGCCATGTATACTTAGAATAGTTGTATATGAAAAAAAACTTCTTTACGAGCTGTTTAAATGAGCTTATTATTGAAAGATCCCTAAAGTAAGTCGTACTGCAGAGTCCCACGGCGAGGCCAAGCCCTAGCTCCCCTGTCACCTGCCCTGTCTGGTGGGGTTAGGGCTCCGCAATGTGCTCACCTACCTCTACCAGGAGCAAAAACACCTTCTGAGCCATGAATCTGATTATTCAAAAGGGTTCCATGTGCCAGCAGGCTAGAAACAAAACCCAGAAACTGTCACACTTCACAACCCTCAATAAAAGGGTCTTGCCAGGGAGAAAGATGGAGTGTCTGAAGTGGCACAGAGAAATTATGTTTGGTAGCAGCCACGGGACAATCTGTCAGAGAAGAGATTTGGCTGCAGAAGGTGGGGGAGGGGGGAGGGGGAGGAAGAGGAGGAGCCATTGGGGGCTGTCGGGGAGCGGGGAGGACACACAAATGACTTGCGGGGGACGGAACTCTCAGGGCTCCCTCCCCAGTCCAGCCATCTGCTCTGGGCCTCAGGCACTGGGCAGGCACTGTGAAGCTTGCGACCAGCAAACAAAGCCAACAGGCCGGCTTCCCCACAAGGAAGAAGGAGAAGCGCCATTTGTCTCTCACGTTTGGGAAGTGGCCAGGCCCCATCCCCGGAGCCTCACCCGGCTCAACGTGGCCCCTCCTGGCGCTGCAGTTAAAACCAGTGACACAAATGAACTTATCTATGGAACAGAAACAGACTCGCAGACATAGGGAACAGACTTGTGGTTGCCAAGGGGGAGTGGGGGTGGGGGGTGGGGCAGGAGAGGGATGGAGTCGGAGTTTGGGATTGGCAGATGCAAACTATTACATATAGAATGGATAAACAACACGGTCCTACTGTAGAGAACAGGTAACTATATTCAATATCCTGTGATAAACCAGAACGGAAAAGAATATGAAAAAGAATGTATCTATATGTATCACTGCATCGCTTTGCTCTACAGTGTAAATTAACACAACATTGTATCAATAAATCAACTATACTTCTATTTAAAAAAAAAACACAGTGTCAATGCCCGCAGGTCATCACAGAGCCTCCTCCCACAGAAAGGAGGGACAATTTATCCTCTTTGCCTCAAGGAAACTTTTGCACCACCCAGCGCCAGCCTCTCCTGAGGCTCCGGCGTGCAGCCCGAGGGCGGGTACTAGGCTCCCGAGAGCTCTTGCAGACGCTTCGCCAGCCCCAGCCGGCCCTACAACCTCCCCAGGCAGAATGTGCATCCGCCCTCAGTGCCTCCGCATCTCACCCCAGACAAGGCTGCCAAAAGCTGCAGCGGCCTCACTCCCAGCAAGGCCGCCCAGCGGTATAGGGGCCGGGGAAAAGGGAGATCCTTGCCAGTGATGCCAGAGGAGATGCAGCTACCACAGGCAGGGGAGCCGGGAGAGGCTGCTTCTCCAGAGGATTTCAGAATCCGCAGCAAATCTGGGCTCCAGACACTGCGATCTTGTTTTCATTCCATCAGGGCTGCAGCCCAAACCCGACTGGCAGGAGGTGGGGGGGGGGTGGGGAGGAAAGAGAGAAAAGAACAGCCAAGGGATGGGGTTGGGGGCCCCATCCTGCAAGCCCTGGGGCCCAAGCTGGCAGAGGTCTGCTGGGGCGGTGAGTTCTGTGTGCTCACGCCACCCTGGGGCCAGCAAAGGAACTGCAGCCTCTTTGGAAAGAGCATTTAAATCTAGCAACTGCAGTTACTGAATTAACTCCCGGCTTTTGCTTCGTGGGGGACGGAGGCCCTCGGGCATCTGAAATTCCTGATCCTAAGAGAGCGAGCTACGGACGAGATGCCTCTCCTCTCGGAATGAAGACCCCTCTGCCAACATCAGGCTGGCATCTCCACTTGGAGATCCTCTCCTGTGGGCTTGGGCCTCCCCCGAAGCCCTTTAAAATGTAAATATTCTATGTCCTGTGAAGGGTGAGCTAACGTTGTGGCCACTAACACAGGAAGAAAAGGACAAGGGGGATGTCCACAGTCAGAAGGAGTTCTCTGTGGCAAAAGGACACAGTGGGATTCCTCACACAGGTCCCCGGCTGCTGGGACGCAGAGGAGCTCAGACCCCAGAAGCGAACATGCCAGAAACAGGAGGCTGACCCAGCTCAGTGGTTCTCCAACTTGGCCAGGATGAAATCTGCCTCTGATCTTCCTTGACCTAAACACAAACAAAACCACTGAGACCCATTTACTGGTTCTGGCCCATCTGTGGGATCATGGCCCACCTCTCAGAAGCTGTGAAATACCCATGCCTACAAGAGACAGAGCATCAGTAATGAGTACCTGCCACAGGGCACCAAGGTGCTGCCCCCATGTCACCCGGGTACCCCTCGACGAGACGAGGGTGTTCGTTACTCAGTGGCGCTTGTCCTTATGAGGGAAAAACTCTGGTTCCACCTGCCTGTGAAGCAGATGCTCCCAGGCCCCACGCCTGCACCAATCCTGCCCAGCGCCCCCTCTACCAGTGACACAGGGTTCCTGGAATGGTGGGCTGCATTGTGAGTCCAAAGCGGCCCCGGTAAAGAGGTGAGCTGCTTGCTGTCTGACCCAGGACAGAATTTTCCCCTCCCTGATCCAAAGTTCCTGCACCTCTAAAATGACAAGGTTGGACTTCCCTGGTGGCTCAGTGGGTAAGAATCCGCCTGCTAATGCAGGGGACACGGGTTCGAGCCCTGGTCCGGGAGGATCCCACATGCCGCGGAGCAACTAAGCCTGTGCGCCACAACTACCGAGCCTGCGCTCTAGAGCCCGCGAGCCACAACAACTGAGCCCGCGTGCCACAACTACTAAGCCTGCACTCTAGAGCCAGTGAGCCACAACTACTGAAGCCCGCGCGCCTAGAGCCCATGCTCCGCAACAAGAGAAACCACTGCAATGAGAAGCCCGCGCACCGCAACAAAGAGTAGCCCCCCGCTCGCCGCAACTAGAGAAAGCCTGCGTAGAGCAACGAAGACCAAACGCAGCCAAAAATAAATAAATTTACAGAAAATAAAATGTTTAAAGTGAGAAGGTTTAACTAGCGGAGGTTCTCTGCTCTAGTTGACATTAAAGTCATCTGGGGAACTTTAAAACAAATAATCTGGTCTCCGTCCCAGGTCCATTATATCAGAATCGCTAAGGATGGATCTAGGGCATCTTTAGTTTTTAAAAACTCCCCAGGTGATTCTGCTGTGCCACCTGGTCATGAAGCCCTGACCCCTTCTAGCTGCTCTCCGAGGGCCATCTGGCTTCCCTGAGTCTATAAATCTGACCCTAAAAGCAGCTCTTTCTTTCCCAGGAGAAGGCCTGCCCAGAGAGCAAGCTAATTAGGCAATTCAGCATGGAGGTGGGAGGGGACAGGTCACACAGCAGGACAGCGCCAGACACATGTTACCTGGCTCGACCTGGAAGGGGGAGGAAAAAGGGTCCTAGAAAAGACTAGATGGTTGTCTGGGCCTCGGAGAGCTTGGAAACAATCCAGAACTCGTCAACAAACACCCTGAGATTAGGGGATAAATGGCAGGGAAAAGAGTTTAAAACAATTAAGGTATGCATAGTCCCTCCTCCACCTCGATCAGCCTCCGGGGGTGACTGGAGGAAGGAAGGACCCCCTTCTCCGCCAAGCTGCTCTGCATAATCCTGCTGTAGGCATTGGTCGCTGTGTGGCCTTGAGCAGAGTACTTAACCTCTCTGTGCCTTGGTTGCTTCATTCACAAATGGGGAGAGTCATAATGGTGACAGGCTTCCTAGGGTTTCAGCAAGATTACATGAGTTAACATAAAGTGTCCACTACAGTGCCTGGCACACAGTAAACACTCAAGAAGTGTTCAAAATTATTCACAGGGAAGATTCCCCACGGCGAAATAAATTGGGAAAACACTGGGCTGAAGATAAATAGGTTTCTTCATGAAAAGACTTCTCAAAATAACAATATTAATAATAATGATGGTATGGACCTCAAAGGTTGAGAAGATTAAGTGAACTGACGGATGTGTGGAAAGCTCAGTCCCCACCACGCACATAATGGGTCCTTAATAAGCATTACCCGTGAGTGTTATTAATAAGCACGGGGGTGGGGAGGGGGGAGCTTTAAGAGAAGGAGCGGACATGCAGTGCTTCCCAGGCTCGTGCTCTTTTCCTGCAGAGCATCTGGCAGAAACTGTGCAATAGGCAGCACGTGCTGGGAAAAACCCCAGAGGGGGATGGCCACGTGTTTTCCAACTATGTCGCCAAGGGGCTGAAGAAAAGGATCTAGGCCAGGGTGAGAGCTACAGGGATTTGGTTACCAGGAAAAGGATATGGATGGAAGAAAGTGCTGGGTCAGAGGGTGGGGAGAACTGGGAAGCCCCCCCTCCAGCTTTCCCACACTCATGTGCAGGGTCGTGTCCCCATGGGAGGGGCAGGCGCCTGGGATCCAGAAGAGCTGATTCGACATGACTTTGCCACTCTCTAGCTGGGTGACCTTGGGTAAGTCACCGGGCCTCTCTGAGCCTGGTATCTATTTACCTGTATTCTGATGGAACGTGGGCTATACACTTGAGCATTTCTAAGGTCCCTTCTCAATCCAGGATTCTGTGTTGATGGGCAGTTCTGCCCCAGTGGGGGAGGGCAGAGAAAAAGGAACACTATCTAAACCATACTGTCTTCTAACCATGATCCCTGATTCTAGACTTATTAAGGGTGGTTTTCAGAGAGGTTCTGACATCTGCTCACTCACTCAGCCATTGCATTCCCTATGGATTGAGGAATCTCATAGAGAAAAATGGTGAGTGTCCAGCCAAACTCCTACCTGCCAAGGGGTGGGGAAGAGAGACGGGATGAAAGGGCCCACGTTAACCCCTTCTGTATCTAAAGAGACTGTTCAACCCACCATGCCAAAAGGTCAGAGTTTTAAAAGAGTTCTGGTGACCATATGTCATATTTTCCAAACTAACCGTCAGGACCCATGATGTCAGAAAGGGTTTTTCGTGCCACTGGGTACCAGATGCAGCCTCAGAGACAGAATGTGGAAGCTGACATCTCAATTTTGGTAAAAGGCACATGGTTTGTGGGTGACAAGGGACAGAACAGCTGAAAACAGGAGTAGCCCAGGGAGTCCAGGTAACATGAGCAACACGCAGGGGACCGTCCCTTCCTCTGTACGTTCTCCACAACAGGAGCGCTGCCCTTCCCACCTCTATAGAAGCAAGGAGCCTCCTCCTTGGCGTTGCCATGGAGACAGTAAAAACCACCCTGGATGTGTGGATGGGCACCCACCTCTCCCAACCGGGTCCAAGCCTCCTCCCAGGACCCTCCTACTTTCCTCTAGGCTTAACTGCGAGACTTACTTCCACTAAACTGATTGCAGGGTCACGATTCCTCCCCCATTTAATTTATTACTCCGCTAAGAGCCACAATGACCTACTTGGGACTTCTGTATTCACATCAGAGCCCCTGGGCTGTGAACTTCTCACCAAAACGTTGAACTCAGCGGCACCTCCCCATGATACAGGCAGAGCACTGGCCCGGTCCTTGGTCCTGCTCCTGTTCTTAATTTCCTGCTGTCTATTGTCTCTCCGATAAGTGCTGAATGAGGGAAAGGTATTATTTAATTGCTTTAAAGATATCAGACAACCCAGGGTGGAGGTTATCTCCTCTCCAACCCTTCTATTTTTCTGGCTCAAGGTTGGGTTACTTAGTTACTTAGCAAACTGCAGAGGAACGGGAGGCAGCCCCAGCGGTGACAGTGCAGACTTCATTTGGCAGATGCAGGGGAAGTCGAAAGAATAGCCATCAGGACTCAAAGAGGGACCGGAACCTGAGGGTAGCCGCCAAGTGCAGGTGAGAGCAAGATCAAACAGCTCTCTCAAGGCATTCAAAGCCAGGAGAGGGAAGCCTCCCTTATCCGGACAAAATCAACAATTGTTCTAGATTACACAGTTCCTGCTGTCAAGGTCAAGGTTGTTCAGACCCCACTCACCCAGCCCTGCAGTGGAGACAGGCGTGCCTGAGCTGGATGGATCGGGCCAGTACTTTTTCTAGGCTGGACTCACCCCACCTGCCTTATGGGGAGGCGGGGGAAGAGAAGGCTTCACAAGGAAAGGACAGCGAAGGGGGATTTCACTGGATCAGATCCCGAGATAAAGAGCATTGTTGGAGGAGGTCATGGAGAAGACATGACAGCCGGTTGACCTGAGAGCCGGACCAGGGCAATCTGAGGCTCGGTGCCCCCTCCCCTGTCCTTGGAATGTACATTCCCTCGCTAGGAACCATCTCAAAGCCTTCAAAGCAATGTGTTGTCGAGACCATCGGGACTGAATACATGACTGAGCCCCCTTAAGACCTCTATATAAACTTCTAAGATTTTGGAGGGCAGGCGCAGAGATCTATGCATTTTGCAGCACCCAAGATAAGCCTCATGTGTGACTTTCCTGCTTCTTAAAACTGCCACCCACCAATCTTCAGTGGCTGCCTTTCTTCCGTCTCTTCTTGCCCTCCCTGTCCAGGGGAGGCAGTTTTGAATTTCACCGGGGAAACCCCTGAGGTTGCAACCAAGAAGCCTACTAATCGCCCCAGCCAGCTGCCCTGAAGGGAGATGGTTATTCAGCTGGTCCATCGGGGCAGTCTGCGTTTGCTGGTAGTATTTATATAAAACTAAAAAAAAAGCACTGTTCCATCAGGCTTACCCTGAGGGTTGGGAGGGGACGGGAAGGGGGAAATTGAGAGCCACTGGTTCATTTCTTGTATAGGTTAGAAAACCGATTCTTCTTCAAAAAAATGACACAGGAGTTTGCCACCAACAGCTCAAGACCTTTGAAAAGATAACATGGTTCCCGGGAAAGGAATCTGAGACTGGAATAGGCATTTCCTGGATCTTCTTTTTCTTCCTCTTTTCCTGGAAACCAGTTGGGTCACTGGTTTTTGTTTTTTTTTTTTAATTTTTTTAAAAATGTATTTATTTTTTGTTCATTTATTTTTGGCTGCGTTGGGTCTTCATTGCTGCACGCGGGCTTTCTCTAGTTGCAGCGAGTGGGGGCTACTCTTCATTGCGGTGCGCGGGCTTCTCATTGTGGTGGCTTCTCTTGTTGCGGAGCACAGGTTCTAGGCCCGCAGGCTTCAGTAGTTGTGGCGCACAGGCTCAGTAGTTGTGGCCCGCGGGCTCAGTAGTTGTGGCTCACAGGCTCTAGAGCGCAGGCTCAGCAGTTGTGGCGCACGGGCTTAGTTGCTCGGCGGCATGTGGGATCTTCCCGGACCAGGGCTCGAACCTGTGTCCCCTGCATTGGCAGGCAGATTCTTAACCACTGTGCCACCAGGGAAGCCCTGGGTCATTGGTTTTAAACTAGAAGTTGCAACAGGTGCTATTGCAGCAGCTCTGCCCCCCCCGACACCCCCTCTCGAGCATGCAGGGTTCTCTTGAGCTCAATTCCACTCTGTCTCCTGGTACTATGACCACCCCTCCCTCTTCCAGCTGGTGGTGAGCAGGGGCACCCCTATTCTGTCGAGCTACCCGGATAACGATTCAAGCCCCATTAGGACTGACATCTCAGAAAGAGACACATCCAACGATAACCCTTGATTTCCACCCTCGCGGTGGGTACCCCAAGACACAGCCTGGCCCAGATAGAAACTAGCAGTTGATTGCTACCTTACCTGGTGGTTCCAACTTCCCAGGCCACTCACCCACCTCTAGGGCTCACTGCACCTGCTAACCAGCCTCCTGTAACTTTCACTGGTGGATTGCAAATCAGATAACAGCACCGTCAGAGCCAGCTCAGCCCACAGAGGAAAACTGTAGCTGGCGTTTGCTTTCTGTTTTCCCATCTTCTAATACTGTACTCAGGATGGTGAGTGTGTATGTGTGTGTGTGTGTATGTGTGTGTGTGTACTTGCAGGAGGGTGAGGAAGGAGAGGCTGCAGGACCAATTATGACATTAAACTTGGAACAGAAGCTGAATCATCACAGTCAAAAAATAAACAGCTCTACCTGTACGCGCGACACAAAACCTACTTCATGCACGTTTGTATGCATTTGCTCCCTCACAGCAGGGAAGAGGAGGGGCTGTGCCGAGTCAGACCAGCAGGTGCCCACGGTCAAGGTTATGATAGGGGACCGGCTGCACGGCCACTGCGTCTCCAAGCTGTGGAAAGCTGGGAGAGCTGGGATGAGACGCTCCCTCGCTGGGCCTCTGACTGCTCCCGCACCTGAATTTTGGAACCCGAGAGCGGGCTCACACCCTGTGCGGAGGGGCGTTGGTCACTGCATGGAGAAGGGCCTTTCCCGGACCCGTTTTCTCCCGCTCCTTCCCCTGGCCCTGCGCCCGGGGATGACCCACTGCTTTGCAAACTTGTCCGAATGCAGAGACGGCAGAGGTCGCGGAGCGAGTGTGGGTCGCCGGGCGCCACTCCAACTGCCTGGAACAGGCTGGGTGAAACAGAACAGACTGTGAAAGCGGACGGAAGACAGCGCGTGTCCCTGCCACGGGTCTTGGGGAGGCCGAAATCGCTCGACCCTTCGCTCCCCGCACGCGCGTCCCCCTCTACCCGCGGCGCCCGCGACCTCCGCCCGGAGCCCCCCGCAGGATTCTCCGCGCGGCTCACCCCTGTCCGCCCACAGGACCGGGAGGGGGGGGGGTGGAGCGAGCTGCCGTGACGTAATCGGGGGGCGTGGGGAAATGAGCCGAGGGGCCCGCGCTCGGCACGGCCAGTCCAGGCGGCGCAGCCACCCGCGCGCGCGCGCGCGCTCCGTCACCCGCGCCCGGAGCCTCAGTCCGCGGCTCGGCGCCCGGGATCTGCGGGCCCAGCGGGCTCTCGGCGGTGCGACTCGCGAGCGGAGCGGGCAGCTCTGGACAAGCGGCTGCGCGCCCGGCTGGGTTGGGGACGGCCGCTGGGTGCCGGCGAGCCGAGCTGGCGGATTGCAGCGGAAAAGCAAAGGTGAGCTGTGTGGGAGTGCGTGTGTGTGTGTGTGTGTGTGTGTGTATGTGTATGAGAGAGAGACAAGCACTTGGGCACCTGGGTGCATCTGCGCTGCATGGGGGGTGCCCGCGTCGGTGTGCCCGAGTGTAGGTCCCGGTGCGTGGTTCTCCACCCTCGTGTTTTCGGGGGTGATTTTGGTGGGAATGAACGACAGCGGGTGTCCCGGCGTGAGTGGGGCGCCGTGGGTCGTGTGTGCTGGAACGGACGTGTCCGCACAGCTGCATGCGGGTGTGCGTGGCGTGCGCCCTTGTGCAGTCCTGTCCCCCAGCCGAGTGTCCAGGTGGCAGCTTCGATGGCGACAGTTTCTCTCTCATCCGCCCGCAAAAGAGCCCGGACGCGAGGAGAGCGAGGCCGGGGGGGACACCGCCGGGGCTCCTGCGGGCGCGCACCCGGGATCCAAGCCTGTGAGTGGGAGGCGGCGGAGCAGGAAAAAAAAGGAGTTTCTCCCTTGTTCTTTCTCGCCGGGCCTGGGACACAGATCCCGAGCGGTGTAGGGTCTGCTCCCCAGCGCCCGGGCGGAGAGAACAGGATGCCTAAGTTTGGAGAGACCGAATCTCTGAGTGGCCTGCGCCCGCGAGCCGGCGGCCAAATCCCCAGGCGGCTGTCGCCCGCTCCCAGCCGTCCCTGATGCCCCGGCCCCTCTCTGCCTTCAGGGACGAGGGTGCTGGCGGGACAATCTTTAATCTCCTACTCCTGGAAATAGCAGGGAATCCTTCAGGAAACCCTTGGGTCTGATGGCCAGCGAGGTGGATGGCGCAGAGGAGGATTTTCTGTGCCCGCCTGGAGAGCCAGCTGGGCGGTCCGGAGTCTCACCTCTCCCCACTGCCCTTCGGCCAGCACTGCCTCGGCTTTTCCCAGGCGCACCAGCACCTCGGTGGCCCGCACCTGGCTAATGAGTCTCCCCCCACCTGTGGGGCTCACGCTCCAGCCGCCCGGAGACCCACTGGGGTTTAGGAGGCCCGAGGGAAGTGGGGTGGGGCCTGAATGGAGGGAAAGATGCTGGGAGAAGGGAAAACTGAAGCTGAGCAGGATTTAGGACCACCCCGGATGCGTGGTCCCCATCCCAACACTCTTAGGCTGGGAACCACAGCCCCTCTGGGAGGGGAGGGGATGCTCTAGCCCATTCTCACCCTCCTCTCCAACAGAGCTGGAGTCAGCCTCAGAGGAAACCAACAACCAGGCATTTCCAGTATCTAACAATTCTTAGGCTGGAAAAAATAAAGCAGAAAAACCAAACTTCCTGGTGCATTTAACCACAATCCAGCAACTAATGATGCCTGGCATTGGACTCCACTTTCAATGAGACACAAATGAAGCGAAGTCGCTCAGAGACCTTAGGCAGCTGACTTCGTTGTTGACGCAATAAAATTCACTGTGATTCAAACTCATTTCTTCTTTGGAGGAGCCTTCTCACTCCGGACTGGTTCCCCAGCTTACCATCTCTGCCACCTTCACCAAGCTCTGAACTCTGTCTGTTGCTGCCTCTCTCAAAAGTGGAGAATGCTGCTTCTCAGCCTAATTTCAAAAAAAAAAAAAAAAAAAAAAAAAAATGACCCTATGCAATTCCATCCCATTGTGTGAGACTCTAGCTGAAAAGGGCTAGAGGTCAGCATTCAACCAACCCACCCTCACCTGCCTGCATCATCACCCCTATCCCCAAAGCTCTACACAGGGCTTCTGCAGCCCAGAGGTCTTCAGTTTTACCCAGACATAGGAGTGTGACCTTGCACATCACATAGATGGGACCCTGGAAATGCTAGTGATTAATGTATACTCCAATACAGGCGCCTTAAATAAGATTCTGGGTCAGAAGAATTAAAGTAACTAACAAAACAGATAGAAATGATATTGGAAACAACCTATGTTAACCCAGGGATGCCAAAGATGGTTTCTTCACAGCTTCTGTTTTTAACAGCTGCCAGTTTATGCTTTTTACCCAGTGCAGACATTGAATCCTGGGTCCCCAAAGCACTCTGCAGAAAGATCAGCCACTAAGTCCAGACCCCACTTTACAGGCAGTTGTGTAGCAGGGAAATCAGCACAGAAAGGATAAGCAATGCACCCGGCAGTGCAGAATGAACCAGAGGCAAAGGTGGGCGAGCATCCTGAGGCATTTGTTGCTGGCTAAGTCCCCTATAACGCATCAGCAGTCTCTCCAAGCAGAAAGGAGCTATCTCCAGTCTTCACTGAGGCAGCAGGAAAAGCGCCCTGCTCAGAGGAAATGTGTCCGCCAAGTGAACTACTCCCGCTATGAGCTCAGCACATCACCCCTTTTCCAGCCTCCCTCTTCCCAGAATGACCTCTTACCTGCCCTGCTGGCTTCGTGCTTCATGTATTCAAGACCCAGCTCAAACATTCCTCATGTGAAGCCTCCTCTGAATCCCCCAGCAGAGAAAGGCGTTCTTAAATCCTTTGTTCGTATCTCCATGCAATTCACACCCTGTAAGAGTTGCCATCCTTCCTGTCTCCCCTCCTAAGTTGTCACCTCCATATCTTGTTCACTCCTGTATCCCTGGTATCCAGAACAAAGAAGCACCCCAGTGATGTTTTCTGAATGACCGTAGATAAATCATTTAATTATGTGATGAGCTATTGTTCTATATCTTAGGCCAAGCCAACAGTGTTACAATTATTTTCTCCGCACGGAGGTAAAACAGGGATCAGCTGCCTCAAACCAAAGCCCAGTTAACAGCCAATAGTTTTCCAGTCCACTGAGCGGCAGCTGTGATGCTGTGAAAAGTGCGGAAGACTTGGGTGTCCTGTGTTCAAATCCCAGCTCCACCAATGAGGTCCAAGGGAATGGGAACAAGTTCCTTAAACTCTCTAAGCCTCAGTTTCCTCATCTGTAAAATGGGGATAATTATCCCCACCTCATAGGATGGTTGGGAAGGTCAAGGGGACAGCGGATGTGAACGAGCGACATCCGTGCTTGGAATTCACTTCTGTGAATGAGCCTTCCTCCCTCACACCGGCTCCTGTTTTCATGCTTACTCGGGGGATCACAGGCAAATTCTCTGGGGTGTGAAAAGATAAGCATCCTGCCGAGGGACTTGGGAAAGGACTCTCCGAGGCATGAGGCGGTCAAGCACGGAGTAACGAGAAACAAAAACGGAAGAAACAAAAATCAACTACAGCATACATTTGAAAAATAAAAGCAAGCCAGATCTTTATTTTTAATATTTAAGACTATAAATTGGTTCATCGTGTAGGCAGCTTTCAATAAATTAGAAATGAGTAAAATGGTAGGTGAAAAAGGGAGAAAAGATAAAATGTTTTAGAGTTCTGATGATGAAGCCAGCGCAGTGCTGGGCATTTTCACCTCCACCGCACCACTTCGCCTTCGTGACACCGCCACTGTAACAGGTGAGAGTCAGGGCGGTTAAGTGCCGGCCACGGGGTCACGTGGGCTCCATGGGTGAACCCTAGGTTTTTTTCACCTCTGAAGTCTGGGATTTTTTCCACGATGGGATTTTCACAATGGAAAGACTCCAAAGCAGTCGCCAAGCCAACACAGATTTCCTCAAGGGGAAAAGGCCAGGAATGCCGGCGTCAGACCCCTCTGAGGGCAGACCTCTCCAAGCTCTGCCTTTTTACAGTTCGGACCAGTTAGCTTCTTAGGAATCGCTGTGTTGCAGCCACCGCCAACTCCCACGTGTGCATCACCAAAGGTGACAAGATAAACTCTGATGACTTAACTCAAACCCTTCCCCCCCAGTGGAAAAACAACTCAAAAAGCCCGCACGCTGATGAGAATGGGCTGGTAGGCTCACGTTGATGTGAAAGATAACACACTTTCCAATTGAAGAGCATCTGAGACGGCAAACCAGAAACACGGAAAGCTGGTGAGAACTTAAGTAGCCTCTGATTGATGAATCAATTTTCCTTTTTTCCTTGCAGATGTCACAGTGGATCCTTTGCCTCCAGGACCCATGAAGGGGAGAATAAGATCTTTGGCTGGTTGGAACTAGCCTAAGACTGTCAGGCAGCCATGGATCTGGCATATGAACTACTCAATGGGACCCAACCTTGGCTTTCCTCTCCATTCGACCTCAATGGCTCTGTGGCTACAGCCAACATTTCAAACCAAACAGAGCCATACTATGACCTGACCAGCAATGCAGTCCTCACCTTCATATATTTTGTGGTCTGCATCGTTGGGTTGTGTGGCAACACACTTGTCATTTATGTCATCCTCCGCTATGCCAAGATGAAGACCATCACCAACATTTACATCCTCAACCTGGCCATCGCAGACGAACTCTTCATGCTGGGTCTGCCCTTCCTGGCCATGCAGGTGGCTCTGGTCCACTGGCCCTTTGGCAAGGCCATCTGCCGGGTGGTCATGACTGTGGATGGCATCAATCAGTTCACCAGCATCTTCTGCTTGACAGTCATGAGCATTGACCGATACCTGGCTGTGGTCCACCCCATCAAGTCGGCCAAGTGGAGGAGGCCCCGGACAGCCAAGATGATCAACGTGGCTGTGTGGGGGGTCTCTCTGCTGGTCATCTTGCCTATCATGATATATGCTGGCCTTCGGAGCAACCAATGGGGGAGAAGCAGCTGCACCATCAACTGGCCAGGCGAATCTGGGGCATGGTACACAGGCTTCATCATCTACGCCTTCATCTTGGGGTTCCTGGTGCCCCTCACCATCATCTGTCTTTGCTACCTGTTCATTATCATCAAGGTGAAGTCCTCTGGAATCCGAGTGGGTTCCTCCAAGAGGAAAAAGTCTGAGAAGAAGGTCACCCGGATGGTGTCCATTGTGGTGGCTGTCTTCATTTTCTGCTGGCTCCCCTTCTACATCTTCAATGTCTCTTCAGTGTCTGTGGCCATCAGTCCCACCCCGGCCCTCAAGGGCATGTTTGACTTTGTGGTGGTCCTCACCTATGCTAACAGCTGTGCCAACCCTATCCTGTATGCCTTCTTGTCTGACAACTTCAAGAAGAGCTTCCAGAATGTCCTCTGCCTGGTCAAGGTGAGCGGCACAGACGACGGGGAACGAAGTGACAGTAAGCAGGACAAATCCCGGCTGAATGAGACCACGGAGACCCAGAGGACCCTCCTCAATGGAGACCTCCAGACCAGTATCTGAACTGCCTGAAAAATCAATCAATCAAACGCCAAGCTCTGCCAACCGGCCGTGTGCTCCCCACCCCACCCCCTTTCCCTCCCTCATCCATCACCTGGCTTCTAGAATACGGAATTGCTCAGCATGAGTCCACTTCAGAGAATGGCATTTGAGTCGGTTTGTCTGAGTGAATGATAATGTATTAAATTGATTACCTCCCCCTTAAAGTAAACATTTAAATGCAGGCAGACATTTCAGAGTCTGGAGAGGTGATCTTTGGAGACGCTGAAGTTCAACAAAAAGAGAAAACCCTATCTGTGTGTTTGTGTGTTTAAAACCCAATATGTAATCTTGTGGTCTTATATTTATACTTGCCTGTTCCTATCTAGTCCCTGTATAGTCATGACCTACGTTTCCTGAGTTCATGTACACAAGTAGCAAGTTCAAACGTGCATAGTATAGGTGGACGTTTATTTCAATATGGTACCCGCAGGAATGGACTTACCATGAAGCCAATAAAGTTTAAGCTTCAGGGATCTCTCTTGCTTTGGCAGTATGTTCACATGGCCATATGTTTTTGTAAAAAAAAAAAAAAAGTAAAAGTAAGATAGTTTTGTATTCTTTTCCTTAAAAAGGTCTTAAATTGTATAAGCTTCCAGCCTCACAAAACCTGCCTCTGCCCCTGGGTATTTGCTTCATTAACTTCAGGCAAGTTAGATCGAAGTAAAAAGGGAGAGGGAGAAGGTATTTGAGGACCCAGAACATAAATTCATGTGTTCTCTCTTCTTAGACATAATCAAAGAATTATTCATCTCCCCAAAAGGACTTAAAATGGTTGTGGTCATCGATCACCGTATTTATCAAGACAAGGCCTGCTTTGTTATAAGATTGCATTTTTTTTCCTTCTCAAATTGCTTTAATTTTTCTTAGGGAGCCGTGGAGGGGAGTGGGGTTGGGTGGAAATCACTAACATGAAAGGCAAAACATGGACCATAATTCTTGTAGGGAAACAGTTTTATTCTCCCCACTGTGAAATAAATGAATAAGAACGAAGCAAAATTGCACCTTCATGAGAAACCATGAAACGTTTTTTTTTTTTTTTTTAATGCCAGACATGGCTTTCCAATGAAAGAAAATGGAAATGTAATTCAACAACCCCTTAAAGCGGCTTTTTAAGAACTGGATACAAAGCTGGGTGCTAAGAAAATCACAGTGCACGAGAAAGACCCGAGGACATTGTTCCTAAAACATCACCGTACGCAACAGCCAATAAATATGCAGCATGTAGGGGTGTGTAGGTGTGAGCATTGGAGGGAGCCCCATCCCTCACGGGTATGGCCATGCCACCTTGCTCACCCACAACAGACACACTAAACATCGACCTTTAATCCACGGATTCCCTGAGCTACTCCTCAAGCACTGTTACAGACAGGCACTTCACACCGTCAGTGACGTTTTTCTGTCCCTGAAATTGTAGCTGGGCTTGTATACAAGCAATAAGAAAAGAGATGATGCCCATTTCATTGGCTGATCACAATTTCCAGAGTACAAAGAAATACACACTCGGGTGTTTGCAAGGATGCCATCGTCTCTAGGTTTGTATGAAAGCCTCACTCTTAGTGTCTCACGTATCAATTACACCATATTTAGGAGTGAGCTTGCCTCTTCTGGCTCTCTAAGCAAGGGCTGCCTGACAGCTAGAAAGACTAAGAGCTCCACCTGTGGCTATGGTGCTGCTTTTCTTCTATCTGCCTATGTAATTCATGCCACCTCATTCCCAAAAGCACTGTGGCCCAGAAAATATGTTCAGTAAGTAATGATAGATAAATCCATGCAAAAATAAAAAGAGGCTCTAGTGGAAAACTGATGAATTCATAAAAGTGCTAACAGAAGATCAAGATGAAAAAAAAAATTAATTACATGGGACTGAGTGAACTGATGAGGATGATTATTAATTTTTGTGACTTTCTGCTTGAATAAAAAAAAAAAAATCCCCCCCCCAAAAAATTAAAAAAATAAAAAGAGGTACAATTGTAAGATGAGACTCTCTGGAAAGTTGTTACACAAAACGCATGCCGTAGGGACTTCCCTGGCAGTCCAGTGGTTAAGACTCCACGCTTCCACTGCAGGCGGCGTAGGTTCAATCCCTGGTCAGGGAACTAAGATGCCACATGCCAAAAAAAATGCATTCAGTAAAATCCCACAAGGTTACCAAAGGAAAGGTCAGCTGCAAGGTCAGCTCAGGACCTCTTAGCAGCCACAGCTAATGGAGAGTGACTCCCCTTCCTCCTCCTCCCTTCTCCTCTTTCATAAAAACAAGCAAAGATTTGCAATGAAATGCTTTAAACCCAACTTTACCATTATTGTAATATGTGATGTTCCTGGGTCTTTGCATAAACGCTGACATTTACTTAGAGAAGTGATTCCAAGGGACCAAGAATCTGTAGAAATAATTTCAAGACAGATAGACTAATTCTATAGCACTCCTGCCCCTGCAATCAGAGAAACTGCCTGCAAGGAGGCCAGGGTCCAAGCAGCCATCTAAAGTCTTAAAACACATACCCAGGTAGATGGCGGGTATTCAGCAGCAGAATGATCATCCTAAGGCTATACAACGGGGCCTTTCAGCCTGACGTTATAATTCTGTCCAAATAAGAAGTCAGGTTTTTACTTTATGAGGAGATATTCTCCACTTTCTGAACTATCTCTTTCTAGGATGATTGGCTCTCCAGTTGATTTCTTTTCTTCAAAAGAGGGGATACACATTTTCATTTAAATGTCAACACCATTTTAGTTCCAAAATTTAATCCTAGCCTCCACTCAACATGTAATTATGAAGACAGATCTGCTGGATGCCAGGAGAGAATAAAAAGTGATGTACTCCACTGATTTTAGGATATCTGAGCATTTGGGTTATGCAAGCTACTACTTACCTTCCATTCGCATGGGTGGTGAAGAGCTGATTAAACCTAAGCGGATGTAGTGAGAAAGGTATCAGGAGAGATGATAGGACATTGGGGCCTGTGTGGAATGATGTTAGCTTGTGTTTCAGTAACACAGAGAGCTGAGTAATACTGGACATGGGGTTGGAACTTTGGTGAGGTTCATGCCATAGCTTGGGACAGTCTAAGAGGACACGAGGACAAGGACACTGGAGGATAGAAGGACGCTGCATTTCTTTCTTTTGCTTGTTTTTATGAAGAAGAAAAGAGAAGGAGGAGGAGTCACGCTCCATTAGTTGTGACTGCTAGGCAGTTCTGAGTTGAACTTGTAGCTGATCTTGAGTAACGATGTGTGATTTTGCTGCATGCATTTAAAATTTTTTTTAATTGAAATATAGTTAATTTACAAAGTCATATTAATTTCTGCTATACAGCAAAGTGATTCAGTTATATATATTATTTTTTATATTCTTTTCCATTATGGTTTATCATAGGATATTGAATAAGTTCTCTGTGCTATACAGTAGGACCTTGTTGTTTATCCATCCTATATATAATAGTTTATTGCATGCATTTTTGTGTAACAACTTTCCCTACAGTGTCATCTTATAATTGTACCTCTTTTTGTTTTTGCATAAACTTATTTATCTCTCATAAGTGGTAGGCAGAGAAGAAAATGTAGGCTGGTGGCTGGGACTTCAGAGCTGGCAGTGAGCTGGGGTCTGCTAACACAGATTCATCCTCTCCTCCAAGACAGAATACAGGTATTGAAGCTTTCGGCCCCAGCTGCCCTAAATAGGAGCCTCGTGCTGGAAAAGTGTACAGCCTGGTCATTGACAAAGGTAGCAAGTAGGTGGCTGTCAAGATAGATGTTCGTAATCAGCCCCAGACGCGGCTGTCCAACCAAGACCGTCAAGTTACAATGAAAGACAGAAACGAACTTTGGCCTTGTTGAAGAAAGGTGGGAGAGAACCTTCAAAAGGTTCCTTACATGATGCAGAAGGTCTGGTGAGTATTTCTGAAACATGCATCACCACAAAAAAATCACAATATTCAGCGGACCAAGCATTTGGGCTTATAAGTAATAACTTATAATCAGCCACTTGTCTAATCCATATTTTTTGCCAGATTCAAAAACACCAAATTTCCTGTCAAACGTTCTAGCAAAGCAAACCTTCACCTAAGTAGTTGTTTTGCTTCTCATATGTGAATTTCTGGGAACATTCTTATAGGCAAAGCCTCTAATTTTTTTTTTTTTTTTTTTTTCCTAGCAGCTCATCTAGAAAGTAGGCACCAGGGACTGTATTCTGCTTACAGCCGAAAAGCTTTTATAGCAGTTACCCAAGTCAGCAGACCATCAGGGCTGAGAATAATAGCTCAAGGCCAAGCTTTCACACCTGCCACTCTCACCGCCAATTGCACTGACTGCCCACCCTTTCCTTTAACTTGGCAGTGACTGAACACAGGCTGGGCACCTAGTTTCCTCGTTTAGACGTGTCGGGTTGTAGGTATCTGAACTAGGCTTAAAAACAGAGTAAATATTAACCAAGACTTAACCAACTTGAATAGAAAACATGATCGATTCTCCTAAGATTGCAAGTGCGTATAATATCATTAAAGGAAACGCTGTAGCTTCATCACTGGGCTCCATGAACGTCTGCTCCTGTAGGACAAAGATGTTCAGCGTGAGAAAGCTGATGACACAGAGGCTCAAGTTCAGGTGGGCAGAGAGGGAGTTTTCATGGAGAAGGAGGGGCTTTATTTTTTTCATCTCTCTCCTCTCCTGGCATCACTGAAGGGCCAGACTCAGGGGAGGAAAAGACCTCTTTGCCAGGATATGTGTCTGGTCCGGAGAGGGGGCTTATCTGTGACCCTGATCCCACAAGGGCTGGAAGCAGAAAACGAATGTACTGGTTAGAGATAGAATTGCCCCATCCTTTTCGAAAAGCCTGTCAAGGAATGGGATGCAAGGCCCACATAAAAAGAAATCCGAAATGACTTGCCAGGGCTTTACCCGCTCCAGTTATTCAGAGATGGGACCTCCAATCCCTTAAGCAGTAGAGAAGGTCCCTTGGCAGTGGCAGTCACCAAAGAGAGAAAGAGGGGCGTGCTGTGAGCTACCAGATAAGGCTATTGTAGCCCGGACGCAGAAGACACAGTGGTCCCAGGTCCTTACAAAGAACAGATTACAAGGTAGCCGGTACGGGGCCCCTGAGAGAAGACTGCGAGTCTCAAAAGAAGAAGAGCCACCATTAGCAGGACTACCTGTAGTGGCGCCAGATACCACAAAGGAGCAGTGACGCCCTCCTGGACAGTGTGTCCTGCACCCCCAACCTGGCCGACGGCTGGGTATCAGTTCCTTTGCGGCTCCTCATCCTCCAGGCCAGGGAACATAGTCATTCCTGAGAGAGCTGATATTTTTTCTCACGGATATTGGGTTTTTTTGTTGTTGTTTTTGTTTTTATAAATTTATTTATTTATTTATTTATTTTTGGCTGTGTTGGGTCTTCATTTCTGTGCGAGGGCTTTCTCTAGTTGCGGCAAGTGGGGGCCACTCTTCATCGTGGTGCGCGGGCCTCTCACTGTCGCGGCCTCTCTTGTGGCAGAGCACAGGCTCCAGACGCGCAGGCTCAGTAGTTGTGGCTCACGGGCTTAGTTGCTCCGCGGCATGTGGGATCTTCCCAGACCAGGGCTTGAACCCGTGTCCCCTGCATTGGCAGGCAGATTCTCAACCACTGCGCCACCAGGGAAGCCCAATGGATATTGTTTTTTAACAAGAACCCCAAATGGTTCTCAAATAACAAAACGAAGGCTTAGCTGTTTTCTTAACATTAACCAGAATCCCACTACTTCGGAGAAACGGACTGTCTTCCAAGGCTCTCAAGTTCAGCTCAACTGGTACCTTCGCTGCACTGGGTGCGCTCAGACACACACAGGTGACGCAACGGAGCGCGTGCACACACATGTGATGCACATACACGTGAAGGACACGTTCACACGTGTGCCCATGACATGCATGCACACACATAGGAGGTGGACGTGTAACACACACTCACGTGCACACACGACGCACCTTCTGTATCTTTTGGGCAAGACCTCCAATGCAGAGATTCTCCAAGGCTTTCAGCTGAGGAAGAGAACTAGAATCTGACTAACTCATTTGAAGTCTAAGGATATTGAGTCATTTTTTTCTGGCAGGGGAGAGGGACATTGTGCCTGCAGTCATTTGTCACCTGGAGGATTCCATGCCAGGTCACACACTGCACACCTAGCCCCGGCCAGCTGTCCCTGCAATAACATCTCAAAATTAAAAAAAAAAAAAAATACGGTTGGCAAAAGGTTTATCATCTCCACTAGTCAACCAACCTAAAGTGCAGGTCCTGCTCACAGCAATAAATTTGTATAAGAAAAACAAGACAACTTCTTTGCAGAAAAGTCACTCCGAATAATTTTTAAATTGATTCTCATCAAGGACAGTGTTTCCATAGGCCTTCCCCACCTGCCGCCACGCTTCCTAATGCAAATCTTAGGTTGCACATTTTGGGGGAAGCTGAGATGCTCGGCCACCGAGAAAATGAATCACGGTTCTCCTTCTCAGCCGTGAACACACTTCCACAAAAGCGTGTCTTCAAGATAAAAGAAGCCCTCCCTTCATCCACCGACCCCACCCCAGTCCATTTCCATGGCTCGGGATGCCTACATCAGCTCGTCTCGTGCATTTTAAGTACCAGCCAGTACGTGACGGGGAAGAATGTCTTCTTACGGCCTTTTTCGATGAACAGGAGTCTCCCGGGGTCATTCTCAAGATTATCTAAAGTTAGCTTAGTCCCAGTTGCACTGACAACTTGGGAGTCTAGACACTCGTGGAGCAAAGGCTCAGACTGGAATGAAGACTCACTTTGGCTTCCACTTAAACGCTTTTTTGCAGATTAAAATAGTCTCCTACATTCCAATAGTACACAGAGTAATCAAAGTTCATGAAAAAGAGAATGGAGACATCGAATTTCTGACTAAAGGAGGTAATGTTAAAGTTGATGATAGAGGTTCGTACAAAGAAGGCGAGAACTGGCTCGAAAAGAAGGACGTGGTGGGGAGAGCCAGAGGGCTTTTACCATATGTTGGTACTGTCACCATAATAAAGAATGACTATCCGAAATTCCAGTATGCTGTTTTGGCTGTAATGGGTGCATGTGTGTTACTAAAACGTGAATCCTAGAATGAAAAGAAGTTCCTGGGACCAGACTCAAACAAGATCTGTTGAAAAAAGAAAAAGTAATATATTTAAAATGTTCCACTTTCCGTATAAAAGGAAACAATGTGGAGACGTTTTTGTCTTGTTCGAATAAATGATTCATCAGTAAACAAAATAAAATAAAATAGTCCCCTAAACAGCTCTCCCAGGGGGATGGGCCCTATACTGTTTATCGCAGGCTCGTTCTGGGAAGCGACAGACCACAGCTGTTTCACTGTCCTTCTCTCCTGCACCTTCACGCGACCCCCTCTGCTTGCTCCCAGCTCCAAGGGCTTGAGGACTGGAAGGTGGCACCCGTCTCAGCCACATGGCGTGTTGCTGGGGGCTATCTCTGCAACCAAGGAAACCCATTCCTCCTCCATCTTGAACAGAACAGCTCTAGAACAGCTGAGCAGACCCAAAATCTGGTTTGCCATCGGCAACATGGTTCTGGGCTGTTGGGCCAACATGGAGATGGGTATTCAGAGGGTTTGGGATCTCGAGGGCTTCCTTACAGCCTCGGGGACTGATAAAGTAAATCCTAATTGCTAGAGAAGAAACAAAGCAAGGCACGGAAGTGGCAGCTCCATTCTTAAAGGGTGTCAAGGTCAGTAAGGGTCCAGAGGCCCAGTCAAGACAGGGGACGGGCTGCCTTTGAACAGCCCACATTTCTTAAAACTTAGCCTATCAGAGTTTGTTTCCTTTATTTCCTCTGTCCATCCTGCCAAATAGTGTTCTCTAATATTTACATTTAAAATTTGAGATTTTTGAAATGATTTCTCCTTTTGAGCATTCCACCTGCCCACCTTTAAATAGAGAGGGACACTTCATTTTCATAAAATGAGGCTGGGGGACCTCCCTGGTGGTCCAGTGGTTAAGACTCTGAGCTCCCAGTGCAGGGGGCCCAGGTTCGATCCCTGGTCGGGGAACTAGATCCCGCATGCCGCAACTAAGACCCAGCTCAGCCAAATAAATAAATAAATATTTTTAAAATTTAACTTAATTTAATTTATTTATTATTTTTGGCTGCGTTGGGTCTTCGTTGCTGCGCGCGGGCTTTCTCTAGTTGTGGCGAGTGGGGGCTACTCTTCGTTGCGGTGCGTGGGCTTCTCATTGCGGTGGCTTCTCTTGTTGCACAGCAGGGGCTCTAGGCGCGTGGGCTTCAGTAGTTGTGGCTCGCGGGCTCAGTAGTTGTGATGCACGGGGCTTAGCTGCTCTGCGGCATGTGGGATCTTCCCAGAACAGGTATCGAACCCATGCCCCTGCATTGGCAGGCGGATTCTTAACCACTGCGCCACCAGGGAAGCCCTAAATAAATATTTTTTTTAAAATGAGGCTGGGAACGGATTTTGAAGGAAACAGCAGAGAGGCATGTACTCCTGCGGGTGGATGGTCCAGAGCCAGGCCTCGTTCATTCTTCTTCCCCGTCTCTCCATCCTTTCCATCACTGCGTGGCCTCAGACAGAAGCAGTTTAATACGTGGTTGAGCGGGAGGAGAAGGTTCCCAGTTAGAAGCTGCTAACAAGGACTGGCTTCCCGTCTGTTTGGAGGAGGAAATCAGCCAGCGCAGCCCCACAGGGCCACCGAGCTCACCCTATCTGATCCCAAGTAGGCTGCGTGGCAGAAACGAACACGTCGTTGTGAAGCAACTGCGCGCCAATAACAATTTACAAAAAGAAAGTAACGGCAGACGATTCAACTACCCAGAATGATTTGAAAGCTTCTTCCCCAGAAGAGTCTCCGTTCGAGTTTCCAGCAGCCTGGGAATCATCTCACTAGGGAAGAACAGAGTGCGGAGTTATGGTGTTGACGTTTAGAATGTGGTGAAGGTCGTCTAGTGGGCAGAGTGCATTTTTCCTCAATTATCCTCACTCCTCTTCCATAGTTAATCTATCCATCGCTCCCCAGCTGTCACTCACCGTAAACAACAGCAGGTTTTGACAAACAGTAGATCAATCATCATCAAAGGAGACTGAAGACTCTTCACACACGCTCTCACGTGCAATTCGCCCCCTTTTCTGTTCCTTTGAGAGGTCCCAGCATTGTTCCTGGCCCCCCCTTTCTGAAGGTGGTGGAGATAAAGAAATTCCTTCCATGCTCTACGCATATGAGGAAACCTGGGACATCCAGAAAAAGCCTTCAGCAGCCCCAACAGCAAAACAGTTTTAATTATGTGCTATGATGGATGGTTTTAATATGCCGAGCATAGGTGTGCACAGAAGCTAGATATTTTTACTATTCTCATGACATCTTGAATGTGGTTATTTTTGCTAATATGTCATTCCTGCATGTCCAATATTTAGACAAAATAGCTAATATTGCTTGTGTTTTCAAATAAGCTGCACCATCCTTGGTAATTGCATGTGTTTCCTGTCAGATAAATTTACCTCGATCTTTGCTGTTACAATTGATTCTATATACTAGAAAGCAGAAAGCAAATATTTTTTTAGTGACTTTATTTATTTTTGCAAGTGTACTGTTTTATAAACTGCCTTCACATGAAATCACACCCTCAATTAAGGGACTTAGGGTGAAGTTTGTTCAAGAGGCCAGCTATGCAGACTCACCTCGGTTCCCACCTACTTCTGGAAAAGACTTCAGAGATTCAGGAAAATGGGCCAGAGTCCTAGGTGACATAACCCACACTCCCCAGGTTTCCTAAAACACGGAACTGTAAACTTTAGAATTTTACAATTTGTCTTAAAACTCCCAGCCCCCAAAAGAGTGTACAAAACATTTCCTAGACGTCTTAGCCATCATTTGTCCAGTAGCAAAAGAAAAGAAAAGGCTTAAAAACAACCACCGGTGAGTCTCATTTTGTTCACAGCCAGTTTTTAACGGTCCCATCTGATTTCTTCCAGATTTTGTAACCTGATTTAAATAGCATGACTAAGTCATTGTAAAGCAGATGATGAAAGGGATGCTCTAAAAATGTCATAAAGACATGTTAGCTTTGCTGACAGCAAAACTGACAGAGAAATGTCAAGAGTTTCAAAATCAGGTCAAAGAAAATGACTTTTTATCACCTTCTCATCATTTCTTTCACTCAAAATCAAAACATAACAAAAATTTCCAGGTACTTAAAACAGAATCTTAACTATGAATTAGACTGTTAAAATCAGAAAAGAAAATTAGCTAACTTCTGGATGCACTGAGTCCTGTTCTAAGCACTTTATATTCATCATCGCATTCAGTTACCACAAGAGCTCTATGGTCCAACTGTTACCCCCATTCTATCGATGAGGAAACTGAGGCATAGAGTACTTACATCACCTGCCCAGAACCTGATTTCTTTTTTCTTTTTTTTAATTTTTAATCAGTCATCAATTTTATACACATCACTTTATACATGTCAATCCCAGTCGCCCAATTCAGCACACCACCATCCCCACCCCACCGCAGTTTTCCCCCCTTGGTGTCCATACGTTTCCAGAACCTGATTTCTTAACCACATCACTGCACTTCCACCTATGGGAGGTGTGACCTGGAGCCTGGGCCTGACATTCCCAAGCCCCTGCTTCCCTGTCTGCAAAACAGGGATCACGCCACCTACCTCCCAGTGTGGTGTAAAGACTGGCTGAAAAAAAATATTTTAAATAATTTATCACATCACCAGGTACACAGGGGTGTCCAGTAAACATGAAATTCCCCTCACCTTGAATCGCAGCAAGAGAAGACCAGAAACTTTTGGGTTATTAAACCACCAACCATTTTCAAAATTGGCTAATATTAAACCATGACTTCTAATCCTGCCATTAGGAAAGCTCAGCTGGCACTAACACAACCGACCATGTGATGCAAGGTGAAAGCAAGTCCGGTGCAGAAAAGTAAATGCATTATGTGTCTGTCGATAAGGTGCTACATGATTTCTATCTACACAGAGTGTTCCTTTCTGGCTAGAGGGCTTTCCTCCTCAGCTAAGCCTAACTAAACTTCAGTCTCTGCCCGAATGGACCAGGGCTATAACGTCTCACCTCCGTAAACAGAGCCTCATATTGTCCAAGTGTTCTAGAAACTTAGGGTTCATGGCATGTTCTAAATATCTGAGTTCTTTGTTCTTCCTCCAGGGTGAAAACATGGTTTGGCCTGGGGCCTGGTGCTAATCAGAGGGAGAGGATCACGCCATTAATCCCGGGTCTATGACCATCTGTATCGCTCACGGGTCCAGCTGGAAACAGATGGCGCACTCAGAGGGGTTTAACTAAAATGAATGTAATGAAGGAGCTGCGTACAGGGATGGGGAGGTGTCAGGGGATCGCAAGAGATGGATGAGGAGCCCGGAGACCAGGTAAGGATGGAGGACTTCACCAGCCGAGTGAGAGCACAAGCCATGGGGAAGGAAAGACCCAATGGGAGCTGTGCCTGTAAAGTAATTCGGCCAGAATCGCAGTGCATCCTTTTGCTCTCCTCCTGAGACAGCCTGGGACCTGGGACCTGGAACCCTTTGCTGCACCGCTTGAGACAGGCTGGGACCTGGGGCCCTTTGCTGCACTGCTTGCGCCCGAACACAGGTCTCCTCAAGCAACAAAATACAAAGAAACTATAAGGGACTAAAAATAACTGCGTGCATGCGCAGTTGGGGCAAATTATGAACAACAAGATACAAAGAGACCAAAAACACAACTGACACTTCTGAGGGGCTGGGAGCAAAAACAGGGTGTCCGGAGCAAAAGCAGGGTACTGTGCAGGCCCCCTGCACACAGCACCACCAAGGGGGTGGGCAAAACCCCCAAGCCACCCCTCCGGCCCGACTCCTGGATATACCCCACCCTCACCCCATATAAGGAACCAGCTCAACCCCCCTCAGGGTGAGTGAGCAGGGGAACCTGTTACCTGTTTTCACTCTCCGCTGCTGCAGCAGGGGGCCCAATAAAGCCTTGCCTGAATTTCTTGTCTGGCCTCTGATCAATTTCTATTGATTAAGGAGGCCAAGAATCCTGGTCGGGAGCACTCCCATGGCTGAATTCAACCAGAGCCGGAAGGCAAGAGGGCCAAAGGAGGTAGTGCAGAGAGGGCAGCCTCCAGAGAGGGGCGCAGAACGGATGGGGTGAGGGATGGAGAATCAGGATGTGGCCCGTCCTGAGACACCCCCCTTCCCGGGATCCCAGCACTCTCAAAGCTGCCCACCGTCTATTGGAATAGCTGGAGCAGGTTCATTAAAATTTCCACCGAGGTACAGGCATAACTGAGAGGCCCTCGGGGCCTTCCAACGTTAAAAGCACTCTCTAAATTCTGAGAAGAAAAACTGGATTTTCAGAATATAACCATTGGACAGCTTGGGAGCTGCAGAGGGGATGAAGGCTTAGAGCGCCACCCGCTCGCACAGGATTCCAGGTGGTCAACACCCAAAGATTCTGCTTTGGGCATGGCCGATGCAGAACGCAACTGTATGATCTCCCTTTGCAAGATGTAAACTCATCAGCATGACTTTTCAAATTCCAAGGTCAAGTAGTGCACTCTTCCACAACTGCCACCTATACCAAAAGCACATCAAAAAACCCAGGCTATTCAATACATTTTAGTCAACTGGTGGCATTTTCCCCCAAACTCTATTTGCAAATACCCAAACTGCAAATTTTCTGGAGCCTGAGGATTCAGAGTCTTTTATCATCCAGCCTTGGGCCAAGCAGGTTGCTTCTGATTTACCTAGTACAACTTCAAATACAACAAAAACAAACAAACTTCACATCCCAGTAGAAATAGAGCTTCCTGCAAGCACACCTCCTCCTAAAACCCTGCAGTTTCCTCAGGGATCTGATTTCCCCAGTTGGAGTCTTTGAACTCTCAATGTTCTAAGCCCTCCTTAGTTGACAATTATAATTTTAGGTTGTGTGAATCCCAGGATGGGACGTGATCCTGACAATGGCTCATCCCTAGGAAAGGTAGACTTGAAAACTGCTTCCTCCCAAGCTATTTCTCCAGTTATGCTGTATCCAAGAGGGAAATATCCCACCAAACCATCATCATTACAGCTGAATATTCTCAGGAGGCAGCTACGGGTGCCAGGGAGGCCATAGTACTTCTCTAGGTAAGGCAAGGGCAGGATTACTGTAAGAAAACAACTTCTCTTATAGATCTGTCCTTAAGTTGAAAACATTCAACCACACTGGAAGGGATCACCTTCCCTTGAACTTATCCTGACCCTCAGGACTGCTGTCCTGGAGTATCAACGTGTATGAATACACTCATACATAGCCCAGAAGCAACAGGATAAGGGAATAAGAAGGTTAAATGGACAGGAGTCTATTCTAATTCCGTAAGTAACATTCAAAAGCCCAAAGAGGGGCTTCCCTGATGGCGCAGTGGTTAAGAATCCGCCTGCCGGGCTTCCCTGGTGGCACAGTGGTTGAGAACCTGCCTGCCAATGCAGGGGACACAGGTTCAAGCCCTGGTCTGGGAGGATCCCACATGCCGCGGAGCAACTAGGCCCGTGCGCCACAACTACTGAGCCTGCGCGTCTGGAGCCTGTGCTCCGCAACAAGAGAGGCCGCGATAGTGAGAGGCCCGCGCACCGCAACGAACAGTGGCCCCCACTTGCCGCAACTAGAGAAGGCCCTCGCACAGAAACGAAGACCCAGCACAGCCATAAATAAGTAAATAAAATACAATAAATTTTTTTTTAAAGCCAGGAAAAAAAAAAAAGAATCTGCCTGCCAGTGCCGGGGACACGGGTTCAAGCCCTGGTCCGGGAAGATCCCACATGCTGAGGAGCAACTAAGCCCATGTGCCACAACTACTGAGCCCGCGCGCCTAGAGCCCGTGTTCCACAACGAGAAGCCACCGCAATGAGAAGCTTGTGCACCGCAACGACGAGTAGCCCCCGCTCGCCGCAACTAGAGAAGAAGCCCACGTGCAGCACCGAAGACCCAACGCAGCCAAAAATAAATAAATAAGTAAAATAAATACATTTATTTTTTTTTAAATTCCAAAGAATTCACATATTTTGGGGGAGAGGGGAGGGCTGATCAGATCATGAATTAATTCAACATTTCTGAAATTAGAGTAGTGAATCTATTCCTTTCTTTCATAGGAATTCTAAGGTAAGGTGTACTTTGAATATTTACAGATTTGTCAGCATACCAATAAATTACTTTGTTACAAAGTTAAATTATTGTTCATGCACTCAGCAAGTATTGAATGGCTACTGTGTGTCAGACACTGTTCTAGAAGCTGGGAATTTGATGAGATAAAAGACAGACAAGATCTACGCTTTTTGTTGTAGGGGAGACACTCAACAAACAAAAGCACAAATAAATGAAGATGTAATCACAACACAGTGACAAATGCTATGATAAAAATACATAGACAGTAAAGAGCGGTGCCTAAGGTCATGGACCCCAGAGCCAGACCGCCTGGTCTATATCTCAGCTCTGCTACTTCCTCAATCATTTGGGGCAAATTATACAATCTCCCTTGGCCCCAATTTCCTCTTCAATAAAGTGGAGATAAGAACAGGATCTAGTTCAGAGGTCTTTTTGTGAGAACTGAATAAGATAATTCATATTAAGAGTTTATAACACTGGCTGACATATAGTGAGCGCTTTATAAATGTTAATGTTTCCTACTTTGGATTGGGGTGGCCCAGGCAGGCTTCTCAGAGGAGGCGACCGCCATGTGAAGATCTGGTAGAAGAAACAGCCAGAGCAAAGGCCTTAGAAAAGAGTGAACCAAGCCTTGTTTATGAAACAGAAAGAAGACCAGTGAGGCTGGAATAGAGTGAGAGAGGGGTGGGATGGGATGGGGACAGGTCATGCAGGGTCTTGAAGGTCTTTGATAGGAGTTGGAACCTGACTCAGAGGGCTGGGAAGCCACTGGAGGTTTGAAGCAGGGGACACACAAGGCCTGATTTATACTTTTGAAAGATTCAGCTTGCTTCTATAGTGAGGAGAGTCACTAATGGGACAGGAGTAGAAACAGGGGGAATTAGAAGGTAATTTGAGGGACTTCTCCAGCAGTCCAGTATTTAAGACTTGTGCTTTCACTGCAGAGGGCACGGGTTCGATCACTGGTCTGGGAACTAAGATCCTGCGTGCCACGTGGGGTGGCCAAAAAAAAAAACTAAAAGAAAAAAAAAGGTAATCCGAATGGCTCAGATCAGAAGCTGATGACCTGGACTCGGGCAGTGACAGTGGAGATGGAAAAGGACAGGGATATATTTTGGATCTGGGGTCAGCAAGCTATTGTCCATGGGCCAAACCTGGCCCTCTGCCTGCTTTTGTCAATGAAATGTCATTGGAACTCAGCCATGCCCATTCATTTACCTACTGTCTACTGCGGATTTCCTGCTACAGTGGCCTTGTAGGATAGTTGTAATGGAGACCACAGGGCCTGCAAAACCCATTGACTATCTGCCTCTTCATAGTTAAATTGCATCAACCCCTGTTTTGGAGGAAGAGTCTATAGGATTTGTAGATGGATTAGGTGTGGATAGTGAGAGAGAGGGATGGAGGATTATGCCTGGGTTTTAGCCAGGAATAACTGGGTGGTGCCATTTCCTGAGATAGGGTTGACTTGGAGAAGAGTACAGGGTGGATGGCAGGAAGAGAATTATTATTTTGGACGTGTTAGATTTGAGACTTCTCTTAGACATCCAAGTGGAGAGTCTAAGGAGGTGGCTAGATGTATATATAATCCAGGAGCACAGGGCTGGAGTAACAAATGTCGGAGTCATCTGCAAACATCTGTTCCGTTCTCTCCATTTCCACTGCCATCATAATTTCCATCTGAACCACGGGAGTAACCCTCTAGGTCTTTAGGCGACAGGACAGGATGGAATCACCTAACAGGGACTGAAGACCAAGAAGAGACCAGTGCTAAGCCTTGAGCCTGGGTCCATGCAACATTAAGAGGTCACACAAAGGAAGAAGAGCCAGCAAAAGTGATTGAGAAGACAGGCCTAGTAAGGTAAGAGGAAAGCTAGTGGAGCGTGTCTTGAGAGAAATCAAAAGGCAACTGTGTCCACAAGGGGCAGGTCAGCCGCGCTGCTGAAAAGTCCAAAAACTGAGACGCGACTACTGAAACTGACAAGACGGGGAGGGAGGTCTTTTAGTGGATGCAGTGATGATGTGAAGACCCCTAACGGATGGCGCTGGAGAAGAGAATGGGAGGCGCCTTGTGGAGACAGCAATGGCCAAAGGTCAAGACCTTCCGTTGTGATGAGGAAAGGAGAAATGGGCGGGGGCTGGAAGGAGACGGGGAGACAAAAGAGCATGTTTGTAAGACGGGAGACGCTAGGGAATATTTCTGAGATAATGGGAACAATCTAGCTGAGAAGGAGAAAATTATGGAGGAGAGAGAAGGGGGTGAGGTCTTTGAGAGGTGGGAGGGGTGAGATCCAGAGTTAGATTTAGTAGACTTAACATGAGGACTTTCCTGATTACTTCTGTTTTCTCCATACCCGTGAGAAGGCTCATCAGCTAGGGTGGAATGGTGGGGAAGGGGAAAAGACAGCGTAGGAGACTTGAAAAGAAGTGAGAGCTTGTGTCAGAATCATCGGCTTTTCATCAGATACCCTTTCTATCCTCCATGCGTCCAACACAGAGCTAGTTACAACAGTAGGTACTCAAATACACACTAATTAAGGGTAAAACGCTTGCGGTGTGATTTTTCGACATCATCCTTTTTAGTCAAGGTGCCCAGACACCCAGGCTCCCTCTATCAGGTGTGATGCCTGCCAGGCTATTTGTTGAAGGCAGGGTCTCAGTTATCTGCCAACAGTTAAGTCAAATAACCATCCCTTCTACGACAAATGTCGCCTCCAGTTGACACAGGCTGATAGACACTGACATGAAGATGTCAAGACTACCTCTCGCGAGGCTCTCTTATCCCGTTGGCGTGTCAGCCAAGGGGAGGGCAAACACCAAATGTCTCAATCACACCGGGCAGCAGTGCATAACTCAATCTTCTGTCCGGCCCCTCACACTGCTTTTATTGACACAGTCTATCCTTTACCAGATCAAATTTCCCTTTCTTTGCTTTGCCTTCTGTTAATTTTTTGTCAGATTCCTCTCCGTTTTTTTTTTTCTACCATCTTGCTTTCTCCCTTGCCATTTCTCCTAGCTGAGCCCCAGTTAAATTTATTTTAATTTTCCTCAGTTACTTTGGCTCTTCCATTTATCATCTCTCCTCTGGTGTGCCCAGCCCCCATTCCCTCCTCATCGTATGAGAAAACAGCCTTCCCTCCAACAACATCCGAGTACAGACAGATGTAAGACTCAGCAGGTTCACGCTTCATACTGCACACTGACAGGCCAGAGACGCAGCTACCTTCCCTAAAAGAAGAGGTATTGAAACAAGGCATCGAAGGGGGTGTGACATAGGTGAAAACTGTCTTACTTTTTTAGTATTTCAGCTATTAGGCAACTGATGACAAAAGATTCTTTTGCCTTTTCCAATGCGTCCTTTGAGCAGATACTTTGTGATTATGTGACATATATGTATGACGCCATTCACTCATTCTGCAAATATTTATTGAATCATTTAGTCAGAGAGCTAAGGTCCAGATGCTAGACCACATAACGCATAAAAGAAGGACATGTGGTACCTGCAAAAATCTGTTTTCAAAAAACCATTCTATTTTAGGCATCATGCTGGCTTGCTTGCTTGTTATATTTCTATTAAAAAGTAGGGAGAAATCCGCCCCCTCAATGTTCTGAGTGAGATAACAGTGCTGATGGGCCCAGAGAAAGTGAAACTATCAGAACATGCTCCCAGTTTTATAAGACAGCCCTCGAGCATGCAGACAATTTGGCTCCCAGGCACGGCCACCCCACGTGTCATCTGCCCCCCAAATCACTGGAGAGCCGCTCCAGCTTGGGTCCCCCAACTGCCTGTCCTTGTATTTCCTTTTTTAATAAATTTATTTATTTTTTAAATTTATTTTTGGCTGCATTGGGTCTTCATTGCTGTGCGTGGGCTTTCTCTAGTTGCTGCGAGCCGGGGCTACTCTCCTTCTCGTTGCGGTGGCTTCTCTTGTTGCGGAGCACGGGCTCTAGGCACACAGGCTTCGGTAGTTGTGGCTCGCAGGCTCAGCAGTTGTGGCTCACAGGCTCTAGAGTGCAGGCTCAGTAGTTGTGGCGCACGCGCTTAGTTGCTCCGCGGCATGTGGGATCTTCCCGGGCCAGGGATCGAACGCATATCCCCTGCATTGGCAGGCGGATTCTTAACCACTGCGCCACCAGGGAAGTCCCTGCTTGTACTTGTAAAGCCCCACCTTTAGGCAAAGGGCAGGAGGCAGTGTGGGTACCATCTGAATTTTGCTTCAGAATTGTTTGGCTCTTCTGGCTCTTGATGTTCTGAAATTTTCTTTGAAGCTAACGATACAACAAAGATCAAGGACTGTAGAGTCAAACTAACTGGGATCTGAAGACACACTCAGCCGTCGACTACCTGTGTAATCTCAGATGGACTCCCTGGTCCTGCTGAACCTTGCTTTACCAATCAAATGAGTGTAGGGCCACCTATGCTATAGAATTATTGCGAGAATTAAAGATATATGCGGAGTGCCTAGGTGGTGCTCCAAACTACAGCTATTATAACTGGCAGAATGTCTAGGTTTGACTTCAGGAGCCCAGGGGGATCTACATGTAATCTCTTGAACTTAAATACTGGATACTTAAAATTCTACCCAAAGAGATTTAACGTGAAAGGAAGAAAATCTGACATCACGAGCTGCCACACGATACACACATATGCACTCATCTCTAAGCCAAAATTAAAAGATGGCAAAAAAACGAGGAGGTGCCTCTTACCTGTGTGCCTCCCTGAGAGAAAAAATAAATAAAAGACTATTTCTCCTCTCTGCCCCTGGTTCAGCTCAGTTCCTTGCCCAGCTGCTGAAGCTGAGCTCTCTGCCCATATCCTGGTTTTATGGGGCGACAAAGCAGAATGCGGAAGAGGAAAGGGCTGCCTCTTCAACGCAGGGAGGATGGAAAAGGAGATGTGGAGAATAAGGAGTCAAAGACACAGAGCTCTCGCAGCGCTCAGGCCAGAAGCCGGCTTGCTAGCAGCCTCCGTTAGGCACTTGGATCTGCAAGCAGAAGAGCAACAGTGACATCTTCAGGGCAGGCTGGGGAGCGTGGCTAGGGAGGCAGAGAGAAGGCGTAGGGAAAGCCCTGCCTTCAGAACACACGCTGCAGTGACGTCAGCTGACGAGCTCGCCTTTCCTCTACCTGAAATGACAGGTGTGCGCGCAAGTGCCGGCCACCCCGTGCAAACCCTAGCTGATTGCGGACATTCCCCCCTCTTGCCGTTTGAAAGAGGCCGGCCAAACTCTCGTGGAGCTGGAAACTCGGGGAGTCTGGGTCAGTTAGGGTCTCTAAGGCAAGCAATTGAAAGTGTTTTTGCTTTTCAAAGAAATGGAATTTATCAATAAGATATCAGACAACTCATGGAATCTCTGGGAAAGTTGGGGAACCAGGCTCAGCGAACAGACAGGGACAAAGGGAAGCTAACCTTCAGAACCCAGTCAAAACACGCCTCAGAGCGATTCAGGTGAGGACGTCATTGTGGTCACCCACAGCTGTCGCCAGCACCACCGCCAGCACTGGCAGCTGAGCGTTGCAGCTGGATTCAGTGTCTCTGCTGCCCCTGGAGACTGGATGTTCGCAGGGGACACCTCTGTCACCATCTGTCCCTGCTCCTGGACATCACTAGCTCTCCATCTATAAAGTCCTAGGCGGGACTTCCCTGGTGGCCCACTGGTTAAGAATCCGCCTGCCAATGCAGGCGACACGGATTTGAGCCCTGGTCCGGGAAGATCCACATGCCGCGGAGCAGCTAAACCCGTGAGCCACAACTACTGAGCCCGTGAGCCACAACTACTGAGCCCGCGTGCCACAACTACTGAGCCCGCGTGCCTAGAGCCCGTGCTCTGCAACAAGAGAAGCCACCGCAGTGAGAAGCCTGCACACCGCAACCAAGAGCAGCCCCCACTCGCCGCAACCAGAGAAAGCCTGCACGCAGCAACAAAGACCAAATGCAGCCAAAAATAAATAAATAAATAATAAATGAAAAGTATCTTTATTAAAAAAAAAAAAAAGTCCTAGGTGGTTGTGTCTGATTGGCTGATCCCAGCTCAGCTGCAAGGGGAACAGATCTTGCCGTAAGGCGGTAATTTTCTCAAACACAGAAAAGAGGTTCTGCAGGTGCTGGGAAGTCAAACACCAACAAGTGTCCCTACAGAATGGCACTGCAGTGACAGCAAAGTGCAGACCTGCCACCAGGGAGTGCTCTGAGTTTGTGGGAAGTTGTGTGACAAAGTAGAAAAGGCATTCAGAATTCTAGGTCTAAGGGCTGATTCTGTCCCTTAGTAACCATGTGACTTGGGCAGGAATAAATAAGCTTCTCTGGTTTTTTGTCATGCATAGAATAATTATTCCTACCTACTCTGCAGGGCTGAAGTGTATGGGAGCATTTTGTGGACAGGCTTTGAAAATGACACTGAGTAAAATCTGTTTGCCTCTCTGGGGCCCAGGTTATCCACCTGTAAAATTCCCTAGATCGTAAGGCTATTGTGAGGTAAACTAGAATATTATAAATGAATGGTTTATTTACAGGATTCACCTCAAAATAATGGAGGTGGTGGGAAGGAGAGGGAGTGGGTAGGGATATACATGAGACTGACCGTGACTTAGTAAGTGTTAAAACCCAGCTGGTGGGCCCATTATACCGTTCTCTCTACATTAGTGTGGATATGAAATCTTCAATAGTAAATGCTTTTTTTTTTAAATGAAGGATCTTGGAAATTCTTAGAAGAGACAGGCCACACTCTCCAAGTTTCATTATCACTGAGTCAGCGTTAGGCGTCCTCCCCCCAACCCGGCCCTCTTGCCCCAACCCCAGGCGTTGTTTTCTCAGGCATTTGGGTCGTTTCCTCACTGCCCAATACCCTCCTCTCCAGACTGGTGCCAGTGTAAGGTTATATCAGGGGAAACATCTTTGATGGTATAACACTGGTTTGAAACACAAAACGAAAACCCCAAAGAAATAACCAACAACAAAAGAAAACCAGGGGCTTCCCTGGTGGCGCAGTGGTTGAGAATCTGCCTGCCAATGCAGGGGACATGGGTTCGAGCCCTCGTCTGGGAGGATCCCACATGCCGCGGAGCAACTAGGCCCGTGAGCCACAATTACTGAGCCTGCGCGTCTGGAGCCTGTGCTCCGCAGCAGGAGAGGCCACGACGGTGAGAGGCCCACGCACCGCGGTGAAGAGTGGCCCCCGCTCGCCGCAACTGGAGAAAGCCCTCGCACAGAAACGAAGACCCAACACAGCCATAAATAAATAAATAAATAAACCCAAAAGTTAAAAAAAGAAAACCAGAAGCAAAGGAGCGCGCACACACCCCTTAAGGGACAGCCTGTCCCGGTGCTCAGGCCCGGTCCAGAGCATCTATGAAGTTACTTTCCAATGCACAAAAACGGACTCACGCTTCCCTTTTCCTAACATTGCATTAGGTGGATGACAGGGTAAATAACGAATAACAAGGACGCCCCAGAAGGCTGCACGCCGAGAGCCAGGGGTGAGGGTCCAGCACCTACGGTCAGCTCTGTGCGCCCACCCGGCTCCCAGCCGGGCCAGGACACAGGGGCGGCCGAGGGAGCCGAGGGGAAGGGGACCAGCCGAGAGTGCAACTGCGCCGTCTCAGGAGAAGAACCCCTGTCCCGGGGCCGCGATAGACCTAGTGAGGGACACGAGCATCACGAGAAGGCGTTGCAATCAGACCGCGGGCGCTTGATTATAATTACCTCCGACTTGGAAAGGCTCCACCCGCGCTGGGAGGGTCTTCAGGTCCGCTAGAGGCTGGACCCGCAGAGGAACCGCCAGCCTTAGCGATCCAACAACCACACAGTTTCCCTTTAAAAAAGTGCCGCCCATCGGCGGCCCCGCCCCTCGGCCGCCCCGATGCGCCCCGAACAAGCATGGCCCTCAGCGGGCAGGAAGCGCTTCCGCCCCCAACCAAGATGGCCGCCGGGCGGTAGCGCCGGGCGGAAGTAGCCTGTGGGGCAGCTGACGGGTCCATCATGGCGGCCACGGCCGCCTCCACCGCTCTGAAGCGGCTGGATCTGCGGGACCCCGCGGCGCTTTTCGAGAGCCACGGCGCGGAGGAGATTCGCGGGCTGGAGCGCCAGGTTCGGGCCGAGATCGAGCACAAGAAGGAGGAGCTGCGGCAGATGGTGGGCGAGCGGTACCGCGACTTGATCGAGGCGGTCGACACCATCGGCCAGATGCGCCGCTGCGCCGAGGGGTTGGTGGGCGCCGTGAAGGCCACCGACCAGTACTGCGCCCGCCTCCGCCAGGCCGGCTCGGCCGCGCCCCGGCCGCCGCGGGACCCGCAGGTCAGCCCTGGGCCCCGGGTCCCGGCCCCCGGCCCGGCCGCTCCCACCCCCGCGGGTCGGTCGGCGCCCCCGGCGGGGCCTCACCTGCCTCAGGAAGAGCCCCCGCCGCCCCCCTGCGCTCGGCTCCTGGGGGGACGCCCGCGGTCCTTCCCTTGCTGCTGACCCGTTCTCCGCGGTCCCTCGGCCGTCTCCTCGGGAGCCTTCCCGCGCTTCCGGGCCTCGCCCCGCTCACCTCACTCGTGGGGTCGCCGGGCTTCTCTTCCCACCTGAGATGGAGACGCCAGGGGTCCCTCGCTAGACAGTTCAGCTCGTTCCCTGTATCACGTTTCCTGACATTGTTTCTGGAACAGAGTTCTCCCGTGTTGACACCGTCCCCCCAAGTCGTTCCTTCCTTCCAGCCCCGCCCCCACCCCACTCCCAAGAATAACTCCCACGGCCCCAAAGAGCTCTGCTCCCCTCTGTGGGAGTCGCTGGAGGCTAGTAACCAGCCAACAAGCTCTCGTCTTTTAATAGCGGAACATTTTCATTTTAAGGAACTCAGGTTATTCTAATCAGGTGATGCGAAGTGTTCCCCCCTGCCCCCCGCCCCAGACGCTAATGATTCGACCCCACGTGGAAGAATGCTGATCCTAATAGTGGAGCAGCCTTTTGTGCTCCTGAAGAACGTTGACTCAGGGTGGCAGAGTGAAAGGGTGTGGAGAGTGAGAACGGTAAACACTTGTCCTTAAACCTGGGAGATCCTTGTAGCGACGTGCAAGAAGAAATTGCAAAAGTACAGTTTCGCTCCAGTTTGGAGCTTTTTAATACAGTCTGGGTTTTAGAAAAATGCAGGTCATTAGGCTGGGCTCACACGATAGAACCATAGAAGATTGGAAATTCTTCGCTAATTTCTGAAATGAGAGACTTCATCCCTCCCTAAGCTAATTTGTGCTGGCTTGTTTTTGGAAACATTTGTTTTTATTCCTGTTATATCTTATTTATTCTCAGTCAAACCCACAAAAATTTGAGTGCCTTCTGTGTTCAAGGCACAAAGAATCAGAATTCTGCTCTAAAGGAGCTTACAATCTAGTTGAGAAATTAAATCCATGGAAAGTTGATGAGAAAAATGTAAACAATTTAGAATAGCAGAAGAAGACATTTTAGGATAATGGGTGATTGATTCCCAGAATAATTGTGTACATTTACCATAAGAATTCTGAAGGAAGTCACTTCAGGCTCGGGTCCTTCTCAGTTAGGAGAGGCGTTTAGGATAGATGAGATTTAGAATAGGGGTCTGGAGTATGTAAAGACAATTAAAACCAAGTATCAATTTGATTAAAGCAGGGTCGGTCAACCTTGGTGCCGTTGACATTTTGAACTGGATCATTCCTTGTTGGAGATGCTTATCCAGGGCATCATGGGTTGTTTAGAAGCATCCCTGGCTTCTTCCCACTAGATGCCAGTAGCACTCCTGTCCCCTACTGTGGTAATCAGAAATGTCCCCAGAGACTGCCACGTGTTCCCTGGGGGATGAAATCCTCCTCCTCCCCACACTTGAGAACCAATGGATTCAAGGGTCCCTAGAGGGACTTCCCTGGTGGTCCAGTCTTAAACACGGGTTAAGACTCCCAATGCAGGGGGCCTGGGTTCGATCCCTGGTGAGGGAACGAGATCCCGCGTGCCGCAACTAAGATCCCGTGTGCCACAGCTAAGACCCGGCACAGCCAAATAAATAAATAAGTTTTTTTTTTTTCTTTTAAATGGGTCCCTGGAGAAAGCAGTGGAAGGACAGGAAACCCTTGGCCACCAGAGGCTAAGATACTAGGCAGTAAGGAACCTTTTAGAACTGAGCAGAGGTACGATCTAAATGGCCTGTGAAGAAGGTTAACTTGACAGCAAAGGAAAAGGATAGGTTGGAGGGGACAGAGAGTGAACACGGCGCAAGCGAAATGTTTTTGGCTTCACCGAAGTGTGAGATGATGGTGACTTGCAGTAGAATCATGGAAGTGGTAGCAGAAACCTAGGTTGTAGGCGCTTCCCTGGTGGCGCAGTGGTTGAGAATCCGCCTGCCAATGCAGGGGACACGGGTTCGAGCCCTGGTCTGGGAAGATCCCACATGCCGCGGAGCAACTAGGCCCGTGAGCCACAACTGCTGAGCCTGCGCGTCTGGAGCCTGTGCTCCGCAACGAGAGAGGCCGCGATAGTGAGGGGCCCGCGCACCGCGATGAAGAGTGGCCCCCGCTTGCCGCAACTAGAGAAAGCCCTCGCACAGAAACGAAGACCCAACACAGCCAAAAAGAAAGGAAGGAAGGAAGGAAGGAAGAAGGAAAGAAAGAAAGAAAGAAAGAAACCTAGGTTGTAGAGATGTCGACAGAACCATCAGAAGGACATGAATTTCCTGGGATCTGGGGGCAGAGTGATGATATATGTAAAGATACTGAGGGAGGTCAGATGGCTAAAATTTTTGGTAGGGAGATGAATTTAGTTTTAGATCACTGATTATAGAATAGCAGCGAAAGTTCCAAGGGGAGAAGTCTGGCAGCGGCAGAAAAGGCTCGACGGGGATTCGGGGCAGTGGCGAGGACCACAAGATGCGGTGGTGTTCTGCCGGGCGCTGACGTTTCAGGGAGGAGAATCGTGAAGGGAGAGGACAGACCGAGATGAGTGCAACGTGAAGATTTGGTGGAAGGTCGGTGAAGAGGAGCAGCCAGCAAAGAAGCCCACGATGCACTCAGAGCAGCAGGAGAAAATGTAGGAAGGCCGAACGTCAAGCAAGGGAAGGGGAAAGCTCACGCGAGGGGCGGTGCATCGGCCCCCTGATACCCTGTCTGTGCGATGACCAGATTCGGTTTGCCCCTCCATGGGACGGAGCAAAGGTGCAACCGGTGGGAAAAGCTTGACTCCAGTAATTCTGCTACACGAACCTTGGTGCCTTGCTGAGCGGCATTGAATCTGGCTTCATGAAAGCTTTGTACCCCCCAGATACCCCCATACTTCTCCCCTAGCCGGCCCCACGCTGACCTTGCTTTTGTTTGTCCTGACTTAGCTCTGTGCCTTTCCCCGCAGCTACAGCAGCCGTCCCAGGAGAAGTTCTACACCATGGCTGCCCAGATCAAGCTACTGCTAGAAATTCCTGAGAAGATCTGGAGCTCCACGGAGGCCTCTCAGTATCTCCACGCCACACAGCTCTACCTGCTGTGCTGCCACCTTCACAAGCTGCTCCAGCTGGATTCTTCTAGTTCCCGATACAGCCCTGTCCTCTCCCGGTTCCCTATACTCATCCAGCAGCTGGCGGCGGCCAGCCACTTCCGGTAAAAAGACCTTCTCTGGTGATGGCCGTACTCCCCGACTCCAGTTTTATGGAGTGTGTCTCCTTTCCTGAGGTACTGGGGTTCTTCTCCCAAGATGTAAAAAGCTCCCTGTGACCTTTGCCATCCTCTCTCTAGGTCAGCCATCCTGCATGAGAGCAAGATGCTGCTCACATGCCAAGCCGTGTCCGACCAAGCTGTGGCCGAGGCCCTGTGCTCTGTGATGCTCTTAGAAGACAGCTCTCCGCGCCAAGCCCTGGCGGACTTCCTGCTGGCCAGAAAGGCAGCTATTCAGAAACTGCTCAACCAGCAGCACCACGGTGGGTGTGGCTGCTCTCCACCGTTTGCGCCGTAAACACGGGGATGGAGCAGGCCAAGCTGAGGGAGGCCGAAGCTTCCACAGCGTTCTCTGTTTCTAACTTTACTGAAGGAGATTCTTAAAAGAGGATGGTTTCTTCTCGTAGGTGCTGGTGTCAAGTCTCAGATTTGCTCGTTAGTGGAGCTGCTGGCCACCACTTTGAACCAAGCTCATGCCCTTTTCTACACTTTACCGGAAGGTCTGCTGCCGGATCCATCCCTGCCATGTGGCATGCTCCTCTCTACTCTGGACAACGTCACCGGCCAGCATCCTACTGGTGAGCTCTTAGCCAGCCTCTTTTATTTTCTGGTTCATTCATTTACTGAGCATCTGCCATCTGCCAGCTACTGTGCTGGGCTCTGGGGATACAGCAGTGAATTGGACAGATATGGACCCACTTTCATGGAGGTCAGAGTCTAGTGGTAGAGGCAGATGTTGAACTTGCAGATATGCAGATATCTGCTTAATATCAATATTGGTCATTGCTATAAAGGCAGAGTACAACTTGACTTGGTAGCATTGAATGGAGGGACCAAGGCCAGAGACTTCCTTGAGGACAGGATATTTAAAGTGAAACCTGAAGGTTGAGTAAGAGTTAGTCAGGCAAAGAAGAGAGTTCCAGGCAAAAGGCAGAGGAGGTGCAAAGGTCCTGAGGCAAGGAGGATGTTAGTATATGTGGAACTGAAAAAAAAGCAGGGGAAGCTGAGGGGAAGTGGGTGAGGGGAGGAGTAGCATGAGAAGACACGTGGCCAGTTTATCGTTTGGGACCAGAGAATACAGCGCTGTGTGAACAGAGCAGTGGATAGCCTTCTAGGACCTTCTAGGCTTGGTGGTCCTCCTGTTATATGTTCCCGTGCACCCTGTACTTTTATTTGTCAGCATTTGTCCCAATTGGAATTAAATGCGTTTGGCTTTTATGTGGCAGTGGTTCCCCCCGGGGCTGGAGTGGACACTGAGAGCTCACCATGAACCAGGTGACAGACGATGGGGGCAGTAGAGATGGAGCTGATTGGGCAACTCGGACATGTGTTTAGCAGACAATTTGATGAGGGATTGGCTGCAGAGGGTGTGGAAGGAAGGGGTCCAAGTTTACTAGAAAGGAGTTTTTTGTTTTGTTTTGTTGTTGAAGTATAGTTGATTTACAATGTTAGTTCCTGGTGTATAACAAAGTGATTCAGTTATATATTCTTTTTTAGGGTTCTTTTCCATTATAGTTTATTATAAGATACTGAATATAGTTCCCTGTGCTATACAGCAGGACCTTGTTGTTTATCTGTTTTATATAGAGTAGTTTGTATCTGCTAATCCCAAACTCCTCATTTCTCTCTCCCTGCCCTTTTCCCCTTTGGTAACCATAAGTTTGTTTTCTATGTCTGTGAGTCTGTTTCTGTTTTGTAAATAAGCTCGTTTGTATCATTTTTTAAGATTCCACTATAAGTGGTATCATATGATATTTGTCTTTCTCTGACTTACTTCACTTAGTGAGATAACCTTTAGCTCCATCCATGTTGCTGCACGTGGCATTATTTCATTCTTTTTTATGGCTGAGTAACATTCCATTGTATATATGTACCACGTCTTCTTTATCCATTCATCTGTCCACAGACATTTAGGTTACTTCCATGTCTTGGCTGTGGTAAATAGTGCTGCAGTGAACACTGGGGCGCATGCATCTTTTCAAATTAGAGTTTTCGTCTTTTCTGGATAAATGCCGAGGAGTGGGATTGCAGGATCATATGATAGACCTATTTTTAGTTTTTTAAGGAACCTCCATACTGCTCTCCATGGTGGCGGCACCGATTTACCTTCCCACTGACAGTGCAGGAGGCTTCGACAAGGAGTTGGTTTGAAAGGGCTGCTGACGAGTTTACTTTTGAAAATGTTGCCTTGGAAACAACTGAGACCTTGGAGTGGGAATGTGGGGTGGAGAGGCAACTGTGGGTCCAGAAGAGAGCAGTGAGCGGTCTGGCCGGGGAGACACACACACACACACACACACACACAGTGCGTCTGCAATGGCTGTTGTTTGAGGCCTTGGGGTGGATGACATCATCAGCAAGAGGAGGGGATGACGGAGGGCTGAGCCTCAGGAAACTCCGGAACTCAGAGGTCAGACGGAGGAAGCACAGCCAAAGGTAGAAAGGAAACGAGCAGAATGTGTTGACAGCCCTGAGGTCATTTGCAGACACAGACGTGTGTTAAACAGTCTCCTTTCTGGCTCACTTTATCTTTCAACGGAAGTTCTCCTAACGGAAGAACTTTCAACGGAAGTTCTACTTTTAAAATGCCAAGCATTCCATAGCCCTCATTTTTCTCCTTTCTCTTTTTCCCCCCATTCCTTTCCTCTCTGTCCTTTGCCTTCTCAACCAATAGGATGGCAGAGTTGGAGGGAAGCTGCCACACTCCCTCCCTGATGAGGGGAGGCATGGACATACTCTGTGCTTTCTTTTTCCCCCTATTTCAGGGGTCTAGTCCGGCTGCCCAGAGGAAGACTGGATGATTTTTGGAAATTCCTTCCAGGTCCTTTATTAATTTGCTGTTCAAAGGATGGTCCCGATTACCCCTCCCTTGGCCTTCTCCTTAGGAAAGGGCATTGGTGTTCTGCAGGAGGACATGAAGCTGTGCAGCTGGTTCAAACACCTGCCCGCATCCGTCGTCGAGTTCCAGCCGGCTCTCCGGACGCTTGCGCGTCCCATCAGCCAGGAGTACCTGAAAGACACGCTGCAGAAGTGGATCCACATGTAAGTAGCCAGAGCTTTCCTGGCGGGGGACAGGACCCACCCAGCCTCGCCTGTGACCACAGGAAGGAGGGAGAGCCCTGATCTTATGGCTAGTGCTCTGGGTGAGGCCAGCCCCACCTCAGCCGTCTCTCACTACCCTCACAGCGCTTAGCCCCCTCTGGGAGAACCAAGAGGGAATTTGTCTTTCAACATGTGACGTAGAGGATTTTAGACCCTCTTTATGTTAGACTTCTGCCACTCCTATGCTTTTATTTAGTGCAGTGTTGTGTGTGTTTGTTTTTTTTAATTGAGGTATAGTTAATTTACAATATTGTGTTAGTTTCAAGCGTACAGTAAAGTGATTTAGTTATACATACGTATATATATTCTTTTTCAGATTGTTTTCCATTATAGGTTATTACATGATATTGAGTATGGTTCCCTATGCAATACAGTAGGTTCTTGTTTACCTGTTTTATGTATAGTAGTGTGAATATGTTAATCCCAAACTCCTTGAAGTGTTTATATATTTATAAACACTCTGATACATAATAGATATTTACATAGTAGGACCCAGGTAAGAGGTTTCCAAGTGGAGTCCAGCTATTTTTCTTAATAAAGGTGTGAAAACCATGAAACTAATGAAGCCCAAGAAAAGTGATTTTGTTGCAGGTGTAATGAAGACATTAAAAATGGGATCAGCAACCTGCTTATGTACGTGACGAGCATGAAAGGTCTCGCGGCGATCCGGGATGCCATGTGGGAGTTACTTGCCAACGAGTCGATCCATCACAGCTGGGATGTGGTCTGTCGGCGGCTTCTGGACAGGCCTCTCTTGTTCTGGGAGGATTTGATGCAGCAGCTGTTCCTTGACCGACTGCAGGTGAGGTGGGAAATCGCGTGGTCCAGCTGTTCGGTGGCCAATCCCGGTGTGATCTTTTGATTGCCTGGGGAGATTCCCGCCACTCGCTAAGTATATTCTTTCCCTGCCGACTTACCCCAGGGGTGACTCTTCTGGATAATGAGCCATAAAGATGAACAGATTCTGGTGCTGAAAACGAGGCCAGGCCTCTGTCGGGTGGTTGGGAGCACATGCACGTCCATCAGTGATGACGTCGTTCTCTGCCACCACCGTGCCATCTTTCTGAGCGTGGCGGAGAACACTGGATGTTGGGATAGATTGCCACTTAGTGCTCTGGTTTTGAGGTTTCCTGGAAAGAACTGGGATTTAAAGAACTCTTCTCTCCTTTGCTTTCAGACTCTGACAAAAGAAGGCTTTGACTCCATCTCCAGCAGTTCCAAAGAGCTCCTCGTTTCAGCCTTGCGGGAACTTGAAAGTAGCACCAGCAGCTCCACTTCAAATAAGCACATCCACTTTGAGCACAACATGTCTCTCTTCCTCTGGTCCGAGAGTCCCAGCGACCTGCCTCCCGATGCTGCCTGGGTCAGCGTGTCAAACCGGGCTCAATTTCCGGGCAGTGGGCTCTCCATGAAAGCAAAAGCCATTAGCCCTTGTGTACAGAGCTTCTGTTCTGCCCTAGATTCGAAACTGAAGGTGAAACTGGAGGACCTCCTGGCTTACCTTCCCTCTGGCGACCCGTCACCCCCCAAGGACGTCTCCCCCGCGCAAGCCAGGCACTGTGCCTTTGACAGATACGCAGACGCGGGGACCGTGCAGGAGATGCTGCAGGTGCACTCCACGGCCTGCGTCGGGCACATCACGGACTGCGTCCAGGCGGAGCTGCGGAGCATCCAGCAGGCTGTACAAGGGCAGCAGGACGCTCCCGACGGGGTCCAGCTACACTCGGTCCTTTTCATGGCCAGGCTCTGCCAGTCACTGGGAGAGCTGTGTCCCCACCTGAAGCAGTGTATCTTGGGAAAATCAGGGAGCACCGAGAAACCAGCAAGGGATTCTAGGGCTCTGAAAAAACAGGGCAAGGGCAAAACTCAGGAAATAATTCCCATGCAGGCCAAGTGGCAGGAAGTGAAGGAGCTCCTCCTACAGCAGAGCGTGATGGGCTACCGGGTCTGGAGCTCGGCGGTTGTGAAAGTGAGTGACACGTACACGTGTTCCTTCTGTGCCCGCCGGGAAGTCCCCATTTGTGTCTCCTTTTTGTCCTAGTCTAGGCTGGCCAAGCTCAGTGAGGCCTTCCAATAGTAAGGGAATAACAGTTCTTATTTCACACGGTTATTTTCATTTATCTCTGCCAGACAGCTCAAATGTAAAAACTTTTCCATTCGTTTTAGCCTACATTTTATAGACAGAAACCCTGGATTTTTTTCCTTCCATCTGATGAGAATGAAAGACTTTCTCCCTGGACAAGGGTCTCTGCTTTCTGCTCTTCAACCTAAATATCATCGTCTCCACTGGTGTCTTAAGAGGTGGCCCCTGACATCTGTAGGGTAGTTGGCAACCAAATCCCCGTTGCTGGCATCAGCGGTCAGTGAGAAGAAAAGTGATGTGTGCCACTCGCCATCCCACACACAGCGCAAGCAGCAGAAGCTGGTCTCAAGATGACTCGAGTAGGTTGAGACAAACTCCACAAAGGCTCTGAGTGGCCTATATGGATATTTGCTTTCTATCACCAGGTTCTGGCTCATGGATTCACCCAGTCATTACTTTTAGATGACGCTGGCTCAGTCCTGGCCACGGCCACCAGCTGGGATGAAGTAGAAATCCAGGAGGAAGCAGAGTCTGGCAGCAGCGTCACGTCCAAGATCCGACTGCCTGTCCAGGTGAGCAAGGGCCACCACGAGGGGCCCGCCACTGGACAGGGGAAAGCCTGCTCTGTGGAAAGGACCGAGACTTGAGAAGTAATCATTCAGCGTACAGCTTGTGAGGAAGGGCTGCAAGTAGTACGTGTAACTTTCTACTCTGGGGGCAAAGAGGGCGTGGGGCCAAGGAGATAGGAGACTGTTCGAGGAGTCAGTGCATGAGTCTTGCCTTTTGCAGCACAGACTCTGTGCCAGTTAGAGAACCACTCACCCTAAAGTGGAAACAGCCACGGAAAACACGGTGCCAGGCCACCAAGGGAATGACAGCGGACGTCACTCGTATCTGTTCACTGGTCTGCTCTGAGAGGGGCTGACCGGAGGGGTCAAGGTCCTGGCGTATAAGCCTAGGTAGGGTAAATGAATCCACTCTTAGCCCGTCTCGTTGCATTGGTGCAAGTTGGCAACTGGACATTCCTTTGTTCTTTTAGCCGTCCTGGTATGTACAGTCCTTCCTGTTGAGCTTATGCCAGGAAATTAATCGGGTTGGAGGCCATGCCTTGCCCAAGGTGACGCTGCAGGAGATGCTGAAAAGCTGTCTGGTTCAAGTAGTAGCTGCCTATGAGAAACTCTCAGAAGAAAAACAGGTGAAGGTAGGTGTGTGAATTTTTTCCCATTAAAAACAAAAACTGTAGCTTTTTCTTGGGTTTGGGCAGTTCACACCCAGGATTCCAGGTGATAAGGACCACTTGCCCCGGGCTATCTAATCGGTTGTGGCTTCCAGCTCCTCGAATTTAATCACACCCATTCCCAAGGGTCAAGCTGGTCATCACTGAAAAGGCAGTTCCGTACCAGTGGCGAGGATGAAAGCCTCAAAGTTTTGTAGAAAGACCTGCTTTCCAAGCTCAGCACTGCCACGTGGTCACTGCAGGCTTTGGGCAGATCATTAACCTGTTTCCTCAGGATGCAGCGGGGTCACGTGCGCTGCCTTGGTGGTGGTGGGGGGGTGGTAGTGTGAGGGAGCGCGAACAGTAGCAAAGCACAGCACACCCGCGGTGGGGAGCTCCTGTCGCCCAGCCCTCCACGCCCTCAGTGCTCTGCAGCCCTCTGCCTTTGGTGTGTACTCCCATTGCATTACTAACATTTTTGAGACAGGACCAACTCCTGACTTGCGAAGGAGTTCAGATTAAGTCTTCTCTCCTGAGTTTCCTCAAAAGGCCTCTCCTTCATGCCAGGAGCTTTTTTCTTTTAAAATGACTGTCTACAGCACCTGAGACCTTTTTTTAAGGGCTGGGTCTCTTCCCTGCCATTAGGTTTTTAGTTTTGTTGAAGACCAGGTATCTTACATAACTTATTTTTGTTGTTGTTATGAGATTAAACTGGCCTTCTGAGTATAAAAAGCTTCTGAAATAACCAGCTGAAACGCAGCCAAAACCTGAAGCTGTTTATTCTCAGATAACAAGTCATCTCCCTTAATGGGTGGGGACGGGAAATTCATTTGCAGAAAGAAGGTGCATTTCCAATGACCCAGAATCGGGCACTGCAGCTGCTTTACGATCTGCGTTATCTCCACATCGTTCTGACGACCAAGGGTGAAGAGGTGAAAAGTGGCCGCAGCAAACAGGACCCCAGGTAGGTATGCTCACCCCCCACCGCATCCCTTCCAAACCTGCGCAGCCCTTTTCTGGGAAGCCACTGGAGTCAGCCTCACGTTGCCCATTAGTTGTGGTTGTTTTCAACAGTAAGGGCTCATGTTACCAGCAAGATAAAGAACGACCACCTGCTGGATAGATTCCACAGTCAAGTGCAGTAGGTGGAATCGCATTCCTTTCTTCTGAGTCAGCCTACCAACTGTGGGGTGTGATTTGAGCCTCCGGTACCCTTCCCAGAAACAAGCTGGGGAAGTTGTGGACTGGACTTGGACATCCCATCAGGTGTAAACTCCTGAGGATCATTTAAGCTCGATGATCAGTGACAAGTGGGGCTAAGCCAGCAAGCAGTTAAGGAGAACAGACCCAGTTCCAGGGTTTCTCTAGCACTAAAACACCCAAAGATTGGTTTCTGTCCTACAAAACGTGGAGAATGACCCACTCAATCCTTTTTGCAGAGTTGAGAAAGTGGCTGACGACCTTGAAGCGCTCATTGACCCGTTTGACCTGGACGTTTTCACACCGCACCTCCAGGGCAACCTCAACCGCCTGGTGCAGCGGACTTCGGTAAGCCCGGAAACTCGCTCACCATGAACGAAGCGCCACGGGCTCAGATTACAGCACAGACCTGCCCAGCACATAACGCTCCAGGACGTAGGGGGGAGAGGGGCTAAGACACAGAGCTGAGTTTAGTTACAGGGGCCGAAAAGAGGATTAGATCAAACCTCAGGGCTGAGGCAACCCTGGGATGACCCCTTTAGCTGTGAATAAGGACTATTCAGGTTTTATCAAGGCCTCAGAAAGAGGAATACAATCAAAGAGCTATTCGACTCGGAGATTCTGACCTGTGGGCAGTGATAAAAGTGATCTTGGAGCATTAACACACTCAAAAGAGCATCTCCCCAAAAGGATGGTTAGAAACAAAGTAGTGATTGATTACCGACAGAATTTTCTTTTAAGCGGACAGTTCAACACCCAGCCTATTACCGTGCTCCGTCTCTCGTCTGGCAGGTTCTCTTTGGATTGCTGACGGGTACAGAGAATCAGTTCACCCCCAGGAGCAGTACGTTCAACTCCCAGGAAGCCCATAACATCCTGCCTCTAGCATCAAGTCAGATCAGGTAATGATTCTGAGTGGTTCCTGCTGGGGCCCCAAAGCTTCCTGGTCCTTCTCCTGAAATGCCCTCATCTTGTCTTGGAGGTTTGGACTTCTTCCACTGAGCATGACAAGCACTCGAAAGGCCAAATCAGCCGGCAGAAGCATCGAAACCAGAGCCCAGGTTAGTGCACAGAACGAGAGGTTCATCCCCATCCATCCTGCCCCGTCTCCCACCAGACCACCCGATCAGCTCCCCTTTAAATAACCAATAAAGAACCAAATGACAGGATGCACTAGTGCTGCTTTTAATGGCGGCGCAATATAGAAGTACAAGGTGTTACTAGCTTGAGCTAATAAGAGGTTTTAAGAGATGCCCACTGACACTATCAAGTAGCCTCATAAGAGAAATGTATCTCGGGCTGCCAAGGCTGTAGCAAATACACAGGACGGGACGGAGAATACTTCTTGTGTTTAACAGGGTAAGAGAGTTAACTGCTAACCCTTCCTTCACTATGTACTTATTTGGAAAAACAATTGCTTTGTTCCAGTGATGGTTGCACCTCTCATTTCTTAGTCGGGTGGGAAATACAAGGAAATGTGCTTTCTCAAGTTTACATGTTCTTGTTAACACACGTTTTGTTTCAGTAGGCTGCCATCCGTTAAGCCTGCGGGAGTCCTCCTGGGTATTTCTGAAGTGTGTTGTGTACGCATGTGTCTGAGAGCTCCAACAGCTTGCCTCCTTCCAGCATTTAATCCTTGTTTGCTTTCTGATTAGACAAAATATTCGCCAGGTATCCTTTCCATATTCCCTGCCATCAAACCCAGTAAGATACAAAATCCTCGTCAAACATCTGGTTTTAAAACTTGGGAGATGGTAGTAAAAAAAAAAAAGTTTTTGCACAAGCCTCCCACTCTGTAAGCCCAGGCCTGTGCTGTACCTTTCCCTCACAACTCTCCGTTTCTGCTTCAAGTAAATGACCTTTCAGCTCTACCCGCATGAGAGAAACAAACCATGGAGAGAAGGTACACGTTTACCCTCTTCCTACCGTCCTCAGCTTCAGATTTTACTTCCGTCACGTACTAAAATCCCGTTCTGCCCGTGTCCTTGCCCAATCTGGACTAAGCAGAGTCCCCTTCTAGAGCTGTCCGTGCTTCTCAGATCTGCTGTGTGTGCTGTGTGGACCCCAAGCGGAGTGGAGGGCGAGCAGGCCGGGGGCCCAGTAGACGCTAAGGCACTTTCCTCTACGCACAGCGGCAGGCTGCTGTCCCCCCGGCACTCTCCCGAGCAGACGACCCGACGCACGCTGGCTCCTTGTTCAGACAGCTTGTCACCGAGGAGGAGGACTCGTCTGCGCCCTCACTGTTCAAACTTGGGTGGCTCTCTAGTATGACCAAGTGACACGGGACAGTCCGTCTCTCTAAATAAATACTCCTGCATTATTTCTTCTAGAAGTGCCTCTGCTCATTTGTTTCTAAGCCACACCAGTCTTTCCAGTTGCCGTGGTGGAATGGGGCCCCCTGGTTCCCGTCGGGGGTTACTTTAAGCATAAAGTGAATCCTTGTCCAATAGTTTCACAACACTTGTGACTTCAGACACCAGTTCAGAGAGCTTACACTGTGTCAGCCTTCACCAGCGCCTTAATTCTCGACACTACAAGGCGGAATTATCAGAGAGCACACACAAGCTGCTGCTGGACAAGTCTGTGAATAAGACAAAGTCATTTACGTATTCCTTGACTGTCCGAACTGAGCAATGTTTTCTAAGTCTGAGATGTAGGCTCTGGAGGAATAACGGTAACAAGTTTATCTGGGGATCCAAGGGTCTGAGAGACCTTCTCTCTGGAAATACAAATATATAACAAAGAGAGAGGACGGTTATCAGGGCGGGTGCTGACTTCATACAGTCTGACTGCAATCTGGTGGTTCTCCTGTCACAGAGGACAGAGTACTTTGAACAGGACATCTACATACTAAGAGGTAGTATGGCAATTAATTTCAGTGCAAGACTGAATCAAGCTTTCTATGTTTTGGAAAAAAACTTAGGTTTTTTCATGGAAAGTAGATACTCTTTACTAGTTTATTGAATTTAAAAAATTGAAGATCCCGCAAAATGAAAAGGCCTTTTTACAGAAAGTAGAATTTCTAAGTGACAGATCTGGAAATCAGTCTGACTTGGACAAACTATGGATTCAACACGCAGATGAGATTTCCTCCTACTGTTGACTTGCCCTGGATTTGATAACCCACCCTCAAAAGAATCCTATAAAAAACTGCTTCAAAGCCCCTTTGAAATCGCAATAGTGCAGCAAAACCACAAGTAAACAACGGCCTGTTAACCTGTTATTTCAAATATAGACTGAAAAGCCAACAGGCATCTTTTTGTGCAATTATTTTTTAAAACATCGTTAAGTTGAAATATCAAATCTGCGCAGCGCGGTCCCTTCACAGAAGGCAAGAAAGTGCCGGCACATCATGTGGGAGGCCGTCCTCGGTGCTGCAGGCTGTGAAAGTGGGCCTCCTTCAGGGTCTGGTTGATGTGGAGGTACGGGCTTTGGCACAGCGCGGACGGCGCGGGCGCGGGCTGCGGGCCGTGGGGGCTGGACCGGGCGGCGGGGTGGCTTGAGCTGCTCTCCGGCCCGCTGGCCCGGTCCGGGCTGTTGATGCTGCTGCCGCTGCCGCTGCTACCGCCACTGTCACTGCTTGAAGACTGGAAAGGGGGGAAAAGACACGGCGTCACAGTTAGGCTGTTCGGGGTCTTAGGAGCTTAACGGGGGTTTAACTTCAAATACCCTCTTTAGGACTGTTTTTCCTATTCAGTTTGAGGAGGATCAGCATGAAAACATACGCTGGGTTTTAGAGTTTACAAAGCATATTCACTAAGATATTTCGTTCCGTCCTCACACCTACCCTGTGAAGTCCAGTGGGGTGATGACCCAACACACACCCCCAGGAAGAGGCAGGGTCCGGACTCCAGCATGGGCCCTCCGACCGCAAATCCCTTCCACTACATTTTTTTTTTGGAATTCCTTTATTTTTATTATTTATTTATTTATTTATTTATTTTTGGCTGTGTTGGGTCTTCGTTTCTGCGCAAGGGCTTTCTCTAGTTGCGGCGAGCGGGGGCCACTCTTCATCGCGGTGCGCGGGCCTCTCACTATCGCGGCCTCTCCCATTGCGGAGCACAGGCTCCAGACGCGCAGGCTCAGTAGCTGTGGCTCACGGGCCTAGTTGCTCCGTGGCATGTGGGATCTTCCCAGACCAGGACTCGAACCCGTGTCCCCTGCATTGGCAGGCAGATTCTCAACCACTGCGCCACCAGGGAAGCCCCCACTACATCTTAATTCCTTTACGCATCTTCCCTGCTTGCTTTTACCACGCATTCCAATCATTTCCAATAATCACAGAAGGGAGTTCTCAGCCTCCAAAGGGAAGCATCAGTCATTGGTACAGGGTATGAAACAGGTGTCCTCATAAGAAGTAAGGTGGCTTCTGGGCACAAGTGAAAATTTTGACAACTTTGTGGTTATCACCTGATGGGCACAAAACTGTATTCTCTGAAGGCAGAACACATATCCTGAAAGACTTTTTAATTGAAGTATAGTTGCCGTACCATATAAGTTACAGGTGTGCGATATACTGATTCACAATTTCTAAAGGTTATATCTCATTTATAGTTATTATAAAATATTGGCTATACTCCCTGTGTTGAACAGTATATCCTTGTAGCTTATTTTATACCTAGTAGTTTGTACTGTCCTGAAAGACTTGAATATACTTCTTGTAGAGTTACATTAGCATTTTTGCAGTTCGGTATGTGTATGCATGTGCATATGTGCACACATGTGCCTAATTTTCTGTTTAATATCCCTAATGTTACTTGGTGTCTTAGTCATCTTGAAGAAGCTACTCAGAGTTCCCTGGTAAGAGTCACTCTCAGAAATCGCCTTCCTTCCGATGCTAGGATCTTCAAAGGGAAGGCAATGGTAAGGATGGATCCTTTTCCGAATTACAGTATTTGACTATTTCTAATGAATGGTAACCCCAATAACTTGATTAACAGCACCCTTCTCTATTTACAACTCAACACAATATTGTGCTGGAAGGAATCAATGCATGAGACACTTAGAATTCTAGAGGCTAATGATCTGGTGTATAACTTTTTAAAATCTTACCCTTTGATACTTCTCCATTTATATTCCCTTATACAAAAACACTAGTTTTGAAATGCCTGCTTACGACCGTGTGAAATCTACATGTAAGGAAAAAGACTGGCAAGAAACAGATCATAGTAGTTAGGTTAAAATGGAGGGATTATAGTTGGTGATTTTTTCTACCCTTTACTGCAACTTTTTGCAATGTGGTTATTATCTATTTTCATTATAAAAGTAAATGTATAAATACAATGTTGTTTCCAGATGGATACTTTAAAGGCGATTTTTAAAATACTAGTTCTATCCATTTTTTGATCAAAAGTTATACCTAACAATATGTACACAAATAAACTTATCTAAAATGGCAAAGAAAGCAATGTTCACAAAAGGCATCCAGTCTTAACATTTAAACCAAGAATTATCATGGTCCATAGGTCATTTGGAGGCACTTACACTTAAGAGGTCACTTAGCCCACTGCCTGTAGGTAGTAGGAGACAACCTATCTATCTTCTTAAAAAAATAATTCATGAAAGCATTATAATGGGCTGAATAAGGTCAGATGGCAGGGTTAACAGCAGCAGCAATTACATTTACTTGAAGACTTAAGTCAAAGCCAATTCAAAAACAAAAATTGTGTTCCATGAAAGTCTCCCCCAGCCTAGCGCAGAATCAGCTAGAACTGCCGCTGACACAGCCGGCGAGGCCGTAACTCGGTGACGAGCAGCCACTACACTGGGTAAGAGGCCCACCGCACAGAGCTCTCTGTCTCCTCTTAGTCTGTTGTCTTTACTGTTTCTCGTTACAGGTACTGTCTGAGAATTCAGGCAAGAACTAGAATCAGTTTCTAGTAAGTCACGTTTCCATCTCAAATTATATTTATTTCACACTGTAACAGCAAAGGTGACACTATTCTGAGAAAAGATAAAAATTCTTTAACATAAACAGGTTAAAAAAGATTGCTGTACAATAACTGTTAAAAAAAGGAGAGAGAGGGAGACAAATACACCTGCAATTTCTAGTCCATTTTAAGTATCTTGTAACTCAGATTTTTAGACACGTATAACAATGTTTAGTGTGGCCCTGTTTATAATAGCTAAAAATGGGAAACAACCTAAATGTCTAAAAATAGGGAAACTGGGACTTCCCTAGTGGCGCAGTGGTTAAAAATCCACCTGCCAATGCAGGGGACAGGGGTTCGAGCCCTGGTCCAGGAAGATCCCACATGCCACAGAGCAACTAAGCCCATGCGCCACAACCACTGAGGCCTGTGCTCTAGAGCCCACGAGCCACAACTACTGAGCCTGCGTGCTGCAACTACTGAGGCCCGCGTGCCTAGAGCACATGCTCCGCAACAAGAGAAACCACCGCAATGAGAAGCCCGCGCACCGCAACGAAGAGTAGCCCCCGCTCGCCGCAACTAGTAAAAGCCCGCGCACAGCAACAAAGACCCAACGCAGCCAAAAGTAAAATAAAATAAATAAATAAATAAATAAATAAATTTTTAAAAATAATTTAAAAAATAAAATAAAAATAGGGAAACTGGTTAAACTATGGTATATGTATATAAAGTGTAATACATGAATTACAATCCATAACGATGAAATTCTATTCTGCTGGTAACAGTGAGGATAAGAGATGTACATACACCAAGGTAGAAAGAGATCTTTAACATCTTTTTTATAGGTTACAAAACAACGTATAGTACGTCCACTGGTTTTTAAAGTGTTTTCTTTAATGTATACATGTATGTACACCAAAATATTCTGGAAGGATATACATGCCAAAATATTTAGAATTTGGACCTCCTCCTTTTTAAAAAAACTTTATTTTCTATAGCTTCTACAAAAAATAGTTCTTTTGAGGGCAAAAGACAGTCATGAGTAAGAGAACCAAGGAGTGCTACTACAAAAGAGAGTAAGGTCTCCAGTCACTCGTAGCTTCAAGACTGAGACTTAAAGAAAACACTGACACTGTCAGTAAGATTTTAGGAAGGCCGTTTGCCTCCCGTGACAGCTTAAGAACCCCTAAACTGCTTCAGCTGACTCTAGCCGACGATGCTTTTAGACTAAGAAGAGAGAACCTATACAGAACCTGGGAATCTGGGTGAACGCACTTTACACTTTATTTTAATACACGTAAAACATTACAGCCTACTGTCATTAACGGTAAGAAAAATACATCTCTTTCAAAGGTGCACTGGTTCCTATTTTCATCCTACTCAGACCGGTCTTGGCATTGTCGAGCGGCTTTAGGGAATATCTCACCATCTACGGAAGGACAAGCAGCAAGCAGCAGAATAAAAGAAAGCAGTGCAGCTTGCTAAGGGTGACTGTTCTGTGAAACTTCTCTTCAGTGATGCACAGGTATATCTGGTATGTACTGGGTCACAAAATATGGCATTTCTGTGGGACCGGATCAAAAAGTTTGAAAGTTACTGAAATGGGTCTTAACGCTGTCAGCCATCAAAGTGGTCTAACTCTGTGGGATAAAGGAAAGACCATTATTTCCTTTTGACCCTAAAAGCATAAAACCAAATTTTAAGTCTCTATCAGAGCCTTAAGATGTATGAAGAAGTAAATCGTTCTGTCTTATAAAACCAAAAAACTCGAGACAGGGAAAAAATTGTATTTCCCCTGCTTAGTGGAGCTTCTCTGTATCAGATTGCTTGGGGGGCAGAGAAGAAGAGAAGGGAGAAGTATTAGAAAGAGTTTTCAGGAGCCTTGAGAGAAGGTAGAGCAGATAAAGGCAGAAGAACATGCACCATCTTTAGCAGAAAGAATATATATAAATCATGGAGCAGAGGACAGACAAGTTGAAGTTCATTTTCTTAGTCCAAAGGGCTCAAATCATACAGCAGAGGTAAAGAGCTCCTGACCCCTCAGCTAGGCCTGCCCTGAATTTTATTTTCCCAGGGTGTGAAGTCAGTTTAAGAGAGAGCCCATTTATACCCGTGGTAGAAACAAAATAGCTCTAAAGACACTTTCTACTAATAACCTTTAGAAAGTCCCCCAGGTGGGATTGTTACTGAGTCTCTGCTTCATAAAAAGAGAGCCAGAGTATATGTGTATATTTATTACCTAGAGTTGGATGCTTTCTGTTAGTTAGAAAAGCAGATCAACCGCGTATTTTATTTTCTTTCAAGCCCCAGCTTCCCCTCACATCCATCTCCCCATCCAGTGGTGCTTTTAAATTTACGTGAGCCTCAAAGGAAAAAAGAAATCTTGCTCATTGTATTACACACTCCATCCCTGGAGTCAGAATGAAGTTCATCCTAAGGCCACTGCAGAATCTGAATTAAGTGCAAGGGATGATCCTAGCCAAGTCTATCAGAGCTTCTAATGTAAAACTCTGTGCTTCCAAAGTGCCCAGTGATTTAAGAGAGCTCCAGGTCTGCTAATACCAGTGAGACCATAAGACCCCAAATGCATTCAGTGGGCTAATTAAAACCACTTTCTAAATATGCGAGGGAAGAAAAATACAGGTGGTCACTTTTCTGTGTCAGTGAGTAAATGGCATATCCTTACAAGATAAAATTGGACCACGTCATCTGTTTGAAGTTTCTGCCTAAAAACATGTATGTATTCTCATTACTAAACATAACTTTCAGGTTCAATATGAAACTGCCTGGGGTAGCTTTCCTTGCTGTGAGTTGATGCAACACATTACCAATATTTCGAGGACTTGAACTGTGAGCAAGGTTTCTAAAGAGGACACTACAAATCAGGTTAACTTTCGAAAGGACTGTTCCTGCATTTGAATGGCTCTTTTGAGAAGTTAATTTCAGAGTTAATTTGCTACCGGGTTTTAAACACACAACCTTAACACCTTACCCCAGAATCTGCCAAAACAGTTTTGTCTGTTAGGCTGGTCCTACTACTAGGACAGATTAATGATGAGAATGAACAAAAACAAAGAGTGTTAAAATACCTTCTTTAAAAATTATGCTAACTATTCCCAGGGTCATCTAAATTCAGTGCTTTAAAAAAAAAAAATCACCTAATATACTGCCAATTCTTATCAGTTAAAACAAATGGATTTATAGAATCCTAGTTTTAATGATACATGGATTCCCCTGGTTCTGTAATGTTTTTATCTGTCATGCCTCTACACCCCAACTAAGAATACCCTTGGGATTTTAGGGTTATGCCATCAAAGATTTTCCCTTCTAGTAGAGACAAGAAAAAAGACAGAGGCTGTTCCAATTAAGCCACCTCTGTTTTATTTCCACATCTTCTCGCTCTCTACTTGCTGTTACTTCATAGTGATCTAAAAAATCAAAACGGTCTTGGTAAGTTAAAGGTATTTTTAAAAAGTTGGGATCTTCATATTTTAAAAAGGTACTGCTTTTGTTCACTCAGGTAGCAGTACTTCTTATAAGGCATATACCTGCATACCAGAAGCCAGATTTACTGGAAGTGTCTAATGTAATTTGTAGATAAAGATATTCAAGCTGAAAATAAAGAGCATTATTCCTACAAGTAAAGCTACAATTCAAACCAAAATGGCCAGACTAAGAAAATGGATTTAAATAAGTTAAATCTAGCTAGTTTTTACCCATCCAGTACCTGTCTGAGGTCAGGGAATGGAGCTACCTTTGTAAAGGACCCAACAGGAAGATGCAGAGTGACAAATCACTTCACTCCTTGCTCACCAGAGAGAAAAATGAACCTGCCTTAGACATTAACTACCAGGAATCATCTAGAATGGCTTTCAAAAAACATTTTTAGGGCTTCCCTGGTGGCGCAGTGGTTGAAAATCTGCCTGCCAATGCAGGGGGACACAGGTTCGAGCCCTGGTCTGGGAGGATCCCACATGCCACGGACCGACTAGGCCCGTGAGCCACAATTACTGAGCCTGCGCATCTGGAGTCTGTGCTCCGCAACAAGAGAGGCCCGCGCACCGCGATGAAGAGTGGCCCCCACTTGCCACAACTAGAGAAAGCTCTCACACAGAAACGAAGACCCAACACAGCCATAAATTAAATAAATAAATAAATAAATAAAAACTTTTTCATTCCTATACCTGTATATTATATCTCAATTTAAAAACCAGTATCCTAAGGCTCACAAGGCATTAAATCTGAGTCACTGGAGTTAAAATTCAATATCTTCAATGCAAACACAGATTCGAGTTTTGAAAAAAACCACTAGACCCCAATTTCCTTACTTCTTATAGCTACAAATCTAAAATTGCTGTCCAGCTAATACCATGTCATAGCATCTACTCAGAAAAATATTTTCCAGCTAAAAGACAGAGGGAGGAAAATTATTCTTCTCTGTTCCTATGATTCAAGAGAAGTCTAGAACCTAGTGGCCCTGGGTGTATTTAGCAAAGTCCCTCAAACTTCCGATCTGTCTTCTGGGAGGCGGCGCACGCCGTGGGCAGGAGCCAGCCGCTCACACTCAGACTCTGGGGCTCCCCAATCCGCCTCTCACCAGCTATGTATCTTTGGGCAAGAGACTTTATTGTTCTGTGCCCCAATTTTTCCATTTGAAAAGTAGAGATCACAATAACCACCAAACTGACAGGAAGAAAATGTACAAGTAGATTCAAAGTTTCTCTTTACATAACTAATCTGGCAAGTCGGTTCACATTCTTCAGCTTCCTAGAATCTAGGAAAAAAAAGAGGCCCATACTATCTCCATTTTACAGATAAACATGACTTACTTGTGGCACAGTTCGAAACAATTCAAACACCTCGTGTCTTATTTCCCAGTACTTGCCAATGTTATCACATTTAGGAGAAAAAGATGAGTTCTGGAAATTAATTATAAATAACAGTTTTAAATCTCTCTTACAACGAAAACAAACTTCCAAATGAAAGTTCTTTATGTTACAAGAAAAAAATTCTAAACTTAAGTATCTCAAGAAAGACACAGGAGGGGCTTCCCTGGTGGGGCAGTGGTTAAGAATCCGCCTGCCAATGCAGGGGACATGGGTTCGAGCCCTGGTCTGGGAAGACCCCACATGCCGTGGAGCAACTAAGCCCGTGCGCCACAACTATTGAGCCTGCGCTCTACAGCCCGCAAGCCACAACTAGTGAGCCTGCGTGCTGCAACTACTGAGGCCCGTGCGCCTAGAGCCTGTGCTCCGCAACAAGACAAGCCCCTGCAATGAGAAGCCTGCACACCACAACGAAGAGTGGCCCCCGCTCCTGCAACTAGAGAAAGCCCACACGCAGCAACGAAGACCCAACACAGCCAAAAATAAATAAATTAAATAAATAAATTTAAAAAAAATAATAATAAAATAAATAGATAAAGACACAGGAAATGGCTTCTCTTAACTTAGTCTCTTAAGGAAACTTACCCCGTTGGCCCTTAGAATTAAAAGATACCGTTTTCATTAACAATACACTTTGTCATGTAAATTAATAAAATTAAGAATCCACTAGTAATGACCTGTTTTATTATTTCCCCCTTTACACACAATTGTCAACAAGCAGCCAAATGTCCCTAAACTGGATATTTTTATGCTATAAACATAATGATCTACTCCAGTGGTCACGATTCAATTATTCAGTACTTAACTTTCCATTTTAAAGTTTTCCCCTGCCTTTTACTGCTCTAGTTCTCCCTGGGTTCACTCAGACTCATTACTCCAGGGGAGGGGCGGGGATAAACTGGGAGACTGGGGTTGACATAAACACACTACTATATATAAAAGGGATAACTAATAAGAATCTACTGTATAGCACAGGGAACTCTACTCAATACTCCAATGACCTATATGGGAACAGAATTTTTAAAAAGTGGATATATGTGTATGTACAACTGAATCACTTTGCTGTATAGCAGAAACTAACACAACATTGTAAATGAACTATACTCCAATAAAAATTAATTAAAAAAAAAAAGACTCATTACTCGACAGCACCAGACGCCAGTAAATGTGCGGAGGGTCGGAGGGTCGTGACCGCCCGTGAAGGATCTACTGGTGAGTTCAGATTACCATGACAGGTAAAAAGTACCTGTATTGACTGTTACTTATTACAAGGGCAATCCAGTCCATCCTTCAGACTAATGATTACAGAGTGGTTTAACCACTGAATTTCTCTGGACAAGTAAGAACCAGACATGTGAACCCACAGGTTGAATAACAATACACTGTCTTCTTCTGTGAGAAGAAGAAAGGTATTAGGGAGTGAAGGTCATTCTCTACAAACAGCAATTAAAACAAACCAAAACTATAATACTAAGGAGTATTACTCAAAATAAGAGATCAGAAATGTTTGATTTTTTAACAAATGACAATTTATACTCCTGTTCTCAAACATCAGAATTGTAGATATAGGGAAAAAAGATCAATACAAAAAAGATCTACTGTACCTTTGAACTAATGCAAACATCATATAGCAGGATTGACATACAGACACAAGTACTGAAATATTCAGGGTGATACCGTGAAAGTAATCACCACATACTCTTTTTAATGAATAGTCTTATAACTCAAAAGAATAATGGAGATTCAATTCTGTTAGTTTTATCATTAGATATTCATGGCAGCCTCTAATCTTTGGTTTTCTTCCAAAGAAAAAAGAGATTCCCTAGTTTCACCAAAAGCTCAATTACTTTTCTGTTAATCTTAAAGGAGAAAAAAAAAAAAACCCAAAGGAAAAAAAAAAAGGTGATAGGAAGATTTAAAAGGGGGGATAAAAGCTATAGAAATTTAAGTCTCCATGTAGAAGGATCTAGTCTGCACTGGTGCATCAACTGCTCCTGAATGAGTATTACCTACATGACAGTTACCGATTTTTTTCTCCCTGAGGGAATTACTTTGGATTTCTGGTAAAGACTGGATATAGGTCAAATCCTATTACTGAGAACTAATTAAAGTACAAATTACTTTGGCTGTGGAAGAACTGTGATCTATGGAATTCTGCTTTAAATGATGAGGCTAGGGCTTAGGAATCTTTGCCACCGAGGAGTTTCTCTCTTAGGGTGACAGCTGTTAAGGGTCCAATCTTTAGGTGCATAATTTAATAGCAGCACCCCTTCAGCGTCAGCTTCCTTGCCCCGCTGCAGACCAGGTGCTCGAGTGCACAGGAGGCATAGTGAAGCACCCAGGAAACCAAAGTTTGAACTTTCCCCTTTCCCCTCTCCCCCCACTCCACTCTGCTTCCCACAGGTGCTCTTTTCAGAACAACATAATGAAAACATAAACACAATTAAAAATAGGACTTCGCGTACACATACATTATATATTCCGAATGCTTGTACGGTTTCTCTTAAAAACATGGAAAGCTTATCTTTAGGAGACATGGAAGCAGCAAAATATACTTGTCTTAAGGACAATTAATGTTTAGAAACGATTAGACAATAAGCTGGCTTCTGAAATACCAAACAAGGGTTCAAAGATGGGCTTTCAAAGGTCCATAAAACTTCTAACATACAAATTCTGGGGTGCGTGTATGTATGACTACGTGCAGACATAGGCTGTTTTGCTGGGGAGAGGATGTGTAGCTTCCTCAAAAAGGCCATGACTCAAAAAAAAAAAAAAAAAAGGTTAAAAACACTGCAATCAAATAAGATCACTTTTCTTTATTTAAAAAAATTTTAATTACACGGAAGTAACTGGGTTATTAGCTCAAGCAATGAAAAGAGCAGATATTCTGGACCACACTTCCTACCTCTGTGTCCCAGGAATCGTGAAAGACAGGGTTTCTACTACTCCTTTTGGTCTGTGGGGGGAGATGGTGGTCTTCTTCACTGCCATTCCTTCTCCTTTTCCTGAAATTAAATCACAAGGAGAAAAAAAAAAAAAATCCAACAATTGACCTTCTGGACACTTCAAACTATAAACCATGACAACATATAAATTTGCCCTCTTGCCTGAAAAAAGATAAATCATCATATGATATCCCAATAGGTAAAAAAAGTTAGAAGTACACTGTCGCCAGGCACGAAGAACAAAAATATAAAATAGCAGCAGTATGGTCGAGCTTAAATTAGTAAAACTCATTTCTAAAAAAAAAGCTTGCCAATTTGAAATGCCTGCTGGGAACAAATAAGATCAGGAAGACATTAATGACTAAGCTCTCAAACTCTACCTAATTAATGTGATCTTTTCCTACATTTCCTGAAGTTACAGTTCCAAGTTACCTAATTTTACTCCTGTCCGTACGACAACATCTAAGACAGGAGTGACTGCCTTTGCCTATTTACACTTAAAATCCTTATAAAAATGGTGCTACACAGGAAGAGCACTGGAGGTTCTGGTAGCCTCTAATCTTTCATTTTCTTTCATCCCTGATTTCTCCCCAATTATCACATTAACACAAAACCTCTCTGCCCTCTAACATATTAAATTACTTTTCTGGACAATCACCGGAAAGGCTGCTCTTGGACACATTAACTTGATTCTTCTGGCTACACCACCTGGTATTATGAGAAGTTACTTCCCCAGGTTGTTACTGTGAGATTGTAGCACCAGCCACTTAAAATGTCCAGGTTTCAGGAAAAGTCACACATATTTCTCAGTCAAGTGTTCTGAGATGTACAAGAAAGACAAAATTTGTATGTTTTCTATGCAAGAATCAAGTGCTATCAGGACTTCCAAACCCCAGTTAAAAATCAGAAATAAATTAAAGGAGGTATAATTTTAAGTCAAATTACATGGAACTGTGCTGTCCAATACAGTAGCCACGAGATATATTTGTTAATTTAAATTAATTAAGATTAAATAAAATTGGAAACCCAGTTCCTTGATCACACTGGCCACACTTTCAGGGCTCAGTGGCCGGCCACCCATAGCTAGTGGCGACTGTATGGGACCACACAGATATAGGATGTTCCTACCACTGTAGAAAATTCTACTGGGCAGTGCTGGCTAGAGGCCATTTTATACAGAGCAGCACAATCTATTACAATGAACACTCTTCAGGGTTCAAGTTTCTATAGCTAGAGGGTAAAAGAGCTTTTTGGAAAGTACTGAATTTGAACATATAGTATCTTCTATACAGTTATACTTTCTATGTGAGTAGGGTGGCTTACTGTGGTAGGCCCTTAACCCTACGGCTCTGAGTTGAGGTCTGGACATCGGAGAAAATTTAAGTTATCACCCCGAGCTCAATCCTCTGTATTTGTGAATACATCTAACGTTATTAATGAACGAGTATGGATCCAGTTTAGGCTTGGAATGATAAATAATGGGTGTGCGGTTCTGATTAAGCATTAACCAACCTGCAGAGGGCTACACCGTTTACCTCATTCTAAGACTCAGTTGTTTATAAAATAAGATCTCCTTATCTTTCTCTCAGGGGATTAGATCTTATCCTGAAGTACTGGAGGCTAAAAACTAGATAAATATCGGGTTTTAATTATCATTAAATGGATGTGCTAGTTGAACCAAGAAATTGCTCAGTTCGTTCTAATATGACCACTTCCAGAGCACTGTCTGATGGAAGGCCAGCTGACGCACAAAGAGAAACTCCTCAAACGACAGCGTGCTGGTCCCCAAACTCCTCCTTTATCAGCATGCCAACAGCTGATTGTGCCTGGGCTGCTGAGTCACTCTAACCAAACTCATGAGCCTGACCAAAACTTTCCAATTTCCTCTTTTATAATAGGGGATAAGATACATCTTTCTAGCGACAAGACTATGAATGTCAAGTGGATAGGCTGGTTTTGAAGATTTCAATTAAACTCTGGGAAAGTCTCATGAAATATCCCTGCCTCATAATCAGTTGATTTCTCCAGGTACCAGAATCATCTCTTTGGCCTCCTGGGAGTCCTCTTCTTTGCAGGGCACTAGATTAAGGATGAGCCCTACCTGTTCTTCATTCTCCTTTTTCTAAGCTCTTTGCAGATTTCATCCTTGAAACATTTCTCTTTTAACAACATCATTCATAATTGTCAAAACTACAGCTTCATGCTTAACCCTATCCACACAATCAGTCAGATTGTAACTTTTCACATTAATGCCATAGACCAGGTTACAATTTGAGCAGCTACCCTAAAACTGATTACATTCTCCCTAGCCATCTAGTTACAGATTATTGTTTAGCATCTGTTACTTCTAAGGATGGCCGAAATACATCACTTTTCCTCATTTCACTTCTCTCCAATATTCCTGTCATCTCCTAGAGACCAAGCATAGAAGAAATCCTAGAGTACAGAGACTAGTGGTTTTCAATTTTTTTTAAAAAAAGTAACAGAACTCTTTCGTCCTACCAAAAAAAAAAAAAAAAAAAAAAAATCCCTCTATTTCCATAAGAGATAAAGGATCTGTTTTAAAGTAGAAGCCTCCCTCCCACAAACCCACCCCTCTTGCAGTTTGAAAAACCACCGTCTTAGACCAACCCTTCATCTTAAAATTGAGGAAACAGATCCAGAGACCAGAACTGACTTGGAGATGCTAAGACAGCTGGAGCTGCTCCATCATACTCCACGACACACGGGTGCAGAGAAACGCCTGCCAAATCAAATGCCTTCTTTTATAGTAAAGAAGTTACCATGTTGAGATTGTGTGAACTAGATAAAAGGAATCTGTTACTAGTATAAACACATTCAGATTACCCGTGTACAGCACAGAATAAAAGAAATATTTTGCTAAGAAATATTTCGACTTTTTCAGATATGTGAGACATCCCAAGGAACTACTGGAAGTACAAACTGGGTTTGGGAAGGAAAAAAATGGCAGTTAGATCAGGCTTACTGTACCTAAGGATCCTGTGACTAACTCCAGTAGCAAGTTGGTACACCTGGCCCCTAATTTCAAATTTAGTCCACTCTTCTTTAATATACAAGTAGAGGCTTTATGCCCCACTCACTGCATGACCCAAGTCAATATGCAGAAGTTTGGAGAACCCTAGATTCTCGCTATTGGCCCAAATAACTTCAGGGTGCTTACGAGAATCTCAGTGCCATGAATTTACCATGCTCCAGAGTAGGGTCCTTGTGGAAAGACTGTCAATTACATTCAAAGCCAATGGAAACACAGAAAGACAAGAAAAGATCCAGCATAATCTACCAAGGCAGTCCTATCTTATTCACTTAAGCCTCACTGAGATTTTACAGAATAAAGGAAAAGAGCAGTGAACCTAGAAAGACCCACTGAGCTCTCTAAATCTCTTTCCTCATCACAAATATGAAAGATTGAACTTGCTGATCTACAGTTTTCAGTTCAAACTCCACGATGAGGGATTTTTCTAATTTCGAATAAAGCCGATCCTCTTCATTCTGGGTTACAATCCCAACTTTCTCCTCCCCACCTGTTTACAGGGGGAAATAAGGGGAAAAAAAGAAAAAGAAAAATCGCAGCTCGGTCCGGACTGTCCTAAGTCCGTGTCAACGAATCATAACATCGCCTAAATTAAGACCCGGGCCTAGGCTCGGAGAAAAAGTAGTGCATCACGATATAATCCTACCTCCCGCCTTCCGAGTCAAACGGCTCCGCATCCAAACAGTTTAGAATCCTGCCTGTTCTTAATGCTACAGCCGAGAGAGAATCCACAAGCCACTTTGGTCCTCGGCCCTTCTGTGTTCACAATGGCCCAGGACACAAGTTCTTCGGTCTAACCTAACCCTTTCCTGCTGCGGGGTTAAGCCCAAGCCTTCTTTCTGACCTTGGGGAGACCAGCTCCCCGCCCCGTCCTCTCACAGACGCCCTAGGGGCTCCTCTCGAAGATCAGACATTCCTCCCATCCCCCTACCCTCCTAAATTTAGGACGGGGAAGCTTTAGGGCCATCGTCTCTCTTCCGGGACCGATCAGACTTCATTCCAAATAGGGAAAGATAGGGGGGAAAAGATGGGGCCGAGAGAAACCTGGGCCCTGGGGAGTCACTCCTTCAGCGCCCCCAGGGACCAGGTACCCGATCACCCGCGCATCCCTCTCCCCTCCTCCCCCCGGACTGCAAAGCACCCAGATGGAGACCTGCCGGGCCCACGCTTGCTCGGACCCCGCGTCACGCGCCCCCTCGGCTCCAACCCCCAAGACACAGCAACCGGCGAGGGGCTGGAAAGGTGGAGGGTCCCCTGCGGTCTCACCTGGGGCGGAGGCGCTCGCTCATGTTAACTGATGGAGGCGAGCGACGCGGCGCCGCTCCACGAAGAGAGAGAACAGAGGGTGTTGTGTTCCGGCGGCCGCCACGCCCACACCCTCGGGCCTTGGGTCTCACCGCGGCTCCGGTGGAAGCGGCCGGCGGTGAGTACCCCTCTGTGGGACCCGTACCACCTCTACTTCCGGCGTCTGCTCCGCGCCCCCCCATGTCGCAGCCGCCGTGGTACCGCCCACCCGCGGCTGCGCAGTGGCGTGACCCCGGCCGCGCCGACCGGTAACCCCGCCCACAGGAAGAGGCGGGCTCGGAGCGACCAGGAGCTTCTGGGAGAGAGGACCTCGTTCGAGGTCGCCCGAGCTTTCGCCTGTTCGCAGCCGAGAGGGGATAGGTTAAGAGTCAAGCCAGGTTTAAATTAAATTAAACTATATCAGAATAATATGATACAAGTATTTGAGTTAAATCCCTGTGGGGGTCACAGTTTTTTTTTTAAAAAGCTGAGAAACATCAGGCAGTGGTGCGGACGGCCTGCCCCGGGTCCCAGGACTGAGAGTTGGGAAGTGGCGCGTGGGCTGCGCTGGGCGGGGTTGGTCGCGGGGCTTCGGGGTCTCATCCGTATTGCGAGGTGAGGCGCTGCCGTGGGGGTAGTTTCCACGGGTGGGGATGTTTCCTAGGGCCTCCGCCGTAGGTCTGGGGATGAATGTGGCGACAAGAGGAGAGTGGGGGGAGGGCTTCCTGAAGCCGAAGAGTCCACCCCCTTAGGCGTCCCAGCGGCTCCGGCGCCTGGGGCTGGGGGGCTGCGGAGAGGCCCCAACTGGGAAGCAGCAGGACTGCTTTCCTGAAAACGTTACGGGCAGGGGGGGTACGCCGGATAGTACTGCTGGAGGCGGGGAAGTCCGCTGGAGAGCGCAGGAGCGGCGGGCGAAGATTAGCCTAACTTTGAGGTCCGCCCTGTGCCCAGGAGGGTGGTCAAGTCTGCTTTCTGGAACAGCGAGGTAGCACTGCCCTGCAGGTGACTCGGTTATTTGAATTTGCCCCAGCACTTTGCCCCATTTATTCATTGTATGTGCTGTCGAGTGACTTCCCTAATTGTGTCTTTCAGATGCCGACATTAAAAGCGCAACTGGAGAACGCAGAGCGAGGCATGCAGATCCAGGAGAAACAACCGCAAAATCAGCATCTTTCTAGAAAAGCTTTGGTAAGAAAGCAGTTAATAGGGAAGAACCTTTGTATTCTGTTACAAGTTAATCACTAAAGGGATGTTGCCTGTAAGTTTAAATTACACCTAATGGCCCTTCTCTGGGAACCCTGCCTCCTAGGTCATGAACATGAAGCTAAACTACCTTTGTTTAGCTCAGAGGAAACAGCCTGACCAGGCCCACCTGTGAATCACTGCAGGAAGGAAGAAATTAACACACCCCCTCCCGAGGCTGATGGGAACTAGGAAGTGTTTGGCTTTACTCCCTTCCCTTTTAGTATAAAGGATGCCTGAATTCTAACTCAGGCAAGATGGTTCTTTGGGACGCGAGTCCCCCATCTCAGTCTGCCGCAGCTTTCCAAACAAAGTCCCTAGTCCTCGCCCCAAGAACTCATCTCTCGGTTTATTGGCCTGTCCTGCGGTGAGCAGGATGAGCTTGAACTCGGTAACGTTAAGGCATCATTGGTGAGACATCACTGTTCAAGGGTGCAGGAAAGACCTCAGTAGGATTAAGTGTGAGGATGGCATGGTGTGGAAGCACATGCCTCTGCCAGGTCTCTTCTAAAGTCGTTAGCCTAAGGGCCTTGCACTGGCTTCCGTTGTGTGTATTTTTGTAAATAAACAGTCCCTAACTTTTATTATATTGTCAAAGGGGTACCTCCAAAAGAAGAATAGTTGCTGTAAAGTCTATTGGCAGAAGACAGTTTTGTTTTTTGTGGGTTTTTGTGTTTGTGTGGTTTTGCCTGACTTCATGTAGGATAAGGTGGGTCCGTTGCTCTGATGGATTGGCCAGGGCCAGGCCCCTTGCTCGGTTCTGAGAATACAGCTGTGCACAGGGTCCACCTGTTCCCTGCCCTCTGGAATTTGATAGAATAAGAAATGGAAACAGAATTAACTCATCTGAGCTTTGGAATGAAATACTTCCTTTTCCTGACTGGAGAGACTAATAGAGGCACCAGTGGTACATGGTGTAAGTTTTTTTAAATGTTTTTATGTGGCATAAATTTCACAAAATTGTCAAACTAAACAAATTCGCCGTTAATCCATTGTACTACATACTGCAAGTAAAAAATGGGGGACCATGTCACCTCCACTTATTTGTGTGTTCGCTATACTTCTATATATGTGTATGTATATATGCTTATTACTAATGCGTTAAATGTTAGTAGCATTTCATTTTTCATGCTTAGACAATAGAAGCTCTAATATTTTCTTCTTGCCCCAGTGGATCTTCTGTATATCACTGTGGAAATACTAGTCTGAGCCACCTTGGAATCCCAGCCTGAGTTTTTTATTCTTTACCATTCTTCCCTTGAATGATGTGTTTAAGGGTTTATAACAGTTTCTTTTTTTTTTCTTTTTTAAGATGTAATTTAATACTCTTTTTGATTTTTTTTTTAATTTATTTATGAATTTGCCCCAGCACTTTATTATTCTTGGCTGTGTTGGGTCTTCGTTTCTGTGTGAGGGCTTTCTCTAGTTGAGGCAAGCAGGGGCCACTCTTCATCGCGGTGCACGGGCCTCTCACTATCGCGGCCTCTCTTGTTGCGGAGCACAGGCTCCAGATGCGCAGGCTCAGTAATTGTGGCTCACGGGCCCAGCTGCTCCGCGGCATGTGGGATCTTCCCAGACCAGGGCTCGAACCCGTGTCCCCTGCATTGGCAGGCAGATTCTCAACCACTGTGCCACCAGGGAAGCCCCTTATAACAGTTTCTTTATGCTCATGTGCTATCCAGTTGACTTGCTACAATGGTAAATAGCAAACATTTTATTCTGATTGGCATTCTGGACATCTTTTCCTTCCACTAAGCATTAATTCACTAGACTTAAGTCTTTTGGTCTGGCTCACCTCCTAGTTAGGGATGTTGAAAAACCTCTTTGGTTGTCTTTTGTAATGACCGATTCCTAAGAGACTTTAAGAAGTGTGAAATACCAAGCAGAAATGGAGCCAGGAATATTGATCTTAAAATCCAACTATGTCTGTTTTGTACCTATGGAAGAAAAAGAATGGGTCAAAAGGAATTTTTTTAAATGTCCTTCAACCTAGCTTCTTTCAAATGAATTTAAAAGGTACAACACCTAAATAAAGTATTAGTATTTACTCTATGGATTGTGTGCTCCCCGTAACCTCACATTTCTCTTTTTCAGGAATGGGAGAGTGCTAGTCCACCCGGAATGGAAGTGTGTCCTTACTGTAAGAAGCCATTTAAACGATTAAAATCCCATTTGCCGTACTGTAAGATGATAGGATCGGCTGTGCCTGCTGTTTGTCAGTCCAAGCCGGCTACACTCCCACGTGCTAAAAAAATCAAAGGGCCAATCAGAGACTCAGTTAAAGCAAAAGAGAAAGGGTTAGGGACCGATAGAAAGAAAAGAAATCCCGAACTGAAAGGGGACAGATCAGAACAACAGACAGTTAAGTCCTCTTCACAACTAGCTGTTGGTTTGGAAAAAACAGGTAATACAAAGGCTGATAAAGATTTCAAGAATCAAATTCAACCCTCCCTCAAAATGCTAAAAAATACTGAACCGAAGATTACTTTCCAGGGGGAAACTACAGCTCAGTTTTCTGCATCAGAAAACACCACTCCTAAAAAAGAGCTTACTGAAGATTTGTCTAAATCAGGGGAAAGTAAAAATAACCCTTCAGAAACTGAAGCTTCTTTAGCTCTTGGCCCAATGGAACCTTCTCTGTCAAATCAAGATAGGAAACATTCTTCAGCCTTCCCTAATGATGTACAAGCCACTTCTGCTGATTTAAGATTGGATAGAGTGGATGCCCCAAGACAGAACCTTCTCATAAAATTACTAGATATGCCTCTGGGCGATTATCACAGTTCTCCCACGAATCTCAATTACGGGGTCAAAAGGGTAAGCACATCATCAAGCAGTGAGAGAGATTCCAAGGCCGGGGATCACCTCTTGGGAGTCTCTACTAGAGACTCTGGGACTTGGGAAAAGAACACAGAATCACAAATTGCAGCTTTTAAAGTTAGCCCGTTAGGTAAAATCCAGGTCAGGGAGAACCAGGGAAAAGGACTTGACCTTGCAGCAGAGGCATGTGGGAGCCAAGGAAATGCAGAGAAAAGTGCATTTGCAACAGAAATGCAGGAATGGGCCGCCATGAGCGATGATTCAGTCATGGAGAGGAAATCTCGAGGTGAAGGTCTCCCAACGGGGACAAACTGCAGTGAGCTTCTCTCTGTATCACAGTCACGTAATCAAAGTCTTGCCTCTCTGGCTATGAAATTTCTCCAAGAAGAGAAGGCAGAAGCCTGCAGCCATAATCGAGTCCCTGCTATGAAGGCATTGACAAAGAGTGAGGAACAAGCTTCTCTGACACCCAAGTCGGGCTGTCGGCTGCCAGCATTGCACCCCAGGGGCCAGCATTCTGCACATGCAACCCATCATCACGCTTCTAAAGGCCCTTTCACAGGTCAGATCGGTGCCACCGACGGAAAGACCCTATCCAGCTCCCTGGGGCTGGAGTGGTTTCCAGAGCTCTATCCGGGTTATCTTGGACTCGGGGTGTTGCCAGGGAAGCCTCAGCATTGGGGCACATTGGCCCAGAAGCCTGCGCTCATCAGTACCCAGGGGGAAAGCTGCTCACAAGGTAAACACGCTCCCGCTCCCACTCAAGCTCATCCAGACAGCTCTGTGCCTTTTGAATCAGTGAGGTTTAGAACGCCCACATTCTCTCTCACTTGACTTTACTCGTACCTAGGCATTCTAGTGCGCTGGACTTGTAGGTGTTCTCAGAATGTGACTTCTTGCTCCCAGGGGTCAGTAATGACAGTGGTTTATCACTCTCCCTTCCCCTCCACCAAGAGGTGAAGGTTGGACTCCGACAGGCTGACCTTCTACATTTGGAAGAGGCATGGCCTCGTCTAGAAATTGGGTGGGTATTCAAGCTGAAGAGACTCAGGAAAAAATGAAGACTTCAGGGTCTGCCTCAACAGAACAAGCGCCGTGCTCAGATTTCAGTCAGGACCAGGTTGGGCAGAAAACGGGTTCCAGACGTGTGGTCAGATGCAGCATCCGGCAGCCTAGAGCAGCACAGGAGGGGAGCGCAGGTGGGGTTCTGGCTTTGGGGGCGGGCTGGCGTTAAAGCTGTCCGGAGGGGCACGGCAGTCCAGGCAGGTGGAAGCGGGGCCTCGGGTGAGCCGGTGAAGACCAGGGGCAGAGGGTGTGGCCAGAAGGGAGCGGAAATCCATGCCCTGGAGAAGGTAGGCCACAGAGAATAGGACCCAGGAGTAGAGCCAAAGATGCAGCCTCTAGACTCGAGAGGTTAGGTAAGAAGGATGGGGGGAAAGAGGCTGGACGTCACCACTGACTGGATTGTGAGTCTGTCTCTCCCGAAGCTCCCTGCATGCTCCTCGCTGCTGCTGGGATGGGCTCGGCGGCGGCGGGACGGACGGACGGAGGCCCGGGTAGGAGCCAGGAGCTTCCCTGCGGCCCCCTCGGTGCCCTCGCTTTTTTCTGCTGAGTCTCACCTTTGGTTACTGAACTGCTTCTCTAATGACGAAACAGAGAGTGTCTCCATTTTCCTCCCCAGAAGCTTTGGATTACCTCTTTTGTTTGGGTTTTCTCGGGGCGTGGTTAGGCGTGCTCACAGCGTCCATCTCTTCTTGCCTAGCGTTCTTTGGTGCTTTCGGGTTATTTTGACAGGAGACCCAAAGCCACTCCGAATAGGCTTGCAGCAGAAAAGCTTGTATTTTCCCTTCCTAAAGGATACATTTTTCCCCTCTACTACGTTTTGTGAATGATCACATATTCACCAAGCCCCAGTTTGGCTGTTGTGGAAAGCATTTTCTTTTGTATTTTAATTATCCCTTTCTAAAGGTTTCAAAATGGACGTTTATTAAGAGGGTTGCTAGCTTAAAGCTACGTTTCCTTCAGCTGCCTCAGTGGTTAACCAAACCCAGGTCTACCATCTTCACTGTCTTTACCAAGTTGTAGTATCAAGTCCCTGCTCCATCTTAACATAGAATTAAATACTCACCTTTGCGTTGCTTTGTGGTGTTCAGGGTGCTTCACCTAGCTTCTGATTTTGGCCTCACCACTCGGAGAGGTGGGCAGAGTGTTTTTCTCTCTGTTTTGCAGGTGATGAAACAGGCACAGGGGAAAAGTGATTTGTCCAAGGTGGTGATGCCAGTAAGTGGTAGAGGTGCGAGTAGAACCCCGTCTCCTGAGGCCTAGTTTAAAGCTTTCACTCAACCATGTTGTAGAAAATGCGCCACAGCTAGACGCACAGGTGGTGTTTATATCTCCGAGCTTCTCTGTGGTTTTCAGTGGCATAAACACAGCCCGTAGCAAATCTCTAGCAGGTAGAAGGGCTTCTTTGTATTCTTTCCTACCTTCTGTAGTGCTAAGGTGAGTTCATTTTAGTGGGAAAAGGGAGGGAACTAATAATGTTGATCAGGTGATGGCGGTTTCTGGTCGTTGTGTGAGATGCCTGATGTAATTATCTCCTTTAACCCTCCTGACGGTTCTGAGGGGCTGTCACTGCCAGAGATTGCCCTGTGTTGTGGGCGAGGGGTCTGAGCCTCAAGAGGGCTCAGTGACTCGCCCACGTTCACCAGTAAGTGGCAGTCGGGATTCAAATCCAGGTCCATCTGCCTTGACAGACATCCATGGTCATTAAACTCAGCCTCAGGCTTATTTTAGGGCAGTTAGTGGTCAATATCACGGTTGATTTAAGTTATTAGTAACACGCCCCTTAATAGGTCCCAAGATTACAGGTAATAATAAGGTAAGAGATAACAGTAACCCGTGTCACCAAATCACTAGGCTTGTGAAATTGAATATGGGGGGAAAAATACAAGTTTTCCTTTAATAGTAAGTTCTTCCAGAATAGTGGCCAGAAGCGCTTTTGTTCTCCTTTATTGGTCACAGTCTGTAACGTGTGATTAGTTTGGGCTTCTGTATCGGGGAAGGTGTAGCCATCACTGTGCCTCTAGTTCTGTTGTAAACCGAAAAGCTGTTGGAAGTTGGCTCCACCATTAACGGTCAGACTGTGATGCTGCTACCAAATGAACGGGAGACGCTAGAGGAGACCCCAGGATCTCAGTTAAGGTCAAGACCCGATTCCTCAGTTGGCCAGGGACTTCAAGGCCATCCAATCTACAAGGATAAAAAAGTAGTGTGGCTCTGCAGCTTTGTACCTTCACCTGGCAATGACTGTCCCCAGTGACTGCAGGGTTAAGACTGACCTCCCACGCAGTCTTTGCAGAAGAGCTTGGGTTGTATGTGCCCTTATTCAGGCAAAACCTCTGATGGGCCACTCCTCCTCTATCTCAGGAAACCAACACATCCCTTTGATACTTAAAGGCAGGGCCAGTGAGCTAAGAGTTACTGAGTTAACTATATATCAGGTGTGATACCTGCATGTTTACCTAGGTTATCTTAAGGAATCTTATACCAGTTCTGGGAGATGGGTATTATCCCCTTTTACAGACGAGGAAACTGAATTTCAGAGAGGATGAGTAACTTGCCCAGTATCCAGTTTCTAACGTTATCTGATGGTCTTTGCCAAGGTTTTCCAGGCAGTGTTTCTTGCACTGGACCGTTGGGCTCCAGGATGTCGTCCGTTTTCTTTCCTGCACGGGGAAATACAGCTAGTCCTCGTACATCAGGTACCTGAGTAAACTTAGGTGAGGTGATTCTACCAGCTGGAAAGGCACCTAGGGCCTTCATTTTGATGAAACAAGGTAGGACCAGAAGCTCTCATGGCCGATGAAAAATGGCTATGTTTTGAGGACCTAGGCTAGGAAATCCCAAGGCAGACTGATGGTTCTGAGGATGCCACCACGTTGGGCTGCAGTGAATCAGGTGTCAGGGGATCGGGCTCATGGAATTCGGCGGCACTAGGAGCAATCTTCTGAGCTTCAGGGAAAAAGGTTCCCATGGACCTCACTACCAGAAGGAGTAGTTTTCCTGGCCTGAGAGAAAGTAGATTTTAGAAGTTCAAGATTTAAATCTCAGGAGACTCAGCAAGTACCAGGGTCTGAGAGTTCTCAGCAGTAGAGGACTTCGTTCAGAGGAAACCTCTCAGAGCCCCAGTCGCCTTGAGAGCATTCAGCTGGGAGGGCTGGCTGGGCCTTTGCAGAATTAGGTGCCTTGGCTTTGGGGCTGAAAGTGTAAGAGATCTACATCCTAGGTTCCCAAATCTGGACAGTTCACAGTTTCACGTGGTCATTTTTTTTTAAGAGTAAAGATTGTTAGGCATCGTCCCCAGAGATTGATTCTGAAGCGAGGCCTCCGAATTGTATTTTCAGACGTTTCCTCGGTGTCACCGAAGGTCAACCAAGTTTGAGAACTGCTCCTGGAGGTGATGGCCCTGGCGCAGGTGCCTCAGGCCCAGCGGTGGGCTGTTCTCAAATTGTGGCAGGGGAGGAGGTGGTTTGGAGAAAAAAACTTGGTGTAATTACAAAAAGCAAAATGTGGCTGACGGGGTTACCAGAAGGTCAAGTGAGAACACTTTATAGGTCATGGGTTTTTAAAGGCCAAGAAACAGCTAACTAAAGGCTGTTCTCTAACCTGCAACCAGGATTTCCATCAGTAGGGTATCCGTGTGAGGTGTTTTGTTTTTTAAATTTATTTATTTATTGGCTGCATTGGGTCTTCGTTGCTGCATGCGGGCTTCTCATTGTGGTGGCTTCTCGTTGCGGAGCACGGGCTCTAGGCGCGCGGGCTCACTAGTTGTGGCTCGTGGGCTCTAGAGTGCAGGCTCAGTAGTGGTGGCTCACGGGCTTCGTTGCTCCGCGGCATGTGGGATCTTCCCGGACCAGGGCTCGAACCCGTGTCCCCTGTATTGGCAGGGGGATTCTTAACCACTGCACCACCAGGAAAGCCCCTGGGTAGTGTTTTTACATCCACAGCAACTTTTACCACACCTGCTAAACCTGTTGTAAATATTTGCTTAATTTACCCTTTATCCTAATGAACCAAATCAAGACCAGACAACCAGCAATGGTAGAGATTCTCTGCCTGTCATTAAACGTGGAAAATAACAGGGGCAGGGAAAATGTAAATACATAGCCTAAACTCTCCTTTCTGGTTCTACTTTATAGTTATTCATGTATTGAACATAAATAAGAAGTGTGCTGGTCAGCAGTAGTGCTGGGCTGGGCTGATAGAGCTGGCTTGTCGACTGTTGTAGTGACAAGGAGCAGTAATTAACGTGACAGTAGAAAGTCATGCTTTTTGCTAATAAGATGTTTAGCAGCTGAGAGGAAGTATAAATGATTCATTTCATTAAGTATGTACCCCTGGGTCATCTGGGCACTGTATTTATCGGATCAGAAATGGATCTAGGTCCTGATCCCCAGGGTCCCTTAGTCTGTTGAAGAACCTTTTCTTGATGTGGAATAGACGGCTTTGACCTTCAGTGGTTACCAGTTAGCCTCAGCCCAAGGCAGACATTAATCCATCTATTTAGAATACACCTTTCCTGCAGCCTCGCCCTGGGAACCTTGGGCACTGAGTGTTGGGGAAGAGGATGGATTTAAATGAATTACCACAGTGACTGTTTGGAACCCTAGTTCCTTTGATGGAAAGAAGTTCGACGGCCGTAAGAAGTTTGGAAGCCCCGGCCAGGCTCACAACCTCCAGCTTCTCTCTGAGGAGGCTCTTGGGAGCTGTGCAAACAGGTGAGGCTGGAATCACGACTGCTGGGCTCTGTTGCTGGTTCCAAGCATCTGGAGAACTTTCTCTGCCTTTAGCCATGGCTGTTACAGCAGGCTCGAGAAAGAGAAGAGGACAACCTTGTAGTCTTACTACTCTCCTGCTTGTGTGGTTTCATCCTGGAGTCTTGACAAAATTCAAAGTATTCTTCCTGTTCCCCTGCTTGTCTGTTTTCATCCAGGAGTCTGATGTCATTAAAAGCACCGAAGCTAATAATAGCAACTGCTATTTATTGAGCAGCTTTCATTTTTTCAGTACTTACCCCTGCCTCTCTCTGCCACCTGCCCATCTCTGCCTTCCCCACCTTGATTGTCCCCAAGCCAGGAAGGCTCAACCTCAAGTTAACCAGCTGTATTCATCTCCTCCCCATGAAAGATTTTAACCAAACTCCCCAAAATAAGAGTGACTAATTTAAATTTATTAAAATTAAGGTCCTTCTCGGTTTTAGCCTTTTCATCACACGCCGCCTGCGCAATATAGTGGTATGTAAATTCTTTGCAATTCCTTTGCGTAAGCTAAGCTGGTAACCTGAGTCCCTCACAGGTAAGGGCCCCTAGGGGCCTTTCCCTCTAACAGTGAGACCTGCTTCTCTTCCAACAGGCTGGGTCAGGTGTCGCACCGGCGTGAAGAGCAGAGCAGCCGGCGGCATCCTGATGCTCTTCACAGGATACTTCGTCCTTTGTTGTAGCTGGAGCTTCAAGCGTCTGAGTAAGCCTTTCTCTACTTTCAGCCTGAATTACAGGTCACATCCCATTATAGGCACCTCCAAGGGATTTTCCGAACTGCTTTTTTGTTTCTCAGTTTTGCATTATCTGACATGCCCTAGAGAATGAGCTGTTGCCTGAGGGGTTTTTTTTGGAGGTTTTTTAATTGGAGGTTTTGGTTATAGTGGCCTTTATAAGATTTGAGTAGAATTTACATAACTGCTGTTATGCTCCATTTAAGATTGTCACTGGAGATCTGGTGGGCTTTGTGTTTTCTCCTTAAAGCTATTTGCCTGTTAGAAGATCAGGGCTCTTCTCCAAGGTGACTTTTTAATTCCTATGTAAGAGCTTCCTTTTAGGATTGAAACCAAATAGTTTTATACCCCAAGAGAGAGGAGGAGAAGCAAAATACAGCTGTCACTCATCAGTGTGTCTTAAGGCTTAGAGCTGTTTTATTTACTCAACTTTTTTTTTTTTTACTCCACTTTTAACATTAAAAGCACAACACCTTTCTAGTGACACGTTTCAGCTTGCTCCAAATCTTACCAGAAGGAAAATGCCTAGATTTCATTGCTCTTTTAGTTCCAGATAACTTTTGCTCATTTTTTTAAGTATTGTTTTATAAAAGAAAAAAACCAGAAAAAGCCCAGTATTCTTCCACAATTTAAAAACAAAAAAACCCAAACGCTTTCAGATGAAAACTTTCAGTATAAAAGTGTAAGATAATCATTAACACTGGAGGCCAGTAGAATTCACAAGCTTCTAAAATATCAGATTTGACTCTAACTGGATTTGTTGGCTAATTCAGTACCAGTACATAGGGTGCAGGTCAAGCAGCGGGAATGTGTCTGCACCAAACTCTTGCATCCTGACTAGCAGGGCATAGCTGCTGGCCCTTGTCTAATATGCATGGCCATCCGTGAGAAAGAGGAATTCCTTTCTGATCATCCCCGCGTAAACGGAGATGCCTAAAATCCCAAGTCATTTCTTTCACAGGGAAAAAGCCTTCCCTGAAAGTTTTAGCTGCCTGAAAGAGACCATTTAGGTGAAGCTTGAGGTTATTTTTCACATCTCTAAATTGAGACTGAAGAAAGTGAGACAAACTTCTCATTGTGCTTAAGACTTTACTTCTAAATTTATAAAACAAAATTATAACAGAATGATCTGTAGAGTCAAGACGTAGAAACAGTCAACAGAATGGCCTCTTAGATCCTTATGTTTATCTCTGTTTATCCTAAGAGCTGCAGCGCTGGTGTAAGTAGCATTGACCTGGACACCACGTAAGGAAGCTCCGGCACTCCAAGGCAGGGACGGTGGAGATGGCCGCAGTGCAGATTTCACAGTGGAAACCTGTCCTGGGGGCGGGGGGAGCATGGAAAAGACACAGTTATTGGAGTCTAACAGTTCTGCAGGAAGCCAGGTTTTTAATGTGGACAGATCTGGTTCTGTCTGGATATTTCTTTTGGCTTGTTCTCAAAAGTGACTGAAAGTTACTGAGAAAAACTTCAGTTTGTTTAATCATAAAGGCTGATGTTATTCAAGGGGACAAGAAGATGGCAGAGTTCGTCATTAAAATTTTTAAATAGCTATTTCCTAACAGCTCATATCTCAATTTTAGATCTGTCTCTCTAAAATTATTCTCTATATCTTGGCATTTTACTATTCATCTCTGCTAGATACTCGGCTACATGTGCGTTGGTACAGAATATTATCTGAAGTGGCCGGAAAGCAGCACATATCAGCCCCTTCCCCTTGGGAATGGTTAGGCTCTTCTGGGTCCTTGACCAGATCTTGGCAGGTGTGAGAAACATAAAAGCAGAGGGTGGGTTCAGAGTTGCAGGTGAGCCTCTGAAAAATCCTTGGCAGGTTATTTTTTAAGCTAATTAAAGCAGCACACTAAACAGGAGGCTAAATCACCTTTTCCACATCTTAAGTGAGTATAATAGTGAGCAAATGGTTTCTGCTATCATCTCTTCTTGGAAGCTTTTCAGAACTCCACCCCTATCCCTTCCCAAGAATTTCAGTGCAATACTCAAATATTCCTCCCACTTTGTTAGGGTTGTTTTTGGCTGGTGGGGTTTTTATGTCTCTTCCCTCATCAAAATATTCCATGTTTTTCTTAATTTTCTGCTTTGGCCCCTAGAGAATAACTTGGATACTTGTAAACGCTTCAAGGACATGTAATCTAGATCTCACAGATGGATAACGGTTTTCAACCTCTTTTCCAACATTAGAGGTTGATTACATATCAGATAGAGATATGCCCCTATCAATCAATTGATGGGTCTGTCTGTGTCTTCCCTTTGCTTGTGATATCCTCAGGCCAAAATGCATGCATTCAGTCCCTCTTTTGTCCCAGCTCCTTCAAAACTATGAAAAAGCAGGTGTGCTGTTCTAAGGCCAGCATTCATGTATTTGCACACCTCTTCCTTCTCTCTTCCCAGAACTCGATGCTGGCTTATCTTCTGCTGTATCTCCCTTTTCTATTCTTCAGTCCCCTGTCCCCCCCCCCAATTATCCCCAGTGGGAGTAATTTAATTCATCAAATTCTCATGGTTAAGGAAAAGGTGTGCTAGAATTCTCCATAAGGAAAAATTCATGGTTGAGCAAGAGTATACTAGAGGTAGTTATTTTAGTTTAGTATGACAGAATTTTCAGAACTCCAAAAACAGTACCTTGCCTTTGGGACAGGCTTTGTGGCCTTTCGTTGTAAATGCCCTGTAAGAGACACGGCCAGGGAGGGGTCTCCCTGCACCTGCCCCTTTGCCTTACTCTAGATCAGAAATGCTCAGGGTACAAAGGTAGGTGAGAATGACCTCTCAGTTATGTCCTCTTCCCCAGTCCCCTCGAGCCCAGGGGTCAGCAGACCACGACAGCCCACAGACACAAGCCAGCACGTGGCCTATTTTTGTAAATAAAGTCTCCGTGGGACCCAGCCCTGCATCTTTGGTTAGGTGATGGCTGTGGCTGCTTCCACACTGCAGTGGCAGAGTTGAGTTGTCGCAGCAGAGACCGTAGACCCTGCAAAGCTGAAAATGGTTACTCTCTGGCCCTTTACAGGAAGCGTGCCAAGCCCTGCCCCAGATGGACAGGACGCCTCACGGGCTCCTGTGTCGGAGGGATGAGGACGACTGGGGATCCCCGCGCTGGAGCATTTGGTTAGGAAACGCGTTTCAGGAGGAGAAGCCTTTCTGGACTCAGTACCTAAGCACCTGAGCGTTGCCTCTTCAGCTCCCCACAACATGTGAGTGCAGTGGTGACGGCAAGAGTAAGCTCACAGCCCCCCAAGGTTGTCATCAAGATCATTTTTGTCACTACTGTAAATAAACTAGCGCCACTTGTTGTAATCAGAATGCTAAAACATCATGAAAGGGTTTAACTCCGTTAGATCACAATAAATACTTTACATCTCTGAAAGTAAGTTCCTTAATGAGAAAAACTAACTACTTAATGACCCATCAGTCCTGAAGGGATATCTGCTGCTTATTGCCCAGTATGTTGTGTTAGTTTCAGGTGTACAGCATGGTGATGCAGTTATATATATATATATATATATATATCTCCTTTTATGTATATGTATTCTTTTACAGATTCCTTTCCCTTATAATTTATTACAAAATTTCGAGTAGAGTTCCCTGTGCTACACAGTAGGTCCTTGTTGATTATCTATTTTATATAGAGTGGTGTGTATCTGTGAATCCCAACCTCCTACTCTATCCCTCCCCCTCCCCCCCAGCCCTTTTCCCCTTTGGCAACCATAAATTTGTTTTCTACGTCTGTGGGTCTTTTTCTGTTTCGTATATAAGTTCATTTTTATCATTTATTTTTTGTAGATTCCCCATATAAGCGATGTCTTTCTCTGTCTGGCTTGCTTAGTATGATCATCTCCTAAGTCCATCCACGTTGCCACAAATGGCATTATTTCGTTCTTTTTAATGGCTGAGTAATATTCCATTGTATATATGTACCATATTTTCTTTATCCATTACTCTGTCAATGGACATTTAGGTTGCTTCCATGTCCTGACTGTTGTAAATAGCGCTGCTTTGAACACTGGGGTACATGTATCTTTTTGAATCATGGTTTTCTCCAGATATGTGCCCAGGAGTGGGATTGTAGGATCATATGGTAGCTCTATTTTTAGTTTTTTAAGGAACCTCCATACTGTTCTCCATAGTGGCTGTACCAATTTACATTCCCACCAACAGTGCAAGAGGGGTTCCCTCTTCTCCACACCCTCTCCAGCATTTATTTATTTTTTAAAATACATTCTTTTTATTTTTTAATCAGCACCTTAATAGATTCACAATTACTTTATCAGTACTGATCTTTTTTTTTTTTAGCTGCATCAGGTCTTAGTTGCGGCATGGGGATCTTTCGTTGCAGTGTGTGGGCTTCTCTCTAGTTGTGGTGCACGGGCTCTAGAGCACGTGGGCTTAGTTGCCCCGTGGCATGTGGGATCTTAGTTTCCCAACCAGGGGTCTAACCTGAGCCCCCTGCAGTGGAAGCATGGAGTGCTAACCACTGGCCCTCCAGGAAGTCCCTCCAGCATTTGTTATTTGTAGACTTTGATGATGGCCATTCTGACCAGTGTGAGGTGATACCTCATCATAGTTTCGATTTGCATTTCTCTAATAATTAGCCATGTTGAGCATTTTTCATGTGCCTTTGGCCATCTGTATGTCTTCTTTGGAGAAATGTCCATTTAGATCTTCTGCCCATTTTTTGTTTGGGTTGTTTATTTTTTGGATATTGAGCTGTTTGAGCTGTTTGTATATTTTGGAGATTAATCCCTTGTTGGTCGCATCATTTGCAAATATTTTCTCCCATTCTGTAGGTTGTCTTTTTGTTTATGGTTTCCTTTGCTGTGCAAGAACTTTTAAGTTTAATTAGGTCCCATTTGTTTATTTTTGTTTTTATTTTCATTCTATAAGACGGATCCACAAAGATACTGCTGCAATTTATGTCAAAGAGTGTTCTGCCTAAGTTTTCCTCTAGGAGTTTTATAGTATCCAGTTTTACACTTAGGTCTTTAATCTATTTTGAGTTTATTTTTGTGTGTGGTGTTAGAGAATGTTCTAATTTCATTCTTTTATATGTAGCTCTCCAGTTTTCCCAGCACCACTTACTGAAGAGATTTTCTCCATTGTATATTCTTGCCTCCTTTGTCATAGATTAATTGACCATAGGTGCGTGGGTTTATTTCTGGGCTTTCTGTCGTGTTCCATTGATCTATCTTTCTGCTTTTGTGCCAGTACCATACTGTTTTGATGACTATAGCTTTATAGTATAGTCTGAAGTCAGGGAAGCTGATTCCTCCAGCTCTGTTTTTCTTTCTCAAAATTGCTTTTACTCTTTGGTGCTTTGGCTATTTGGGGTCTTTTGTGTTTCCATATAAATTTTAAAATTTTTTGTTCTAGCTCTGCAAAAAATGCCACTGGTAATTTGATAGGGATTGCATGGAATCTATAGATTGCCTTGGGTAGTATAGTCATTTTGACAATATTGATTCTTCCAATATAAGAACACGGTATATATTTCCATCAGTTTGTGTCATCTTTGATTTCTTTCATCAGTGTCTTTTAGTTTTCAGAGTACAGATTTTTTCCTTCCCTAGGTAGGTTTATTCCTAGATATTTTATTAGGTTGGCCAAAAAGTTCGTTTGGGTTTTTCCGTAACATCTTACTGAACTTTCTGGCCAACCCAATATTATTCTTGATATGATGGTAAATGCGATTGTTTCCTTTATTTCTCTTTCTGATCTTTCATCATTGGTGTTTAGAAATGCAGATTTCTGTGTATTAGTTTTGTATCCTGCAAGTGTACCAGATTCATTCATGAGCTCTAGCAGTTTTTTGTTAAGAGTCTAGGATTTTCTGTGTATAGCATCATGTCATCTGCAAACAGTGACAGTTTTACTTCTTTTCCAAATTGGATTCCTTTTATTTCTTTTTCTACTCTGATTGCAGTGGCTAGTACTTTAAAAACTATGTTGAATGAAAGTGGCAAGAGTGGATATCCTTGCCTTGTTCCTGATCTTAGAGGAAATGCTTTCAGCTTTTCGCCATTGAGTGTGCTGTTAGCTGTGGGTTTGTCATATATGGCCTTTATTATCTTGAAGTAGGTTCCCTCTGTGCCCATTTTCTGGAGAGTTTTTATCATAAATGGATGTTGCATTTTATCAAAAGCTATTTCTGCGTCTATTGGGATGATCATATGGATTTTATTCTTCAATTTGTTAATGTGCTGTATCACACTGATTGATATGCAGATATTGAAAAATCCTTGTATCCCTGGGATAAATCCCACTTGATCATGGTGTATGATCCTTTTAATGTACTGTTGGATTCAATTTGCTAGTACTTCGTTGAGAATTTTTGCGTCTGTGTTCATCAGTGATATTGGCCTGTAATTTTCTTTTTTTGTGGTGTCTTTGTCTGGTGTTAGTATCAGGGTGATTGTGGCCTCATAGAATGAGTTTGGAAGTGTTACTTCCTCTGCAATTTTTTGGAATAGTTTCAGAAGGACAGGTGTTAACTCTTTGCTACATGTTCAATAGAGTTCGCCTGTGAAGCCATCTGGTCCTGGACTTTCATTTTTGGGGAGTTTTTTAATCACAGATTCAATTTCAGTACTTGTAATTGGCCTGTTCATATTTTGTTTCTTCCTGGTACAGTCTTGGGAGATTGTACCTTTCTAAGAATTTGTCCATTTCTTCTAGGTGTTCTCCATTTTATTGGCATAGAGTTGCTTGTAGTGGTCTCTTATGTCGGTTGTAACTTCTCCTTTTTCATTTCTAATTGTTTTGGTTTGGGCCCTATCCCTTTTTTTCTTATGAGTTTGGCTAAAGGTTTATCAATTTTTGTTTATCTTTTCAAAGAACCAGCTTTTAGGTTCATTGATCTTTTTTATTGTTTTATTAGTCTATTTATTTCTTCCGTGACCTTTATGATTTCTTTCCTTCTACCTTTTGTATTTTGTTTGTTCTTTAGTTGCTTTAGGTGTAAGGTTAGGTTGTTTATTTGAGATTTTTCTTGTTTCCTGAGGTAAGCTTGTATCACCATAAACGTCCCTGTTAGAACTGCTTTTGCTTCATCCCATAAGTTTTGGATCCTTGTGTTTTAGGTTTCATTTGTCTCTAGGTGTTTTTTGATTTCCTCAGTGATCCATTGGTTGTTTAGAAGCATATTGTTTAGCCTCCACGTGTTTGTTTCCCGCCTAGAGAAGTTTCTTTAGCATTTGTTGTAAAGCTGGTTTGGTGGTGCCAGTTCTTAAGCTGTTGCTTTCTCTGTCAAATCTGAATGAGAGCCTTGCTGGGTAGAGTAATCTTGGTTTTAGGTTTTTCCCTTTCATCACTTTATATTGTGCCACTCCCTTTTGGCCTGCAGAGTTTCTGCTGAAAAATCAGCTGATAACCTTATGGGAATTTCCTTGTTGCTTTTAATACTTTCTCTTAATCTTTAATTTTTGTCAGTTTTATTACTGTGTGTCTCGGCGTGTTCCTCCTTTGGTTAATCCTGTATGGGACTCTCTGCGCTTCCTGGGCTTGGGTGACTGTTTCCTTTCCCATGTTAGGGAAGTTTTCTGCTATTATCTCTTCAGATCTTTTCTCAGACCCTTTCTTTCTTCTTCTTCTGGGACCCCTATAATGTGAATGTTGGTGCATTTGATGTTGCCCCAGAGGTCTCTTCAGCTGTCCTCATTTCATTCTTTGTTCTGTTCCGCAGCAGTGGTCTCCACCCTTCTGTCCTCCAGGTCACTCGTCCGTTCTTCTGCCTCAGTTCTTCTGCTGTGGATTCCTTCTGGTGTAGTTTTCATTTCACTTATTGTGTTCTTCAACTCTGTTTGCTTGTTCTTTGTATTTTCTAACAACTCTTTCTTAAAACTTATTGTAGCTCCTCACTCCACATGCATTCTTTTCCCAAGTTCTTTGCCTTGGTTCGCAGGCTGCAAGAATGTAGTTTTCTTGCTTCTGGTGTCTGCCCCCAGTGGGTGAGGCTGGTCTAGAGGCTTGTGCAGGCTTCCTGGTGGGAGGGGCCGGTGTCTGCCCTCTGGGTGGGGCAGGGCTGTGTCAGGGGGCATGTTGAGAGGTGTCTGTGGGCTCAGGAAGTTTTTAGGCAGCCTGTCTGCTGATGGGTGGGGCTGTGTTCCCTCCTTGTTGGTTGGTTGGTTGGCCTGAGGCCTCCCAGCACTGGCGCCTGTAGGCTGTTGGGTGGGCCCAGGTGTTGGTGCTAATTACCCAAGCAAGAGGGCTGCCCAGGTAGGTCTGGCCCAGGCTTCTGTGAAGTCACTGCTTTTGTCCTGGGTCCTGGTGCTCTGCACCCTCCAAGAGTGGAGGCTCTGTTTCCTGCACTCCTGTGGGGCCCCTGCAGTCAAACCCCACTGGCTTTCGAAGCCAAATGCTCTGGGGGCTCCTCCTCCTGACGCCAGGCCCCCAGGCTGGGGAGCCTGATGTGGAGCTCCGAACCCTCACTCTTCTAGGAGGAAGTCTGTGATAAAATTATTCTCCAGTCTCTGGGTCACCCACCCGGGTGGTGTGGGAATTGATTGTGTCACACTTGCACCCCCTCCTACCATCTCGTTGTGCTTCCTTCTTTGTCTTTGGATGTAGGATATCTTTTTTGGTAGGTTGCAGTCTTTTTTTTAATCGATGTTTGTTCAAGTTATTTGTGATTTTGGTGTGCTCATGAGAGGAGGTGAGCTCAAGGTCCTTCTACTCCGCCATCTTGTCTCCAGTCTGAATGGCTTTCTCCTGCTGGTAAGCCATCAGAATGAAGTGACCAAGTTTAGCAGGGCCTTGATCTCTGATATCTCCCAGTCTGTTTCTGTTCCAAGCCAAAATAGCATTTTCAGTTGTAGGTACCAACATATTTAACATCACCTAAGGAATAGTTACTCTTCAGTTTCTGTTGTGGAATGTACTTAATTATCTCTTTTTTCTGGGCTTCCAGTGCGAGTGTCAGTGTAAACTATCTGTGTGACCTTGAGCAAGTGACTTAACCTCTCTGTGCCTTGGTGTCCTCATCTGGTGTTTGGCAGAGGTGCTTTGCAGCTGTACGTTGAGAGAGATAACAGCAGTTGACAGCCCCAAACCAGCTCCACCTTGACCCCAGGAATGTGCCTGTGCAGATGAGCTGAGCATTGATTCTTAAAATGATGTGGGTGACTTTGAAAAAGCCGTCTGAAGTTTGTCTAGATTCTGGAATTATTTGATTACGTCCACAAAGTAACAGGGAAAGGTTTCCCTATCTACGCATTGCTGCCCTCTGAGGTAGGGAAATCCTTGAAGACCTCTTATCGAGTCTTTTAATGATTTCTTAGTAATGTTCAAAATAGTGTAAGAGAGTTAAGGTCAGCTGATAACTGATTGATTCTTTTCTTAGATTCAGATCTAAACAAACACAGCATGATCCAGGGATATGTCTCTTGGCTCCAGTTTGCAATATTGTAAACTTGCCTTACGAGGATGCATGTGTTGTTCATACTATGACGTAAGTTTGTTTGCACAGCCAGGCCCACCCATTTATGTGATCTGGCAGATTCCAGGAAGACTAGAGGTTCTTTTCAAAGCTGGAGTTGTCCTTGAGTGAGGATCTGCTCTGTGCAAAGCCAGTGTGCTTCAACCAGGAGACAGGAGCTCGTGTCTCCACAAAGCCAGGAGAGAAGTCTGGAATGCTCTTAATAACATGCTGTTCCGTTTTAAACAGCCTCCTACATTTTGTCTCTTAAAATTGTGCTCCGCATCTTCCCTGGCATTGTGGGAGCTTCCCTGGGTAAGCAGCAGTGCTTAGGTTCTGCTTCCAGGGCAGCCGCGTGCCTTCCCGAACACGGCTTCCAGCAATGTGTGTAGAAACGCAGCCTGAGAATTCCCATCCACCCTGCAGAAGAGTTAACAGTGATACCCAGGCTTCTCTCCATCCTCGAAGATTTACCAGGAAGGTTCGGTTACTGGAGGCTGGAAACATTCACAGGCACGTCTGGACACCCTGCTGTAACGCGCATGGTCTGTATAAGGTGCTACCTACTTGAGTTGAGTTTAATCCTGAGTGATAATACCTGAAATACTGCCTTTTTTCTATATATATTAAAATATTCAGCTATTAAGAATAAATCATTTTGTATTATCATCAGTGGAGTGTTTTATACTTTATGGGAAGCCCTATCTGCTGCTACTATTTCTTTCGGTCCTTTTTTTTCCTGATTTACAGATTATCCAGTTACCCTCAATACCTGCTCCCCCCGCCCCCGCCATGTTCGTCCTACATATAACTGTTAACCACTCTTCATAACAAAAATATTTTCAAAAAAATATTCCTCTGGGGCTTCCCTGATGGTGCAGTGGTTGAGAATCTGCCTGCCAATGCAGGGGACACGGGTTCGAGCCCTGGTCTGGGAAGATCCCACATGCCGCGGAGCAGCTGGGCCCGTGAGCCACAACTACTGAGCCTGCGCGTCTGGAGCCTGTGCTCCGCAACAAGAGAGGCCGCAATAGTGAAAGGCCCGCGCACCGCGATGAAGAGTGGCCCCTGCTTGCCGCAACTAGAGAAAGCCCTCACACAGAAACGAAGACCCAACACAGCCAAAAATAAATAAATAATTAATTAATTAATTTAAAAAAAATTCCTCTATTCTGGTTATTTGCCTCTCCCAGACACTTACCTGTGAAATGGGTAGTAGGTGTGTCCTCGGGCAAGTTATCTAACTTAATTGGAGCCTCCTTGGTCCGGACTGTAAAATGGGGCTAATTATACCTACTTTGCAGAGATTTGGTCAGATCAAAAGTCTTGCATCTGTTAATTCCAGCGAAGTGTCACACATAATAGGAATGAAATAATAACAGCTTTTCTAACACCTCCTGTGGCCTCATATTGCGTTCACATCCTGAACTTGAACTAAGCGAGAGAGGCCCCGCCACAATCCACGCCAAAATCCAGCTACCACCTAGGTGCTCACTTTTGTCCGCCTAGCGCCGTGCAGCCTTCCTTACCTGCAGTCTCTCGTTTTATCCTCACGACCAGCCTGTGAGGCCAGAGCTGCCCCCACACTCGTTTTCTAGAATGAGGGAGCAGACTTGAGGAGGTTAAGTAATCTGCCTGCATGGCTGTGTAGGGTTCGTCACATAGCAGCCCAGGGTGGAGCTGGCGTTCAGACGCTCGAATCTGTCTCCAGGGCTGGCTATCCTCTTAGCCCCGGCCTCACCCTCCCGCTCCAGGCCGGATAAGGCAGCTGCCTCCATCTGCCAAGGGTAGGGGGCCTGGTCCTACCGCGCACTGTATATTGTCCCTCTTGTCTCCATTCCTCCAATCCAAAGGCACAGCCCTGCCTCCCTGCTCCTTTCCCTGTGGATTAAGTTGCATTGGGGTTTGACTCAGACAGTGACCTAGACCACACGCATTCACTGATCCACGTCACTTCCTTACGTCCCCGGGATAAGCCTCACTCGTACCATCCACCTCCAATTCCTTACAGAAGGCATGCACAGAATCTCGTCTTACATTTAGAGAAGCCATATAGGGAAGCAGCTGTCATGCTAAAGAAACCACTTGATTTAATTGTCTGTTTACAGCAGCAGCTGAGGCCGTGTGCACAGGAAGTCCACGTGCCGCCCAGAAGTGTCGGCGGCAGGACGGGAGCTGAGCAGAGGATAGTCACTGTTTCCCATATACTCGAGCTTTTGGTTTTACGTACATTGTGCTCCCCCGTTTTATGAATAACTCGTCCCTGCCACACTCAGTCAGCCTCCGCTCCCGCTGTATTTTCAGGAGCTCATTCACTTACAGGAGGAGAGGAAATTGAAACAGGCTGCTTCTGAACCTCCTTGCGTGGTTAGGCAGGCAGTGGGCTAGCTGAGAACAGGATCCCCCAGGATGGCCTTTGGGTGTCTTCACTAGAAGGTCCTTCAGTTCCCCAGACCGACCAGGGGTATTTTCTGGTAAGTTCTACCAGTTGACTCTTACTTACTGGCATAATGGCTCATTTTTCAACACTACGAGAGAAAATGTTAATGGTGTGACTTTTAGTAAATTCAGATCCTAACAAAAATCCTAAATTGTCTAGGGCACCATAGGAGATGGCTTTCTGAGGAACTTGATGGATTCTGCTCATAAATGAAGCTCCATTTCTGGCCTGAAAAAGGCCTTGAGATTCAAGCCCCACCGTCACTAACCCAAAGAACAGGGCTGTGGACGCATAAAGACCAGGAAATCCATCGTGTGAGGAAGGCAAGGCCTGATAGTACAATTCTCTTGCAGACTAGAGAAGGCAAAGGTCAGGACAATTCAGAGGCCATCTCATGAAAGTGTAAAACATGATTTTCTTCCTGAGGAACCAGAAGATAGCAACCAAGAAACGTAAGGTGTGACATTCCCTTCCTTACCAAGCCGCCCCCGACTGTGCCACGTCTTAAGGCTATTATGTATAAATAACTCAAGGGATCAGATCGTTAGGCAGCAAAATAGTGCATGAAAGATGTTTAACTTATTAGCCTTTTAAAGAAGTAAACAGTCTTGTCTGGCAGGAGATGCAAATAAGATGAGGCTACTGAGACCTTGAAATTGGAACAATTTGGTCTACCAGCTGAATTCCCCCATTCTCTCTTAATTTGCACTCCTAAACCTCAGTCCGCTTTTATCTTGCTAATCACCCCTCGTCTGGCCCTCAACGGAGCAGTAGCCCAGCTCATCACCACTCACCCTGTAACACGGGCCCCGATCCAGGGCCCTGAGCCCCAGGCAGTAAGTGACCCGGGGCTCCTGGGGCCTCATCTGAGGGTGGAGAAGCAGACACTCTTTCGGGGAAGGGGGCTTGTGCGGTTCCCAGGCAGAAGCAGGTGCCGAACCCACTGGCCGGATGACAAGCTGCAGAGAAAGTGAAGCCAAGAGGAAACATTATAGACGCTCCCTGTGTACAGAGAGGGCAGGGACTCCAGCCAGGCGTTCAGACTGAAACCAGGTTGTGAAATGCCTCCGTTTACACCTTAATTGCCGAAAGCATACCTTTTGATGGACGTTAGAAATGGGCTTGTGAATTCCCCAGTGTTGCCGATCGCTTCCCACCCGCTCTCAGCGATCCCACTGGGAACCAGCAGGGGTCACCCTCCTCCTGTGCCAGCGCCGTCCCAGCCTAGGGCTGTGTACAGAACCCCTAATTAACAAGAGCTCAATTGCTCCCCCCAGCCTTCATGCTCCCTCTCTTTGGCCTCTGTCAGACTTTACTGGCAGGCCAGCATGCAGACATCCCCACAGGGACCAGCAAGCTTTTTCTGCAGAAGCCCAAACAGTAAATATTTTCAACTTTGCGGGCCATCTGGTCTCTGTTGGAGCTACTCAACTCTTGCCATCGTAAGCATGAGAACAGAGACAGTATGTAAATGATTAGCTTGGCCCTGTTCCAGTGAAACTATTTATGAGCACTGGAATTTTCATGTCCACACATCGCAAAATGTTACTTTGGATTTTTTTGTCACCACCTTTAAAAAGTCATTTTTAGGTCCCAGGCTGTACAGAAACAGGCAAAAGGCCAGATCTGACCCTGCAGGCTGTGGCTTGCTGACCCGGGATGGAGGCTCTCATATCAAGACTTGATATCAGTGGGAGGAGGATCCGTTCCCACAGGGACCAGGCATAACCAGGATGGCCCTGATTCAGAACAACTCTGGACCACAAGTCCTCCGCTAGACCCGAGGTTCTTGAATAAAAACCACACGTGTTATGCGGCTAAGGAGAAGGAAAGCCTCAGGGGCCAAGGCTTTCTCTGCCTGAAGCAGAGACGATGGAGGAGCCAGGGGGTCTGGGAGGAGCGACCCCGTATGCGTGCCTTTCCCAGGATAGGTACTCGGAGCAGATGGTGTGAGAGTGAGGGCATCTGGGAATAGTGCAGGGCTGGGGAGCAAGGGTTCCCCAGGGAACCGCGCAGTAAAGGAGTGAGCCACATCTGTCCCCCTCCTTCCTGCACTCACCTTCAGGTAACTTGGGTTGAATAAAAGATTCATCTTGGGACTGAGGGAGGCATGGAGAGACATAGTTACAGCCGGGCTCTAACCACCCCCCAAACACACTGCCTGCTCATTAACATGTTCTGCACCAGCCTGATGCAGGTTTCCTGTTCTCAGAGCCCCACAGGGATAGGAGCCGGCACCCCAGCCAGGGAGAATTGCAGAGGATGGGGGTGGCGGGTAGGTGTTGAATGTCTCTACTCCTGTTTCTAAGAGCTATACACCCATCCCCAGCAATGGCCAGGCACTAACAGGATGGGCTAGAGTTCAGTGCAGCCGACAGCACCAGGAGGGCTGGGCGTAGGGTGAGCGAGAACATTGTGGGTACATGCTCGCCGGACACTTCACTCCCCACCTCAGGCCAGTGAAGGTACAGAAGGATCTAGGTCTAGAAGCCAGAGAGTGGGCCCAGCACTCGGGGGGAGTCACACTTACTGTGCAAATTGGCATTTGGGTCCCTCAGGGCAGAAGCTAGCTAAGTAGTTAATACACATTATCCTGCGGACGTGGCGATATTTACACAGGGGACCTGCTGGGCAAAGAGAAAACAGAAGGATCTTCTTTAGCTAGTGGGGGAAACACACATGACAAAGCTTACCGGCAAGGGGAAGCACCAACTTCCCAGCCACATGACTGAGATGGGAAAGGGCACCTCAGAATGTGTGGGAGTAGGTGTCAGCTGGCCAGGCCTGTAACAGTAGCGTTAGAAGTGTCCCTAACACGCTGTCTTGGAGGACTTACATGGATGTGGAGTGTAGCATGCTTTTATTTACTTAGCTGTAGAAGGTTTGGCTGAGCAAAGGCCCACCAATCACACATCTTACTAACCCTCCTTCAGCCTCCCTCCCCTAAAATCCTCCCCGAACCAGGGCTGCCAGGAGCTCAGTAAGAACAACACACCCAGATACCGGAAAAGAAAGGACGGCGGTGCTCAGAGCACGGGGACCCAGATGGGGGCCCTGCCTCCGAAGTTTGGCCAGATAGGCACAGTGAAATGTATTTACGTGACACCCAGATGGGTAAAGGGAACAGAGAAGTGTCTCCTATGGGTCAGACCCGATGCGCAGGGCTGCCCAAGGGGTCCTACTTCCACCCGGCCCAACAGCCCTCAGGGGAGCTGGTCCCCTTTTCATATTTGCTCAAGGTCACACGGTCAATACATTCTGAAGCCATTGGGATTTGAACCGCAGTGAGCCTGCTCCAAGAAGCCCATCATGTACCGCAGAGGGTTTCCACTGCAGGGAGGCTGGGGGGAGCTACAGAGAGGCCTGCTGTGGGATTTCAACCTGGGGCAGACCTCCACAGGCCGCATCAGGAATGTGCATCCTTCCCCTGCCGGGAGACTCCCCCCAAATCCTGCTCCCCCATGTCCCCTAGAGCCCTCTTTCTGTCAGGGCCTCACCGTCCTTGCAGAAACCTTGGTCATACCACGGACAGTCCCGGGTCTTGAAGGCCGGCTTCACATGGAGAAAGGGACATTCCTTGTTGTTGCAGCCACCTGAAAATCCCAGTGTTCTTTGTGCATAAGTGGGTTCATCTTTGCAGTCACTTCTGCCCTCCTGGAACAAGATTGACCCTGCCCCTTGCATATAAGCCACTTATCTGCCTTCTGGTGGTCAGCAGCTTTTTGAGGACAGCAAGATATTTCTAAACCTTCCTGCAACCTAAGAAAGGCAGATCGCAATCATACTGGCTAAGCGGGACTTGGGTGTGAATACACACATCTGGAAGAGTTGGGGCAGGGCCAGATATCCAGAGGTATTTAGAGGCTACTTGGGAGGAAGGAACGAGGAGAGATGGGGAAGGGGAGGACCCAGAGCCAGCAGCTTAAGATCCAGGAAGACATAGACGCTGCGTGAAGATGTTGCCATGCACGTGGTGAAAGCTTCATCTCTATGATGAAACCTACATGGCTTCCAGAGTAAAGGGGTGCAGTTCTTTCTGGGGGAAATGCCAAGAAGAGCAGAGCACTGCTTCAAAGTTGGCACAGGGATTAAGATAAATGCAACACAGAGGGACATCTGTAGTTTCGCAAAGCCTGTGCTGTAATCTGTCTGGGGATTAGACCAAGACCCCGGGCTCCTAGGAGGAGCCAGCCCTGTTTGCATAGACCACAGGAGTTGGGGAGGGAGTCTAAGCCCTCTTAGCTTCCCCTTAGGGACCCAGGGGCTCTGAAGGAACCAAGGGGGAAGATTCAGCCCTGTTTTCACCTCATTCAAATAGAGAATTGGTGAGTGTTTCCAATCTCATTCTCCTTAAAAGCCTACAGTTTAACAATGAAAGATCAGAAGGAGAAATTAAGGGAACAATCCCATTTACCAGCACATCAAAAAGAATAAAATACCTAGGAATAAACCTGCCTAAGGAGGCAAAAGACCTGTACTCTGAAAACTATAAGATGCTGATGAAAGAAACTGAAGATGACACAAACAGATGGAAAGATATACCGTGTTCTTGGACTGGAGCAATCAATATTGTCAAAATGACTGTACTACCCGAGGCAATCTACAGATTCAATGCAATCCTTATCAAATTACCAATGGCATTTTTCACAGATCTAGAACAAAAAAAATTTTTTTTAATTTGTGTGGAAACACAAGAGACCCCAAATAGCCAAAGCAATCTTGAGAAAGAAAAGTGGAATTGGAAGAATCAGGTTCCCTGACTTCAGACTATACTATAATGCTACAGTCATCAAAACAGTATGGTACTGGCACAAAAACAGAAATACAGATGAATGGAACAGGATAGAAAGCCCAGAAAGAAAGCCACGCACCTATGGTCAATTAATCTATGACAAAGGAGGCAAGAATATACAATGGAGAAAAGATAGTCTCTTTTCAATAAGTGGTGCTGGGAAAACTGGACAGCTACACGTAAAAGAATGAAATTAGAACATTCTCTAACACCATACACAAAAATAAACTCAGAATGGATTAAAGACCTAAATGAAGACCAGATACTATAAAACTCCTAGAGGAAAACATAGACAGAACACACTTTGACATAAATCACAGCAGTATCTTTTTGGACCCTTCTCCTAGAGTAATGGAAATAAAAACAAAAATAAACAAATGGGACCTAATTAAACTTAAAGTTTTTGCACAGCAAAGGAAACCATAAAGAAAACAAAAAAGACAACCTAAAGAATGGGAGAAAATATTTGCAAATGATGCGACCAACAAGGGATTAATCTCCAAAATACACAAACAGCTCATACAGTTCAATATCCAAAAAACAAAAATCCCAATCAAAAAATGGGCAGAAGACCTAAATAGACATTTCTCCAAAGAACACATACAGATGACCAGTAGGCACATGAAAAGATGCTCAACATCGTTAATTATTAGAGAAATGCAAATCAAAAGTACAGTGAGGTATCACCGCACACTGGCCTGAACGGCCATCATCAAGGTCTACAAATAATAAATGCTGGAGAGGGTGTGGAGAAAAGGGAACCCTCGTGCACTGTTGGTGGGAATGTAAATTGGTACAGCCACTATGGAGAACAGGTTCCTCAAAAAGCTAAAAATAGAGTTATCATATCATTCAGCAATCCCACTCCTGGGCATATATCTGGAGAAAACTATAATTCGAAAAGATACATGCACCCCTATGCTCATAGCAGCACTATTCACAGTATCCAAGACAGGAAAGCAACCCAAATGTCCATTGACAGATGAATGGATAAAGAAGATGTGGTACATACATACAGTGGACTATTACTCAGCCATAAAAAGAATGAAATGATGCCATTTTCAGCAACATAGATGGACCTAGAGATTATCATACTAGGTGAAGTAAGTCAGAAAGAGAAAGACAAATACCATATGATATCACTTGTATGTGGAATCTAAAGAAAAATAAAAACACAAATGAACTTATTTACAAAACAGCAATAGATGCACAGACATAGAAAACAAATTTATGGTTACCAAAGGGGGAAGAGGGGAGGGATAAATTAGGACTTTGGGATTAGCAGATACACACTATTATATGTAAAATAGGTAAACAACAAGGACATACTATATAGCACAGGGAACTCTACTCAGTATTTTGTAATAACCCATAATGGAAGAGTCTGAAAAAAGAATATATATATATTATAGAATATATATATATATAACTGAATCACTTTGCTGTGCACCTGAAGCTAACACAACATTGTAGATCAACTGAACTTCAATACATTAATTAATTAATTAAAGCCTACAACTTAGCGCTTTTCCGAGCCAAAAGGAACGCCATTAGTGTCAATTCCACTGGTTTCCAAGCAGCTCCAAAGAGATCTATTTTTTTACATTGGGCTTGTGCAAAGCAAGGTTTCACCTGAACCTTCAAGAGTACCACTCCTTCCCCAGAGTTTCAACCCCACTCTTACCCAGTTCTCTCATTTCACAAACGAGGACACCAGGGCTCAAAGAGGAGAAACGTGTCCATTTCCACCCGCTTCCTCATACTGACAAAGGGTTTTCTTCCTGCTGTTGGTGCGCAGCTCTCGGTACAGTGCTAACTCTGGGCTCCATCCTTCTGAGGAATGGAACTGACGTCCCCCCGGGGGCTGGTGAACATGGGACAGAAGGAGACTGTGGGAGGTCCTCTGTGCACGGGGGTGGGCTTTTCCACCCTGGCCTGGGTGCCGGCTGTGCGTTCCTCTCTCGGCCAGCAGGTGGCACCGCACCCCACCCGCCCGTCTGCCTGTCAGAGCCCCCTGCCCAAGGTACCTTTGCGAGGAGCACATCCAGGAGCCAAAGCCCCCGGGCTCCCTAGCTCCTTTCAACTGCCCTTTCCCACTCCTACATCTCCCCAACAGTATTTTTTAAGTAAAACGATTTACTTCCAATGAGAACTGTAATTATGCTTTGATATTAGAAAAAGGTATTCATTCATTTACTCCAAGAGCAAAAACACGGGTTACCTACTGTAACCACCGGTGTATACGTCCGCCCTCACAGGAGGGATTATTTGAGAGCAGAGCGGACCCAGTTCTATTCCCGTATCCGTGCCGAGCACGTCCCCAATCCCCAAAAGAAAGCCAACCAAGGTTTTTGAAAGAATAAAGTGGCGTTTTAAATTAAGAGTTTTTTAGGTGACGACCAAGGGGGACCAGGCCCCATATACACTTTGTCCTTTCTTACAAGGGGCACATGCGGGCAACCCTCATGAATTGCCACCGCCAGGTCTCAAGTCCGAGGAGTACGCAGGAAACAGAATTTGAGCTTGGGGGAAGCTCTTACTGACCTTGGGGGGCGGGGTGCCTTCTTCCTGGATACCCAGGAATGCCCCCCCATGGACACTAATGAGGAACAGCTGCCCGCAGCCCCCAGAAGTTTCAAAGCCAAGCCGCCTCAGTCAGAGGTGTCCCTGGAGGCTGGCCCAGCTCTCCCTCCAAGTCCCTCTTCGGAATACAGTTTGAAAACTACTAGACTAGATCATCCTTAAGGCTCCTTCCAGCTCTGAAAAGCACTGAACTGTAAAAGTTTATGGAGAAAGATAAGACCTGAAACACATGCACAGATCCCGTTCTTAACCCGGCACTGGCTTTCCCCTATGTAGCCCCTCAGATGACAAAAGACTTGAGTCAGAGGGGGGTGACATGCGGGTCCAGACCTGACCACACAAGGTCATTTCAGGGGCCGAACTTCTGAAGCTCGTGATCTCCCGTTTACAGTGACCTTCTATTGCCAATCAGTGATGCTAGTTTTCCATTTACCGAAGCGATGTAAAGTTTTCTTCTAAAAGAAGAGTTAAAAATAGCAAGATGGTGCGCGTCGATGGGGCAGGTGCTTTGCGGGGACGTGGAGCACCGTTAAAGTGCCTGCTGTTTGGGAAACACTGGTTCCGACCCACCCTAGCCCATCCCGGGGCTTGAGAGAGGGCCTGTTCAAGGCTCGTTTCCAGACAGCCAGTCTGGGTGCGTCATTAGCCGGGAGTGGACCAGGGAGGGCAACAATTCAGCCTTTGATTCCAGCCCTCTCCTTCCCTCGGCGGGACCGGCTGCGTGTGCCTGAGCCTGCTGGGGCAGTGAAGCAGGGCTCAGAGGACAGTTCCAATTTTTCTAGGGGGTTGGAGAAGCAGGCCCCCGCGGCCTGGTCTGCCAACCTGGGACACGCGAGGCCTCCTTTGGGGGCCCCTCCCAGACTTCATCCCATCCCTCGGCCCCCACTGCTACCCTCCGGGGTGGGGGGCGGGCACCAGGAAGGGGCATTACCGACCAAACTTTGAGTAGAAGTAGCACACTGGCATCCTGGTAACGTCGTACTGGTGCAGGAACTTGCACTGGTCGCCCTTCTTGCACAGCCCCCGGAGCCAGTGCTTACACACCACCATCTTCTCCCCTCGGTCGTGCCGGAAGGGGCACAGCTTCCCTGGGGACACCAGAGCACCCAGCTGGGGGTCCCCGCTCGCCTAGAGCCTGAGCCCAGCTCACCCCTGGAAGGAAGTCCCACCGTCCCTTCCCCTGGAGCCTGGGGGAGGCTAGAATTGGTGGCCAGACACGGCTTAAAACACAGCTTCAAAGCCCTCTCTGCCTGGCGTGGTGCCCTGGCCCTTCTCGAACCCCGGGGAGCCCCCAGGCTGTCAGGACACCTTCTGTGGCACCCTCTGCGACCCTCCCCTCCAGCCTGATGGGGTGCTCCTACCAGACAGGAGAGCCCTGGTTTCCAGCCCTGGCCCCCCGAGCCGCCACCCATCCTAGCAAGGTGCCAGCACAAAGTAAGGCTCATAAAGGACCTGTTGAATTCACATCTTAAAAAACCAAATGTTCTGTTTCCTGATTCCAGAGATCTAACATGGTGACGTAGGAGCCAGCTTGGTAACAATTCAGAAGGAACTGGAAACGCTATATTTCACTCTTTGTCATCTTCACTCAGCTGGTCTTGCCGTCGGCAGGAAGGACACCCCTCAGTTTCTTAGCAGGACCCGTCTCGTGCTTGGCCACCTCTCCGATAGAATTTGTGGGGTGCTGGGGAGGCGTTCTTCTTAAAGAGCCTTACCCTCCAGCCCTGGCCATTGGCTTGCCTGGGTCTGACCTTCCAGACCTAAGAACAGTTTTATTTCTTTGCAAGAGGGTATCTCTGTGAACCACTGTTCTAGAGACTGGATGGACCAAGCTGAGGAGACAGGATCCCAGGAGGCGTCACTAGTCCTGGCTTCACAAAGCCTGGAGTGACCGACAAGCTCATTTCCCTCCCAACCCATCGTCCAGGGCTGCCCCAAACACGGACGAGGCATGTGGCAAAAATGGCCCCAGGTCCCCCCCATGCCTGGGCCCCTCCTGGCCTCCCAGCTTCCCAAGAACAAAATCACTTGGATCCCAAAAGCAGGTCCTAAACTCATTGAGTTTCTTAACCTGGATCTCTAGGGGGGACTGGAGACCCCCAAATTGGAGGCAAGGCTTCTGGGGGCAAGTGGGTTTCCATCGGAAGAGCCCGTGAGTGGTTCGGGAGCCAGAAGAAAAGCTGGGAGCCGCTACTTTTCAGTCAGGTACCCCACACCCCCGCCGAAGCGCTGCTTTTGGGGAGAAGGGTTTAGAAGAACGGTTTTTCCGTTTTGTTTTGTTTTTTTGGCCACACCGCGTAGCATGAGGGATCTTAGTTCCCCGACCAGGGATCAAACCCATGCCCCCTGCGTTGGGAGCTCGGAGTCTTAACCACTGGACCACCAGGGAAGTCCCCACGGAAGAGCATATTGTTGAGCCACGTTGGGATGGGGGAGAAATAAGGATGCTTGTTGTAGCATCTCAGAGACTGTGGCCAGAGCTTTCTTAGGACACAAGAAATGGATGCAGGGACTTCCTGGTGGCGCAGTGGTTAAGAATCCAGCTGCCAATGCAGGGGACATGGGTTCGAGCCCTGGTCAGGGAAGATCCCACATGCCGCAGAGCGACTAAGCCCGTGCGCCACAACTACTGAGCCTGCACTCTAGAGCCCGCGAGCCACAACTACTGAAGCCCGTGCGCCTAGAGCCCGTGCTCCACAACGAGAAGCCACCGCAACGAGAAGCCCGCGCACCGCTGTGAAGAGTAGCCCCCGGGGGCTTCCCTGGTGGTGCAGTGGTTGAGAATCTGCCTGCCAATGCAGGGGACACGGGTTCGAGCCCTGGTCTGGGAAGATCCCACATGCCGCGGAGCGACTAGGCCTGTGAGCCACAACTACTGAGCCTGCGCATCTGGAGCCTGTGCTCCGCAACGAGAGGCCACGATAGTGAGAGGCCCGCGCACCGCAATGAAGAGTGGCCCCCACTTGCCACAACTAGAGAAAGCCCTTGCACAGAAACAAAGACCCAACACAGCCAAAAATAAATAAATAAATTTAAAAAAAAAAGGTTTCTTTAAAAATTTTTAAAAAAAGTAAAAATAAAATAAAATAAAATAAAAAATAAAAAAAATAAGAGGGATCCCAGGGCCAATCTCTATCCCATGAGCATAGCCTTACCAGATTTAGCAAATAAAAAAAATATTAAAAAAAAAAAAAAAAGAGTAGCTCCCAGCTCGCCGCAACTAAAGAAAGCCCCCGTGCAGCAATGAAGACCCAATGCAGCCAAAAATAAATAAATAAATAAACTTATATTAAAAAAAAAAAAAGAAATGGATGGAACGGCTGAGCAGGTCCCAAATCAATTCGCAGGACAAGAGTAGGGGGAAGGAAACCACTCCCCCGGCTGGGGGAAAATAAAGAGGTCGGAGGCCTCCTGGGAGCACGCAGCTGACACCCACAAACACTCCCACCCCACCGCCAGCAAGGCGGAAAGAAGGGAATGTCTCCTTCCAGGTAGCCCTGCCTGCCCTCATCAGTGCGAGTGAATCAGGGACATCCTAGGGGCGTGGGGGAAGGTAGGCTTCTGGATGGAGCCCCCAACTTGCCCTTTGCCTACTTTTCATAAGACTACAATTTTGTCCCGTCCCACCTTCCCCTCCCCAGGTGCAAATCCAACACCCTATTCCAGGCCAAGCTGAACCCCGTGTGGCCTAGAGAGCCCCAGCTGCCACCCACCCCCGACCCCAGGCCCACCTGCTGACCACAGGCCCACCTGCTGACCGACCTTTCTCGCAGAGCCCTTTAGCGAAGAAGCTGCACACAGCTGAGCCCGACTCTGGAAGGAGAAGAAGGCAAAGGAGGGGGGTAGCTTCCCCAGAGGCTGTGGCTGTCAAAGGGCCTTCACCCCTCAGTCAGCACGTCTCCCTTCTACCTGCCAAGGCTTGGGCCTGGGGGTCCTCAAGTCCTGGCCCTTGTGATGCCGGCCTCAGGAACCAGCCTTCAGCCTCCACACCTAAGCCCCCCAACTCTGAAACGGAGGTGCTGGAGGGGCCCAAGTCCAGCCTGGGAGCTCGGGAGGCCAGTGTGCTTCTTCCCAACTTCTTTCAATTTACCTCTCTTGGGTCTCCTTGCCCAGAAGCCAGCCCCATTTTTTTTTTTTTTGGAGTCCTGGAAAGGACGTAAGAGGGGGGCCTGAGACGCGAGGGGCTAAGCTGGGGATCCCAGATGGTGGGCCCAAGCCCCCTGCTCCTTCTCCCTGGTGAGCGGCAGAGAGAAGGGGCCGCCCCATCAGGGAGCCAAGCAGAGGGGCCTGCAGAGAAGGCTGGGGGGTGGGGAGGGAGGGGGAGGGGGGTGGGGAGGGAGGGAGGCGGCGGGGTCCCCGTCCTCACTCACTGTCCATGCCCTGGAAAGGCAGGAGCCCAGTGCCCTTCTGCATCTCTACATCCTTCTCGAAGGTGAAGGTGATCTGCTCCAGCCCTGCAATGACCTCCTGCATCCTCTCTCTCCTGCTGGGGCTACTAAAAGTTGCTCAAGCCCCCCGCAGATGGGCCTAATATAGCTCATCAGAGGCCCTTAAGGGGCCAGGCTCTGATGCGGAACCCCATCACCCCGGCTGACTGCCGAGCCATACTCCCCAGGCACAGCTAGACAGGAGTTACCTATGCAGGTGCAGACGCCCCAGGGCCCCAGTCCCCTCCACCTGTACGTAAGTCCCACTCCCAATGAGTGCTGCTGGGGAAGGATGAGCAAAGCCCCACACGCTGCTTATCTCTGCATGTTCCCAAAGACGCCCATGCAGACGTTACCAGGCCCGTGTTCGTACTTTTAATGTAAAGACACAGCCACCGGTGAGCTGTGAGGAGAGTTGCACAAACCAGCCCCGGCGCGGCTGCGCTGAGTCTTCTTGATTCGCGGGAGCTGGCGCTCGGGAGCCGGAGGGCCTGGGGGCGGGGCGAGCGGTGCAGAGGGAGGGAGCCCCACCCCGACCTCCGCATTTCCCTTCAATCAGGCCCCAGCCCAGCCCTCCCTCTGGGACTCCTGACGCCCCTCCTCTGGCCTGAGTGACAAGCCAGAGTGAGCTCTTCACGGGAGAGAGGGAAATGGACCGACATCCAGAGAACTCGGAAACAGCGGGATGAATAGCGCTTTGTTTACCACGCACACGATCCCGTGCTGGGCCGGGGGGTGGGGAGGAGGTGAGACCAACCGGAGGCCGCGGCCTCGCAGCCCGGGCTCCACCCGCCACCCCGGCGCCTCCCACCCCTGAGAAAGTGCTTTGTAAACGAAATCTCTATGCAAATGTTGTTTTATCATTATTACACCACCCCTGCCCCCAAGGCTGGGGACGTCGGAAAAGGCTTTCCAAGGAGCATCTTCGGGCTGTAACTGGGGCAGGCTTCCCCCTCCCCCTGCTCTGGCCCCCAGCGGGCCTTCCCTGCCGACGGAGCCGAGGTTTCAGAGCTGCTGGGGAGCGGATGCCCGCCACCCAAGCGCCCTCCTTCCTGGACCCAGAAGGGCGAGGCGGGCAGCGCCCTGTAGGCCTGCGGCCGGGCCAGCAAGAGGGAGCCTGCTGACTTTTGTTTCCGCCTGGCTGTGGCTCCCACATTCGTTGTTCTTTTGAACCCTGGATCAGAAAAGAAAACGGCTGGAGAGATAGACACCTGGAGCCCAGGCGGGGCTGGGAGGGGCAGGGAAGGGATCCCGGAGTCTCCAGAAGCTGGGAGCTCCCTCCAGCTGCACCCCAGGGAGGCAGAGGGGCGGAGGGTCCCTGGGGTAGGCGGTCTTGCTTCTTTGGGCCCTTTTCACGTACACTGATTAGTCTCCAAAACACCTTCATCTGTGGACACAGGCTCATGTCAGGCTCCTTCCCGCCAACCTGGCAGGTGGCAGCTTCAACATGGAGGCCCAGCAAGGCCAAGGGCACGTGGTTGGGAAGGTGATAATGATGGAATTCAAACCCAGGTCTCTTGGTGATCTCCTTCCATAAACATCCCAGAGCATCTCTGTGCCAGGAACTGGGGACCCCAAAACAAAGGACTGTGTCCCTGCCTTCAGGGATGGCCCAGTCAAGGGGGGGAGACTTTCACCAGCACGGTTCTACCACGGCGGGTGTTGGTAGCAGAGGGACAAACGCCAAGAGGGGAGCTCGTTGTGCAGGGGCAGGGAGGGGTGGCGGGGAGGGCTCTTGGAGGAGAGACGGGTGGCGATGGGGGGTTGGGAGGCAGAGTGTTGCAGAGGAGGGGCCAGAGGTGTGAAAGCATGGGGCCACGAAGCAACGTGGCAGGCCGGGGGCACGGTCAAGGGTTTGGTTCGGTCGAAGCGTGGGTTTAGAGAAGGGCAGCGTGGTGACAAGACTGGAGAAGGAAGTAGGGCCCCGAAGCTGGAGTGCCTTTCAGGGCTCGGTTTTTATCACGAAGCCAGCGGGGAGCTCCTGCAGGGCTAGGAGAGCAGCACACAGCACCCTGAAGAATGGAGTGTGGGGAGACCACTTAGTGATGATAAAAAGTAAGAATTACAGCCCCGGAGACATCAGCGGGGGTGCCTCTCAGCACCTTGGTGGCCCGAAGAGTTCATCAGGAGGGCGGAGAGGGAAGGAGGCCCCGTGGAGAGCCCTCCCTCCATCCACACCCAGCCCCGCAGCCCCCCTCCTCTCCCAGCCAGGGTCCCACGCCCAACCCGGGCTCCCGCCCCAGAAGGTGTGCACAGGGTGTGGCTTCCAGGGACTCCCTCCTCCCGCTGCCTCACCGTTTATTTGCCATAGAGTGACAGCGTCTTGCGTGCATGGTTGTTTTTTTTTTTTTGGCTGCGTTGGGTCTTCATTGCTGCGCGCGGGCTTTCTCTAGTTGAGGCGAGCGGGGGCTACTCTTCGTTGCGGTGCGCGGGCTGCTCACTGCGGTAGCTTCTCTTGTTGCGGAGCACGGGCTCTAGGCGCACGGGCTTCAGTAGTTGTGGCGCACGGGCTCTAGGGCGCAGGCTCAGTAGTTGTGGCGCATGCGCTTAATTGCTCCGCAGCATGTGAGATCTTCCAGGACCAGGGCTCGAACCCGTGTCCCCTGCATTGGCAAGCGGATTCTTAACCACTGCGCCACCAGGGAAGCCCACGTGCATGGTTTTTGCTTCCCCAAAATACCTTCTGTTGACTTGTCTCCCCCAGGATGATACACCAAGTCCTCACCCCTGGTACCTGTGAATGTGAGCTTATTTGGAAACTGGGTCTTTGCAGATGCAATTAAGTTAAGGATCTCAAGGTGAGATCATCCTGGAATTCAGGTGAGTCCTGAACCCATGACTGGTGCCCTTAGAAAAGAGAGGGAGATCGGAGACGCTGAGATACAGAAGAGCCCCAGAGAAGAAGCCTCGCAAAGACGGAAGGAGACTGGAGGCTTAGAGCTACCAAGGGACCCCACAGGTGGCCGCCCTCACCAGAAGCCAGGAGAGAGGCACGGGCCCCTCCTCCCTCAGAGGCTCCAGAAGGGGGACTTCCCTGGTGGTTCAGTGGCTAAGACGCCACGCTCCCAATGCAGAGGACCAGGGTTTGATCCCTGGTCAGGGAACTAGATCCCACATGCCGCAACTGAGAGTCTGCATTGCCGCAACTAAACATCCCGCATGCGGCAATGAAGATCTCGCATGCTGCAACTAAGACCCAGCGCAGCCATATAAATAAATAAATAATTAAAAAAAAAAGAGGCTCCAGAAGGAAACAACCTATGACACCTCAATTTTGAGAGTAAATTTCTGTTGCTTTAAGCCACCACCTTTGTGGCCATTTGTTATAGCGGCCTTAGGAAACGAATACACCTTCCCACTTGGAAACTGAGTTTCGGAAGTCCTCACCCCTTTTACAGATGAGCAAATAAAAATGCAGAAAAGATGGGTGATTGCCAAGGTCCCACAGCTAATGAGCATCTGAATCCGGAGTCGGATCTGGGTCTCCCACCTCCCAGGCACTTTGCTTCTCCTCTCTCTCTCTCAGAACTGGGGGAGTTGCCCACTCGACACCCCCCATTTATACTCCTACCTCACGGCTCCCAAGTGGACCAGTGCCCTCATTGTGCAAAGACAAAAAGCGAGCCCCAGGCCAGAGGAACCCTGGCAATGCCTGGAGGAGGGGCCGGCCTGGGAGCAGGGGGCCTGGCTGGCTCTGGGATGTCCCCTCTGGAATCTCCCCGTCCGCTCTTCTGTGCCCTGGAGCTGATGCCGAGCATTTGTGTTTTCATTTCTTAATTAATTCATGGCTGCAAAGTGGACGCACAAATCACTGCACAAACAGTGGCATTAATTTTTAATCACCATCATTATGAGGTTCTCATTTAACTCTGGCTTCAGATTTCCCGAATCATCATCACCCAGCTCCTTTCCCTTTATAAACGCACAGCTCTGAAAAGCAGTGGGTGCGGGGAGCTCTGGAATTCTCTGGCTGCCTGGAACTGGCCGAGGTCATCCTGCTCGGCCCAGCCATGGATCAGTCCCAGCCGGTGCTCTTCCGGGCAGCGTGTGGCCACGCCCCCTCCACCCCGGTACCCGTGCATCTGCCTTACTCCCCACTCAGGACCTGAGTTGGTGGAAAAGGGGCCAGGCTGGCATCAGACAGGCCGGGGTTCACATCCTGGTTCTGTCTGTCCCCAGTCTGCCACCCCAGGCCAGTCATTTAATCACCCCTCTGAGCTCCAGATTCTGCATCAGTAAAAGGGGACCCACATGTGACCTCCCTGGGGGGCTGAGGTTAGTGAGAAGTCCACGCGGAAGCCTGACACTGGAGGTACGTGCCGTGAGGTATGAGCTGGTGCTCGAGGCCCCAGGTGTCCGCCCCTGGGTCCGTGGGGCCACCCCTTCTCCAAATGTATTAATCCTTCAGGCCCCTGATGAAAGGTGCCGTGAGGGGCAGGGGACTCCACGCTGTCCAGCTGCTGCTGGAGCGGCCGCTCTAAGTCCCGTAGGGACGGGCCTGCCGCTGGAGAGCTGCTGGGAGGGGCTGGAGGTCAGAGGAGCCCCGGGTGACCCACAGCTGCTGCTCCGGCCCAGGGATAATGAGCCAGCGTGCCCTGCCCCCTCCACTGCTCTTTGTGCCCGAGATGCCACTTGGCGGGGACAGCTGTTGGCCTCCCAGTAGCCACTTGAAGTGCAGGGCAGCGAGGTCCAGCAGCCGGGATGGTCCTGCTCTGTCTTTGCCCGGGAGCTTGGCCTCTGGGAGTCTGGTGGTTCTAGAAACTCTACTCTGGAAAAGGCATCCCTCTTCCCTAGGGGCGTGGGCCCAGTAACAGGGCAAATGACCCTGCCCACATTTCCCATCAGGGCCTCCTCTGGTCCTCACTGCAACCACTCAGGTTGCTTCTGCCCATTTTACAGATAAAGAAACCAAGTCCCAGAGGGGTGAAGCAACTGCTTAAAGCTCACACAGTCTGTAGATGTCAGAATGGGGACCTAGACTCCCAACCATTGCTCCTAATTACTAGGACTTCATCAGGGGAGTGTCACCATGTACAATGCATTCTCTCTAATTCCCACAAAACCCCAGAAAGAGAGGCATTCTTCTTTCTCTTCTGCAGTCGAGAAAACCAAGGCTCAGTGGCTTACCCGAGCTTCCCAAAGACCATCAGCTCGGTCTGCATGACCCCAAAGCCAAGCTCCTTTCAGCTGACCAAGCTGCAGTACAGGAAAGGGCCCCACCCCTTGCCAGGCCGGTGAGACGACCAAGACCCCTGAGGCCCGAGACTATGCCCGGGCCTATGGGTGGGCATGTGGATTATATTTCTAGCCAGAGAGTCAAGGAGACAGGACCTTTTGGGCTCAGGGGGGTCAGTCTTGGCCCAGGGGATGTCCCAGTAGCTTTTCTCCTCCACTGAGAGAGAGAGATTGAGATTTTTTTAAATATAAATTTATTTGTTTATTTATTTTTGGCTGCGTTGGGTCTTTGTTGCTGTGCACGCAGTCTTTCTCTAGTTGCGGCGAGCGGGGGCTACTCTTCGTTGCGGTGCGCGGGCTTCTCATTGCGGTGGCTCCTCTTGTTGTGGAGCACAGGCTCTAGGTGCGTGGGCTTCAGTAGTTGTGGCTCGCGGGCTAAGTAGTTGTGGCTCGCGGGCTTCAGTAGTTGTGGCTCGCGGGCTCAGTAGTTTGGCTCACAGGCTCTAGAGGGCAGGCTCAATAGTTGTAGCGCGTGGGCTTAGTTGCTCCGCAGCATGTGGGATCTTCCCGGACCAGGGCTCGAACCCGTGTCCTCTGCGTTGGCAGGCAGATTCTTAACCACTGCACCACCAGGGAAGTCCCGAGATTGAGATTTGAAGATACTACACTGCTGGCTTTGAAGATGGAAGGTGGAACCATGAACCAAGGAATGCAGGTGCCTCCAGAGCTGGAAGAGGCAAGGAAACAAATTCTCCCCTAGAACCTGCAGAAGGAAAGCACACCTGCCAACACCTTGATTTTAGCTCGGTGAAGGCCCTTTCTGACCTCCAGAATTATAAGACAATATGTTTGTTGTTTCAAGCTACTAAATTTGTAGTAATTTAGTACAGTAACAAAGGGGAAAGTCACTGATAAACAGGCAGTTGAATCCTACAATGTGGGACACAGGGGCATTTGCAGAACTACTACAAGACTACTTAGCTCTCACCTGGATGGCAAGGACAGGTTTCCGGGAGGATGTGAAACACAGCTGAGACAGGTAGAGCGTTGTCAAGGTGGTAAAGAACAATGTTCCCAGCAGCAGCAGTGCATTTGGGAAACCACTTCTGGCTCTGCAGGGCTGAATCTGGCCGGTCGGCTGCTGAAAGAGGTTCAAGGAGCTGGTGGCTTGGGAAGGGCCTTGACTCTGAGGCCTTGGGAGTCACAGAAGGAGCTGGCCTTGCAGCATTGGGTCTGCTCAGGGTAGAAAGTCAAGATAAACCATAATTATGAGCAAAGTTCTAATATCTATTCCTGCATCCCGGTGGATGGTCCTGTGTACCTCCTGGGGTGCATGAACCCCTCGCCCTCACTTGGAGGAGGGAGAGGAAGGTTTTTCTAGAACACAGGCCGCCAGCTGGTTGCCGACACCGTGATGGATTAGTTCTCCCTGCCCCGGCCTGGTGCACTCACTTTGATGGATTGGGGTCAAGGTCACAGGTTTGACCTGCCTTTGGGTCAATGGAGTTGGGAAGAAAAAGTCCATTTTCATCACGAAAGACTGCCCTCTGGTCTGTTATCGCTAAATGATTCTTGGGTCACAAGGCAGACAGACAGGGTACAGATGGAAAAACCCTCCAGGGCCTGACTGTTGACAGGGAGTCAATGGTGCCCACGCTGTGTACAAAGCCCAGGGGGTGTGGGCGGCAGAAGCGGGCAAGCAGAGGGCAACCCCTCCCCACTCCCAGCCTGGACAAACCACCCTGACCCCTGGGTGGGGTCCCAGGAGGGAGAAGCTCGCCCACACTGACCTTCCCTCCTGTTGGGCATTCAACAAATCCATCCAGCTGCCCTTGCTCTCGCTCCTTGGCTTGGCTTTGAATTCCATCTCTGGCCCAAGACTCCCCATCTAGATGAACAGTTCCAAGCACGTGGGGACTCACCCACTGTCTCAGTCAGCTCGGGATTCACGGACGGGGCATAAACAGCAAATATTTAGTTCTCTCACTTTGGAAGGCTGGAAGTCCAAGATGCAGGTACCAGCATGGCTGGCTTTTGCTGAAGGGCTCTCTTCCTGGCTTGCAAAGGGCTACCTTCTCACTGTGTCCTCATGTGGCAGAGAGAGAACACGTTCTGGTCTCTCTTCCTCTTCTCATAAAGACACTAATTCATCATGGGGGCCCCACCCTCATGACCTCATCTAAACTTAATCACCTCCCCAAGGCCCCGCCTCCTAATACCATCACACTGTGGGACCACCTTCTCAGCACACTCCTCAATCTGACCCCAGGATGAGAAATTAGAAAGCCACCTCCGTGTGGCTGCTTCTCAAATAATACCCACATAGTAACATGTTACTGGCTAAGAAGAAGGGCCAGTTTTCTCAATTAAAGTAGGTAACTGAAGATGCAAGTATATCTATTTTCCCCCATGGGACTCCATAAGCCTTTCTGTGCTTTGAATAAAAAACACGTGACCTGAAAACATTTTTGTCTTAGATTGGCCTTTGTTTTAAAAAAAGAAAAAGAAAAAAGGTGTCTCGCCACTCCTATAAGAGCAGTGGTTTTCACTGCTGCGGGGGCGTTTGGCAATGTCTGGGGCCACTTTGGATCAGCATAGGGCACAGCCCACTGGGGAGATGCTCCCAGCATCTCGTGGGCAGAGGCCAGGAATGCTGCTCAGCACCCCACAGGGCACGGGACGTTTCCGGATAACAAAGAATGATCCAGGCCCCAGATGCCGAGAGTGCTGAGGTGGAGAAATCCTGCTCTGTCTGGTAGAATCGAAACTGCATCTCTGGACTTCCCTGGTGGCGCAGTGGTTAAGAATCCGCCTGCCAATGCAGGGGACACGGGTTCGAGCCCTGGTCCGGGAAGATCCCACATGCCATTGAGCAACTAAGCCTGTGCACCACAATTAAACTCTAGCCTGCACTCTAAAGCCTGTGAGCCACAACTACTGAGCCCATGCGCCACAACTACTGAAGCCTGCGCGCCTAGAGCCCGTGCTCCGCAACAAGAGAAGCCACTGCAATGAGAAGCCTGTGCACTGCAACGAAGAGTAGCCCCCGCTCGCTGCAACTAGAGAAAGCCCGCGCGCAGCAACGAAGACCCAACGCAGCCATAAATAAATAAATAAATAAATTGCATCTCTTGGATGAATGACTTGAACGGCTTGGGTCTGACCCTCCATAGAGTTGGTTTTATTCATCTGCACCCTGGCATTAAGTCTTTGATTTACCCTGAGCGGAAATGCAGCTTGATGGGGTTCGCATGACCTTATCTGTTATGAGACTGTTTTGAAGACACTGACTGGACCCCACCCCTGTCCCCTTCAGAGATCTCACAGGGATCCCTCTCAGACCTCAGTGTCAGAAAAAGCTTCTTCTGGGATTGTTCCAACCTCATAGACTTTGTGAGTCTTGTAACGGGTGGATTTCCCTCTTCACTTTGACTGATAGGAAGCTCAGAGCCCAATTTTCAGTCCACCTTTGAGCACATTTCTGGGTACCACCCTCTTGGTTCATTGTACTGTTTGTTCCAGGCTTGTTTTCTCTCTGATTTATTTTTATCCTATTGTATGTTAAGTATTTTTGTAAGCTGCTTCCAATCCTTTTTGGAACAAAGCAGGGTAAAAACAAAACAAAAGAAAATTCAGCAGAGCCCTGTGGCCTTGGCAGGCATGTTTTTTGTTTTTGTTTTTTTTAAAGATAGATATTATTTTACTTTACTTATTTTTGGCTGTGTTGGGTCTTTGTTGCTGTGCGCAGGCTTTCTCTAGTTGTGGCGAGTGAGAGCTACTCTTCGTTGTGGTGTGCGGGCTTCTTATCGCGGTGGCTTCTCTTGTTGTGGAGCTCGGGCTCCAGGCGCGCAGGCTTCAGTAGTTGTGGCATGCGGGCCCAGCAGTTGTGGTCCGCGGGCTTAGCTGTTCCGCAGCATGTGGAATCTTCCCGGACTAGGGCTCGAACCCGTGTCCCCTGCATTGGCAGGCAGATTCTCAACCACTGCACCACCAGGGAAGCCCTTGGCGGGCCTTTTTTAACAGAGCAAGTTCATTTCAGGGTTGGAGTCCCGGCGGGAAGGCAGCTCTCCCTGGCTCCTCCTGTCCCCTCCTGGGAGTCTCCGTCTTGGAGAACAGAAGCTCCGTGTGTAAGAGCAACAGGCTTCAGAGGCAAAGCCTCCAACCTCCATCTGCCTGCAAATACCTTTCCTCCCCCAAAGCTTTCTTTCCAGTCTCCCATCTGGCAGTTGGCAGGAAGCCACAGGGCCTTGAGAAGCCTGCAAAGGGGAAGTAGAGAGACAAGCTCTCCTGCTTTTATTCCTAACTTTGCTTTCCTGCATCTTTTTTTTTTTAATTCTGTCTTTTTTTGTTGAAGTAGAGTTGATTTACAGTGTTGTGCCAGTCTCTGCTGTACAGCAAAGTGACTCAGTTATACACATAGATACGTCCGTTTTTTAATATTCTTTTCCATTAAGGTTTATCCCAGGAGATTGGATATAGTTCCCGGTGCTATAGAGTAGGACCTTGTTGTTTATCCATGCTTTCCTGCATCTTAACTCAGGGTCTTCGGGGTCCAGGGATACTTTGCATGCAGGTTATTGCTGCGCCAGGAAGGGTCCCCGCCCAAGTGTGGAGTCCGGGCATTTGGGAGGCTGCTGTGTGAAGGCCAAGGTAAGCCAGGGAAGGGTAGGGGTGCCAGACACACACCTGAAATAGCCAACCCTGCCCCCTCCGCCACCCCGACAAGGACCACACTCCCAGCTCTGCCCCACGCAGTCTACCGGCTCAGCCTTTCCCACGTCTGTCACACCACAGAGCCAAGCCAGCCCCGTCCATCTCACAGCCTCTGCTCTGCTCCACTCACCAGACTTCAGCCAGTGCCGCCTTCTCCAGCCTCTGTCTTCCCATCTGTAAAATGGGTGGAGGCGGGTGGTGAACCAGATCCTAAAATGTGAAGATCCTAAGAACCCCCTTCCCGCAGGTGTCCCGAACCCCTCTATTCCTTTTCTATTCCTTGTGTGCACTTTCTTCTGAGAACATGGTGCAACCCTGGTGAAGAGGAGGGGGTGGCTGGGGTGTGAGAATGGAGTCGAAGGGGAGCCCTACGGGACCAGCCTGGACCCCAGCGGGAGCACGGCCCTGAGGCTGTGGACAGAGACGGAGGCCAGCGCTGAGTGGCCCTGGGAATGGCAGGGGCTGCTCTGCTCAGCACAGTTGGCACTACCTGCGGGGCCCTTTGGATGATGCAAAGTGGCAGTAGCTGCTGAAAGGGTCCTGGAGCTGCCAGCACCTCACCTGGCAGGAAGCACACCCACCTTTCCAGCACACTTGGCACTACCTGCGGGGCCCTTTGGATGATGCAAAGTGGCAGTAGCTGCTGAAAGGGTCCTGGAGCTGCCAGCACCTCACCTGGCAGGAAGCACACCCCCCTTTCTCTTGGGCACACCCCTACCGGCGGGGCTGTCAGCTCCGCCTCTCTCTGCACTGCTCTGCCCAGCAGGTCACTGGCGCCGCCTGGTCATTCCGGGCCCCAAAGTGGACATCACCAGACTGGGACAGCGATTGCAAGGGAGGACTTTGGAGCCCGCGCGTGGGTCCATATCCACCTCCTCCACTTGCTAGCCCGGTGGGCCAGTGGCAGTCCTAGAACACACAGCCCTTATCACGTGAACAGTGCAGAACAGCATGCACCCAACAAATAAGAGCAGAACCCCTTGAGGAGTTGGGGAGGTGGAAGGGAGACACCCCAGTGATGGCTGGACCAGGGTGGGACTCATCCCGGAGCATCTTTGGGCCATGACTGCAGCCCTGCCTGAGGCAGAAGGTTTTGGGGGTCTCATCACATTTTTGTAAGTATTAGCTGCGATCTGAATTAAAATTACTAAATGATTGCCCAGAAAGAGTTCCCAGCTCTTGCTTTGAGTTGTCAGAGGTAGAAGGGGCCCTACAGAACATCTTTAGGGTAAGATGTGCCCTGCGGGGGCCCTAGGCTTCTCCGGCAAAACCCAGAGACAAAGGGGAGGGAGAAAGGATCCGCCCCCTAACCAGGGAAGCTCTCATTCAGTCTGTTTGTATACCTCATGACAAACAGAACTTCTGGTAAAAAGTTGAAAACGACTGAGCTGGTGCCTGACTGTAACGATGGAGAAACTGAAGCCGCCCAGAGAGGGAAAATAACTGGCCCAAGTCCACACAGCAAACCAAGGTTAGAGCTGGTGGCTAGGCTCGTCCTGCCCAGTTATCCCACGCTTGTCTGGTGCGCCCATTGAGCCCCCAGTCAGAAAGCACACTCCCAAAGTGTGGGTCCAGCCGGCCCCTGGGTCTCCCTAAACAGCTAGTGCTTTCCCATCAAGTCAAAAAGCAGGTCTGCAGCCTTGGGGAGGCTGGCTGTTCCCAGACCCTCAAGAATCTGGGTGAGTGGACGTGGGTGGAATGGGGGGCGGGGGGTACAATATGTCTGGGAGGCACAGCTCCCACTCAGGTACCATCCCCCTGAGCCTTGCTGAACAGTGCATTTCTCTCTCCATTCCCCCCAGAGCTGGGGGACCCCATCACTCCCGCTGGGCTTGGGTGTGTGCCCATCCCCCCTCCCTCCCCCGGGGCCACCACCCCACCTACTCATAACTCTGTCTTAGCCACATCCCTCATTACCTCTAATGAGCCAATCTAGGGACAGAGGGACCTGGGCGACATTTTAATTATGCTTCTAATTGCTTCCCAGGAGGAGGATGAGTATATGCCCAAATTTCTCCCCGGGGGATGGGCAGGGTTTCCTGGAACTCAGCTGCACTGGGGCCCCCCGGTGAAAAGGAGGGCATAGAAGGGGCTTCAGGGGCAGAGACGTTCTCTCCTTAGAGACGCGCCCACGTCAGAGGGGGAGGGGTGAGGGAGGAGCTGGACCAGGGGCTGGAGGGGTCACCGGGTCCCATCCAGGGCTGACACACCCCCTCCTCACTTCCCCAAGTAATGAAGCTTTGAGGTGCCTGTGTGGAAAGGGTTTCGAATCCGTAATGTTCTGACTCTGCCACTCGGTGACTTTGGAGAAGGTGGCCATGTGGCCTCTGGAGCACATCTCTGCTATAAAATGGGGACACCAGAGTCCACCTACCAGGGCCCCGAGGCTGAACGGAGACCACACCCCCTGTAAGTTGATTCTCCAGGTCAGATGGTGAAAGGGAGGAGCGGAGGGAGGGTGGCACCTTTCCCGGCTGCAGCCCCACGCGGGTCGGGCACCTCCCTCGGTTTAATAACAGCTTGGGGGACTTCTCTGGTGGCGAAGTGGATAAGACTCTGCGCTCCCAATGCAGGGCGCTCGGGTTCGATCCCTGGTCAGGGAACTAGATCCCACACGCGTGCCGCAACTAAGAGTTTGCCTGCCACAACTAAGGAGGCCGCGTGCCCCAACTAAGAAGCTGGCGAGCCGCAGCTAAAGGAGCCCTGGAACCGCAACTAAGGAGCCTGCCTGCCACAACTAAGGCGCCCACGTGCTGCAGCTAAGGAGCCGGCGAACCGAAACTAAGGAGCCTGCCTGCTGCAACTAAGACCTGGTGCAACCAAATAAATAAATAAATATTAAAAAAACAACAACAAAAAAAACTTGGCAAACCCCACGGCAGTGACTGTGTCTGCAGCCCAGCCCTGTGAGAACAGCACAACGCCCATTTAACAGATGAGAAGGGCGAGGCACATAGTGGCTGCGTGACAAAGTGCCCGAGGGCCCCCAGTGGTGAGTGGCAGTCGGGACACCAAATCCCAGAGCCCCCAAGGGCCTGCCCAGGCTGATGGGCACGAGAGGCGTTGTCCTTCCAGAAGCTGGAGAGCAGTGCAGGAGGGGCGGGCCCCACAGAGACAGAGAGAGAAGCCACCTCAGGCCCCCGAGTGCCGTCGGGGCTCGGGCAGCCCCAGCACCCTGAATCCGCACCCTCACCCCTATCCACCCCCCCCCAAAAAACAGAGACACCAGGCATGCTGTAAGGCCTTTTATTTTAATGTTTCCTTGCTGTTTTAACATTTTCACGGAAAAAAAAATATACAGTTTAGAATCTGGAACTGACTGCTGTCTTGATGGGTTTCAAGGGCAGCAGCTGGCAGAAGCTGCATGGCAGGAAACCAGTGGGCACCCAGTTCAAGAACTAACGTAGTGTCTGAGTCCGGGTCTGGCAAAACGCAGGAGGTTAGGGCAGCTACACCCGCCGCCAGCCCTGGCTGGACCCCGTGGCAGTTCTGTCCGTCCCCCTCCCTCCACTGGCTACAAGGCGACAGGAGAAGGTGAGTCAGCCTGTTGCCAGGACAGAAAAATCATCATCCGTGAATCCTGGGGGCTCGCACCCAACCTCCACTCAATCCCCTTGGGTGGGGTTCTAAGGGCGCAGAGTGAAATCTGAATTTCAGAAAGACAACAACTAATTTTTTAGCATGAGTGCATTACAAATATGGCATGGGGCATACTTACACTAAAAGATTATCCTTTGCATGCCTGAAACTCTAATGTAACTCAGCATTCTGGGTTTTGTTTTGTTTTGTTGCTAAATCTGGCAACCCTATACCCTCAGGACCACTGACTCAGAAGTGGGGAAGGGGGTTCCGCTGGCAGAGGCCTGGGAAAGGAAAGGGAAGTAGTCAGTCCGGGGGTTGCGGTGGAGGAGGGAACAAGCCAGTCAAAAGAGGTTTTATCCCCCCATAGGAATGACATTTTTTTTTAATAATCATTTTCCAGAAATTTTCTACACTGGCTGCCTGTTGTTGTTAATAGCTATGGGGGAGGGGGCCGAGGACAGACACGCACAGACCTCCACCCCATACAGTTCTAAATAAAGTTTGGAAGCACTTAGTATAAAGGTTTTCTAAAAGGATTCGTTTTTCTTCTGGTGGCGGGTCTACAAACACCGTTGCTGGTACTGCTCTAAAAAGATTTAAACACAAGAACAAACAAACCCAGAGGGACTGAGCAAGGGCTGCAGCCTGTCCTAGTGTCATCCTGCAAGGGCCCCCTCTTGAAAACTCAAGATGCCCCGGGGCCTTCCTTCCGTTCTGCATCCTGTTCTCACCCCGCGGAAGGGGTCGCGTTGAGTGTACACATTCGGTCCGCCTTTCCTCCGAGGGGCTCCCCGTGCAGGAGCTGGGGATGGAGGAGGGAGGGGCCGGGACTTGTGACCTGTCACAGGCGTTTCTTCCGGCGGCCACCGCCGGTCACAACAGAAACGCCAGGAGTAAAGAGGCAGGTCAAGTGTCCTTAGCCCTGGCACCCCTGGGCCGCCCCTGGCTGCCCTGTTATTGCTGCACGTGGCAGGGACTCAGGTTGACAGCCGGCATCCACTGGAGGCCGGGAGAGGAAAGCCGATTCCTGCTGCGAGAACACAGCCCTGTCCTACGAGCTCAGGCAGGGCAGGGTGTGCGAAGAAGTCAGGCACCCGAGCCAGCTCCAGGTCCTCCGCGGGCCCCCAGGCTCGGCCAGCGCCCCTCATCCGTGAGGTCCGGGGTCTGTCTGTGGCCCGCAGCCAGGCTCTTGGCCGACCTTGCGAGGCGGGGGTCAGGGAGGAGACAAAGCCAAGAGCCCCTACCTCCGGCCGGCCTCACACCCGGATCTCGTCCTCCTCCTCCTCGTCCATGAAGGAGAACTCGGGGTCCGGCTGCCTCGGGACAGCGGCCCGGGCCCGGTCCGGCCCCCGGGAGGCGGGGCTGCGCTCCTCCAGGACCCCCGAGGTGCAGCTGGACAGGGAGCTGCTGTCCCGCGTGGTGTGGCTGCCCACGCTGCGGGCCGAGCCGGGGCTGGGGGCCACCGCCGCCCAGCCCTCCTCCTGCAGGGAGCGGGAGGGCAGCGCGGGCAGGTCCGGGCACCCCGCGCCTTCCTGCCTTGCCAGGGGCGGGGCTGCCGCCACCGTCGGGGGAGCCTGGGCGGGGCTGCCTGCTGGGTCCTCGTCACCATGGTAACCGACCTCCCCCTCCTCCTCCTCCTCCTCCTCCTCCTCCTCCGGTTCCCACTCGGCCTTGTCCATGATGCTGAGGACGTCGCCCAGCATGGAGGGCCCCAGGTCGATGTGGAAGGACATGATGGACTCGGCGTGCTTCAGCCCGAAGCTGGCCTTGGGAACCACGGGCAGATCCGCCAGGTCCCCGAAGGCCTGCTCGTCGAGGAGGGGGTCTGGGGAGTGGGGGGCGGAGGCCCCATTCCGCCGAGGCACCGCCTCCTCCGGGCCGCCCTCCCCGCTGGCCTTCCTCACGGGGCTGGAGGACAGGCTCTTGGGCAGCTTGCTGGAGCCCTTCTCGGCGGCCTCCTTCTCGTTCAGCTGAGGCAGGGACATGGCGTTCTTGACGAACAGGGCCGAGTCCCGCAGGGGGCCCAGCACGTCTCTCTGCTCCCGGTCCCCCCTGCTCACTGACTGTGACCGCTTGCTGCCCCGGAACTTCCGGGCCAGGAGGCCGCGTTTGGAGGACGAGGAGGCCGCGGCCTGCTCGTCCACGGACTCGCTGTCCAGCTCCCCAGCCTTGCTGTTGAGGAAGGAGGTGTCCCCAAAGGCGTCCCCCGCCCGGCCCACGTGCATGGTGTGGCGGAAGTCGCCCAGCGGGGCACTGATCATCTCGGCCGTGAGGTCCACTCGGGAGCGGCGCTTGGAGTGCACGGAGCTGGACACCAGCTGCTTGAGGATCGGCATCTTGCCGGGGGAGGGGAGGGGAGGGGAGGGGGTCCCCTCCAGAAACAGCAGGCGGATCTGAGGTCAGATCTGAAGTCCGGCGGGTGGAGGGGGCGATAAGGAGGAGATCACAGGGCTGCAAGAAGAGAACAGCAGGGAAAGGGTTAACCCGGCTGTCCGCTCAGCACAAAAGCCCATCTGCCCAGGGGTTGTTGTTATTTAAACCTCTGCTCTCCTACCAAAATGAAACTGTGTGAAATAAGCGGGCAGTCAATTTCATAACCCTGCCTATTTCCCCACGCACAGGCTCTCCAGTTAGGCCAGCGCTCTCTGGAGTTCAAGTAGCCACAGGCACGCTCTCCCTGAGACCTGGGCGAGAGAGGCTTCTTCTACGGGACAATGCCTCCCGCACCCCGCAACCAGGGCGCCCCTAGAGGCAGAGGTACACAGGCAGCTCCAGGCAGCCGCCCCGGAGAGACGCGACTCCAGCCGACAACCAGTCCGGAGCCACGCTCTAAGTTAGTTCTTCCGGCTGCCTGACCTCAGCCCCTGTGGAGTTAGTGGACACCTCAATCTGAGTCATGGTTCTTAGAGGAGGGAGAGGACGGCACAGGCCCCAGGGAGGCGCTGCCTGGCACCTCCACAGACGTGGGCGGCAGCTCGCTCTCTGAATCAGAAGCGGGTGGAGCCGCCGGGACCCACAGAACCAGCTCCCCGGCCCTCCAGCCCTTGGTGGGTGCCCCGAGGTGAGGATCCTGCCTGCGACATCTCCACAGTGCAGCCCCGAGCTCTCTGCCAAGGATCCACCCTCCCCGCCTCTCAGAGATCAAGACTGGGAAACTCCCAGCGTCTTCAATCACTAGGGGTGCAGGGAGGCGGAGACTAAACCCTAGATGGCCGAGGCGCCCTGGGAACGCAGACCCCCAGGTGATTAACCTGAACCAAAGAACTTCAGCAGGGAGGCCGGGAGAGCCTCTGAAATCTCCTGGCAGGTACCACCCATGCAGCTCCTGGCAAAGGCCAAGTTGAAGTCCAGTGTTGAAGCCAAACCAGCCCCCAGTGCTAAACCCAGCAGCACAGGGCTGAGCAGAGTGGGGTGAGGTGGGTGCAGGGACTTAACCAAGGCTGGCGGGTGAGGGGGTGGTGGTCCTGGGCCACCAGTCCTGCTAACAGCACAGCTCTCAACGGCCCCCGCATTCCAGGCCCATCCTCCCCATTGCCAAGGGCAACCCAGGATGTCCCACCGGGTTTCCTCCTCACCCCCGATGCTGCCCTAAGCTAGGCCACCACATCCCAGTTGGCCCTGCTTCCCCTTCCCCCATCCTTCACCTTTTGGCTAAATCAAAACCCGACCAGGACCCCCCAGTGCAGACCCCCCGATCGGACACCCAGTCCCTGCCTCACTCCTCGCTGCTCCCCTACCCCTGCGGTCCGCCCTGGTCCTGAGCTGCCGTCTCCCGGGCTCCAGGGCTGGACATGCACAGCTCCCTGCTAGAACACCTGTCACCTGGCTCACCCAACGTCTTCCAGGACTCAGCTGAGTTGTCACTTCTTCCAGGAAAGCTGCTTTAGCCCGGGTGAGACCTCCCGACCACCTCCTGCCCGACCCCCAGCACTGTGGACGTCCTTGCTCCCAGCAGGCACTGGCTCTGTCATTCTACCACTGCCGGCTCGGCTCGACTGTCATCTTCCCACTGGACTATGCGCTTCCGGAGGGTTCCAAAGGGCCTGTCGCCACTGAATCCCGTCCAGCAGTGCATGGCACAGTCGGTCCTCAAACACCTGTTGAAAGGTCAGCACCTCCCTCCTACCCCCCACCTCCACCCCAGCCCCTTGGTTGCTCCCTTTCTGCCTTCCTGAGCCCAAGGACAAGGTCACTTCCGCCTACAGCCCGGCTCCAGCGCTCCCAGCCTGACCTCTCTGTGCCCTCTAACCCCCTCCCCACGCTCTCGTTCTTTGTTCCTTGTCCTGCTGCTGATGCCCAGCCAGATGGTCCCCCCCAACCCCCAGGCAGTCACAGCGCTTGTCACTCCAGGGCAGGGGAGGGTGGCGGGAGCCAGCACCGGGGCTCACCTGCCACACAGGTGAGCCCGGCTGGGCGGAGTCAGGTGAGGACTCCTCTGAAACGCCTTGAGATGACCCACTACAGTCCGTCAGCTCCCCCTCCTCACTCTCCTCCTTCCCCCCAGACCCTCAGGAAAGTTCGCTTCCCCTACCTCTGACCTGGCCCCTCGCTCCTGCCCATGCCCTGGGATCTAACTTCTAAACAATTAAGACACGGAACAGCTAGACCAGGTTTTGGCAAACGTTTTCCATAAAGGTCCAGACAGCAAAGATTCTCAGCTTCATGACTGATACGGTCTTGGTCCCAGCTGCTCAGCTCCATCTTCACAGTGGTAGGAAAGCAGCAGTAGACCGTATATAAACAAATGGGCATGGCTGTGTCCCAATAAAACTTTATATATAAAAACAAGTGGTGGGCCAGATTTGGGCCATAGTTTGCTGACGCCTAAACTAGACACGTGAAAAGTACTGGCCTTAGGGTCATCCCCTACACGTTGCTCCAGGAGAGAGTCACCATATGTGACCCTCTGGGCCAGCCATGGGCTCTCAGGCCAACGTTGGGGAAAACTCTCTTTGGCTAAACAAGAGAAAAGGAGGATGGAGTGAGTCGGCCTCAGACACGTTCGGCATAGAAGAAAATCAAACCAGGTTTCTAAGGCACTCTTGGTACTGGAGAATCCCTCGGGCTTCTGCTGCCACCGGGGCAGTGAAGCAAGAATAGAAAGGGTCCACATCTTCAACCTGCCTGCAGTTCAGCTCCTGGCTCTGGTCACAGAATCCTGTGTCCTTCAGCTCTTTCATTTTCCAGATGAGAAAACAAGTTCACTGAAGCAAAGTGACTTATCCAGATGTATGTGCGTAAGAGCAGAGCTGGGGTGGAAGCCGGTCTCCGGGTCCAGTGCTCTCTCTGCCCCAAGCCAGGCCTCTTTCTGGCCTTTGGTGGGTAGCATCTCCGGTCAGTTACCCTCCCCACTTCTGGCTGGAAGAGTCCAGAGAAAGGAGAAGCCTGGCCGCTGCCTCGAGAAGATTCCTGTATTACCCTGGAGCAGATTCTGACACTGCTGACACTTTTTAGCCAGAGAATTCTCTGTTGTGGGAGCCGTCCTGCACATTGTAAGATGTTCTGCTGCATCCCTGGCGTCTACGTACCAGATGCCAGTAGCATGCCTCCCCTGCTTGTGACAACCAAAATGTCTCCAGACATGCCAAGTGTCCGCTGGGGGGCAAAACTGCCCTGGGTTGAGAAACCCTGCCCTGGAGTGAGCGCGCACATGTGAAAATAAAACACATACTATTCACCAGGTGAACAGAAAAACAAACAAATTTAAAAAAAGAAAAGAAAGAAAGAAAAATGAAAAAAAGAAAGAAAAAAAAGAGAGGGAGGGAGGGAAGGAGGGGAGGGAGGGAACGTAAAGGATTCGAATTGTGGGATCAGTGACATGAAGCTCCAGAGTTGCGTAAGGGTTTCAAAGCAACGGCAGGAATCCCCAGAGCCAGTAAGCGTCAGGCGCTGTGGTTTCCCGGATTTTAAGCGCTTATTAAAAAGAACAGAAAGGGAAACCGCAGGCCCAGCTACCCAGGGCTCGGCAGAGATGGTGCAGACCGCTGTGGCCACCGGCAGGGACCCGGCGTCCTGGCCATCGCGGCTACAGGACAGAAGGGCCCCCACCCCTGGCACGTCCTCGAGGGTAGAGCTCGGGTAGAGCTCGAGATCAGGATAAGAGGGGCCGGCAGGGAGGTCCCTGGGCCCCTGCACAGCCCCACAGCCCAGGAAGGTAGAGCAGGTCCGGCCAGCGCTTATCTGCCATCTGTGGTCTCGCTCCCTGGGGGTGGGAACGAGGCTGTGTGGCTTGTGAAAAACCAAACCATCTTCAGTATCCAGCATGAAAATGTCCCGAGTCCTGAGAGTCGGGGCCCAGATGGAGTCACCCCTGGTCCCCCAGCCCAGCAAGGAGGGGCTGCAGCAGCCCAGGGGCCCTACAGCTAGAGCTCAGGCTGGACAGGCCAGGCTTCAGGGCTGGCAAGGGCTCACTCACCGGGTTGTTTTAAATCCTTGGTTTTATGGTACCCTCATGACACTGTCACCCTAAGCTTTGAACAGAGAGCAGTTTGGGGGTGAGGAGGTGGAACTCTGAGTACAAGTACGAGCAGGTGCCCTGGGCCAGTCCTGGGGGCCGTTCGGGGGGCCCTGAGCACCCACCCGGGAAGGGACCGGGCCATAGGGAGCCGCGGCTTCGGGAGGGGGCGTGGCTAAGCCCTGTGACTCAGCTCTGGGGAAGTGGCTAAAACAGGCCGCCAGATGACAGGGCAGCAACTCCCCACAGCCCGCCTGGGCGGGACTCCCTGACCCCGCCACCCCGGAAGCCACATCCCCCTTTCCTGGCAGAGCAAGGGAAAACGGAGCAGCAACTCGCATCTCTCCAGCCTCTGCTGGAATCAGATTCCGCTACCCTTGGCCCACTGACCACAGAACATTCCTGTAAGCCAGGGGCGAGGAGCTCTCCCCGCAAGGCCAGGCCCCCCGCTGGATTGACAGTAACCACACCCACGGCTCAGCTCAGCTCCGGGGAGGGAGGACAGCCCTGGCCTGGACCCTCCCTCATCCCCACCCCCGGCGGGCCGTCCAGAGAGCACTGCCCTCCCACCTCAGCCAGCCCAGCAGCTCCCAGACAGACCTGAGCTCTCCCGGGGCAGCGAAGCAGGCCTCCCACCGTGCAGTGACCTGGAAGCCCACCTGGTACCCAGAGCACACGTGCCTCAATGCCCACCGCCACGGCCACCCGGCAGCCAGCCCCTCCCTCCCCACGTCCCCTTCGCACCACCCATCCCGTCCGAGTCCAGCCCCCAGCAACGTGGCATTTGACACGATGACTTCAGTCGTGGCTTGGATTGGATACAAGTGGCTTCGTTCCCTTATTCATTCATTCATTCATTCACTCACTCACTGACTTACTGCACACCCACCAATTTTCCCATAACTCTTCTGGGCCCTGGAGACAGAGCAGTGAAAATAACGAGGCGGACAAGCCCAGCCTTCCTGGGCACGCTTGTGGTGTGAGCGTGGGTGGGTGGGCGGCGGGGCTGTAAACACGCGAATAAAACAGTATCTCGTAGTCCTCAGGGTCAAGGGGGAAACAAGGGAGAGTGAGCGTGGTTGTTATGGGCTGTGGGAGGCCCCCTCTGAGAACCGAGTGATGAGAAGGAACCAGGCATGCCAAGAACATGCCGGCAGCGGGACAGCATGTGCAAAGGCCCTGAGGTGGGAACAAGCTTGTGTTTGAGGAACAGAATGAAAACCCAGGGGTCAGGTCACACAGGGCCCTCCCAGGAAGCCCAGGCCGGAGTTTGGATGGCGTTCTAGGTACCAAAGGAAACCTCCCTAAGCAGGAAGCCATCCCATCTGTGTGTTTGGAGGTTCCCATGGCAGTGGCTGGATTGGAGGCACAGAGGAGGGGAAGCAAGAATTCAGGGCAAAGAGGATGGGGGCCAGGACGAGGGTGGGGTTAAGGAGATGGACAGAGTGGGGCACATCCGGGGCAGGTTTTGGAGGTGGAGACTCCAGGAGCTGAGGGCCCGGATAGGGGAGGAGAGGGAGGGCAGACTCAAAGGGGAGCTCGAGCCCAGGAGTCCTCTGCCAGGGGTGCGTCTCACCCGGCAGTCCAGGGACCTTTCCCTCGGGGTGCAACCAACTTTCTGCCACCAGGAAGAACTTGACTTTGCCAAAACGGGGGAAGCATTCTGCTACACAACATGTGTCAGCTGGAACAACAGGCTGCAGGGGATTGTGCAAGAAACGCAGCGCGACGCAGGCCACGATGCCCTGTAAGAGGTTAGGGGCTCTGGCTTCTGTTGCCAGAGAAAGATCCAGCGCTTTCTGGAATGCTCCCCAGCCTTATCCTGTGAAGATAAGGAGTCCCAGAGAAAGGGGAAGACTGTTTCATTCCAACAGCTGATGGGCAGCAGAGGGAAAGGATGAGAACTGTGGGTGCTTTGATGCACACTGTTACACAAAACAGGAGGAACTTCAGTGGGGGCTGTGTGGTTATTTTTAGCTGACTTCAGTATATTTGGAATCTTTTAGTTCCTTCACTAACACTGTCACAAGCCCTCTCATATCTGAAAGTGCCCTTTTGCACCAGGATGGTAGGAAGCACCGTCTTAAAATAATCTGAGCCTGAATATCCACAATTAAATTTAAAAAAAAACAAAAAAGAGCCCAGGATAGAAACGTGAAATATCACTATTATAACTCCTGTACTACTTGTGTATCTGTGTCAAATATCGCCTTAAAATACCTGGGTGTGGAGCAACCACACTCAGAGATGGAGAGGATAAATTCAGAGATTTGCCCTGGGTCATGGATGGAAGGCTTTATTCCCACACCCAGGCTCCAGCCACTAAAATAGCCCCGCAGGACCCAAAGCGCGGGGGCCTCCACACATCAAAACAGGGAGCGTGTAATTTATGCACACACACACGTGTATCTTTTATAGCTTATATACATGGCTATTGTCAATCCATGCAGCAACGAATATGTTTTAGCTTTCCTTCTTTTAAAGAAAGTCAATATATGAAATAGAAGTTCTGGTGTTTTCTTCTCACATGTCAGTGGATTTTTTTGCACACCCCTCCGGGTGTCACAATACGGTACCCATAATGTCATGTGACTCCCACGGAGGCATCCACGTTGCCTTCAACTTCAGAGATTCCTAAGACTGAGACAGAGGACACCCAGAGATTATCCAGCCCGGTGGCCTTGACTGGGCTACTGGGGTGGAGAAAAGTACTTGCCCAAGGCCAAGGAGCTGGTGAGGGGCCCAGATGGCACCGGCGCGCAGGTCCCCTGTCTCCCAATCTTTAAAGGTCCTTTGCAGATACCATGGGGGTTGACTCACTGCCAGGCACCGGGCTAGACCTTCTTGTGTCTGTTACCATCTTGGTGGCATTGAGCTTGGAAAGGGGAGGGGAAGGACTACCCTCCCACCGAACAGCAGGTACTAGGGGTCACCAGGCAGAGAGAGTGGTACAAAACCAGGGACCGGGGCTTCCCTGGTGGCGCAGTGGTTAAGAATCCACCTGCCAGTGCAGGGGACATGGGTTCGAGCCCTGGTCTGGGAAGATCCCACATGCCGCGGAGCAACTAAGCCCATGCGCCACAACTACTGAGCCTGCGCTCTAGAGCCCACAAGCCACAACTACTGAGCCCACATGCCACAACTACTGAAGCCCGCGCGCCTAGAGCCTGTGCTCCGCAACAAGAGGAGCCACCGCAATGAGAAGCCCGTGCACTGCAACGAAGAGTAGCCCCCGCTCGCCGCAACTAGAGAAAGCCCGTGCACAGCAACGAAGACCCAACACAGCCAAAAATAAATAAATAAAAAATAAATTAATTTAAAAGGAAAAGAAAAAACAGGGATCAAAGGCTGCTCAGAGACAACGGTCCCAGGACAGGGTGAGCTTGGGGCATCGGCAATTACGGCAGGTTCTTCGAACAGGCTTTCAGTCAAGAATGATTCAGGAGTGCCCGCAGTGGGAAACCTACCCTACGGAACTATCTCAAAGCAGAAAAAAGTCCCTAACACAGACAGCCACTGAAGCCTTATTCATAATAGCAAGAGACTGGAAACAACCTAACACCCAACAAGAAGAAAATGGTTGAGAAAACTAGGAGCCATTAACTCAACAGATTATCCTGCAGGCATGAAAAGCAGGGTCTATGAAGACCACGCAGGACATGGAAAACTGTTTACCAAACGACATCAAGTGGAAGGAAAAAAGGCAGAATTTAGGCTTGTTTACACACAGTGATCACAAACTACACACACATACGCATTCACGAATAAAGGCAAAAGGGCAAGCAGAGAAATTCAGGAGTGATGTCAGGCTTGAGAGGAAAACAGGCTTTTTTCTTTTTAAGTTTCCTTTAATGTGGTAGTGCTGTTTGGATACTAATAATAGTAAAAATCCCAAAGCATCAAAGGCTTAAGGAAAAAAATCTTAATTTCCAAACCAGCTTTAAACTCTCAAGTTCTCAGGGTCCAGCAGCTGCAGCCCATACAAGGCGCCAGGTGGGGGCCGGGCGGGGGAGCGCGGGGCTCAGACCACACACTCTCAAATCGAAAAATCTCCCATCGAGGTCTGTTCTCTTTCTCTCCCGTCCCCCTAAATCTGCATCTACCCCAGATGGACAAGTTTATCACATCCTCGTTTTATTTTTAAGTTGTTTGGGAAGAGAAAGTAGGCAATCTATTATAAAACCTGGTGGCAGGGGAAATAGGGAGCTTAGGACCCCCCAAAAGAACTAGCTTCCCAACAGCTGCTTGAGCCTCCGCAACTGAGCAGATGCAAAATAACCATCCCCACACCCCCACCCCGGAGACTGGCCAATTTCCAGCGACACTGAAGCCCTAAGCTGGAGGCCAGCCTCCCACATGGCCATCCCCCAGTGGTACCCTGGGCAGGTGAAGGTTCGGTCTCTGCTGCTTCCACCGCCCCAGCTCAGCTCTCCTGATGGCTACAAAAGAGCAGAGGAAACGAGAAGGGGCGGGGTCACACAAGGACACCCCCATGCTCCAGCCACTGGCTGACCACCAGTAATGCAGAAGTACCAGTGCTGTCAGCAGTTCTCATTTATTGGGTGCCTGCTGCACGCCAGGCATTGTGCGGCGACAGTGTTAAATTTGTGCCTCTGACCCTGCAAGGAGGGTGTCACGATTGCCTCCATCGTAAAGAGAAACTGAGGCTCAGACGGAGCGAATGCCCTCGCTCACTCTCCCAGCTACTAAATGGTGGTGTGAGCCCGTTTCTGGCAGACCTTGGAACACAAGCTTTTCTGTATGAGGTGATGCTCTCTGGCTTATTCGGATGTCCGCAGCTGAGAACATGCAATGGACGGAGGGGTGGGGGTAGGGTGGGATTAGGGAGGCTGTTCATCTAAGATAAGACCCTGGGACCAAGACTCACTTGACTGACTCCCCCATCAGAGACCTGCTCCCGGGGACGGTTCGGATGGGCTCCTCCTTACACAAGATCTCATCCCAGCTTCCTGCTCTGAGGACCCTCCCAATGTTCTGAGTCCCCGGGAGGTGAGAGGTGGGGAGGACCACCCTGCAACAGAAGCCAGGACTCGCCCAGCAAACTTAACAGTGGGCCCAGCACAAAGCCCCACCTCAAGTGTTTCTCATGCCTGTCCTGCTCCCATCTCCATCTTGTGTTTCTTGATGGTTCCAGCTGCCAAAAAGGAAGGCCAGAACCTTGACCCCTGCCCTCTCCTAAAACCTCCCAGGCTGCCTGCCCGGTGCTCGCTCCACCCTCCCTGCCTGCCAGCCGATCTAGACCTTGGGCTCATTGACCCAAGGGTGCCCCTGTTCAGCCACACTCGGGCAGATCCCGGGGAAGGGAAAGTGAACAAAGCCCCAGTCTCACTACATGCTTTCCACAGCAGCAAGCCAATGTCCATTGTCCAGGCATGCCCGTTGGGGGGCAGGAGAGGAGTATTGCTGGGTGGGGGAGGGGGATGAACTCACTCCAGGTAATCAGGGCACTGGGCTCTTGTCGGAGCGGGGCTCACAGGGTGAACTACAGAACTTAATGAGGCCCACTCTTCTGCCGCTCTCTAGGGGTTATTAAATAACGTACGCCTACACCGTCCAATATGGCAGCCCCCAGCCCGAGGCGGCCATGGCGCACTTGAAATGTGCCCCCAAAAGGGAGGACTTGAAATGTCCAAGTTGACATGCGCTAAAGGGTAAAATATACACTGGACTTCAAAGGCTTAGACTTGAAAGAGAATGCAAAATAGCTCATTTTAAAATATTGTTAAAATGATAATATTTGGAATATGCTGGGTTAAGGAAAGTGTTCATTTCACCTATCTCTTTTTACTTTCTAAAATGTTATCTATTCAAACTGTAAATTATATAAGGGACTTGTGTGCTACTTCTCTGGGATTGTGCTGATTTAGACATGTTCCCTCTTTTTTAATACAAGCAGCACTTTCCATTGTAGAGGGATGAATAAAGCCAACCATTGTTCACGTTTGAGTGAAAATCGTTACATGTTCATAAATAATGCTACACTATTTTAGATTAAGACCTAATAGCCTCAGTTTTACATCCAGCAGACCACTGATGAATGCTAGGTTGTTTCAGTTTTGTTCAAACGCTGTAACAAATAGCCTTCCAGCTAAGTCTGTCCAAGTCCTTATTTCCAGAGGATACCTACTTATAAGTGAGTAAAATTACTTTTGTTTCTCCTTCTTAACTTGTTCTCCAGAAGGTTTTACCAAGTCGCAGTCTCACCAACACAGGATGACGGTGTCCAATAACAGGCGTTACCGTGTCCTCAGCTGAATTGAAAACAACAAAACCACAATCACCACCACCCTCAAACTTATAATTTTCATTTCTTCTGTTACTAAAGAGGGTGAGCGTTTCAAAAAAATATTATCTCCCCTGTGAATTGCTTGTTGAAGGCTTCGGCACATTTTTTGGGCGGGGGCGAGGGGGCTTCACCTTTTCCAATGGATTTGTATGACTTTAAATATGAAGGCTCTTAAAAATGTTGACTAGGGGCTTCCCTGGTGGTGCAGTGGTTGAGAATCTGCCTGCCAATGCAGGGCACACGGGTTCGAGCCCTGGTCTGGGAAGATCCCACATGCCGCGGAGCAACTAAGCCCGTGCGCCACAACTACTGAGCCTGCGCGTCTGGAGCCTGTGCTCCGCAACATGAGAGGCCGCGATAGTGAGAGGCCCGCGCACCGCGATGAAGAGTGGTCCCCGCTCGCCGCAACTGGAGAAAGCCCTCGCACAGAAACGAAGGAAGACCCAACACAGCCAAAAATAAATAAATAAATTAAAAAAAAATGGATTTATGTTAATTAAATTCTAAAAAAAAAATATGAAGGCTCTTAAAAATGAAAAATATTTTGCAAATATTTCTGCAAATGTATCATATGCCCATTTTCAATGTGGTGATTTTGTTGTTTTCTTTTCCATAGAGTGCTTATTAATTTTTACACGGTCAAATCTGTTTTACAATTTCTGGCTTTAGTACTATGAAGCAAAGACCTTCCCCACTCCCGAGTTTTATGAAAATATTCACTTCTTCTAAAACTACTAGGTAAGATAATAATGAAAAACTACTCATGGAGAAAAAATACTAAAAGGAAATAGAAAGATGTCTGTGGCTTACCTATTTTAAATGACCCACAATTTTATAAGAAATTAAAATATAACAGTAAAGTTAGTTACTGGTTCTGTATAAAACTGCTATAAAATATGAGTAAAGAATCAAATGCTGCCTTCATCAGATATATATAGATACTTCCCACGGTTTCTCCAGACTTCCTTTTCTGCTTATTGATCTGTTTATTCCTAAACCAGGTCTATACTGTCAACTCTGTAAAATATGTTTTGAGTATCTAGTAGAATAATATCCCTACACTAACTTTTCTCTGAAAATGTCTTTTCTAACGCAGTTAGTCTTCCAGATGGACTTTAGAAACATTTTATTAAGTTCCAAAAGAAATCCTGACGGAATTACATTGGCATTGAAAGCAAACAATAAATTAATTTGGGAAGAAGTGACTTTATCACAACATCATGCCTTCATATCCATTTATTCAAGTCTTTTAGACATTCTCCGTTAAATTTTGTGGTTTTTCTTCCTACAAGCCTTACACACGTCTTGTCAAGTTTATTCTGAGTTATTTTATGGCCTCTCGCTGTGAAAGCGTTTTGTACCCTGCCCATTTTATGTAGCTATATCTTCTGACTGGTTGTAGCTGGCATATGGGAAAGCTACAATTTTAAAATTTATATCTCGGGCTTCCCTGGTGGCGCAGTGGTTAAGAATCCGCCTGCCAATGCAGAGGACATGGGTTCGAACCCTGGTCTGGGAAGATCCCACATGCCGCGGAGCAACTAAGCCTGTGCGCCACAACTACTGAGCCTGCGCTCTAGAGCCCGCGAGCCACAACTACTGAGCCCTCGTGCCACAACTACTGAAGCCCACGTGCCTAGAGCCCATGCTCCGCAACAAGAGAAGCCACCGCAATGAGAAGCCCTTGCACCGCAAGGAAGTGTAGCCCCTGCTCACCGCAACTAGAGAAAAGCCTGCGCGCAGCAATGAAGACCCAATGCAGCCATAAATAAATAAATAAATGTATAAGAAAAAATAAATAAATAAGATTTCTCTTTAATGGCCACTGTACTAAGCTTGTACTATCTTACACACCCTAATCAACCGTATAATTAAATCTTTCGGGCTTTGCAAGTAGACCAGCCCATCATCTGCAACTAATAATTCTGCCTCCCCCATTCCTCATTCTTATCTCGTTAAATTTGCTACACTTGCCAACATAATGTTGAATACTACTACTGACAATGAGGATCTCTGTTCCTGGCATTTACAGTGCTGTTCAAAACCTAAGTCATCCAACACAGTAGTCACTAATCACATCAGGCTGTTGAATGCTTGGAATATTTCTAGTGCCACCAAGGAACTGAATTTTTAAATTTTCTTTCATTTTAATTATTTTAAATGAAAATTTAATGCTTGATTCAGTTATTGGAAAACTGAAGTATGTTGTGTTGTTTTTTTTTAATGAGTTTTTTTTCTTTTAATTTAATTAATTTATTTATTTATTTTTGGCTGTGTTGGGTCTTCGTTTCTGGGCGAGGGCTTTCTCTAGTTGTGGCAAGCGGGGGCCATTCTTCATCGCGGTGCGCGGGCCTCTCACTATCGCGGCCTCTCTTGTTGCGGAGCACAGGCTCCAGACGCGCAGGCTCAGTAATTGTGGCTCACGGGCCCAGCTGCTCCGTGGCATGTGGGATCTTCCCAGACCAGGGCTTGGACCTGTGTCCCCTGCATTGGCAGATTCTCAACCACTGCGCCACCAGGGAAGCCCCTGAAGTATGTTTAAAACACCTTGAGTGTGTGAATCTACCTTTTTAGCTGTACATTTTAGGAAATCCAAATTCTGGTTATTTATAAAATTTAGCCTCCAAATTGGGATGTGCTATAGTTGTAAAACATACACTGGATTTTTGAAGGCGTTGTACGAAAAAATAATGTAAAATATTTCATTAATTTTTTTATGATTACATGGTGAAATGACAGTATTTTTGACACACTGCCTTAAATTAAGCATATTAAAATTGATTTCACCTGTCTGTAGTTTTTAAAAACGTGGTTACTAGAAAACTTAAAAGTTCTTTATGTGCCTGGCTTTATAGTCCTCTTGATAGTGGTGCTGTTCTAGGGGTATTTCTGTTAATCATGATACTCACCACTGGATTCATGCAGAAATTCTCAACCATCTCAGAAGTTACAGTTCTTACGGTTTTAGGAAAATGATACCAGTCGCCTAGACAGGCTGAGTTGTGGGAAAAACACACTGTAGCTTGGATAATTAATTTACCCTTTGATTGCTGGAAAATATAATGTCCAGTCTAGCTTAAAGAGTGGGAAATGATATCTTAGATCCTACCCATGGAGCTCAGGGACCTCCCTGGACCATGGGTCACAGAGGAAGTATGAGAAAGGGAATGAACCTCATTGAGCCTTTACTCTGTACCAAGCTAGCTGCTTCATTTTGATTAAACTGCCTTTTGCGGGGCAAGTAATAACTCTGTCCTAGGCATTTGAAGGACTTTATCACATGTACTCTTCCCAACAATCCCCTGGAGTTACCATCATCATCCCCATCTTGCAGACAAGAAAACTAAGGCTTAGAGTGAAATGCTTCACCCGAGTCACACAGCTGCTAAGGACACAGCTGTTGAAGTCTGCCTGATTCTGAACCCTGGGCTTTTCCCACTTTACCGAAAGGTGTATCAGGGGAGTGTCATAAGCATCACTGGGGCGCTGGACTCTAAGATCTGATGAAAGTTATGGATGCATGAACATCCATGGGGCAAACACTTTTGCATAGCATTTGGGTTAAAATATCCTGAGTCTGGGCTCTCCCACACTCCAGGGCAAGTACAGATAAACGCTGGGAAATATAGACCACGGGCGCCCCCCCCCCCCCAGGAAGTCCATCCTGTTGGGAACCCCTGCTCGTCCTGGGCTGGGAATGGGCCGTTCTCTCCGCTCTGCTCCGCCATCTTTGTCCTTGCCTCCAGCTCCCTCTTCATCCCAGAACCCTGTGCTTCTGGGCCAGAGGAAGGAAAGCAGCAGGAGGGATGGCAGTGAAGGCTTTGGATGGGGAGGGAGAAAGCCCCCCTCACTACTCAGGAGTTACAACAGCTCCGGAGGGAAAGGAGTGAGCCGTGACCTGGGAGTGACAGGAAGCGACAGCTCTGGAGCCAAGGGCATTCAGCAACTTTGCTTGTTTACAGGGCTCTTCCTGGAGATGTGTGTGTGTGTGTGTGTGGGGGGGGTGTGTGTGTGTGTGTGTGTGTGTGTTTCCCCGGCCAGAAACCAGGGAAGGGGTGCCTGGTGGGAGCCCCACCGCTCCTCCTCCCTCCTGCCTGGGGCCTCAGAAGGCAGGGCTTGAAATCAGATCGGCCCGACCGTGTTTGGTTTCACTTCGCTCCTACTGAAAGCACAGCGCTCAGCTGAGGAGTGGGTCGCCAGAGGGAGCCAGGTGCATCTGGTCTTGCTCTGGAGCAGGCTGGTGAATTTCCACCTTGACCCTGCTGGATGGGAACGTGCAAGCCTGGGGGACCCTGGAGCCAGACTCCCTGATCACGAGCTGGCTGGGCCACACTGGGCAAGTTACCTGTGCCTCGGTTTCCTCATTAGTTTTCAAAGCCATTGATAATACCGTGTACTTCCTAGAACTATTGTGAGGATGAAATAAGCTAACACAGGTAAAGCCCTTACACAAGGATGCATAAGGGACGAGCATTCTTAACGTGTTTGCTGTGAAAATGATGCTATAACGTGTTCTTTCTCAGCAGGTGCCCTATGTCTATACCTTGAAAGGTAGGAGAATTCCAGCATCCCCAGTGACACTCTGGCCATGGTCACCCCCCTAGTTCAAAGAGGACACATACCTTCAGTGTCACCTGAGGACACCTAATCCAAAAGGCTCCCAGGCTGACCCCTTTCAAAGTCCCTGGGGGCCCCAAGATGAACTGTTGCGGGGCGGGGCGGGGGGTGTCCTCCGGGTTTCCGAAGCCCAGCTATAGATAGTAGTCCAGACCAGCAGTGGGATCGAGCAGCCCCGAGACTTGGTCTCTTTCCCTATCTGCCTTCCCTTCTCTCTTCTTTAACCTTTTAAAGATGCGGGAGGAGGAGCCTGGCTTTTCTTAGGACTTCAGCTCTTTCCGATTTCAGTTCAATACGGTGGATGAGGTGGAGGTGGGAAAAGAGAAAGCCCTCCCATTCCTCCCTAGGATGTAGGTTAGCAAACTTGGGAATTTGGGGGACCAGCTACCAGCAACAAATAATGCACAAAATCTCAACATGACCAATTCCCAATAAAATATAGCCTGGTCCTTTGGACCTAACCTGATTCTCATTAGAGGTGTCCACAAATGGTACTGCCAGCCCTAAGTTTCTTCTGTGCTCCCTCTGGCTCTCTACTCCCACCATTTGATTGAGCCTTAAACCCCAAGGGTGCGGGGAACACAGGGGCTCCTTTTGATGCCTCAGGGCCAAGGGCAACATTCTGAGGAACAGAGAAGGGCTGCAGGGAGTGGAAACCTGAGTGTGGAGAGGAAGGAAGGGCAGGGAACAGACACCGGAACACAGAGCCTGGCTTCACTGTCACATCGGGGAGATCCGAAGCCGGGGTCTGCAGACCAAGTTCAGTTACCCCAAGTACTGCCTGGATGCAGGTATAAAAACCCAGAGACTCTCCCAGAGAGGCTAGAGGCTGCCCTGGCTGACACCATCTGTCACCCCTGATGGCCAGGGCAGAAGACGGTGGTCTGAGCAGCCCTGGCTGAGCAAGAGATGGTGTCCCTGAATACAGCCCCAGGGATCTTTCTTGCCCTGGCACTGTGGCTTTTCAGATGCCCTCAGCCCCTGGGATGAAGGAATGAGGGGGAAATGCCAGCAGTTTCTTACAGTCTGGGTAACCCCAAACTGTGCTCACCTGGCCCAAAAGGGAGACCCTTTTGCAGTCTGGGAAGCTGAGTGGAGACCACCAGTGCCCCTGTTGCTGGCAAAGGAGGGCTCTGGATGTCGGGGCTGCCACCCTGGCCTGCAGTCCTGAGCTGCAAGCTGGCAGTGCCTGGGGAAGACTCTGATGTACATTACTGGAAGGAAGCCCAAGGCTCCTTGTATTTTAAGCTAGAGCTTCAGGGACACAGTGAGTGGGAATGCGGGATGCTCATGGCTCAACTTCCTTCACGACACCCTGCAAGCCAAGAAAGAGCCAGGCCCAGTCATGCGCACGAGTCCCTCCCGGCACAATCCCGCACCCCAGTTCCCTGTCCAGAGCAGGCTGGCAGGGGCCCAGCCTTCCGGAGCACCCCCGAGGTGCTGGCCCTCAGGACACTCTGCCAGAAGGGTCCAGGGCTCGGTTCCTTTTCCCAAGGTTGAGGAAAAGCCTCCAGTACATAGGTCAGAAGGCCGAGGCCCGGGTCGGCTCTCTCAGCTTCCAGGGCCAGATTGCTCAACCCCTCTCCCTCCGCCCCCAAGCCTTATCTCTGGCATCAGCCCAGATCCTGTTCCTCCAAGGGAAAAACTCCTCCCTCCTCCCACAAGGACAAGATCCTCTGAGCCTGCGGAAGCTTCAGCCACAGGAGGCTGGAGTCACAGCCCGACAGCGAGTCTGGCTGTTCCGGCCTCTGAGCTGCGTCCATTCCCACCTTCCAAATCAGAGGACAGGGGGCAGGGAAGAGGGCGATAGAGGGGTGGCCAGCTGCGAACACCTTGCCTGCCACACCTGGGCACAGCCTGTCCTGGCCGCAGAAATCAATCAACCACTCCAAAGGTGGAGGCGGGTAGGATCCCTGAACCGGAGCCAACCCGAGGCCCTGCTGGGAAAGTTCCTGACGTGCGAAGAAGGGTCTACGAGCCCTCTTCCAGGTCAACATCTGCCCATCCCCACCTCCCCACTTTGTAGACTCGACTCTCACGTGCTGGGGGCTCCCTGGTCTCCAGTCCTGTGAGGGCTGCACCGTTGGGTTCCGAGAGGCAGCAGGACAGAAGCAGGCTGGGTGTGTCCGTACGTCGGACTGCAGTGAGCATCGGTGAGCGGGCGGGGGTAAGAGAAATGAGAGGGAAATGGAAGAGGGGCGTCAAGAAAGAGAAAGGTGGGAATCCCAGAAAAACGGAAGGAATGCTCAAAGTCCAGGCCTGAGCTACGGAGTGTCACGGGAGCTACGGGTCATCAGTGAGCAGGGGCTCCAGGAACTCAGGGAGATGGCAGAGGGGCTGAGACCCCAAACCACTGGCTTATTTTCAGTCCCTGCAGGGGTCACCGGGATCCTTGGGAAGACCAGGAGAACCCGCTTGGGTATCTCGCAAGGCTCACTGAACCCCCCGTTTGTAGGAAGGAGCAGCTGTCCCCAAGGACTAGAGGGGCAGAGTCCAAGTTCGGAGGAGATAAACCACACTAATCGGTCAATCACATGGCAGCTCACACAGGGCAGCTGATGTAAGCTGGAACCCACAGGCACCCCCAGACTCACACAGGGTCCCAGCTTCCCCCCAGGGATGGAGCCTTCCAAGTCACGAGTGGGTGCCCCATTACTGCTTCGGGAGCCCTGGGGCCACCTAGAGGCTTGGCTGAGTCCAGCCCCGGTCCAGCAAACTCCCCATTCCTGGGGGAAATCCACAGCTCGGCTTCCCCCTTCCTTTGTGCCCTGTTCTTTGTTCTCTTAAAATTCAGTCCATCCTGCCGGTGGTCCCCTCCTCCACCCCGGCCTCAGAAAGGGGGCCGAGGGGGTGGGGAGTTATTAGAAACCCAGACTGTGCAAAAGAAGTTGCATTGCTGGAGGCCCTCCTGTAACCGGGCCCCTCATTGTTTACGCGGGCTGGATGGGGAAAGCTTGCTCTGGTCCAGATGGCCTCTGGGGGTAAGGATGAGGGAGACTCCTGCCGCCCCCCCAGCACCCAAACACCCTAAAGAGGAGCAGGGGGCTTCACACAGCTCAGGGACCCTTGCCCCGTTCAACTGCTCAGATAGAGAGCAAAGAATAGGCACTGTGGACGCAGCCCAGGGACGTGGGAGCCTGTCAGATTGCAAGGGGCTGCAAGAAGGAAAGAAAAAGCATTGTATTTCCCCTCCATTCTCCCGGGGAGAAAAAGAAAACTTCCAAAGCGCAGGCTGCGGCGTCTCATCGGGAAACAAGGAATCTGGTTTGAGTTAGCAGAGAGCACCCCTCCCCCAGTCTCTCTCTCTCACTCACACTCAAACACACACACACACACACACACACACGCACGCACGCACGCACGCTCACACGCCCCGGCTCAGGCTCCGGCCTCCCCCAGGAAGCCCGCCTAGCCTCGGCCCTCCAGCCCTCGCTCCGGATGCCCGCTCAGCACTCACCGGCGGCGGCCCGGCCCGCAGAGTGGCTCACCGGGACGCGGCCCGGGCAGGGGGGCAGTTTTGTGCCCCCGATGGGGGGCGCTCCAGAGAGGGGGCGGAGCTAGAGACAGCCGATCCCAGTTCCACCGCCCCAAGCGGGCGATTAAATCATTAACCGACCGCTCCCGGTTCGTGGCCAGGCCGGGAGCGCTCCGCCGGGTCCCGCGCGTAGCCCCCTCCCGGGCTCGGAAGCGGCCCCACCCCGCCGGTCGGCGCCTCGGCCTCCCCCCGCCTCGGCCTCCGGGTCTCCCGAGGAGGCGGGCGCGCGGGGCGGGGGCCGGGCGGGGAGGGAGGGGTGGGGAGAGAGCATTTGTTCCCTCGGCCGTTCCCTTTCCAGGCAGCTCTTCGCCCCGCTTCTCCCCGGCCCGGTGACATTGGGCGGCGTGTGCTGCAGCGCGCGTACGAGAGCTAGTGTACACGCCTCCGCCACTACTGGCGAATAATCCGATTCTTATTCATGGAGTACTCTGTGCACTCACGCCCCCCTCGGGGAGACCGCGGGCCGCGCGCCGCCGAGGGCTGCGCTCCTGCCCCCAGCGACACACACCCGGGCAAAGGGTGGAACGATAAAAGCCGGGTCCCCCGTCCCACCGCACCCTCATCCCCACCCCCAGCAGCGCCCGGGGCGGCACCGGCGAATCCCAGTCTGGGGAGAGGAAGTCGATTGGGAGCGGGATTTCGCCGGACTCTCTGCCACCCCGTCCTCCCCAGCCCCGCTCTGCGCGGACACAGGTTGCGTGGCCCCGGCCCCAGACACCCGGGCCGCCCCGCACGCGCCCGGGCCCCAGCCCTGCCACACGGGGCGGGCGCAGGAGTGGGGAGCTCTGCCCCGCTCCCCTCCCCACCGCCCCTATCGCGGTTTTTCCAATCCCCTCTGCTCCCTAGGGGGGCTCGAGGTCCCCCAACCGAGCCCACCCAGGCCCCGCAGGGCGCAGGTGGCTGTCACGGCCAGAGGCGGGTGCCCGTCGCCTACCTGGGTCCGCAGAGACGCGAGCGCCGGGCCGGCGCGGCTGCGCTCTCCCCTCCGTGGGCTCCGCGAGGCGCCGGGGCTGGCGGCCCATGTCCGCGCGGCGTCGGTTTCCCTCCGACTCTCGGGCTTTCGGGGCTGGGAGCCTCTCGGACACTCCCCTTCCAGGCTCCTCCCGCGCCCTCCCTCCCGCGCCCCTCCGCGCTGATGTCACCGCGCCGCCGCAGCCAATGGCGGTTGGGAACCTCAGCCGGGCCGCTCGGCCTCCGCGGTTCAAATCAGAAAGCCCGAGACCCCGAGAGCTTCGTGTGGGGCGGTTCGGGCCGGGAGGCCAGCCTGGACCCGGGCCGGTGGGGACCGTTGCCCCGGGGCGCCCCCGCCTGGCTGCGCTCCGGCCCTGATTCCCCCACTCCCAACCTGGGGCCACGGGGTCAGGGGCGCGACTCCCCCTGGGGGCCTAGCACGAGACCCTCCTGAAGGTCTTCCCCCTTCCGAGCAGTGACCAGACAACAATAGACCCCGCCCCGGGGCGTTTCTGCTCCGTCCCTCCCCGACCTAGGACTAGGGAGATGGAAGCCCCCAGGGTCGGCGCCGCCTGGGTCGTGGATTCCATCCCGGGCTCTTAACTGGAAACGAGATGGGGGAGGAGCCGGGCCCCGAGACCAGGCCCGGAGTGGGTGTAAGAAGGGTTTGGGCCGGGTGACCTGTCTTTGATTCTCCTGCTTTCCCACGTCTGTGTCCCTTGCCTCCTGAATAGCCTCCCAAACTGAGTTCCGCTCCAAGTGAACCTCAAGGACGATGCACTCCTGAGACCCGCGGCCTGAATCCTATGAGAATCTTTTTAGAGGAATAACTTCCATTGGTAAATGATCGTTACTAATAAAGTGGCCCAGGAGAGTACACAACACAAAGTGAAAGCTCCCTAGCTGTTAGCAGCTCCCTCACCTGGGTTTTTATTTTAAGAGAAGGGGATCCGGGTGGCAGAGGCCACCAGACTCCCTCCCACTGACCTTCAATGGGACCCCTCAGTGGGTCCCTTTGGGCTGGTACCTTCCCGGACAGGGCTCCCAGGAAACCCTCCCCCATTGCTGGTGTCTGAGGTCCCTTCCACCTGAAATCAAAGCTGAAGTCTTATCTGTCCCCCAAAACTTTCCTGCTTCTCTGAGGCACCTCCCCCCACCCCTTCTCTTTCCCTCCATTGTTAACCAATTATTTTGTCTTTAGGTGTAGCTGTTAGTAATTGGTTCTCCTTTAACAGGTGTCTGGGGTTTGCCCTTCCCAATTAGATTATCAATTTAGCATACCTCCAGGACAAAGACTTTGTAATTCTTCACTCCTTATTCGAATTCAGTGCTTTGCATCTGAGGCTCCTTCCACAAACATTGAACATTCATTGAAGTTTGCCTTTGGGGATAAAGGTGAATTAAGTCCAATCCCTGCCCTCAGGATGCCCTCAGTGGTTACAGGCTGCTCCGGGAAGGAGCTCAGTAGATGCTTCTAGAGACTGGTCACCACTGCATTGCTAGCACACTGGCAGGGAGGCTTGATTGAAAGAAAGTGCCGGGAAGGATAAATTAGGAATTTGGGAGTAACATATACACACTACTATATATAAAATAGATAACAAGGACCTACTATATAGCACAGGGAACTATACTCAATATTTGTAATAACCTATATGGGAAAAGAATCTGAAAAAAAAAAAATATATATATATATATCTGAAACACTTTGCTATACACCTGAAACTAACACAACATTGTAAATCAACTATACTTCAATTAAAAAAATGAAATAAAAACAAAGTGCTAATTTTCTCATGGTTGGAATCCCAGTTCTGTGAAATTCGAGCGGCCTTTGCTGAGGCTAAGTTCTGCTTCGAGCTTTCAGACTAGAGCTGCCTACAGATAATCAGAGGAAACTAACAAAATGGAAAACTTGAAGCTTGAATACCTACCTTGAAATTTCTGGCAAGTTCCAAGCCCCTGACTTTGGAGAAGGATTTGAGGTCTTAACTGCACCTTTGGTGGAACTTGACCTATAAGCCTTTAGGCCGGGACGTGTGTCTCTGCCTGTTCTAGCTGCTGGGACCTGCCCATGGGACTTGGGCGTGCGTGATCCTCGCAGCTGCCCGGGCCTGCCTTCCCACAGCCGTCCACCCACCCCAAACACACACATCCCAGCCTTTGTGAACACTAGAACGCTAGGGTTCTGAGCAGTTTGCTTGGCATAATTTGGCCCCAACCCTAGCAGGGTCAGTTATGTTGGTTAATCCTGTTCCCTTATAGAGGAATTGGAAGACCTCACTCACTCTGGTCTGGTGTTTGCCATAAAGCATGACGCGGGGCAGGTCCTGTCACTTTCTGGAAGGCTCCTTCTCACACAAATGCTCTATGACTTCCCATATCAGATATTCTGAGTACCCCACCCCCTGAATTTCCTTCTCCCGAGGTTAGATGAGAAGGTCTTGGATGGACACCTCAGGGTGTCACCAGGGCCCCGATGTCAGCACAGTTTGGGGTGGACCCTCGGTGACCTGAGGCCCTGCCCCCTCCCTGGGCCCTTCACTCCCACTGTTCTGGGCAGAGGCTCTTTCATTCCTTGGTTCCCTGTTCTTGGGAATCACCTGGGGCCCTTTCCTGGGGGCCTGGGCAACCTCTGCAGTGCAACCTGGGAAAATCTCCAGGATACCAGGCCACTGGCAGAGGGCGTGGGGCTCAGGGCGAGGCCCTCCACTATGTGCTGCAAAGGCCACCTCTGGGGGCTCTGTTGCCCCTGGCTCCAGGCACGGTGAACCCACCCCCTCACCCACCCTGAGAGGAACGAACACGTCAGGGCTCTGGGGCAGCCAGTGCGCCTAGAGAATAAAACAAGGATGGTGTCTGATTGGTGTCTGAATCCCCAGTGCGGGTCGGAACTGAGCCGTGTTTAGTAACCCCCCAGTGAGCTCGCTGGGTCTCATTTATCCTCCTGAGATGGCAGCTCCTGAGGACTCAGAGGGTGAGGGAGACACTGGGTTTCAGAAGACCCCTGGCCCGGAGGGAGAGACACTGTTCACTAGGCTGGGGACTCTCTGGGGACAGGAGGTGGCAGGAGGGTTGAGCTGAGCGGGGAGAAGGTGACGAGGGGGTGGGTCAAGGGATGGTGGCAGAGCACAGAGGCCATGGAGTTTGCTGAAATGAGTCCAGATGTCCAGACGTGGAGTCAGAACCTCTGGATTGCGTGACCTTGCAGGAGGCCGTCTGAGTCACATCTGTAAGGCGGTAACAACCCAGACCACAGGAAGTGATCAGGAGCGTGGAAGGAAATAAGCACGTGGCCTTGCTCCGTGAACCGTCTAGTCCGATGGAAGGGAACCACAGTTACCATTATCATTGCTGAGCCAAACTTCAGGTTTCTGGGGACTGTGGCCCCTCCGTCCCCCTACCAGGGAAAGAACAGATGACATAGCCCCCTCCCCGCCCCATGCCCCACTTAGGAGGCCTGTCTGTCACTGTGCATCATCACGTAATCAGCACGCTGCCCTGACCACTGAGCTGGGACGTTTCCAGAAAGGTGGGCGGTGACACTAAATGTCTTGTTTATCCAGCAGGGAGAAAAGAATGGACAAGAAAGATACAGCCAGAGCCCTGGGCTCCTCAGAGCCTTAGCATAGACGTCAGCTAAAGATAGTAAGTTTGGGAAACAGGGACGCTGGAAGGAATGTTCCATGTGGTCCCCAGAGTCCTGAGGCCCAGAGCTTCACCCACCAGTGACCCCTGGGACAAGCAAGATAGCCTAGCCTTGCCCCCCGCCGACCCCCCCAATCCCCCCCCGCCTCCCCCCGCCGAGGCCTCCCCTTGCCTCTGGATCAGGACCACAGGCCCTGGGTGTGACAATCCCACTGTCACTCTCTGACCTGAGAAAAGTCACTTGAGCTCCTGGGGCTCAGTTTTCTCATCTGTAAATGGGGACCACGTGGTGTGAGGTTGGTGGATAACTCAGGTCAAAGGTCGGCGTAGAGCTCGGACCACACCGAGGGCCCCTCACATGGACACTGGCCAGTCTCAAAATTAAGGGCCAAGTTAGACCTTCTAGAACAAATTTATTCCTGAGCGTCCCTCCTTGGGCACAGAGTGGGCCCGTCCCCGCTCGTGTTTCCCAGAATTGAGCTAACAGAGAAAGATGAACCACATTATCTGCAAGAGGCCGTCCTGGGCTTCTGATAAAGGTGTCTGTCGGGCTCTGGGGCTGAGGAGGAGGGGAGGGCTCCCACAGATGGCCGTGCTTTCTGTTATTGTCTCTGGGGAGAGGTGGGCAGAGGTGGGCAGAGGTGGGCAGAGGTGGGCAGAGGTGGGCAGAGCCCCAGCTCTGCTGCAGGGCAGCCCCTGACAGCCAGACGCCCTCCTGGGCCTCCAGAGAGATGGACAGAAAAGGGACTGGAGGAAGGAAAGAGCATCTGTTTGTGCCCAGAAAAGGCTTGTCTTCTCCCCAAGAGACCGGCTCGGAGGCAAATGCAGCCTAAATCAGAAGCACTTAGAAAAGGCAAGGGGGCTTCCCTGGTGGCGCAGTGGTTGAGAATCCGCCTGCCAATGCAGGGGACACGGGTTCGAGCCCTGGTCCAGGAAGATCCCACATGCCGCGGAGCAACTAGGCCCGTGTGCCACAACTACTGAGCCTGCGCGTCTGGAGCCTGTGCTCCGCAACAAGAGAGGCCGCGAGAGTGAGAGGCCCGCGCACCGCGATGAAGAGTGGCCCCCGCTTGCCGCAACTAGAGAAAGCCCTCGCACAGAAACGAAGACCCAACACAGCCAAAAATAAATAAATAAATAAATAAAAGAACGTGAATTTCTTAAGAAAAAAAAAAGGCAAGGGTTGCTGCCATGTGTTGAGACTTTACGGTAGGTTAGGAATTCTACATCGCAATCCTCGTTGCTATCATGCATGAGTGCCATTATTCAGATTAAACACAGGAAAGGCTAAACAACTTGCCCAAGATTGCACAGCTAAGACATGGGAAACCCTAAGCAGTGGGGCTCTGGAGCCTACAGCTCCAGCCACAAAACCACGAGACAGCAGGAAAGGAAACAGATTCTAGCTGAAGCATGAATGATCTTGTTACCATAGAGCCATGGCGGGCAAGGGACAGTCGCTAGGGGAGACTGGGCACCATCTTACCAAGCCGACTCCCATCTGCCCGAGAAGGTTCCACATTGTTTCAAGGAGAACTGACACACCCTGCTTCAAGGCAGTTAGGATAATATGACCCTCTGCCCTGTCACCACACTCCCCCAGCCCACATTCACGCCGGAGACCTCAATTAAATCTGTTCCTGGGGCCCAGTGCAGAGCACAGGGGTGAGGAGGAGCTGAAGGCAGGCGTCACTCAGCCTCCTCTGTCCCAGTGTGATTTGACACATCTGCCCAGATGTTCCAAGCGCTTAAAGGAACAGCCTCCTTAAATCCGCAGGTTCTGGTGTCTGTGTGTGTTTCGTTGGGGTGCTCCCACCTCCTTCCCTTCCTTTGCACTGAGCCCCCCAAATCCTAGACCTTTGGGTGGAACATCTGTTGCTTATGCACTTCTGTCTGACCCTGGCGTCTCGCTACACTTCCCTAGCCCCCTGGGCACACAAAGGGAGGCTCTTCCGCAAGAAAGGAGCTTTAAGGGACATCTATCTTACCCTCCTGAGTCTGCTGCCCACGTTCAAGGCAAAGGCATTATGCCTTGAGCCAATGGCTGCAAAGAAGAGGTGAGAGTGGAGAAGGGTCTGACATCTCTGTATCTCTTCTCGTTGTGGGGGAGAATAAGGAAGAGGTGCAGAGAAACAGGTTTGTAGGCTGGGTGTAACTGTCAAAGCTCATCATGGTGGCTACAGAGTTTGTTTTCTCTTCTCCAGAGTTTTCAGTTTCCTAAGTATGGTCTTGGCGCGCGTGTGTGTGTGTGTGCGTGTGTCTGTGTGTATGTCCTTCCTCTGCTCCTGTGATGCCGTTGAGTCATAACAATAACGCCTCCTAGCCAGATGGCAAGGCTAATTTACACTTCCCAGCTTGATGGCTTGATGCCGCGGGACGCTAGCTGTGTCCCCTCTCCAAGCCCTCTGTCCCTTCCACAAGCCAGTTGCTCCCCAGAAAGCAGCTGCGGCTGAAGGCAAAAGATGTGTCAGGTAAGCGGGCAATGAGGAGTGAGTTTCCGGCAGCAGACTGCCCCAGGCCCAGTGCAGCAGATTTCTGAGTAGCAAGCAAAATCCCAGCTGAGTGCCATCCAGGGAGTACTCCAGCAAAGAAAAACTTTTCTTGTTCAAGGCCACCTGGGGGCTTCCCTGGTGGCGCAGTGGTTAAGAATCCGCCTTCCAATGCAAGGGACACGGGTTCGAGCCCTGGCCCAGGAAGATCCCACATGCCGTGGTGTAACTAAGCCCACGCGCCACAACTACTGAGCCTGCGCTCTAGAGCCCGTGAGCCACAACTACTGAGCCAGCATGCCACAACTATTGAAGCCCACATGCCTAGAGCCCGTGCTCTCAACAAAAGAAGCCACCGCAGTGAGAAGCCCGCGCACCGCAACAAAGAGTGGCCCCCGCTCGCCGTAACCAGCAACGAAGACTCAACACAGCCAAAAATAAAAAATAAATAATAAAATAAATTTATATTAAAAAAAAAGGCCACATGAAGTTTATTGGGAGAGAAGCTTGGGGTGAGAAGGCTTATAGTTCTTGAAATGGAATCTATAAGAAATTAATTACATGGAAATTTGCAGAAGAGAATGTTTTCCCCCTTTTTTTGAGCAAATATTTGGGCTAATGCTAGCAATCACCTAGGCCACTCACTTTATAGAACAGAATGTAAAATCCAGAGAGGTGAAGTGACTTGTCCAAGGTCACACAGCCAGCTACTAGCAGAACCTGGGACAAGACGTGAGCTCTTCTAAGCCCGGGGCAGTTCTTGTTCTACTAAGTGGGTGGTTTTTCAAGCATTTTATTTTTGTAAGCAGGGGAGTCCTTCCCTCCACCCTCTAAAGGAAACTGTACAAGATATTATATAAAACAGATCAGGTGGTTCTGTTGTGGTTGAAGTGGAGAGAGGATCCCAGAAGCCCACCTGCTTTACCTCTTTTAATGCAGTTCTTGGGGGCATTTCTGGGAGACCTTGAGGCTTCACGGCACTGTCTGAAAACCCCAACACTAATCCTAGCAATAGTAAACCCTCAGTACATAGTTTCCGTAAGATACCAGGCGCTCTTTTAAGAGTTTTGCATGTATTAGCTCATTTGCTCTCCAAAAAAGCCCCCAGGAGATCCTACACCAGTGGGGTACAGGTTCTTTACAGAGCTCCCTTATCTACATTTCCTGGCAAAGAGCATCTCTTGGAACTTGGGCTCTTAAAATGGGATCTTTACTAGTTGAGGATGACCTCTTGCGTCCACACACCATCCCCACCTGGATGATCCAGTCCTAGCACCCTATCTCATCTCCTCCTCCCTCCTGCCCCTCTTTTCATTTCACCATTGTCTCCCCCTTCCCCAGAGGGGTGGAAAAAGCACGGCTCCAGGTGGGGCAGCTTTTTAGCCTTGCAGAGTCCACAGGCAGCCTTGCTGGTCTTATCCGAAGGCAAACTGCTGGCTTGTGGGTGGCGTGCAGCCTAAAGATACGTTCTCTTTGGCACACGCAGTCATTCCAGTCACGTTTACTGCAAAACTCCTCCCCAAACTACCATTTTACTATGCTTCTGGATTCCACGGGTCTCAGGAATTTGGAGAGAGCGCAGAAAGAATGGCTTGTTTTTGCTCCATGAAGTAAGGGGTTTCAGCTGGGAAGACTTGAAGACGGGTGCTGACTCAAGGGCTGGGGGCTGGAATCACCTGGACCATCTTCACTCACCTGTCTGGTGGTTAATGCTGGCTGTCATCTGGGATCCCAGCTGGGCTGTCAGTCGGGACACCTAAGTGTACCCCCTGCACACGGGATGGTTTGGGCTTCCTCACAAGATGGCAGCTGAGTACCAAGCTCAAGCATCTCAAGAGAACCAGGTGGAAACTCTATGACCATTTATGACCATATTAGTTTCCTAGGGCTGCCGTAACAAAGTACCACAAACTGGGGAGGCTGAAACAGCAGGAATTTACTGCCCCACAGTTCTGGAGGCCAGAAGCCCAAATCAAAGTGTCAGCAGGGTTGGTTCCTTCTGAGGTTTCTAGGGAGAATAGTTTCCATGCTCTCCCCTAGCTTCTGGTAGCCTCAGGCAGTCCTAGGATTGTAGCCTCATCTCTCTAAACTCGTCTTCACGTGGCATTCTACTTGTGTCTTCACATTTTCTTCCCTCTGTGCGTGTTTGTCTCTGTGTCCAAATTCCCCCCTCTTATAAGGACACCAATCACATTTGATTAGAGCCCACCCTAATGACCTCACGTTAACTCGATTATCTGTAAAGACCCCATTTTCAAATAAGGTCATGTTCACAGGTGTTGAGAGTTAGGACTTGGACTTCTTTTGCAGGTGGGTGGGGGGAGGAATGATTCAACCTGTAACGTGATCTAGCCTTGAAAGTCACATAGCATCACTTCTGCTGTAGTCACAAGCCCCTCCCACCAGATGCAAGGGAGGGAACATCAACTCCACCTTTCCATGGAGGAGTGTCCAAGTTACATTATAAGAAGAGCACATGAGATGGGAGATACTGTTGTAATCATTTTTGGAAGATACAATCGGCCACAACAATGCTTACAATCGGCCACAACAATGCTTAAAGAAAAAAACATGTATATATATTTTTTAGTTGCTAATATCTAAGCAGAAGGGGGAGTCACATAAAATGTGGATTTTTTTGGGGGGTGCCGTGCCACATGGCTTGCGGGATCTCAGTTCCCCGACCAGGGATCGAACCCGCAACCCCTGCAGTGGAAGTGCAGAGTCTTAACCACTGGACCGCCAGGGAAGTCCCCAAATGTGGATTTCTGGCTCGTGAAGAATAAGAAGAACCTGACGACACGGGGCTCTCATTCCCCCCGGCAGCAGTGAGAGCTGCCCCTTGTAGGAGGCTGTCGGGTTCCGTAGTTGACCCACTTCCTGAGCCTCCCTCTTCCCAGGCCCAGTGTCAGTTGACATCTAATCACTGTGCGCGGCTGCGATTTCCCTCCCACTCCGCCTGCCGCTCTCCTGTATGTCCTTGCTGCCCACTCCCGGGGCGTCCAGGCCATGCAGAGGTAGCTTCCTGGGGGCAGAACTCCCCCTGGGGTGAAATCCTGGTGTCGTGACTGGAGCAACGCCACCCCCATCCCAAGGGCAACAGAAAGGAGCCGGCCTCTGATTCATGGCCCCCGTGTCTGCAGGACTGGTCCAGGCAGGAGCACGAGGCCAGACAAGCACAGGCAGCTGGCTGATTACAGAGGGCAGGGTGACGCGAACAGACGGGGTCACAGCCACCCTCGCGGGGCCGCAGCAGCCCACCGCCTCCGCCTGCCCCCCGCCCCCGCACGGGTCTCCTTCCAAGAAATGACATGGGGGCTCCTTCTGAGGAGGTTTCCCTGCCTTCCCACTATGCCCAGCCATCCACATCTTCTAGAGCCTTCCTGGATCTTCCTTGCTATGGGCCAAGTCCCTTTACAACACATGCCACTAAAGTAAACAATGCCAAGGTTGCCGCTCATATTTCAATGTCATCCCAAGAGCCTTGAACTTGAGCAATGACTTTCTCCCCAGAAGAGACAGTAGAACAGAAGCAGTCCAGGACCAGGAGTCAAGTAAGGGGCTCCAGCTGGGGTCTCCCACAGGGTGTGGGTAGGCCCCTTTACCCTGAGGACTGCCGAGCTCCCTTTAAGCTGGGACACACAGTGTTTGAGCTTGGACAGTCCCCGGGCGTTGGGGATGTCACTGAAGACAGTGGCCCTGTCACCTGGGGCAAGTTACTTGGGCCTCTCTGTGTTTCCATGCCTGCCTTTGTAAGACTGAATGAGTTCATTGATGCAAAAAAGTTAGGAAAGTGTCTGGCTAAGTGTGAGCTCTTATTTATGTGTGTCCTTGATTGCATTTGGGTGTCCTCCAGGGTTGCTCTGTGGTCAGGTCCTAGTAGAAGTGGGGGAATGTGGATCTTTGCCTTCAGAGGGTGTGTGGTCCCAGGTACCAGGATAGAAGCCTGCCCAGTCTCTCCACCGACCAGACACCATGGCAGGTCGAGAAGACAGGTGGGTCCTGCCCCCACCCATGTATGAGCCCCCTGCCCTCCCTCTGCTCCCCAGCCGCTCTCCTGACCCCCTGTGCTTACCCGGTGACAGCACAGAAGGGAGAGAGGCCCCCAGAGTTCCGGTCACCAGCATCTGTGATTAATATTCTGCAGGTTGGTGGCCGGTGAGGGTTTATCCTGACCTCAGGGAACGACTGTTGTTTGGCTCTTAGAGGTGGAAACAATTTGAGAAGGGGAGGAGGTTGGGAGAAACAGGAAAACAAGCATCCCATAATTGCCAATGTAATTCAGGGCTGGCTGGTGCTTTTCTACAGAAATCTAAGACTGCTGGGGAAGGAGCGGAAAGGAGGCCCGAGGTCCTGGAGGTGCCTGGTCCTGGGCCCCTGCCAGCCTCTGTGAGTCCACTGAACCGAAACTCCCAGAGATAAATGTTGCACATCCGTTCCCTAGGGCTGCCATAACAACTGACCGTAAATTGGGTGGTTTAATTCTCTAACAGTCCTGGAGGCTAGAAGTCCAAAATCCAGGTGTCAGCAGGGCCACACTCCCTCTGAAAGGCTCTAGGGAAGAATCCTTCCTTGCCTCTTCCAGTTTCTGGCGACTCTGGCAATACTTGGCATCCTTGGCTTGTGGCTGCATCCCTCCAATCTCTGCCTCCGTCTTCACGTGGCCTTCTGTGTGTCTCCTGTGTCCTTTCCTCTCCTTATAGAGACACCAATCATTGGATTTACAGCCCACCCTAATCTGGTATGACCGCCTCTCAACTAATTACACCTGCAAAGACCCTACTTCCAAATAAGGTCATATTCTGCAATTCCAGGTGGACGTGAATTTTGGGGGGGACGCCATTCAACCCACTACAGCACCCTCGACTACCTCATCTGGGGTCACACCACAACCCTGTAAATTTCCAGAAAGTATCGACTAGACCAGGAATCATCACCTCGGGTTGTTTTGTGTGGCCCAGGGAACTAAGAAGAATGTTCACATTTTTTAATGATTCAGCAAAAATTAAAACCAGAATGATATTTCGTTACGTGTGAAAACGATAGAAAATTCTATCTTCAGTGTTCGTAAATAAATCTTGATTGGAACACAGCCAGGCACATTCATTTAGGGACTGTCTCTGGCTGCTCCCTCGCTAGGAGGGAGGCCTCGTGGCCCCGAAAAAGCCTGAAACATTTACTATCTGGCCCTGAATGGAAAAACCTTTGCCCAGCCCTGAGGACATTGTTACCGGTTATCCTGAAACAATGTTTCCTGCCTGGCCTGTGGCCACCCGGAGGATGGAGGTCTCTCCAAGGGCCCAGGTCTCCTCCTCCAGACCCAGCAGCGTCTGAACCAGGGGAGAGGCCGCTTGGTGGTTAAAGAGGGGGCACAGTGGAGCCAGGGGGGCCTGGGGTGGGATCCTGGCTCTGGCACTCACCCAGCAGGCAGGTCCCTCGCCTCTCCGCGTCTAGGTGTCCTTATCTGCTAAACGGGGAAGTGGTGAAATTCCTGCATTCCTGGTAAGCCTGCTGTGAGGGAGGCAAGGCTGCAGAAAACGCCTTCAGCACAGTGGTGGGCGGGGCTCTAGTCGACAAAGATCAGCTGGTGTCATTTTGTCCTGCGGCTCCAGCTGGCTCGGGAGGTTACAGGCCGTAAAAGTCAAAGACCTTTTTACATTCTCTAACCTACCAGAAAATCCCACCTATCCTGGTGAAACCTTCCTGAAAGCCTCTTGGGTCTAATTCCACTCCTGATCAACATTGAGAAAAGGGAGGAAGGGGAGCATCTCTCCTCTGCTTGAGTGTCAGAGTGGGACTTTCCAAGGGGTTGTCACCATCAGCAGGCACAGGTGCTGAGGACCCACCCTGCGCTGTCCCCCAGGGGAGCCTGGCCTGGATGGATGGTGTCCCAGTGCCCCTGACTTCCCGCTGAGTTTGGACCACAAGGAACCCCAGCAGGAAGGTGGAAGACAGAAGGAGAGCCAGTGGGGAGAGGCTGGTTCTCCAGCCAAGCTGCCCCTGTGTGATATCTGTCTCCATCCCGCCTTCTCTGTCTGCAGGTTCTAGTAACTTCCTTCACTGTCTGCCACGGCAGGCTTAGGGTGGTAGTGGTACCCAGCTGTCCCTAACCCTGGGTCCAGCAGTGCCCCTTCTAGCTCCCCCAAACCTTAGCACGACGTGGTGAGTGGTCTTTTTATGAAACTCTCCTCTAATGATCCGAATCTGATTGCTCTGTTGCCTTCCAGCATGTCTGATACACGGCTCTAGAAAGGCAGTTTAAGTCTCCCCTGCAAAATCCCCCAAATTTCTAAGATGCAGAAGTTTCCTACTGACATTTCCAGCTGGGAAGAGTCCTGAGGCAGGGTAGAAGATGGTAAAGGAGTGGAAGTCGGGACTGACTGAACCAGAATTGTGCTTGAAGCCAGGAGCTCGTCGATGATTCCGCATAAATGTCATTTTATCCGCAAACAACAGCAATAATCCCTTACGTGTGTAGCGTGTTGTATGGCTTACAAATTATGCTCACGGGTAATCTCCCTGCTAACACCCACACGCTTTTGGTGAGGGATACGGTGCAATTTTCAGCATCCCCCTTTTCTGGAGGAGGAATGCCCACACTTGGTATATAGTGAGGATTTGCGCCAGGTGGCTGATTTAACAAATAAAAAATAGAGGATGCCCGGTTAGATTTGAATGTCAGATAACGACACATAACGTTTTAGGATAAATACGTCCCATGCAAAACTTGGTTTGTGTTTTATCTGTCAACCCTAAGTTGATCCCAGCTTTGCTACATCCAAGGCCTGTGTTTTCTGCCATATCAATTATGCTGACCAATAAGATTCCTGAAGATGGCCTAGCACCAGCCTGGATTTCCCCCAGATTTCTACCAGATGTCACAAACAATTGGTCAGTCTTGGGGAGCGGGTGTGGAGATGGGTGTGGGGAGATTCTGTAGAAGGAGGATCTATCTCTTGTTCTCCTAAGCAAGTCTATTAACAAGACCCCCTCCATCAGAAAAGTCTGGGCAAGGCTGTGTCCCCAGACATTCATGCCTGTGTCCCGGAGCCCTCGGTAGGGAGAACTGGCCTGGGGACAGCACAGACCCTCAAGTGGCAGGACGAAGCATCTGAGAAAGCTATAAGGGGGATGAGATTCCCTCTGAACCTGGGGTCACAGCATCCCCTCCTGGCTGAGGCCGAACTGAGCAGAAGATCCAGCGCTGGATGAAACCCGACTTGCTGGCCCCTCCATACCACTCAAATCATATTTGTGTCCAGGAGATGGTCCTTGGGTCCTCCCAGACCTTCAACATGGCCGTCCCTGGGCCCACCTGTAGGAGGCGCTTCTAGCTGAGCCAGCAGGCTGCCTCCATTGTCAAGTACCAAGCATCAGTAGGAGGACCAGATCATTTATAGAGCAAAGTGAAAGGCAGCGCCACAGACAATTACAGCAGGAAAATAGGTGCAGAGCAGGACCTGCGGTGGCCCTATTCATCGGCTACTTTATCTGGGTCCCACAAGGCGCCGCTGAGCAGATTCCAAACCCTCCAAGACTAGGAGGCTGCAGGCAGTTGGAACAGAGGGGAGGTGCAGCCAGCCCAGCACCCCCCGCTGTCCTGCAGCAGCCCCCCACGCCCAGCTGCCACGAGAAGGAGACCTTCTGTTCAGTTCGGAGTCAGGTCGGTACTAGATTGGTCCCACGTCCACGCACTAGCCTCCAGGGCAGAGTCCAGAGAGGTCACGGCCGAGGGTGTCCCTGCCTTCAGACCCTCTGGAGCAATGGGTGATATTCTTTGGGCTTTGACGTCCTGTGTCCTCCGGGGTAACCTGGGCCCTGGCTGAAGCTCTGGCTAAGTAGGAATAAGCCCCAACCCGAAGGGCTTGGTTGCCTGGGACGGTCAACTTTGGGAGGAAAGTGAATCAAACACTATTTAGTTATTTCCATTCCCAGGGTACTGCTTAGCTGCTGAGCAATTGGCTTTAGACAACCCAAATGGCCCCAGTGGGAAGTGGTAAGGCCTCCTGGATTTCCTTGGGGCCTCTCAGGGCCAGCATTTGAGAAGGGTGGGTGTGGTCTGTGCTGGGAGCTTTGGGGCAGGTGGTCAGCCCTTCTTGAGTCTGATGGAGCCAACGGGCTGACCAAGCGGGAGCTGACTCCTGAGGCCTGCCCCTGACCCATCCCCGCTTCTTACACTGCAGCCTAACACGACCTCCTCCATGCCTGTAACCTCCAGAGCCAGCTGATTTAAGTGATTCCTCCCTGCCAGAAACTAGGATAACAGAAAGAAAAACATTGGTTGCTTTCTCCATCTGCAGACTCCAGCCAAGCCTCATTGCCAAAGTGCTTTGCCATCAAGATTGGGAAACTGAAAAAAAGCAGCTCTCATAGTTCTGGACCTGCCCTTCCACGTGCAGGACAGAGAAACTGGAAAAGGGATGGTCAGGATGTCACCTCCGTCTAAGAGGTTATTTCCCTACGCTTCATTCGTTACATGAGTCTGTGGTTGGAAAAGGTAGAAGTTGCACCCATTCCACAGATGCGGTAGGCGAGGCTGGTGGAGGTTGAACTCAAGTTCAAGCTCAAGCTGGAATTTGTGGGAACCCAGGTCTGCCAACCCCAAGCTCTTTTTGGTTAGCCTTGCCAGTCAAAAGTGCTTTTCCTGGTTGGTAACTCGGGGATTTCTAAGAGAAGAAATCTGAGAGGTCTCTTTGATGTTTTCCGGGTGAGGTTACCTTTGCTCAGTAGAGAGAAGGAACATTATGTATAATCCAAGCCAGTACATTATATCACCAGATGTCTCCTTGGCTTTGGAAAGCACCTTCCTTTCCCCTCCCCCTTCCTTCTCAGCAGATTTACCTTCCTCATTGTTTTGGTGAAAGGTATTGTCTTTTTTTTTTTCTTCCCCCTAGTGTATTTGACTGGTATTGTTGCTGGAAACAGCCAAGGTCCATGCCCACTGGCCACAGTTAGGGAGGGGCCAGTCTGGGATTAGAAATGATGAGAAAGAAGACTGGAATTCCAGAATACCATGAGGCTTCTCCCTGGTCTAGAACAAACACACTTCTACCACCAGGAAGACACGCTTCTGATGGTCCAAGCCTTTCCTTCAAATCTCATTATTTCCTTGGATCTTCCCGTCAGTCTGGTTGGTGGTAGATGACTCGTTTCCCCTGAGAAAACTAAGAGGCACTTCAAGGGGGCAGTGAGGGAGGGATTAGGAGTTTGGGATTAGCAGACACACACCACTATATATACAATAGATAACCAACAAGGACGTACTGTATAGCACAGGGAACTGTACTCAATATTTTGTAATACGCTGTAAGGGAAAAGAATCTGAAAAAAAAAAAAAAGACATATATGTATGTATAACTGAATCACTTTGCTGTACACCTGAAACTAACACAACATGGTAAATCAACTATATTTCAAAAAGAAAAAAAAAAAAAAAGAGGCATTTCAAGTCTCAGTGTGCAAGTGACCATTCTAGAACCAAACCCACACTTCTGACTCCAGTTCCGGAATGTCTTCCCCTTACTACCCTTTAACCAAACATCCTCAAATCAGTTGTGTGGAATCACAGCTAATGTGGGGCTTGGGTTCCATATTGTGTATAATGTAAAGATTATGGGTGGTCAAAATTGCCCTTGAAAATCCCTTAACCACCTTGAAAACTAGTCATAAAGTACATTGTGCAGGGTTTGTACTGTAATACATACAGAAGGTCTCTTATCTGACCTCCACTTAACAAATATTAGCCATATTAATTGATTCTCTCTGCAAAACATGAAGAAACCCATCATACCCTGGAAACTGAAGGCTAATGTCCTGCCTTCTGTGATGCCCACACTCTCCTGCTCCTACCAAATTGAGTTGTATGTTTACAGAGAGTCACTCATCACTGTTCCCAAACTTGTTTATGCCAGTCATGCTTTTTATAGTAATTATGTAATTTAATGAAATATGATGTAAGTGGATAGGATAAGCGGGCAGAATGAAGACAGTTATTTCTTTGAAAACTACATCGAATGCTTTGGGAAAGGAGTACTTTGATAAAGCAAAGTTGCAAAAATAAAAGAGTGCTGAATTAGTCAGGGACAAGAACAGTAAAATATTAGGGAAAGAGTAATAAAATCTAGGATTCTGCTCTTATATCAACCCATCATTTCTACTCTGGTAAGTGGAGATTCTCTGTATTCACCTAATTTTAGGGGCAGCAGTTGGTCCTGTGACTTCTCTTATGGATCTAAGAAGAGGTGTTGATTTTTCCATTTGCTTAGTTTTCCACCCGTTGTTAGGACGGGCTGGCACCTTCCAAGCTCCTCACATGCCAGAAACTGGAAGTCTCCACTTCAAAATTTCTGTATATTTTTGCTTTACTTTAAAGAGATAGAAACTGGAGTTCACTGATGATATATTATAGATGTGTAAGAAACACCAGAACTCTACACATTGAGCCCATTCTCAAAAAAAAAGGAAAAATGCTGTACCCAACATGAACAGATTGGTGGATGAATTTACATTTGTGAGTTTTAAGTAAAAATAAAGTGGAGAAGGTGCATACATAATAGGTATTTTAAATTCCCTGCTTTAATTGTTTTGATTAGTTGAACGGCCTCCCTATGAATAAATGTCTAATATGCATTAAACAATGTAGACTATATAAAATAAGTGTACTGTGTAAAACTGAGTGGCTTTACATGTACTATTACTTCTCCTTCACTCTCTCTCTGCTATCTGAATCCATCTGACTTAATTTATGGGAGGTAAGCGTGGTCTATTCTAACGCCAGTGTACTCAGAAATTCAGCGATTCCAGACCTAATTCTAAATCTGGGTGGATTAACTATGTTAGATCCACCAAACGCCAGGGTGGTTCTTATTACATCAAGGTCACTAGGGCCTGAGGTGCTGGCTTTGTCGAAATTAAAGTGAAAACGGGCAAGAAACTTGCCTTCACACATCGGAGAGTCAGCATTTGTCTCTAGAGCCAGACTGCTTTAGGACAAATCCTGGCTTTTCTAATTCTCAGGGGCAAGCCACTTACATTCTCCCTGATCCAGCTTCCCTCTTAGGGGGTGGGCACAAGCATGCCATGAGTTAATCAATGTAAAGTGATTAGAACAGTGCCTGGCACAGGGTGAATGCCATACAAGCGTTAGCTATTGTTATTACTATTATTATTAATCATTACCATTTTGCCTCTAACTGAGAATCTGAGAAGTTAATCTGAGAAGTAATCTGAGAAGCTCTTCTCTTAAAAGTGTAAAATAAATAAAACAGTGAATTTCACTTGAAGGCACAGATGATCACTCACCTATGAATTAAGAAAGCAGAAAAACTTAAACCCCTGACTCTGCAACACCACAGAAAGGCTAAAAAGGGGTGTTTGGGGACCAGATTACTTGAGAGCAATGTGGGGCTGGGGATCCCCATTTATCCTCCAGGGAGAAGAAGAATGAACGTCGCTTCAGGACTCCAAAAAAAAAAAAAGTTTATTTATAAAATACTGACCAGTTTGACGGGACATGGGACTTCTCGTGGTATATATTTCAAATCAATTTTTTTGTCACCTTTCATTCAAAAAATAAACCTGCTAACAAGCTATATGACATATAGATATATATATATATATATTTTCTTACAGATAGACACCTGCCATAATGAATACTCTCCCCATAATTTTTCATTGTATCTTTTAAATCAAAAAAATAAAGATTTGTGTTGGTTTTTGTTTTTGGAGTCTGTATGCGTAAAAGAAGGTAACACATTTAAATGCTTTTGGTTATTCTTACAGAAACAAAGAGAAGGGGGGTGGTCCCAAGAGGGCACCTGTGCTCAGGTGGTGGTCAGGGTTGCCGCTGCCCAGGACCACACAGAGGCACTCAGGGGCAGGCGGCTGTTGTTCAGATGGTCCCCCCTCCCCCTCCAGCCCCTCACCGAGTGTGGGCACCTTCAGATGTGCACCACGGGAAGGTGAGGGAAGCCCCTGCCCAGAGTGGGCTATGGGGAGGCTCTGGCACCTTTAAAAGCTCTGCCCAGGGAGGTGTGGACAGAGACAGAAGGCCTCCGGCCAGCGTGCGCAGGGCGGGGCAGCCGGCAGCACCCCTGTTTTCTCTGAATCACGGCAGTGTCAGGTGGGGTGATTGGAGGAGAGGCAGCCTGTGTTTGCAAACTCCCTGGAGCCCTGGGAGGAAGGTGCTTCTGGAACCCGGAGCAGCTTTTTGGTTCAGCTTGGCAGTCTGGGTGTGGAGCTGAAGTGAACACAGGAGGGTGTGGCCAGGAGGGCAAAGGCAGCCCTGGTGTGCCAAGTGTGAGCTGCGGGGTCCAACACCAGATTTCCCGAGGGCACAGAGAGGCAAAGCCAAAGGAGCCAGGGAGCGAGTGTCCCGACGTGAACCCGCTTCAGGTGGTGTCACACAAACACGGGTCCTGGCATCACTGGCTCAAGAAACCAAAGGTCAGGGAGGCTCCCTGTGACCCGTGGGCAGTGCCCACGCACCTTTCCAAAGCAGCCAGGTGTCTGGATGGGGGTCGGGAGCCTCCGCTGCCCCAGCAGGTATGTAAACAAGGGCAAAGAGATGTCCTCTTAGAAATCCAGAGGTCCACAGCTGGGGACCTGGGCTTCCAGATGTGGCTGGGGCAGTGGAGGCTCCGTTTCAGGTGGGTGGGGATGGACTGAGGCTGGGACTTTCACCTCTGCCCGGCCCGCCTTCCCAGCTCCTCTAAGAGCTCTGCCCTTTCAGACAACAGAACCCAGCCCGCCCCACGTGTGCGAGTGACTTAGGCTGCCTGTGCCCCGCACAGGAGACGATGTCAGCCCTCCGAGGGGGCTGCGGACACACGGACGCTGTGCATTCTGTGTGTATCTGCGTGTGTGTGCACGAGCCCAGGTGCGTGTGTGTGTCAGCATGGGTGTGAAGGAGCACGTGGGGAGGGGAGGGCAAGCATCTTAATGCACAAGGTGATTCACGGAACGCAAAGGGAATTTGGCCTCGTGAAATATATACACGCGTACAGAGCGTTTCTACTGACCCCTGCTTCCTCCTCCCACATCCCTCCCTGGCCTTCGCAACAAGAACCGGGAAGGGCTTTAAATGGTTCAACACACAGCAGATAGAGAAAAGGTTGAGACTGTTGAGGGGTGGGGGGAGAGAGAGAAGCACAGAGAAAGCAGCAGGTCATCACATGCCCCGCAGCTGTGCATGTTCCCCGAGGGACACGCCAGATGTGTACAGGGGCAGAACCTCAGGCCTGTGTCCTCCTTTGGGGGAAAGACTGTGCTTCCCTTTCTAGACCCCCTTAGTGGAGAAGCTGCTGTTTGGACCTCGGAGCCGGGTCAGCCCGTCTACGGAGCCATCTTCCAACTTCTCCCCATCACGTTTCTGGGGGGTCCCAGCGCCTGGGGAGGAGCCCAGAGCTGGGTGTGCCCTTTCCTCAGGCCCCTGGCCCAGCTTCCAGCCCAGGAACCTGATTCGGGGCGGTGGGGAAGGGTATAGGCCCACTCCGTCCTTGGCTTGCTTCCCAAACCCTCCGCTGTTCTCCTCACCCCTCAAAACGGGGCGTCACGTCCTCCCAGGCAGGGCAGCGGTGCCCATGCTTGGCACCTCCAGGGAGCCCTGCCCCACTAAGGGGCCCCAAGATGCACTAAACGTGCCCCAGCCGGGCCATGCCCTCTCCCAGAGGCAGCGGTCCATCCCCGACCCTGGGGGGATGGGCCGCTTTGCAGGGCCGGTGGGGCGCACCCAGGGACTTAGCTGGAAAGGCTCCTCCTTAAACTCCTGCATCCGGAAGGTGTGAGTTGATGGGAAGATGCAGGCCACCAGAAGTAGCTTTTTAAAGCTCTGTCTCCCAACAGCTATAATCGTCCCTTGGTCCCATCTGACCTGCTCCTCCCGGCCAGCCTGGCTGTGCATCTTGGAAGCTTGTGCTCAGTTTGGATGGGGCCCCTCCTCGCTCTGAGCTCTGGCAGGCTGAGCCGAGTCTGGAAGACATTAATGGGGGTTGGGATGGTCTTTGACTTTGTAAATCGGGTGCTGGGAGATCCAGCCTCGGGACCAGAGACTTGGCCCGCCCCTCTGGGCTCCTGGACTTAGGAGGCGGGGGTCTTAGCCACAGAGGGCTATGGGTTGAGAACGAGGGACACAGATCTGAAAGTGAGTGTCCTGCTGACTAGGAGGACCCAAAGGGATTTCTCTTGGAGAGGATCTCTGGACCCTTTTCCTTGCCAGTGCATGCGTGTGTGTGTGTGTGTGTGTGTGTGTGTGTGTGTGAAGGTGTCTATCCAGGGAGAGGGGCGTGTCTGCCATGGTGATGCCTCACCCCCGTTTAGCCCCTCAGCCCCACAGAAGCTGAATTTCCTTGTCTCTGTAACTCCCTTTTCCCTCTCCCTTTAAGAAGGGGGTCAGGTGGTACCTGAATTGGAAGAAAGGGAAAAGTCCAAGCTTCCTCCTTCCGGTCCTGACTTCCTGCCTTATGCCCAGTTTTCCCAGTGATGCCCGGCCAGTGCCCCCATCTCTGCTCCCCCAGTTCATCTCTCCTAGTCTGTGCTCAGGAAAGTGAATTCAAGGAAAGGGATGGCTGGGTTCAGTGGCAGGGGGACCTCTCCCCAGCCCCTAGGGGCCCTCTTCCTTGGGTTCACAACAGGAACGTCTGTTAGGAGCAAGGAGCTAGCTAGGCAAATTCTCATCCTTCAGCTGGTTTCGTTTTTCTAAATAAACCAAATGCTTGGTGGGGACATTGAACAAGGGAGGGGGTAGTGGAGGGTGAGGGGCAGGGCTGTACAGGGTGGGGTGGGAGTGTGGGTGCAGGGGGGAGGGGAGCTTTGCCCCCAGGGATGCCCATCCCGGCGCAGCACCGGCCAGCAGCGGGCCCAGGGCTCCAGCACATGCCGGAAGGGAGCAGCCGGCTGGACGTCCAGAAGGTTCTTCACCCCCACCAGCCACGCCCGCCTTACAGCCCTCCGGTCTTTGCCTTCCCTCCCTCCCTCCCTCCCTCTCCCTCCAGGGGCCCAACCCACTCGTGTTCACCGCAGCCAGCCCCCCTACTCTGCTCAGCCCCCCCGAAGGAGCAGCAAACCCCACAATCTCGAAGCCACACATGTCCTCTCGTGGTTTTTCTCCATCCTTCTCAACACCGGCTTTGCTGGCCCTGGAATCTCTGGAAAAATAAACTCAGGAGGTGAAAAGTTGACTTGGTTTCTTGGTGTTTCTGTTTTCTGGCAGGCGGTGCGAGGAGGGGCGGAAGGGGAGTTTGGTGCTGTGTTTTCTTTCTCTTTCCTCTTCCAACAACGAGGATGACATCAAACAAATGATGAAAATCCTGCTATAGGAGCCCGGGAGCCAGGGGCGAGGCTGCTGGGGGGACGGTAGAGGGTGCTCTGCTGACTCGGGGGGTTCGGGGGGTTTTGGGGCGTTGGGGTCCGACTGGCCTTGGGCCGAAAGAGGCTGCCCTGCTGGGCGCTGCTGCCGTTGGACAGGGCAGTGTGGTCTGGCTCGCCCGGGTCGCTCTCCGTGTAGCTGTAGGCCTGGGCCCGCGAGATCCCCTTCTGCTGCCGCCTCCAGGAGTTGTAATAGGTGGGGTCACTGATGTAGTGGTTGACAAAAGAGTGGGCCTTCTGGGGGCTCGGGTCGACCTCGTACTCGCTGTCGCTTCCCTGGGAGGGCAGAGAATCGGGGTGTCAGTGGCCGCCGGGGACAGGTCAGCAAGACCAGGGCTGACAGGCACAGAACACTGTGATCTGAATCTCTGCTCAGCTACTTCCGAGCCCGGGGCTGTGGGCCTCTCAGCCCCCTCTCTGCCAAGGGGGTATAACGCCCACCTTCCTAGGCGCCTTCAGAGCTCATGATGTGTATGAAGCCTCTACCCCAGGGCTGGCACAGAGCCTGAGGACCCTCCATGGGAACCAGAGACCTGAGTTCTAACCTCTTATGAAAAATCGAAGTGAAATTCACGTAACATAAGGTTTACCACCGTCAAGCCGTACGATTCACTGGCATTCGGTACATTCGCGGCATTGTGCGACCGTCACGTCTTTTCATTCCAAAACATCTTCATCAACACCCCAGGGGAAAACCTGGTACCCACGAAGCAGTCGCTCCTCACTGCTTCCTCCCCAACCTCCCCCCGACCCCTACCCCTGGCAACCACCTGTCCACTTCCTGTCTCCATGGATTGATCCATTCTGGATATTGCATAAAAACGGAATCACACCACATGTGGCTTCTGTGTCTGGCTTCTTTCATTTAGTGTCATGTTTTCGAGGTTGAATGCATCATGTCTTTTCACTTTCTGTATTTCTGATGCTTTGATATCTGGGGCCTTTGCTGACCCTGGGGCGACTGCCCCTCCCAGGACGAGCCAGTTCCTGGAGAGAGTAAGCAGCCTTTCACACCCAGAGTCCACGCCTACACCACCTCCTCTAATGGGCTCTTACACACTGACTCGGACCCATTCTTCCCTGTCCCTAATCACCCCAGGGGCAGGTACCAGACAACTAGGGGCAGCCCCCACCCCCTAGGGCCCCCTGCAATTATTCAGACTAGGCTAAGCCTGCTTGCCCTGCCTCGCTGTTCCTGTGGGAACCACAATAAAGGCTCCTGCCCGCGTCTTCCTGTTTACCTCCTGTCCCTTCTGACTCCTGACCGACCCTGGTGTGTCCCTGTGTGGTCCCCCCTGGCCTGGTGGGTCCCCAATTCTTGGGAACTGTGAATAACAAACTATCTTTTCATGGGCGGCCATCTCCTGATCTGCTGGCCTCATCATACCCGAATAATAACAAACCTACATTTTAAAACAGAGGTTCACTCGTGATATACTGAGTTCTAATCCTAATCCAGCCTCTGACTTACTGTGTGACTGGGGACAAAGCTGGGACCATATTAGAAGACCTTTAGGGGGGCTTCCCTGGTGACGCAGTGGTTAAGAATCCGCCTGCCAATGCAGGGGACAAGGGTTCGAGCCCTGGCCTGGGAAGATCCCACATGCCGCGGAGCAACTAAGCCCGTGAACCACAACTACTGAGCCTGCGCTCTAGAGCCTGCGAGCCACAACTACTGAGCCCACGTGCCACAACTACTGAAGCCCGCGCGCCCAGAGCCCATGCTCTGCAACAAGAGAAGCCACCGCAATGAGAAGCCCGCGCACCACAACGAAGAGTAGCCCCCGCTCGCCGCAACCAGAGAAAGCCCGCGTGCAGCAACAAAGACCCAACGCAGCCAAAAAATAAAAATTAGAAAATTAAAGAAAAAAAAGAAGACCTTTAGGGGCTCCTGGCGCTGAACAAAGTGTCGATGCTCACCTGCGTGTGATCCAAAATAAAAGCAACACTCAGTTATAAAAGAAGCAAGAGAAAAAGATCAACAAAAGTTCTGAATTTTCACACGATGACCGCCCTGAGGCTTTCGGGCAGAAACAGAAAAGAATTAAATTGTCCTTAACACGGTGATACCTTGGTGTCCTTGGCAGGTGCTCTATCTGCCTTTTGGGGAAATCAGCACAGGACTCGGTCTGGGTTGTAAAGTAAAGTAGCGTTGGGCTCCGAACTGTGGAGCTAAAAATACCGTGCACCCCTTCCCCCATCCCAAGCTCCCAGCGATGTTTTGAGAACTAATAAGACAACAGATGGGAAGGCCCTGAGAACTCTCTGGAAGACATGCACTGATTTTAGTGAAGAGTACACTCTCAATGAATATGGTTCAGAAGGCCACGCTCGGGTTGCCTCATCTCTGCCCAGAGAATACATGCTTGGAGGCAGTAAGTTAATTTTATTTAGTAAAATATACGTTGGAAAAACCCCGCACCCCGTGAGCCCAATACAAAGGAGTCTGGGATGATCATCTGTGTTTTGCTTCACAGGTAAAGAAAACGGGGAGTTGACCTTGCCCAAAAGGTCTGAGCTGTGGGAAAGGTAAGGTGCACTTGTTTTCAGGAACTCAAAGTTCTTTATGGCATCTAAACCTTCAAGAGAAATAGGTGCAATGCGAAGAACTAAAATGATACTAACTCTGGAGCAGCCTCTTTGCCAGACAGCAGGAAACGCTGACTTGCATTCTCATATTTAAATTTCACACCTCTGCACTGTAGCTACTACACTACTTGAGTGCTGATGAGAGGGTGCGGGTTTTGCCCAAGGAAATGATGAGTTGGACTTGAACGCAGATCTGCCTGATTTTCCAAAGCCCACGCATGCTCTGAACTCCCATACTCCTGCCTGAAGGTCACGAGACAGGAAGGAGAGCCCCTCTACCCTCCCATGGGGAGTAATTGCTCCCTGGTTGATCTGCTAATTTATGTTCCCTGGCCCCTCCCCTCCTCCTCCCCGCCCTTCCACAGTCCCCACCGCCCCCAGCAGACACCCCCAGGCTGCGATCGTCTTGGCAGGCAGAGCCGGTTGCCCAAGACAATGGAAAGTCCCTCACCGTTCTTCCCCGTGACGCAGAGCGGCACAATACAAGCCCTTTCTTTGCCTACAGCCCAGCTGCCGGCCCAGGAGGGAACAAAGGGGCTTCACAGACTGGAGGGCTTCATAGGCCAGGAGCCCAGGGGAGGGGCGGAGGGGTGGGCACCTGATGCCTGGGGCTGTGGGGAGGCTGGCCCAGGGGCAGGAAAAGTCTGAGCGAGCTGTGGAGGAGGAGGCTGGGGTCCCTCCGGTCCAGGAGCAGTGAGGGTCTGAGAGTATGGGGGGTGAGAGGGGCACCCCACAGTTTTCCCTACAGGTTAGGTCTCTCTGGGAGGGCACCTACCAACTGGCCGGAATCATTCCTAGAGGTTCTAGAACTTCGGCCAGCCCCAGGCCCCAGTCTTGAGGAGAAATCCCCAAATCACCGTGGGCCCGGAGTGAAGGAGTCTCTGGGGTGAGAGGGGGGGGGGCACAGTGAAGTCCTGACTCTGTCCCTTCCCAGGTAGGTACGCTTGGACCCATCACTTAGCCTCTCTCAGCCTCAGTATCCTTGTCTGTAAAATGGGTAGATCCTGCAGTTCACAGGATGAAGTGAGCTAATGTATGAGAGAATAGTGTAAAGGTATTATTAGGGAGAAAGTGAGGGGGGGGGTCTGGGAGAGATGGGGCCTCGAAGCCCCCAGAGGAGGGATCAGAAGGGGGCCACGGGATGGGGGAGGCTGACTCAGTGCTCAGCTGGGAAAGGAAAAGAATGTATGGTTCCTGCTTCCCCACAAAACCCCGACCCCCAAGGATGACTAGTAGGTAGGGAATGGGCCTCCTTGGCCCTCCTGGGGGCCCAGACCAAAGCCCATTCATCCAAATCATCTCCTACCCTCTGTTGAGCACCTACTGTGCGCCAGACACTCCGTGGGGCAGCAATCCCGATGGGGATGGGAAAGCCAGAGGAGGAGGAGCTGGGAGGCCGCGCTGCGGGAGGGGCGTGGGCTACAGTCTGGCCTGCCCCTCCCCCAGCTCTCCAGTGCCAAAGGATGGGGTCTCTGCACGTGCTCCTCTCCGCCTCCACCTCCCAGAACATCTGTTTCTTTTCTGGATGGGGGTGGGGTGAGAAGAGAAGAAAGAAAGCGAGAGGGGACCAGGGGCTCCCATTCCGGCTTTCAACTCTCGCCCGGCCCTCGGTAATTGAATGCAGCTTCCCAGTAACCGGCCCAGCACAAAGAGGGCCTTTCACGGGCAGTCCCTCCAGGCTGCCAGGCAATCAGGTGACTGCTTCAGCTCCCCGGCCTCTTAACAGCAACTCAAAGCCACTCCATCAGCAATCACCAAGGTCTGGGGAGGGGGTGGTGGAGCGCAGACGCCGGGCCTGGCGATGGGAGTGAGCAGGGTGGGGACCAGCGGGAGGGAGGACCCCAGAGAAAGGACGGAGACAAAAGAGAGGGAGCAATGGAAAGCCTTTAGCTTTTCTGCTCCTTTCTAGAAGGAGGGACGGTTGTATCAGACTCAGCAGGCGACAGGGCGGGTGCTGTCCCGGGCTTGGGGACCGGTGTCAAGAGCCCAGGGCGGGGCGGGGTGCCCTTATCTTGTTGAATCTCAAGAATTCTGGCAGGAACGTGTTGCCCCAGATGGCAGGTCACCCTGTGCGGCTCCTCGGGAGACTGGGAGCTGGAGCCCCTCCCCCGCCTGTGGTCCAGGGCTCCCTGCGCGGAGTCTAGCCTGAAGCCTGGATGGGAGTCTGTCACCTTGGATGTTCTCACGATTGAACCAGCCGAGGCCCCTCCTGCAGGGGCTGCAGCCTCCCGGGGGTTAGAGGTGGGGTGGGGCTGGGAGATGCCTCCTTGAGGCACATTTTTCTCCGGGGCTCTGGGCTCCTTACCCCTGCCCGGTGTCACGCAGGGCCCAACCTGTGTGTGGCCACTAACACCACCAGGCCTCCCAGAGGGTTCGTGGGTTAAGTGGTGCCATTCTCGAACAATCCTTAGAGCCACTCCTGGCTCCTAGTAAGGCCTTCGAAAATGTTCACTTTTCTGATTGGGTGCTCAATAAACAGTGTATAAAATCTAATATGGCCTATATATTTCCTTTTTCTCATAGGTTCAATTTCATTACAATGAGCTTAAAGGGGCTGCCCAGACATCACAAAGAACTGAGTATCGATTAGAAGAGACTTGCCATTGGCTTGGAATTCCTTTCCCATGGAGATTTACTTGTGTGCTAACTATGTGATTCTTCTACCCAATCTGGGCTCTGACTTTGAAATGAAGTAGGACAGTGGCCATACTTTCTTCTTAGAAGTTCCATCAAACAAGCCTCAGCCTTTGTGGGTCCCCCTGCCTGGAACCCCCCTCTCCTGTACCCCTTGAGACGCAGCCCCCAGCCCACCCCATGCCCCCTGAAAGGAGCCAGCCCCTCCCTCCTCTGCCTCCACCCACAGCCCTGTTATGGCCTTTCCCACGTTGTATCATGTGTGTTTGTTTATAAGAAACCTCGACTTGGACTTCCCTGGTGGCGCAGTGGTTAAGAATCCACCTGCCAATGCAGGGGACACGGGTTCGAGCCCTGGTCCGGGAAGATCCCACATGCCGCGGAGCAACTAAGCCCGTGCGCCACAACTACTGAGCCTGTGCTCTAGAGCCCACAAGCCACGACGACTGAAGCCTGCAAGCCACAACTACTGAAGCTCGCGCACCTAGAGCCCGTGCTCCGCAACAAGAGAAGCCACCGCAATGAGAAGCCCGCGCACCGCAACTAGAGAAAGCCTGCGTGCAGCAACAAAGACCCAACGCAGCCAAAAATAAATAAATTAAATAAATAAATTTATTAAAAAAAAAAAAAAAAGAAACCTCGACTTTGTGTTTATTACCACATCACAGGAAAATGGCTGGGCAAATTTCCCCCAATTTTGGAGAGTGACTTTTGGGTGGTCTGACTTAGAATACCAGCCAGGCGGCATAGGCAAAATTTACTCTCGGGGACCTGGGCGGGTGGGGACTTCACAAAGACAGCTGGCCTGAGGGGCTGGCTGTGTGGCCGCAGCCCTCAGGGACGTGCCCTTGCAGAAGCTGACACGGGCGGGGCCAACAGCGCATCCACCGTGAGCCCCGAACTGAAAGTCGTGATGGTGGGTGCTGTACGTTCCAGACACCGATGTGCGGTCCAGCTGCTTCTCAGGGGGGCGAGCGAGAAGCACCAGGGGCATCAGAGGGAGGCCAGCTGCCCTGTCTCCAGTCTGTCCCCTCCAGCCCACAGGGAGCCCCTGGGAGGCAGGGCCGCGTCGCCATCACCTCCTGGTCCTCAGAGTGAGTGTTGAGAAGTCACGGTCTGCTTGCCCCCTGCACCTGCTGGAGCGGCCCTCACCGCCCTGGGCAAATGCTGACACCCAGGCCTCCTGAGCTGCTTCGGCGGGAACTCCAGTCTGACCCACAGAGGCACAGAGGAGTGGCCCTGGCTGAACAAGGCATGACCCCACCTGTAGCTGCAGAATCACCGAGCATGCTTCTTGGGGTCCTGCCGGTGACACTTACGGACTCAGGGAGGCGGCTCTTTACCGACAGGTAATGGAAGCAATTCAACTTTTTGTTTTGTTTTGTTTTCTGGGTCACACCACACGGCTTGTGGGATCTTAGTTCCCTGACCAGGGATCGAACCAGGGCCCCAGCAGGGAAAGGGCTGAGTCCTAACCACTGGACCGCCAGGGAATTCTCACCATTTAACAATGCACAACGTACCAGTGCCCTGGGGCTGGGGGCACACAGGTGACTGACGGCTGAACCTCTCAGGGTCCTCCTGGGCCCTTTCATGTCAGAGGACGCTAACACTCCGACAGTAGCCTCCTGGATCCTATACAACCTGCCGTGACCCTAAAGCCAGCGGCCTGGTTTTCCAGAACAATTCTAGAACAAACAGACCCAGGTGATCCTGGCTGCCTTTTCTAGGGCCCCTGTGATGAACCTGGCACTGCACAGGCCCGACTCCATGTCACCTAACGCACTCCGGTAACCGCCCCTTGGACAGACGGTCCTACTGTGCTGTGTGGGTGAGGGCTTGAAGGATCTCCCCCGCCCCCATCCCAGGGTCAGTAAAGGGTGGGCTGGGATTCAAGTCCAGGGTCACACACCAACCACAACTAAGCGCTGCTGATTTTCAAATGACTGTCCCCCTTCAGAGCAGCCTCAGAAGCGGCTGGACAGTCACGCCACTGATCCATTGTCCAAAGCCGCTAGGGTGTCTTTCCTGGGGAAAATTCTAGTGCCTGTAGCACGTTCCTCTGAGTGTCTGTCTTTATCTTTTAAAGACAGGCTGGAGTTTATTTATTTTTTAGAAAATCCAGTTGCTTATCCTCAAGACTGTTTCATCAGCTAGTTCTGAAGGTCTTTCCAGAAAGGTCTGCCATGAGGGCAACATCACCGGCTTCAGGACAGGGGTAGGACCGAGGGGCTGATCTGGGTTCTGACATCCTAAGGCCTGGGTGTAGCATCTGGCTCTACAATCTGGAAGCCTGGGTTTGCGCTTTTGGACCTGAGCCGACTCACTTAAGCTCTCCCAGCCTCAGTTTCCCCATCTGTACAAAAAAGATGACACCAAGGTCTGCCTTGGAGTGTCAGTGTGAAGATGCACCGTGGCGAGGCACTTGGGATGCTGAGTGTGGCCCCGCGGGCGGGGTGGGGGGTGGTTGCCTACCGTCATCAGCGTTACTTTGAAGGGCCTCTTTGAATGTCTGAGATCTGATGCCGGTTATTCCATGAATCTCTGTTTCTGTATCCCGCTAACCGTATACGGTTTTGAGTCTGTTCAACCTGACTACCTTCCCCAGTGACCCTCTCACGCTTTCAACAGATACGCACAGGGAGCCCACATGCCAGTGCCGTGCAGGACTCTGGGGACACAGCAGTGATCAGAACAGTCACGAGTCCCTGCTCTTATGCAACTTAGCTTTCAGAGTACATAAACCCAACTCAACTCAACCCAGCCCCAAATCAAATCCAGAACCATCCCAAACGCTGCAGGTGGAACTCCAGGCCTGGGCTATGGTCCTCGGTTTGGGCATTCTGGAACCAGGAAGCCTCCTTCCTCTAGGGTATGTGCTCCCAGAAGGGGTGGTTGGTTCCAGGTTGCTATGGAAACAGTGTTCAAGTGAAGGGCTTGTTCTGAACAAATGAGACCAGTAGCTAAATGGAGGATTCTGGGTACTCTGCCGCCCTGGGGTAACTTCTGAAGCAGGGTGCTCTCGGGATGGGAATTCTTCTCCCAGCAACCTCTTCAAGGCTGGGGGGCCCTGGCATGGCCTCAGGGACCAGCTCTGTATCCCATGTGAGGGTCCTCCAGACTCTTGCAGGGATGGCCACAGAAAGCTCCGGAGACATCGGGCAGTATCGTCTGCACTCAGGTGGCTTACTCTCTGAAAGGTCGGGGCTCAGTTGATGAGGGTGGGTAATAATGCCCTCTGCAGGTCAAGGGGGGCTGAGCAGAGCAACCCTTCCACCAGGCACCACGCTGCTCTCTCCACAGACAGGAGTGGGGCTCAAGTAGCCCTTTGTTACCACCCCACGGGCACGGGGGATCCCTTTCAAAATTTTTGAATTTTACCTTGGGTACCTACAAGCCAAATGCTCATCACCATCTTTGGGGAGAAAGAAAGAAAAATCATGCTTTAGGAAGCATGGCCTTGTAAGTCCCCAGTACGGATGTGGCTGCAAAGAGCTAAATACTCATAACAAGATGCCACAACCTGAATCATGTGAGTCCCCGTGTAACCCAGGCTAAGCTGGGGTCTCTGTCCCTGCCAGCTCTGAGCTGGGGTGTCAGCTCCAGCCTCCCTGGCTCTGCCAAGCCCAACAGTAACCCTGACTGAACAAAACAGCAGCGAGCAAGAGGCCCCCGGTTCACGGGGCCGCGACTGGATCCCAGGCTTGCTGGCACATCCTGCCCAGCCAGCAGCTCCGCTCCCTGCTGGCACCTCTTCCTTCTCATCCTCTCCCAGGACCGGGCAGAAAGGTCCAGGGCGTGGGACACAGTAGCCTTTTGCTGCCCCTTCCTCGGCAACCGCCAGGCTTGGCCAAGGCCGAGAGGGCTGGGGTAAGAGGCTGTAACATCACTTCGTTGGAATGCACTCAATCCCCTCTCCCTAAAGTCTGGGGCAGGGTCCCCGTGTGGTCACCTAATGGCAGCCTCTCTAAAGCCCTGGATCTCCCAAAGGCACCATCCCCTTTTCAATATTAAGAGCTGGCATTTATGCAATGTAATCTCAGCAACTCCTCCCCACAACCCCATGAGCCCATTCTACAGATAGAGAAACTGAGGGTCCAAGACGTTACTTAGCAAACCCATGACGCCCGTGGCTCCTAGGCAGCCGAGCCAGGATCCAGCTCAGGTCTGAGCCTCCAAAGCGTAACGCTTTAACGGTCTACACCGCTTCCCATCCTTGGGGGTCCAGGGCGCCCAGCCCCCCCTTTCTGGAGCTCATTCTGACCCCGAATAGCTAAGTTCAGTGGTTCGCCGGGCTCTGGCAAAGCAGGGCTGCTGTGTCAACCTCGCTCTCCTCGTCTTCATGCTCCTTTGCAGCCCGGAGCTACTGAGGGACGGAGCACGTGGGGTGACCCTTGCAAATCCAGAGGGCCATGCTCTTGGGGGTTCCAGGGACCCCACTAGCCCAGGGTGCAGACTCTGACCAGAGCTTGGGAGGTGGCAGTTGGCCTACATACACCTTCCGGCTAGTTTCCTGGGGCCCCGTGGTTTTTCCGGCCCGTAAAGGAAAGGAGGGAAGGAAGCGAGGCAGGTTCACACTGTGCGGTGGGCTGCTTCACCTCCCTCCCCGGGGCCCCTGGCCCTCCTGCCCCTCACCTGCGAGTCCGAGATTTCCGAGGGTTTCTCCGTCAGGCTGCTGCTCTCGGCCGGGATGACGTCGTTGTACTTGGTGACGTCCTCGTCGGAGTACTGGAGGCTGCCCGGGCTGGGCCGGGGGGGAGACCTAGAGAGTGGGGGCCGGGGGGGGTAGAGCTGAGACCCGGCCTCGCTCCCAGCGGCCTCCTCCAGCCCGGGAGGCACAGGGGAGCCTGGAGGCCGTCACACCCCTCCGTCTGTGTTCCTCCTTCCCGTGTCTGCCCGTCTGGCAGGCCTGGGCCTTGCAGAGGAGGGCCTTGGGCTGGAGGCCCTGCCTGGGGCTGGGGAAGGCTCCAGGTCTGGAAGGCCTAGGACAAGCCTCCCAAACCAGCTCAGGGAAATGGGGCGGGGGGGCGCTCGGGGAAGGAGAACCTTGACTCTAAGGCCCCAGGCACTGGGAGCGCTTGGCAGTGAATGTTACAAAGCAATTCTGGGCGCCACTGAGACCTCCTGGATCGGAATCTCAGGTGAGGTCTGGACACCTGCCCTGCAGACAAACTCCCCATGTGACTCTTAAACTCACAAAGTGAGCTTCAGAGAGTTAACGCAGAGGATTAGGGAAAAAAGGAGACTCACGGCCTCCCTCCCTCCACATCTGCTCAGAGACCAGCCATACGCTAAGTCACACCCTACCTTGAAAAATCAGCCCTAGAGAAAGTTGTGCTGTTTCCCAGGGGCTTGGCTCTGAGTCATCTGAACAAACAGCCAGGACAGGGCGCCTCGGGCACTCTGCCTGTCGTGGGGTGCATGAGAGGGTGGGGGACAGGATGGGGGCAGGGGAGGCCGGCTGGCAGGCTCCCAGGGGCCCTGGGCAGGTGGCTGGGGTCCCCCATGACTCTGCCCTATTTGTGTCTTCTCAGAATGGGGTGCAAGGGGGCCCTGCCCAGGGCCTGATGCCCCCATGATCTGCCTACCCTGCTCCAGGAAGCGTTTATGGCACCGAGGCCCTGAACCCCAGCTGTCCCGCTTGGGCTGGAGGTGGTTTGCTGCCAAAATGCCACTCCGAGAACAATCTGGTGGCCTGGGACTGTGTCACAAGCAACCCCCCCCCCGCTACCTCCAACCTCTTGTACTATATCTGCATGGATTTTATTCCAATCAACAAAGCTGCATCTTTAAACTACTTAAGAGTAAGATGGCAGAACGAGGAGCAACTTCACGCAGACAAGACAGGCACAAGAGGACACGGGCAGCAGGGAGAAAACGGGGTGCCAGGCTAATGCAGTCTTGGCGACATGCAGGGTGAGTGGGCGCTGATGTGTCACTGTGGTTGGGTCAGGCCCCCGGAGCCCGGGGCTGGTTTGGGGGGCACGGACTTCTGTGTATACACAGTGGGGTAGGGGCCGCAGTGTGTGGACACCGGGGGCGTGAGAGGCAGGCGAGGCCAGGCTGTGGGTGAAACGTCCTCTTGTTCCACGTGGCAGGGCCCCAGAGCCAGCCTGGCTGGCCACTGCGGCCTCAAACGGCTCTTTCTTTGGAAAGCTGGCTTTGGCAGGGGATGAGAGCGGGGCTGGCCGGCCTGCACGGCCCTCCCGCTGTCCTCCTGCTGGACACACACGTCGCCTCTTCCTTCCAGGACCAGACAGAGGGAAGCTTTGTGAGCTGTGCCCGGGAGAAGCAAATCCCCCCACTCCCGCGGGCACCTCCAAGGAGCCGGGAATATTAACAGGGCCGAGGCTGGAGAGAGGCGCCCCTGGGCCGCAGCCCCAATCCCTCCCGTGCTCCCGGGAGCCTGACACTGCCAGGTCAATCAGGTGAGGCTCACACGAGCCAAGGCAGCTGCCCCTGGCCTTGGATACAGGCAGCCTGGCCCGCCACAGCGAGTGGGGCTTGGAGGGGCCTGGGGCTGGAGAGGTGTCAGGAGGAGACAGGAGCTGGACAGCCTAGACCTTCCCTGGTTGGCTGCTCTCAAGATGCTGCCCTTTGAGGATGTGGCGGAAGCCTGTGGACTTGGGGGACGGGTGGGGGAAACTGTCTACAACTACAGCAGGTACGAGTAGGTACCCGGGGGAGAGGGCGTCCACACTCTGACGGCCCTCTCTTTCCAGAAGGAGGACAAGTTAAGCAGTCATGGGGGGACTCCTGCCTGGCCCACCTTCGCTGGGCGCATCTCACCTTTAGGGCCAGTAACTATCACGGCTTCAGGCCTATACTAGGAGCAGCTGGCCCCCAACAGCAGTCGGTGGTTTGCAGAATTGTGCAAGTGATTTGTATTCTGCTGTGTTTGGCACAAACCCTGTGTACCCACCTCCTCGTGACCTTCTCCCCAGCCCCTGTGGAGCTGCCTGGGCCCGGCTCTGTCTTCCTCGTGACCATTCCCAGTGGATGCCGCTCCAGGACAGGACCCTGACTGCTCTGTGGCCCTCCCAGGAGTCCCCCAGTCCCTCGGCACAGCTGGCCCCCAAACCTCCATCCCCCGGTCCCCCACGCAGAGAGCCCACTACCTGGTATACAGGCCGTTCTTTCGGCAGAAGGAGTTCTTGACTGAGAGCCGCCGGTTGTTGAGTTCTAGGGCAGGAAAACTGCTTTCATCCAAGCTCATCATCTCCCCATGGCCCAGGGCACCAGACTTGGCACTGTTCCCTGGGAAGGGAGAGGGTGGGGACTGACATGCATCACTCACTCCATCCCTTTAGACCAGGAGGCCTCCCCGTCTCCCCCATGGCTGGGCTGCCCTCCTTCTCTTGTTAGGGTCGAAACCAAAATAGGAGATGGAGATTGCGGGTAGGAACCCTAGGCTGCCACCCCCGCCCCTGGCCCAAATCAGAGCAAGTGCATTTCCAGGAGAGGGAAGACGCCGCCCTTGTCAAGAGGGAGGGAGCCACGTGAAAGTCCCGTCCAGCCAGCAGGGCTCGGGGCCAGCTCACCCGAGTCTGTCTTCTTGGCGTACTTCTTGCTCTGGCCTCGGATGACGAGCACAAAGACCAGCAACAGGATGAAGATGAGGCCGACAAGCGCGATGACCACCAGGAACCACCACTCCTCGTAGAAGGGGTTGGCTTTCTGGGCTGCAGCGTGGAGCGGGTGTCAGGTCCCGGACCGCTCAGCTCCGTCCTGCCTCCCAACCTCCTGCCCCAGCTGGGACCCTACCACCTGCTCTCACACGCTACGGGTAGCTGGGTCTGTGCACTCTAAGGTTGGTAGGGACGGTTTCATCTCAAGGGCCAGCTCTGACCGATCAGTAAAGTGCTGCCTGGAGGGCTGTTTTGAGAAAAGTTCTGAGGTCGGTTCTAGACTCCCTAGGAAAGAGTGCTGGGATTGATTAGTGATGTCTGCTAAAGACACAGAAGGGAGGACCGGCAGCGTGTTTGCTATCTTTCCTTTCTTATTTTTTCTTGCCACCCGTGGCCCAGGGGCTACCTTGACAGACAGACACCAGTGTGGTTGGAAAGGTGATTGCCTGGCCTGTGATGGGCCTGGGAGAGTTTCTCCCAAGGTTCAGTTGTGACAGAAATCTTTTTCTGGTAGCAGAAGGCAGGGGGAGCTGGGAGGGTGGACATGAGTGGGTCTTCAGAAAGCCTCCTCCAGGGAGACTCCCCTTCCTCCAAAGCCCCCAGTACTGTGCTCCCTGCACCCGGCCGGTACTAATCCATGCTGCTGCCTGACGGGGGCTGGCTCTTCTGTTTCATTCTTGAAGTGTTTACTTCCCATGATTTGTTTCTATCAGGGCAAGGGTGAAACTTGCCTGGTGAGTAGACATTTTGAGTTATTATTCCTGCCTTGAGGGAAGAGGCCTCGGTATTAAAAGTGGTTAGTGGTTAGATTTGGGGTCATGGGTTTCGATACTGGCATCCGCTGTGAGCTCGGAGACAACGGGAAGAGAAGGGCAAGGAGGAAGGGGAGCGATGGAGTCCTGCCCCACCGGGGAGCTGCTTGCTCAGGCCTGTGCTTCACAGGCTGCTGGCTCTGTTTTGGGGGGAGGTTTCCATGGAAACACGCAGTTTATGGCCTGGTGCCCTTGAATCTCCTGGGTGATAAGCTCAGGGAGACTCTCATCTTGGTCCCGCTGATTCATCCTCAAGCCCACTGGGCCCCCTGCCCAGGGCTTCTGGAGTCCTTGAAAAGGAACCCAAAAGACCCCTGGCCCCCAGCTCCTTCCAGAGTCGAAGGCTGACTCAGGCCCTGGCCCAGGGCTCTCTGCCTCAGAGAACTGAAGCGGTCCCCACCCCAGTCTTCTGGGGCTGCTACCTCTCCTCCTTCATCCCTGCCCCAGACTCCACCACAAGGCTCTTCAGTGGGGCGCCCTCACCCCTCACCCGCAGCCCAGTACCTGGCACAGACTGGGAGGGGCTGCTGGGGGTGCCAAAGCCGTAGTCGTTGACAGCGATGACCCGGAAGTCATAGCTCACGCCTGGCTTGAGGATGTCCATGCTGAACGTGTAGGACGTCACCTCCTTGGGGATGTCTTTGATGAGGATGTCCCAGAGCCCCTCGTCTGCAGGGGCACAGAGACGGAGGTGCCCGTGAGGAGGGGCCCTGCCCGACCCTAACTGGTGCTCCCTGATGCTGGGGCCTTTTGGGTCTGCCCCTTCGACACTGAATCTCCCGTGCGTGGCACCTAGTAGGTCCTCAGGAGACATTTAAACAAAAGTATCTGACCTTTTTATTCTTTCTTTCCCTCTCTCTCTCTCTCTCTCTATCTGTCTAGGCTGCACCACACAGCTTGTGGGATCTTAGTTCCGTGACCAGGGACTGAATCCAGGCCCTGGCAGTGAGAGCGCCGAGTCCTAACCACTGCACCGCCAGGGAACTCCCTCTTTTTAATTAAAATGTCTGTAAAACGTTAAAAAATGTATAATAAAAAAAAATGTATAATAGGCAGAAACTCCTTTAACACCCGACCCAGTATCACCATCCAGAGAAGGAGCCTCACCATTGCAGCACTTTGTGCAGAAGAAATCTACCGATCCGTTTCCCTGTCAGTAAAACATGCTGGTCTGGGCTTCCCTGGTGGCGCAGTGGTTGAGAATCTGCCTGCCAATGCAGGGGACACGGGTTCGAGCCCTGGTCTGGGAAGATCCCACATGCCGCGGAGCAACTAGGCCCGTGAGCCACAACTACCGAGCCTGCGCGTCTGGAGCCTGTGCTCCTCAACAAGAGAGGCCGCGATAGTGAGAGGCCCGCGCACCGCGATGAGGAGTGGCCCCCGCTTGCCGCAACTGGAGAAAGCCCACGCACAGAAACGAAGACCCAACACAGCCAAAACTAAATAAATAAATAAATAATTAAAAAAACAAAAACCAAAAAAAACCCATGCTGGTCAGCATGCTTTTAAGAGGCTGCCTAATATGTTATCATAGGGGTAGACCTTCCTTAACTTAAACCAGGCCCCTATTTTTCTGATCCCCCTTTCTATTCAAAACACCCACAGTAATGGCATCAGACAAAAAGAATAGGACTTTTTAACAATCGCTGGAGGAGGGACGGGGGCTGCCTGTGAGGTTCTGGTCAAGTTGCCTGGATGTGACGGGGCTCCGTCTGGGCGCAGAGATCTGAGGAGAGTGAGGGACCAGTGAGGGCTGGGGGGGACTCCGTCCGCTCTCCCCTTATACCCCCGTCCTTTGAGCTCCTGACTTAACCTTCAGGCCTGTCCCCCTTTGTCTGTGGCTCACTGGGCCTTGTCCTCTTGGGACATAATTTATTTCCACCTGCTTCAAAAGGAATAAGCGCGCTGCCCATGCAAGAGAAGAGGCCAGCGGCATCCCTCAGGGCCCAGTGGCAACCTCCACAGATGCTCTGTGTGGGGCCCACGGGGCTGGCTTGGCCTGGGAAAGAGGCTGAGTCCCCCTCCTGCTTGCATGAGTGCAGGGCTGATTCAGCAACCAAAGTGTCAAGCCACTTGGGCCCTGGACGGGACCCGTTTTCACATGGACCAGGGGTCCAGAGGTCTCAGAAGGGCCTTGGTGGGCTGAGCGCCCAGGTCTTCCATCCTGAGCAGCCGGCGGGTCACCCAGGCTGCCGCTGCCCTGGACCAGCTCCCACGGCACGTCCTCCACTCCTCCGGCTTCACTGTCCTTCCTTGTCTGCTTCTCAACTCCTTGGCGTAAGAGCCGTCTTTCTGGCCCACAGGCTGCTCCCAGCTTGGCCATTCCCTGGGGTGGACGGATTTTGTTTCCTTCCCCACACTATTTTTTACAGATCCACCCAAGTCAGGAACCCCGGTGGCGTGGCCGTAACTCCATCACCATTTCTGAATGTTGGACCACGAGTGCGGTGGCACCTGTGGAGGCCACCGTCCTGCCGTCCCGTCTGGGTCCCTCTGCTTGAAAGGCAGTCGTGGCGGCCCGTCTGCGTTCTGCTCTCCTTAGAAGGCTCCAGGGTCCTGAGCCTTGGCCTCATTTTCCCTCTTAATGATTCGTTTTTGGTTGCCTGCCTCATACACATCACATCTTTTTGTTGACTGTCTCTTTTCCTCCTGCTAGGCTGTGAAATTCCTCCAGGGCAGGGATCTGCCTAATCTGTCTTTGTAGCCCAGCACCCAGCACAGGCATACTTGAAGTGTTTTTGAATCAGTGAGTGCAAATCTTTCTTCCCTGGCCTTTCCATAGCATCATGAAACATAGGCCCCAATTTCAGTACTGCCCCGAAATACAAGTATCGGGGTGCAAATCCATTTTCCTCCTGTGACTTTGAAGTCTCTCATTCACCCTTGATGACAGGCACGGTGATGATAACAATGATGAAGATCAAACAGTGACACTCACTCCTCATCAAGCATCCTGGTTCCAAGGGCTTTACTGGCAGCAACGGTGAGAAGGAGGAACACTTGTACCCATGTTACAGATGAGGAAACTGAGGCTTGGAGACAGCTGAGCTCATCCTCCCAAGGTCATAGTGGCAGCGCCGGTGCTTCAGCCTTGAGATGTCTGATTCGTCCCAGCACTGAACTCCCACCCAGTGCCAAGGATGGTGCAGACCATCATCAGCGTTTCCGGGTGGGCTCGGCCAGGACCCCACTGCCTCCCAGAAGCTGGGGGTTCCGGCCTGCTGTCTGACCCTCCTTGTTCCTCCCCACACAGGAGCAAAGGTGGAGCCGGGGCGACGGGGCCAGGCCAGAAGCTGCGGGAACATCATGCTGTGTCTCTGGCCTACAGCCCTGGGAGTTGGCCCGAAAGAATCCCTCCCTGGTCTGCAGTGTCTGGCTTCTCATGTTTAGTTGGTTCTGCCCAGGAGGAAGCACAGGCGATGCAGGTAGAGCCAAGGACGCGAGCGATTCCATCCTGAGGAGGACGTACAGCCAGGGGGAGAAGCACGGCATTCCTCTCGTGCGCCATCCTCTCCTCACCACCGTCCATCCCCGTCACCGGCTCTCGGGTACCACTCCGGACCCCCGCCCTTCAGGGGGTCCTGGCTTGATCCTTCCTCGGACAATCAGTCCTTGACCCCAACTGTGTGGGCCGAGTCGCGGCCCCCAAACCTGGAACACCAGGTCCCCTGCCGGGCCTCCCAGGGAACGCTGGAAAATCCACAGGGCTGAAGTCCAGGGCCAACATTCCATAGCCTGGCGCCCCGGCAGGCCAGCTTGGATGGAAAAAACAGGCACAGGCCCTGGTTGAGAGAAGCACGAGGAGGTCTCCCAGCCAAGTCAGCAGCTGGCCCTGGAAGGCCAGGGAGGGACCATCTGGAGAGGGGAGGGAGCCAAGGCTGCGTGTATCTTCCGGCTACACGTTGGATCTGAGCTGCTGGATGTAATAGCTATTTGTGACTGCAGTTATTAGCCCAAGATTAAGGCAATGACAAGGTGGTAGCGGCTTCCCGGAACCGCTGGAACGAACTATTTGCTATTGAGATGTTTAGCGCTCAGCTACCCCGCGGTATTAACCACGTCGCCGGGATGTGCCCGCACCCCATTGGAAGTATTAGCTACTGAGCTGCCGGCTTCCCATTCCGATTAGTATTTGCTATTCGTGCTGCAGCAACAGTCTTTTTGTTTGTTTCTCAACCTCGATGACCTAATCACAGATCCACGGAATACCGAGAACAAGCCTCCAGCCTGCGCTGACTCTGGCGCCTCTGATTAACTCAGAAACCTAGCAACGGAGGGCGCTGGCCGAGGCCGGGAGCTCCTGGGGGTAAGGGGAGCCGGAGAAGCAGGAGCCGGTGTCACGGTGTCACCGCGACCGTAAAACAGGAGCTCGGAGGACAGCCCCCTGCAGCGACTTATCAACCGCACATCTCCTGATGGCTTTGGAAGTCCTTGTGATTCGATTTCAGGCTTGAGAGGAGAGACTGGGACATGACAGGAACTGCAGTGACAGCCACGATAGCGGGGACGGGCCTCAAAGAGGCAGCTGGGTCTCCAGGGGACAGCCAGCCTCCTTGTGGAGCTCTCGTCAGCGGGGTCGTGTGGAGGACGTGGGTGCTTAGCCGACGGGAGCCCAAATCTTTGTTCTCTGGCTTCTTGGATGACCCCTACATGAGTCGGTCCTCACCTGGTGACAAGCGCTGTTCTCCGGGGCCTCCTGGGTTTTCCTTAACTAAGGGTGCAAGTCCCCGTTTCCCACTCGTCGTCACAGGGCCACCTCTAGCTTCTCCTGGGGGAGCACAAGCCCCTTCTCACGCGACGACATCAGCGCCCCAAGTGGAGGGACTCTGCTCCCGAGGGCGAGCCGGCTCAGGCCGGGCGGGACATACCTGAAGGTCTGGCCTCTATGACGTAGCGGGTGATGGGGCCTTTGCCGGGGTCTCCGCTGGACCAGTGGATGGCAACGGCCGAGCTGTACCGCACGATGATGGGCACTCCGGGCGGTCCGGGGGCACCTGCGAACGGCACACAGTGGGTGAGAGGAGGCGTGGGAGCCGGAACAGGCGCCCAGCCTGTCTTCCTGAGCTCCAGCAGGAGGTGCTGGACGCCAAAACCAACCTCGGCCAGGGGCTCCAGACACCTGCACGTGCCGAGGCCCAAGGAGTGCATCTTGGCCAGGCCTGCTGGATCTGACTTATCCTCTGCCAGGTCACCCACAGCCCCTGCACTCCAGGAGAGGTATATGTGATGATGGCAGAAAGGTTCCCAGCTGCGTTTGCTGTAAGGCCAGGCCAGAGAGGAGGCCAGGGCTGCAGGAGGATCTGGAGCCTTTGCGTCCAACAGGGAGAAGAACCTGGCCCTGCTGCTGGCTCTCCTGGGGTGACAGGTGCGTCAGGGCAGCCTCCTGTTAGGCCGGCCACGCGGGGTACTGGCCCCAGGGGCCAGAGCAGGAGACAGGCGTTCGCCTCCGCAGTGAGAGGAGTGAGCCTGTGCTCTCTGCTACGCGCCCTGTACCCCTTCTTCCCGGGTGCCCTGCAGCACCGGCTCCCACTGCCCCCCGGGCCCCTGTCTGCTGTTCCCCACGACACCTGGGGACAGCCCTGTACCCCCAGGGCCTGGCACACAGTAGGTGCTTCCTAGGTGCTTATGGGACGAGGGAGTGAGCCAGGGAGTGACGGGGTGGGTGACTGGCTGGTCCGGTGGCCCCTGCGGACGCCTGCGGGGAAAGGAGCTGAGAGCCCAGCTTCCGACTGAAGACCCTCCGGGCCTGCGAAGGCTTGCAGCCGGACAGCAGGCCAGAGACTCACTACCACAGCGTGGTGGCCCACTGCCCAGCCCGCGTCCAGCACCGCCCGTGACCTCAGAGGGCCTCACTGCCTTCCTTCCCGTCCCCCTTCCTCCCCTAACGAGCATCCTGCCCACAGCACAGGGCAAAGGCGGCTGAGGGATGGGGGGCGGGGGACACAGCCCGAGGGAGATGTGAGGGGTGGGGCAGGGGCCCTTGGGAACCCGAGTTCTCATTCCACGCAGGACAGCACTCGGGGCTGAGAGGGTCTGGCATCTCCTCCTGGGCTAGAAGCTTCCAGCATTTCCAGCATTGCCCAGCCTGGAGGGAAAGGGACGCCCAGCTGCACATCCGCCCTTGCTGACCCCTCCGCCGCCGGGTGGGCGCAGCTCAGTGCTTTCTCAGAGCCCCCTCCCCCCAGCTCTGTACCACCCCCTCTGGATCCCCCCGCGCCCGCCCTGGGTCACTTCAAGCCTCCGGTTAGAACACCCTGTCCTCCAGGCGGCCCTCTCCTGTCCCCATGCCACTGTTCTGTCCTTCTTGTCTCTGCCAGCTCGCTTCCTGCTTTTGTCTCCCAAGGAAGCCAAGCTGGCTCAGGTGAGAGGTGCTGGGGGGAGGGGCGGAGGCTGGGGGCAGGTGGAGGGCAGAGGCGGGGCAGGGGGCAGCTCCTGGCAATCTTCCCCCTGCAGCCCTGCAGGCTTTGTTCCAACAGAGCCCAGGAGCCAGAGAGCTTTTCTGCAGAACAAGAGGCAGGGAAGAGAAAGTGCCCAGGAAGAGAAAGTGAAGGGGGGCCCCCCCCCCGCCTTGAACTGCCCAGGAAGAGAAAGTGAAGGGGGCCCCCCCGCCTTGAACTAGCCTCTGGGCAAACCCGCCAGGCAGGTGAGGCAGCCTCTGCAGGCCCAGCTCTCCCGGCAGCGGCTCTCCCAGCCCGGGGCTGAGCTGGGGCCCCGTCCACTCCTGGCTGACGGGCGGGGAAGAAGGGGAGGAGGGATTTCAGGGGGAGTCTGGGGTGGGCTGTGTACTTTCTCCTAGGGGGAAGTTTGGAGTGGCTGGGAGGTGGCTTCTATGTTTGGGAGGGGACACGCTGCATGGGTGACAGAGACTCTGGGGAGCTAAGCCTCAACCTCAAGTCGCCCTGAAGAATTCCCCCAGCCTGACAATGGCCCCAAGAGGCATCGCAAAACCCAAACCAAGCTGCTCTTTCCTCCCTGGTCCCCGGTGGTCCCCGGTGCTCCCCTCCCTCCCCTCCCCTCCCCGCAGGCCCAGTGCACAGGGCCTGGCCTGTAACTGCCTGGCTCCTTTCTTGCCCTGCCCCCAACCCTGCCCCTCGGTCACCGCTGTCCAGGAAGGATGCAGCCAGCAGGTGCCCCCTGGCCCTGGCCAGTGTCATCTTCCCAAGCCTGAAGACCCCCAGAGCATGGGTTCTCACAGTGGGTAGCAAAGAGCTACCTCAGCTCTCGTTCAAATGCACATTCCCAGGGTGTCTGCACAGAGATGCTGAACTTCCTGGGACCCAGAACTCTGTACTTATCACAGGAACCCCGGGGGATCTGACATCAGTGGCACCTTGAGAAACACTCCACAGCCCGGCCGGCCTTCCCTCACACCTGGACACCCACCCCTTCCCATCCTGCTCTGCCACAGCTTCGGAATTCTGCAGATGCCGGTCTGTATTCCCATGTGTCCATCTGAATGCCGCATCCCCATGAAGTCTTCTAGAATCTCCCCCTTTAAATGCCCCCCTTTCTCCCCCCAGGCCCACCCCGTACAACCCCAGGGACCCATGTGCTCCACCAGAGACCCCGCCTTGTTCAACTCTGCACCCCCAGGCTCCAGCACGGCTCTGGGCACCCCCTTCCGACTTGGGGGGCTGAACACCGTGTATGGAGACAGCAGCCCCCGCGTCCGCCCAAGGCTCCCCTACCTTCTCCGGGGCCCGTGGTGACGTTGGCTTCGATCTCGGGCCCGTAGGTGAAGGTCTTGGCTCTGATACGGAACCTGTAGGTCATCCCCTCCGCCAGGTCCTTCACCTTCAGCCACAGAGGGCTGCTGCCCTTCACGTCCACTGTCACGATCTTACTGACTCCTGGTCGGGGGGGGATGACACACAGCATGTAGGGCCGGGGGAGGCCATAGGGGAGGAGCGACAGGTGCTGGCCAGGGGCTGCACCCCCTTGGAGTCAGGCTGGGACAAGCACCCTTGGCCACACAGAGTGTTTTCCAGACTGCTCTCAGAACACAGCCCTGCAGGCTGTTCTCAAGAATATATACATACTGCCTGCCTGCCTGCCTGCCTGTCTGTTGACTGAAAACCCACAGGGTCCTTTAGCATCTGGGGGGAAGAAACAACTCACCATCTTGCTTAACTTAACCACTGTACGCCAAACACATTTCACCCCCTGTTTTTGGTCCCCCACGTTCCATCCCATAGAATTCAAATCCCAAGGATCATCTTCCGGCAAGTGCTTCTGTAAAGACACCACCGTCCAGAGCTGGAGGGGACACTGGTGCAGCCGCCCCTGGAGCCCAGGACAACCTCAGCTCCGCCTGGGCTTCCTCCTTTCTCCTGTGCCAGCAAGAGCCAGGAGCCCACACCGGGCCCTCCACCAGCTGAGCCCGCCAGGCTCTTCAGGGCAAAAGTGAGGATGCTACAGCACTCCAAATCTCGGCAACGAGAGGGGAGGCCTGGATGGCTTCCAGGAGGTGAGGGTTTGCGCGCTGTGACTCGCAAGTCAAAATCCTCCCGACCGCCTGCCTCCCCAGGACCGGGTTTCCTCTCTCATGCACGCCAAGCAGCCGGTCACCCCCAGGAGACAGGCTTTGTGGCCAGCAGGCTGGGCTCAGACCCCAGAGCTGCCTAGGGGGTCTCTGAGCATGTCTCCTACCCTGGCTTCGCTTTATTCTACTGAGTGAGGGCATCAATGGCATCTTAGGCCAGGTGTTACGAGATTAAATAAAATAACAGAGCATCTGGCTCAGGGTTGGGGCCCAGTGTATTGAATGAATGAAGTCCTGATGGACGGAAAAGTGGGCGATCTCAAGGGGCTTCCTGAAGGAGTGATGTACCCGTGGGGTCACGTGGTGATGTGCCCTGGGACCCGGAACAGCAGCCCTGGGTACCTGGCCCCTCGACTTTTCTGAGCAAACCCTTCGTTGGCCTGGGCCTCGGTTTTCCCTACAAGGAAGCAGGGGTTGCTGCATCCTCGCGGGGCCTGTTTGCTGGACTGAGGAACAGACAGGCAAAGTGGCCACGCCCCGCCAGGTGCGGATCCCCTGGTGCCACCGCAGCAAGAGCCGTCTGTCCCCCTGCGTCTCGTCCCCGTGACCTCTGTCCTCTCCATCCTTCTGTGGGAGAGATGGCCCCTTTCCTGCGTCCTGCACCTGACCACCCCTCCTCCTGGGGCCCAGCTCCCCCTTGGGACCTCCAGACCCGGCGAACTGCTGGCACGCAGGTTGGGCCGGGAAGACTGAGGGCCATTGTTCCCTCGGCTGACCCAGAACTGCTGGCCGCCTCGGCTCCCAGGGCCCCGCCCCTTGTTCTCGTCAGGTTCCACTGTCGGGGAGGGGTGACCCCAGAAGCGGTCACCTCTAGCCACCAGGGTGCCACCGGGTAGGCCAGCCCTACCCCTTAGGCCTCGCTGGGCTCTGGAACTGGACATAGGCCACCAGGGGTGCAATCTCCTTCCTGCCTTTCTAAGCAAACAGCAGTAATCTTGGCCAAGGCGGGGCAGCAGGTGGAGGGGCCCAGGAGTGGGGCAGGGTCCCTACCGGGGCCTGGATGGATGGGGCGGGGCTGGGGCTGTGGGGAGGGCACTGAGGAACAGGGTGCAGGGCAAGTGGGAGGGAGGCTAGTTGCTGAGCAACAGGCTTGAGCTGAGGTTCCCTGAGGGCAGCGGGGCCGCAGCGACTCCCGGACTTGTGCACCTTCCCGGGGAGAGGTTCGAAGGCTCTTATCGGATTCTCAGAGGGGTTCCTGACCCCACGAAAGGCAGAGAAGAACTAACCCGGAGGAAGGCTGAGCCCCTAAGGCTGGCGGGCACACGTAGGACAGGACCATCGGGGGATGGTCCATCTTTATTACCCATCTCGGGATACTGTATTTTGCCCAGGGGTCCCTCCGCTCCTCCCCACGTCCATCCACTGAAGGGGAGAATGTATTTTAAAGTTCTCTCCCAGGACTCAGGAGGCCAGGGCTACTGTTCCAATTTTGCCTCCAACTTGCCACTGTTTCACCTTGGTGACACCCCGGCCTGTCGGGGCCTCGGTCTCCGTTTGTAAGCGGGGAGGGTCTCATGGCATGGCTCTGCGTGGTGATCACGGAGGGGACCTGTGCAGAGGGCGGGTTTGGGGAGCTCCGCGGGAGGGAGGGCCCCACTCACCGTCCACGGGGGTGCAGGGCTCGTACACCAGCCGGTAGCCCTCCAGGATACCGTTGGGGAACTGCGGAGCCTCCCAGGACACGTTCACTGAGGTGGTGGTCAGCTCACTGAACTTGACCAAGCTGGGAGCGCTGGGGGCTGGGGGGAGACAGCAGAGGGGCTTTGTTTCCTCCTTCCTGGAGGTTCAAAGCCCTGGGTTTGGTTCCAAGGAACCAGCAGGGGCGTTTGGGCCCGGGGAAGCAGCAGAAAGCAGGGCTTCGTGCCAGAGAGGGTGGGAGGGGTCACTAGAGGTCACTGGACCCCCTCCCCTCCCCCGCTGACGTCATTAGCATTCTTTCCAACATCAGAGTCCAAGTACTGGGAGAAAAGGGGACTTTCTTTTCCCTAAAGTTGGAGAATGCAGGCTTCCTCCTGCGAAGTGGCCCTGAGCCCTGGCTAAGAGCGCAGGACACGCCTGGACTGCACCCCCGGGGTCCCTGCGGGGCCGGGCGATGCCCTGGCCTCCCTGGTGCAGGAGGTTGGGGGGAGCCTGGGCCTCAGAGCATCAGGTGAGCCCTAAGCAACCTGCCAGAACTGCCATGCACATGGCCTTTCTCCCGTCCCTGGGGCCCCAGGGATTATTGCCGAGAGAGACCACGCTGTCTGGAGTGGCCAGAGCCAGGAACGGTCAACTCTCCGGAAGAGAAGCTTTCTTGGCCCAAGAATCCCGGAGTGACCCCAGAAACATCGGGGGGAGAGGTCGGAGCGGGAGGACAGAGAGGAAGGGAAAGCAACATCAACGTGCACCATCCAGAGCTGGCTCCAGGGGGACGACCGGGCTATTATTGTCTGGAGCCGCCCGCCCACGGAGCCGGAGCTCATCCGGGCCGCTTCCGCTCCAGCCCCGGGAGGCAGCGTCAGGGAGACGTCTTTGAAGGACGGAGGCCAGCTCTGGAGGCCCTTCCTGCCTCCCCTCTGTTAGAGGGACGTGAGACAGAACACTCTGTCCTGCTGACGGAAGCGTCCAGGCTCCCAGAGGCTCACATCCGGCCGATGACACTGACAGAGAGCGGTCGGGACAGACAGGCAGGCAGGCAGACAGACAGACAGACCGATCGACCCTCCGGAGCCAGAGCTCGTCCCCAAAGAGGACAATACTTAGGAACCGACTCCAGGGGGTCTCACTCTGTCTTTAAGAGAAAGGTAATTGACAGAATGGGAAACAGCAGGTTGGAAAAGATGCTTAAAGTCAAAAGGCCTGTATTCACATCCACGAAGAGAAAACTCGACGGCAGGCAAAGAAGGGGACCGGTGCCATGAAGACAGCCCAGGACATGCTCAGATATCCTGGGCTCCAGTCTCTGCTCCCCCACGGAGCAGCTGGGGGACCTGAGGGGAGAAGCATCACTTCCCAGGCCACCCTTGCTCAGCGTGAAACTGGGTAACTCCTGCCCTGCCCGTCCTCAGGGCTTCCGGAAAGATCAAGTGTACTGTTGCCAGAGAAGTGGCTTTGGAAACTATCTAGAGGGCTGCCTCTGCACGTGTGGGCTGCAGGATTCTTAGCCTCGCCCACTCCTCTGCCCCGCCCTACCGTCCAGCCTCCTAATTGGCCTCCCTGCCTCCCTCCTCTCCCCTCCATCAGCCTGTCCCTGGTACAGCAGTCAGAGCGATCTTTTATAAACACAAACAGATCCTGTTGCCCCAGTGCTTATCCCCACCAATGGCTCCCCGTCACACTTAGCATTAATCCTAAACTTCCTTCCAAGGCCCCCAGACCCTCTACCGCCTGACTCTTACTCACGTTCTTTCAAGCCACCTGGCCTTCTCTCTGTTCTCTAATCCCCTCCAGCCTCCAGGCCTTTGCACCTGCTGGCCCCTCTGCCCGGAACACCCCTCCTCCAGAACTTCCCGCGGCTGGCCTCTTCTTCTCACTGAAATCTCAGCTCAGATGTCAGCCACTCAGCGAGCCCTCCGCAGGCGAACCCATCTGAAGCCATCTGTCCACCCCCTGCCTCAGTCCTTAGATCGCTCACACCCACTGCCACCTGAGGTTAATTCATCGAGATGCTTGTTTACGATCCGACTCCCTGCCTAGGAGGGGGCCCTTGTTGGTTTCATTCACCGTCGTGTTCCCAGCATATGGCACAGTGTGGGCCCATAGAGAATGCTCAGTAAATACTGGTGGAGGGAACAAAGCCAGGGAGACATGAGAAGGTCAGGTGGGAACAGGCAGGGAGCTGAAGGGGGCTGGCTGGGCATGGACTGGCCATCGGCAAGGCGGGCTACTGGGGGAAGATGGGGGGAGGAAGGGCGAGATCTGGGGGCCTCTCCAAGGCTTTCTGGGGACAGCGCCCCTCTTCTGAGCACTCACATCTAGGCCCCTCTGGGTGGGCGGCGCTCTCCCACTCTGGAGGGCATCCCATGGGGCCCGGGGACCCACCCAGATCGCTCAGCTGCCTCCACTCCCCCATGAGCCCGGACGCCAGGTGCCCCCCGCCTTCCCCGCCGTCTGTCCCTCCAGTCTCTCCCCCACCTGCTTGCTGGGTCTGGCCCCGGGCCGGGGTGCTCCGAGGCCCGTCCCCCGCGGCGTTGAAGGCTGCCACGCTGACCATGTAGGCAGTGTAGCCGGTCAGGTTCTTGAGCTTGACGCTATTCTCGGCCAGGAAAAGCGTCTTCACCCGCTCCGTGAGGTTCCGCCGCTGGGCCTCCCAGAAATAAATCTGTGGGCACAGAGGATCTGGAGTGAGGGAGACAGTCACCCGGCTTCCCCCCCTTGCCCCCGCCTGATCCCAGGGTCTCAGACACACCTTCTTTCGTACCATCCACACACCTGGATGGCAGGTGTGAGTCGCCCAAGAAATAGTATAGGTGTATTTAAGAGCTGTTTTAGAAACTCTTCCAGAGTGTTCCTTTTCACAGCTAATCCTTCAGTCTCCGCTAGACTGTAAACCCCACGAGGGCACAGACCCCATGCGTCTGTTCACTGCAGTGCCTGCAGGACTTAGCACAGCATGGGCACGGTCGGCCCTCAGAATATTGCCACTGTAGGAATAACTCAATTCTGCTCTGCAGGACCCTGAGTGCAGTGTAGGTAGCCTGCTGGGGCGGAGTCTACCTCAAACCCAGCCGAGAGTCTCGAGAGTCGGGTTTGGGGACCAGCCCATCGGCATCACCTAGGAGCTGCTTAGGGATGCAGTGTCAGCCCACCCCGGACCTGTGGCATCAGCATCTGCAGGTTGACAAGGCCCCCGGGGACACACATGACAGCTGGCACAGCCCACTGTAGAGGCAGGCAGGCCTGGGCTGACCCCAGCGCACCACTGACTTGCCCAGGTGACTTCTCTGAGCCGCAGTTGTGTCGCCCGTATAGTGGGGGTCACGGACCCCCACTTCCCAAAACCAAGGTGAGGTGCAAAGGTCGTAAAAAGAAGGAAGACACGGCAATTCTGCAGGAAGTTTTAGTCGAGGAGTGCAGCAGGTGTCCACAGTGCTTCCAGTAATAGTTGAACCCCTGCACAACACAGGTTTGAACTGCCCGGGTCCACTTCTACGTGGATTTTCCTCAGTAGACAGGTGCAGTACAACAGGATCTGCGGTTGGTTGAATCCACAGATGCGGAACTGCGGATACAGAGAGCTGACTGGGACTTGAACATCCGCAGAGTTTGGTATTTTCCACAGTGGGTTCTGGAACTGATCCCCCGCGGATTCCGAGGAACGACTCTACTTCATATTCACCGGGGGTTAACACTCGCTCGTCGCCAGCGAAGCAGCAGATCCTACACTACTTTTATTTTATTTTTTGACTGTGTCATTCTTTATTATTATTTTGGATATCTACACAAAATTTTGCTTTATTAAAAAAATTTTTTTAATCTTTTTTAACATCTTTATTGGAGTACAATTGTATTACAATGGTGGGTTAGTTTCTGCTGTATAGCAAAATGAATCAGCTATACATATACATATATCCCCATATCCCCTCCCTCTTGCGTCTCCCTCCCACCCTCCCTATCCCACCTCTCTAGGTGGTCACAAAGCATGGAGCTGATCTCCCTGTGCTATGTGGCTGCTTCCCACTAGCTATCTATTTTACATTTGGTAGTGTATATAAGTCCATGACACTCTCTCACTTCGTCCCAGCTTACCCTTCCCCCTCCCTGTATCCTCAAGTCCATTCTCCACATCTGCGTCTTTATTCCTGTCCTGCCCCTAGGTTCTTCAGAACCATTTTTTTTTTTTAGATTCCATATATATGTGTTAGCATACAGTATTTATTTTTCTCTTTCTGACTTACTTCACTCTGTATGACAGTCTCTAGGTCCATCCACCTCACTACAAATAACTCAGTTTCGTTTCTTTTTATGGCTGAGTAATATTCCATCGTGTATATGTGCCACATCTTCTTTATCCATTCCTCTTTCGATGCACACTTAGGTTGCTTCCACGTCCTGGCTATTGTAAATAGTGCTGCAGTGAACATTGCTTCAATACTTTTAGAACTCTTAATCGAGGCGTTGGGAAAGTTCCAAGTCCCTGGCCCCGCGGAGGATTAGAGAGCATTTGGCGCCACCTGCTGGCCAGAGGGGGTTCGGCACGCTATTGGCTTCTCAGTTTCTCAATTTGCCTGGAGAAAGCTCATAAAAGCGAGAAAGAGCTAATAAAAGCGTCCCCACCTGGCATGTGTGAACGGCAGTTAGGATGACTCGGTACCAGAAAATCCTTGCTTTTCTCTAACCCCTCCCTTTTTCTTTCTTCTTTTTTTTTCAGTCTTCTGATACAGGTAGATAGTCACACATGAAGTCATTCATTCATTCACTGTTTGGAATGAATGAGTGAACCTACTTGGAGTGGATTCAAGGGAGATGGGGCAGAGGCAGCGGGCAGACATTTTTTTGGAGGGTTTCTGCTGTAAAGGGACCAACCAGAAAAATGGCTGGAGCAAACGTGAGGTCGGGAAGAGGCATTTGAAAGATGCAACATACTTCAGCATGACAAAAATGATGATGCAGGACAAGGGGTGCCAGTGGCTGGCGTCACGTTCTTGGGAAGGGGGAGGAGGGGGGTCCAGGACCCAGGGCCGCCACATGTACATAAACGGGCACCCTCAGCAGGCAGGTCTTACCTGTGTGTACCGAATTCAGCAGACCTTTGTTGGATGAGGATTAAGTGACATTTGTGCAAATAGCACAAGGGGCTGAGCCTTGACCCCAACCCCAAAGGCACACGGCTGAGTTGTCGTGCAGGCTGATGCGTAGCCAGGTGTCTGCTAGAAAACACGCTCCCTGGAGGGCCCACGTCTTTGGATCCCTTGCATCTCAAGTACCTAGAATCATGCCTGGCACACCTGCTGGTGCTCAATAAATATCCGCTAACGGATAAACACCTTCCTTAGACGGGAACAGGTGTAGGAGTGAATCGTCATCACCACCTTCTCCTATTCTCAATTCCCTGCCCCTTCTGGCTGCACCACAGGCAACAGGCCGAACTTCAGCCTCGGTTAAGTCAGGTTCACGCCCACATGTCACAATGCTGGCTGTCGCTGGAGGAAAGCCACACTTTCCGTTCACGAGCACAGCCTTGAGTGACCTGGCCACCGTGATACACTGGCCTGGTCCACTCTCTGCAGCCTCCGGCATCACGGTTCCACCCAACCCTTCCCCATTTTCCCTCCCTCCCCATCCTCACTCCTGGCTCAGGACCCTTCACTGAGCTCCGGAAGCCATCACGCAAGACTCCACAAGCTCCCTGCCCCAGCTGGACCACCTCCTGCCCTGTGTCCCTACCCTCCGCCTCCCTCCTGTGACCAGGGCTGAACTGCCGGCTCCCTACTAAGGCGGGCCCCACATTACTGCACTAAATCCCAGCCCCTGTCACCTCCTCCAGAGCATTCCCCCCCGCCCCCCTGTCACAGCTTCCTCTTTTCCCTGAATCACCAAATTCCTCTTCTTTCCAGAATCATTTCTATCAGCACACACACACGAGTTATTCCTCCCATCTCAAAACCGCCTCCGTTGACTGTCTTTTTCCAGTCTCTACCCCATTTTGTTACTTCCCTTTAAAGCAAAACTCCTCAAAAGGGATATCAGTACTGGCTGCTCTCATTCTCTCGTGAACCCACTCCAAGCAGGCATTCCCTGCCCCCAACTCGTATCAGAGTCACCTGTGAACTTGGCCTGTTTAATGCAATAATCCAGGGCTCTGGAAACTCCCTCTGTAAAGGGCCAGGTAAGAAATATTTTAGGCTTTGCAGGCCACACGGTCTCTGCTGCAGCTATTCAACTCTGCCTGTGACTTGAAAGTAGCCTAAGGCAATCTGTAAACAAATGGGTGTGGCTGCATGCCAATAAAACTTTATTTACAAAAACAAGTGGGGGGCCGGATTAGGCTCATGGGCTGTGGTCTGCCCATCCCTGAATAATTGCTTCCTAGATTTCATCTTGCTTGAGCTCTCAGTAGTAGTTGGCACATCTGCTTCCTCCCTCCTTCTGGAAGCACACTCTTCATGTGGGCTCTGAGACTTTGATCACTTGTTTTGGTCCCACGGCTCAGTTTTCAGATTTCTGGTGTTTTCTATCTAATCTCCGGGCTTTCAGGACCATCTATATGCTGAGGATCCCACCGTTCACACCTCCAGCCTGGACCTTCTCCTTTGGACTCTGCAACTGTGTGTCCAGCTCCCTTGGATGTCTCCCCTTGGAAGTCCAACAGACGTCTCAAACAGACACCAGCTCTCCCTCCGAGCCTCCCCCTCCCACCGTTTCCTATTTTCCTGCGCTGTAACTGGAAGCTCCGTCATCCAACTGCTTGGAAATCCTTGTTGCTTCTCCTTCTCTCACATTCCACACTCAGTTCATCAGCAAATTCTACCGGCTCTACCCCCTTCAAATGGAAGCAGGAGCAAATGCTTCTTACCTGCTACTGCGTGGTCTAAACCACCATCACCTGGATGATGCTGCCGCCTCTTCAGGTTTTGCATTTTCCCCGTTTCAGACTATTCTCAACGCAGCAGCCAGCACCAGCCTTTAAAAACCCGAGTCACCCATGTCCCTCTTCTGTCCCCAAGTCCCCGTGGCTGCCATCTCATTCAGCCAAAGCCCTTGAGGACTCCAGGTGATGTGCCCCATCACACTGGGACACATGGGGCTCTTTGCTGGGCTTTGTACACGCCAAGCACCCACGGATCCCAGGGCCTTTGCTCGTCTTCCCCCTCCTTCTGGAACACTCTTCTCCCAGATCCACGTGATTCACGTCCTGTTCGCCTTCATCTTTGGTCCCGTGGCAGCTTCTCATTAAGCGCTCTCCCAACGACCCTATTTAAAATGCCAAACCTGCTCCTTAACCCATTTCACTTACCGCCACCTGGAGGTGCCCTTTGGTTTGTGCATCACTGGCTTCCTCCCCGACAGTTTAAGTTCACGTTGTCTCTGCTTTAATCCCAGCACCGAGGACACTGCTAGGCACAAAGTAACTACTCAATAAACACGCATCCCTGAAAGGCCGGATGCATGGACGTGCCTGTCCCAGCTCATTCTGGTGCAACCACTGGCTGGTGGTGTGAATGTGTGGTTCATGTTAAGGTCAGTGAACGCAGATGTTAATGCAGGTCTGGGAGGTGGCAATTCTGTTTCCTTTGTCAATGTCCATGGCTGGTTATGATGTCTCCCTGAGCACGTGGACGTCTGCTGTGTGATGTGTGGTGTCTGGGCACCCACACATTTCCTGGGACCGTACATTAACTGGAGACTTCCACACCTCCCCAGTCTGGAGGCTGCCAAACTGTTGCAGGCCCTGCCCGGCTCCTTCTTCTTCCCCAGGGAGGCATATGCTAGTGGCGCAATATTTAGTCCTCCCAGCTGGCGCCGCGCGGGAGTGCCATCCATCTTCAGAGCGTCCTTGGCGAGACGGCTTTCTTCCTCTCTCCCGCCTCCTTCACCCCACACAGAACCAGACTCCTATACCAGTTTCTGTCTGAAATGGGGTCTCCACAAGCCGTGGGACCGGGCAAGGCCCTTACCTTTGTGGAAACTCAGTTTCTGCCTGTGGGTCGAGCGCTGAGCCGAGGAAGCCGGGAAGCTCTTGGTTGTGCCCACCCTTCCCACCTTGCCACTGCACTAGGCTACTCTCTGGAATAACAAACAACCACCAGGAATCAGAGCAGCGCTGGACAGTGGCACAGGAGGTAGGCCTCAGACATGGCCACGGGCTGAATGTCCAAACGAGCAGCACGTGATTATTATTATTATTACTATTATTGCCACCTCCTCCAGGGGTTGTGTGCTCACCTTTCACAGGGTGACGGCGAGCAGACCTGGAATCTGACTCTCTGCTATCTGCTTTTTTTGTGACCTCGATGAACCATTAACCTGGGTCTCAGTTTCCTCATCTGTACAATGGGCACAAACATTATAACCTACCAGCTTTACTGGGCTTTCAGGAGGATTAAGGAGCTCTAAAGGGCTTTGCGAATTTTGGAGACAAATTGAATCCTGTCATAACACAAGATGTTGCCTAAAATCTAGAAATAACTTTAAACAGAAATTTCCAACACCTGGTCGGTGGTCCTTTGCTAATTGGCCATTCGATTTGCATCAATATGGTAACTAGCGTTGGCCAAATAACCACTTTGAGGGGTCTCACGTTGGCATCGGGAGCTGGTGGGCTGGGCGGGGGCGGGGGGGGGGGTGTACCGCCCAGGGATGATACAAGCTGGGGGGTGGCCTGAATTTCTAGCATCTGAGCGCCGCCTGCCCCAAGGACGTCGGGGGGGATGGGCGGAGTTTTGCTCCAGCTGCAGGTGCTTCAGGGGATTGGGTGCAAACAGCCAAGGGGTCAGGTGTAGACCCGGGACCTCACCACTGCTGGGTCACTCCCGACCACCACCCGGCCCTGTGTCCCTCTGGACCTTGTTCTCTGCCGGAGCGCCTGTACCTTGTAGCCCTGGATGTCTCCGTTCTGGCTTTCCAGCGGGGGTGGGTCCCATGTCACATCCAGCTGCGTGGCCGTGGCGCCGTGGACAGCCACGTTGCGGGGCACCGCCGTGGGCACTGGAGGGTGAGAGGGGTGGTGAGTGCGTGAGGGGACCTCAGGGAGGAGGAGGAGGAGGAGGAGGTGGGCTGGGGGCGGGGTGTGGCCCCCGGGCTCCCGTTCTCTCCTCCCGCTGGGCTTCCGGGGCGGGGGGATGGGGATGGGGTGGGAAAGGTGTGCTGGGGCTGGAAGGGCAGCGGTGCTCACCTGCCTCCCCGACGAAGACCTCCTGTGGGGGGCTGGAGGGCCCCTCGCCCACAGTGTTGTACACACTCATGCGTATTTCGTAGCGCCGGTGCTTGTTCAGGTCTGGGGGTGAGAGTGGGGGAGGGGAGAGGCACACAGAGGTCACTGGCCCTGCAGGGGACGGAGGCGGCGTGGAGGGGGCGGCTGCAGGGGGGGCTGTGATGATGCACCCCTGCGAGTCTGGACCCCTGAGCGAAGGTTCAGGAAAGAACAGGTAAGAGGTGGGGCAGCCGGCGTTGGGGAGAGGGTTGCTCCGACCCATCCCTGGGAATCCGGACACAGGGTGACACTGGGTGGCGTCCTGGCCAAGTGTGACCACCTTGGGCATTTTTGAAACCGAAAGGGGCACTGTTAACATTTATGCTGGGACAAAAGGTGTGAACCAAAACTGTCCCGGACGCGCCACGTCACAGGTCACTCCTTCCCTGCCTGTCCTGGACACACTGGTCACTTCAGATGATTCAAGTTCCCAGCTTCCCCCCCCGCCCCCCCCCCCCACCGAAGTCTCCATCAACCAGCTCTTAACGCAGGGGGCAGGGCCCAGACCTAAAGAGAAAAGGCTCATTGGATGCGAATCTGGGGCTAAGAAACTCTGTGTTTTTGCTCAGTTGGGGGTGCTTGGGGGGAGATGCTTAGACGGAAGCTGGGAGAGGGGAGCAGCTGCAGCAAGACAGGCCCCGACACCCTGGGTGGGAGTCGCCGTCCCTGCTGGGGGGCGGCTGACACGCTCCCCCAGTCTCCTCTGCGTTCCCCTCCACAGCTCCCCCTCCCCAGGTGAAGTCCTAACCGCCCCGATAGCCCTGGCCCTGCACCCGCGAGGGCTGTCGGTTAAGGAAGGACCGAGGGGGACAATTCAGTCAAACGCGTGCTATTGACAGGAGGCCCCCTGGCCCGAAGCTCCGGGCCTCGGGGAGAACCGAATGTCCTCTGGGACGTTAGGAAAGAGCTAGGGCTCGGGGCACCAGGTGGGGACATTTCCTGGACCCTGAGGGAAGACGGGGGCTCTGCTCACTCCAGGGTGGGCCTTGGCTTGAAAGACAGAGCCGAGCTGACAAGTGCCTCCGATGGGACGAGACAGAGCGGCAGCAACGTGGACGCCTGCCCGTCCAAGCAGCGGGACCCCCGGCTCCTACCGCGCACCTCCTCTCGCCGCCCCCCGCCCCCCAGGAGGACGAGACCGTAGCCATTTCCCTTTCTGTCCTGCACTGATGGACGGTGGCCTGGAGCAGACCTTCCCTGGCGACCCCCTGCTTTTCTGTGTATTTCAGGAAAGTCACGCGCGTGCAGGGGGTTCCCCTTCCTCAAGCAGCCTGAGGCGGGGGCACCGCTCAGCTGTGGGCAGGCGTCCTCGGAGGCCCCTCTCCCCTCCCCGTGGAAGGCGGGGCCCGTCGGGGAGCTGCCGTGCAGGGGGACTTACTGTCCAGCTCGTACTGCGTGAGGCTGGGCCGGCTCAGGTCCCGCACGGAGTACAAGGCTACGGGGTCGGGGCGGGGTGGAGGGGGCCGGAGGGAGACAGCAGACAGAGGAGGTTAGTACACACACCCCCGAGCCACACAGACCCCGATGAGGAGGGCGGGATGGGAACACGCATGCAGAGGGAAGGGGCCTCCAGATTCCTGAGTTAGGGGCCAGGGTGGGAGCGGGGATGGGGGGGGAGGAAGGGGGGAGGGGGGAAGAGGCAGCTCTCAGGACAGTGTCATCCCGTCCTGGCGTGCACCTGCTGGAGGTCACAGGGCACGGGAGCCCCTGGGAGCCCAGCATCCCCAGATGGGGACAGCTCTGGTCCCTTGTCTAAGGCTGAGTTCCTGCCATGATAGAGTGGTGTCGTTAATTTCCTCATATGAGCCAGAAACCATTTTACTACCAGGAAATATGACTGTATTATACACAGGCCTATAAAATCACAACGACCAGCACACGTCTGCCAAAAAAAAAAAAAAAAAAAAAATAACGCAAGCTGTTGGATCAGCTATTTCTGAGTTTTTCTATTAATTTTCCTTGGCTATGTGTTCAATCATCTTGTTGTCTGTTAATACCTGCTAGAAGACAAGGTGCAGAGGGTTTACGAGAAGGACGGGAGGAAAAATCAAAACCGAGAGGGTCTTAAACTGCTCCTCTTCTCCCACTTGTCTCTGGTTTGGTACCACCACCCACCTGGGAACCAAATCCTCCAGACCCCTCCCTCTCCCACCAGCCTCCCTCTCCCCAACTTGAATCAGTGCGTGTGTGTGTGTGTTGGGGCTCAGAGCACATCATCTCCCAAACGGGCCCTCGACTGTGTCTCAAGCCGGCATCTCAAGCCGGTTTCCCTGGCACCAACCTCATGCTCTTGCCTATGTCACTGTATTTGCCTCTAACTGGGGCAACTGCTTCTGGACCCCATCACCAGCCATGGCCCTCAAGACCCCAAAGTAACCATCCTAACCCAAAAGTACGACATGTCATTCCTTTGCTTGTGTGTGACTCTCTGGGATTTCTACTTGGCTTCTTGAGTCTTTTCCTTCCTGCTGCAGAGGCAGGCTGGATTCTGGGGACCCCAGGGCAGAATGGTCATCTCCCTGAGGAACCAGAGGGGGCCAGATTGCTGCCCTTGGGACACGACCAGGCTTGGCTTTGGGTCCTTCCCACCTCAGGCCCTTTGCACATGCCAGGATTCACACCCACCCCCCCCAACCTTCTCTAAACTGGTTGACTTGGAATCATCCATCAGTGTCAGCACCACAGCCATCCCCAGGGAAGCCTTTTCTGACACCGGCTTTAGGCTCTCCTGGAATATGTGCTTCACAGAGGTCATGCCAACGGTCTTAGATACCTATATCAGGGTTTCCTTCTCCAGCGCCTGGCTCCTCCTCCAGCCTGCAAGCTCTGCCTGAGAGGGCAGGGACCTTGTCTGTCTTGTTCACTGGTGTCCCCCCAGTGTCTGGGGGCATATAGAAGGTGCTCAATAAACATGCACTTGGGGGTTGAATGGGATGGAATGAGAGGCACACAGAGGGGAGGGCGCCAGGGTTTCGGGTTAGTGTGATTCCAGGATGCTGAGAGCTTCAGGCCCCCGCCCGCCCCCGACTCCCTCCACTGTCACTCACAGGTGAGCTCTGCCCACTTGGCCCCCGGGTTGTTGATGCCACGCAACGTGAAGCCCCTCAGACCCTCGTAGAGCAGCTCCCGGTACCGGATCCGGAAGCCCAGGAGGATGCCGTTGATCTTGTCTTCTGATGGTGGCTGCAGGGAAGGGAGTGGGGGTGGGGCCGGCTGGGCTGGACCATGGCTGAGCATCCCCTTCCACTCCGCCCCTCCCTCCCTCCCCATCCTGCGTCCTGCAGCCACAGAGCAGGGACTGTGTCTTAAGCGGGAAAAGGAATCAAAGTGGCATTGAGCATTCTTAATTTACGAAGCATTTCTAACGAGGTTACTCCATCCCTGTAGCATTCCCTGTGAGGCAGGGCAGGGCGGGAAATCACCATGCCATCCCCACTGAACAGAACAGGAAAGTGAGGCTCAGAGATGGTGAGGAAATTGCCCAAGGTCACACAGCATCATGGGGGCCCTGAGCATGACTCTGGACGCAGAACCGTCTCAAAGAGTTGTTCCTTGTCTAGAAACTTCCTCACATGATCACCTGCCCTGGCCAGGGTTTCCTGGAGTTTCCCGGGAATTAGGGTGAGTCTTTGCCCTGCTCTTCAGCAAGAACAAGGGTGGTGTGTCTTCGTGCGCTGCTCCTCTCTGCCTTGACCGTTTTCTTCTTTGCTCTCTGCTCCCGTCCTCAGATGAGCTGGAGAATAGGCTTCTGGAGAAGGTGGAAACTACTTTATTTATTTACTTTTGGCTGTGTTGGGTCTTCATTGCTGCACGTGGGCTTTCTCTAGCTGCAGTGAGTGGGGGCTACTCTTCGTTGCGGTGCACGGGTTTCTCATTGCAGTGGCTTCTCTTTGTTGCAGAGCACGGGATCTAGGCATGTGGGCTTCAGTAGTTGTGGCACGTGGGCTCAGTAGCTGTGGCATGCAGGCTCAGTAGTTGTGGCGCCCGGGCTTAGTTGCTCCGCGGCATGTGGGATCTTCCCGGACCAGGGATCGAACCCGTGTCCCCTGCATTGGCAGGCGGACTGCCAACCACTGCGCCACCAGGGAAGTCCCAGAAACTACTTTTTTATGATGCCTCTTCTAAAAAACCTGCTGAAATGGTTCAGCCTTTTATTAGCTCCTTAACTGTATTCCTGGCTGCAGCTGGCACCTCCCTGCTGCCTTCATCACGATGGCCCCGATCTGCTCCAGCCTTGGTCGGCTCCCTGCTGCACTAGGTCATTTTCACTTAAGGGACTGTCCTTCTCAGTTGGGGCCTTGAGCTGCGGGAGGGGTCGGGGGGGGGTCCCTCCTGTTTTCTCTTCAAGGGCTTTCCCTTCAGGGGGGCTGCAGGTGGGCAAAGGTTGGCACCTGCCCCTCTAATCCTGAGAAACGGAGACAGGAGGTCAGGGCTTTGGGGCCTCCGTGGGTGACCTGCTGAGCCCCGGGACTGGACTTCAGGGGCTGGGGAGGGTCCTAAAGGCACCCACGGGCAGCTGGGTCTCTGAGATGTGTCCCGGGTCTTCCTCAGGCCATGGAGGGATGGCAGTGCCCACCTGAGCAGGTGGCTGGGGGAGGAGAGGTGGGAGGCTGGTTCTTTGTACCTGGATGATGGGTTCCTGCTCATGGTGACAGGACCGAAGCCCGGCCTGGGTGCAGGTGAGGCAGGCACACCTGTGATTGGTCTCTGTCGGGAATCCCTTCACTCAGAGTGGGGCTGGGGTTCACGGAGACGCTGGAGGCCCTGACAGCCCCCAGCCCTTCTCTGTCCAAGGATTCTGCTGACGTAAGGGCACCAAACCTGGCCCTGCCACCTAGTAGCTGTGTGACCTGGGGCATTCTTGTCACCTCCCCGAGTCTGGGTCCTTATCCACAGAAGGGTATATGGTAGGATCTGATTATCTGGAGGTGGAATGAAGGGTGCGTATGTGTACGTGTACACACGTGTGTGTGCGTGCATGTGCGTGTCTATGCATGTGGGTGCCGTGTTCCAGCCCTGCGGGGGCTATTGTCTTTCTGGTCCCAGCACAGGGTGTGTCTGAGTCCTCGTGGGACATGGGCCCCTCCCCGCCTGCCCGGCCGTACCTGCCATCGGATTAGCACGGAGGTGGTGGTGTGCGGTGTCACCGAGATAATTGTGGGCGCTTCATCAGGGGCTGGGGGGAGAGGCGGACAGGTGAGCTCTGGGGGGGGGGGTGGGACTTAGGCCCCCTGGGAGCCATGGGACCAGATTCTGCGGACACTGGTCCCGCTTAGGCCACTCCTCATGCCCACCGCCCCAAGTTCTGTACAACAAAGAGCCAGTGTAAAGTGGGAGAGGGGCCGGGACCTTGACCCCAGCCCAAACCCAAGGGCCCAGATCCCCTCCTCTCTGCACCTAGTGCCACAGGTCTCCCCACTCCCACTGAGGTTTCCTGGGGTTGGCCACGAGCTTCGAGGACAGAGAAGAAACACACGAGGATGCCAGGCTGGGTGTGGGTGCTGAGCCCATGGCAAAGGCCCCTCTGGCCCAAACCTCCTTGGGACTCTGCCTGGGGAGCCAGACCAAGGGCCCAGCAGGCCCAGTGCCCCACCCATCTTTGGAGGCCCCTCCCCCCGAGGAGAATACCCAGCGCCCGGCAAGCGCCCAGGGGACCAAGAGAAAGAGACCCCAGCGGAGGGCACTGACCGGCCTGCAGGGTGGTCAGCGGTTCCGACTCCTTGCTGAACTCGCTGTCTCCGACGTCATTGGTCGCCTTCACTCGGAACTTGTAGGACGTGAAGGGCTTGAGCCTGTGTAGGGGAATCGGAGGTGTCCCCTCACGGCCCTGCCCCGCCGTCTCTGCTCCCCATCTCCCCAGGGCAGCCCCAGCAGCTGTGGGTCCGTCACACAGACAGGAACGTGGCGGCTCAGAAGGACGGTCTGCTACGCAGGCAACAAGCTCGGGCCAGGCCCTGGGGTGCCCTAGACCAGGCCAGCTCAGGGTGTGGCCTCACCTTGGCCGCAGAAAGATGCCAAAGGCCCCCGAGTGGAAATGTCCACATATCCCCTATCTCAGAGGGGCCTGCAGGTAGGAAAGCTCCAGTAACTTCCCCTCAGAGCTGACACCTCCCCCAAGAACTGCCAGCCCTCTCTCGCATTTAGCAAATTCAGGAAGGGCTGAGGGTCTCAGGAGTGAACCAGCACTTCATCTCTATAAGCCTCATTTCCTCTCCAGGCAAACAGCTTCCTTTCTGATTTATTGAGGGTAGGAGGGGGAGTGAGGAGAAAAGTATTGCTCAAAACTCTCGGTCTCATCAACTGGAATGTTAAAAATACGTCCCACTAGGAATTAAATGGAATTAATTTAAAAGGTAGAATTGTGGAGTGAAGCTCCACTCCCCTATCAAGGATGGAGAGGGAAACTCCGCCTGGCTGGAGGAGTCCAGCTAATGAAGGATGGCGAGCCTTTCACGGAGGGGGCTTCTAGGCTCCAGAAATAGATGATAAGAGGCAGCCCTAACCAGGCTCCAGAGAGGGTGGGGAGGGAGCTTAGGACAGAGCTGGAGGGGATGAGCGTGGCTGCGGAGGGGTCCCGGGGGACGCGGGCTGTGGAAGCGATCTGGGGGGGGGGCGGGCTCCGGGGGTTCTCAGGACCCCCTTCGATGCTGACGCCGTCTGGGCCGGGAGGGGCGGAGCGGAGATGCTGGCGGACAGACGGGGGCCTCACCTGTCCACAACGAAGGCGGAGGCGTTGTGGCTCACAGAGGCTGAGTGCAGGGCCCACCTGCCGCTGGGCAGCTCGCGGGTCTGGATGGTGTAGTAGCGCACGGGGGATAGCCCGTCGCTCCCGGGCTCCCAGGATAGCAGCACGCTGCGGGCCTTCACGTCCTCCTGCTGCACCACGGGCTTGCTGGGGGGCTGCGGGCGGTCTGGAGGGGGTGCAGTGGGGAGGAGCAGGTGAGGCTGCGGCGGAGATGGGGGATGCACTTTCTCGGCCCCCAGGAGGACTGATGCCCCCCACCCCATCCCATTTCTGCACACAGGTCCCGACAGTCAGCACCGTGGCTCCTGGTCAGCGACTGTCCCTGGGCTACTAGAGGCCCAGGTGCCTGGGAATTTACACCCCCCGAGGGCAGCCCCAGCACAGGGCTGACCGTGAGGAGGTGTGAACGCCCCAGTTCCTTTGCCCCGGTCTGCACGGTGCCGAGATGGGACCTACGCTGTCCCCAGCGGAGTGGGGCTGAGCCCACATTTCCCTCGGTGGGACTCAGCTTTGTCCCCTGCAAGTGCTTGGCCTCTTCTCACTTCCCCATGGCGGGGATTCTTGGTCTCAGCACTCTGGCATTTGGGTGGATGAGTCTTTATTGCGGGACCTATCCTGTGCGTTACAGGATGTGTAGCGGCACCCCGGCCTCTACCCTCTAGATGCCAGGGGCGCTTCCTTTCCACCTGTGACACCCAGACCCTGCCCAGTATCCCGGGGTGGAGGCAAGGGCACCCTGGCTGAGAACCCCTGTCCTTCTGGTTTTTCCTGGGAACACTGTCTAATAAATCACGTTCACAGGGATCTGGGGCTCAGGCCTGCTTCTGGGGAACCCAACTTTGGGCGAGAAGCCGGCTCAGGGAGGCAGGGCTCCAGGCTGCAGTCCCATCCTCCACCCAACTGGACACGGCCTCCTCTTGAGGAGGAGGGGGGGAGAGGAAGAAAGCTGGTCTCACCAGCCCGCCCTTTAGAAAATCTGGGCAGGGCAGGACCCTGGGGAGGGGAACCCCCAGATCAGCTCTGGAAGTCTGCTGGAGCCCTTGCTGACCTTGGCCTCAGCGATTTGAGCCCACTTTCCATTCTGGACCAGGGCAAGAGACTCACAACTAGCCCACCCCCAGCCGTGCACGAGGAGATGGTGTGAGCTTCTGGGCCGGCTGCGGGTGCCCCCCCGGGACCCCCCAGGCCTCCCCAATCCCAGTGGGCAGTCACCTCTCTTCTCCGTGGTCACCACCAAGGCCTCGGCGGCCTCTCCCCAGCCCTTGCGGGTCTGGGCCGTGATGCGGAACAGGTAGACGGACTCTGGCTTGAGGCCGGTGGCCGTGAACTGGCGTGCGCTGGGCGCGAGCACCTCCACCGTGGCAGCGTTGGCCGTGGTGGCGTTGAGCCGGTGTGTGATCTGGTAGGCTGCGGGGAAGGAAGGAGACGGGCCGTGCTGGGAGGTGGGGCAAGCTGCTCCGGAGCCCCGAGCAAGGGTCATTCCTTTCTCGGCCGCTGCTGTGTCTGCCCTCGGGCCACCTTGGCTGTGGTTCGTCTGCTTGAAACCCTCTGGGTCGCTTCCGCGTCCTCAGCTGTCACCTGGGGGGTGGGACTGTGGGGGGGCACGAGCAGGTGCTCCATGCTGTGTCTGCAACCCCCAGCCCAGCTCCCGACGAGGCAACTGAGGCTCAGAGAGGCCAGACCACCTGCCAGGAATTGACCAAGCTGGAATTCCAGCCCAGGTCTTTCTAAGCCCAAACGCTTTCCCCCCACCCCCAAACCCCCAACCCCCCAACCCCCCAACCCCATCGACTCTGTCTCCAGAGGCGCAGCTTTCACAGGGGGCGGGCGCCGCGGGATGCCAGGACTGAGAGCCCTGGACCGGGCACAGGTGGTCCAATCCCCCATTCTACACGTGAGGGGCTGAGGCCATGGAGGGAAGCCCACTTGCTCAAGTTCACACAGCTGCTCATTTCAAGCCTGTGAGTCTTCTCGTGTGCGTGCGTGTGTGTGTGTGTGTGTGTGTGTGTGTGTGTGTGTGTGTTAGTAGGAACCGTGACTACGAAATGATGTTTCCGACCTGCAGCATCCCTCCTGGGTGCCTTAGGCCTCGTTTCCCACCTGTGGGCACAGCTGGGCTGAGCTGGCCAGTGCGCCCTCACCTGGCTACACTTAGGAACAGCGGCCGAGGTTCACCAGATGGCCAGTCCCCTGGGGACCTGGGTCACGCGGAGGCACAGAGCTGACCAATGGTCCCTAAGAGATCTGAGCCCCGACCTTGCCCTCCAGCTGGATAATCTCACAGGCTGAGATTTCTAGTAGGAGAAATCAGACTCACAACCATTCTTGAGGACATGTGGACACTTGTCCTGGGCTTAGCCTCTCTCCTGCCAAGACTGCATCTGCCTCCTTTACACCTTATACCTCCTTCTTCCTGCAGCCAGGGCCCGGGAAAGGTACAGGCTTACCAAGAATGATGCCGTTGGGGGCAGCGGGGGGCTGCCAGATCAGCCGCACCGATGTGGTCCTCACCTCTGGGAACAGGATGCCCGTGGGCGGTCCCGGGACTGGAGGGGAGAGAGGAGAAGCAGGCGACACCGCAGCCGCTGCTCAGCCCTAGACCAGCCCGGCTCCGGCAGAGCAGCACGGCGGGTGGCAGGGGAAGGGGTTGCCCTGCTCGCTGAACTTTGGAGGAGCGTGTGTCTGTGCCTGGCACCGTGTCCTCACACAGGACGTGAAGATGCTACCAGCGAGCTTTATGCGTCATTTGGCAGGAACTAGAAGGGACCAAGGCTCCAGCTTTGGGGCAAATGAAAATGCCGACCCCAAGCACACAGCACTCCTCTTTCTAGACCTCACTCTGGAATCCTTGGATCTGGAGCTCCCTGCCCAGACAGCCCCAGGCATGCTTCCCAGGTCTACAGGGGCCCGGAGCCACCCTCCTGAGGGTGCAGACTTGTACCTCTGGACGGAGGGATGGCCAAGGGGCAGCTGTTTTGGGCAAATGGATGGAAACTGAATGGTATGGGCCAGAGGAGATGGGGGCGGTGGGGGAGACAACAGGGTGGCAGAGTCGGGGGACGGCTGGGGGGGCAGCTCTTCCCGGGTTGCCTTGATCTAACACGGAATGCCAAGAAATCTGAGATTTCTAAACTTGAACTCGGCCTTCCAGGTCATTAGGAGGGTATATCTGTCAAGGCAGGAGGGTAGAACATATTTAATTTAACAGATCATTAGCTTGATTTATCACTTTAGAACACAGAGACATATGGTGTTTGGGCTTCGTCTTGCACTCTCGTCCTGACCCCACAAGTGTTTTTGGTGAGCAGTACGTGAGGATGTGTGTGGGGAGGAGAAAGGGGGGCAAAGGACCTGTCCGCTCAGCCTCCGATGGGGAGTTTTGCTGCAGAGATGGATGCCTGGAGCCCGGCAGGCGTCACCCGTTTGCTAACAGGACCCGTAGGCTTGTGTAAAGGAAAAAAGCAAGCCTTTCGCTTGCACAGACCTGCACTCGGGGAGAGCCTGCTCCAGATAAACAAGAAATCAAAGCGGGTACAAATTCTCTTTTCTGTTCACCTGTCCCAGAGAGACTGGATCAGACGCCAGTCTGCCCTTGCATTGTCATTTCTTCCTTAGGGATGTGCAGTTTGTAATTAGCCTCCCTTGCAGTGGGGCTGGTGGCCCTCAGTGACCTGCCTCCCCCAGCAGAAGCCTGAGGCCACGGTTCCCTCTGGGGCAGAGAGAGACCCCAGAGGGGCAGGGCAGGGCTGGGTGGGGTAGGGGTAGAGGAAGCGCAGCTCCCAGCCTTCCTCAGGCTCCCAGGGACGTGAACGTACCGTCATCCAGGGTCCGCTCCAGGATGGCAGGATGGCTGGGGCTGCCGTCCCCAATGCGCGTGAAGGCCAGCACCTGCACCTCGTAGAGCACGTATTTGCCCAGGCCTGTGAGCTGGGCGCTGCGTGACGAGTTCCCTTCCACCAGCCAGAACCGGGGCTGGGAGTCCGAGTCCTTCTCCTTATACAGCACCTGCCGGAGCCCAGCGCAGGCGTGAGGGCCTCCGGCCTGGGTCTGGTCCCCCCAGGACCTCTCCTACCTCTTCCCCAGGAGCCAGCTGGCTGAGGATGAGTGGGGGGACCTGGGGCTCCCTGGAGGGGCTTGGTTCCCAGGTTACACAAGCCTAGTGCTCGGGGAGGGAGGGGGACACAAAGACGCAGTCAGCCATGGAGCCGGAAGGTTCCTTAGAGAGCATCCAGCTGAGAAAACAGGCCCAAAGAGGGGCCGTGACTTGCTCAAGGTCACACAGCCAGTAGTGGCAGAGCTGGGATGTTAAGCTACGTCTCCTGACTTCCAGGCTGGGGTGGTAGGTGCAGCTTTGGGAGGAATTCTAGAAGATAATGGAAATTGAAGCTGGGCCCATTGGGGCTGAGAGTGAGGCTTGGGGCACCCAGTGTGGCCTCCTGGGGGAGGTAGAGCTGCCCCAAGGACCCCCGGCCTTCATGGGAAGCTTCCCCACCCCCAAGGGAGGACTCCTTGGTTGTCATGGTGACCAACGATGCCGCCGGCAGATCCCCCGTGTCCACTCTAGAAGGCAGAGTCCTGGGCCCCAGGGGGTCGCGAGGACAGGGCGCCGGGATGGCGAAGTGGGTGCAGGGGCTCCAGCCCCCTCCTGTGCTCAGATCTGGGACTCACCTTGTAGCCCAGCACCAGCCCGTTGCGGTCGGCCTCTGGGACTTCGCTCCAGCGTACCAGCATGCTGCTGGAGGTGGTGGCCAGCACAGACACGTTGGTGGGGCCCGAGGACGGCACTGGGGGAGAAAGGAGCGGAGAGAAGCAGCTCAGGACCCAGAGTGGACCCCGCAGTGGAGGGGGTGGAGTGGGGTCTGAGGAGGGAAACGGGGCACGGTCCCCAAATAGTAAATTATTCCGCGACGATGATGCCTTTGGCTCCGGAGTGTCACAGATGCTGCTTCTGGCTTCAGATCAGCCTCCCCGTTATCCCCCCTCAGACTAACGTTAGGATGAGGCTGCATTTCCTGCCAGCGTAGCCGCGAGGGGTGGGGGAGGGGCTAGGGTGGGAAGGGAGCCATCATTTAAAGGGCGTTAGGAAAAAGCCACAGACCTACACGCCACATGTGGCTGGATGAGGGCTGCCTGTAGCCCGGGGGCACATATTCTGTGGGTGTCCCCTTGCCAGGCCCCTATGAGCCGCTGCTGCTTCTGGAATGTTCTGAGAGCTCACCCAACCTGTACCCTCTCCCCATCCCCCCACCTCCATCTTGGGGTCTCGCAGGCACTGCTGGGTGTCAGGGTTAAAAGCGGGGACACAGGGGGCTTCCCTGGTGGCACAATGGTTGAGAATCTGCCTGCCAATGCAGGGGACACGGGTTCGAGCCCTGGTCTGGGAAGATCCCACATGCCGCGGAGCAACTGGGCCCGTGAGCCACAACTACTGAGCCTGCGCGTCTGGAGCCTGTGCTCCACAACAAAAGAGGCCGCGATAGTGAGAGGCCCGCACACCGCGATGAAGAGTGGCCCCCACTTGCCACAACTAGAGAAAGCCCTCGCACAGAAACAAAGACACAACACAGCCAAAAAAAAAAAAAAGTGGGGACGCAGAGGCGGGAAGCCCCTCCTGGGAACCTTTGGAAGCAGTGCTGGGAAGGTCAGGTCCTGGAGGGCACGGCCACACACACACACACACAGGGTGCTCTGCTAGACGCTGAGCACAAGTAGGAAAATGAGCCCAGGACATTTTCGCACAACAGCTCCCGCCCTTGAGCCCTTAGAAGGCCCTGAGGGCGGAGAGGCAAAGGTGGGGGGGTATCCCCAGGCCGCAGGGAGGTGGGGCGGGTGGGGTGGCTGGCCTGAGGGGGCAGTACCTGACTCCCGGGTCCTGCCCATCACCATCTGGCTCCAGGGCCCGCTCCCGATGGCGTTGAAGGCCTGCACCTGCACGCGGTACTCCGTCCACTCCTCCAGGTCTTCGATGGTGTATTCCCGCTCCACGCGGTCTTGGACCACGTGGCTCAGCGTCTTGCCGTGGCCGTCCGCCCGGCTGTACTTGATCTTGTAGCCCACCGACTCGGGGTTCCCGTTGTATTCCATCTCTGGGAGAGGCTGCAGGAGGGCAGGGGTGGGAAACGCAGCTGTGAGGCCAGGCCCACCTAGTGTATATGGAAGACCTGCCTGGCTCGTGCTGCCTCTTCCAGCGAGCCTTCGGGATTACCCAGCCCACTGTCCAGCCCGTCAGCACCCACGTGAGGCGCTCTCACCCCTGGGTGTGGCTTAGTTGTGTAACCCTGTGCTTCTGACGGCCCCACCATCTCCCTGTCTCTCTACCCCGGGCTCAGAGGAGAGGCGGCATCCACTCTTTATTGCGTAGGTGACAAATTTATGACCCTGCCAGGGGAGTTGGCCCTGGTGAAGAGAGGCATAAAGGCTGTCTGTCCAACACTCAGCACCTTTGGCAGTGGCTGTCTCTGCCACTTAACTCCCTCGCTCAGCCTGCCAACATATACGTATTCAATTGCCTACAACACGCCTGGTCCCAGGTTGTGTCTGCCCTTGGAGAAGCGAGCATGTGAAGGCAGCAACTCAGGCGTGGGTGGAGCTCCAGTCTCTGTCAGCAGGTCCTTCCATCCAGCACACCTCAGTCTCTCCCGCTGCACGTTCAGCCTCCTTCTTTTTGTTTGAGTCTCAGTGAAGAGAAAAAAGACAGCTTCATCTCCTGAGCCCATGATTAGGCTGGTGGGGCTGTGGTCACCGGCTCAAGGCCATCTGGATGAACTTGGGCAGTGCTGATAAGCAGTGGAGGTCTTTGTACACTGGGGGCAGCCTGGGATCTGAAGCAGGTGCGAGCTGAGGGCCCAGCCTTCAGATTCTCCTCTGAAGGTGGCAGGGCTGGAGCTGGGGCACCCTCAGCCCTCACCTGCCCCCATTCTGCCTCCCCAGAGGCTCCAACGAGCCCACGATCCACAGGCTCTGCACATTCTGACCTACTTTCTCCGGTTGCTCGGCCTCTGCCTCACCGCCTACATCCCCCGTCCCTCCTGCCAGCCCCCGCTCCTACAGACACTTAGTGAAGCAGACCAGAGACCATTAAGACAGCAATCAATGGGCCTGAGAGCTTGAGATGGGCCTCGAGCGCATGCTCTCCTACCTGCTAAGGAAAGGCAACGGGCCGTGCGCCATTAGGTGGGACCGGAGGGGCCCGGGGCCCTGCACAGCGCAACCACCGCCTTTTATTCCCCCTCCAGCTCCCACCCTACGTACCAGACTTTTTAGCCTTTTAGTATTTGGAAACCTTAACGTGAGATGCAGAAGGGACGCGGGGAGCAGCCTGGAGGGGAGCAGAGCTGAGGTGAGAAGCGGGGGGTCGGGGAGGGGCGAACTGGGCCTGACGACAGCTCTGCCCGGTGCTGGTCCCAGCCGCCTGGGAGGCGCATCGTCATTCACAACTAGCGCTCGTCTGGGCTGATGGCCGTTAGCGCCTCCATCAGGCTGTCCAGGCAAGCGAAAGGCGCCAATGACTTTCTGGTAAATCCCAGCCCACAGCTCGGGGTTTTGCGAGTTGAGTTTGGGGCAACTAGTAAGACATCTTTAGTGGAAGCAAAAAAGAGTTGCGTGGCCGGAGGGGCCTGGTGAAGCGGAGACAGGCAGCTCCCCCTGAGGCGATCATTCCTGGATTCTCTAAGGAGCCGGGCTGTTCGGTGCCGGCCCCATGTCTGCTTGTCTAGGAGTTCCTCTTGGGTTGCTGCTTTATGGCGTCCGTGCCAGGAAACGCAGTTCCAGGTGATGACCAGGGGGAGAAATGCTCTCTCCTGTTCCCCAGAAGATGGGCTGGCAGCGTGCTCATGGGTTAGGGCGGTGGATTTTGGGGGCCAGACTCCCCGGGCTGGGATTCCGAGCCCTGCTGTTAACTAGGGGGTGTGGGGGGTCTTGGGCCAGTTATTCCACCTCTCTCTGCCTCCGTTTCCTCATCTGTAAAGTGGGGGCCAGGATCACTGTCACAGGCTCATGGAGAGGGTTCGAGGTCCAACTTTGACAGCACTCAGAACCCTGCCTGGCAGGAGGAGAAGCCCTCTGCACGTATTACTAACTCGTGCAGGGTCACCGGGGTAATGACCCTCGACGTGGAACGCCGATCTGTGGGGACAGAGCCTAATGCCTCCCCGACCTCCCCCCTCAACCTCAGAAGCAACCCCTCCCTCTCTGACTTGGTGGGTGAGACAACTTACATCCGAATCCCAGAACCACCCCTGAGAGCTGTGTGACTGTGGGTGAATTCCTAACCTCTCGGAGCCTCAGTTTTCTTAGCTGTAAATTGGGATAGTACCATGTCCTTTGCAGGATTACTGGGAGGATTAAATGGAAGAAAAAAAATGTAAAATGCTTGGCATGTGACAATGCTCAATAAACAGTATTTTCGAGCTTTTTTTCACGTGGGGCATTTGTTCATTTGGCTATAAGACTGACGCTCAAAACAGAGAAGGGGCCTGGAGGTAATTCAGTGGATGCCTGCTTTGAGGCAGTGACACCTCTGCAGGGTGCTGAGGCCCGAGGAGACATCCCACCCCCTGCCGCCCTCGCGGGACCCTCACCATCCAGCGGAGCCACAGGCTGGTCTCACTCGCCGTGCGCAGCGTCACGTTGGCCGGGGCCATGTCAGGGGGCGCCTGGAGGGTCTGGATCTTTCTGGAAGGCTGGCTGGGTGGGCTAGTGCCCACGATGTTCACCTGGCGCATGCGGAAGCTGAGATGGGCGGAGAGGGGTGAGCAAAATGGTGAGAGGGCAGGACCCCAGGGCCAAAGCCCGTCCCAGGCCGGGCAGCCCCCTCCCCTTCCTAACCCGTTACCTGTAGTAGGTGAAGGGGTTCAGGTCGGGCACCTCCATGGAGCGGGCGTCGGGCTCGTTGGGGAGCTGGTGAATCAGCAACCACTCCTCTCCCTCCCCGACCACGCCCACCTGAAAAGGGAGACACCCTTAGACCTGGCCAGCCTGCCGGGCTGAGATGGGGGTGCTCTGAGCCCCAGCTCCTGGGAGGTACAGCCCGGCCCAGGGAAGGTCTTGACACAAACCCCAGGGCTCACCCGGAGGGCACCACAGGGGGCCCCCAACTTTCCAGGCCCTTAAACAAGACTTCAAGTGTGACCCCGAGCCCTCCTGCATCAGAATCTCATGGGATGCTTATTATAAACCCACTCTTGGGCCCTGCCCTTGACCCAGCCAATCAGAATCCCTGGGGGTGGTCCCCAGGAGTCTGCATATTTATCAACAGTAAGCTTCCCAGGTGACTCTCCTGAACACCCTGGCATGCTTCTTAAAACCCCAGCTAAATCAAAATCAGAATTTCTGGGGGTGGGACCCAGGTGCTGGAACTTCCCCTGGTGCAGCCAAAGGTGAGACCCATGGGTGTAAAGGGCTGCAGGAAGCAGCTGGTTATTTCTCTAGGCTAGCCAGTCACCACCCTGACCAGAGGGGATGTGTGTGTGTGTGTGTGTGTGTGTGTGTGTGTGTGTGTGTGTGTGTGTGTGTGTGTGTGTGTGTGTGTGTGTATGCGTACACAGGTGAGGTGGAGGTGGAACTGTGGGCATTTTTGGTGTATTTGACCTTCTGATAGTTGCATGTGAAAGTCACACAGGTTGAAACACACATGTGATTTGCTCTCAAGGGCAGGGGCGCCGCGAAGGCCGGGGAGCAGGCTGTCCAGGCGGTAGGGCTCTCCTCCGGCAGCTTTACCTGGGCCTCCACCAGCCAGCGGGAGATGGAGGTCTTCCCATCGTAACCTGGCCTGAACTGCAAGGTCACGGAGCGGGGGCCGATGTTGGAAATGCCCAGGTTGGTGGGGGCTCCTGGGAGTTCTGGAAAAGGAAAACGGGGCAGGAAAGGAGTGAGAAGAAGGTCCTTCCACCTCCCACAGGACTCTCCAGGCACGGAGGGGGCTGTGTGTCGCACATTTATTTCCTAGACACCTCGGAGGAAGAGCATGGCCGAGGCCTCAACCCACAACACAGCCTTCGGTCCTGCATCTACGGCTCACTGTGTTCAGACCAGGGACCGAGGTAGGCTCGGGGCTGACAGAACCCCCCCAGGGCCAGGAAACAGGGGCTGGGCTTCCTGAATGAATCCTCCTCTCCATCTACACATCACCCATTACAGCCCTCTCAAACCAATAATGGCTGAGGGAGGTTAGAAGGAGGGGTGAGGACAGGAGGAAGCCCCTGTATTCTTTTTTTTTTTTTAATTATTAACTTTATTTTTTGGCTGCGTTGGGTCTTTGTTGCTGCGCGCGGGCTTTCTCTGGTTGCGGCGAGCGGGGGCTACTCTTCATTGTGGTGCGCGGGCTTCTCATTGCAGTGGCTTCTCTTGTTGTGGAGCAGGGGCTCTAGGCACGCGGGCTTCAGTAGTTGTGGCATGTGGGCTCAGTAGTTGTGGCTCGCGGGCTCTAGAGCACAGGCTCAGTAGTTGTGGCGCACGGGCTTAGTTGCTCTGTGGCATGTGGGATCTTCTAGGACCAGGGCTCGAACCCGTGTCCCCTGCATTGGCAGGCGGATTCTTAACCGCTACACCACCAGGGAATTCCCGAAGCCCCTGTACTCTGACCAGGAACCTTGGGGTTCAGGGTGAACAGAAAGAGAACAGATTCCGGGGTCGGACTGTCTGAGTTGAAATCCAACTCCACTGCTTCTGATGCTGTGTGCCTTTAGGCAAGTTACCTAACCTTTCTGTGCCGCAGTGTCTTCCTCGGTAAAATGGAGATGATAATAATATTGCCTACCTCAGGGTTGTTGGGAGGGTTAAACGCACGGATGCACTGAGCTCTGGGCCAGGTGAGCACTACAATTTATCATTTGGGGTCAACTGAAGCTCAGGTATCTCAACCACCTCGGTGGGCAGGTTGAGGGATTCTGGCCACATTGCACAAGCATAGACTTACAGACCCAGACAGGACCACGTGGCTATCCAGTGTGTCTCTCCATAGACACAGATGGGGAAACTGAGGCACAGAGGGGGACGCTTGACTTGCTCAGGGTCATAGAGCCTGGCAGAAGCGGGATGGGGGCCAAAGCTTGCTGTTTACACCGGGGGTGAGATTATTCTCACCCTGCTCTATCCCCTTCCCAACCAACATTTCCACTGGTTGGAATCCGTTTGGACCTTTTGGGTGACAGTGAGAATTCTTCCCCTGAATCATAGATACCATTGCTTGATGCAGAGCCTGGAGCAGGATGGGGGAGCGGAGCGGGGGGGCAGTGGCGGAAGGAGGCAAGGGTGGGGTTCTGCGGGGGCCTGGGCTCCCCTGAGAGTCAGGGGAGGAAGTGGCAGCAGCCGACATGGCCTCACCACCACGAGGATGCAGCCGGCCCTGGGAGGACCCGGGAACCCCAGACTCCAGGGAGGGGAGAGCTCTGTGGGAAGAAGCCAATCTTCCTGAAGAAGAAGGGGCCTCCTCCCGAACAGGAGAACAAGAGGCCAGGAGTCCAGCGCTGGGAGCAGGCACCCACCTGGAGGCACCCCGGAGGAGATGGTTGAGGCGGACACCTGGCCCTGGCCCTTGGCGGTCATGGCGGCCACCTCGATGGTGTAGGTGGTGAGCGCCGTGAGGCCCGTGACGCGGTACTCCAGGGTGACGTTGGGCAGGTAGTGGGTCACGCGGGTGTTGGTCCGGTTATACTCCTCCCAGGAGATCCGATATCCTGGGGAGAGGCCCCAGGGTGGCGTGAGCTTGGCTGGGACCTTAACCTTCCGCCCTGCTTCTCACTTCCTTACTAGTCTGGCAGTTAGACACGCATTGGAAGGAGGGGGCCAAGGGAGGTGGGAGCATCGTGCCTGGGGCCCCGGGTGTAACCTGGGTGGGTTCCCCTCGTTGGGTGTGGATTGCAGGAGGGAGGGTGGGTCACTGTGGCTGAAGATCTGGGATGTGGCACAGAGCACAGGGGCTGAGAGCCTCCTCTGAGTCCTTTCTAAGAAACAGTGGTCTGCTGGGAGGCTCTGGCTGAACACTAGGTCGAAGGCAGGGGGATGGACGGGAGGACCTTTGCCGCCCGTCTCACCCCTGGGTCAGCAATGCTGTGGCGCCTACCTGTGAGGATGCCGTTCTTCTCCCCGGGCTCTTGCCAGCTGACCTTCAGCGAGGTGTCCAGGATTTCACTGAAGCTCAGGTGTCCCACGGGCCCGGGCACTGTACCCAAAAGGGTCCCCCACCCACCCAATGCCAGTTAGAGCCGGAGAGAGACCACCGTCCGCAAGGGGTCCTGGGGCGCCCCCCGGCTCGAACACAGGAGCAGGGCCGCCCTGGGCCTGGAGCGCCCAGCCTGGCCCGCGGAGGGGGGTGGGGGCAGAGGGAGCCGGGGTTAGGGCGCTGCCTACCGTCCTCATGGGTGCGCGCCAGCTGCGGGGTGCTGCGAGGCCCGTCGCCGGGGGTGGTGAAGCACAGCACTGAGGTGAAGTACTCAGTGAACTTCTTCAGGCCCGACACAAAGCCCACGTGGATGCTGTCTTGAAAGTTGGGCCGGGCGGTCACCATGGTAACCTCCTCCTCCTGCTCGGGCTCCCAGGCCATCAGCTGCGGAGAGGGCATCCACTCAAGCACGCCGGCAGCGAGCACGTGCCAGCAGAGGCCCAGCGCTTTCCCACAGGCTGGGCCAACGGACAGAGAGCGTCCAGGAGCCCAGCTTTCCTAGGGCCCCTCCTCCCAGGGAGGGGAGGCCGGGCGGATACCCACAGGCCACTGGAGCATCTGTCCTCTGGGAGCTCACTTGGGTGTGCTGCTCTATTCGCTGAGTGATTTACTCGAAGCAAAGGTACCGGGCGGGGCGGTTTCAGTGAGTCACCTCCCACTCGATTCCCACAGCAACCCCACAGGGAGGTACTTGACCAAGACTGGCTGCATAATTTGCAGGTCCAGTGCAAAATGCAAATGGAGGCCCCCTTGTTCAAAAATTAGGAAGAATTTCCAGAGACGGCAGCAGAGCATTTAACTGAACAGGGGGTCCTTCTAAGCGTGGAGCCCTGAACGCCTACACAGGCATGAAGCCAGTCTTGTTTTTTTACAGATGACGAAACAGGCTCAGAGAGGCTAAGTGACTTACAATATATCACACAGCTCCTGGGTAGCTGAGGGTCTTTGCTTCTACACCTGGGCTCCCATGCCTTTCTCTGCCTGGGCCGGGGCAGTTCCTCCTAAGAACTCCAGTATGTAGATAACTCTCTCTTTTAAACTTGTTCCAAGTTGGGACTTCAACTTTAACCATCCTCTAGAGGTGGAGCATCGGCAAGAAAACCCCGTCTGGAAATTCAGCATCACTTTTCCTCTAATCTCCACTCTACGTATCCCAGCCATAACTGCATAAACTCCCCACCTCCCCTTCCTGCCTCTTTTTTTAAAAATTGAAGAATAAAATTGATTTACAATGTTGTGTTAATTTCTGCTGTACAGCAAAGTGATTCAGTTATACACATATATACATTCTTTTTTTAATATTCTTTTCCATTACAGTTTATCCCAGGGTATTGAATATAGTTCCCTGTGCTATACAGTAGGACCTTGTTGCTTATCCATCCTATATATAATACTTTGCATCTGCTAACCCCAAACTCCCAATCCATCCTTCCTCCAGCCCTCTCCCCCTTGGCAACCACAAGTCTGTTCTCTATGTCTGCGAGTCTGTTTCTGTTTCGTAGACAACTTCATTTGTGTCGTATTTTAGATTCCACATATGAGTGATACCATAGGGTGTTTGTCTTTCCCTGTCTGACTTAGTTCACTTAGTAGGAGCATGTCTAGTTGCATCCGTATTGCTGCACCTTCCTGCTGCTACTTGATCTCCTGCCCCACACTCCTGTTTTCTGGGCCCTTCCTCTGTCTCTAACAATGACAGCTGGTCTCAGAGATTTCCTCAATTATTTGAAGTTGATTAAATAGCAGTTAATGGTGAAAAGCAACGCTGGATGAGTTTTAATAAGCCTGGGTATTTACAGACATAAAACAATACCATGCCAATGTCTCCTGATTAACTCACGTCCGTAACAATGCTTCATCTCCTCCTTTTCATGGCCGTGTGTTTATAAAGGATGTTTGGAAATTTAATTGGTATTGTGAAAAGATAGCCTATAGCAAGTTAATTAGATACCAATTAGACCCAAAAAATACTAATCAGAAATACTAAGTGGCATTTAATAAGTAGGTTAAATACCCTCCTTATTTCGGTTATCTTGTTTCATAGCAATTAAATTGCTGAACTTCGTTGGAGTAGATTAAGAAACAAGTTTGATGTTTTAATTTACTTTAATCATGTAAATTCGAATTAATTACACCATTAGAATTAATTGTGTGGTGCATTCTCCAGTAAGTGCAAAATCTGGGTAAATATTATTTTTTTGGGTTTAGGCCAATTGTGATCACTACTATTTTAAAAAATAAGGGACAAAGAATGTCTTGACAGGTGCCTTAAAGCAAATTCACAGGGAATTGTCTTCAGATACGACAAAGGAGATGGGTACAGGGTGATGGCAGTGCGGTTGGGGGGAGTCGTGACCACAGCACCGTCCTCCAGGTCCAGGCCCAGAGCCCAAGACGGAGGCAGGACTGGGGTTGCTTCAAAATGTTTACTCTGGGATGTGAGCCACTTGTCCGGTAGCTGCATCCAAAGAGGAGGAGGCTAAGGGTTAAGCAGCCTCTCCCTCAGGGCCAGGAAGACAACAGAATTGTCTTCTGCACCTTCTGTTGCTTCCAAGGGGTTGGGCTCTGGGCAGCCATGGGGCAGAGGCTGTGCTTCACGCACGCACCGGGCTCTGGTCCCACGAGCCCTTCCTGTGTGCCTGGCACTGGGTTAAGCCCATCACGGACCAGTCCCGTTTCACCATCACAATGAGGATGACATGCGAATCACTGTCCTGTGCTGCTACAAAAAGGAAACCAAGGTTCAGGAAGGTTGAGGACTGGTCAGTGCACAGGGGACCTCCAGGAGCTGGCTTCAGATTTGTGGACCTGAGACCTCTGATGCAGCCCTCTATCTGCCGAGGTACACACAGCTGCCAGGTGAGGGTTGGGGGTTCTCCACGCTTGCTCTTGTTACCGGGGGTCAGCGCTGATTTACTTCGTTACGTCCTTGGTCTTGAATTCTAAGCAGACTGGGCTGCCCTGAGCATGGCTGGGTTGTGTGTGGGTGAGTGTGCTTGTGGGGGGACTTCAGATCTAGATGCTGGGACAGGCAACTCCACCTTAGACAGCAGAGGCCCAGGGGGTCAACCCTGTAACTGAAAGGTGTGTGTGTGTGTGTGTGTGTGTGTGTGTGTGTGTGTGTGTGATGGGGGGGGGGCAGGGTGCAGAATGTGCAGCCAAAGCCGAGAGAAAGGACGACAGAGCACAGCTTTGTCATTTACTGTGTGACCCTGGGAAAATCACTCAACCTCTCTGAGCCTCAGGCTATTACAGGAGACAGTATTAGCTACCTCAATGGTTGTAGAGAAAAGGGCTGAACTGACGTGCCTCCTGTTTCTGATAGAGGCAGTACATCGCGGGCTCGAGAGTCTAGGAGAGTATAACCTGCTAGATTCTGGAGTTAAAAAGAAGTAGGGGAAATTCTCTTTTTCGCCCTCCCTTTGTCTTTCCCTCTACTTTTCTATCTCTTTGCATTTGCACGGATTCGCGCAAAGCATCCTGGAAGGATATGTAAGAAATTAACAACAGTGTTTCCCTGGAGTGCTGAGAATTTCAAGGTTGGGGGGGGATAGAACCAGGCAGATGAGGGACTGGGGTGGCATGGCGTGGGATGGAGGATGTCTGTTATAAGTTTATCTTTTTACATTTGTTGGTTTTTGAATCGTGTAAATATATTCCCGGTTAAAAATTAAATTAAAAAATTAAAAAAATAATGGGGGCGATTTGGCAATAGCAGCAAAATTAGACACATTTAACCTTTTGACCTAGCAATCTCATTTCTAAGAATCTATTCCAGAGTTATATGTGACAGTATGAAAAAATGTATGCGCAAAACTATTCACTGCAGAAATGTTTGTTATAGTAAAAGACTGGAAACAACCAAAATGTCATCACTAGGGAGCTGGCTGACTAAACAATGGGAGATCCACATAATGGAACACAATACAGATTTTTCAAAAAGGGACAAGGAATATCTCTATATACTCCTACAGAGAGATCTCCAGGATACAATGTAAATAAAAAAGCAAAATGGAGAAAGTATGTAGAGTACACTGTCATTTATCTAAGAAGGCGAGGATACACATTTATACATGCATGCCTTTGTTTATGTTAAAGACATGGAAGGGAAAACCGAACCAAACCAACAAACAAAAAGAAATCACTTCCCTTGGGAAGGAAGAGGACCAGAATTCAGGCTGATTTTTTCTGAATTAACTTTGCTTTGTAGATTTAACCTTGCAACCATGTAAATAAGCTACATAATTATAGAATAAAATTAAATAAAAAAATCAATCCCTAAAAATCGAAACCCAAATGAAACAAATGAACCTCACAGTGTATTGAACTGTAGCAAAATTACGCAGAAAGAAACCATTTCAGAGACTTTGTAGCACAGAAAGGGGGGACTGTATCCCTGGTGGGATACATCCTAAGAACTACAGATAATCTGAAACTGTTTTCAGTAATCACAGTGTTGATATTGCTGTTCTGAAACTGTTGTGGGTATTTGTGGGATCGAGTAGGTGAGTGATTCTGTTGCTGTGGAAGAAACTAGATTTTCAGAATGGAGAAAAGAGAGACAAAAGACCAATGAGATTATTTTTAAAATGTCAGAGTCCTGAAATTGAATTGGAAGTATCGGTATGTGTCTTATCTTTAAAAAAAGTATTTCTGAGTTGCCCATTCACAGGGCCTTGAAACAACAACCAGTGCTAGAATCAGGAGCACCCCCAGTGCCCAGATTTTGGTGTCTAACTATCATTAAAAGAAACAAGGGCTCCTTGATGACGTGGCTGATCCCAGGCACAGGGCAGGAAAAGGAGCTAGCTTGGGCCACCCTGTCACACCAGATAGCAAGGAAGCTATCAAAGACTCCTGGGGCCACATCAAAAGGACTCACCAACTTGAAGAGGTGGGTGATGGGTCAGTTTGGCATCAATAAGAGTAATAATGGCAGTGGATTGAGACATATCAGACGTATTAAAAATCCTTAAGGACATAATAATACTAACAAAAACAGAACAAAAAGATGCCTCCCTCTGCCCCCATCCAAACTCACCTGTCACCTTAGAAGATGCTAAGGAACCAATTCTGAAAATTGTTAAGTCATGGAAAAGAACTGAGCATTTACCATGCTTTTCCTAGATGAACTAAACCTTCAGGTAACCAAAAAGTTGTTAATGGAAAAATTCGTTTTGGGGGAAAGTATTTCAGCCTATAAATCAAGAAGAAATCATAATATTCAAGTATCCTCATTTTGATTCTTGAATGCATTTCATACCCTCAAGTATCCCCTATTGAGATAATAGAGCACACAAGGGTGGTCAATGGTCACCACATTCTAGTAAGAGAGACAGGCAGACTCTGTGCCTTCTAATGAAAATGCACAGCACCATCTAGGAAGTAATATTTTGAAAAAAAAAATCATCAAATCTGAATATGATCAAGCCTCTAGTTCTAAATTCAAATTTACTGCAAATATAGTGTTCAGAGGAATATATTAAATGACCCCACAGGGATGAAGTCAGCAAATCCAGGCTGTGGAAAACACTACAGGACAAATGACTAAGTTTCTTTACTAAATAAATTAAAAGGAAGAGAGAGCGAGAGAGAGAAAGGAGAGAGAGAATCTGTAGATCAACTGAGACCTAGAAAACTTCAACCAAATGCAATTGTGTGGCTTTCATTTGGACCCTGAGGCAAATAAACCAACCAGTAAAAGAAATGACGTGGCAACTGGGGAAATCTGAATGCTAACCGGGGGTATCTGATGCTATTAAGGGGACTGTTGATATTTTAAGGCACCATAATGAGAATGTGATTATTGTGGTTAGGTTTTAAGTAGAGACTTTATCTATAATATTTCTCTGCAGAAATATTTACGGATGAAAGGATACAATACCTGGGATTTCCTTACAAATATTCTAGGGGAGAAGCAGAGGGCTGGAAAATAGAGGGAACACATTGGGCCATGAGTTGGTACCTGTCGAAGCCAGGGTGCATTATGGTTTTATCAAGTCATCTTAGTCTCCTCACTACTTTTGTAGATGTTTGAAATTGTTCACAATTCAAAGGGGAAAAAAAGGTCCCTTCTCACTGGAAGGATGGAAGGGACAAACACTGCTTTTTTTCCCTCCCTGTGATACTGAAGGCCAAAGGAGCAAGAAACAAAATCCCCACTTGTATCCATTTATACTTAGAAAAAATCAAGTTATAGTTATTATTTTACAATTAAATCATACGACACTTTCTTTTTAATGCAAGACAAGGTGCAGGCTCTGGAGTTTGAAGCCAAGCTTTGCAGTTACTCTGACTGTGAACAAGTCACTTGCCCTCATGCCTCAGTTTCCTCCTCTGTAAAATGGGGTGATGATAACAAGCCTTCCTTTGTAGGGTTCTTGTGCAGCTTGCATGAGACAAGAATGTGAGGGAAGCCCAGGCATCCTGCCTGGCATGTAGAAAGTGCCCTGTAAGCGTGAGCTCTTCTTAAGCACCAGTCTCTATGCTCAAGCTATCTGGACAATTCATTTCTGCTGACTTTCTTGGAACAGTTACAGGGCGCTGGGCACAGACTGGACCTGGGAATCAGGTGGGCTTCTGCAGCTTCCTCTGGCTCTGGGTCATAATGGGTCGTTGCCCTAATTGTCCCGGCCACTAAGCTGGTCTCCTTGGCCCTCTGGGAGCCATTTGCCTTAGGAGTTTGCAGCCCAGGCCTCCCCAAGGTGGCAGGAAACTTAGAATCGGCAGCAAGAAGCTAGTCGTTCCCAGCTCAGCTCCTCTGCACGATGCGAGCCTCCCCCTTCCCTCCACTGCCTCCCCCCAGAGTCCCAATTAGGAGGTTTCTCCAGCCAGTCGGCACTACCAGCGAGCAGCTACAGCCCTGGTCCAGGGAGGCCCCGCTCAGCCTCGGTGATGCACTTTCCTGGAAGCGAGATGGCTGCGGCTGGGGTGTATCGGGATCTGGACCCTCCCTCCTGTACTTGAAACACCAGCAGAAAATTCTCTTGGTGATTTAATCTCAGCCCCTTCCTGCCCATCCATCCCCACCATGCAGCAGCAAAGGCTAAGGCTGCTAGTCCTAGAAATGGTCCTTGCTGTCACACATGGGTGGTGTGGGGATCTTCTGGAAGTATCTGAGGTCACCTCGAGGCCACCAGAGCCCGCGGTTCTCTGCCCTTCATGGCTGGCTTCCTGGTGACACGCCTCTCACATCTGGAGGGAACCCACTGCATCCTCCCACCCGCCCCACTCAGCCGGGGCGAAGCTGTAAAACACGGCGTGGACCACACGCTCTGTAATCTGCCACCTCCCATTCTCTTAGGGAAGGTCAGCTCCTCGTGGGGTGAGAGGAGAGACCCAGGAGTGGCTGCCAGATGGGGATGGTTGAGAAGTCCCGACTTGCAGCAGCACAGTACCAATTATAGCAAATTTACTACCATCACCATCACCACCGCTACTAGTGCTTTTTTTCATGGCTGAATTGTTTCCCCTCCAATTTTTATGTGGAAGCCCTAACCCCCAGGACCTCAGAATGTGACTGTGTTTGGAGATAGACTTTAAAGAGGTAATTAAGTTACAATGAGGTCCTTAGTGGGGGCCCTCATCCAACAGAACTGGTGTCCTTCTAAGAAGCGGAAATCTGGACACAGACACACAGAGGAAAGACGCGTGAGGATACAGAGAAGGCGGCCGTCTACATGCCAAGAAGAGACGCCTCAAAAGGAACCAGCCCTATCAACACTTTGATCTTGGACTTCTGACCCCCAGAACTGTGAGGAAATACATTTCTGCTGTTTAAGCTGCCCGGTCTGTGATACTCTGTGAGGGCAGCCTGAGCAACGAATCCATTTCTACTACTATTGCTACCATTTTCTGAATGCTTGTTATGTGCTTGTCAACTGCTCAAAAAATTACAAATATTCTCATTTAATCCTCACGCAATCTTAAGGAACAGAAACTATCATCATCTTCGTGTGCAAATGAGGAAACAGGATGTCTCTTGGTTCCCCAGCGGCCAGAACAGTGCCTATGGTTGGGCTCAATAAACACTTATTGAAGGAAGGATGCTCAGACGGTCTATAGGACTTGTCCAGGGACCCGGCCAGCGGCAGAGCCAGGACTTTAATCTAAGCTCTCTGAGTCCTAGCCCTGCCCTTAAACACACTGTGTGAGGTCAAGTATAGTCCGAGGACAAATGACCCTGCAGAGTGCCCATTAGCCCATGGCTTGGGAGTAAGAAGTACGTTCTGATTTTTCTGATGGGGCCATGGCTATGTGGGGATCCTGAGCCTGAAGCAAACCTGGTTTTGTTTATACGGCAGGCTCATCGAGACTGACTACTCCCTGCACTGGGTCACAGACAGGCCAGCGTCCGTACTCCCCGCGGCCTGCACGTGGACCTGGGGAGAGCCCGCATGCCCCTTGCCTTGATCATGTGTCCTCTGCTTGGCTTGAACCAATGATTTCAGAGACAGAGCGGGGACTCCCTCCTCCCCCTCCCTCGCCTTCTCCCTGCCTCTGCGGCCTGCGTCCTCCTTCCGAGAATCTCCAGGCTTCCTCTCGGGGCAAGGAGAGGCCTTATGTACCTTGTAGCCTTGGTTGATGCCGTTGATGAATTGGGGGCTGGGGGCATTCCAGGTGAAGCGGATGGTCGTGGAGTTGGTGGCTTCTGCGTGCACGTTGCCCGGAGGGACCGTGGGGACTGAAGGAGAGCAGAGAGGTAGGGGTGTGCGTGGAGGGGGCACAGTCTGACTGTCTGGCCCGGTTAAGCAGAGAAAACACATGAGGTCTGCAGACACTGCTTTACACCCCTCCCCCCAGCTCCTCCCCTGCTGCTACGGAGACTTCAGATGCCCTCTTTCTGTAGATTAGTTTGGGCTTAATAAAACCGGTCTGGTCCATTTCACAGGGTACCCACAAATAAAAGTGATGGATCTGAAAATGCTCAGGGTGGTTTTTAGGTACAACGCTAAATGTAAGCTGTTTCATGATCCAGTTAATGGGAAACTTTGCAGAGGGTCCCTGTAACCCCGAAGCCTCTGCCTTCATCACACCCACCCCAACCTCTTCATCTTTCCCTCCGTCCTCCCACCCTATGGGGTAGCTGGGCACAGCATGCGACAGCCTGGGACTGGATAAAACAGGTGACACGGTTGAGGCAGTCAGGACTGGACAGTCAGGACCCAACAGGCACGGAGAGGGGGAAGCACCAGCTCCTCCACGGCCACTGTCCCCACCCACCTCCCTGCAGTGTCCACTCGGTGACTTTGCTGCTGTAGACACCCAGTCCGGCGCTGTTGTAGGCGGCCACCTCGATCTCGTAGTTGGTCCAGATGATGAGGTCCTCCAGTAGCAGGTTGTTGACATCAGCATCTGTGATGTTCTTAAACTGGTACCCGACAGGCAGCCCGGCCAGGCAGTACCTGAGGGGTGAAAGCCAGGATGCCACGGATTGGAATCAGCCTGCTTGTCCTCGTGCCCAGGAAGCTGTCTGTGATGGTGGAAACCCACATCCATGCTGTCCAACATGGGACCTGCTGGCACTTGTGCTTGTTGGGCACCTGAAACGTGCTTAGTGTAACTGAGGAACTACGTTTGTCATTTAATCTTACTTTTTTATTAATTTAAATGGCTGCAAGTGACCAGCGGCTACCCCATGGGATAACACAAGTCCAGGGGATGTGTCTGGATGTGTCTTCTTTTTGACGGGGGAGGAGGACATCGGTAGGATGGCTAGCCAGGGATGCTGAGAGTTCCTGGGAAGATCTCACTGGTCTAGCTTTGAGGGGTCGCTGATCAGAGAGTGGTCTCCAAAGGTTGGGCTCATTTTCTTTCTCCTTCTAGGAGAATGGCTCCCTCTTTTGACAGCCATTCACTGAGGTGGAAAGAAAAAAACCTGAGGCTATATACTCTACCAAGTTCCACCTTCCACTGGAAAAAAGAATGCAGGGTAATAAATAAATGGGATATGTACAGGCAAATTTTGGAGGATGGATAGCTCATAGGAGAACAACAATGTGCACACACTTTAACGTCTAACTATTGGGAAATCAGAGGCCCCAGATTATTTTGATGCTTCACAAAACCCCATAGCAGTGGTTCTCAAAGCCTTAGTGTGCATTAAAGACACCTGCAAAGCCTGTTGAAACACAGATTGCTGGGCTTACCCCAAAGTTTCCCATTCCGTAGGTCAGGGGTGGGACTTGAGAATTTGCATTCCTATCAAGTTCTCAAGTGATGTCGATGTTCTGGTCCAGGGACCACACTTTGAGAACCACTGCCCTTTAGGATTCACCAAAAAGCCCACGATGAAATTAACCGATAACGGAGCAGCCAAACGAACAGTAACTTCTTCCAAAATTTGGGAATTCCAGTGCTGTGAGTGTACTCATTCAGGAAAGAGACACGTGAAGTTGCCTAGCATCTTGCAACCAGCCAGAGTTCAGAATATTGACACAAGTTCTCAGAAGTTTCAAGTAACAGGCTACTTTTCTTTTATGAATACCAAATTTTAGTAACAACTTAATAATACACTTTCAGGTTACCAGTGAAGCACCCACAGTCAAATGTAAAAATAAAAGGCTATATAACTGGGCTTCATTTGGCAGTAGGGACCAAAGACAGGACTTCCACTTTTTAACCAGTTCTTGGCCTAGTAATTCGTCCACTCATTGTCTGTCCTGGGGAAATCTGGCCTGCTAGAATATTCTTGGTTTCCCAGGTGGTTGGTCCCCTGGACAGTTATGTGTCTCCGTGCAGCCCTATTCCTATGTAGCCCTGACAGATGGCAGACTTGCCATCCGTACAGCCTTAAGGAGGCTACATTGTATCTCCTCTCTAACCATTCCTATTGGTTTCCAAGGCTCTCACTGCTGGAAGTTCTTCTAGATGTCTAACTTCAATCCTTCCTACTGTAGTGTAGGCATTTCTTGTTGCCTGGTCCTTGTTGATGAAGAAGGACCTGCCATGAATCTGCTCTGTTTTCCAATCCACTCCCTGACCCTCCCTCATCTCTTTCCTCTTGAGTCTGGGCGGCCCTTCCTTTCCCCGGTCCGGACGCCTACCTGATGATGTAGCCCTTAAGGATGCCATTCTGGTGGCTCTCGGGAGGTGGCTGCCACTGGATCATGATGGATTGGTTGGTCCGGCCGCTAGCGATGACATTCTGTGGAGGGGCCGTGGGGGGCTCCTCAGGAAGGGAGACCCTGGATAGGAAAACACCAAGAATGGGCAGGGCTTTTCACTCCTAGTCTCCACGGTAAATACAGGAGTTTAACGGGATATGAAGAGGCCCCACCCTGCTCTGCCCCTGGATGACTCTGCACAATTGCTGTGTGCTTTTGGGCTAGTCAATTAACCTCTCTGAGCTGGCTTCTTTATCTGTAAAAGTAGTATCATAAAGTCCACTTGCCTGCTTTATGAGTGGTTGAAGCTTGAATGACACAATGTATATGGAAGTCTTTTTAAAACACTGTAAAGCACCAGATATGTGTATTTTCTGTGCGGTTGAGGGACACAGGCCTTGGTTTCCCATTTGTCAAAGAAGCTGCTGTCGGGGTTGATGACGTCATGAGTGTTCAAGTATTTTAGGAGCAGGAGTGTCAAATACTCACCTCCCAGTTACCAGCTGGTGGTGAACTTGAACCGGGCTTCCTTTACGAACCAGCTGAGCCCAGGCAGAGGTAGGGCGGGCCGGGTAGGGGTGGCGGGGTGTGTGGGTGAGAGTTTGAGCATCCCCCCACCCCCCGAAGCCCGGTGCTACTGCATTTCTTTCTCTGGCATGGCCAGGGGACACAGCATTCCACCTCTGTATTTTTCACATAAATGACATGCATCCATTAATAACAAAAGTTGATTATTTTTGATGGATGTCTTTCCCGTTTTGTTTACGTTTTTGTTTCCTGATGGATAGCTTTTCCAAAACATCCTGCACCCTCCCATGGCTTTGTAAAGCCTAAAGTGAGGGTAATTTAACCTTTTTCTTGCTGACTCAGGACAATTCATTAGGAAGATGAATCAGCATTACAGAGGGAAGCCCAAAGGACTGGAGAAGTTATAGGATGGTTTCCCTACACTTTGAGGCCTCTTGTTATTGGGATTTCGTAGCTCTGAAGGATTGGGGCTATGTCCATTTTTTTCCCCTGTACCACCTCTCGTGGTCCAAACATGGCCTGGCACATAGTAGGTGCTCAGTAAACAGTGAATGAATAAATTCTCCTATAACCGCTCTCCATGCCAGGCTGTTAGCTGTCACTTCTTCCTCCTGTTAGAGTGTCACAGCCCCTGTGGCATCCCCCTAGTAAAAGCCAAAGGGATTCAAGCTTACTGGAACTGTGGGGAAACCACAATGATTGATTTAACCCAGTGGCAGGTCTGTGTACACACCAAAGAGCATCTTTTAAAAAGCAAAATGCATTCTTGGCTCCCTTAGCAAACACTATGATGGTTTATTTCTGGGCTCTCAATTCTGTTCCATTGGTCTATGTGTCTATTTTTTTTTTTTTTTTTTGGCTGCACCATGCAGCTTGCAGGATCTCAGTTCACCAACCAGGGATTGAACCTGGGCCACAGCAATGAAAGTGCTGAGTCCTAACCACTGGACTGCCAGGGAATTCCCTATGTGTCTATTTTTATGAGTAGCATACTGTTTTGGTTACTATAACTTTGTAGTATAGTTGGGAATCAGGAAGTGTGGTGCCTCTGGCTTTGTTCTTTGTTCTCAGGATTGCTTTGGCTATTTGGGGTCTTTTGTGGCTCTATACAAATTTTAGAATTGTTTTTTACTATTTCTGCGAAAAATGCCATTGGAATTGTGATAGGGATTGCATCGAATCAACGGATGGCTTTGGGCGATATGGACATTCTAACAATATTAACTCTTCTCAATGGGAAAAGGATAGTCTCTTCAATAAATGATGTTGGGAAAACTGGATAACCACATGCAGAAGAAGGTAATTGGATCTCTATTTTACACCACTCCCAAAAATGAACTCGAAATGGATTAAAGACAAACTTGAGACCTGAAACTATAAAACTCCTAGAATAAAACATAGGAGAAAAGCTCCTTGATGCTGGTCTTGGCAGTAATTTCCTGGATATGACACCAAAAGGACAAGCGACAAAAGCAAAAATAAATAAAAGCAGGACTATATCAAACTAAAAAGCTTCTGCACAGAACAAGAAACAACAAAATGAAAAGGCAACATATGGAATGGGAGAAAATATCTGCAAACCATATATCTGATAAGGGGTTAATATCCAAAATATATAAAGAACTCATACAACGCAACAGCAAAACACTAAATAATCTGATCAAAAAATGGGCAGGGCTTCCCTGGTGGCACAGTGGTTGACACTCTGCCTGCTAATGCAGGGGACACGGGTTCGAGCCCTGGTCTGGGAAGATCCCACATGCTGCGGAGCAGCTAGGCCCGTGAGCCAGAATTACTGAGCCTGCGCGTCTGGAGCCTGTGCTCCGCAACAAGAGAGGCCACGATAATAAGAGGCCCGTGCACCGCGATGAAGACTGGCCCCCCACTCACCGCAGCTAGAGAAAGCCCTCACACAGAAACGAAGACCCAACACAGCCAAAAATAAATAAATAAATTAATTAAAAAAAAAAAAAAGGGCAAATGAGCTGCATAGACATTTTTCCAAAGAAGACATAAAAATGGCCAACAGGTCAATGAAAAGGTGCTCAACGTCACTAACCATCAGGGAAATGCAAATCAAAACCACAGTGAGATATTACCTTACACCCATCAGAATGACTATTATCAAAAAGACAACAAATAACAAGCGTTGGTGAGGATGTGGATAAAAGGGACCCCTCATGCACTGTTGGTGTGAGTAAAAATTGGTATAGGGACTATGGGAAACAGTATGGAGGTTCTCCCCCCAAATTGGAAATAGAACTACCATGTGATCCAGCTACCCCACTTCTGGGTATATATCCACCCCAAAGAAATGAAAACAGGATCTCAAAGACATATCTGCACCCCCGTGTTCACGGCAGCATTATTCACAATAGCCAAGATATGGAAACACCCTAAGTGTCCATCAACAAATAAATGGATAAAGAAGATGTAACACAGCTATACAATGAAATATTTTCCAGCCATGAGAAAGAAAGAAATTCTGCCATTTGCAAAAACATGGATGGACCAGCAGGGTATTATGCTAAGTGAAATAAGTCAGACAGAGAAAGACAGATACTGTAGATCTCACTTATATGTGCAGTCTAAAGGAGCTGAACTCAGAGAAACAGAGGAGGTGGGGGGCTGGGGAAGATGTTAGTCAAAAGGCATAAATTTCCAGTTATAAGAATAACAAGTTCTGGTGATGGAATATACAGCATGGTGATTATAGCTAAGAATACTGTATTATATACTTGAAGGTTACTAAGAAAGTAGATCTCAAATGTTCTCACGACAAAAAGAAATGGTAATTATGTGACAGGATGGAGGTGTCAGCTAACACCACGGGGGTAATCATTTTGCCATACAGGAGTGTGTCAAATCAACGCATTGTACACCTTAAACTTACATAATGTTACATGTCAACGATATCTCAATAAATCTGGAAAAAAAAATACACATAAAAAAATAAAGAGCAAAGCACACAGCTTTGGGGCGTGGGATTGGTGCCACTATCATTCTGACCTGATGTCTTCTTTCTCACTAGAGGAGGCTGCTTGTTCTATGGGGGTCTAGGTGGCTAGAACGCGCCTCCTACACAAGTGGGTATTAAAATGCATGAACTGCTGTTTTTATTAAACTTTCATCATGTTAAAAAAAGCTTTGTTGGAGGCTTCATGGGGTCTGGCACCATGCAAGGCATTGCATACAGAGATCCGTGTAGATCCTAGATGTCTTTGGAAATTCACGTGCGTTTAACAATAATGGCAACCCATGGGGACGTAGAGCAGAATGGGGTTAAGTCTTGGAACGCGCATGGCCCACAGTGAGAGGGACAACTCAACTGGGTTAGAGAGTTGAGCCCCTGACACCCACCGTTGGAGCCCCTGACACCCACCCTGCTCCCCTCACCTCTCTGTGTCCTTGCTGAACTGTCCTTTCCCCACGTCGTTGACGGCACAAAGACGGAACTGGTAGGAACGTGCGGGAACCAAGCCCTTGACCATCACCGAGGTGGCCTCGGGGTCCACACTGGCCAGGAGCACTGTCCAGGGGGCATCTACAGGGACAGAGGGTGGAGGCTGAGGTGGGCATCTTGGGGGCGCACGCTTCTTCCCCCTCCATTCCCAGCAGGCGTCCAGCCTCGTTTGGGCTGGCAGGGTAGTACCTCCCCAGCTTGGTCCAGTAGAGGCTGGTCACGTCATTTTTCTGGGTCCCCTTAGCCCACATGTCCCAGGGGGTTGGGGAGTCCTGAGGAGGGAGCAAGGGCTCATGGGAACTGAGAGGCCTTTTCTATCTTTTTTTTTTTCTCAAATTGATGAGCTCTAGCAAACTGTATTTGAAACACCACTCAAATGATGCCTGCTAATTATTTTGGAGTTCATGGCTTGGGGATGGAGGATAAAAATTAAAAAAAAAACAAACTAATGGCCAGGGACTTCCCTGATGGCACAGTGGTTAAGAATCCGCCTGCCAATGCAGGGGACATGGGTTCGACCCCTGGTCTGGGAAGATCCCACATGCCGTGGAGCAACAAAGCCCGTGGCCACAACTACTGAGCCTGTGCTCTAGAGCCCGTGAGCCACAACTACTGAAGCCTGCGCACCTAGAGCCCGTGCTCCGCAACAGGAGAAGCCACTGCAATGAGAAGCCCGCGCACCGCAACAAAGAGTAGCCCCCGCTCGCTGCAACTAGAGAAAGCCCGCGCGCAGCAACAAAGACCCAACGCAGCCAAAAATATATATATAAATAAATTAATTAATTAAAAAAAAAAACCAACAAAAAACAAATGGCCAGTGTCTTGGGGCTTCTGGGTGGCAGGTCCCAAGTCCAGCCCGTGCGTTATCTCGTTCAATTGTCACACGACTGGAGGACGCCGTGGCTCATTTTACAGATGAGGGAGATGGGCCATCCAGAGGGTTCGCTCAAAGGCACAGAAGTGGGGTCGCCCTGGCTGCGGTCGGTGGAGGGGGCGCGAGCAGCCTTACTGTTCTCCGACATCTCCAGGACGTAGCGGATCAGCGGGCTGTTGCCGTCAAAGGGCTTGGCCCACGTCAGGTTGATGGCCCTTCTCTCCATGGCGCTGAGAGTCGCCACTGGGTGCTCAGGGGCATGAGGCAGCTGCCTGGAGGAGACAGGTGTGGCGGGGCCCCCCCGTGAGGTCTAGAATCAGGTGACACCCAGGACTCAGTCTGAGCTCCCGTGATATCTGGTGCTCGGCCCCCGAAACCCAGCCTTCGGGGCCCTCTAGCTGGAGATTCTGCGCACTGGCTCTGGAGCCCACCTGTCCAAAGCCATAACCCAGACTCCCCGCCCTTGACAGGGGCCGAACTGAGCCGGCGAAGGCCTGGAGGATGCTGGGGTGAGGTGGGCGGGCTCAGGTCACACCTGGCCTGGTGGCCTGCCTAGACGCAGCCTTGCCTTTGCCGCCTGCACCCCTTCACCCCGGAGCCTGGGCAGGCCGCCCTCACCTCACGCGCAGGTGGGCGCTGCGAGAGTCGTTGCCTCCGGCTGAGAGCACCCGGCAGGTGTAGGTGCCGATGTCCCCGGACCACGTCTGCGAGATGTGCAGGGAGCCGTTTCTGTCCAGACGGATGCGGGGGTTGCCCTCCATGCTCAGCGTGGCCCCATCCTTCTCCCAGACGTACCTGAGAGTAAGAAGGACCGCTAAGTATAGAGAGGCAGGGAAGGCAGGGTGGGGGGCTGCCGGGGGTGGGCACAACCCAGGGCTGGTCTGGAGCAGGGAGCTCCAAGGGTGGGCAGGGGGCGAGCCCCCAGCCACAGAGGGGGCACCTGCAGCCCATCACGCCTGCGGGTGGGGCCCTCGGTCCAGGAGCATAACCACAGCATTATCCACCGTTCACACCTTCAGTTCAGGTCCAGGTCACAGCCTGGTTGCTTCTGGCCGGAAGCCATCACCAAGCGGCACAGAGTGGACAAAAGGTATTCTTCCAAAGAGGTTAAAAGATTAGGGCTGGAAAAAGAATGAACTTCTCCACGTAGACTACATCCGGGGATTAGTTTTATGAAGGGAATCATTAGATCAATGCATCACTGTGACAAATTAACTTCAGCGTCCAGAAAAATCACTTTAGCTTTGGTCAGTCAGTACAAAGGGGGACTTGAGAAGTTACACACATGCCCGTGCCTGACAATGAGAAATATCTGCTCTGGATTTGTTCTGGAGGAGACACAATAATTGTCATCAACACACACAGGGTGCCAGCTCCTGGCAGGATGCTGGGCTGCTACCCCCCAGGGAAGGTCAACCAGGGCGACCAGGGCAGGAATGCGGTCGGGCTGGGATGCTTTCCTAATAACCCATCGCTCGCTCAATGAAGGGACAGGGTGATGGGACTGAATCACACGGCCCTAGAACTCTCTGGGTTTAGGGAGTGTGAGACGGCTTGGGAGAATGAGCCTGTAATATTTTTAACCTAAGTTTAAAAAATCAGAAAAGTAGCAAGTACAGATGAGAAAAGAATGAAGGAAAAAGGAAAAAAAAACTCAAAAGCTTTCCCCTAAGGGGTAATCATGATTCACATTTGAGGGTAAACCTTCCAGACTTTTCTCTCCTGGGCAGTTACCACATTGCTACTATGTTCTGGGGTCAGATTCTTGGGTCGAATGTTGCCCTGGTCACTTACCAGCGTTGTGGTCCTGGGTATATTTATTTAATCTGGTTGTGCCTCAGTTTCCTCATCTGTCATATGAGGGAAGTAATACCACCCACCTCATAGGGTTGCCATAAGGACTGTGTGAGTTAATATAAAATACTTGGAGTAGCGCCAGAAACATGGTACGTGATTGACAGAAGTTAGCCATCACTATATAGTTCTACTGATACAGCATATTTTTAATATAAATAATACCCAGCTATCTATCCATCCATCCTGATTTTAAAGCTGCTTTTTCCACCCAAGACAATATCAAAAATTCCTTTTAATGTGACATTTCCTCACCGTGGTTCATGCTGGCTGCATAGTGCTTCAATGTAACTGATCCCATAATGTTGGACATCCAATTTAGCTCCTTGTTTTCTGATAGGATAGTTAATGCTGTGATGAACATCCTTGTGGCAAAATATCTGCCACATTCTAAATCATTCCCTCGAGTATACATTCTCAGCAGTAAATTGACAAGTTAAATGTTAACACTTTTTATACATATTTGCAAATTGCCAAAAGTAATCACAGAGAATTCATCTCTTTAGCTAGAAAAGGATCATCCTTGCCAGCACTGATGGGATGGATAGAACTTTACTTAAAAGCAAATGTAGCTGCAGAGAGTAATTCCTGCTTAAGAAACAACCTATAACAAGCAGACATAATTTGTCCCAGGATGTGGTGCTTTAGGAAATATCTATCACCACCTGCAAAGTGTTTGTTCCAAAACTACTGAACTTGAATCTAATGATCAGTTACCTGAATCTAATTAGAAACACAAGGGATAGAAGAAGAAGTGAACCACACCATGAAAAAGCAGCTAGCCAAACCCTGATGTGGACTATTCTACAGCAGGGATATTCTGCAAACTATGGCCTGTTGCCTACTTATGTAAATAAAGTCTTATCGGAACACACACACACACACACACACACACACACACACACACACACTGACCTCCGTCCTGCAGAACCTGGTTTCTCCAACTAATTAAGCGCATGAAAACAAGGCAAAAACGAAAACAAAAATAAGGACAAAAATAAAAAGAAGGGGAGAGGGTACCATGTAGAATAAAAGAGACACACCAATCAGACACAATGTGTGGACCTTGTTTGGACCCTGAGTTAAACCAACCCCCTGTAAAAAGACACCTTGAGACAATCATGGCGACTGGAATATGAGCTGGTAATAGAAGAAACCAAGGAAGTGTTCGTTGTGTTAGGTGTGACGGGGGACATGGCTGTTATATTTAAAGAAAAGTCCTTTTCAGTAAGAAATGACATATTTAATGGTGAAATTACGTTTGAAAGTTGCTTTTTAAAAAAATTTGCAGTTAAAAAAAAAAAATGTGGGGTTGGACTTCCCTGGCGGTCCAGTGGTTAAGACTCGGCGCTTCCACTGCAGGGGGCACAGGTTTGATCCCTGGTTGGGGAACTAAGATTCCGCATGCCGTGAGGTGCAGCACAAAAAAAAAAAAAAAAAAAAAAAAGCATGGGAGTAGACACATGAAACAAGATGGGTTAAACGCTGGTAATTGTTGAGGCTGAGAGGTGGGTACAGGAGGGCTGAGGATACAATTCTCTTCTTTGGGGTATGTTTTAAAATTTCCATAATAGAATGTTAAAAAAAAAAAGAACCCATCAATCCATTTAACTTAGGATAAAATTTCCCCAAATAATCTGTAATGATATAGCTAGCTATTAAACAATTTTGATGAGTGGTTTTCAGCTTTAAATAATATTATACAGTCCTCAGGAAATCAAAGATGTGCAAAAATATTTACTTATAAGGACATTCAGAACGATACTTCTTAACATTAGCAAAAATTCAGAAACAATCCACATACCCAGCATTAGGGAATTGGTAACAAATTATGTGGCACCCACACAGTGGAGGACTGAACAGTCATATAATTGACAGAGGACGAGATTCACAATAGGTTCGTAAGGGTAAAGGCAGATTAAAACACTGTTTCTAGTTTTTTCAAATGACACCCAAATATTACTATCTCTAGTGAAAGGAAACACAGATTAATCTACTTTTCTACTTCCTCTCTCTCCATTCCTCCCCATGGTCTTTGGTTTACCTGCGTTTTCTATATCTTCCTCCTAAAACGGATACCTATTAGCTGTATAATAAGAAAAAACAGTAACAATATTGATTAATATTAACAAAGTGGACTGTTCGGATTCAGTCTAGATCTGGGTTCAGATACCAAACAGAAGCAATTGTGGAGGCTTTTCATGCTGCCACCTACACCTGCCCAGCCTGCGTCCCCTGGAGCCCAGCTTTATTCTGAGGACATGTAACCAGGATTAAGTGGCTACCAGTATTGTCTGATTTGGTTGTTCAAATCCTTTCCAGTCTGTGTGCTCAGGGAACCCCTGGTATGTCTCCTGCCGCCAGAACAGGGATTTTAATTCTGGCTGCACATCAGAATCACCTCGGGGACTTCTAAAAAATACTTAAGTCTGGGGCCCACCCCACCCCTAAGACTCACCTCAAGGAGGTGGAGGGCCGCAGGGAAGCTCCCCTCCCCCAAGGTGATGGAAGCTAGGCATGGGTGGGAGATGTCGGGGTGGTCTTGGCCACAGACTTTGCCAGTTTGGGGGGATGATGGACCAATTCTGTTCCCTCCCCCATCTTAAAAAGATTGTCCTAGATGGGTAATTCCACTCTAAGGCGAGGACCCCTCCAGTAAACTGGAACAGTGATTTCCCATCGGTAGTTCACTGGGGGTCCTGGAACGTGGGCCTGCAGATATATTGCAAAGGGTCCCTAAATCTCTTTGTTCACAAGAATTGTCCAGAGGATGAATAAAATGTGCAAGTTTTTCCCAAGTATTAGTAGATAACATTTTAATAAAATACCAATTTATTTTAAAGTTTTACTGACTTAATATAGCTTTTCGTTACAATAAAAATTTTCAGTTAATGGATGCTAAAATGATAGCGACTATTTATGTATGGGTCTGAGACCCACAGCAGTGTTCTATGGGGAGAACGTGTGGGTTCTCCTGGAAGACATTTTTACAGTTGGTATATTAATTTTTTTAATAAAAATCGAATAAGCCCTGGGATAAGCATATTCTAGATTATCTGTTGGCCATGTTCTAACTACATCTATGTGATTTCAAGGCTCATGTTTGCATTTGACGATGACTAGCCTAAAGGGCCAATGTTTAATGTTTAATGAGGTGTTTCTCCAACTGGGGACTGAGACAGATCCTCTGAGAATGGGTGTGGATCTAAAAGCCTAGTACCCTTGAATGTAAGGTGGTGCAGCCACTGTGGAAAACAGTATGGAGGTTCCTCAGAAAACTAAAAACAGAACTACCAAATGATCCAGCAATCCCACTCCTGGGCATATATCCAGACAAAACTATAATTCAAAAAGATACATGCACCCCTATGTCCATAGCAGCACTATTCACAATAGCCAGGACATGGAAACAACCTAAATGTCCATCGACAGAGGAATGGATAAAGAAGATGTCATACATACACACAACGGAATATTAGCCATAAAAAAGAACAAAATAATGCCATTTGCAGCAATGCGGATGCAACTAAAGATTATCATACTAAGTGAAGTAAGTCAGAAAGAGAAAGACAAATACCATATGCTATCACTTACATGTGGAATCTAAAATATGACACAAATGAACTTATCTACAAAACAGAAACAGAATCGCGGTCATAGAGAACAGACTGGTGGTTGCCAAGGGGGAGGGGGCTGGGGAAGGGATGGACTGGGAAGCTGGGGTTACAGATGTGAGCTTTTATACACAGCCTTTACACAACAGGTCCTACTGTGTAGCACAGAGAACTATGCTCAATATCCTACGATAAACCAAAATGGAAAAGAATATACAGATATGTATGTATAACTGAATCACTTTGCTGTACAGTAGTAATTAACACAACATTGTAAATCAACTATACTTCAATAAAAAATAAAATAAAAAAGGGGAAATAAAGCAAAAAAAAAAAAAAAAAAAGTTGTAGTACCCTTGCCGCCAACCTTGGCTTCCGGGGTCCCATTTGTCACGGCCATACAGACTGTCATATACCCAGTGGCCACCAGGTGGGGCCCCAGGACACAACTGCCTCCTGAGCAGAGCGGGCCGTTACTCCAAGTGGCATCAGTGCCCGGCCCTTCCAGCTCCGTGCCAGTTGCTTCGGCAGTGACGTTGCCCATAAAATAGAGAAGCAGCACGGAGGGAGTATTTACTTCTAAGGAAACAGTGATGGTTTTTACTCAGCATCCCAGAGCTCAAGGGAGAGCCTGAAGGGACCATTTTGTCCCGGTTTTAGTTCTGGAAACATTTCCCAGGGTTGGCCCAGGAAGTGTCCTCGTGCCCAGCCTGGGAGGGCTCCCAGCTTTCGTGCCCTTCTTGGCTGCTTCTGTGCTCCCTGGCCTCTCCAGGGCCTTCCACAGCGGGACCTGGTTCCCTCCAGGCCAAGTGGCTTGCCGAGGTCTGGGCTCCCAAGGAGGATGGCGGGGGTGGCCCCAGGCTGGGCCTCTGTCTCTCACATGTGTCCCTTTGAGGGTCACCTCAGGACCCTTTCCCTTCCCAGCCCTGTCACTGCTCCCACGCCTGTTTACCCAGACCCCCCTGCTGTCCATGCAGTGGGCGGAGGGTCTAAGGCCTGGGGGGCGGTGCTAGCAGGAGGTCCCGAGCAACCCGCAGCCTCCATCTCTCCCCAGACAGATGCCTCTTTCTCATCCCCTCCCTTCCGCCCTCCTCCACTCCCTTTCCTCCACTTCTTCACCCCCCAGCCCCTTCCCCTCCCCCACCACTGCCCAATTCATCTCAGGCTGGCTCAGTCCGCCAGGCATTTACTTAGTGTCTTCCATGTCCCAGCCCTGCACTAGCTCTGCACGGGCCACACTTACCCGTGTGGACACTCGCCCAGCAGCCAGCTACCCCCTAAAGCTGCCCCTCCCCTTTTGCCTCCAAGGGGCCACAGCCGAAGGAGTACCTCACAGTCACCCGGGGGTCGTGGGTCACTCCGCACATCATGGAGGCCTGGGTTCCCTTGATGACGCTCTGGTCCTGGGGGGGCTTGGTGATGCGGGTCCGGGCTGAAAGAGAGCAGGGAGACGGCGTGGTGGGAAGGGAAACAGGTGGGTCCCAGAGAGACAGGTGAGATGCAGGTGTAGGGGAGGGGGACCTTCAGGTGAACGGCACCCGAGTGGCTGAATTCTACTGGTGGACTGGTCTGCTGTGGTGAATGTCCCAGAACGTTAAGAACCACGTGCTTCCACGGTACGTGAATTCTTGGAAGCCATGATCACAGCGGGGGCTCTTATAATTTTGCTCCCACAAACCCACGCAAGGGATGAAGAAAGATCAGGGTTGTGTTCCCAGCACACCAGTGGTCTAGCCAGGGTAAAAATAGGATCGTCTGATTCCAGATCTAATGCATCACATCACCCACCAGGCCCCTGGCGCTCAGCCTAGAAGGGCGGCCCACACCTACGTGTGGTACCAGATCCCAAGTGGTACAATCTGAGGGCGGGAAGGGGCTTGGGAAGTTGCCCCAGAGCAGGGGTCACAAACCACAGCCTGGGGTCAAGCCCAGCTGGGGGCCTGGCTGGGTAAATTCCCCTGTACTGGCACTCAGTCACACCCGCTGGATCCACCACTGTCTACAGCTGCTTTCTTGATGAAACAGAAGAGTTCATGGAGCTGTGACAGAGACTGGCCCACAAAGCCTGAAATATTTACTATCTGGCCCTTTACAGAAAAAGTGTGCTGATTTCGGCCCTGAAGTCTATGCCCATCAGCTCTCTCTTCTCTCAGCTTGGCCAGGCACGGCCAGAGCCTCGCTCACACGGGATCACCCGCGAGCCCTCGGCCTTCCTGTGACCTGTCCTCTGCACTGATCCATCCAGGTCCTTCTCGTAAGACACGCCGGCTGGACAGACATGCGGATGTGGAGCTGCAGGTGCTCACGCGCGCTCAGTGCAAACCCACCCGCAGGCGTGGAAAGAGCTCCCGCTCGCCCTGCACACTCACCCCACACGACCAGGTCGGCCGAAGCTTCGTCGACCCCCCGAGAGTTGGTGGCCAAACAGGTGTAGGTGCCGGCGTCGGAGGTGTGCGTGGGGCTGACGAGCAGGCTGCCGGACTCCAGGAGCGTGAAGCGAGGCAGCTGGACAGAGCCGCTGGCCAGGATGCGCTCCCCTGGGCGACACGGCGGGGGGGGATGCACGGGTTCAGGCTGCCGCCCCGGCACACTGACATGGCCACGGGCCTGGACGGCACTCCCACCTGTCCCCGGCCCCTCTGGGGCAGGGTGGGCTCAGGCAGGCTCCCAGCTTCAGAAAGGCTGGAAGGGCCACCGGTGGGGCAATGGTGGTGGCAGCGGGGCTGGGGACCAGAATGGCTTCTGACTTGGTGACGGACACAAGGGCACACGGTCACAGAGTGGGTGGCCCCGAGCCCGGGGCTCCTGATGTCTCTCCACCCACCATGCTGTCTGCCTTTCACCAGAGGAAGCCAGCACTGTCTCTTGACGCTGTCGGGTACAGCCCTCAGAGGCAGCTGGCACCTGGGCTGGGGGGGAGGGGACAGAAAGCTCTGACAAAGTGGTGACAGGCATCCTGTGGAAGGATGCTTCTGGAAAGTCACCTGCAGGGGCGCGGAGGAAAGTCATGGGTGGGAGCAGCAAGGGGTGGGGGCGGAGAGGGACACATAGGGCGGGGGCAGCCCTGGTCAGGACCGACCTCCCTCTGCAGTGGGACCTAGGGAGGCCTGGAAAGAGGGAGAGGGAGGGAGGGAGAGGACATGCCGTGTGTGAGTGAGTCTGAGAGTGCAGGTTTTCGTGATTGTACCTATTTTAAAGAAAATCCCACCTGTCTGTACAGAGGGCACTGTCCATGGGCAGGTCTGGGGGTGAGCGGGTCCCTCTGCACACACGTGCGGGCATACTGAACAAGTGAGCGTGTTAGGTGGGTGTGTTTATTTCTGGGCCTGAGTGTGCCCACACTCCCCCCACCAACAGTGATGGAGTATCTACTGTGTGTCAGACTCTGTTCTAGGCCCTGAGGAGACAGCGGGGGACAAAACTGAAAGCCCTGACCTCGTGGGGGGCCAGGCAATAAGCAAAACCAATGCGCAGATGATCTTGCGTATTAGAAGGTGGGAAAATAAAGCAGCGAGGGGTCGGGGGAGGGCCTGGGTGAGTCCTGTGGAGAAGGTTCATCTGAGCAGAGGCTTGGGGGGGTGTGAGTGAGTGACTCTGTGTGTGTGTACATGTGTGTGTGTCCCCAGGGAGGGTTGTGAAGGTGAGTGTACAATGCAGAGTGTGGAGGAGTCACGCGGGGTGGGTGGACCTAGGTAGACAGCCTGGGCTTTGGTGGCTCAGGTGTCTGAAGCCCTGCAAGCTGCCTGCGGAGGGGGGATGGCCTCCTACCTGTACTAACAACCTCCACCGCGATGTTACATCAGCCATCATTGTTTGGGCTTCCCTACTTCCCAGGCACAGAGCAGGCCCTTCATGAGCATCCTCTCGTCTAGTTTTCATGCCACTCCCAGGTATGTGTCCTACTGTCCCCATTTTACAGATGGGAACCTTGAGGCTCCAAGGTCACAGGCCTCACAAGAGGTAGAGCTGAGCCTTGAGCCCAGCAGGGCGGCACGTGGTACCTACCGTGGTGTGAAAGAAACCCTCATGGGTTGTACAGTGCACAACCTTCCCAACTGTACATGGGAAACCCCACCTAGCTGGCTCCAGAACTGAGCCCTGAGGACTGCCCTAGACTTTGTCACGTGGCCACACCCTCCAAAGCAGATCAGTCTCAGCTACCTTTCTGCCAAGTGATGGCCGGCCGGGGCGCCCCCGAAGTCTCACAAGCCAGCACCACTGACATGCCGTCAATCACCGTGCTGTCCAGGGGGCCCCTGGTGATGTTGGGGGCGATGCCTGCGAAGGGAGACAGTGGGGCCTCTTAGCCACACCCCAGGTCCTTGTTCTGCCCTGCCATTCCCGCTGGCTGGAGTGGGTCCCTCTGCAGGGAAGGATGCAGGCGTCCTGACAGGGCCCCAGCATCGGGAAGAAGCCCGGAAGGCCCACGAGGGGCTCCCCTTAGCACCTGCCCCGTGGAAGGACCCAGGTGACACTAGTCCCCCCCCGCCTTGATTCTCAAGTCTCCATTTAGGGGAAACTGAGGACCCCCAAGGGCAGCTGACACCCTCCATGACAAGGTAAATGGGATTCATCCTTCATCAAATGTGAAATCGAGGCTCTGGTTTGTAAAAGAAAAAAACGGTGCTGGCTGCAGAAGCAGCAGGTGTCACCGGCCAGAGCCACCCGGCCCCGGGGGACAGCCTTCTGGGACCCTGTCTCCGCACTGCAAAGCATGCTGTTCTCAAGAGGCCCCTGGCTTGGAGGACAGCTGCGTCCTGGGCGGGGGGGACTCGGGCAGGACAGGAAAGGCCAACTCACTGGTGACGGCCAGGTACGTGGAGGTCTGCACCTCGCCGGCCGCGTTGCGGGCGAAGCACTGGAACATGCCGGTGTCGTCGGGCACTAGCCCGCTGATCTGCAGGCCCCCGTCGCCCCGCTGCCGGAAGCGGCTCAGCCTCCCCACCTCCACCACGGCCGAGTCCTTGTACCAGGTGATGGAGGGTGGCGGCACACCTGTGGGAGGTGAGCGCCCACCGTCAGCCGCCTCTGAGGGATGCTCAGGTTGAGGCTGAGGCAGCAAGTCCTCGGGGGGGGGGTGTCCCTGGGGTGTCTTGGTTTCTAGAACCTTCTCAGAGGTGCCACTGTTGGCCTTGGGAGCGGGGAAAGATGTTCTCAGAGGGACAATTCTCAAATTCTCATAGAGTAGGTGTTCCAAGAAAACTTAAAAGATCCTGGGGTTAGTTTAGCTTGGAAAGGCTGGACTGGACAAGCTATATTTTTTCTGCAATGTTTAGCAGCATCTTTTGTGTGCTCTGGGAACCTCCAACTGGGCTTTCACAAACCCAGGTGACCAGAGAGCCCTGTGTCAAGGGGCATGCAGATGGGATCAGTGTTCCTTCGGAAGCCCCCTCCTACCGGGTCGCACAGGGAGGTGAATGGGGGCGCCCCTTACCCCTCAGCCTTCCCCAAGCTGTGTCCCCAGCCCGGCATGCTCTTCCCACAGGTACCCCCTGGCCCTCTCACCTCTCCCACTGCGTCTCTGCTCAAATGTGACATCTACAGAAAAGGTCCCCAAACCCCGTTCGAAAGACCACCCCGTGGCTCCGAGCCCCCTCAGCCTGCTTGTTTTTCCTTCCCAGCACTTTTCAACCCTGACGTCCTCTAATATTTCATCCACTCCAAGCAGTGCCTTCTTTCACATTGTAACGTCTCAAATCAGGACGTGTCTTACAATCGACAGCAAGTCATCATTTAATTGGCAGTCCCTTTTCTTTCTTAGAGGCCCATAAAATAATGGGGCATCTTACAACCCATGGCATTTCAGATGAAATGAAACACGCTATCTTTATTTGCTTATTGGTTTGTCTGCCTTCCTCATGAGAACGTTAAGTTCTGTAAGAGCGGGGATTTGGCTGTTTGGTTCATTCTGTGTCTCTCCAGCCCTGAGAACAGTATCGGCACATGATAAGCCCTCCAAAAACGTTTGTTCAATACATGAATGGATCTCTGTCTTCCCCTGGTGTGGTCTCAGAACGGGGATCAGTATCCCCCCTCCCCCTCCACTGGACCCTCCCTCCTGCCTGGGCTACATTCTCCTCTCTGTTCAATGTCAGACCCTGTCCCGTCATGCACGCTCTCCCCTATCATCCCATCATCCCGGATTTCACCCTGGTTTCGGGGTGCCTTTTAGCTCAGTGGAACCTGAAGGAGGTGGGGTGGGGATGGGAAAAGTAGAAAGTCTGCAAGAACTCTGACAAGGCAGGGTTAAGTAAAAATGGTGGGAGGAGATGAAGCAAAATGGCCCAGACACCAGGCAGAGATGCACTCAAGTTCTAGCAGTTCTGACATTACGATAATTTGGCATTGTCTACAACTCTCAAATTATGGGCAATTTGGGTCTGTCACCTATCCTGAAATTACGGTAATTTGGATTCATTTGTAACCTTCAAGTTATGGTAACACGGGGTTGATTTCCAGCCCTGAGATTATGGTAATTTGGCCTGTTTGTTTCCTGGGGTGTCTACCTACAGCCAGACTGACTCTCTGTTCAGTGATGAGAAGGAGGCAGAATTTAGAAAAGTCCGTGTCAGGGACAGGAGCGGCTGAAGGTCCGGGGGTCCCTGCTGTCCCCCTCCATCCACACCACCGCGTTACCTTTGGCCCGACAGGGGACGTCCACCACTTTCTCCATCTCTGCTGTGATGTGTCTCTCTGGCTCCTTGACAAACTGAGGCGGTTCTGCAGGAGCGGGGGACCAGGGGAGGGTGTCAGAGCTGTGCTCCTGTTGGTATGGTCACCGCTCGGGTCACCCTTAAGTAGGCCCCAGCCATGCTTGGGGGACCCCAGCAGCCCCACCCCGTCTCACCCAGCACAGACAGGTAGGCGCCACGGACAACAGAGGGGGCACCGCTGCTGCGAAGGATGGCCTCACACTCGTAGTAACCGGCGTCGTTGCCCGTGGGGTTGGGGATGGTGAGCCGGCGGTTGTAGTCGCTGATGCCGCTGGACAGCAGCACCCCATCCTTCTTCCAAATGATGTGCAGCTTGATCAGGGGCCTGGGTGGGGTGGGGGGGGGCGAGGGAGGCAGGCCATCAGCCACAGAGACTTCAGAGGCCCGAGAGACAGGGCAGGGCATGGTAAGGAATGCAGGTCCGGGGCCAGGCTGTCTGGGTTTGCCCACGCCCCTGACACTTTCTAGGCGCAAGCCGTTGTTTGGTGCGGTTCCTTCAGTGCTCTGGGCCTCAGTTTCCTCATCTGTGAAATGGGGGCAACTGTGTCCACCTAGGGGTTGTGGCGAGGGTGGATGGATTCACACAGGACCCCGTCCCAGTGGTAACTCATGCTCGGGGGCTCTCGAGAGCAGAAAAGCGTCCTTTGCACGCATCTCTCTTTCTTTTGCTCTGCTCCGTGTGCCGTGCCCCATCCCATAGAAGTCAGTGGATAGGAAAGTGTGAAAGGTGAGGGAAAGTGACAAGTTGAAATGGGAGAGAAGCACCCAAAGTTTGGAGATGGGGAAACAAAGGCAGGCAGGTGGACATACGCACCCCCAACTTTGAGAGAGGGCTGAGGGTGTGAGCTGGGCCCCCTTTCCTCCATCACGGACCCCGGCTCCCCGAGGACCTCTGAGCTGGGGTTTGCCCGGCTCCCCTGTTTAGCACCTGATGGATCCCCAAGGGCGGATCTGCCAAAGTGGGGTCCGTGCTAGTTCCCTGGGGGCTCAGAGGGGTCCCATGAAAAAGGGGTTTCGTGGTCGAGCGAGTTTGGGCAGCCTGGCCTGAATGGTGTTTCGCAGGCTCTCCTCTGCTCCCTTAACGTGTTCTCTTGCATTCTGGCAGCCTTTTCCCTACTTGTGAGAAACTTGGGTTCTGAGAAGTGTACTTTTATGTATTAAAAAAATTTTTTTGGCTGCGTTGGGTCTTAGTTGCGGCATGCGTGCTCTTTCGTTGTGGTGCACTGGCTTCTCTCTAGTTGTGGCATGCGGGTTTTCTCTCTCTAGTTGTGGCGCACGTGCTCAGTAGTTGTGGTGCACAGGCTTAGTTGCCCCATGGCATGTGGGATCTTAGTTCACCGACCAGGGATCGAACCTGTGTCCCCTGCGCCGGAAGGCAGATTCTTTACCACTGGACCACCAGGGAAGTCCCTGAGAAGCGTACTTTTAGAAGCACTGCTACAGAGACACGCTGTCCGGGAACCTTCAGCTGGGGGTGACCTTGGGGTCAGTGGTCTAACTGCCTACTCCATCACATCGGATCATCTTTCTGGAGCACTTAGGAGGTGTCAGGTCGGGCTGGCTCCAGCACTCTACCTGCATGCCTCACTGCCGAGGTAGGTGCTGCATCATTCCCCATTTTATAGCTGAGGACACTGAGGCCCAGAGCCTGGCAGTGAGCATGGGCCCGAGGGGTGGTGGCTTGTTGCATTGCAACTCTGCTATCGGTCAGCTGGGTGACCTTGGGTAGGTTCCTTGCCCTCTCTGGGCTTCAGGGTAGTGACACCTACGTGGGTAGCTGTTGGAAGAAAGGAGGTTTTGTGGGAGGGCACGTAGCACAGTGCCCACACACGACCAAGGGAGAGAAGTGAGGGTCGTACGTGGCTGAGAAGGGGCCGCATTTACACCTGACCCCAGGTCTGCCCTCCTGCAAAGTCCATCACGTGACCTGTCTCCTAGCACAGCTTCCCTCTCGCCCATGCCTGCACGCGAGGAGGGCACTGCTGGCAGAGGTGAGCCACCCCTCTCCAGGCTGCTCTGAACGTTGGAAGTATGAGTGGATCCCCCACCAGCCCCAAATATCCCGGGCTGGGATCTGCTGCCCTGTAACTGCTGCCACACCTCGAGGCGTGGGCTCTTCTCTCGGGTGGGCCCTGCTTGCAACCGACGGCTCTCTGACAGCCCACCCATCACCCCTCCTCTAGGCTAAATACCCCATCTTCTTTCATGGGTCCTCACGTGACACTTCTGGGCCTGTCTGAATTCCGACTGGTCTCCTCTGAGCCCACAGGTCAGGAGCGCTCGCTGGAGTTAAAGTGGGGGAGGGGCACTGCCCACCTGGCATTGGCCACGCACTCCATGGTCACCTCCGAGGTCCCGGCCACCACGCTGGTGTTCTTGGGAGGAATGATGATGGTTGGAGCGATGGGGTCTGCGGGGCCCCCTACATCTGGAGAGAGGACAGGTGTCAGCTGGGAACAGAGGCCGGAAATCCCACCCCACATTAGAGGGATGCCAGGGGAGACCTTTGTCCTCATGGAGGGGGGCAGGTGGCCATGGGGCAGACGCCCCAGCAGCCCCAGAGCCGAATCTCCAGACACTGACCCCAGGGTCCCTTCCACCTCCTCTGCTGATGGGTCTCCACACAGTGTCCAGGGAGAGTGCACTGGAGACCTCAAGGCCTCTCCCACTCCTCCCGTAATGCAGCCACTCCCTCGTCCCCGTCCCCCTGTCCTGGTTTTTTGCCTTCAAAATCCTTCCCTCCACCTGCATTTATCTTCTTGGCTTACTGCTTCATTTGCCACCTCTTCTACCAGAATGCAAACTCCCTGTAGTTGGCTGAATACTGTCCCCCAAATTCAAGTCCATGGCAGCTGTGAATGTCACCTTATTTGAAAATAGGGTCTTTGCAAGTGCAATCGAGTTAAGATGCAGTCTTACTGCATCAGGGTGGGCCCGAAGTCCAATATGATGTGTCCGTATAAGAAGAGGGAAATTTAGACACAGACCCACTAGGGAGAAGGCCAGGTGAAGACAGATGCAGAGATTGCAGTAATGAATTATAAGCCAAGGAACATCAAGGATTGCCCGCAACTGCCAAAGGCTTGGAGAGGCAGGAAAGGATCCTCCCTTACACCTGTCAGAGAGAGCGTGGGCAAGCCGACACCTTGATTTCAGACTTCTGTGCCAGAGTAAATTTCTGTTGAGATAGGTCACCCAGTTTGTGGCCCTTAGGAAATTAATACATTCTGTGAGGCAGGAACCTCATTTGCTTTTGCTTTGGACTGAATTGTCCCCACCCCACCCCCATTCATATGTTGAAGCCCTAACTCCCCTGTGTTTGGGGTGGGGTCTTTAAGAGGTAATTGGGTTAAATAAGGTCATAATGGTGGGGCCCTAATCCAACAGGGTTAGTGCCTTGATAAGATAAGGAAGAGGCCCCAGAGCTCTCTCTCTGCCATGTGAGGACAAAGTAAGAAGGCAGCCAACTGCAAGCCAGGGAAGAGAGCCTTCAGCCAAAACGAACCATGTTGGTACCTTCGTCTTTGACTTCCAGAACTATGACAAGTAAATGTCTGTGTTTGAGCCCCACCGTCTGTGGTATTCTGTTACGGCAGCCTGAGTCAAGACAGTCCTGTTCGCCCCCACTTCCAGAACCATGCCACACAGCACACAGTAGGTGCTCAAATACATCTGTTAGGTGAATGAATGCATGGGACTGGAGCTATTGTTGTATAACTTCCAGGGTCGATGATTAAAATGAAAGAGAACTTATCATGATTGGGCTTTATTAAAGCAAAACAACACCCCAAACTCTCCTAACAGAGGCAGGAGCATTTCCTTTTTTATATTTTTTGAGTTCTTTAAGAAGTGGCCAGGTTCTTAACTTTGTGGGTCAGCATAGGCCCAATACTGGCAGAAACTCCAATACTCTCTGTACACCTGCTCTATGGCTCCCAGAAATACAGCCACCAAGGACTTTCCCTCACAACAAATCCATCCAGGTGGCCCCTAGCCGGGAGGTTCTGGAGGTGGCAGGCCATAATGAAACGCATGGCCCCCAGGTAACAGCAATAGGACATGCTTTATGGGGAAGTCAGTCCACTCCAGTCAGCCCCGGGAAGGGTTTTCCTGCTGGGCCTCCAGGCCTTGCTGGGAAAGGCCCAGGTAGAATGGGAATAAAATGTAAAAAATAAACTAAAATGAAGGGGGGAAGAAAGGAAGCATATAAACCAAAATAATTGCAACAATATAAAAGCCTCATGTAGGCGCCATAAAGAGCGATTGGATTGAAAGCTGCTGATATAGCTGAATCCATAAAAGTGTGCTCCACATGGTTTACTACATGCCGGGGTGTGCAGGTACGGAGGCCCAGGTTACTGGCGCACGAGGAGAAGACAGACAGTTAGAGCCCCACGGCGTCAATGGGTAAACAGAGCCCTCGGAGTTTAAAAATATGAGGGCTGGCCCCCCGACCTCAGGGCTGCCTTGTTGGCTTTAGGAGGTTAAAGGGGAGACTGACACCCACCCAGGGACCCCGTCCTGCCCAGGTCCAGGTGGCTGCTTGCCGGGTACGAGGGAAGGGACCCCGGATGCAGTGAAGGAGGGCCTGGCGGTCAGGAAGACCTGGCTCAAAATCTTGCTCTGCCCCAGACATCCTGGGCATGACTCCGGCTGGTCACCTCATCCCCCGAGTCTCAGTTTTTCTCAGCTGCAGAAAGGGGGTAGAAATCACCGCCTCTCAGGGTTGTGTGGGATCAGCTCCCGACTCAACAAATCTTTTCTGGGTAAGGGCTCTGTGTGTGCCAGACTGTGTACCAGGCACCAGGGATTCCCCGCCGAGTGAGATGGGTACGGGGGTCTGTCCTCATGGTGTGCAGTCTGGGAAGAAGTCAGATCCGCGCTTGGACGTCTAAGAGATTAAAGATGCACATGACGGGTGTTGGAAGGAGGGTCCTGGGGGGGCATGGCTAAGCTGCTCTGGGGTAAGTGCAGAGTCCCTGGCACATAGTAGGTGCTCAATAGATGACAGTCCCTCCTCTGGGGATTTGTCTGCCTGTGCTTGGGTTGGGGGATGTTTCCTTGCTTCTTCCCTCCACCCCCAACCCAGCCTGGACCAAGTGATGGAGCCAGAGGCTACCAGGAGGTGAAGTCACGGACTCTCAGGGGCCTCTTGACCGAGGGAAGGAGGACACACGTGTTAAGGGCTACAGGAGATCAGGCAAAGCCTCAAGTGCTCCCTGGGGACTCACAGGAGATGGGGGAACTTGAGTGGAACTCAGAGAAGCCAGAAGGAAGAAGAACATTCCAGAACAGGAGCGCTGTGTGAGTGAAGGTGAGGTGAATGGGGGGAGCCGGAGGTAAATGTGGGCGCGATGCCGGGGTGGCCTCAGAGCGCTGGGATGGATGAGGGGGGAGAGCCCCAGAGCAGACGTGATGGATCCTGGCCCACATGCTGTCCCGTCCCCAGCCCACTCTCCTGATTGGTCAGTGCTTTTCCTGGCTGAGCCCAGATGTGTCCTCAGAACCCTTCTTAACATAGCACCAACAATGGATCAGAGCTGGCTGATGAGGTGAATCCCATTTTCCATCCCTGCTAGGGGGAGTAGATCTGACTGGGAGAAGTTGGGTCAGGGCCAGATTACTGAGAATTTACAAGCTGGGCTATGGGCTGGAAGTCGGCCCTAGGTGGGCACATTACACGGAGGGGTCGACAGACAAGAGGACAAGATGCCTGGACACGGGGCCCCCTTTACAGAGAAGAGTTAAGCCCAAGAGGAACAGGTTTTCAAAGAAGGGAGATGGGTTGGGATTTTGTCACCCTGGGTTGGAGATGGCGGTGGGATGTCGGAATGAAGGTGCTCAAGGGGGGACATTCAGCAACACGAGGCAGGAGCCCCGGGGGGGTAACACGCCCGGAGAGAACAGGAGGGTGGGGCAAGGGGGACCCTGGGGACCAGGGGTGGGGGAGTGGGAGGGACAAAGGGCAGAGAACCAGGCATCGGCTTGTTCACGTCAGGGGAGAAGGAAGCAGGAGACGGGAGAACTGGGGGAGACACGCAGGGTTGAGGAAGCTCAGGTTACGGGGTGCCAGGGAGGGGGGTCGGTGGAGCTGAACGTCCTGAGCGGTCAAGGAGAATCAGGGTGGAGGAAGTGGGTTTGCAACCAGTGGCAGGGGCTGGAGAGAGCAGGGGAGCCGGTGGCAGCCATGACTGGGAGGTAAAGACTGGGGCGGGGTAACTTCTGGAGAGTCTCGAGAAAGCAGACAGCAGGTGCCTCTCAGGGGGCGGCAGTGGCCAAAAGGGAGATCTGTCTCCCTCTGGGACGTCTGGGGAGCGGTTAATGAGGTGAGTTTGGCAGCCAGGGAAACATGGTTCCATTCTGGGGTTTGTGCATCATTAGCGAATGTCGCCGGGAAGTAAACTGCTTCACCTCTTAGGCCTGTTTCCCCCGCTTTCTCATCTGTAACTCGTGGAGGGGAATAACAGACTGCCTCCAGGGGTTGCTGTAACGATGCAGCAGCAGAGTGCGGGACGGTGCCCAGCACGTGGGGCGACGGAAAGGGGGGCTGTTGGTGTGATGTGGAGGCAGAGGGGGACCGCTCGGGTGGACCCACCCTCGGCAGGACGCACCTTTCCATCAGGCGCTCTCCGCAGGGAGGCCTGTACTGACTCAGGGTCTCTGGAGGGCCAGCCAGGGGGAGGGGGACAGCCTGGCCATGCTCAGGCACTGCTCTGGACAGCGGGGTGAATGGGGCCCTAAAGATCAAGCAAGAAAACCACATGCAAACCAGAGCAAGGACGGGCCTCTTCCACATGAGCTCGTGATGTGGACGGGGCCCTGGGGCACGAGGAAGCTTAGGGGCTCCCCACGTGGGGGCAAAGTTGGGTCTCGCTGCCCTGGGACGATTTTGATAACAGGCGCGACGGGGGACATCCACTGTGATCCATTCTCCCCGAGTCGTCTCATCGGATCCTCCCAACTACGCTTTGCCACGGGCGAGGAAACTGTGGCTTGGGGACCACGTGACTGGGCCGCGGGTCCAGTGGGTGGGGAGCAGGGAGGCGAGCTGCTCCCCTCTGCGCGCAGGCTTCCAAGCACTCGCGGGCCCAGGGCAGACCTACCCTGTCCGACATGGGCCGGGGTGGGGCGAGAACCACAGGTGGCTACGAGCTCTTGAAACGTGACTGGTGCCCCTTTGATGCAATGGGATTTAATTTTACCTAATTTACATTTAATTAAAAGCGGATCCCCAAATCAGTTGTTAGAACACTTTGAAGTATGTGTGGAAAAACTTGGGCATATGATCCCACCTTTCCAGCTGTAAATTTTATGAAATCTAAATACAGATCACGTATTTCAGATGAAAATCCAGCATCCAAATTGAGATGTGCTTTAAGTGCAAAATACACACGGATTTGGAAGACTTAGTAGGAAAAAGAAACCCAGTGTAAAGTATCTCATTAATATTTTCTCTATTGATTGTATGTTCAACAGCTAATATTTTGGATATGTCGGGTAAATAAAATATAATAAGATTAATTTCACCTGTTTCTTTTTCCTTCTGAAAAAGTGAGGCCAGTGGCAAGTTTTAAATTACATATGTGGCTCATATTATAATTCTATTGGACAGTGCAGCTCTGATTGCCACCCAGGGGGACCACCAGCCAGGTATGAACTTTTCAAGAGCTGTGACAGTCCGTGTGAGGTCACCTGGGTGGCACCTGGGCAGAGGGCAACTCGGGGTGGGGGGGGTCACTGGTCTTTGCTCTCTCCTTCTCCATTTCTGAAGAGCATGGATGTCCCCTGAGGGCTGCTAAGAGGCTGAGCTGCCCTGAGCAGAGGAGGGAGGAAGGGGGGAGGGGGGAGAGCAGAGGGAGAGGTGAGGCTGGGGCGAGACAGATGAGGGGAGATGCAGCCGGTGGTGGGCGAAGTGGCAATTGCTCCTAGGAAACTGGCCGGCAGGCAGGCAGGCAGGCAGGCAGCTGGGGGATTTGTGTCAGTGACAGGCACCGGGATTTGAAGTGCAGTCACTCGTGGGAGGAGAAATTAGCTGCTAATCAGCTGACTTCGCTCTCAATCCAGTACCAATCACCGTGAGAGCAGGAGGCGAAGGGCGACGGGGTGGGGGAGAAACAGACAACGGGGGTGGGGCGGGGGAGGCTTGGGCACACATGGGGGTCCCAAGGGACCCTGCCTGCCTCTCTTGGGCCAGGGCCAGCCGGAGGGCTGGGGGAGGCAGCAGAGAGTGAAGAGCCCGCCCAGTTGGCCAGGAGAACAGCTGGTGCAATTCCCGCCAAGAGCAGGGTGCTGCGGGGAGGAGCACAGAGCGGGAGGGAGCCTCCAACCTCGGTCTCAGGGTCAGCTGAGTCACCCAGGAAGATGCCTGGCCTTGACTCGGACCGTAAGCACCCCTCCCACCAAATGATTCAATTCCATGAGACTCTAGGTATTCTAAGCGCTGGAAAATACGTGGGGACAAACATCCCTCTGATGGCTACCTTCCTTTTCCTATAGAAACAGCAGCCCCGGGTCATGGGCTAGGCCCCAGGGTGCCGGGACGAGACTGAGACCCTGGCCCAGGTCAATGTCAGAGGTTACACCCGTGACCCTGATACGTCAGTATCCAGACTGGAACTCTGCTCCCTGCACCCAGGTTTCTTTCTAGGCAGGCAGGAATGCGGTCTGGGGGAAGGAGGTCACTGCACGCGTGGGAAGGGGCTCTGCTGGTGTTCAGAAGGCCCAGGAGTGGGCAGGTCGGGATTGGGAAATGTTCTGGGCTTTCTGGGCCCTTGAAGACAGAGGCTGGGATCAGAGGAAGGACACGGGAAGGTTCCGAGCTGGCGGGTGCGTCCCAGCAGGACCGTGGATGACAAATGAGGCTGGCTTTTGGAGCAGCAGTTGTACAGATGTGGAAGGACGTGAGCATCTGGTTCCCCCAGCCTGTGTGGCTGCTTGCCACTGCGGGAAGCTCTGGAAGCTCTGGCCTTGTCCCTCGTACTCTGTGACCCCCCCACCCACCTCTCCATCCCAGGGATGGAGCATGGAGGGAGTGGGCCGGGGAGAACCAGGCCGGGGGGGACACCCCCAGCATCTCCATCACTGGTCGGAAACCTGCCTTCAGCCTTGGCTGGACAAATACTTCTTAGCCAAAGACACCCAAGGAGTCACCCTTTCCATTTGCTCTCCTCTGTGCTCTGCCACTGGGGAGAGCCTTGCCTCTCTCTTCCAGGGTGCGGGGTGGTCTCTGGGGATGGACACAGGGGCACTTTTAGGCAGGAGCCTGGGCAGAGAGCATGTGTTCCCATCGGTGAGGATGGCTTGGCTCCGAGTAAAAGTGGCGCTTTTGACATGCCAGCTGAGTAGAGGCAGTCAGTGTATTTCTTTAAAAATGAGCTTCCCATCTCCTGGCGGGCTCAGCCCACCAGCACCTGAGCCCCAGGGGTGGTGGGAATCCTCTAGTGCACACACTTTCTCCTATATTCCACGCCCTCCCTGGGCCCCCAGGGGCCCAGCTAACAGCCAGGCTAAGTGTCCCCCCCTCCTGATAGGATCTCAGACTCGTCATGGGCGTGGGGTCCAGAATTCAGCTCCCTTCCAGCCTCCACCTCCCACTCCCACCCCCAGCTGGGCCTCCTCCTCCTTGGGATGGCGCCTCCCCTGCCCTTTCCCAGCCTCCCCCCTCCACCACCATTCCGTCTTCCCAATGACCCCCCGGAGCCCCATTCCCAAGATTTAACGACGCGCTCCGCCATCGGTCCCAGGCCCTGTGGTTTACTTACTCTCCACGGCGAGAGTGATGGGCTGGCTGGTCTTGTTATCCCCATTCTTGTCATTAACAGCTTGCGCGTAGTAGCGGCCTGCGTCGGGGGCCACTGTTGACAGGATGACAAGGGTGTTCTCCAGGGTGATGGCTCTGGGAAGAGGAAAAGGACGCCTCTGGTGGGCCTGTTGAGCCTGAGCATCTGGGGACACGAAGCCAGGCACCCCAAGACCCCCTCCTCCAGCCCACCCCCTGGAACCAATTACTGCCTGAACTGCAGCCATGTTTAGTTTGCAGAGAATCCCAATACTCCACCAGCGCTGGGGATCAGACCCCAATACAGAACATGCCCAGGGGTCTGAGACTGTCCAGGTGACACTTCTCTGCCACTCCCCGCCCCCAGGCCTGGTTAGGGGCCAGAGCTCCCCTGGAATTCTACCCTTTCCTGTGTCACAGCACGGATGGCTGTGTGGGGTTACCTCTGCACCAGGAGTGTCTAGAACTAAAGAAATTCATTCACCAGAATCAGTGAATGAATGAATGAATGATGAGAGACGAGAATGAATTTAGAAATGAACATGATCATTCCAGAATCACTGCCTTAACCTAATCCTGAATCTGTTTAGGTTGATTCAAAGGCTACAGCCTGCCTGTAACACAGCCATCTGGGGTTCACATCTCCCCCCATCCCCCTCTTAGGGTATCTGTTTCCTTCTCCCCAAATCTGGTCAATAAAAGAGGGGCCATCGGGGTTGGTTGAGAGGGAAAAAGGAGACGGGCCGGGTAGTGGGGTGTAGACATGGGCTGTTTGCTCCCAACCTGGTTCCCACTGCTGGGATCCCATCCTGCAGCCCCTCGGCTCCCATGTCCGCGGGCCGAGTGCAGGGCTTTTGCAGGCAGGAATTTGGGGACCCCATTGGACGTGGGTGCAGAAGCACTGCCCACCCTGGCTCTGCCAGGCACCTCCTCTCACCCATCCTCCTGATGACAAACAAAACCATTAGTTTGTCAAGTCTCTCTCTGGATTTTAACGTGATGTGCCCGAGACAGCTGTTAAACATCCTTAAGGTTCGTTTAACAAGGACAAATCCAGTTGAATTCTTTTCAAATTTTCCCATTGGGTGAATGCAACAGAGTTTTAAATGGGCTCTCAAATAAACATCCCCATGAATGCCTCTCCAGCCTGGCTGTGCTGAGGTCCCTCCTTCTCCTGGTTTTGGGGGTTCGCGTGCTGAGTCTCACGCTGCCTGCCGAGCTCCGGGAAGCAGGAAGACAAAGCCCTCCTGCCCCAATTCCCGGGAACCCTAATGATGTTTTATTTTTTGTTTTTGTTTTTCCCCCGGAGAGCTCTTTTAACCTCCAGCTAATGAGGTGATGGGAGTGAGGACAGAGCCAGCTAAAATATTTTAAAATCGACACAATGGGACAGGGATGGTGACCACCTCCTCACGTGGGACTCTCCTGCAGGGGCCCTGGTCCTTCAGTGGAGCTTGTGGGGGTGGGTGAAGGCTGGGCAAAGGGAGGCTGGGCTGTGGCCAGGGCAGGGGGGCAGCTCCGGGGTGGAGCTCTGGCCCCTGCCTCTAAGGAGCTCACAGCCTCCTTCTTGCTGGGCCTCAGTCTCCTTATCTGTGTAAGGGGTGGAGGCAGATGCGGCTGAAGACCCCTTCCAGCCCTGAGGTTGAGGCTGATTCTGACTCCTGTGGCTGCTTCTGTTTGTCCCCAGGTGGCCTGAGGCTGTCCCCTCCCTCTCACTCAGCCCGCTCCGGGCACACAGTCCAAGGTCAGGGCTCATGACAGGCAGCAGTGCACGTGGACCCCCTGGGTTCCAGCTTCCCCAGCCGCTGCCCTGGTGATGTAGAAGCCAGCTAGATGAAATCTTTGGCAGGTGGGCACCCTGGGCATGGCCTGGTCCCCCTCCCCAGTACACCCGCCTGTCCTGAACCCCTCTTTTGGCCTCCAGAGAAGGCCCCCCACCTCCAATTCCTTCTCTCCTTGACCACACAGACTCTCCCCTCCCCCTTTCTCTCCTTTGCCTATATTTTGTCTATATTATGATGGATCCTTCTAGGTCAGTGGTTCTCAGTCAGGGGTGGCTTCACCTTCCAGGGGACATTTGGCAATGCCTGGACAAGTGTTGGTTATCCCAGCTGTGGGGCTGTACTAGGAACCAGTGGGTAGCGGTCAGGGATGCTGTTAAGTGTCCCCCATGCATCAGGCAGCCCGCACAACGATTTACTGGGTTCAAAATGGAATGTGTGGATTGTGCGGTGGTTGGTACCCTGTCCTGGGTCGGGGGGGACGGCATACCCAGGTGGCAGAGATGGTCACCATCTGCCTCTGTTTCTGGCTCCCCTCCTGCAGAGAACTGAAGATCTTGGGAAGCCAGGGGTCACCCTTCCCAGCCCCCCTTGCACCCAGGTGGGCAGTTGGCTGAGCTAGTGGGATACGGAGGATGTGCGCCGCTTCTGGGCTTGGACCAGCGGGGCCACTGGGAGCCCAGTGTGGATGAGGGTGGAGCTCCCACCAGCTTGGCTGTGGAGGAGGGCGCCCCTCCCATCCCTTGCCCTCGGTGGGACTTTCAGTTGGCAAGAAATAAACTTCTCTGGTGCTAAGTCCCTGGGATTTGGGGGTCTGTCTGTGATGCAGCTAGCATGGCCTTGACTGGAACTAGAGGAAAGCACTGTGTCCGGGACCCCAGGGACTGGGTTCGAGTTCCCAGTGCGCAGTGAACAGGAGGCAGAGAGCCGGGGAAGGGCCAGTGGCCTTTTGACCTGCTGTCCCTCTGTCCTCAGCAGGAGGCTAAGGAAGGTCCCTGGGCTAGCCGCCTTCTGCAGGATGACCTTCCCCTTGATAGATGGTTCTAGAACGACCCTGCCCCTCACCTCCAAAGTGCACAAAGCTATTTGTGGCTGTCAGGAGGGCTTCCGGCCTGCTGCCCCCAGAGGCACCCACACTGAAGGAAGCTGCTGGAATTCCTGCAGGGCGTGGACATCAGGGCTCCACTCTCAGGCAGGGGCTGGGTGATATTTTTCAGTTGCACTCCTCTGGTTTCAATTTCCTAGGTCTTTCCCACTGCTTTGATGGGCCCAGCTCCCTCCCACCTTCCATCTCCCACTCCTATGAAGTGTGCCCTTTTTTCTCAGCTCCACAGGAGCCCAACTGATCATTTAATTAAGAATAAAATAAATCACGCTAGAAGCTGCCCAAAGCCCCCAGCATGTGTCTTTGATGGGAATCTTGTCTCCTTTTCAACAATGAGTATCAAGGAGCGGGCCAGGGGTTACTCATCTCCACTTGTGCCCTGGGAGGGAGAGTGGTCCTCTGTAGATAGCACGTGCTTTCAGCACCTCGTACACCCCACTGACTGCCAGCGCTCATCAGATGCGTATCTCCAGCAAACACACACCAGAGAATTTGCTTCCAGGGACCTTTCCTCTGGGTTATGAATATTAATCTGCTGTAATTGCTGAGATGAAATCCCCACAGTGTTCTCTCGTGCGTTCGGTAGGAGGACTGGAGGAGGTGGGGAGGGGGCAGGCGTGACCAGGAAGGCGTGCGTGTGTGTATACCCAATCATCACCTGCTCTGTAGCAGCACCTTCGCCAGGTGACTCTGTGGTCCTCTCACTCAAGAGCAGAATTAATTTCCTGGCTTCCTGATCTGAGTTCTACCACGTGACTTGCTTTGACCAATGGGATGTTGGCAGAAGCTTGTGTTTTGCTTCTTCTGCGACTGCCAGGAGGAGATGCTAGGGCCCGCTGGCTAGCGGCTGGGACACGTGGGGCAGAATGGAGTCACCGAGGCCTTCTAGTCAGCCAGCCCCAGCCAAGTGAGAGAGCCAGGCCTAGCTCACCAATCTGCCGGTTCACATGACAAATACGTGCTTATTGCGTCAGGCCACTGGGACCACTTGTTACGTAGCGCTATTGTGTCTGTAGGTAACATACATTCTAGGACAGTGGCTCTCAATTGCGGCTGCATGCTGGAATCACGGGGAAGCTTTTAAAAATCTCAAGGCCTCGGTACACCCCGTTTCAATGAAATAAGAATGTGTGAGGGGTAGAATCCGAAAATCAATATATTTTAAATGGTCCCAAATCATCTCAGAGGGTAGCCACGTTGAGAATCAGCAGGACCAATTCTCCAAAAGTACAATCACTTTATCCTTTTTAGCTCCCATGTCTTTGTACCTGTTCTCATATAATTTCCACATAAGGCAGAATTAAGGACCTGACTCTGGAGTTGGCAAGCCTGGCACCGGCTGCGTGAGATTTGGCAAAGCAGTTCAACTCTGGGGGCCTTCACTTTACCATCTGTAAAATGGGGGTAAAATCAGCCACCTCGTAAGGTTGTTGTGAGGGTCATTCATTCAACAAATATTTCTTGAGGTGGACCTGGGGATGGAAAAGGGAACGAGACAGAGCATCTCTCCCTGGGAGGTGTGTGTCCGTCCCGGAGGAGATGGTGATGGGGGGTGTGCTTAGCCCAGGCCTGAGAACACAGCAGGCACTCCATAAACGACAGCCACTGTTGTTGCCAGGATATCATCACGTTATTAAGATCACGCTTCTCTCACTGGACCTCATGTTCCCCAGAGGAAAGAACTGTCCGTCTTGGCTTCTGCTTCCTACAGAGACCAGAATGGGCTCCACCCACAATGGACCTGCGGCCCAAGCGGACTAGGACCAGGGTGGTCTTTCTTCTCTTCTGGGAGCAGAGTGTAGGGGAGAGTGCGGGTCCTAAAGAGGACAGCCTGGGCTGGCTCTCCCAGGGGACTCAGGAGGGCCGCTGCGTCCCCTGCTTTGCCCCTCGCCCTCTGTGGAGGCGTTGCTTCTGTCACTCTGCCCACAAGCCAGGCTGCCACAACCCCCTTCCGGGCTGCACAGAGGGGCCCTTGTGAGCGCTGAAAGGACCGTGTGTTCCTCTTCCCGCCTCTCCTGGCCTCACCTCCTCCCTGGAGCCAAAACACACACAGCCGTGCACACCAGTGGACACCCAGCCACACAGGCACCGCGGAGACACCCTGCCGGGGAGGTGCCAGCGCCCTCCCATGTGCCCTGAACCCTGGGCCTGGAACCACGGTGACCGAGCCTCTGTCTGTGCCAGTTCGGGTTTTTTAAGTGCTCTTAGAGGCAGAGTTATTCTCCAGCCAAGAGTGGAGCCAACGCCTGGGATTCCCCGGGGAGGCCACGGAACTGTCATGGTTCCAAGACTCCGCCCGCACTTTCCCAGAAAGGCCCCTGGAAACCAGACTTCCCTCATCGGGGACGACCCCATCTGGCTCCCTCCCAGAGCAGGAGGGCCCTCCGTCCTCAGCACCTGGCGGCCCTACGTGGCCCCACGTTTCCTCTCCCGGGGCCGGCCCCCCACCCCCCACCAAGGGCAGTATGCTCACATGCGGCTGCTGGGCGGGATCTTGCGGCCGTCCCGGAACCAGGTCACCTGCGGCCGTGGGAAGCTGGCGATGCGTGGGGCGCGGATGACGGCCGCTTCTCCGTGGGCGACGCTCTGGTGCTTCTCGCTCTCCTCAAAGCTCCCCATGTCTGCGGGAGGGAAGGGCACATGGAGGGGTCAGGGGCCGGAGGTCGGCAGCCAAGACTGCCCGGCTCCCGGGCTGAGAGTGGCGGCAGCGGAAGGGAGTTGTGGGGCGGACAGGATGATCGTGGGGCCCGGCCGCCACGCTCGGGCTACCTCACGTGGCCCCATCGCCCCATCCGTCACTACGACATGCTCTGCTTTGTACTTCTGGGGTTTGTATCCATTTATATCCATATGTCCATGAAGCAATGGATTCATCCAGCAACCATGAGACACGGGTCATTATTTCAAACAGTTTACAACGGAGAAATTTCTGAAACAGGCTCGTTGACTTGTCCAAAGGCACGTGGCTGGAACAGGGCGGAGGCAGGATTTGAACTCGGACCTCAGAGTCTGGAGACAGGCAGAGCTGTACCTCCTTCCCTGCCCTGCAGTGCGGCAGGGGCTTAGGTGTGGGGTGAAGGGCACATCTGGGGACCAGTTTCCTGTGCCCTTGGGTGAAGTGTGCGAGGCTGTATGGATGTCGCACACAAACACCACGTTGCCCCTTTGAAAGAATGCCCACCCCCTTGGCAGGTAGAGAGGGGACCGCTGGTCCAGCTCCGACGTTCCGTCAGCCTGGAGGGGAGCAGCGGAGATGCAGGTGGGAAAGTTCTGGTTACCCACCTGCCAGCTGGGATCAGGATGGGCTCTAAGAGCAGAGGCTTGGAGATGGGTGGAGTGTGGGCAGGGGTGTTTGTGCTGATGACCACGACTCTTTAAAATGAATGCACATCCTTGCTACCCAAAGGGTGGTCTGTGGGCCAGCGACATGGGCACCACCTGGGCGTGTGCTACAAAGGGAGAGCCTCCGGCCCGCCCCACCCCCCAGACCTGCTGAATCAGAACCTGCCTTTTAACAAGACTTCCAGTCAACTGCGTCCACATCCAAGTGTGAGAAGTACCGTTTGCCCTCCAACTTGGCTGTGTGTCACTGAGTAACATGTCAAGAGTTAAAAGCACCTAATGCTGGGGTTTCATCCCCAACCTTCTGATGTCCCTGGCACGGGGTGTGGGCTGCCCATCGGAATCCCCACGTGCGGTAAGGTTCAGACCACCGACAACTGGCTGTGAGTCCCCGCTGCCCACCTGTTTCCTCCTGGATCAAGGGGGCCGCGTGCTAAGCCATATGGGTCTCCTGCTGCTTTGATTTATTTCTTAACCCCTCCAAGACCACTGCTCTTCTTCCTCTCCTTCAGCCAGGAGTCCCCAACCTGACTGCCCCTTAGAACCCCCTTTAATGTTCTCAGAGGTAAGAACCTTTTGGGATGGCTGGGGTCCAGACATCAGTATTTCTAGAGCCGCTCAGGGTGTTCCAACACGAGCCAAGGCTGAGAAGTACCGCTGGGCTGAAGCCAGTGGTTCTTACACTTTGGTGGGTCTCAGAATCCCTTGGGAACACGGTAAGCCCAGAAATTTGCTCCCACCCTTCCCTCGTCCCCTAGGGCACGGAAAGGCCCTGCTCCAGCGTGCCTGGGTCTCTGAGTCCTTGACTCACCTTCCCGAGGATTCTGCTGCACGCCGAAGTTCGAGGACCACCGGCCTACACTCTCGTTTTCCAAAGCCCTGGGCTTGAATCTCTTCTTGGCCACATTCCCCCTTGAAGGCTTTGCCTAACCTGATGGTTTTGGCCACAATCTCTCTGCAAAGGCTCTCACATCTGCCCTGGCTCCTCCCTGAGCTCCAATACCCAACACCCAACTTGCCACAGGAAATGCTGGGTATTTCTTACCTCCTTGCCATGCCAAGCCTCCCTTCTTGCTTTCATAGTTCTGCTAATAGCTGCCCCACCTGCACCTGCCCATATCACCTGGGCTCAGATCCTTGGAGCCTTTCGTGGTGCTTCCTTTCCCACACTACGGCCCCTCTGTTCTCCCAGGCCCCACCCACATGCTCGCCCCATCACTTGGCTGCACGGACTCCGTCCCTACATCATCGCCTACACCGGATCCCCCCTCCCCCATATTCCACTTTGCTCCTGATTAATTTTTCTGACTTGCTCAGATCCTTTGGTATCTCCTCATTGCCCCAGGAAAGTCTAAATTCCCTTGCCTGGATTCAAGGTCTCTCCCTAATTTGACCCCAACCAACCTTTCTTGTCCTATCGCCCACATCATGTCCTGTGTCTCCCGCCACAATGAATTACTTACACCCCGCTTCTCACCTCGGGGCCTTTCTTTGTGTGGGGGACCCTGCCTGGAACGCCACCAGAGCAAGCCATGACTCACCAGGGCACCACGATTCAATAGCATCCCGGGAGGATCTAGTCAAGTAAGTGTCTCAAGAAATGAAACCAGCCGTTGGCATCCTTGTCCTAATTTGGCAAGCAGTAAATGTAACGGTTGTGGCTTTGGAGTCACTGAGACCTGAATTCAAATCCCACTTCTGTTACTTATTAGGCATGACCTTGGGCAAAATTTTGACCTTGCTGAGCTTTAACTTCCTCTCCTGTAAATTGGAGTTAAGAAGAGTATCTTCTGGGCTTCCCTGGTGGCGCAGTGGTTGAGAATCTGCCTGCCAATGCAGGGGACACGGGTTCGAGCCCTGGTCTGGGAAGATCCCACATGCCACGGAGCAACTGGGCCCGTGAGCCACAATTACTGAGCCTGCGCGTCTGGAGCTTGTGCTCCGCAACAAGAGAGGCCGCGATGGTGAGAGGCCCGCGCACCGCGATGAAGAGTGGTCCCCACTTGCCGCAACTAGAGAAAGCCCTCGCACAGAAACGAAGACTCAACACAGTCATAAATAAATAAATAAATAAATAAAAGAACGTGAATTTCTTTAAAAAAAAAAAGAAGAGTATCTTCCAGGACTTCCCTGGTGGTGCAGTCGTTAAGAATCTGCCTGCCATTGCAGGGGACGCAGGTTCGATCCCTGGTCTGGGAAGAATCCACATGCCACGGAGCAGCTAAGCCCGTGCGCCACAACTACTGAGCCTGTGCGCCTAGAGCCCATGCTCCACAACAAGAGAGGCCACCACAACAAGAAGCCCGAGAACCACAACCAAGAGTACCCCACTCGCCACAACTACAGAAAGCCCGTGCGCAGCAACAGAGACCCAACACAGCCAAAATAAATAAACAAACAAATAAATAAATAAAATTTATTAAAAAAAAAAAGAATGGTCTACATTAAAAAAAAAGATACAAATGAACTTATATACAAACAGAAATAGACCCACAGACATAGAAAACAAACTTATGGTTACCAAAGAGTAAAGGGGGGAGAGATAAATTAGGAATTTGGGATTAATTTATACACACTACTATATATAAAATACATAAACAACAAGGACCTACTGTATAACACAGGGAACTATACTCAATGTTTTGTAATAATCTATAGGGAAAAGAATCTGAAAAAGAATATATATATATGTATGTATAACTGAATCACTTTGTTGTACACCTGAAACTAACACAACATTGTAAATCAACTATACTTCAATAAAAAAAATGATGGCTACCTTACTTTTTATCTCCCATTCAACATGATCTTCTTACAGTGTGATTGACACTCCTGCCACTGAGAGGTGGGGGCTAAGACCCCTCCCCCTTGAGTCTGGGGGTTTTGTGACTATACTGGTAGAATATGCTGGAAGTGATGCTATGTGACTTTCAAGGCTAGGTCATCAGAAGGATATGGCTTCCACCTGGCTCTCCAGACACTCCTGCTTGGAATCCAGCTGCCATATTGTAAGGAAGCTCAATCTAGCTCACACAGACACAGGAACAGCTCTTGTGCAGAGGAACTGAGGTCCCAGATGATGGCCAGCATCAACATTGGACATGTGAATGAACATGTGAGCCCTCAGATAATTTCAGCCCCCAGCCTTTGGGTCTTCTACTTGAGACCTCAGTCATCAAAGAGCAGAGACCAGCTGTTCCCACTGTGCTCAGTCCAGACTCACAGAATCTGTGAGCATGATAAAAGACTGTGGTGCACCATGATGTCTGGGGGTAATTTGTTATGTAGCCGTAGAAACAGGAAGAGTATAGTCAAGCGCTAAAAACTGTGTCTAATATTTATAGTATTAAAATGTTGGAATCCTATACATTTTTCACAGTTTAAACATCAGCCTCTTCAACAAAGATTCTCCCATGCCACCCAAATAGTCACTGATCCTATGTCAGGTTTCCTTCTAGGTGGACTTCACACAGATTGTCTCATTTCATCTGCATAATGACACGGCAAAGCTCAACTTTCCTAAATACATGTTTTTAAGTTGTTTACTAATTTCTGTTACTTGGCTCTGTCTATAAAAAAATTGCATCAATAAATCACATTGATTTCAGTTCTTACAATAATTTTATCTATTTAAAAAACTTTTCACAGAGCTCCGAAGATATATTTGAACAATTTAAAGCAATTTCATGGTAATCGTGTTTTTCCTCCTCTCTCGGGTTTTATTAGCTCCATTTCATCAGTGAGGAAATTAAAGCTCATGGAGATAGAGTGGCTTATCCAACGTGCGCAGTTAGGGCTGGGCCGGCCAGCGTTCAAACCCGGCTCTCCCTTTGCATTTCCTCCTTGCCTCTTCCATGACTCATCCTCTGCGTTAAAATTCTTCATGTACATTCTTTATCTCTTTCTACTACATTGAAAGCTTCAAGAGGCAGTTCTATTCAATTATATTCATGAGCAAATCCTTATAAGACACCAGGCCCCATCCTCTGCACACAGTAGGTTCTCTCTAAACTCACCCAATGTCGTCATGCAATGACTCTTTATTGAGTCCCTACTATGGGTCAGGCAGGCTTTGCAGAAGGTGCTGAAGAAAGACTCGGTCCCTGTCCTTGCGGAGCTTATGGTCTGGTTAGGGGAACAGGCATAAGAAAACCAACCCAACGACATTCAGGGACATATTGTGACAACTGTTAGGAAGAAGGAACAGGGTTGTTTTTTTTTAATGAGAGGCGACATGAAGGGAACCTACTTTAGACTGGGAGGTGGGGGTGAGGCTTTTTTTAAACAGAGACATAAATAAAGGGTAGGTGTTAGCCGTGTGTGTGTATGTGTGTGTGTGTGTGTGTCTGTGTGTGTGTGTGTGTGGAGGGGCGTGGTGATAGTCCAGAGGAAAGAGAGTATGCGAAGGCTAGGAGGTAGGAGAGAAGTGCTAGTTTGAGGAAATTTTAAAATGCCAATAGGGCAGGGTGGTGGGTTTGTTCAGTGGATGGAAGAATGAAGAGATGGATGGATAGATGGGTAATTGGATGAGTGCAGGGATGGATGGAGGGATGGATGGATGGAGAGAAGGAGGCATGGATGGATGAAGGAAATGCAGGATGGAGGGATGGATGACTGTATGTATACGTGGATGCGTGCATAGTTGGATGCGTAGGTAGATGGATGGATGGATGGGTGGATAGATGGAGAGAAGGAGGCATGGTGGATGGAGGGATGGATGACTGTATGTATGTATGTATCTATGGCAGGATGGATAGAAGAAGGAAGGGCACAGCTGGCCTTGTCCAAGTGTTGCAGTTGATGCTCTCATTCACGCTTCCATCCCACAATCTCCCCTCCCTATGGCTCTTAGGCCCCCAGAACCCTCCCAATTCTCTCTACTCCACTTTGCCAAATGGGCCTCCTAGGTCAGGGAGCCCCTTGCCTCTGCTCAGGGGGGCCCAGCGCCCAGGCGTGTATGTCCTGAACACCAGCTGCAAGGGTGGTGCGAAGAAGAAGTCTGCTCAGCCAGCCAGGGCAGGAGAAAGGCTAGAGGGAAGTGCACACTGATGGGGCTGGGGATCCAGGATCTCCTGGGAAAACTCACTCCCACTGAGGTGGAAACAGATAAGGGTTTATCTCCTATACTTCCTCTCCAAGATACATGCTTGTTAATATACCACGTTGTTTTGTTCCTTGCAGCGCTGATGCAACTTTTCCTAAAAATTCCCCCAAGAGCAAAGAAGTGTGGGCCTGGGGCACAGCTGGACGTGACCTAAGATTATTCCTGATGTTTTTGTTGTATCTTAAAAGGTCTTGTAAATTATGCATTCCACTTCAGAATATATTTATTGCTTTTATTTATTTTTAAAACATTTTTTATCATGAAATGTGTCATGCATAAAAAAGAGCGAATAGAAGTATATGAATAGTTCAAAGAAGAAGAATAGAATGCACACTCACGTACCCACCACCCAGTTTAAGGAACAGCACGTGAACAAACCTCGTCCCTCTCCCCCACAGCATCCCTCCCATCGTGTCCCCTCCCTCGCCAGAGGTAATTGCCGTCTTGGATACTGTGTCAATCATGTCATGGCTTTTTCTTTTCTTTCAAGTTTCACCACACGTAGATGCATTCTTAAACAGTTTATTGTTAATTCAGCCTGTTTCTAAGCCCTTTGGGTTATTTTGTATGTCATCTACTTGATTTGCTTTTTTTTGTGCAACATGTTTTTTGGGAGCTCCATCTCCGTCCTTGTACTTGGTTTAGTCATTTTCATGGCTGCTTGGACGTCCATGTATCAAGATAGCACAGTGCTGCTGCAGGCTGGCTTTGTTATCAGTGTTTTGCTGTCCTGCTAAGAACAGTCTCATGTGGATCTTCTAGCACATGTGGCTGAGAGGATCTCTAGAGGACGCACCTAAAGGTGGAACTGCTGGGTTGTAGGTTGTGCAAATGGTAATCTTATGCGGTAATGCCAAGCTGTTTTCCTGATACGCACCAATTTGCTAATTCACACACCCACCAGCAGTGGTGGGACTTTCTATTAACACCTTGTCTTGCTAGACTCTTTGGTTTCTGCGATGGGGTGGTACTTCACTGTGGTTGTGTTTGCTTCTTATGAAGATGATGTTTCTCCCTCCAATCAGTTGTATCACGCCTCTGCCTCTAACCATCCGTGACCTCCACTGGATCCTGAGTAACACTGGGACGTCCAATCGCATCTTAGAATGTCACCATCTGTCCCCAAGGCCTCACCTCCTCTTCCACATCTCCTTCCACATCTCCATTCTCCATTCAATACACACACTCAGGTTGAGGATTAAGAAAAATGGGCCCATTGGTGGCACTCTGGACATCAACTCCAGCCCATGCGACAAGGGGTCTGATGCCCTCAGCTCTCATCTTGTACAGGTGGCTGCCAAGCTGGGGGGCCGGCCAGTCTCCCCAGTGGAGCAGGGGCTCTTGGCCCTCTGATGTGTGGGCGGGCTTATTGCTGGGGCTGGGGGTTCCAAGTCTGAGCCGTCCGCCCACCTGGGGAGGGCTGGGATGGGGTCAGGGATGGTGCTCAGGTGAGGAGGACAAAAAGGTGCCCACAGGATCTCGATGCCAACTCCAGAAGGCTCGCCCAACCCTCTCAGCCATTCAGACCACTTGCCACATGCCAGAAACTTATGGCGACTTCATAAAAACAGAGACTCGAGGTGGGGTCAGGAAGGGAGCTGGGGAGGTGGGTGGATATTTTATTGACTTCCCCTTAATTGCTGTCATTAAAAACATGTGAAGAGGGGACTTCCCTGGTGGTGCAGTGGTTAAGAATCCACCTGCCAAGGCAGGGGACACGGGTTCGAGCCCTGGTCCGGGAAGATCCCACATGCCGCAGAGCAGCTAAGCCTGTGCTGCGCCACAACTACTGAGCCTGCACTCTAGAGCCCACGAGCCACAACTACTGAAGCCCGCGCGCCTAGAGCCGGTGCTCCGCAACAAGAGAAGCCACCGCAATGAGAAGCCCGCGCACCGCAACGAAGAGTAGCCCCCGCTCGCCGCAACCAGAGAAAGCCCGTGCAGCGACGAAGACCCAACGCAGCCAAAAATAAATAAATAAATAAATTTATTAAAATAAAAAAACACGTAAAGAATCTTTTTGTAATGACTTTGCTATTATCATTAGTGGTTAGCACAGCTGCCTTATTAATTTCCCATTAGAACCCAATTCACAGCCCCTCTTTGGGAAGGGGGGATGAGAGCCAGGGGTGGGGCCTGCCTGGCCTGGCCTGATCCAGTCCCTGTGGAACTGGCTGCTTGAAACCCCAGGACAAAACCCTCCCACCCCGGGAAGCAGAAACAGCCAAGGAGGTAAGATGAGGGGTTTGGAGAAGCAGCCGTACCCCATCCATCTTCAGAACAGTGAGCATCTGTGTGTCTGTGTAAAAGAAACAGACGGAGGGACAGACAGATGCAGGAGGTCTGTAGGGCACACACCTGGGAGAGGCCCAGGATGGGGATGGGTGAGGAAGGGGAAAGATTTAAGGAGGTACCCACTGTCAGGGTCCCGCAAGTGCACGGTGAGTCCCTGAGAGGGAGTGCCTCCTTAAAATTTGCACCCTCCTTGCCACACCCTAGCCCCAGCCCTGGAGAGCAGAGGTGGCGGCTAGGACGGTACCTCCGAAGGCAGACAGAATGAGAAAGGTTGTGAATGTTCATTCCAGGACCCCTTCCCTGGTTGGCCTGGCAGAGAGAAGACGTGTACACTCTGCCACCCCGAGTGTCCCCTGGGCTGGGCGCCATTTATGATGGTTTGTGTGCACTGATTGATTACTTATTGTGACCACCCGGCCAGGTAGGTACTAATATTAACATTCCTTTTTACACATGAGGAGGCAAAGGCACACAGAAGTTAAGTAATTTGCCCAAGGTCACACAGCTAGGGAGAGGTGAGGGGGATTTGAACTCAGGGTTCATGGCTGGGTCCATGGCTGGGTTCACGGCTCCACTCTACGGCTGCTGGTGGCAAGGCAGGAGAAAGGAGACGGTAGAAATACTGGCTGTGGGAACTTGGGTTGTCCTCTGACCTTTCTTTTAACAGCCCCTATCTTTTTTTTTTTGGCAGTACCACGCGGCACGTGGGATCTTAGTTCCCGTACCAGGGATAGAACCTGCGCCCCCTGCAGTGGAAGCGCGGAGCCTTAACCACTGGACCGCCAGGGAAGTCCCTCCTCTGACCTTTCTGAGCCTCAGTTTCCCCATCTCAAGATGTGGCTCCCTAGACATGCCTTCCTACCTCCGAGGCCTGTCCTAGGGACCCACGGAGGAAAGACATTTGCACAATTTCCCTGGCGGGCAGAGTGTTTTGGAGGCTCCGCTGTGTCTCCCTGGCCTCTCCTTAGGGACGCGGGTGTCCAGCTTGGACCTGTGATTGTGATTGTTCTGAAGGCTCCTGGGCTTGTGTTCATCTTTTCAGGGAAACAGAAGCCGTGCTTCCTTCTCTATCTGCACCCCGGCCCCCCTACTCCCCAGGGGTCCAGAGCCCTAAGCCAGTCACCGGCTAGACTGGGGCTAGAATCCACGGTTTCTCACTCGCGTCCTCCCAAGGGTCATGCCCTGGCACACACAGAACCCGGAAGCCAGCTGTAAGGATTTTTCATCTGCTTCCCTGCTGATAGCAAAGAAAAGGGATGACGGGTCAAGGCCACCTGGTGGCGTGAGATGGCCTTCAGCCTAGGTGGGGGCCGCATCTATTCACAGGGCTGTTTGGACACGAATTATTCCAGTCCAGGGGTGTCCCTCTGATTCTCTTTGACCCCTGGCCCCAGCAGCAACTGCCCTCCCCCCAGCTGGACCCCATTTCGATTTTTCTCCTCTCGCCCTCAAGCAGCAGCGTGGGGAGGTGTGGACTCAGGTCGTGGCTTCAGCTCCTGCCCCTGGCGCATCCTAACTGTGACTTAGGCGCGTCCCCTCAGCCACACCGAGCCTCAGTTTTCTCATCTGTAAATGGGGATGGGGGCGTCCACTCTGCAGGCTGGGATGAGGCGGGGATGGGGGAAGGGGAGCGAGTTTCCCTTCTCTGTCCCCCTGTGGCCACCAGGGCTGGGCGAAAGCTCCATCTGTTAAGATGAGTGCTTTTCTCAGCTGTCAGACAGGAGTTCCTAAGGCTCCCCTAACTCGTTTGCTTTAGGGCCCAAAGGGCCGCACAGTGTGGTCTCTGCTTGATGACACTCTGGAGGACAGAGCTTCAGGCTTGCAAAGCGGCCTGGGGCAGATGAGGCTGGGGTCTCGGCACCGGCCCCCGGGCGCCAGCTCAGGGAGCTGCAGCCGGTGGTCAGGAAGGGCTGAACCTGGGTCTCCCCGCCCCGCCCCTGGGGCCCCTCCGAGGTGCCCCGTGCTCTCCGCCAGGGGCCTGGAACCACATCTGCACAGCACAGCAGCAGCAACACCATGGAGCCTGGTGGCCACATGGTGACAGCCATGGCGGTAACTGTGTCCAGAAGGTGCCTGGAGCCCAGGGTGACAGGTAGCTCTGAGCAGCCGGGCAGGGATCCCGCTGTGAGAGGTGGTGGAGGGGAAGGGGCCGGGCTGGCCGATGGCCCAGGGGACAGTGGCAGCTCCCTGCTCTGCATTTGGCCAGGACAACTTTTGCTGGAAGCCATTCCATTCTGCGGCCTGTTTTTTCCTTCTTTAAAATGATAATATACAATATTCATTGTAGCACTTACTCTCACTGAATCAAAGTGCATTATCTGTAGGCATTGGCTAGGTGCATTGGTGGATAACGGCTCAAGGAAGGGCAAAGCCTAGGGGGAGGTAGTACTAGATGCACATTACAGATGAGGAACCTGAGCTGGGTGAGGCTCAGAGAGGGTCAGTCACTTCCCTGGGGTCACACAGTGACTGAGGGCAGAGTTAGGATTCGAATGTGGTCCGTCCAACACGAAAGCCTAACCTCTTCATCAACCGTGCTGCCAGTCATGGTAATGGGCACCCCACAGCCTGCCAACGCTGTTAGGCACCCTCCCTCCCAACCCTCCCCCCCTGACTGGATCTCAGCACTGCAGAGTCCCAGGCTCCCTCATGGGTTTGGGCCAGGCCCCCTGCATGGCACCGCTACCTGGGGTCATTCCGGCCAGCATCACCTGGAGTGGTCCAGGACCCTCAGGACCCAGAGAGCCCACAGTGTGTGTGTGTGTACGTTGTGGGGGGGACCCCCACCTCGAGGGTCTGTGGCTGGGCAGACAGTTAGGTTGTTGGCTAGCTCGAGTCTCTGCCATCTGCTTTTCACCCCCAGGTCGGTCTGAGTCCTTCTCTGCCACGTGCAGGGAATACCAGGGACACCTGAGTCCTTAACAAAGGCCTCTGCCCTCCATCCGTGCACGGGCTCGCTTGCTCTGCACACGGGCCTGGTCACAACCCATCCTTCTGCTTGGGGGCAGGAGGGTACCTTTGGGTCTGGGGACAGGAGCCATACACATGCAGGCCCGGTTTCAAGGGAGCATCCTCATGTGAACAGGAAGATGCCTAAGGTGGGAGAGGGGTCGGGGGGCTGAGTCCTGGGTCCTGGATCCCTACCACAGCCACGGAAAGAAACATCCCAGCCACACAGACACTACTTCTCTTCCTTTCTCTTTCTGATCGGCGGAGCCAGCCCAGGGGAGACTCATGTCATCTCTGGGGCTTTCAACTCCAGAAAGTTCTTATTGTCTCCTATGAGCGAAGGCTTTGGAACAGACACTCGCCTGCTTCCCCCGACAGCCTGGACTGCTTGGTGTCCTGAAAGGTATTTTCAACTGCACACACACACACACGTTCTCACGTGCACAAAGGTGAACAAAGACGCCGACCAATCCAGACACACACATTTGCACCAACACATGCCTGAGCCCACACCCACCCTGGAGTGCACACAGACACACACATGAGCAGTCTCTCTGCGGGCTGACCCACGGCTACCCCTGCACTGCTGGACTCTGGGCACCGGCTAAACGAAGCTCTGTGGGAGCCCTCCAGCTGGCTGCCAGTGGCCCTGATCCATCATTTTAATTCGGGGCTTTTCCACTCCTCTGAGTAAGCTGAGTTGCCTTTAGTGCTGATTTATGAGACAATCAGTCCTCCACTTCTGATTACGGTTGTTTTCCATAATTATTATAAACACTCTTTGCCCTCACTTGAGGTTTTCTTCTCGATTTCTCTCCCCCACTTCTCTCCAAGTAGCAAACTCTCTCCTGCGCTAAATCTGAGTCAAGCACCAGTGGGCCCCAGATGAGAGGGTGTCCTTTTTTTAAAAAAAAGTTTCAGGGCTCATTAAGGCGTTCCACACTCCCGTGGCCCACAGTGCAACCTTGGACCTCTCCTCCTGAAAAATCCCAGAATGAAACAGCCCATAATGAGGCTCATTTCTAGCACACGGCAGCTATCTTAGAATGGGGGGCAGGTCTGGGCAGGTCTGGGAAGGGGATACTGAGTCACAGGGGGAGGGGGTTGATTGGTGTGCTGGTCCCTGAGATGCCCTTGGGTTCTTCTGAGGCTTCCCTCTTGTCCTCCATCTGAGGGAGCCCTTTGGGGCTTGGTGGCAGTGGGGGAAGTCTGTTACCCCAAAGGCTCAGCGAGGGTCTATTACCTTACCCTCTTCTTGCCTGGCCCTTTCAGGAACCCTGACTCATCAGGTCCCCTCTCCCTCTTAGAGCTATGGTACCCACACCAGCCATCTCCCAACGCCTCCTGAGACTGTGGAGACCCCCAAGATATTACTGCTCCAGGGCTGAGCAAGCTGGAGGATGGAAAAGTTAAGGACATGGGGGGGGACCCTGGGGAATCTGCCAAGAAGACCCCGGGACGTCTGCCATTACAAAGATCCCCCGAGTTTGAGGCCAAACCCAGAGGAGTCCCTTGAAGCAGGTGACAGGGCCTCCTTTTCAAAGCAGAAGCAGCTGGTCCCATCTAGAGAGTGCTGAACTCAGAGAGCCAGCAGATGTGTGTCACGTGTCAGCGGCGTGGCCTTGAGACCTCTTGCCACCTCTCCGGGCCTTGGTTCCCAGAAGGCGGGAAGGGTCACCGTTAGCACCCAGTGAGCGTGGAAAGCCTCAGCTGGGATTTGGCTCTGCCCAGCGTGTGGCCGATGGGTGACGACTCTGCAGATCCTCTCCCGCCTCACGCCCTCCCGCCACCCGCCCCAAGTCTCCGCTGTACTCACAGGCCACCTGGACCTCGGTTTGCCGCTGCAGCAGAGCGCCCATCCGGTTACGCACGATGCAGCGGTAGAAGCCGGCGTGCGTGCGGTCCAGGCTGGTGATCATGTACCTGGGGGCAGATGAGACAGCCAGTGAGCAAGTCAGGCAGCTGCGGGGACGCAGAGGTCAAACTGGGGTCAGAGGGCAGAGGTCGCCACATCACCCTCTTCCATAATGAAAGGCGCCAGGGAGCCCTTGGCTCTACCATGGGGGTCACAGAAGGGTCCTTATTAATAAGAGGGTCCCTCCCAAAGGCTTTTGCTCAGCTGCCCAGGAAGGAGCCTGCACTTTCCCAAGGACGGGAGATGCTGTGCCTGAGCCCTTGACCCTGGCCGTGACCAGGCCTCCCAGGACTGCTTTGGGTCTGTTGGAGGCTACTGTCCTCCCCTGCCTGTGACCTGCATGACTGAGAAAGGTGGGGGCGTTTTCTTTAGCCTGGACCAGGGATACGCCATAAATGTTAACTTAAATGGATGTAGGTTTGTTATAAAGCAGAAACTAATACACCATTGTAAAGCAATTATACTCCAATAAAGATGTTAAAATAAGTAAATAAGTAAAGAAATAAATAAATGGAGGCAGGGAAATTTACGTTTTCCCAAATGCTTTGCATCATTCCATCCTTAAGAGTTGCAGACAGCTCCACTGAAGCTCTGCGAAGGGAAAAGGCAAAGCCATCTGGGCAGGGCAGGTTGGCTTTCTGTACGTGTGGGCCCTGGGGCCAGAATGCATGAACCCAAGGAGGCTCTAGGGTATCCTGCTTTGGGAGCACATCACCGGCCTGAGTGCTGCAGAGTCTGGTGTTGGGGGGAGGGCGGGGGGAGAGCAGGTGTGCGGGGCGCTAACCTGGCTGGGAGGAAAGGAGGAGGCCAGGCAGGTCAGTGCAAGGAGCTTCTGGCAGCGAGACATGGCAGATGATAGGTGCTCTCTGGTATGGGGGGGGCTAGTTCCCCTAGCACCCATCTCGTGATCACCTTTCTGACCCTTGGGCAGTGGATGGCCCAGCAGGGACCTCTGAGCGTCCAGGGGCTTGTGCCTAGGAGACCTCCCCTGCCCCTGGGTGTCCTCGGTTTTGCCAGCTGACTTGGTGAACAAGCTTATTGCCACCTGCTCCCAGGCTATGCCAACCCTGGGACAGAGCAACCTTACTTGTAGGATTTGCCGAGTTTTCTTTTACATGAGTTCTAGCCAGTGTCCATCAGCATCTCACAATGAGGAAACAACTACCACTTTCGGAGCACCACCTATGCCTCAGATGCTGTATTCAGTATTTTTCATTCATTTCATTTCTTTTCTTTTTTTTTTTGGCTGTGCCGCATTCATTCATTTCTTTTCTTTTTTTTTTGGCTGCGCCGCGTGGCTTGTGGGATCTCAGTTCTCTGACCAGGGATCGAACCTGGGCCCCTGGCAGTGAAAGCGCTGAGTCTTAACCACTGCACCACCAGGGAATTCCCTTCACTCATTTCTTTATTTCACACAGCAGTTCCCAGACTACTGGATATCATGGACCAGTAACACTTAAAAAAATGGGGCCAGACATAAGATTGTCTTACTTATGGCCAAGTAAGACCATTAAAACCAACCAACCAAAAAGCAAAAAGCAAACAGGGAAACAATCAAGCAACCAAAAAAACTAAAAATAAGATACAGGCATGAGAGAAAAAGAAATAGAAATGGTCAGTATTTTATCTAAAAAGGACATTTTTGAGAACACAAAAAAAGAAATGTAATCTCAGCATCAAAGCAATTTTAACACATTTTAAACTGAAATTTTATGCCACGCCCATGACACTAGCTTCACTTTTCTCATTTGATGTGGACAGGTGCCAAATGTCATGGGTCTGAATTTGAGAGTCTTTCACCTAATCTCCCTGCTAACGCTACGGAGGCAATACTTCCATTAGCTCCCCCTCCCCGTTTTAGAGGTGAGGAAATTGAGGTTCAGAAATATCACATCATTGACTTGTGGTCTCACAGGCAGTAAGAGGCAGGGCCAGGGTTCCAAAGAACCTTTCTGACTCCAAGCCCAGCTGCTAACCTGCTCAACACGTACATCCTACCCCAAAGGGCCCCACCTTCCATCCTGGGACTGCACGAGCCCCAGACTCACAGGTGGCTGTGTGCCAAGCCTGCTCTGGCTCTGCATTAATATCCAGAACCTTCTGGCTGTCCAAGTCTCTTATCTCTGCCACCGGCTGCAGCTCTTATCTATCCTTCGTTACTATGCACAGCGTGATGATGGGGAGATAGCGGGTACCCAGTCTCTGGTAAATTTCCTATTCTCCCTCTATTCCGTCCTCAAGCTCATCACAGGCTCTCGTGCCTCTGCCCCATCATTCCCTGGGGGAGGGGGAGGGACAGCTTTGGGTAAACTGTTTGGGTCTTAAAAGTGATGGGGTGACCCAAGAGGAAGATGGAAGGAGAGATTGGCTGGAAAAGCTCTCTATCTTTGAAAATGGAATCAGATATTATTAAAAAGCACCAGGGAGAAGAAAATGAACAGAAATGGCCAAACACAAAAAGATGCTCGGCCTCTGTCACAGTGAAAGAAAGTCCAATCAAAAACAAGACAATATTCACATATCAGATTGCCAAAAATTTTCTTGTATGATTACACCCATGGCAAGAGTGAGAGGGAAGGGAGGCTGACCTCACGTCGGCTGATGAAAGTGTAAATTGGTCCAGCCTTTGGGGCAGAATCGATCAAAGTAAGAATATTCCAGTCTTTTGACCCAGAGGCTGTACTCCAGGGAGCTGGTCTTTCAGATGTACTTGCAAAAACGTGACAAAAAACAGGTACGAGGATGTTCACTGTGGCTTTGCTTGTAATGGCAGAGACAAATAAACAAAAACCAGAAGCAGCCTAAACATCCATCAAAAATGGAATTGAATCGACTAATGATGCTGTAGCCACAGAATGAACGAAGAACACCTGTATGGGATGAGATAGAACAGTCTCCAAGATGCACAAAGCATGGAAAGGAAGTCGAAGCTGGAGACGGTGGATGTTCATGGAAATTAAAAACACGAGAAATAAGCTAAATAGTATCACAGCTGAGTGTTAGGGACATGAGAGCTAATGTATTCTTATCACTTGATAAGTTGTTGTTTATTGACACAGGCTACCGAGCCCTTAGTCTAATGTTTAGGATCATGCAAATTGACCCAATAAAAAGAATTTTGAGTTTGTGAGCCAAAAAAAAAAAAAAAAAAAAAGTCAAAGAACAGTGTAAGTGTTATGATGCCATGCGGGTAAGTTGGAATAGTACATATTTGTATATATCTGCACATGCATAATCATATATACACTCTAGCATGGACATAAAATTTTTTCGGGATGGATACGCCAAAACATGTGATCTGCCTTTTGGGAGAGGTATTAGGAACGCAGAAGGAGGGAAATGTCTACTTTTCAATTTTATGTCTTTCTACGCCATCAGAATGTTCTTTATCGTATGCATATGTTGCTTTTATTTTAAAAATAAAATTAAAAAATGCACTTTGAGCATATAATGTCAGGATATATTATAAAAAAGACACTAGGGACTCGTTGGATCTGGGTTTGTTTGCTGATGTCAGTGATGTGTGGTGAAATTTAAACTTTAATAAAAGTTGATTTCTGCAGAAAGCTCTAGTTCATTTGCTTCAGCCAGGAAGCCCCAGGCCCCACCTGGGGCCCTGAGGAAGGCCAGCTGGGTGCAGGTCTGCCCCACCCCGAGGTCAGTAGAGGAGGCCTGGCTCTGGGCCTCCCCTCGGCCCCCACGGTGGGGAGGTGGGCATCCTTGTCTGAGCATCCGTGGCCGGGCAGAGGGCAGGGTGCAGCCCCCCGCCCCGGGCTGTCTCTGGTGTTCCCCTCCCTGCCTGGGGGCACTATTTTTGGCTTGTAGGCAACTGGTATTTAAAGTAACAGTTCTGCCCACTGCCTTTCCTGCCAGAGAAGCCCACTTCGCTCCACCCAGATTGCCTCGCAGGCGGGTGGAAGAGGCAGCTGGCCAGCATCTCGGTTTGCAAATCCAGCGCTGCACTGTGAGAATGCAAGCATCCGAGATAATGGTGACAGCTCATTATCCCCCCCACAGTGCTCCTTCCTGGGCCCTCAGGACGCACTTAGCCTACAGCTCTATCTGTCCCACCCACCTGTGGCTGCTGGCCTGGCAGGAAACTGGATGAGCCCAGCCCTGTCCAGGTCCCTTCCAGAGGCAGGGGGATGGCTGAAATGCCCTGTGCAGGAGGGTGCACTTGTGATTGCCCAAGACAGAGCCTGGTACTGGAGAGTGTGCTGAGGCTTCTGATGTAGGGAAAATTAAGCTTGATTTTTGCTTCTGCACTTTCTTAGGAGTGTGGCCTGGTCAAGTTATAGAACCTTGCAAGCCTCGGTTTTCTCATCTATAAAATGGGGACAATAATGGCCACCTTTTTTTAAAATTGAAGTATAGTGGATATACAATATTATATAAATTACAGGTGTACAATATAGTGATTCACAATTTTTAAAGGTTATATTCCATTTACAGGTATTATAAAATATTGGCTATATCCCCCGTGCTGTACAATATATCCTTGTAGCTTATTTCTCACCTAATAGTTTGTACCTCTTGCTTCTCTACCCCTATACTGACCCTCTCCCCCTTCCCTCTCCCACAGGCAACTGTTTTCTATAGCTGTGAGTCTGTTTCTTTTTTGTTATACTCACTAGTCTATATTCACTAGTTTTGTTATATTCACTATTTTTTAGATTCCATATATAAGTGATGTCATACCGTATTTGTCTTTCTCTGACTTTACTTAGCATAATGCCCTCCAAGTCCATCCATGTTGCTGCAAATGGCAAAATTTCGCTCTTTTTTATGGCTGAGTAGTATTCCATTGTGTGTGTATATATATATATATATATATATATATATATATATATACCACATCTTCTTTATGCATTCATCTATTGATGGACACTTAGGTTGTTTCTATAATGGATGTCTGGGTTGTAAGTCCTGGACTTAAGTGCCTGGCACACGGCAGGGGCTGCACAAATGCTTGTCACACGAGGGAGCAAATATATGAGTCACTGGCGGGGAGTGGAAGGTAGTGGGGTGAGGTTGGGAGGATCAGAGAGGAGGATGAGGAGGGTGAGTAGGACCTTGCTCCCCCCCCCTGCGTGAGGATTCAGCAAGGGCTCCATACCAAGCATCAGGGGAGAACAGATTCCCTGGCAAATTCTTCGGCTTCCCCGTGGACATGTCCCAGCCACCCACGAAGGATCTGTCACACCCATTGGTTTCCTCATCCTTCTTCCTGGGCTGCCCCCTTGGCCTCTTGGTCCCAGGGAAACTCTCTTCACCAGCCTGATCTCCCAACCTCTCCGTCACCTGTTTGTACCCTCGTCCTGGCTGACCTGCCATCTCGTTCTCCATCCAATGAGGAACAGGCGCAGGGGTGTGGCCCCAGGAGATGGGAACACCTGGATTCACCTGCCTCTAGATCCCCCGCAAAGGACCGCTGATTTACTGATTTATTATAGGAAATACATTCCTGGGACTCAAAATTCAAAGAATAAAAGAAAAAGTACACAGTACACATCTCTTCCATCCCTGTCCCACAGCTGCCTGGTCATTCCCAGCTCCCAACACACACACACACACACACACACACACACACACACACACACACACACGGAGGAAACCACTGTTAGTTTCTTGAGTATCTTTTCAGAATTCTTAGGCGAATGCAAGCAAATGTAAATTCATAAGGTGGGGATGGAAGAAGCTTGGCTTTCTCCCAGTCAGAGGGAGCAGGCGGTGGAGAGAGAGCCTCGGGGGCCAGGGTAGAAAGAAAGGGAGACATACAAGAATCCACACTGTCTGCTTTGCTCATCACAGGTGCCCTGATTTAACCTGCGGGACCCCGGTGGCACAGTCCCCTCCTCCGAGAAGAAGGGCTGGGCTCAGAGTGGGGGGCGCATGACAACAATGCCGGGAGGAGCCGGGACAGATAACTGGAATTTTAGAGACACAAGATGCACAGGGGAGAACATAACTGCCTAAAAAAACGTGGCGTCTTCAACGTACGAGGAAACACACAATGCCCTTTTTGGTTCGAGTCCTTGAGTGTCACAGTTGATATTTAAAACGATTCTTACTCACATTAAATAAGATATTTCAATTCCACAAAGCTGTCAGGAGCTGATGCGGACACCGGAAATAACAGACACACTCTCCTTGTGTTGTCCTCGTTAATAAGTCAGACGCCAGAGATGCACGTGTGATGCTCAGGGTGGGGGGGGGAGCTGAGGGGGAAGGGTGCATGTGCACATGGGCACATGTGTGTACTCCCACCCCTGTGCACACATTCACGCACACATATATGCACATACATATATGCATATGTATGTGTGCACACATGTTGCACACATATATGTGCAACCCATACCACAAACTCACACATACACACGTGTACTCGTCACACCAATGTACTCACGTATACTCACGCACACGTACACACTCACTTGTGCACACTCACCCGCGTGCACACACACTCATGTAAGGCACACACTTGGGTATGCACATGCGCACATGTACACTCCTACAAGCCACGTATGTGCACTCCTGCACACACATGTGTGCACACACCAACCCACATGAACACTCATTCACTCCTGCAAACAGATTCACAACTGTGCACAAGGGCAACATGCCCAGGTGAACACACGTCCCTGGCCACGCCCATCCGAGGTCACCCAGGTGCACCCAGCCCAGTTCCAGGCCCCCCCCACTCCTGCCCTCACGTGGAGGCCACAGGCTGCAGACGCTCTGTGTTTCCTCATTTAGATGCACCCGGGAGAGTGACAGCCACTGCCAGGCAGGTACCCTCCTAGGGTCTAGGTGGCCCTCAGGACACAGAGTTCTGAAACAGTGGCCCCCTGGCTTGTCCTAGGGCTTTTCTCTGCAAAGGCCCTGCAGCGGGGAGGGGCGCACTGAGGTTTGGGGGGAACAGAGCTTCTGCAGCCAGGCCCCCTCCCTGGGCTCTGTGGCTGAGGCGTGAACCCTCTGCCACCCGCCCACCGGGCCTCCTCAGTGACCTGTGCTCGGGGACGGGGGGCAGCGGGAACCGCCCACAAGCACTGCCGTAGGTGTCCCCACGACGGCTGGGCAGCTGAGTTCAGGGGACCCAGGCCTCCTCCCCTCTTCCCACGGGCTTTCAGGCAATGGCGAGGCACCAGCTCCAGGACGTGTTTGTGCCCGTGTGTGTGTCTTCAGACGCGCCTCTGCCTGCATCAGGGGGACAGCTGTCCCACGAACAGGCCACCAAGGTGCTGTCAGGCTGGACGTGCACCCCATCCTGTGGATTTGCTTTTGCAGAGATTCTTCGGGAAAGAAGACAAAACTCTGTCCAGGGTGATTTAAAGGGGAAAGTACATATACCAGGTAATAATAATAATAACGTACCATTACATAATTAACATAATTATTAGTAGTGTAAGAAATGCCCCTGTTCTGAGGGCTTTAACATGCATCAACTCAGTTAATCTCACAATACTGTAGGAGACTCATGCTAACAGAAACCTCAGTTTATAGATGAGAACACTGGGACTCAGAGTGATCAAGTAACTTGCCTCAGGTCACACAGCTAATAAGTACCTAGTAGCCTGGACAGTCCACACAAAGAGAAGACAAACCTCAACTGGACACATACCTGATAGCTTGGGGTCTCTCCTTGAAGAAGGGTTGTTTTGACCGTCTACACTCTCCCCCTCACACACACACAGGCTGTGGATGACAGAGGGGAGAGGGGTGTTTCTGAGAAGTTAGTCTAGGGCCCGTTAAAGAGGATGGGGTGCTATTGTTAAGAGTAACAACCTAGTAACAGCGGAGGCCCAGGGGAGGGGGCTCGGCTGCTCTGGGTAACTCTTTAGCGGGACCTTTGGTTTTGGAAGGGGGTCCGGTCTGAGGGCCCAGGACCGGAGCTAAACTGTTGTGTGTGATGGTCCCCGGAGTGCGGAATCTTCCCTTGTCAGCAGTGCTAAGGATCCTGAACTCATGGGGGTGGCGGAGGGGACAGAGAAAGAGAGAAAGGGATGGAGGGAGGGAGACAGAGAGAGAGAGAGACAGAGACGGAGACAGAGACACAGGGTGGGGAGACAGAGAGAGACACACAGACACAGGGCGGGGAGGCAGAGAAACAGACAGAGAGGGAGAGACACAGAGAGGAGAGAGAGGGGAAGGGCCCACCGCCCGGCACAGGGAGTAGATGGGGCCTGAGAAGCGCAGGTCGGCAGGAAACCCTGGGGTCGGGGGCTGGCAGGGCAATTCAGGACCCGAGATTTCTGTTCTATTTTAAGCGTTTCCGTGCTGGCTTGTAAGTCCCCTCCCACACCTTCAGTCAGAGTCTTTTCCGCACACAACCGGCTTCTGCTAACGGGGCTTTGGGGGTGGAAGGGAGCCGCCATGCTCCCGCTGGAGGAGGGGGTCCTGGGGGTTGCCCAGGAGCAGAGCAGGAGCTGGTGAGGTGCCAGGTGAGGCCCAGGACAGGTAAGACCGTCCTCAGGGTCCTGGGAAGGCAGGGGGGACCCTGGACTCTTCCCCACACAGCGTGTAGACATTCGTGTAGTAAAGAAGGCAAAGGCCCTTGGAAGCCGGTGGCGGGGTGCGGCGCTTGGGCACGCTGGGTGCCCCCCACCCCTGGGAGACTGCAGGGTGGGTGGAGGGCTGTACCGCAGTGGACGGAACGGGGAGGAGCCCCTGCCTCTGATGACAGAACATGGGGGATAAAGGGATGCTGGGTCCAAGATGCGGGTCTACGCACCCCTCCTTTCTGCCTCAACTCACCCCCTCACCGGTGGACAGGGGTGGCTGGAACTTTTCGAGCGCTGGGTCCCCCCGGCCACAGTGCAGGGGGCACAGGCCCCGCTCACACGCGCAGGGGTCTGCAGCCACCTGCATCGTCCAGGGGACAGCCGGGCATCGGGCTCATAGAGACCCCGCCCCCAGGGAGTACAAAGCTCCCCTCTGGCCCCAACTCTACCAAACTCCCAGCAGTTTCTAATGAAAACAAGCCACTGTCACCTCTCCACGTGCCTCTCCTCAGCCCGCAGGGAATGTCTCTGCTTTCAGCTCGCATGTTGCGTCCAGGAAGCCTTCCTGAATCTCCTCTGGGCTACCCCAGGGTTGCCCCTGCCAGACCTGGTGCATGTGTCACCATTTAATGTTCTATGTACTTGTCTGTGTGTCCCTGAGGCCAGTTCTCGTGTATTAGCTCCACGCTCCTGGAGCATTACTCCTAGAATAATACGTGCTTCAGTGAACACTCTCTGGATGAGTGAACGAAACAGCCGGTACTGAAGGCCAGACCATGCCCCCGAAAGGTGTCCACATACTACTTCCCAAAGCCTGGGAATATTTTACCTTACAGGGTATGATGGTTGAATTGGGTACCCCCAGAAGACGTGTTGAAGTCTAACCCCTAATACCTGCGAATGTTATCTTATTTAGAAATAGGGTCTTAGCAGATGTGATCAAGTTCAGATGAGGTCAGGAGGGTGGGCCTTGATCCAATATGAATGGTGTCCTTATAAGAAGAGACATAGACGCACAGGGAGAAGGCCACGCGGTGACAGAGGCGGAGATTGGAGGGATGCAACCACAAGCCAAGGATGCCAGGATTACTGCAACACCGGAAGCTGGAAGAGAGGCATGGAATGCATCTCCTCAGAGCCTTCAGAGGCAGCGATCGTGGCCGTATGAGCTTCCAGAAGGAATGTAGCCCTGCTGACACCTTACTTTTAGGACTTCTGAGCTTGAAAACTGTAAGAGAACTCATCTGCATTAAGTCACAAAGTTTGCAGTTATTTTTTACAGTGGCAGGTCTCCTCCAGGTTGGGGATGGAGCGAGACCCAGGAAAAGTCTCTGTGACAGTGTGGGAGGGCTGAGTGGGTGGGGGATGAGGACGGATGTGGTCCATTCCCTGCAGACCACCGGAGGGCTGGGGCTGAGCTGAGCTGGAGGCCGCACTGCCTGAAGGCGGCTGCTCAGGTGAGACACAGCCTGTGGGCTTGGACGACCACCTTCCGATGGACGGTTCGTTTCAGGAGTAGAGATGCCGCAGGGCCTCCCCTCCCCGCTGCCCCTGTGCTCCCCGCTCAGCCGGGAAAGCCACGAGGCTCCGACTGATCCCGGGGCCCCGTAGTCAATGAGAGGGACGGCGGTGTTAGTGAGCTGGAGGCCACTGACACCGAGACAGCCCTGGCTCAGATAGGCGGGGGGAAGGGTGTCTGTCTGCCCTGTGACCTCTGGCCAATTACCTGCCTTCAGTGAACAAGGAAAAGGACTTCACTAAGGATTTCCATCAGCCAGGTGACCCCAACAGACTCTGGGTGAGAAGATAGGGAGGGGCAGGCCTGGGAGGAAGCTGAGGGCCTGAGAGGGCCCCTCTGCACGGGCGGGGGGCGGCCGCACTGCCGCTGCTGGGAGAGTAAGCAGGGCTCCTCTCTCTGATAACAACAGTCACAGCCGCATCGGGTTCTGAGCAAACACTTGACAGCCGTTGTCGACGCAGAGGGCGGGGGCAGGGACTCCTATCCCATAGCAGCCGGGGACCAGGGCTCAGAAAGGTTGAGCAAGTTGCCTGAGGTCACCCAGCCTGAGGGCAGCAACTCGAGATTCAATTGCAGGCCCATCCGACCCCAAACATGTCCCCGGCCCACACCCACCCCCCAGGCCGTCCTGGGGCTCAGCAGACCTCTCTCTTCACACCCCGGAAACAGGTGACTCACAGGCGCTGCCCAGACCTTGACTTGACCCAGGAGCGCCCCTCAGAGAGATTCGCCTGCTGCCTGAGAGACCACGGTAGTGAGGTCTGGGGATCATTTTGCAAAGTGGCAAGTGACACGGGACATCACATTTTATCACTGGGGGCAGAGACGGATGAAGAGACAGAGAAGGCAACACTTGGCCAGGGCGCAATGAGTTAAAACTTACAGAGGTGCCCGTTTGGATTTTTTAAAAAATGCCTGGGAAGGAAGAAAGCCTGAGTTTGAGGTTATTTTACAAAAATCATAAAGAAAATAAAAAGACAGAGAGGAGGGTGAGGGTGGACGTGTCACCTTTCGTTTTGCTCACAATGATGCTCTAGAATCTTCCCCATTGCTCCCTGCTTTCTCCACCTCTCGGGGGGGCGGGGTAGGGCGGGGGGAAGCCTTTCCATCTGCTCTCCAGGCTTCAGGGCCCACAGGGCTGCTTTGTCCAGGCTCCTGGCACCTGGCTGGAATTCCATGTGATCCCTTTTCAAGCCATCAGAAAGAAAGCAAATTAAAACAAGCCAATAAAGAGGCTGCACGGAAATCCGGCCTCATGGAAGCAAGTTGCCTGTGCTTTGTGGCCTAATGGTTTTGCTTTCTGCCCGCTCTCCCCAGCCTGCCGGGTGTCTGGGTGTCCAAGGGAGATGCTGCTTTTAATGACGTCTTAGCCCCAGGGGGAGTGGGCGAGAGAGCAGCCACTTAATCACACCTGCCCAGGTGGAGAGGCCGAGGAGGCTTTAACTTCCACTGTAGCCGGGGTCCCTGCTGTGAGAGGCCCAGCTTGTTTGGGGGACACGCGGGCATCTGAGGGTGCATCTGTCCTCATCCCCACCTACTGACCCCTCCCACACCGTCTAAGTGACTTTTCCTGGCCCTGGCTCCGTCCCCAACCTGGAGGAGACCTGGCTGTATGAGTTTCCTACAGCTGCTGTAACAAATAATCACAAACTTTGTGACTTAAAACAATACAAAGTATTCTCCTACAGTCCTGGAGCTCAGAAGTCCTGAAATCAAGGCAGGGCTGCGTTTCTTTTGGAGCCTTTAAGGGAGGAACCCTTTCCTTGCCTTCCCAGCTCCAGGAGGCAACCTGCCTTCCTTGTGGCTCCTGGGCCCGCATCACTCCAGCCTCTGCTGTTCTCCTCACATCTCCCTCCCTCACTCTGACTCTGCTGCCTCCCTCTCAAAAGGACCCTTAGGATCACATTGGGCCCACAGGGTAATTCAGGTAATTTCCCCATCGCAAGGTCCTTCCCTTAATCCCAGCTTTAAAGCCTCTGTGACCACCTGCATGAGTTTGCCAGAGCCAAGTGCCACAAACTGGGCATCTTAAAACCTCAGACATTTCTTCTCTCACAGTTCTGGAGGCCAGAAGCCTGAAATCCAGGTGGCAGCAGGGCCACGCTCCCTCTGAAAGCTCTAGAGAAGGAGCCTTCCACGCCTCTTCCAGCTTCTGGAGGCTCCAGGAGCTCCTTGGCTTGTGGCCGCATCACTCCCATCTCTGCCTCTGTCTTTACGTGGGCTCCTCCGCTGTGTCTCCGTCTCCACATACCATCTCCTCTCTGCGCCCCTCCTCTTATAAGGACACCATTGCAGTATGACGTCATCTTAACTAATTACACCTGCCATGACCCCATTTCCAAATATGGTCATATTCTGAGGTCCTGGGGGTTTGGACTTCAACATCTGTTTTGGGGGACAGGAGGAGGGCTGGTGGAGGCTGTGGGGAGTGGAAGGCAGAAAGGCTTTTGGGAGGTGGTCCTGTCCAAGGCAGGACATAGGGGGAAGGCGAGCCTGGGTGAGGGGTGCCAGGCATGACGAGTAGATATCAGAGAGACAGAGAGATTCCTGGGCCCGTGAGGATTTGGGGCTTTATTCCGAAGGACAATAGGAATCTGCTGAGGGTGTTAAGCAGGGGTGTTAAAACAGAGGTTGGCCAACTACAGCCCACGGGCCAAATCTACATCCCATCGCCTGTTGTACGGTAGGCGTACTAAGAATAGTTTTTATATTTTTAAATAGTTGAACGAAATCAAAAGGAGAGTCCTGTTGCATGACAGGTGACCATGATACGAGATTCAAATTTCAGAGTCCGTAAATAAAGCCTTACTGACACCCAGCCAAGCTCATCGTGGACGAATTGACTGTGGCTGCTTCTGCACTAAGACCATGGAGCTGAAAAGCCGCAAAGGACCCTACGAGGCCGCAAAGCCTAACATAGTCACTATCTGGCCCTTTACAGAAGAGGGTTTGCCAACGCTTGGAGTAAAATAAGCAGATTTACTCTTTACAAAGTCGGCTCCGATTACGGGTAGACGATGAACTGGAGTTGGTCTAGGCCGTGGGGTGGGCGGTCAGCTGGGTCTTTGCCAGAGACCAGGGTAGAGACAGCGGGGCTGACCAGGGAAGATGGTGCCGGGGAAGGTGGAGAGTGTCTGCCATGTTGGCCTCAGGAGGGAGCTGACTGGGGGGCAGTTTGCACAGGCACAGCTGGCTGAGAAACTGGGAGTAAGCAAGAGGAGAGTGCACAGATTTGGGCCACGACACAGCAGAATAGATAACAAGTAGAGAGTGGATGTGGGCAGAAGGAGGGGCTTCATTTTATTAAAGGTGGGAGAGACCTGAAAATGTTTACAAGTTGGTAGGAAGTTCGAGGGAGAAGTGGAGAGACGGGGTAAGTGATGGGTCATCCAGATCCTGCAGGAGTCCGGAGGATGGATCATGTGCACAGAGGAAGGACCACTGGAGGAGAAGCCGGGAGCGGGCATGGGTCACTGAGACAGGGCTCCGGAAGCAGGAGGGATTCCTCACAATGGCTTCTCGCTCCTCCAGGGAAGGGGGTGAGCGAAGGGGTGTGGGCTGGGTGGTGCGTATGCAGTGAAGGTGGAGAATCAATACACAGACACGGGGAACTCCTGGAAGGCCCAGGTGAGGTGGTACAAACCCTAGTTTGTAATGGCGCCCCCCAAAGGCACGTGGTATTCTCTAGCAGGGCTCGGTGGCCTTACTTAGGGAGCAAGATATGTGGGAAAGCTAGAGTGACCCAGGGCTGGGGTTCTTCCAGGAAGCCGTAACAGATGGACCACAACGCCAGGGAGCTAACGATCCTGGCAAGATTGATCCGAGATGATGATGTGATGGGTGGGCTGGTTATGGACGATGAGGGCTGAGGGCACGACCAGCGGCACGGGCAGCCTGCGGAACCAGGGCAGAGATGCAGGAGCCTGAGCCCCACCCCAGCCCTGCTGAGGCCGGATCTGCATTTAAGATGTTCCCAGGGTAGAACCCTCCTACGCTGTTGCTGGGAATGTAAATTGGTGCAAGCCACTATGGAGAACAGTATGGAGGTGCCTCAAAAAACTGAAAATAGAGTTGCCATATAATCCAGCAATTCTACTCCTGGGCATATATCCGGACAAAACTATAATTCGAAAAGATACACGCACCCAGACGTTCACAGCCGTACCATTTACAATAGCCAAGACATGGAAGCAACCTAAATGTCCATGAATAGAGAAATGGATAAGGAAGGTGTGGTATATATATACACACATACACACACACATACCCATATATATATAGGAATATTAGCCATAAAAAAGAATGAAATAATGCCATTTGCAGCAACATGGATGGACCTAGAGATTATCATACTAACTGAAGTAAGTCAGATAGAGAAAGATAAATACCATATGATGTCACTTATATGTGGAATCTAAAGTATGATGCAAATGAGTTCATTTGAGTTCAAATCAGTTCGGTGTCTACGAAACAGAAACGCTCACAGACGTAGAGAACAGACTTGTGGTTGCCAAGGGGGAGGTGGGGTGGGGAGGGATGAATTGGGATTTTGGGTGAGCAGATGCAAACTATTACATACAGAATGGAAAAACAAGGTCCTACTGTATAGCGCAGGAAGCTATATTCAATATCCTGTGATAAACCGTAATGGAAAAGAATATGAAAAAGAATATATATAACTGAATCACTTTGCTGTACAGCAGAAATTAACACAGCATTGTAAATCAACTATACTTCAATAAAATAAATTAAAAAAAAAAAGATGTTCCCAGAGTGATTCCTAAGTGCATCGCAGATGGAGACGAGGTCTACAAGGAGGTGGGTCTAGGATAGGTTTGGTGGGCGATGGGAGGGAGGTTGGGGTGTGTGGCCATAGAGCGGAAGGTCTGAATTTAAGGTTTCAGACGTGACCATCCCACGTGAGGACAAGGGCCAGGGGTTGGGCTCCCCAGTCCTCAGTTTCCTCCTCTGTGAGATGGCTCTGGTTATGGTCTGATAATGAGACTGATCAGTCCCAAAGAATGATAGTCCTGAAGAACCCCGCTTTGGCCTCGGATTTTCACTCCGATCCTAGCTGTGCTACTTGCTAATAAGCAAGTGATCTTAGACGAGAGGCCGAACCTTGTTAAGCCGGGGGCACCACTCCTGTGTAACGGGCAAAATAAGGGCGGCTGCTTTACAGAAAATACGAGTAAGGGCAGTTCTGCTCTAAGGCTTGTTTTGAAAACATGCATTTGTTCCGATGCCATTGATATATTAGGGAACAATCGGAGCATAACTTGAGTTTTGCATCTGCTGCGTGTGCTTTAGTCCGCGAGAAACACTGGGTAAACCCAGAAACCCGCACGCAGCTGAGCAGAGCTGCAGAGTTACCACAATCTGCACGTCCGGGAGATCTCAGCTCCCGTGTGTGTTATGAGCTCACCCGTCCACATCTGGTCTTACAACCCTCCTTTCCATTGCAGACAACCCTCCCTCCACCCTGCACAACAACTCACCGCCGCAACCCACCGATGCCCACTTTCACTAGCAAATTTCAGGCCCTTCGAAAAAGGCCAAGTACCGTATTTATTGTAGTCTTCACGCATTTCTTAACCACTGAATGTTCGTGAACCCGAGCAATCATCCTCATTATGCTCCTCTCTTTTTTTACATATCCCTAATGAAGTTTTTTTAAAAATAAATTTATTTATTTATTATTTATTTTTGGCTGCGTTGGGTCTTCATTGCTGTGCGTGGGCTTTCTCTAGTTGCGGCGAGCGGGGACTACACTTCGTTGCGGTGCGCGGGCTTCTCACTGTGGTGGCTTCTCTTGTTGCGGAGCACTGGCTTCAGTAGTTGTGGCACGTGGGCTCAGTAGTTGTGGCTCGCGGGCTCTAGAGCGCAGGCTCAGTAGTTGTGGTGCACGGGCTTAGCTGCTCCGCGGCGTGCGGGATCTTCCTGGACCAGGGCTCGAACCTGTGTCCCCTGCATTGGCAGGCGGATTCTTAACCACTGCGCCACCAGGGAAGTCCCCCTAATGAAGTTTTTGAGGGTGGTTCCCTCACCCTATTTCCCCCATTAGCCCTGTGGTTTTTACTGCACGATTTTGCACAGTGTGGTGACTTTTTTTTTTTTTTTTTTTTAACTTTGGGTTTATTTATTTTTTTATGGCTGTGTTGGGTTTTCGTTTCTGTGCGAGGGCTTTCTCTAGTTGCGGCAAGTGGGGGCCACTCTTCATCGCGGTGCGCGGGCCTCTCATTATTGCGGCCTCTCTTGTTGCGGAGCACAGGCTCCAGACGCACAGGCTCAGTAGCTGGGGCTCACGGGCCTAGTTGCTCCGCGACATGTGGGATCTTCCCAGACCAGGGCTCGAACCCATGTCCCCTGCATTGGCAGGCAGATTGTCAACCACTGCGCCACCAGGGAAGCCCCAGTGTGGTGACTTTTGCAAACGTTTTATACCTCATTTTAGCAGAACTGACTGCAAAGTGCTTAGCTCGGGGTCTGACATTCAACATGCACTCGAGAAATGTGTCTTTATATGTTTGCCATCGTTATTAATCATCTGACCCAGAATGGAGTGCCCACAATGATCCAGGCACTGCGTTAGGCTCTGGGTGTCAACAGTCATAATAACAACCATAATAATAGCATGACCACTGTCTTCGTGGTATTGGGGTACCCTCAGCTCCTTACATTTAGATTAAATGTTACTGCTGCTGCCATACCTGCTTAGAAAGGCGCTGTTCCCCAGTCCCATGACCAATCCCTCATTTCCTTCAGCCAGCCCTCACCCCTTGGACATCTCAGAATCTCAGGGGACAGAAGGGAACAAGGACTTGCTCCTTTTAGAGCAGAAATGACTTTGCCACGGCCCCTTTAATTACCACAGGGGATAACAGCTAATTAATACGAAGGAGGGCGGGGCCGATGTGCATCGCGGAAGCGTTAACTTGCAGCGGGAGCATCCGGTGGGCACGGAGTGCAGGTGATGCTGTGAGCCCGCCAAGCTCTGCCCGACCAGCCTGAGCTTCCTGCATGGCTGAGTCCTGCTCCCTGGTCTTCACCAGACTGCCAATTTCCCCCGGCCAGATGTTTGTGGGATTAATGAATGCTGATTAGGCTGGGGGATGCACCACTGTCCCCCCGGGGTTCCCCCCAGCTTGCCCAGGCAGGTCGAGGGGAGCTGGGAAGAGGCCTCCCTGGCCGTGCTGCAATGCCTGCTGTTGGCAGCTCGGGCAGGGCGGGGTGTGTGGTGAGCTGCCCATTCCCTTCCCGCCCAGCCCTGGCTCAAGGTCAGAACTGATGTCCTTCCTCTCTACCTGGGGCGAGGCTTCAGGTGGTGCTGCATCTCTCCTTTCCGAGTCCCAAGGCTCAAGCATCCAGGCAGGGAAGGTGTCCACTCCCCGAGCCCTCCCCTAGCTCCCGGCTCTGGGTTGTCTCTCCCTTTGGGAGAGTCTTGGCCACACTTCCACTGAAGTCAGAAAACAGGCACCAACAACTACTCGTGTCCAGAGCTGTGCTGGGGGGCTTGGGAGGCAAATGCTCTAGGGTGTGGTGGGCACAGGTGGAGAAGGAGGGTTTTGGACTGTCTGTGTATTTTACTTGCTGTGTGACCTCGGGCAAGTTGCCTAATCTCTCTGTGCTTCCATTTCCTCATCTATGAAATAGGAGTAATAATAACAATTATAGTAAATAAACCAGGCAGTTCTAACCACTTTACATATGATACTGCATTTATTCCTCTTTAACTACCCTATGAGGTCAGAATTCATTTTATCCAAATTTGGCAGATGAAAAAGATGAGGAAAGCAAGGCACAGAGAAGCTAAGTAACTTGTCCAAGATCACACAGCCAGTAGGTGGCAGAGCCCCAGGAGGTGGCCCCTAGATTTTGTGCTCTTTACCATGACACCACGGTCCCTACCTGAAGGCACATGGTGAGGATGACATAATACCTGTCACGTGCTTATTAGGACAGGGCCTGGCATGAGGCATGTGGTAAGCACATGCCAAGAGTTAGCTGCCACTGGGATTATTCATGTTCTTCTTCTTATTCACTCAGTGTGTCCTGGGAGAAAGGAGCACTGCCCTAAGCCCCCTCTAACAGCCCCCTAATACCAGGCCCAACGCTTCTGTCCAGCAAGTTAGCCTGAGGAGCAGCGTCTGAGCTGCGGCTGCCACGACATCCAGTGTCAGGAGCCCAAGGGTCAGAGCCAACATCCCGCCTCTCTGTCCTTCCCAACATCTGCTCAGACCCTGGGCAGGGGGCCCCACAAACAACCCCACCGGCCCTGACCGTTCTGGCCTTGGTCCAGCACGACTCACCTCTGACCTCTGCCCATCCTCTCTGGGCTTTCCAAAGTCACCGGCGAAGGCGACTTCAGAGATACTTGGTGGAAGAGCTAGACCCGAACCGCGTTAATGGGGCCCTGGGGACCCGCCTGTGAGCCGCCAGCTGGAAAAGGTGATCTGCGCAGGTTGCCAGGCACCGGCCAGACCTCGGTGGAGCTGGGAGCCTGAAGAGTGTGGTCCGAAAGCTTTGCAGCCACTCCACTGGGGACGTGGCGTCCACTCTCCCGTAAATCTGGCCTGGCCTCATGACTTGCCTTCACCCACAGAATGTGGTGGAACATTCCAAAGCCCAGGCCCCGGGAGCCTTGCAGCGTCCACGATGGCCCTCTCAGACCACTGCCCCAGACCACCATGCCACAAAGGATGGTAGACCACAGGAAGAGAGACAGGCAGCCCAGCTGTGCCCACCGTGCGCAGCTCCCGCTGACCGCCCGCTGAATGCAACTTCATGAGAGCACCCAGGAGGGGCCAGCACAGAAACGACAAATCGCGGCTAAGTGACTGAGGTTTGGGGTGGTTTTCTAGACGGCAAGAGGGAACTGACCAGAAGCTGTGGCAGAGGCCAGGCTGGGCGTCTCCTGCGGGCATGGTCCCTGCTCTTTGTATGTTCCCTCGGGGTCGAAGGTGAAGGAGCAGCTGCAGTGGCTGAAGCTTCTGGACGTGCCGTACTGTGGGCCGACCTCCAGGGACTGTGCCCGATCTCCTTCGGGGAGACTGTCTTTCTTGGGGACTATTCCCTGTCCTGCAGGCAGGAAGCCCCTCCCTGCTCCCTGCTCACACTGAGCTGTAGAACTCTCCGGCATCTCCCAGCCCCCAGGGGCTGCTGGTTGGAGCTGTAACCCCTGCTCCCAATCTCCCACCCCTCCTCCAAGCCCACCCCCAGGAGGCTCTGCGCCCCAGGGGATTTGGGCAGCCGGCTGGGAGCAGACCTCTTCCTTGGCTAGGGTGGGAAGTTCAGAATCACAGAACCCCCGGCGCCCCATCAGTCAGAAAGCAGAAAGTGGGTCACAGCAGCGACTCCTCCTGGCGGGACAAAGACACAGGGGAGAGACCACCTGAATCCTCCCACACTGAGAAATCCCATGAACAGGCCTGATGGGTCTCTGAGGGGTATGGGTGGGGAGAGGGGAGTCAGGCACCAAGTCGGCCCCCAGGAAGCAGGGGTCATTACCAACTCCCCAGGCATCTGTCTAGACCATTTGCCTGCCTGAGTGCAGAACACAGTCAAGATCGAATTAGTTTTTGTGTCCTGGCTGAGAGCCAAGGTTGGGGGGGGTGCCTCCAGGAAGATCTGGGGAAGGGGGAGGAAAGAGAGAGGCTCTCAGGGCAACCTGGCGTCTCCAGACCAGCTGTGTGAGGAGGGAGAATGAACATCTCATTTCCATGCACTGAAGTCTCCCTCATGACAAACATATGTGCCTCTGCTGGGGACCACCTCCCATCCCTCCCCAAGGACCTCGGGCATCATCATACGTCCACTGCCCTATGCCCATCTTTGCGCATTGGTTACCAGGGATTCAGGCCAAATTTACATATGTCAATTTCGGGTGACAGATGATCAGACCCTTCCTAATTTGCATGTTACGTTTCCTAGTGGTAGAAATAAATAGCCTCTGTTCATCAGAGAGCAGCTTTCCTCAGGAGCCTTATCGTGAAAGGCAGCGGAGATGCTTCATGCGTGTGATCTGTCTGTACTCTGGGGAGTCTGGGGGGATGTAGCCACCTGTCCCCAGGGCTGCCCGGATCAGAGAGTAGGAGAGGAGGGGGAGAGAGGGTGTGGCTCATGTGTGCACACCTGTGTGTTCTAGACTGTTCCGTGTAGCGGGGCCGCCAGCGGGTCTACGTCCCTCGCTCCAGCCCTGATTCGCAGCATGACCCTGGATGTGTCGCTTTACCCCCTGGGCCTCAGTTTCTCCATCTATACAATGGGAGGCCTAGTAACATCCTCCTCCAACCACCCAGTGAGCATTAAACTCAGTAACGAGGGCTCACGTGGGCCGTGGATGGGCCCCCAGAGGTGTGCCAGCTGCACAAGTGTCAGTGAGGACACAGGGAGCGGCCCCTCCCCGCCTGCCCCAGCTTCAGGGGGAACCCACGGCTGCAGGGAAATGCCCTCCCTGCCCCACTCCCAAGGGTTCTCAGGGCTGTGAAGCCTCAGAGTGATGTTCTGAACCACGGGGACATAAAGAGGACTCAGCGGATACCCAAGGGGAGAGAAAGGAGAAGGCAGAGCCTGAGACCCAGGGCCTGGGAATGACCCCCACCCCTAGCTTGCTGCGTCCCCCGCATATCCTGAGATGCTCAACCTGACGAAGGAAAAATCACCGAATCTAACTGGATCTTGGAGTCTTCGCGTTCGCCCATATGCGTAGCCCGATGAGATCCAAGCAGCGCTGGATGGAGACTCAGGGGGCCTGGGAGTGAATTCTAACCCTGACATTAACTCACGCCCCGTCTCCGGGGCAAGTCGTCTTCCTCTCAGGCCACGGTGGTCTGTAAGGTGGCGAGCTTGGCCTGGGGGCCAGGGAGCCATCCTGTGGCTGTGACTCTCCCAAGGCCCCAGGCGTGTGTCCCCCGGCCCCCAGGGCCCTTTGCTCGAGTCCAGCAAGGCAACACCTACCACCCGTCTCCGGCTTCCTCGGCAGTGGGGGGCCCACCCCCTTCCCAAGCCAGGACCCATTAGTGAGAGTGAGGAAACAGGTTGCCACGGAAACCGAGACAGCCAGTGTTTTAGAATCTCTTGCTTCTTTTTTTCCCTCTTTCCCCTCACATTTTGAACTTATTCATCTTAATTGGCATAATTATTGCAACGACACCCTGAGGCCGGGAGAGCCAGCCGTGCCCCTTGCTGCCCACCACCTGCCCTGGTCCTCCGGGGCCTCTCTGCCCGCCTCTCTCCTGGCTTCTCCTGTCACTCCCCATCAGAGTGGCTGGTCCCCTTGGGTCCAGGATGGACCTGTCCTAAAGCAAGGGGAGGCCTCCACCCCCGGGAGGGGGATAGGCCAGGTTTTAGGGCCTCAGGACCCTGTCAGGAGGTGTTCTTGGGCACCTGCAGGGACCGGGCCTGGGCTGCTCCAGGTAACGGAGACCCCTTCCACCAATGGCCTCAGCCTTCACCAAGGCTTTAATGAGCAGGACCGCCCAGAGGAGACCAGGGTACAGTACCGACACCTGGGGGAGCTGGTGCCTTCCATCTACGGGGTGAATGCGCGTGGGCCAGGCTCTCAGAGTCTCTGAGCCTCTGGCCTCGTCTGAGCAATGGAGCTGTCACACCCGCCCTGCGCGTCCCGCACCGAGGACCAAATGCAAATGCAGTACTGACGAAAGTTAACTCTGTGCCACAGCGAGTGCAGTCTCCTGGGGGCAGGAGAGACCCCAGGAGGGACCAGAGGGTGGCCAGCCACCTCCAGCCTCTCCCTCCCACGCCAGGCCCCTGACCCTGGCTCCAGCTAGGAGAGTCTGGGGTGCACTGCTGCCTCACTCTACATCGCTGGTTCTCAGTGGGGGTGATGTAGCCCCCCCCCACCCCCGCCCAGGGCACATTTGGCAGCGTCTGGAGACATTTTTGGTGGTCACATTTCGGGGAGGGGGTTACCAGCCATCTAGTGGGTCCGGTCCACGGATCCTGCTACACACCCTACAACGCACAACAAAGAATAACCCCGCCCCGAACGTTACGAGCGCCCAGCTCGAGAAACCCCACTCTCGTTACTACCTTCCTCACGAGCAGCACGGGGTGTCCTCGGAGGGTCCCTCAAACTCTGCTCCCACCCCGCTGCTGCGGGCCCCCTTGGGTGCACAGGCGGGGAGAGCAGGGCAGCTTCCTGCAGCCTTCCCCCCACCCACCCCGGGATCCTTAGGAGCCGGAAGAGGGGCTTCCGGGTCAGGGAGAGGACAGCACGCCTGGCTGGGGGCCTCTTCCTTCTCCTGGTCCACCTCCCCCATCCCTCCCGGAGGATTACGACATTTCTAAACTCATTAACTTTTAATTACTACCTTCCCTCTGCCCGCGTACGCTGGCTCCATGCCATGTACGTCTCTATTAAAATTCAATTTATGCCCATCATAACTAATTTCTGCACTTCAGCTTTCTCACCAGCAGCCCTGAATTTTCAGACAAGGTGTCCAAACTCACGGTCGAATTGGAGTCAGTTCGACCCCGAAGAGGTTGCATATAGACAGATGGGATCTGGCTTTGTTGAGGAAGAAGAGCCCAGACTTCCCAGGAGGGTGGGAATGAGGCCGGGGCCAGAAAGAGTAAGGTGGGGAGAGAGGTAGACGGGATTCGGGATTTATTTGGTGGCTTTCAGGCCACCCTTTCCACTTAACAGAGCCGTCGATGACCAGACACCCTTCTGCATATTTGATCTCATGGACCTTCTCCACCCCTGGGAGGTAGCTACTCGTTGTATTGTTCCCATTTAACAGACTGGGCAACTGAGGCAGGGATGAAGTAGTTTGCCCAAAGGCATACAGTGAGTCAGGGTCGGGACTGAGATTCCCATTGAGGGGATGCTGAGGCTGAACCTTGGAGTATCAGGTAGAAGAGGTGTGTAAGGACAGCACAGGTGGAGGAGAGAGGCGAGCAAAAGCGCAGCGACGTTAAATAACAGAGACCATCAGGAAATCCGTCCTTCAGCCCATTAGTGCAGGGGGTGGGCGAGAGAAGAGGCTGGAAGGAGAGGCAGGACCAGGCATCAGCTGGCCGCCACCATCACGCTCCTCCCGACGTCCGCTTCTTCACTCCCGTTTTGCCTTGAGGATCCCCTACACTGAGTGCCTCCTTCACTGGCTCCTCAACTTGCCCATCCCACTCTCCTTAGGTCACCGGACATCCGTGTCCCTAAATCTAGCCAAGAGTTGCAGCAGTTGACACAGTTGACCACTTGGTCCTTCTCAAAACACCCTCTTTCCTCCCACGACACCCCGGTCTCCGTTTCCTTCCTCCGTCTTGGCCTCTTGGCCTCACTGTGCTGGGCTGACTGTCACCTCCTTTCTTCTGTCTACGTTCTGGGACCCTAGTGCTCTCTCCTCTGTGCTGGGTCTGCTCCCTCACCCTCCCCATCCCCATGGTTGTCATGGTCACGTGGACTCCGAAATCAAGACCTCCAGCTCGGGCTTTTCTTCTCATCCACTTGCCTGTTGGCCGTCTCGACCCGATGTCTCGCCAACCACCCACCACCATGCGCAGCGACGTCCCGCAAAGCCCCTGCTCTTCCGGTGCCTCCTTCCTCAATCACCTCACCGCCTGCCTTCCTCCCTTTACTGGCCATGCCCAGCTGATCGAGTCTCATCAATTCCACCCCCCACAGAAGTCTCAGACCCATGCATTCCTCCCATCTCCACTGTCACCAAGATGGTGCAAGCCATCACCTGTTCCCACCCAGCTGCTGGGCTAAATATTTTTTAAATGGGCATCCGATTGTGTCCCTTCCCTGCGAAAAACCATTCAAGGGCTCCACACAGCTTTTCGCAGAAGATAAGAGCACCCCAGGACAGAGGACAAGCCCCACCTTGGTCGGCCTGTCCACTTCTCCAGCTTCCTGCCCTCCCTGGCCTTCGTTCGGCGCCCCCCGCCTCGACATGGGGACGCACCGCTCCCTGGGCAACCCACCCGCCCGCCGCCAGCCCTGGCTTAACTCTGTGCATCCGGGTCTCAGCTGCCTCACTAACATCTTCTTTGGCCTGTGCTTTCCCTCAACAGCACTTATCAAAACTGGAGTCCCGTGAATTCCCTGGTGGTCCAGTGGTTAGGGCACCGCGCTTCCACTGCAGGGGGGCATGGGTTCGATTCCTGGTCCGGGAACTAGGATCCCGCGTGCTGGGCGGCGTGGCCAAAAAAAACCCCCAAAAAACAAACAAACAAAAAAAAAACTGGAGTTCATTAATACCTGTAGAATTATTTAAACCTGCTTCCCCTCTGGACTGTATGATCTATGCGGGCAGGGGTCTTCCTGTCTTATTGAACACAACGTCAGCTGCACCCAGCACCTGCTGCGCCAGGAGAGCTGCCCCCCATTCGCTGCCCGGCCACACCCAAGGGCTCTTCCCTTCTCCGTTCAAGCTCGACGACTTCCAGAGGCTGCCCGAAACCTCTCTAGGATACTCTCTTGGCCTCCAGCACCTGCCGTGGCTCCTTGGTCCAGGCGCTTACGGGCCGTGAGTGCACACCTTGCCCCTTGGCTGGAACCAACATTTCTAAAGGGCAGCAGGAAGGGGGGCAGGTCTGGCACTGCCTTTGGTCTTGTCCTCCTTGCCTAGCTCCGTGCCAGGCAGGCAGAAGGTCCTAAATCTCCATCTGGTGAACGAATCAGCATCTCCTGATGTTTCTTCATCAGGCTTGGAGGGAGAAGACCTGGTCCATCTTAGTCCTATGACTTTGGGCCCTGGGTGGGGAGCTGAACCAGGAAGATGCAACCCTCATGTCTCTTCCCTTAGGAGTTGCTGACGTCCAGGGATTGAGAACAAGAACCTAGGTGAAAGTGGCCCTCGCGGGCCAAGCATGGGGTAGATGACCATCTGGAGTGTTCGTTATCAAGAGTCAATGTACGTGAAGCACTTAAAGCAGGGCTGGGCCATGCTACATTCCATATGTTAGCCGTGAATAGTTCCTCTGCCATGGTTTAGAAGAAAGCTGGGCCCCAGTGCCACTGCCCTGGCAGAGGACAAGCACGGCAAGACAGCTCGGAGCAGGGGGTGGGACACAAGCTTGGGGTCTGAAAGATCCTGGGTGAAACCTGGCTCTCCAGATCTGGCTGTGTGACCTTGGGCAAGTCGCTGGACCTCTCTGAACTGTGATTCCTAGCTATGAAGCAGAGATAATAATAGCACCTATCTCCCAGAACCGCTGCGGGGAAGAGCGTGGCTTGGTTCCTGGCACCCACGTGGCACGTGCCCTCTGGGAAGCCCACCAGCCTCTGCCTCCCTGGCCTCTGCTGCCTGCTGTCACTTCTAAGGGGAGGCCAGAGGAGAAGGCAGAGACAAAGCAGCTGGCACTGGAGTTTCTTTTCATCCTCTCCTCTGAAGGATTTCAAAGACTGCAGCTGTTCTGCAGGCGTCCCCTGTTTAGTGACCACAGCCAGGGCCATCTCACGCGTGGGTCTCTGCCTCGACTGGGCTTTCTTCTCCCCACCACCGAGCCTGTGCACCTCCCAGATGCTACAGCTCCACCATAAAGGATGTCGGGCTGGCAGCAGGGCTGAGGACACAGAGGGGGCCAGCCAGACGCCCGGCCTGGCTCACCTGAGCTTCCCCTCCACACACCTGCCCGTCTTCCACATCCAGCAGGGCCCATCTGAGGCCTCGGGGGAGGGACTCAGCCTCAGCTGGTCTCACACCCACACGCTTGCCCCCCAGAGGGTCTGAGGGGCCTCCGGCTTCTTGCCTCTTGGGCCAGAGAACGACACACAGTGACAAAAGTGGGGCAGAAGGAACCCAATCGGGAACCTGTGTGCATCTGTGCAGAAAGGACAAAACGCACTCAGGTTACAGACCTCTTGGATCTGCCACTTGTTCCCTGGATGAGCCCAGCCACATTCTGGAACTTCTGTGAGCTTCGGGTTCCTCGTCTGCAAAATGAGGGTAATAACACTTGCTAGTGTTGCTGTGAAATGATGTATATTAAGTTCTTGAAACCGAGTGAGCCTGGATAAACAGTTTTTCTATGGATACGCATGCCTGATTGCATGTGGGAATCTGTGTGTGTGTGTGTGTGTGTGTGTGTGTGTGTGTGTGTGTGTGTGTGTGTGTGTGGTCTGCCTAGCTGATTTGTTTTTCCTATTTGATTTTAAGTGTGAGAATAATTATGGGAGAAAGCATTACCCAGGCGGGACAAAATAATCTGGTTGAGGACTCTGCCAGGACGTGGTCACAAGGACGGGAGGTTAATGACCATACTCCTTCCTCCCCTACAGCCACTGCCTGACCTGCCATTTCTTGAGCTGGTGGGATAGTCCCCATGCACGCAGCCCTGGCTGGTGACATGGACGCAAACGGAGACTGACCTGATTCAACCTGGAGAGATGCCCCCCCATGGGAGGGAAGGAGGGGGGGGTGGGAGAGGCTCCAGAGGCAACAGAGAGGACCTGACCTTTATATGAGTTACTAACCCACAGGGTCAGGAAGTCACACAAACACATCTATGTGCTTTGCACACTCATAACCATTAAACATGTACATGAGGCTTAAAGAATCATATATAACCAGAGCCCTGTGACCCCTTGGAGGGAGGTGTGCTCACCTGCACACGAGATTTCTGGCGGCTTTGTTATTTGCCCCATTATTCTATCAAGATGACACCCTGTATAATCCTAACAGGTACCCTTTATTTCATGTCTGTTGCACCCGGGACTGGATTTGTCCCATTGAATCTCATTTAATCCTCACGATAACCCTCTAAAGTAGGCATTACTGTGCCCAGTTCCAAAGTGAGAAAACAAACTCAGGGTGGCTAAGTATTTCTGCCCAAAGTCACAGAGCTAGTAAGTGGTAGGAGTGTGATTGTATTCACGTGGGCCTAACCCCAAAGTCCAGGCTATTTCCACTCTGCCCCCATGGATGGATTCAGACCCACAAACTCCCCAGAGTCACTGGTACTCAGAAGGAGGCACTGGCTTTCCTTCTTGTAGATGTCTCTCTCTCTCACACACATACACACATCCCTGGCCCATTCTGGTACAGATCCCACTGAGAATAAACACCCTTGGAGACTGAATGGGAATGCAAACTTCTTCCTCTGGAGACGGGGTGGGAAACAGTTAAATTTACGGCAGTGGTTCCAATCTTCTTCTCACTCAACCTGCTGAGTCAATTCAGCCATCTTTCTGCCTGAAAATTGGATATTATCACTCGACTCAAAACCTGGGGTTTGGATGAGATAGAAAGTCCTCAGCGAAAAGCAGTGGTGAGAGAACCATAATGAGAAGCTGACTAATCTCCTACATGATGGGATTTTCAGTAGGCATTCATTCAAAAGGGGAAACGAACATTTTGTTGAGGCAAAAAGCAAGAAAGTGCTAGAAATCCAATGGGGACATGTCAAAAGGACTCAAGATCCATCTTGAAGAAGCTCCATTGGCCAACTCTGGGTTACTACGAGCGTCCAAATAATGACGGGAATGGATTAAATTAAGAAAAATTAAATAGAAAAAATTATCCGTGAGTTTGTACTGATGCTAAATTATTTTAAAGGGGATGAGAAAGGAAAGATCTCTCTCAAGAAAGAATGCCAACTGGGCTTCCCTGATGGCGCAGTGGTTAAGAATCTGCCTGCCAATGCAAGGGACACGGGTTCGAGCCCTGGCCTGGGAGGATCCCACATTCTGCGGAGCAACTAAGCCTGGGAACCACAACTACTGAGCCTGAGCTCTAGAGCCCGCAAGCCACAACTACTGAGCCCACGTGCCACAACTACTGAAGCCTGTGCACCTAGAGCCCGTGCTCCGCAACAAGAGAAGCCACAACAATGAGAAGCCTGCGCACTGCAACAAAGAGTAGCCCCCGCTCACCGCAACTAGAGAAAGCCCGCGCACAGCAATAAAGACCCAACACAGCCAAAAATAAATGAAAGAAAGAAAGAAAGAGCCAACTAATATAAGTAAAAGGAATGATGGAAAATCTGCTTATCACAACCACCTTGGTAATAATTGATTCAGGTAAGACTCATCAATGACTATTAAACCACTGGGTGGGAGATTCCTGGGGAGGAGAATATTCACAGAGTCTCAAGTTATCATTCAAAGGGGAGACGATACATCAATACCTGGACAAGGGAGAAATCTAGTGAACATCACCTTGACCAGTTGGTAAGACCTACCATCACCGATAATGGTGCAAACTGACTTAGGGTGCCTGTAATTGTGAAGCGTTGAAATGGATGTATATCTACATAATATTCTTGGAGGACATCTTGCAAAACTGGCTGAACTCTCAAAAATGTCAATGCCATGAAAGATAGGAAAGAAAAATTAGCAATAGTTCTAGATTTAAGGAGTCTAAAGAGTCATGACAACTAAATCCAATGTGTGGTCCTTGATCAGATCCTGTATTGAACAACAACAATAAAAATGTCCACAAAGGATATAATTGGGACAGATGGAGAAATTTGAATGTGGACTGTGTGTCAGACAGTAGTATTATATCAATGTGCAATTTCCTGAGTGTGAACATTGTGTGGTAGTTCTGTAGGAAAATGCCTTGCTTTTAGGAAATTCTACTTAGGGGTGAATTGACATGATGTCTGCAACTAACTCTTAAATAATTCAGCAAAAAAGATGCGTGCATCTACGTGTGCATAGAATGAGCAAGAGAGAGTACAAATGATACAAAATATTAACAACTGAGGAATGGTAAAAAGGTATACAGGTGTTTACGGTACTATCTTATAATTCTTCCAAGATTTGAAAATTTTCAAAATAAAAAAAAAAGAAAGAAGGAAGGAAAAATACCTGCTATGAGCCAGGCCCTCACAGGAGGCAGGGGTGGTAAAGTGGACACAGGGGGCTACTGTCTGCCCCACCACCCTTTTCCCTTCTTCTGCTAAGAGCTCTCACCCTCCTTTCCACCACGTGGCTCTAGTGTGGGGGCTGCCGCACAATGTCCTATGGCTCGGAGTAGACACATGATGCAGGCCTGGCCAATCACAGCACTCCATGCTGCTTCCCATCGGGATTGGTCAGGGCAGATCCAAGCTGGACCAATCAGAATCCTTCCCTGGGACTTTCTACATGTAACTCCTATGGGGAAATTCCTTCTACTCTGAAATCATGTGGCTGTGAGCCTGTGATTCCCAAACTTCTCAGTGTCACTCACCACATGAGAATGAAGTCTGAACCCAGAGGTGGGCACAGCTGAGCAGCCCAGAGGGGAGAGGGCCTGGCAGTATCAAGTTCTTGGTTCTGAGATTCCTGGAACCTCCAGGAACCTGAGATTCCTGGAACCTCCAAGGTGCCTGAGGCTCTCACTTCATTCTGTGGTTTATTTGCAGGCTCTCATGTAAATAATTAGAAGGCAAAGTATAATGGGATGTATTATGGACAGTCACAAAGGGCAGAGAGAGGCAGAAACGAGTGTGTGTGTGTGTGTGTGTGTGTGTGTGTGTTTGAGAGAGAGAGAGAGAGAGAGAGATTTATTGAGAACACATATGTGTACTATCAGGAGAGGCTTTCCAAAAGAGCTGGAACCCTGCAGGAGAGAGACAGAAGGTTCTGAAAGGGGCAGTATTCCAAGTGGAGGGGACAGGACAGTTTGGACAAAGGCAGAAAAAAGGGCATGTGGAAGGAACTGTCCTGGGACCCGTGGTGTGAGGGTCCTGTTTGGTGGGAGTGTGTTACCTCAGATGGGAACAGCAGGAGCTAAAGCAGGTGCTATCAGGGGCAGAACATGAAGAGTTCTGAAGGCCACACTGAGGAGTGTAGATCTTTCCCTGTGGGAACAGCTCATTTTTTTTTTAAATTAATTTAATTAATTTATTTTTGGCTGTGTTGGGTCTTCATTGTGGTGTGCGGGCTTCTCATTGCGGTGGCTTCTCTTTGTTGTGGAGCACGGGCCTAGGCGCGCGGGCTTCAGTCGTTGTGGCACGCGGGCTCAGTAGTTGTGGCACGCGGGCTCAGTAGTTGTGGCGCACGGGCTTAATTGCTCCGCGGCATGGGGGATCTTCCCAGACCAGGGCTGGAACCCGTGTCCCCTGCACTGGCAGGTGGATTCTTAACTACTGCGCCACCAGGGAAGCCCAAAGCATATTTTTGATTAGAGGAAAATCCTGATTGACTTGTCCTCGGGCACACAGCAGGCATCCTGCTGTAACAGCCAGCCTTTCTGGGGGTGAGGAGGCAGGAGGATGAGTTTCCCGAATGGACGTTCCTTTACGTCTCCCTGAATAACTTCCACCCAACCAAGCTCTGAAACGGAGCTTTGTTTTCTAGAACGTGCAGAGCGCAGTTAGCAGAAAGATGCTTAGGACACACACGGAGGAGGCGATGGCTTCAGTCTTTCTTCAACGCGAGGCAGTGTGGCGGATGGTAAAGAATTCAAGCCCTGTAGTCATCTGACTTATATGTGAAGCCCAACTCAACAACTTGACCTTGGGTGGACTGTTTCATCTCCCTAAACCTCAGTTTGTTCATCTGTAGAATGGAGAAAACACTGGAACCTACTCATAGCATTGCTGGCAGGATTAAACAAGATGCTCTCAGTGCGCCCATCATAACGTCTGCCAGGTAATAAATTCTTTTTCATTGCCCATGACTGTTATCATTACCATCATCAACAGCTGCACCCTGACAACCACCTGGATGCCTCCAGGGGCAGGTTGCTGAGTGTGTCCAGAGGAAGCCCATTCCATCGCTGGGCAAGTCTGAACCTGAAGCCGAGCCAGAATCTGCTTCTGTGTAATGCCCACCCCACGTCCTTGCAGCTTCAGGCACCAAAAGAATGGCTGTGAACCAGACAAAGAACCAACTCTCCTCCTCCTCCTGGGTCCTGCCTCCAGCTCAAGTCAAGGGCAAGGACACCACCAAGAGCGTGGTGTGCCATCGGCATGCTCCTGGGGTGCCCATTCAAGCACGTTCACCAGCCAAGCGGCTGCAGGGGCTTTTCGTGGACACTGTCAAAACTGCCCAGGGTGCCAGACAGCATTCAGGAATGGCTCTGGGTCCCAGCTGAAAACCATCCCAGGGACCACCCCGGGAGGCACCTCTGGTCTCCTTGTGGCTCCCTGGAGAACCGAGGCCCAGAGTGGCCAGCACTGGAGGGCCTCCTGCATCCTGGTCCAGGTCTCTCACCATCCACAGAGGAGAGGGTGGTCCTCCTGCCCCGGCCTCTCCTGCCCCCTCCTTTGCCAAAGTGGCCACTCCCACTGAAACCAAGCAGAACCTCGTGGGGCTCCTGGGCACCAAAGTCTTTCTGTGTCCCCCATTCCTTGTTTGTAGGGAATAGCCTTCAGCCTCCATGACCTTCCCTGAGTCCCAAAGGGCAGATCAGAACAGTTGCTAATCAGGGAAGGGAGGGGATGCAGACACAAGGGAGGAGTAGTCAAGAAACAATAGTGCAGCCTTGGGTCAGGTCCTGGTTCCCTCTCAAGGGGTACACATAACAGTATCTTTGAGCTCTTTACAGAACTAAAACCCCCAACAAATGGAAGATGAACTATTTGATGAAGCATTCTTCATTTCAGAGAGAAGGTCACAGTTTGATAACCTCAAGAACCACAGAAGCTCATCAAGAGGCCACCTGACGGGCCTCCCTGGTGGCGCAGTGGTGCAGGGGACACGGGTTCGAGCCCTGGTCCGGGAAGATCCCACATGCCACGGAGCAACTAAGCCCATGTGCCACAACTACTGAGCCCGCGTGCCACAACTACTGAAGCCCGCACGCCTACAGCCCGAGCTCCGCAACAAGAGAAGCCACCGCAATGAGAAGCCTGCGCACTGCAATGAAGAGTAGACCCCGCTCGCCGCAACTAGAGAAAGCCCGCACGCAGCAACGAAGACCCAGCGCAGCCAAAAATAAATAATAAGTAAATTTATTAAAAAAAAAAAAAAAAAAAGAGAGACCACCTGCGGCCAGATTAAAGGAGTGCAGGCCCTGCATACACCCTAATCTTATCTGTAACCCCACCCTTGAACTATTGCTATAAAACTCCTCACCAAATCATCACAGGTTGGGACACAGTTTTTGAGGGCAGAAGCCCACTGTGTCCCCCTTTGCCTGGCAAAGCAATTAAGCTATTCTTTTCTACTTCACCCCAAACTGTGTCTCTGAGATTTGGCACTGGTGCACAGAGGCCGAATTTTCGGCTCTCATCACCATCCCATCCAGGCCAGGGCTGGGGCAGAAGAAACCTGGGCATGGGGGTCACCCCAAACTCTGGCCTCCCTGCTTCATGAAGAAAAGGATGGTTTTCTGGAAAGGACCGATTCTCAAGCGATTAAATCCCCCTCCTCTCATTTGCATTCCTGTCCCTGGTGGCAGATTTGTATCAACATCCCCAGGGCAAGACAATCTTGTTTCCCCAGCAAAACCAATTATGCACATCAGGGCTGGGGATTAATCACCAGGCACAGGGTCAGAAGCCAACAAAAAAGGCCAAGATAGGGGGATAGGAGCAGGGGGAAGGAGAGCCGGGAGAAAGGCTGGAGGCTACCCGGCTTGGGGAGTAGCTGCCCCATTGCTCACTCTTCTAGTAGCAAACTTGCCCTCGCTGAGACCCTGTTTCTCTCTCTCTTTGTTCTCCCTTCTCCCCACTTGGCAGTGTCCTGGGGAAGGAAGGGCAGCCCAACCCAGAGCCCAGTGCAAGGGCACAGCAGGGAGTGGAGATAAGCCCAAAGGCCCTGGGGGGGGGTGGGTCCCGCCTCCATGTCCCCCCTGAATTGCCCTCCCAAATAGAATCTGTCCGCCCCTTACAGACCCCAGGTAGCTGCATGCCCTACCCCTCTGCTGGACCCAGGCCCCTCCAATAGCTCCCCCGAGAGAGCAGGGTTCTTAGTGGGGAGGGGAGGTGGGGATCTGGTCACAGCCGTGGCCACAGTCTAGCTGCTGGCAGCGGGCTCCTCTACCTCAGTCATCACCTCTGCCCCGTCCACAGTTGCCTGGGCAGCTCGCCCAGCCCACCACCCAGCCATCTTCCGCTGGGTGCAGCAGGGCAGCGTCTTCTCACCCTGGGGAAGGGCGGCCTTGGCCCCCTACTTCTGTCACCCCAGCCTCCCAGCAACACTGGAGCAGGGGCTCCCCCACCCAAACTGCCACACGGCGCCCCTGCCCACTGCCCTGGCTCCCCCTCAGGACACAGCAGGACCCTGGCGGCTGCGTGGGAAGAAGGGGGCGGCACGCTTGCCTGTACTCCAGAGAGAACTTGGTCAGCTCCCTGTCGTTGTGGAGCCACTTGAACTCCAGTGGCCAGCTGCCCTCGGCCATGCACGTGAGTACCAGGCGATTCCCCTCCAGGTGCACCTGCGTCCGCGCCGGCTCCGTCTTGAAGTAGGGGGCCACGTCATCTGCGGGAAACAGAGACACAACGTTGCTGGTTATCACTGGCTCACCTGCCTGCGGTTGCTCAGGTTGCTCAGCTGGAGCCCTGAGGCCCCGAGGCAGACGGGGCAGGTGCAGCGGGCAACCTGCCGAGGTCACATGCCTGGGAAGAACTTGAACTCAGGTCGGTCTGACTTCAGGGCTTGTCTTCAGAGTGAGTTCTCCCCGCCACCCTCCTCCCAGACCCCACCAGGCTCACCACCACTGCTGCCACCCCTTACGCTCCAGTACCTTCCATCTCTCTCCCCTCGGGCTCCCCATCCAGTCCATACCCTTTGCTTCTGGTTTCTCCTTCCAGAGCAGAAGTGGGGGGGGACGGGACGGCGCTTACTGCCCTTCAGCCAAAGGGAATATAAATGTCACAGGGGAAAGGGAAACAGGGACACCTGCGCTGACAGAAGCGGCAGGTGATGGGGGTGTCCTGAGTCCTGCTTCCCAAGGCTGGAGGAAGCCCTGCAAAGGCATCAAGGGCAGAGTCCCTCCAGTGGGCCCCCTCCACTGCCAGGCTGCTTGATCTTCCATCCCGGGTCCTGGGCCAGCCTGCCTCGGCCTCCCCCTTCGCACACCAGGTGGCCGTCGGGGCAGAGGAAATGCCACTGCTGGGCCGTGGGTGTGGGTCCAGCGGTTGCTATGCTCCCTACCCTAACCCTGTGACCTGACTCAGTCCAGCCAAGCATGAGCCCCGCCCCACGGCTGCCCTCGAAGGAGACAATGCACTCCGGATCCCGGACTTCAGGGGACCACTCAGACCAACAGCTTTGGGTGCAAATAGAGGCCTTCTGCCCTCTGGCCAGTGGGAAAAAGGGCAGAAGTGAAACAGACAAGGGGGTTGACAAAAGGACAGGGAGAGAGGGGGGAACAGGGAGAGGGTCTCCGAGCCCATCATTGAGCAGACCTGCCCTTTAGGGGATGGGCTAGGCTGGCGGAGGAGCCAGAATCTGGAAACAACACAAGGACTAAAGCACCTGCTAGGTTCTGGGCTGTTCCTGGGGCTTTAACATACGCTCATTTAAACCACACGCAAGCCCACAACCAGACAGGATCATAATCCACCTTTTAGAGAGCGGTTAGAAACCCGCCCAGGGTAACACAGCTGGAAGGGGAGGAGCCAGCCCTGCAGGTGATGGAGGGAGCGAGCTCCAGAAAGCACCATTCACCAGCTCACCCACTTATCACCTGGAGCTCACAGCAGCGCTCGCGTTGTGGTAAGGGATACGGCTCGGGGACCCCACGGCCACGTGCCGCTAAAGGGGAGTCAGGTCCAGACTTGCCAGACCCAAGTGCAAGCACCTTCCACCCATCACACTGTGCCCCGAGGGGTGGGCAGTGCTCAAAGCCAGGAAGCTGCTGGCAAGTCAAGCACGGGGCATCCCGACCTCCAGCCCCGTGGTGGGGGAGGGGTCCTGGCACCACATCCCGTCTGTGCTCAGCCTGCGACTCTCAGCTGCCTGGGCGTGGACAAGCATTCATCTTTCTGAGTCTCAGTTTCTCCACCAGGAGACACGGGAAGAGAAATAGCCACCTTGATATCGCAAGGGTTCAATGAGATAGGAATTGTGAAAATGCTAGGTCCGTGCTTGGCCCAGAGTAAATGTTCTGCAAATGTTCATTTCTTTCCCAACATCAAAGAGTGGGTGTCCCCACCAGTGTGGGTGTCCCATCATCCTCGGCGCTGGCTGATGCCCCAGGTATGCCTTGGTCCGAGCGCTAACTTTCCCCTGGGGGTCCAGAGGGTGAAAACCATAAGACGCTATTCTTTTGGCCTAAGATATGGAAGAGGAAGGGGCACGTGTCAGGAGTCGGGGAGGGGGTGACTTCAAGGGTGGCAGGGACTGAATCAAGACGCGGCCCGGCAGGCTGGTCAGCCCACTGGGGGTGGGGGCATCGGGGCCCCTCCTGCATCACACGTTGAATCTCTGGAGCATCAGTGGGGCCTCACCCTCAGATTTAACCAGAATTGGGCACCCTTGGTTTTCAGATAAGGCTCAGCACCTGTGACAAAGCCTCACTCTGAGCTTACACACAGACTGACAACTCAAGACAAGCCGTAACGCAGGTCTGGGGCCCAGGTCAACCTGCAGGCTGCACCGCATTCCCATCCCCTCCGTCTCCACTGGGGACTGCGTGACTGAGTCTTCCTTGAACCCCATCCCTGCTACTGACCCTCCCCGTGGGGGTCACCGGGGGGTGGATCAAGGGCGGCTGGAGAGGAGGTGCAGACACGCGCAAGAGGCGCACCCGTGACCAGCCTGCCCCACCTCATCTCTGTGTGATGGCTCAGGTTCCCGTCTCGGAGTTGACGCTGCCTGTTCGCAGGTCTCTCCCTCACTCTTAACGACTGTCATGTGAGCACACTGCCTTCAAGGTGGTTGAAAAGCCACCTCTTGATATGAAGAACCTAGGGGCGGGACAGGAATAAAGATGCAGACATAGAGAATGGACTTGAGGACACGGGGAGGGGGAGGGGGAAGCTGGGGCGAAGTGAGAGAGGGGCATGGACGTATATACACTACCAAATGTAAAAATAGCTAGCTAGTGGGAAGCAGCCGCATACCACAGGGAGATCAGCTCGGTGCTCTGTGACCACCTAGAGGGGTGGGATAGGGAGGGTGGGTGGGAGGGAGACGCAAGAGGGAGGGGATATGGGGATACATGTCTGCATATAGCTGATTCACTTTGTTGTACGGCAGAAACTAATGCAACATTGTAAAGCAATTATACTCCAATAAAGATGTTAAAAAAGAAAAAAAGAACAGGTGCCTCTTCTAGAGTGTGTCCTGGGAGAGTGGCCGCCACGCCGGATCCCTGGCTTCGGGGTCCTAGCGCACCTCTGGAGGTGGAGGAGGGCAGAGAGGGAGGCAAGCCCCCATTTGCCAAAGAAAACGATTCCCCACCCCTCGGAGGCAGCCGGCTGGCTCTCAGTTTAACAAATGGACACATTCGCACTTCAAAGGCGCATTCATTCTCCAGCAGCTTTCAAGAGCCCTTTGAATCGCGTCTTTAAGAACCCTCTGTTAGCTCCTGTCATCCCTTGTTTGTTTTAAAACAACAACATTCCCAGCCCCCACTGATTAAATCCCTTCGAGGCGGGCCGACTCGGAGCCAGAACAGTCGGTGTGCACACGCGCTCTTCACCCAAACCCTCGCCTCCGCAACCCGGCTCCCTGGGAGATGCGCCCCCATGTCTGCATTTGCCAGGTCGTTCCTCAGGCTCTCCCGGGGGTGGGGTGGGGTGCCCGTCTGGCGCCAAATGGCTTTTGCTCGGATGGGTTGATTCCAGAGGCCGCTGGAGACAATGACTTGGGGGAAGTGGAGGGGGGAGGGATGCGGCTAGCCTTTCCTGAGAACCTGCTGGGTACCCAGCTCAGAGCTGCATCCCTCATCCCAAGTTATCCTAACAAGGCGGTCTGGCAGAAGCCGAGGCTCCCTTCCCCAGGTCTCTGCTATGCGGTCACGCCTCCTTTTCCTGAAAGGCTAAAGGCCCCCTCCTCTCTGGGTACAGGGATGTGGGAGGGAGGCCCTATGCGGAGCCGAGAGCCAGGGCAGGGAGTCCAGCCAGGCGGTTTTCCTGGATGCGCTGGCCCTGCCCCAAAGCAGGGGCACTGGGAGTGCGTGAGCCATCGAAGGAAAGACTCTGATGGGAAAAGGATGCTGGTGGGAACAGCAGTGTGTGCGTTTGTGTCTGTGTGTGTGCGTGTCTTTGAGCGTCTGTGCCTGTGTGCATCTGTGTATGTACGTAGGTATGTGTTCACGTGTGTGTCTCTGTGTGTATGTCTGCATGCATACCTGACGGCATGTGTATCTGTCTGTCTGAGTGCGAATCTATCTCTGTGTGTGTGTGTGTGTGTGTGTGTGCGTGTGCTTATGTGCAGGAACAGATTTCTGTGTCATGACTGCACAGGTGGGTAACACAAATCATTGACCTTGGGCAAGTTACTTCGACTTTTTGCACCTCAGTTTCCTTAGCTGTAAATTGGGGATATATTTGTTGTGAGGCTTAAATAAATTAAAAAACATAAAGTGCCTGACGCATGCTATAGGAGAGGCAGCTATTATTATTCTTGATCAGATATGCAGATGGGCAGATTCCCTGGAGGGAAGAGCTCATACCCTGTTGGCAGGGGCCAGCAGCTCCTCTCAACCTTAGTTCTAGGACTGTGCAGTACACAACTTGGACTACTGTACACAACAGGCCTGCTAGCCACGTTCTCAGTGGGAAGGGATAACCGGAAATGGAGGAGAACAGTGGACAGAATCAACACTTTGAAAACATACACACAGAGGATTTTTTAACTAGACAAAGTGATTTGAAAGTTCACATTTTAAAAGACCACAAAAGAATAGCCAAGAAAATTCTGAAAAAGAAAGGTAAGCAGAGGAGACTAGCACAGATATTGAACTATATTATAAAGCTGCAATAATTAAAGAAGTGTGTTCTTTCCAAATAGAATGATGAAGCAATGAACGAGAGAGTCCAGAAATATGCCCCAATATATATGGGATATTTAAGACAGGATGAAAGTAGAATTTCAGGTCAGCAGGGAATAGATCAATTATTCAACAAATGGCCTTGGAAAAACCAGGATGCCATCTGGGGGAAAAAAAAATCAAGCTGAATCTCTTCCTCACACTTTACCTCAAAATAAATTCTAGATAGATCAAGGTTTTAAACACGAAAAATGAAATTCTAAAAGAACTAGAAAAAAATCACCAGGGTTTAAAAATATACAATCTTGGTGAAGCAAAGAATTCGCCAAGTACTTTCTAAGTACTACACAAACTCCAGAAAGTCATAAAACAGATTGATACCTTCAACTATATAAAAATCTTGCATGGAAAAAAAATGCTCATAAACAAAAAGCAACAAATGACAAACAGGGGGAAAATATCTGCAACTTCTATCATGGACAAAGAGCTCATTTTCCTGATATAAAGAATATTCCCATAAATCAATAAGAAAAAGATGAACAAACCAACAGAAAAATGGGCAAAGGATATGAACCGTTCACAGAAAAGAATTACAAATAACTCTGAAACACAGACAAAGATGCTGAACCTCGTGATAAGAGAAAGGCAAGGCAAACTCAATATGACACTTTTTTTTTCTATCACTTCGGCCAAGATCTGAAAGTGTGATAATACCCCAGGCTGGCCAGCCTGCGGAGACCCAGGTGTCACGCACACAGCTTTGGGGACTGTCCTTGGTACCACACATATGCAGAACAATTTGGCAATTCTATCGAAACTAAAAATGCACCTCCCCATCCGCCAATTCTTCGAGGAACTTCTCCTCCACACACACCCGTGCACGAGTGAAGTGACAGCATTTCATGGCAACACTATGTTTTGTAACAGCAAAAGCTTGGAAATGACCTGAATGTCTGTCAAAAGGGTGATGATGGTTAAAGAAATGATTGCACCTCCAAACAATACAATTCTCTATAGCGAAAGGCTCTGGAACAAATTTTGAGAGCTACTGTTAAGTGAAAAAAGCAAGGTGTAGAATGAGGTGTGCAATCTGCTACCACTTGTGCATAAGTTTGTTTGTTTGTTTTTTTCAAGGATAAAATCAGATTTGCCTGTATAGGCGCAGGCTTTTTCTAGGGGGTCACATAAGAAACTGGGCTCAGTGACGCTTTAGGGGTGAGAACTGGGTGGCTGGGGGCTGGGTAGGGAGGGGTTTACTTTTTACTCTATGCTTTTTTGCAACTGTTCCGTTGTGTCCCACAGGTATGGATTGCTTATTTATAATCAAATGTGTTTATTGCTTATTTATAATCAGATGTGTGCACACAGCTGCAAACACGTATGTGACTGGGCAGGGTCAACAGTTGCGGGCAGCCCTGCTGGAGATGCAGGAAAGGACAGGCCTTCCGTGTGCATGGGACATGGGGGTGTGGCGTGGCTGGGGGTCCCTGACCACCAGAGCCCGAGCCTCTTGAAGGAAGAGCCGCCTTCAGAGGTAGACAAGAGGCCTCAGTCCTGGGCTTCCTTCTCGTTTCCCAGAACAGCTCAGGGGGCCCCTGGCTGACTTCTCCTCCAAATTCCCACTAAATACACTTATTGTTATCCTTCTACTCCAAGCTCCAGGCTAAATGGCCCCACACAGACGCTTATCTCAACTTCAACCTCTCCCCTCCCTTCAGCCCCCAACACAACAATGTCATCTTTCTCTGGGGGTTCCCTCCAATCTCTCCTGGGATTTGACTTCCCAGCCAGCCCAGGCCTGGGAACCCCACCTCCCCTGGAGCCAGACCCTTGCCAGCTGGCAATGCCAGTCAGGGTGAAGACCTCCACCCACCACCAATGCAGTTAGTTGGCCAAAAGGTGTCCATCTGCCCTCCAGAGCCAGCTTCACGGGGCACCGGGCCTGGACCAGTCCCCTTCCCAGCTCTGAAAGACCCCAAAGCCTCTCCCTCTTAGCAGCTCTCCCTTCTGGGCACGCAGTAACTACACAGCCATCGGGAGTGTCTCTGGAAAGCTCGGGGACGGGGTGGAGGTTGGGATTCTCTCAGACTTTCTCAGCTCACCACCCCCTGGCCTCTGCACCGTCACCTTTGTCCTGGATTTGACCTCCATGTCCTCCTAACTGGTCCCCTCCCTGGAGCTGGCTGGCGGCCACAGACCTAAGCAGGCTGGGCCCCGGGTCAGAGGAAGCAGGGGCTCTGGACAGGCCCCTCTCCACAAACCCCACTTCTCCCTACGCATCTATTCCCGCTGCCTTTATTTCATACGACCTATGGAACGTCCCACACATTCAGTGCTTTATGTCCATCTCTTCAGTTAGGTGACACGGAGAACTTCTCAAGGATGGTACTACCTTTATCCCCATTTTACAGACGAGAAAGCTGTCATGCAGGAACGGTTGGTCTTCTGACCTCGCCACACAGATGGAAACCCAGATCTGGCAGGTTCTAGAGTTCTGGACCTTTCTGTAGGTGACATGGGGCTTCCTTGAGCCGTCCCACTCTTCACATCCCGACCCGTGGCCTCACGGGTGGTAAGTGAGGGATGGTGGCCTCTCTCAGGGTCGTGGCTTGAAGCCACGAGCAGGGGCCACGCCGGTTGTGTGGCAGGGGCATTCTTACCCGAGCCTCCAACGTCACGGCCCTAGGACTAGATCGGGGGTGCGGGTGAACCAGGCAGGCTGACTGGGCATGAGTCCAGAGGATGTTGGAAGGATGATGGGGCAGAACCGTCCAGGGGAGACGGGTCCACCTAGGGGTGGAGGGATTAAGGGAGGTCAGAGTCCAGAAGATGAAGAGAGGTGGGCGGGAGGTGTCAAGTAAAACGAGGCAGGGGTCGGAGCCCCGGGGGCTTCTTGGGAAGGAGCGGCTGACCTGGGGCCCCCATCCCAAAGCTCTGCTCCCCACCTAAGCCCCCAGGTACCACCCTTTCCCTAGGGTCTGGCTTGAAGGTCCCAGTGGGGGAAGAGAAGAGAAACTGGGTTTAAAAGCCAGTTGCTATGCCAACTAAAGTGTGACCTTGAGCAGAGTAACCTCCCGAGCCTCGCTTGTCTGTCCTTGGAAGAGATTCCAACCCCTGCCCCAGAGGCTGCTGGGAGGACCAAGTGAGCGAACGGATGTCAAATTCGGAGCTCAGCGCTTGGCACCTACGGGATGCTCTTTCTGCCCTTCAGACCCCTGGAGGTGACTGCGTGGGGAGGAGATGGGGAAACGGGGGCCAGGGGCGCTATCACTGCCCCACCCGTTTCCCCTGACTTGGAGGCATACCGCTTCTAGAGCCCATAGTCTCCTGAATGTCTCAAATCTGAGCCTTCTGAATCCAGCTCCCTCACGGCCACTCCAAGCTGGCTCAAGAACCAAGTCTTGCTTTGGGATGGCTTCTAAAGCCTTGAGCAAAGGTTCAGGACCCGGGTAGGAACAGCTGGAGCTGCAGGAGCTTTTGCATCATGTCAGCGATTCCTCTTCCTCGGAAACCCAAGAGTCGGTGAGGGGCTGAGCTGTGGCGCTGCCTGGGCGGGGGCTCAGGAGTAGGGAGCTGTGGGACCTGGAAGAGCAGCCACGCGTGGGGGTGTTTGAGCCCCGTCCCCAAAAGAAATGTTCGGGGCGTGCACACAGCAGGCAGACGCTCGCAGGCAGAGGACCCCGGGCTCCCCAGCTGTGCCCCTCCCGCTCCCACCCCCATGCCTGACACGGCCTGCTGGCTCCTGCCCACCCAGCCAGGGCCTCGAAGCCCCCCAGCCCCCTGGTCCCTCCCCTCCGGCTTCCCTTCTCCTCACTGCCTGGCCCACAAATGAGATGCTAATTTATGCCCCTTCCCTGTCTCCTGGCAGATGCCCGGTCCAGCTCAGCCTCGGTGCTGCCTGCATGCCAAGTGCTTCATTAGCTAAGAAAGAAGGCTCTCGCCCTCCTTAATCTAGTCCTCGCCGGTGACCTTCAGGAACCAGGCACCTTCTGACGTCGGGGGCCTGGCGGGGGGCGACAGTCAATTATGCCTCGGCCTCCACAGCTGCTGCCGAATGGATTTCTCGCTCAGAAAAGCGTGTTCAAAAAGCATCTAATGGAACAGATCATCAATTTGTTTGAATACACATCTAATCTGATTAGGGGGCGCCCAGCCACCAGGGTAGCCAGCAAAACTGAGCCCCGACACGGCCCTGGGGAATGGCGAGTGGGGCGGAGGGGCCCAGCCTGGTGACGGGCGGGGGTGTGTCCCAAGCTCCCAGTCTCCCTCCCCCGAGCTAGCTCGGCCGATTGTACATCCAGCCAAAAAAAAAAAAAAGCCACAGTCCTGCCCGCGGCCCCTCTGAGGCTCAAATGTGCTGTGCTCTGTAACTCTCTTCCTGCTGTCCGACTCCACGGCCCTCAGACTTTCGGGATTACGTCCCTTACAGCATGCAGGACGCACATGAGAGCCGCACGCGTGGTGACTCCCGCGCTAGTGTGTCAGCCGTGGGAAGACGGGGATGGGGCTCCTTCGCCTCCCTGGTCCCAGAGCTTGGCAATGAGTCTGACACGCGGGAGGCCCCAGAGCCATGAAGGAAAAAGCCAAGTGAACTCGCTGTTGAACTCGGCCAGGCCACCTCCCTCTTGAGAGCTGACATTCCTCTATGTTCTTCCAGCTCTGGCACTGCAAGGTCTGAGGAGCAGTGTGGTTTGTGACCTGGGAGCGGGGTTACTTGGATCTGAATCCTGGCTCGGCTACTCACTAGCTGTGTGACCCTGGACATCCCTCTGTAACCTCTCCGCATCTCAGGGTCCTCAACGGAAAAATGGGATCATAGTGGTGCCTATGTCATAGGCCTATGGAGAGGGGAAGGGGTTCGGCCAGTGCCTGACACACGCACCCACACAAGGGGGTTTGCTATTATTCCTCATCATTGGTGTAACCTCTGCACACCCATCTCCCAGCCGGGGCCTCCCGCCTGGACCGCACAGGTAAATTAACGTCAAAACACCCCCAGCCTTGCGTGGAAAAAAGATGGTTCTAATTTCCGATGGGTTTATTTTGCAATTAACAGAGGGGAAGGGAGCTCTGTCATACATTTCAGCTGGACGGTTCAGAGATTAAACTTACACCATCGATTAGAATGCTTTTGCCTAATGGTGCTATTATCATTTCAGTGTATTCAGATTCATTTCAGCTATAAAAGCAGTGATAATAAAATTTTCACTAACTCCTGGAATCTCTTCCAAGAAGCTCCACGATGCCGTGTGGATGACACTCACCTTCCCCTCGGTGACCTCCAGGAGGGACACCAGCTTGGAGAGATTCTCTAGTTTCACAGCTGGGACCTGAGACCCCCCCCAGGGATGAAGGGCTTGCCAAAGCTCAGCTTTGGGGGCCAGCTGCCTGGCCAGGCCCACGGAGACTTGTCCCACAGGGCATCTGTCACTCCCCCAGCTGATTCTCTTGAAGATTTCCCTAGCAGGTGAGTTCGCTGTATCCCATGGGTACCACTCTCAGCCTGTCCCCTAAGCTCTGGTGATGGAGAAGCGTCTGCCTCCCCCTGGCCTGGAAAAGCCGAGGGCAAGGGCTGGTAGGCTCGGAGATGCTTTCAAGAACCCACAGCCTGGGGATCCCCAGCGTCTACCTCGGCCAGCGATGGCCCCACCGGACACAGGGCGCAGAGGGCTGTGCGAAGAGAGTGGACAGCGTTCCCAAGCTTTGGGTGGCACGCTTCCCAAGGGTAACCTCCTTTCCTGCCCCTTTCCCACCCTTGAGAAAGGCCATACCCTCAAGGAAGATGGTGCTCCGGGCCTGAGGAAGGGGAGACAGGCAGTGAGGGAAGCTGGTGGAAAATGTGACTTAGAATCAGCACCAACTTCCTGGGTGGGCAGCTGGCCTCACCACCCCCAGTATGGGCGCTTTCCATCAGTGGCTCCTCCCCGCCTCCCCTTCCCTGGGTCAGGTGGGCAGCTCAGCATTGGGAGAAGGGCAGAGAAGAGGACGTATTTGTTGCAGGCCTAATGCATGCCGATCTCCCTGTGTTTTCTCTTTTAATCCTCCCGGCCACCTCGGGGGCGAGTTATGATTCCTGCCCTTTTATTTCTCTCATTGGAAGCTCAGAGGAGACGGGTCACCCGAAGAGTCAGCCGGGCTTCAAACCCACAGCCGCCTGCCCTCCTGCAAGGCCTCTGAGGTCAGCGCTGCGCCTGGATCACAGGGAAGGAGTCTGCGGCTGGGCCTGGGGGGAGGCTGCGAGATGGAGCTGCCGTCACCGGGAAGAGCACACATTCATCAGGCTGGTGACCCCAGTGTACCGGCGCTTTGTGGCGTGTAACAAAGACTGCGGAGCAGAAAATTGGAGTTCAATTTGCCGTCCATCCCGTGCAGCGCTCAGCCCATTCCAGTCCCTGGCAGGCACCTCTGCGCTACCTCATAAATAATAACACCACGCAGCTCGATGGCCCTTTCAGCAGTTACAGGTGCCGAGCAATTTACAAGCTGTGATACACAGAAGCCCGCACGCGCCTGCCGGCACACACGGCCCCTCCCCATCACTGCACGGGCACTCATGCCACCCTCCTTGCCAGCTGCCACCACCCGGGGGCCGTGCCCAGTCGGAGGGAAACAGGCCCTGGTGCAGCCCTGACTGCCTTCCTTGCCTGCCTTACTGGCCCTGGTCACTGGCAGAAAGCCCCCCAGGCCTGGCAGGGACCGAGTCCTTGCTGCCCCTGCTGGACCAGGACCGGAGGGAAACAGGCCCTGGTGCAGCCCTGACTGCCTTCCTTGCCTGCCTTACTGGCCCTGGTCACTGGCAGAAAGCCCCCCAGGCCTGGCAGGGACCGAGTCCTTGCTGCCCCTGCTGGACCAGGACCAGGTGCCACTGTCTCTCTCTTTCCTCCTGTTTTAGAAAGAGTTTCTGGATCTCTGATCTAGCCTGCCTTTGCCATCACACAAAGTCCCATTTCTCGCCTCTGAACCTCACGGGGCGGGGGTGGTAGTGGTGACACAGCAGCCATTGAGACCCAGCCCTTCAACCTCCCACTTAACAGGCGAGATGCCCAGGGGCCCACGTTAGCTGCCGCGCTGAGACCAAGCCCAGGGCTCGGGCGCCCACTCACCACCCGGGACAGCCACGTGGAGGCAGCCATACCCAGGGGCCGGGGCAGACCTGCCGGCTTCCTCTGAGCGGGCCTGGGGGCTTTCCAGCAGGCAGGGGCTTTGGGGCGGAGTACGCAGGGGGCTCGGGCCACATTTCTCTGTCTTCCCATCAAAGAGTGCACCTGTATGATTCAGTGTGTATGAAACCTCCGGAAGGGATAGATGCATGGACAGGAACAGAGATTGGTGGCTGCCGGGTGGTCGGGAGAAGGGGGACAGGGAGCGACTGCTTAACGGGTACAGGGTGTCCTTTTGGGGAGATGAAAATGTTCTGGAATTAAGTAGAGATGCTGGTTGTACCGCACTGCAAAGGTACTCAGTGCAAGGGAATTGTTCACTTGAAAGCCGTTGATTTTACGTTACGAGTCTTATCTCAGTTGAGAAACAAACAAGTAAATCTGGTGACAAGGTCTCTCCTTCTCCCCTACTTCCACTCACCCCCCTCCCGCCCCCCCACTCTCTGCCCCCAGCCCCCCCCCACTCTCTGCCCCCAGCCCTCCCCCTCCCCACTCTCTGCCCCCAGCCCCCCCCACTCTCTGCCCCCAGCCCTCCCCCTCCCCACTCTCTGCCCCCAGCCCCATATGCTCCTTAGTGGCGAGGGCAGGGAGAAGCTCTAACAGCTCTTTCACATCCTAAGAAGTCACCTGGCTCTTGCCTTCACGTCCTCCCTGCCCTCCCCTGATGGGATGTTCAGGGCCCCCCCCCCCCCGCAATTCGGGCGAGGGGCCCACTCTGTAGGTTACAGAGGGTGGGCTGGCTTTCTAAGCAGTCTCATGGGCACAGGGCTAAAAGCCCATCCTGGTTGCAAGTGAACGCCCTCCCGGCCGCTGCCCAAGTTGACAGGCTGTTTGAATGAGGGCAGAGGGACTTCCCTGGCGGTCCAGTGGTTAAGGCTCTGCGCTTCCAGGGCAGGGGGTGCGGGTTCGATCCCTGGTCGGGGAACTAAGATCCCAAATGCCGCGTGGTGCAGCCAAAATATTTAAAAAAAAAGAAAAAAAAAGAATGAGGGCAGAAAGCCTCAGCTTCGCAGGTGGACCATGGGGTCCCCTCTCTGTGCTTACGAACTGAGTCAGCACCTGAGTTTTCTGAGCTGTCGCTTCCTCGGTGCACGAGGAGAGTCCTGCATCACTCCCCTTGCCAGGTCTCGGTAGGATTCGCTGGGATAGAACTTAAAAGACCAGGATCCCAGGCCTGGCTGAGCGTTCACCCTGTGGGGTCTGGTGAGGATCTCGCGCTCCGGGCCTCAGGTGCATTTTCTTATTCTCACCACACAGCAACGTGGGGTAGGATTAACCATCCCGTGGTCCAGAGCGGGATGGCGTCTGGCAGGGTTGAGTCCCTCCCACGTCTGGTGCCTGGGAAGTGGCCGGGGTGGAGTTACGGATAAACACCACAAGTTAGCTTTCTCGATGCTCCCACCAAACCCAGGGTCACCAAAAGCCAACCCGGAGTGTGAACTCAGGAGGAGAAGGGGAGGAAGCAAACTCAGCTCAAGATGCGGGCAGTGGGTGGCCCCAAGTGCAGGGGTGATGAGGCTGAACTTCACGAGGGCGTCCTGACCCCTGTCCCAGGCTGCAGCTGCCCCCGCTGCCCGCCTGGCCCTGGCTTGGCCGCCTCGGCTCACGTGCCCTGGTGGCAGGTGGCCTTTCCGGACAGCAGCCTGGTCGCCGGCTTGGAGAAGCAGAGGGAGCCCGCTGAAAGGAGGGGGGTGGCGGGGAGGGGCAGAGACAGGTGGCAGTGTCCCCACCCTGCTCCAGAGGCTGCATTCATAATCCTTGCCCGGGAGCCAGCTGGGACTCCCCGCCCTGCCTCTGCATTCTGTCACTCTGAAAACCCAGAGCCCATCTGTGGTGTGTTAAAGGTGTCCAAGCCAGAGGCTGCGGGAGGGGCTCTGGTATCCGCTCGCCGCTGTTGATCCCCTGACCGTTACCCACCCAGGGAGGTCAGGGGGCCTCCTCTCCGCTCAGCGGCTCTCCTTCCTTCTCTCGCTCCTTACAAAGTGTCCCCAGATCTAATCGGGCTCCCCAGCCCTCTCCGGAGAAGCCTGGGCCTGGTAGCTGATGCCGACAGCAAATGAGAGACCCAGGAAATTCATACTAATGAGAGACACGCCAGGTTGACCAAGAGCATCTCCACGGGTGCCGCGGTGCACGTCAAAATGGGGTTTATGTTCCTGGCGCTGGTCCCCAGCCCTCCTGTGTGTGGGGGGCGAGGAAGGAGGCGGCTGCTGGGGCTGGACATCAGACAGAGCCCTGGGCTGCAGGCCAGCCCGTCCCAGCTCTGACCCCAACAAACGAGCGCCCGTGGCCTCCCACTGGCTCCACGCACCCCAAGCGGGAAGCGTCCGTACAACTTGCTTAGTCCAACCCCTTTTGTTGGCAGATGGGGAAACTGAGGACGAGGGGTTTCAGGGAGGATTCGAGCCTAGCTTTTCTGACACCAAGTCACCCTGTCTCACTTGATAGCTCTTGGCCTCATTTCTCCCATCTATAAAATGGGCACAAGGGCTTAACAGACGTCCACGGCTGTCTTCCAAGTCTGGCCTCCACCCTCCTTGACGGAGCGAGGTCTGGGTGCTACGGAATGGTCTTCGTGGATTCCTGCTATACCCCCGGTTATGGTTGTACTGTGTTCCCCCAAAGATATACTAAAGTCCTAACCCTGGTACCTGTGATTATAAGCTTATTGGGAAATACAGTCTTTGCAGATGTGATCAAGTGAAGATGACGTGGTCAGAGCAGGTCTTAATCTAATATGACTGATACACAGAGCGAGAGACACGGGGGAAGACGGCCGTGTGATGCCAAAGGCAGAGACTGGAGGGAAACCTCGACAAGCCAAGGAATGCTGACAACGCCAGGAACTGGAAGAGGGAAGGAAGGTCTCCCATGCAGCCTTCAGAGAGAGCACGGCCTCCAGAACTGTGACGCAAAACCTGCTGTCGTATTAAGCCACCTAGTTAGTGGCACTTGGTTATGACAGCCCCGAGAACCTAATGCGCCCCCTCAAACTGACCCTCCCAAAAGCCAGCATCGAGCGGAGCCCCCTGCTCTATGGAGGTTTCACAGATGCTCCCCCCAGTAGAAGTGAGCCCCCCTTTTGTGTTCACTGAGCCACCCCAGGAACCCTCGGGGGTCCCCGCATCTTCTGAATGCCCCAACTGGACTCCAAGCTGTGAGGGGACACATCTCGGTCATTTTTGTGCCCTCAGTCCCTTCCCTGGCTGCTTGCACAGAGTAGGAACTCAATACCGAATGAAGAGAGAGTGAAAGGAATTCTCTTGTTTCCAGAGGCTTCTGTTATGATCTCTGACAGCCCCGCCCCCGACCGATCGCTGCCCAGCCTCACTGGTCACCTCTGACGCGCAGTCCTCAACGTGCCCTCCTGACCCCAGCCTCATGCCAGCTGCTCTGCCCTGGGGCCCCAGCTCCGCTAATGGTGACTGGCGACACCCCACGTGCCAGGGAGCTCACAGCAGCCAGGACTGGCACGTTGGCAGAAGGCACCTGAGTGACGGATGGCCTCGCACGGCCTTTTCCAATTCAGTCCCCAGAAGCTGAGCCTTTCTGGGAAGCAGAGCAGAGCGGCCGCTCCACCGCCCACCCACGCACACAGCCAGCCCCCTTCCTTCCTCCTTCCTAGGACCGAAGCCCCCGCCTTCCCCCGGCGATTGGGGCACAGCCAGCTAGAGGATATTTAGCTTTCCCGGGCTCAGAAAGTAGATGAAATGTTCCTTGCACTCTCCCTTTTCCTGCAGGGACCCGCCATCCAGAGACAGGGATCTGGGAATCGTACCCTTACTGCCCTCTCTCCTCTGGCTTGGCTGGAGAAGTGACCCCCAGCCAGGGTCCCACAGCCCCGAAGCCAGCCTCTGTCCATGGTTATGAGGACCAGGTGTCCCCATGCTGTGTGTGTGTGATCCCTGAGCCCAGGTAGGGATGTAGGTAGGGTGCGACTGTCCATTGTACAGATAGGAAAACTGATGCTCCAATTCATGAAGTGTCTTAGCCCAGGCTACACAGATGGCCAGTGTGGGCACTAGGATTGGAACACAAGGCTGTCTGTCCCCAAAGTCCATGTTCCTTCCACCGTGACACCTGAAGTGGGCTGCAAAGGCGAGGTAGCCACCTCTGGGTGCTCTGTCCTCGACCACCCACGAGTCCCAGGGAGGCGGGGACAAGAGTTCCAGCTCCTACCATGAGCACACCGTTCCCGTGGACACAGGCTTGCATGGGGTCCCAAGGGAAAGGTCAAGGTCAGGCCCCCAGCTGGGGCCAAACCATCACACACGGCACGTGGTTGGGGCGATTGAGATCCGCTTCCCCAGGACTTGTGTGACCTTGGGCAAGCCAGGCTAGTTCTCCTGGCCTCAGTTTCCCTGTAGGTCACGGCCAGGCTCATCTCTGCCTATCCCTCCCTGGGGTGCCGAGGAGTAAGCAAGGGATGGCACTTGAGGCAAGAATTGAGGATGGGTGAGGGTCTCGTTGCCAGCATGGGGAGCTGATATAAGAAGGTGGGCTCCAGAAGCCACCCTCAAAGGGCCAAGGCCAGGAGGGTCCCAGGAGACCCCTGCTCCCTGTCTGGCCACGCTCGGGTGTGGGGGGCAGACGGCAACCTGGGAGCCGTGGTTTGGCAGTGGGCAAACCCAGCATGGGAAAGGGGGGTGTTTACGGGAAGGCTACAAGTTACCGGAAAGGACAATAAATTAAAATAATGGGGCTGTTTGGCTGGTGACAATGGATAAAACATGTGGTCCAAAAAAGCCCCATGTGAGACTGTCACAGGGGTGAATGAGAAGGCGGGATGGGGAGAGAGCAGGGAAGAGGCTCACGGAGGCCGGGGAGGCTGAGGAGGTGGTGGGGGCCTGGCTGGGCCTCCTGACCTTCCTGTCATCCCTCCGCCGCCTCTCCTGACTCTCCGCTCCCCCTTGCCTTCCCTCAAAGCACCACACTCAGCATCAGGCCCAGAGCCTTCTCTCCAGACACTAGGTCCTGCACTGGTCCCTCCATCCCCACTGAAGGCCCCCACCCTCCTCCCTAGAGCTTCTGTGCCTTGGACGTCCATCTCACACAAATGCCCGTGGCCCTCAGTCACAATATAAGGTACACATTTCATTCATTCATTCGTTCACTCAACTTCCTAATTCAGCAACTGTTTTTTTAAAGCACCTACTATGTGCCAGGAGATGACACGGTGAACCGGAAGAAAACCGCTGCCTACCAGCTGCTCACAGGCTCACAGGGAGATGGATGAACCCTGTGACAGTGGAGGGACGCCCGTGACACATCAGGCCCACGGCGCAGGTGCAGCTTGCCCCCCAGGCCTGGAGGGACCATCAGGAAAGGTGGTCCCAGCAGCATCCTAAAGGGAGGGCAGGATGTGCACCAGGCAGGGGGCTGTCATGGGCAGAGGGTGCCATGTGTGCAGAAGCCAGGAAGCGTGAGAGAACAGTGGCTTCTGGGAACTTCAGGTATTTCCGGACGGCGGGGATGGAGGGTGCAGGGTTGTGGCTGCAGGGTTGGGGGAGGCTAGCTGGCCCAGCGGCCATGGGCGCAGGCCTCTGCAGAGTGAACTTGCATTCAAGCCCTGGCTTCTCCAATTAGGAGCTGCACGACCTTGGGCAAATCACTTAGTCCCTTTGAGCTGATTTCCTCATTTAAGGAGAAGGAGGTGAAGATAACAGCACCTGCCTCATAGAAGTGGGGCAAGGAAAAAATGGGAAAATGCAGAGGTATCTCCTAGCCGTGTTTTTGAATAAATGAATGGGGAGGGTTGGGGTTCCAGAGAATAAAGGGCTTATCAGTTGTGCTCAGGAGCTTGGATGTCATCCTGAGGGCGGTGGAGAGGCACTGGCGTTTCTGAGTGTGTGTGCGCGTGCACGCGCGTGCGTATGTTCGTGCCCGTGCATCCTGGGGGCTTGTTGGGGTGGTAGGATCAGCCCAGGCTCCATCTCCAGCATCTCCCAATTCTAGTCAATTTTGTTCCCCGCTTCCCAGAGGAGAGTCCAGTTGAGGACGGTCTTGAACGACCCTTGATGAGGATGGAATAAAGGACCTGCACCTTCTCAGCACAGATAGTCTCAAGGTCATTATGAGCAAGGCCCTGGAACACAAAGACATGGTCACACCCGGAGGCCCTTCAGGCCGGCTGGAGAGACAGCATTCAAACGGGTGAGGCATCTTGGAGCACAGCTTAACCGCAGCCGTGGGGACCAGGTGCCGTGGGTCCTGGGGGCAGAGGGGGCTGCCGAGGATTAGTGGGGCAGTCAGGGCGATCCTTGTGAGTCATTCTCTCATGGATTAATCCAGTGGCTCTGGACTGTCAGCTCCGCACCGGCCTCCATGTGACACACTGGGACAGAGTGGGGACCAAGACCGTGCAGTCTTGGAGCTCATGAAGTGACATTTGCAGTTTCCTCTGTTCCTCCTGCAGTGCGGCGGGAGGGGCAGGGATGCAAGAAGAGGAGAGCAGAGGCCAAGAGTCCATGGTGCAGGGGCTGCTGTTGGAGAGTCCAGGGAGGGATGACCTCCAGGGAGAGATGATCTCCGGGGAGCAATACCTCCTTCTGGAGACTTCACTTTCTTTTCTTTTTAATTTTTTAAAATTTATTTATTATTATTATTATTTGGCTGCGTTGGGTCTTCGTTGCTGCGCGCAGGCTTTCTCTAGTTGAGGCGAGCGGGGGCTACTCTTCGTTGTGGTGCCCAGGCTTCTCATTGTGGTGGCTTCTCTTGTTGTGGAGCATGGGCTGTAGGCATGCCAGCTTCAGTAGTTGCAGCACGTGGGCTCAGTAGTTGTGGCGCACGGGCTTAGTTGCTCCGCGGCATGTGGGATTTTCTAGGACCAGGGCTCGAACTCGTGTCCCCTGCATTGGCAGGTGGATTCTTAACCACTGCGCCACCAGGGAAGTCCCTGGAGACTTCACTTTCTTTCAGTCCTGGGGAGAAAGTATTTCCCTGCCCAGAGAGAGAGAGAGATGGTGCTGAGCAGAGAGGAGGTGGTTTAGCTTGGACCCTGGTGGTGGTGAAACCGAGAAGGACCCTGTGGGCCTCCTGCGCACGGAAGCCTTTCGTGTCCCCCATTCCTTGTTCGTAGGGAAGAGACTCCAGCCTTCATGACCCTCCCTGAATCCCAAAGGGCAGATCAGAACAGTTGCTAATCAGGGAAGGAAGGGGATGCAGAGACAGGGAGAAGCCCTCAAGAAGCACTAGTGCAGCCTTGGGGCAGGTCCTGGGTCCCCCTCAAGGGATACACATGACAATATCTTTGAGCTCTTCTACAGAACTAAAACCCCCAACAAATGGAAGATGTCAGTATTCCTCATTCCAAAGAAGACCACCTGAGGCCAGATTAAAGGAGTACAGGCCCTGCACACACCCTAATTTTATCAGCAACCCCATCCTTGAACCACTGCTCTAAAACTCCTCACCAAATCCTTCCGGGTTGGGACACACAGTTTTTGAGGCAGGAGCCTGCCGTGTCCCCACTTTGCCTGGCGAAGCAATAACGCTATTCTTTTCTACTTCTCCCAAAACTCTGTCTCTGAGATTCGATTCGGCACCGGTACACAGAGGCTGAGTTTTCGGCATCAGTGACAGCTGGGGTGGAGAGAAGCCTGGGGACGTGGAAGCTATTTTGGAGGCAGGATGGAGACGGTCCTTGTTAGACTGTGGGGCTTGTCCGAGGGAGAAGGTCAGTGGTGATGGTTCCTAAGACCCAAACCCTGGAGCAGGAGCTGCTTTGGGGGAAGGATGCTGAGTCTAGTTTTAGGTGCGTGTGGATATCCACGGGGACGTCCAAGTCTGGGACCCAGGGCTGGAGAAGCGGCATGGGGCACACACCAGACAGGAAGGGGAGAGCGATGAGGAAGGGGTTCTGACCCCTGCTGAGCAAAGCTCCGAAGCCTCAGGGGGCTATGCACCCATTCTGGGTGCCAAGGCCCACCTGATGGTCTGTGCACACACCGAGAAAGCACTAACTCGCATTAAGTGCCTGCCTTGTACCAGGTTGTCCCAGAGGCCTCAGATGCACATCTCAACAAATCTGCACAGCAACCCTTCAAGGTCATTACCACCCTTCTAACAGGTGGGGAAACAGCCGTGCAGTGAGGTTGAGGATCTGTCCAAGACCACGTGGGTGTGACCATCCAAGGAGGGGTCCACACCCAAGTCTGGCCAAGTCCAACGCCCAGGCGCTTGTCCCAAGGAAACCTCCCCCCCTCGTTAAGCTCCAGTTGAACAGGGAGCTGCCTGAATTGTGTTCTCCCAGGAGAGTTTAAGAATCAGGAGGGTGTAACAGAGCACCAGCCCTCACAGAGGGGCAGGGCTTAGGGGGTCACAACCCCAGGACCCCCAGCTGCCGGGCACATATGGCACCACCCCTCCTCTTCCAGGAAGAGTCCACAGGGGCGGCCAGAGAAAGGATCCCAGCGGGGATGGTGGGGGCCCCTCTGCCTCCTTCCCCCGCGGTCCTGCTCCTTCTCCCTCTATGGCCATGTCCGCCCATCCTCCATCCCGCTCCCACCCTCTGCTGACTCTTGGACACCACAGAGCCACCATCCGCAACGGCAGATCCATCTCTCCATGGCTCATCCACTCAAAACACATCATTTACCCCCTCAAGGTCGAAGCGTTTATTTCCGGGTGAGAGGAGGGCTAAGAGAAGAGTCCCTCTGGCCGTGCCCCGTCCCACATAACGTATGGACTGATCAGTACCTCCATCTGCTTTGCTCTGAGGCACAGATACAGAGGGGGCAGCTGGGGGAGCTGCTTTGCCCCCACAGCTCTGCCTCTTTTGGGGTCCCTGAACTCTCCCCAACTTCTGCAGCTCTCTTGGGTGGCTCTCATGGGCCGTGATTATTGTTTTTCTCTGCTCTCTCTTTCTTGTGTCTTCTTAAACAATTTTGAGGCTTCTGTAAACATCTCCTTTTGGGAGACTTTGACTCTCTTTTTATTCCTAAGGAGAAAATATTTCCCTGCCCAAGAAAGGTGATTCTGGGGAGAGAGGGGGTGGTTTAGCTTGTATCGAAAAGTGCTTACGAGCGGGCACCAGGGCGCCCTGTTAATGAGTGACCAGCAGGGAGGCAGGTGAGGTGTAGGAGAGGGAAGACGGGCTGGATGCTGAGAGATTGCCTTTGGCCCGTCGCCACCGCCTGGAGCCGGGAGACTTTGGAAAATCCACACCACCCCTCCAGGCCTCAACTTTCTGGTCTGAAATGGAGGGAGCAACGTCAAGATTAAGGGTGGTGTGATCATTAAACAGGATAGGGTAGGGAGCTGGCCTAGAGAAGGCTTTTAATACATGAGAGCTAGTTAGGTTGGTGTACTGGGTTGAAGAGGGTGCCCCTTGCACCCAAATTCATGTCTACCAGGAACCTCAGAATCTGACCTTAACTTGGAAATAGAGTCTTTGCAGATGGAATTAGTTAAGATGAGGTCCTACTGGATTAGGGTGGGGCTTGAATCCAATGCCCGGTGTCCTTATAAGACCATAAGAAGAAGGACATGTGAAGACGGAGGCAGAGATTGGAGCTGTGTGTCCAGAAGCCAAGGAACGTGAAGGATTGCTGGCCGCCACCAGAAGCGGGGGAGAGAGGCCTGGAACAGACTCTCGTCAGAACCTCCAGAAGAAACCAACCCTGCTGACCCCTTGATTTTGGACTTCTGGCTCCAGAATTGTGAGAAAATAAATTTCTATTGTTTTAAGCCAGAAACTTCGTGGTAATTTGTTACGGCAGCCACAGGAAACAAATGCAGTTGGGGATAAGATAGGAGAGGAACTTTCTTAATGCTGGACCCATTCCCGTCTGCCTGTGGGGTTGAGCGGAGGTCTGTGTGGAGGGGGAGGGGGAGGGGGGAGACCCCCTCCTTCCGCTGCCTCACGTTCTAGGTTGGACCATTGCTTGAAGACAGGGGAGGGACAAGATTCTTTACGCTCCTGCTTCTTAGTTCATCTCTGGCGTGCTTATTCTTCTCTCCAGGATCCATGGAAGACCAAGAACCCGATAAACAGGTGCAGGGGCTGTAAGCTCGGGTAGGGTCTGGTCGGGGTGGGACGTGGGGGACAAGGAAGGGCACCGTGGTCTCTGGCGGGGATGCCGGGGCGAACAATACTACTAACTGTGCTGGAGAACTAGGAGAACGCTACAAGCTTGCAGAGACCCGAGTTCAGCTTTGGGTCTTTTGACCTTTAGAGCCTGGAGGTCATCAAAATCGGGTTGATTCATTCAGGCAAGAGATGAGGGTGAAAGATCTGGGAGGCATCAGTATCCATGCGACAGCCGACAGCGGAAAAGTGGATGTTCTCACCAAGGGAAAAGGGCCATCACCCAGCTCACTACTTAATTAAAGGGATTTCCAATCACGTGTTTCTTGCTATAATTCCTTCCACGGCACCCCATCGCCTATAGGATAAAATACTCCTTAACAAGGAGTACAAAACCCTTTTTGTCACTGAACCAGACACACGATGAGTGTTCTGGAAATACTGGTGAAACAGTAGAACCCAGCAACTGTGGCTTCCTACCCAACCGCACAGCCTTACCCCTGGGTCTCTGCTCCTGTCAACCCACCGCATGGTCCCCCCACCAACCTCCCCTGGGCACTACGACCTGAAGCCCATGGCAGGTAAGATGCACACCTCCATCTCTGCACTGTCACCTCCATTCGGTCGCCTCTGAATGATCTCATTATGCATTTCTCTCTCTGTCTAGACCAGGAGTTCTCAACCAGGGGCGCCCACCTTCCCAGGGGACACTTGGCGATGTCTGGAGGTATTTTTGGTTGTCACAACTGCAGTGGGTGGGTACTGCTACTAGGATATAGTGGGTAGAACCAGGGATGCGGCGATACATCTTACAATGTAATACGTAGGATAGCCTCTACAGCAAAGAATGATGCGGCTCAAAACGTCAGTGGTGAGACGTCCTGGGCCAGACTCGGGCTGCCTCCACATCCGTGTGTTCCCGTCTCCAGGGCCTGCCTGGGTGCCTGCCGCATCCTAGGCCCTCAACACACGCTAGCGGAGAAAACGGCCCCACAGTGAAATCCAATCACTTCTCCAAATGGGAGGCCACAGAGGAAGGATGCTGGGGGCCACCTCCAGCCCCAGAATCAGGTGCCGGGGAAGAAGGCCGCTGAGAGCCCAGCCTTCGGAGAGGAGCTGCCACTTCCAAGAGCCAGCGCAGATGCCGCCAATCTCGCTGACAAGTTGCCAGGGCTGGGATAACGCTGCCAGACAAGGAGATTGCCCTGCTTACCCACAAGGACTGCCAAGATGATGAGACAACAGGCCTGTTAATTAGGCTGTGATGGCAGCCACAGAGGGGACAGTTCTGCCGAGGGAAGAGGGGGCTGGGGCTCTCGTCCCACGGGAGACGGAGCCTGAGGCTGGGCTTTGTTGCTTTCCAGGGTGGGAGGACGGCTGCCTGTCGCCAGAGCTGCAGCCCGGGGCGGGGTCGGAGGCCTGTCTCCAGTCCCAGGCTTCCCCAGCCCGGGGGACTCTCTGTGGCCTCAAGCCCAGCGGTTTGCCCAGAGGAGCGCTTCATCAAGGCATTTAATAAAGAGGAGCGTGAACCTCAGAGGGCCTCTTCTCCCCTCGCAGGGTCCACCCCTGCTGCCCTCGCCAGCCATCTCCCTGGATGACCCGTCCGGCTCTCGCCTTCTTGGGGCCCCTCCCTCCGGGTAACACTCGTGCCCCGACCAGACACAGGCAGAGCAGCACGTGGCCACGCCAGACCCGGAGAGGTCCTCCTTTCCGGGTCCCCTTGAGTCGGTGGTGCCGATGGGGACGTGCCAGCCACCGCGTCCCAACCCACTTCCTCCGCTTTCCTGGTCCTGCAGCCCTGGACGCAGGCGGGCGAGCACATGGCCCGGCAGCCTGTCCGGTCATCGGGCGGTGGCCGGTGACACAGGTGTGTGTCCCCAGCAAGAGTGTAAACAGTCTGGGAAACCCCAGGTCCCTGGACACAGGTCCCGAGGCCCTCTAGGCCTCGCCCTGGCTCTGGCTGCACCCCGGTTCCCACGGTCACAACCACGGGGGCTTCCCTCCACTTACAAAACTCCCCCTCCAAGGTGCTCTGTGCTGCCACGTGGACTCACCCGGCTACAGACCCGCCCCTACAGGTGCCAACGGGCACCTTCTCTGCAGACGCCACCGTCCCCGCTGGGGCACCTGTCGCCAGCAGGTACCGCCGGGGCCCCCGCCTCCTCCAGCCTGCCCTCCAGCTCCTTCAAGGAAGTGCCTCTTTTTGAGACTCTGCCCCAGAAGAAGGGTCATTATTGTTAATGCCTTTTCTCCCCCATCTGTTGTGACTGTTTACACTCCACTTGCTAATTAGAGACTAATTAGCTGGTGCTGAAATTCATCACTTTCCAAACACAACACAGCAGCAGGAAGAGCACAGTGAGGTGGGCCACATCTGCACCTCTGCTTGGAGCCAAGGCGCCATTCCGTTCCTCCCGCTCCCCTCCTCCTCCTTCCCTCGTCCCCCTCCTTCCCTCCTCCTCCCCCTCCCCCTCGTCCTTCCCCCTCCCCCTTCCCTCGTCCCCCTCCTCCCCCTCCCCTTCGTCCTTCCCCCCTCCCCCTTCCCTTGTCCCCCTCCTTCCCTCCTCCTCCTCTTCCTCCCCCTCCCCACTCTCCCAATAAGCCCCCGGAGGGGCTTCGGATGCCTAGGCTCTTTCATTGGGTCCCCCCAGCACAGCGCACAGCTCGTGGTAAAGACCCGATAGCGTCTCTCTGACCGAGCGGAGGCAGAAATGCATGGGGACCAAAGTGCAGCTGCTGAGGCCTGTGTACTGTCAGAGAAAGGGGAGCAGGACTCACCCACTCACTGGCAGCCAGACCAGAAGCTGTCGTGACCCCGTGGAGGATGACACTGGACGGGGCGGGGGCCCGGGGAAAAGCATCCCTGAGGGCGGGCGGTGCGGAACGGGTGCTCCAGGCTGGAGACCAGGCCTCTGGGGGTACTGGCTGTGAGCACGGAGGTAGAGGGAGGAAAGACGGACCGGAAGGAGAAAGAGGGAAGATTAAGTCACAAAGGGAGGGACGGAGGACAGACAGAGGCCCAGAGAGAGGGACAGAGCCGGGGTCAGCGGGGTGGGGGGGCAGGCCGCAGGAAGGAGTCACGGCCCTGGCTTGGGATGAGGACGCCTGATTGCATCTGAGAGAAATCTCTGTGGCCCGTGGGGTGGCCTTGATTGAAACCAAGCATTTGCACAACAGCCGGGAGCAGAGAGGAGCAGAGAGCTTCCGGGCCCTGACCTCTCTTCCCCTCAACTCAGAGAGAGCCGCTGCTATACCCCAAAGCTCCCTTTTTGTAATGGGGCATGGGCAGCGGGGGCCGGGGCGGGGCGCAGCCTCTGGACTCTTCTGCACCTTCTAGGCCTCCCTGGGGACACGCCATGAGCTCAGCTGGCTGCTGTCCAGGGTCTCAGGAGCCCAGGAGGGAAGCAGCATGAGCCTCTGAGAGGCAGGCCTTACTTTGAGCACGAGCTGGGGCTGCTCCAAGGAGGCCCCCAGGACAGCTGGAATCTGAGGGGGGGGCATCCCTCTTCTGGGGACATCCCCAAAGACACCATTGAGCCCTACAGCTCTGGCCAGGGAACCAAGGTCACCTCACTCCAAACCCTAGTCCGTGTGTTGGAAACACAGGCTTGCCCTCAGGTCCAAGCGTGCAGGCTGTATGCGTGTCTCACCTTGGCCTTCCCTGAGGGCTGGGTTATGGGAGACAACAGCCTGAGTCTAACCTCCCAGTGCCACTTTCTCGCTGTGTGGCTTAGGGTACGCCGCCTAACTTCTCTGAGCTTGTTTACTCATCTGAAAAATGGGGATGTCGACATCTCCCTCATGGAGGCGCCATCAGGACAAATGAGATGTGTTTCCCTTTTGAGCATGGTGTCTGGTCCCCATAGGTAGCGGTGAGCGGTGTGAGTCCGGCATCCTGGAGGCTGGCTGGCCCACAGAGAATGTGGACCATTCTCTTCTTCCCTTCTTTCCTCACCTGCAGCAGCATGCTGGTGAACGTTTAACAACCCTCTCTCCAGGAAAAATAAAAAAGCCCCGAGGTGCAGCGTTTGCCGATTTCCACTGTGTAAATATTCCCAGCATGGTCCATTTTAAGCTCTCAGTGGGACATCGCTGGACTCAGACGGGGTAGAGAGGCACAGTCACCGCCTGCATGTCACCAAAGTAGGACTACGTAGCAGAGATCTATCAGTGGCTGTGACCGGCGGGGCTTACTGGGAACCTGGGTCAGGCCAGCAGAGGCCCTGAAGCCAAAGCTGCTTGGAGCACAGGTGGTCACCGTCCATGAGTGGACTTGGCCTTGTGTGGGCGTGGAAGGCAGGGCTGTGGGCAGCCGGGGTCATGTACGCCGCCCGCCCTCGGTAAGGAACACACCCACCCACCAGACACACCTTTCTTCCTAACTCCGCCCCTCCCCTCCACGCCTATCCTGACACTTTCCTTTGCTCCCATCTTTTAAACACTTGCCACGTTCCAGGTGCTCCGCCCACCCTGCAAATAGGCCCGATCCTTGCCCCACAGACTTCATGGACCAGAGAGCAGTGGGTCTCACCCTTGAGCCTGTATCTGAATTGCCGGGAGAGCTTATTAGAAGACACGGTGGGCCCCACCTGCAGGGTGTCTGATGCAGCAGGTGGAATCTGCGTTTCTAGCAAGTTCCCAGGTGCTGTTGCTGCCCCTGGCCCAGGGGCCACACTTTGAGAGCCCCTGGCTGAGCAGGAGAGCCAGAGAAGGAAGCGGGCAGTTGCCACCCCGGTAAGGTAGGTGATGCTGGGCTGGGAGGACTCGGGGGTGATGGAGTTCAGAGGCTCTTTTCCATCCCAGGAAAGGCCTGGCTTGATTCCTCACTTGCCTTCCACCCCCAAACCCTCCCCAATCTAATTAAGAGACGATCACCAGCCTGGGGAGGGATAAGGATCCGCCTCCCATCTCTCGGCTCCACACTCTCCAAGCCCCTGGCTGTGCCACCTGGGCACCTCCCACCTCCCATCGTCCGCCCGCGAGATGTGCCGATGCCTTTTTAAGCAAAGGGAGAGCGGGCCAAGTAGGCCACAGAGAGACAGCAGGAGCCCCGGCCCCCCAGCGAACGAGGGGGTCACAGAATCATTCATCACTTTCCCCCCCTTCCTCCCACCAAGGCCCACGGGGGGACCCCTCCCCTGGGCAGACAGGTGGAGAAAGTAGCAGCACAAAGCTGGCTTCCACCTGCCACCCCCTGCCCACGATGCGGGCAGGTGACCAGGGGCCGCTGGGGCCTCTTCCAAGTTGGGGGGTTATGAACAGGGTGCAGGCACCAGCCCCCTTCTCTCCGAGGTCCCCCTCTGCCCCTTCCTGCTGACATTCTAATCTCCCAGCCCCCTGAGTAACTAATCCGCCCTAATGGGATCAGGTCTCTGTCCCTGCGCTTTATTTACTTAAGGGGCACGGGGACTCCTTCCTCTAACCGGCTTGGAGGGCAGCTGGGGTGGGGGGCAGGAGTGGCACCGGGGGTGCAGGAGCACAGCCCACCCGGAGGCTCTGGGGACAGTGGGGATGGACCTTGACCCAGTGGCTCGGGATAACGCGTGCGCATGCGCGCGTGTGTGTGTGTGTGTACACACGTGTGTCTGGGTGCTCAGTTAATACTCAACCACAGATATTAATCCCTTTTTATGCAGAGACGATGGATCATAAGCCCCGAGAAATCAAACCTGAAACTCAGCCAGCCTCCTGCCCCGCTCCCCTCGCCCCTGCCGAATGGACATGTCTGCTAACGGCGGAGGTAAACGGAAAGGCCATCAAAGCAGATTTTCCATCTGTCGATTTCGCTCTGGGGCCTTCAGAGCTCGATTCCGCCCGCCCCCTCTGCCCCCCATCCTGCTTCCTCTGCCTTGCGCTCCCCACTCTGTTCCCCAGCCCCCAGGCTTTGATCTCCCAAAGTGGGATCTAATGACCTGGTTCCTAAGGGCTCCTTTTATTGGCTGCAGATCTGATAACGGAGAGGCAGGCCGAGGGGGTGGGAAGGGGCAGAGAGGTTGGGCATGCAGCCGGCAGGGTGGGGGCTGGGAAGAAAGGGAGGGCTTTTTCTCGGGGTGGGGGGTGGGGTGCTTTCCTGCAGCGGACTGAGGCCTAGGCAAGCGGGCATGTGCCCGGCCTGGGGACAGCTTCTCCCCTCACAACCCCCGCCCCGCAGTGGCTCAAGGAAAAGAGGATGAGGAAGGCGAGGATGGACTTGGCCTTTCTGCACGGCTGACCCCAGCCTGGCCCACAGCACCAGCTGCCTGATGAACGTGGTCCCATTCAACCTGCAGGATGTGTGGTTTTATACCCGTTCTGTACATGACGAGAGTGTGAACAGGTAACTTGCCCTGGGGGCAGATGGCTGGTACCTGGCACACAAAGACCCATGACCCCCAGGGATGGCGGTTTTCACCCCCTGGCAGGAAGGGCCAGTGAATATTTGGGGTTAGAATACAGACTCAGAAGCCAGACAGACTGGTCTCAAGTAGGTGCCATGATTGTGCCCATTTTATAGATGGGGAGACTGAGGCACAGAGAGGTTAACTACCTTTCCAAAGTCACACAGCTGATGATCCTTAGACCCGTGTGTCTGGCTCCTGAGTTGGTAACCCCTATACCAGGCTCCCTGCACCTCTCCTCTGCCTGTCCTTCCCCACTCTTTCCCACTTTGTCTCTCTGCCCCTTTTTAAAGGGGTCACTAAGGGACTTCTCCCAAGAACTCACTGTGTGATGCTGGGGCCTTAAACCAGGCTTCCAGTTTTAAAATGTGCAAGGACAGCTTTTCAATAAATACGTAAATAAGTAAATATGCGTGGGTGACATTAGCAAAGACAACTCACTGAGCGAACCACCTTCTGGCCTCCTAATGAACAGTGTCAAACAAGGTCAAGGTCACACTCAGATCACCCAGGCCCTGCTGGCCCACAGTGGGTGTTCAGTAGGGGCTGCTCCTGAGAAATACAATGAGTCCCTTGAGAGCACCAAACTCTGCCGCGTGAGGGTGTAGGAGAGGAGGAGGAGGGCAGGGAGTGACATTTTATTGGGCAGGACGGTATGCCACAGCTGTCTCTTCTCAAACTTAAAGGATCGGGAGGACTTCGGCCCTGGTGTCCCCAGGGCTCCGGACTCCCCCACCCAGTGCTCGGGTGGCCACCTCATCACTGCTCTAACCTTCAAGGGGCTTTAGTTTCTCAACCATCGGTTGCCATTCTGGTCCTCTCTGCACACCCGGGAGTGTTATCTGGGTTAAAGTGACCCCCCCTCCAAGAGGAAGGGGGCCAGTGACCTCAGGAGAAGGGCAGACAGAGGACAGGTGAGGTGGCCCCCGGTCCTGAGCAGCACCCAGGCCTCCAGCCCCAAAGAGGAGAGGAAGCCAAGTGTCCCTCCCCCCCGCCCCAATCTCCCAAAGAACTAAGGAGAAGCCTTGGGGACAAAATTTCCTAGTCGCTTGAAATTTGTTTGGCCATCACTCACCGGCCAGGCTGAGCGGGCCCTTTAAAGAGGAAAAACAAGCATAAATGGGAAGAGTGAGAAATCATTCATTTGTCAACAAAGGGAGGTAAAGTCTGGGAGGGAACCAGCCCGGTTCGGCCTGGCAGGGTCAGCGGGAAGGGAGAGTGATTAAACACCCAGCCGTACACCAACCCCGCTCTGTTGAGCACAGCCAGGCCCGAGAGAGGCCGGTGGGAGAGGGTGGGGACAGGGAGGAGTGGGGAGGAGGGGAAAGCAGAGGCTGGGAACTGGGAGCTGGGGAGACAAACAGCACGGGGCTCAGGCCCAGGGGTGCTTTGGTTAAAAAAAAAAAGGGACCCGGCATCACAGTTACAAGCCATTTGCTTGGGTGGGAGCCAGAGCCCCTTTACAGGTTGAATTGCATTCCACCCCCTACCCATCTCCCCCCACCCAGCAAAAGATGTGTCGAAGGCCTCACCCCCGGTACCTGTGAATGTGACCTTTCTTTGCAAATAGGGTCTTTGCAGATGTATCCAAATTAGAACGAAATCGTTAAGGTGGGCCCTACTCCAGTATGACTGGTGTCCTTATAAGAAGAGGGAAATTTGGATGCAGACACCCAGGGAGAAGACCACGTGACGACAGGGCAGAGATTGGAGAGATGCCGCTGCAAGCCAAGGCTGAGCAGAAGCTAGGAAGAGGCAACGAGGAATGCTACCCAGATCTCAGAGGGAGCCCGGCCCTGCCGACACCGTGAACTTAGACTTCTGACCTTCGGAACTGGGAGACAATAAACCTCTGTTGTTTTGAGTCACCCAGCTTGTGGTACTTGCTTACAGCAGCCCCAGGAAACTCACACAGGTCCCAAGGGTGCATCGTGTCCCCGAGTTGATTTTTTCCAATAAACTCTGAACCCCTACCTTCCATGGCTGTCCACCTAAGCAGGTGCTGCCATCAACCTGGTTGCTTGAGCCCCAACCTAGGAGTCAGCCTGGATCCTCTGTCTCCTTCAGCCCCATGTCCAGTCAGTTACCAAGTTCTGTGGTCACTTCCTCCAAGACACATTCCAGAACCCATCCACCTCTCCAGCCCCACGGTTACCTCTCCCTGGGTTGGTGCCACCGTGGCCTCCCGTCGCTATGCAGTTGAGGAATCAACTAGACACGACGACTAGACGCATGGAAGCAAGGTTTGCAGAGACGGTCTTGTGTCTGCAGGTCAAGGTTAAGGTTGGATACAAGACAGAGATAGAAAATAAAAAGAGGAACCTCTCACTCGGTCCTGACGGAAGGGTGTATTAGGTGGTGATCGCTGTTAATGAACTTTTTGTTTTTAGGATAGATCCAGATGTACAGAAAAGTTAGGAAGATAGTTCAGAGAAGTTCCCATACGCACCCAATAGGTTTCCCCTATGTTAACATCTCACATTATCACGGTGCATTTGTCACAGCTAAGGAACCAATACTGAGACCTTCTTACTAAGGAAACTACATCGTCTACTCAGATTCTTGCTGGTTTTTCCCTGAACGGCCCTCTTCTGTTCTGGGACCCCCTCCCGGACCCCACATAACGTCTAGCTGTCTCCCTAGGCTCCTAGACACAGCGACAGTTTCTCAGATTTCCTTGTTTTGGATGATCTTATAGTTTTGATGGTCTCAGGTATTTTATAGACGGTCGGTCTCTCAACTAGGGTTGCTTGGTTTGTTTTAATGCTTAAAGACCAGGGGGAAAGGATGTCCCCCCGGAAACACACACCGAATAAACACACTTATTGCATCTGACTTCAATTCCTCCTTCTGTGACAACGATACTATTGTAGCTTCCATGGGGTTTATCTTTTAACACCTCTCTGATGTTGCCAACAGAATACGGTACCACGTATGCCATTTATTAGAACACCTATTTCATGAATGAGGACACAGAGGCTAGCTGGGATACCCAACAACTGGTTGCAGAGTCCCCAGACTTGGGTCCCCAGGCCAGAGTCTTTCCCTCTGCCTCTCTGCCCCGAGGGGCTTCAGCCCACTCCCCAAGTCAAGCCCTGTCTGGGAGGCAGGCGAAGGGAGAAGGAGACCAGTCAGTGGGCCAGTATCTTCACTAGACCACGGGCAAGAGCCACGCCCCAGAGCCCCACCCCAGCCAGAGGTGGAGGTGCCCAGCTGTGGCTACGAGCTCATTCCCTAGTCACCGCACCCCACAGCCTGGACACACAGCTGTGCCCTGTGATCTTGGCAGAACAAGCTGCCAGGGCACAGCTGCCCGGTGCCCTGTGAGTGAGCCTCTGCCAGCTGCTGTGGGATGCCCCCTCCCCACTCCTGGCCAGTGTGGCAGGAGCACCTTCACAGCTGCTATGAGGGCAGTACTGGCTGGGGAGAGGCGGCTGGGCCCAAGGGGGCTGGGGAAACAGCGAAAGGCGGGCTGCAGCGTGCGCAGAGGGCTGACTGCCAAGGGCTCTGCGACCTTCTGAAAGAGGGAACAGCGCCCGGCCCTAGCTCTCCCGGCTGGCTGAGCAGATGCAGGGGCACGGATAATCCCCAAACCGCAGGTGACACCAGAAGGACCAAAGTGAGCAAACTCTTAGCAAGAGTGTCTCCGCACTGAACACTTCACCCACCTCGTCTTTCAGCATCCTCACCCCGTCTTAGAGGCGCGATGCTGTCCCATCCCCATTTCACAGATGAGGAGCCTGAGGCCTGCGGAGAGGCCAGGTCACTTGCCCACAGACACCTTCAGGGCCGGCTTCAAGGTCGGAGCTCATCGCATCCTCCCTGTCTCTCCCTGCTGGCTTTGCATTTCTCCCAGTGTTTACCTTCCGGATTTGGCCTGCTTTGGTTTGGTTTGATGTGAAAGTGAGTTTGCGCAGGATGCACAACAGCAGAAGGAAGGGGGCTTGGGCGGACCCGCGCGCACCGAGTGGCGGGAAGGAGCGCGCGCACGCGGAATTCAAAGCAGCCTGTCACCAAGGGAACCCACCCACGGAAAATTCGGGATGGATTTAGACGTCAGTGTAAGATCCTAGTCAATGGGGCTCGGCCTGGTGGAAACCGCAGGGGGCGTGGGGCCTGAGGTGTCAGCGCTGGCCTGTTCTTGACTGTGTGCCCTTAGGACAAGCCCCTAACCTCTCTGAGCCTCAGTCGCTTCTGCTGATAAATGGTGACAACCATACCTCTTTTACAGGGTCGTTGTGAGTCTGTGAAGCATCTGTTGTGAACTGCCAAGTGCCATCGACTGGGAGGTTGTATTTCTGGATTCTCAGCTCCCGGGGCCTCTGAAGCGCCGGGGACCCACCAGCCCCGTGATGGTGGCAGGAGGGGGCAGGCGCTCAGCTCCCCTATGGGCCTCTCCTTGTCTGGCAGGGCCCATCCTCCAACCTGCCCAGCCCTGGGCCTTCTGAGCAGTTCTGGGATGGGGCACGGCCGGGAGAACAAGGCTGAGGTTGGCACCTGCCCCATGGCAGCAGGGGCTGTTCCTGACGTGAATGGCTGTTCCGTGGGAGGGGGGAGAGGGAGGAACAAGACAGGGCAGGGGTCTTCCCCCTTGTGCTTGCCTGGCATAGCCCTGGTAGAGGGTGCTGGTGAAGCAGCTCATTAAGAAAAGACAAGTCGCCCAGCCAGGGCCAGGCGGGCAGGGAAGGGCCCTGCTGGACAGGCCGGGCCTCCATTCCTCCAAGAACAGGTAGGGGCGAGGCGGGCTTACAAGGCATCAAGGGGAGACCAAGCCCCCAGCGGAGGGGCCCTGGGCACTTGGCCACCATCCCAGGCCCGCAAGGGGCCTGAAGCTTACGCAATCTGGTGGTTGTCTTTAAGAACACACACTATCCAATACAAAATTATGTGTAGTCCTGGAGGGGCCCTGAGGCTTAAGTTCATTAGCTTCGTGGGAAGTTGCCTCTGATCCCAGAGGTGGCCGGAATCCCACAAATGCTCAAAAGTCAGGACTCACGTTGGGAAACACAGCCCCTCCGCTGCAGACGCAGCGGGCCCTGGGACACCCAGGGAGGGGCAATCCCTGCTCTTCCCTGCCCTCCTGCCCAGGCCTCCGGGGCTCCAGATGGGCTGAGGAGGGAGGAAGCCACCTGGGCTCCGGGGCAGGGACGGTGCCTGACATGAGCAAGCTCACCTTCCCGCTCAGGTGTGGTGTGTGGCGGGTCCCTCCTGTGTCCCCGAAGGAGGAGGCCAGGGTGGGGTCACCAGACACCCACCTCGCCTGGGAAAGGATTCACACTCTGAGGACAGACGTCCCCGTCCCACCCCCAGCCCTTGACAGTGCAGAACCAGAGTCAACTCAAGCGGCATTAGGCAGCTTTTCCCTCCCTTCTCCCACTGCGCAGAGAATCTCTCCTCAGAGGTGAAGATCTAGTTCCCCAAACCTTTTCCCCACTGGATGCAGGAGTTATCATTACAGAAGATGATGTAGGCTGGGGCGGAACATCTGACTCCAGAGCTATTGATGTGGGTCAGCGCCTGGGGCAGGGGCTGCGGGCGGAGTCAGCTCTGCTCCCACCGTCTCACAGAGTCTGGCCTGACCAGCTCCAACGGTGGTGGGGCGGGGGGAGCACGAGGGCCAGGCCTGTCCTCCAGGAGCTCCAAGAGGAGGGGGAGGCAAGGCAGCTGCTGGGCCCTGGGCCCTGCCCTTAGCAAGCCTGGACTGGACGCCTTCTGGGTGAGGCCACCCATGTGGCCCTGTGACAGATGCCCCGTGGCGGGGCTCAGAGCATACCCGAGTGCTTCAAAACTGCAGCGGGGAGAAGTGTCTGGGGGACGCAAGGAACACCACCTGAAGGAAGTCACACCGGCGCGGTCTTAAAGAAGAACGGAAAGGCCAGCAAAGGAGAGAAATGAGTGTGGTGCGACTGGGGAACAGGAAGTGGTTTTTATGGGGCTGGAGGTCAGGGGACCCAGAGATGAGGAGATGCTAAAGGTTTATCCCGTGAGGATGGTCACCTGCCTTTACGGAGGCTTTCCACCTCCTCTGCCTTCGGTGAACTCATTGAAATTCTCACAACAAACTTCGAAGCCTGCCTGGCACCCTCGTCCTTCAGGTGGCAGCTCTGGGGACTTCCTTTGGGAATCCTTCCTTGATACTCCCCAGTGGATGGTCTGGGGCCTGTCCTGTGTGTCCTCAGAGCTCCCCCTCTTCACAGATCACTGGGTCATCGCCAGAGTCTGCAGCAGGATCTGGCATGTAGCAGGTGCTTCATCTGTTAGACGGATGGATGGATGGATGGATGGATGGATGGACAGGTGTGTGGGTAGATGGAAGAACAGGCACATAGATGGACAGATGAAAAGATGGATGGACAGACGAATGTATGTATGGATGGATGGACAGATGAATGGATAAATGGATGGGCAGATGGATGGATGGATGGACATAAGGACAGATGGATAGATGGACAGGTGTGTGGGTAGATGGAAGGACAGGCGAATGGATGGACAGATTAATGGATGTATGTATGGATGGACAGATGAATGGAGGGGCGGGTGGATGACGTATGGATGGATACAGGGATGGATGGATGGATGGATGGATGGATAGATGGAAGAACAAACGGCTGCGATACCATGAAGTCCCAGGATCCTGCCATATCACGCCAAGAATCATGCCATGAACCACCTCCGATATCATCAAACCCAACGCCTTCATCTCCCAGGTAGGACACAGAGACTCATGAAGGGGAAATGCTCACATGAGACCGCTGAGGAGAGCGGGGGCACGGCCAGAGTCAGAGCCCAGGTCTATAGCCCCTACGCCAGGGCGGGTCACTTGCCCAGAACACTGGGCAGCAGGTCCTCAGCAGACAGGAGTCAATCACTGACGGCGGTCCCCGAGACCTCCCCCTTCCTCTTTGCCTGTCCCCCTGCAGAGAAGGGTCTTTGGACCCTCACATCCTCTTCTCAAGGCTCGATGTCTCACCCTCTATGTCCTGTTGGGGTTCCCCTCCCCCAGAACACCCCTGCCTCTGGGAGGGAGACGCCGGGAGCTCAGCCCCCCAAGACCCCCCAGACCTCCTGCCCTTTCCTCCCCAGCTGCCCATCCCCACCCCCATCGTACGTAGGTCATCCCAGCAGCAGGAGGGGGCCCTGTGGAGAGCTAACTGTGTCATCTTCTCAGTAAGACTCTCTTCTTAATTAATTAATGTATGTGCCTGAGAGACAATGGGGGGGGACAACTGGGGACAAGGGGGGGTCAAGAACAAGGACCAGGGACGGGAGAGAGAGGGCACCAGGACAGTTGAGCCAAACGGGCCCTGCTTCAAGTGGGAAAAGGACCAGACACAGGAGGATTCCCCCCACCCTCCCACCCCCAAGTCTCAGGCCCCAGAAGGCTGACGAATGTCACACTGGGAGGTGATTAGGGGACAGCAGGGCCACCTCCCACTGCTCGCCCAGGCTGATTAAGGCCAACTAATGGCAGGTCCCAGTGGTGGGATGATGCGGCCACCAGCTGTTCTCAGCGGGGGTTTCTCCTCTACATGAGGCTGCCCGGGGACATCCAGCCCAGCTGTCTGGGTGGCTCTGGCCACCTTCTTCCAGAACCTCCTGGTGTGCCCTGGGGCATGACCCTTCTTTCTGGAGGGTCTCTGCCGTCCCCAGGCTACCCCCATCCCTCCCACAGAGCTGGGGCTTTCCTAAAACCACACCTGGAGAGGCTCGGAAGGGATTCCCACCCGGTGAACAGGAGAGAGCGGGGGGGAACAGCCTTGGGGCTGCGAGAGGGTCTCCGAGGGGGCCTGGGGGGTCGCACCACTCAACCTCTCGGAATGGGGTTCGTCGGACGAGCTGGGGGCCGGTGGTTCTGGAAAAGGCAGGCTGCAGTGGACGAAGCCTTCTGTAACCCAGAGCTTAGACGACGCCAAGCCCCACCAGACACTCGGACTCGCACCTCAAAAGATGACGACTGTCAAGGGAATGGACAGACAAACTGCAGACTGGGAGAAAGTGTTTGCAAAAACACGTCTGATAAAGGACGGTTATCCAAAGTATACAAGCAACTCTTAAAACCCAACAACGAGAAAACAAACAGCGCAATTAAAAAATGGGCCAAAGACCTCAACAGACACCTCAGAGAAGAAGAAAGACAGATGGCAAAAAAGCATATGAAAGGATGCTCTACATCCTATGTCATCAGGGAAATGCAAATTAAGGCAACAAGGTACTACCTCACGCCTATGAGAATGGCCAAAACCTGAAACACTGACAACATCAAATGCTGGCAAGGATGTGGAGCAACAGGAACTCTCATTCATTGCTGGTGGGGAGGCAAAATGGTACAGCCACTGTGGAAGACAGTTCGGCAGTTACTTACTAAACTAAACATACTCTTAGCATGTGACCCGGCAACTGTGGTATCTTACCCAAAGGAGTTGAAAACTTGAGATTACACAAAAACCTGCATGTAATATTCATAGCAGCTTTATTCACAATTGCCAAAACTTGGAAGCAACCAGGCTGACCTTCAGTAGGTGAATGGATAAATAAACTGTGGTCCCTCCAGACAATGGAATATTATTCAGCACTAAAAAGAAATGAGCTACCAAGCCATGAAAAGACACGGAGGAACCGTAAATGCAGAGTGAATTACTATGCATTGACTTAATAAACAGAAGCCAATCTGAAAAAGCTACATGCTGTATGATTCCAACTGCATGACATTCTGGAGAAGGCAAAACTATGTAGGCAGTAAAAAGATCAGTGGTTGCCAGGGGGGGAGGGGTAGGGAGGGATGACTGGGCAGAGCACAGGGGATTTTGAGGGCAGTGAAACCAGCCTGCATGATACAGTAATGGTGGGTAAATGTCACCATACATTTGTCCAAACCCATAGACTGTACAACACTGCGAGTGCGCTGTAAGGTGAACTCTGTGCTCTGGGTGGTAATGATGTGTCGATGTAGGGTCATCGATTGCAACACGCGGGGGTAGCAGGTCTCCGGGAAATCTCTGTACTTCCTGCACAGTGTTGATGGGAACCTAAAACTGTAAAGTCTTAATTTTAAAGAGAAGACAGTTGGAGAGAGGTGGGGAAAAGGAGCCCCAAGGGGGTTTCAGGCGAGGGTGGGGGAAGATGGGGGGGAGGGAGAGGGAGGAGATGGGGAGGGAAGCCTGCATCAGCCACGCTGCCCCCTCCCCCCTCTCCCCTCCCCAGCCTGGTGGCGGGGGTCGGAGGCGGTGGCAGACGGAGGTGCAGAATTCAGCCCTGCTTTCCCTCTCCTGGCAGGCGGTGGGGAGGAAAGGATCAATTAATTCAATTAAGTCGTTCGGCTGACATGTCTGCGGACATCGCTCCCGGGACTCGACGGGCCTGGCAGCCGATGGTGGTTTAATGGGCACTTCAGCTCTGAGATGACACCTGGGTCCGCTGCTCCTTCCGCGACTTGACACTCACCTCAAGAGGTGGGGAGCCGCTGGAGGGCTGACGCCCTGAAGCGGAGGGGAAAGTCCTTGGGCCGGGAAGGGACGGCCCCCTCCCGATCACTGCTCAGACCGCACCTCCTCCATCCCTGGGTGACCAGAGGACAGCAGGACAGGGTTGGCGGGGAGACCTGACTTCCCGTCTCTGGGCCTCGGGGTCCTTGTGGGTCCACGGAGGGGCCAGGCCAGGTGGCCCCTAACCCCTTTCCGTTCTGACATTCTAGGATCTGTGGTCCGGAGGGGAATTTACATTTCAGAATCTGTGGGTGATTTCCAAATGCCCGACCACTCTGGTGTCAGAGATCAGAGAACAGGGCTGCTCCCAGAGGTGCAGGCATGTCTCTGGCCACAAAGCTCATCAGGGGCAGAGCTGGACGCAGACCCAGGTGCTGGTCCCACAGCCTGCACCCTTCATGGCTTCCCCGTGCTGTCCCCCTGGGAGCGGGGAAGCTGGGCCCAGGCTCCAGGAGGTCACTTTCGGGCCCCCCGGCGTGCATCTCCCGGAGAATTGGCTGTGCTGGTCCTACTGTCCGTTTAGGGAGCTGAGGGCAGGTCTGCAGCAGGCGGAGGGCGGCGGTGAGAGTGCAGCTAGTCGCTGCGTCCCCTCCCCTCCTGTCAGGGCCTGTCTGTCCCACCCCAGAAGGGCAGACGCCGTGAAGACGTCCCTAAAGGCTCCCACTGGCCTCCATCAGCCTCCTGGTCAGTAGCGGGGGACAGGGAAGAAGAAACGTGCTTGGAGAGTTCAGGATGCCGGGCATGGTGTTGTCTGCTGTTCACATTCTTCATCTAACTTAATCATATCAGCTGAGTTTTATCAGCCCATCTTAGACTGTCCTCAGTTGAGGCGGACAGGGGTTAAGTCACAACGTCTCAGAGCTAGGAGGTGGCAGTGGTGGAATTCAAGCCCGGGGCCCGTGCCCTTTCTGCTCCCCGCAAGCTTGGAGGATCCAGGGATGCCCCTGCTGGGAGGGAAAGGCCCCTGCTGTTCACCCCCAGCCTGTCACCCCCCCGCCCGCCCCAGCGGAATGCCCTGCCAGTGCAGCAGCGAACCCGGCTTCCTTGTTTCCTCTCCAAGCCCCTCCCTTCAAATCCCTGGGCACAGGGCGATGGCTTCTCCCAGGGTGGGCACACAAATAATCCCGATCCTGTTTCAGGGATATTGAAACTGATGCCCACGGTCCGTCTGGTACAGAAGCCAGGTGTGCTGTGCTCCCTCTTGACCGGCCTCCCGTCCACCCTCCGCAGCCCGAGCTTGCTGGGGTTCCCCGTGGCTGGCTCTTGGTGCCCAGTGGGCAGCGTGGCCTGCTCCCAGGGAGGCCCTGGACAGCCTGTCTCCCCCCTGAGGACATGGCCATGGACGCTGCCCATACCCAGCCCTATCCAGGGGAACCAGCGTGGGGGGAAAATCAGGCCTCCCTCTCACCAACCAAAGGTTCAGCCTGTGTGTGACTGAAGGCTTTGACCGTACACTCAGGTCTGCTGCTGTCCCGAGGAGGGGATGGCACCTGGCCCCAGTCACAGGCTCAGACACCCTGAGACGTGTCATCCACGCCAGCAGCTGCTGCTGTCAGCTTTCTCCTCGGCGCTCTGAGTTTCGGGATGACCCCGGTTGCCTCCTAAAGAGGCACGTCAAGGACTCCTGTCACCGTGCCACCATCAGCCTTCTCATTGTTTGCTGAGACACTGGGCATCAGCAGTCCCTGCCCTGGCCCTGCTGCCGGCTGATAAAAAAATGATTTCGCTGCCAAAGGCAAAAACCAGCAAGTCTTTCCTTGTGAGGAAGCTCTTAGGCTGATGGGAGAAGCCAGAGTGGGGAGCAGAGAGGGGGCGAAGGAGAGAGGAGTGGGAAGAGAGGAGGCGGCTTCCTCTTCCAGGCAGCCTTCCTTGATTGCTGTGGAGCAGGTGGCCAGCCACCTGGGGCTGCTCTCTGTTGAAGAAATCTTCCCACAACTTCATCACTCAGGGTTCTGGAGGTACTCTTTGCCCTTTAGCTTCTACTTGATTAATTAATTTTTATTAAGTAATTTGATCCTTCATTCATTCACCCAGAAACCATTCTCCGAGAGCCTGGCATGTCCAAGGCACTGTCAACAAAGGTTCAATCCCTGCTCTCGAATTGTTCACAGACCAGGGGCTTGGACAAAGCACCATGAAGTGCTATGGGGGGAGAGAAGCGGGTTAATCCAGGCTGGAAGCATCAGGGAAGGCTTCTTGGAGGAGGAGGTGTCTCCGTCAAGACTTGAAAGACAGATGGGAGTCAGCCAAGCAGAGATGCGGGCGTGCTCTAGAGAGCGGGGACACATGTGCAAAGACCCATAGGCCAGAGGGGACGTGGCAGGTCCCACCTGACTGCATTTGACTGGCTGGAAGTGGCCAGGATTCCGGCTTGGACAATGGCTGTTGATGCCATAGACTGAGACTGGGAACCCTGGAAAGGGTTCCAGCTTGAGGAGGGAGATGGCAAGTTCCTGTGGTCTTGTGGGGTGTGTGCTGGAGCCGCCTTGTACCACCTCGTGAAAGGTCACATGCATATCTCTTCCCAGTTCTCTGTTCAGTAATGTCAGTTTCGTGGCCCAAAACGGCCACGGTGGGAGCACTTACACCCCACGGAAACTGGCAGATGCTACAAGCCCAGAGCGGCCCAGAGCCGGTTGTCAGACACCCCCTAGCGCGGCGCTGCTCCCCTCCACGCTCAGGTACATTCAACCGGAGAAAGTCAGCAGGATGTTGGCGGATGCTCTGTGCTCAGGAGAGTAATCTGGGGTGGACCTGGATTTAGAGATGACCAGTGTAGTGACAGCAAGTGACGAGCCACTCAGGGAGCGGCAGGGTGGAGGGATAGGGCAGAGGAGAGTCTGAGGGGGTTGAGCCCTACAGGACCCCAACCTTCACAGGGAACCAACCAGCAGACTGTTGGAAATGGTCCCCTGTGAGCATCACTCCTCATGACCCTCACCATGCTTTACTGTCATTACTTCCTGGGCACGTGTCTTCCTAGAGTGAGTTTTCCGTGCTCGACTGTAAGCTCAGTGAGGGTGAAAACAGATACCTGACAAATTCACAACTCTAATCCCAGTGCCTGGACGGTGCTGGGCAAAGAGTAACTACTCAGTGAATATCTGGTGAATGAAAAAACGAACCAATGAATGAATGACATGTCCGTGCATGCACCTGTGCCCCTCTCTGGGCGGGCTGACTATATGCTCCCAGCATCCTCAGGTCCAGGGCAGGTACTTAGTAAGTCTTGTGGGAAGTGATAAGGAAGAGAATTAGTGAAGAGAGGCAGGATGAGAGTGGGCAGTAAGTGGTCCTGTCTGTGTGACCTTGGACCAGCCACTGACTATCTCTGAGCCTCAGATTTCTCAATCTATAAAATAAGAATAATGATTCCTACTTCATAAAATATAGTGAGAATTCAATAAGATGATGAAAGTGAGAGTACCTGGCACATAGTAGGTGCTCAACTAACATTCACCCTCCCCCTCTCTGCTGTGGACTAAGCCCTGTGTTTCCCGGGCTCCAGGTCAGCTGGCGTCTAGCTGCATCACCCAGCCTCTCTCCCTACCTGCTCCCTTCCTCCACGACTCTCCCTGCACTTTTCTGGTCTAGTGCCCTGGTTATTTCTAGATCAAGGTGAACTGGCCTTGCTCGGAAATATGCCTGATGGAGTTCTGGCTAAGAGGGCTCAAGCTGAACTTGACGTGGTACGGGGGCAGACGGAAGTAGGGGGGCCGGAAGGGGCAGGGGCCATGGCTCCCCCTGGCCTCCCCAGCCGCTCTGCTCCAGGGTTAATGGCTCTGTAATTTATTCTGCTGGATGCTACATTCCCAGGAAAGGGTCCTAACCTGTTAACCCTTTGCCCAGCTGGGAAAATAGCTCAATTACTGCGAAATGAGACGCTGTCCCGTGTGGATGGATCAACATAAAACGATCAGTAGAGAGGGCTGGACAGGAGTGGCCACCTGTCTGGACACAGCAACCTCCCCTGGGCAGTGGGAGAGCCAGGAGGGGAAGCAGGGAGCCCCTCCCACCCCCACCCCTGCCAGGGCAGCCCCGCTGCCCCCATTTCTCTCCCTGCAATGTTCACATAGCAGGTGTTAGCCGGAGTCCAACCAGGAAGAGGAACGACTTGATGTATTAAAACGCAAGGAATTTGCTACAGGAAACTGGTTACAGGAGAGCTGAGAAGGCAAACGGGGGGCAGCGAACAACACAGACACGAGCAACACAGGAAAGCTCTACCGCCCTTAGGCTGGAAGGGTCCAGGAGGAAGCCGGGTTATTGGAACCCAAGGCAGGTCACTGGAGGCAGCTAGAACAGGGCCGCCTGTCTACTAGGAGCTGGAGTCATGAACAAAGCAAGCAGCTGCGAGGAATGCCAGTGGAGACACAGAGAGAGGGGGGGACACCCCAGCTTCTCTCTCTTTCCCACCTGCTGGTACCTCCCATTGGCCACACCCAGCCTGAGGCCAGCTGACCCGGAGCCTGGGAAACCAGGAAGACGGGCCCCTGCGATACAGGACAGTAGCCTTAAGCCACAAAGCATGTAAGCCAGGGCCTTGGAGACCCTCGCCCCGCTTTCCTTCCTGCCCAGCGCCGAGGGCTCAGCTGACAGTGCTGGACAGTGGCATTTGGCTCCTACCAGCTTCTGGTGCCTCGGTGATAAATGCCCAGGAGCTCCCATGCCCAGCCCGATTCATCAAGCTCACAGTGGCAGATTGCACGGCCAGAGACCTTGCCCATCAGGAGCTTAATCTCCCAGACAAAGAACAGAAATGCAGTTTGAGCCATGGAGACATATAACACATCAAGGGCAGTTACCAACTGTGTGAGTCAGCCTAGGAGCCTTGCAGCTCCTGCCAGGAATGAAGAGGGAGCCTGTCTTTGGTTTTCCGTCCTCCTAACATCTCTGGAGGGGATGCAGGGAGGCCTGGAAAGGAAATCCTGAGCTTTTCCAGGCCGTTTTCTGCTCTCCTGTCTCAGTACTCTCTGCCTAACCCATCCTGGACCAAGCAGGCTCTACTAATAGCCTTTGCTCCCTCCCTCCCACCCTTCTTTCCTCGACAAGAATCAAAAGCCTCCACTATATCACTTACGATGCTGGGAACTATGGATTCAGTAGGCAAGCTCCCTGCCCTCACGGTGCCTGCACACAGAGCTTCCAGAACCTTCCTCAATTGCCCCCACAAGGGCAGGGAGAACTTCAGGTCTGCCCCACCCACCCCGCCCTGCTGCCTTCCAGAAGGAGGTGAAACCCAGGCACCCAGAGACCCAACTCCGGGCTTCCCTTCTCCCTCCAAGCCCTTTCCTGTAAGGAGGAGGACGGAGAGGAGGGTGGGGAGGGAGGCACTGGATTCAGAGGGCTGTGATTGGCTGCCACCAGGCTGATAGATGGCTGAAGAGACCAATCAAGACGGGTGGGCGGCCAGAGTGACAGTCAACCTGGCATCAGAGGCAGATGCTGCCACAGTTCCCTGCTGCCCGCCCCCCACCCCTCGGCCAGCTTCTCCCTCCCATCTGGAGCACAGCTCTAAATCTCTTTGACATAAAATATCGTCGGAGGGCCGCAGCACAGAGAGATTAAAAAACAATAAAGAGAAAGCAAAACTCTCGGCTATAATTACCAGCCTCTAGCTGGCAGCAGCAAAAATGCACTAAAATTTTAATAGGAACCACTGCATTTAATTTAATGACACATTTTTTCAATTACCAGAATAATTGTTTTATTCATAAAATGAGTTTCAGTAAAGAGGGTCATTTTCCTTTGTTTTTATTATTCATTTGTGCAACATATTTGAGATAGAATTCTCTCATGTTAAGGCAGCTTGGAGGGGACTCATGACATCTGTGTCATGAGTGAAAATCGGAGGGGGCAGGGCACCCGAGGAGGTGGGCATCCACACGCCCAGGTGATGACTGAGGGCGCTCTGCCAGGGCATCAACCCCCGCCCTCCCCGGAGAACCTTCCAGAGCACACTTCTGTTCACTTCGCCAGGCTCATCCGATCTCTCCAGCCGCATCCTCCGCTCACACTTTGCTGAGCGCCCCGTGGCCACTGGGAAGGGGAGACAAGAAATGCAGCTCCTTCTGCACTGGAGGAGGGAAGCAGGAGCTCAGATCCTCCAAAAAATCACCCTGCTAAACTGTAAGACAGCCAAAGCCCGGGGCCACTTGGAGGAGCAAAGAAAAGTGAGCAAAGATAATACCTAAAAAAGACAGCCTGTTGCTAGGAAATTGAAGGCTGGCTGCACTCAAGGACCCCTGAGCCTCTGTCCCTGCCCTCCCAGAATCCAATCAGACGATCATAATGACCATCACTTACTGGGTGCCGATCCTGTCCCAGCCGGATTAACTTCCCAGCACCCAACAGAGTGCTGTTGTCACACCCACTTTAGATACGAGAAACTATGGCTCAGATAGATTAAGCTACTTGTCCCAGATCTCCCTGGGAGGATGTGGGAACAGGACCTGAACCCGGCCAGGCTGACCGCAGAGCCTGCAGAGGATGCTACGTACGACGGTGCCAGCTGGCCTCGCGGTAGGCTGCTTCTCGGAGTGCCCTCTGCGACTTCATCTTTGAATCAACTCATTTGCACTTCTTGCTCTGGCTTCGTTTACACTGCACTCTAAGCTCTCTCCCTGGCAAGCTCTCAACTCAAGAGCCCTCACCCTGAGCCTCTGGCTGGCACTCAGAGATGCGCCAGCTCCCAGGCCAGGGCAGACGGTCCCAGCCTCATGCCGCTCCCAGGGATGGATGGGTGGATGGGTGCAGATCAGAGCGGAGGCTGGTGTGAGGGCTGGGAGCAAAGGGCCAGGGGGGAGCTCTGGGGTCCCCCACTCTGGGCATGGATGTGATGCTGAGCGTGGAAACACACTTGGGTGTCTGCCCATTCTGAACTCCATTAGAGCCAAGAGTGGGGAGACAGGACACAAGGAGCCGGTGGTGGGAACCCTAGGCCGCCTCCGGTAGGGAAATTGACATTGATGAACCAATTTCAGGGTCAAGGCCTTTGGGCACACATTACCTATTTAGTCCCCACGGCTACCCTGAAAGGTGGGTATTATTCCTGGGCTAAAGATGAAGAAACTGAGGCCCCAAGCGGTCAAACAAGTTCTGTCCATGATCACTGAGTTAGTAAGCATCCTAGCGGGGGGGTCACCCATAAGCCTTTGCTGGATGTACCCCCATATGATGGGAGTCCCCCCCTCCCCATGCAGGGAGCTGCCCTTTGAAAAGACAGGATGGCACGAGGCTGGACAGGTGAGGATGGAGAGGAGGAAGGTCTGAGGCTCAGCCCTGACCCCTGCACTGGCCACACTGGCCACCCCACCTGTGACCTTCTTCCTCTGGCCTGTGAGCCCGGCTTGCCGCCCTCCGGCAGGTGAAGGGCCTCAACCTCTGACTCCTTACAGCACCGGCCTGGCCCAGGGACACAAATCACTCCCTTCCTGGGTGGGTGCAGGAGGGGTGAGTCCAGCTCTGGGCTGAAGCCTCGGCTTTCCTCGAGCCCTTTTGGAAGTTCCTGATGCAGGGAGGGTGGGTGGGGGGCGATGGTACACAGGGGTGGGAGCCTCTCAGAACGGTTCCCACCCCAGGTGCAAGTCTGGTCCCTAGAAGTCCTCTTTGGGGGGAGACATTTGGTGGCCCCAACACATCCTCTTGGAAGCCTGGCTCCTTCCCACTGAGGTCCGTCTCTCCCAATGAGGGAGAGGATGGGAGGACAGAGGGAGGGTTACGAGGAATGCTGGGGCCCTAAGCCTCACGTGGGGCTGAGGCCACCGGTGCCTTCCCCTTGAGCAGCCCCTCTGTCCTTAGGAGCTCATCACCACCTGACCGTCTTTGACTCCAGGCGCCCTGCTCTGGGGGCTTCCCCCAGCCTCGGGCTCAGGGAACTCCAAAAACGCCCAGGGCACTCACACACCCGGCCACCTCCTCCAACTCTGACCAGGCTGGTCTTGCTGACACCCCCTCCCAGGTCTTTTGCTCCTTCCAGAGGGGCCCTCCCCATGACCTTGGGTTCCTGAAGACAGGGACAAGATGTCCCTGCCCTTGGAAGCCCAGTGCTTTGCACAATGCCAGGCACGTAGGAGAAGGGAATCAACACGCTACACAGCAGCACGGCACCTAGACTACATGGGACGCCTTCCACTCTGGGATGGGCTGAACTAGGCTCCTCCTCCAATTCAAGTGGTGGAGCTCTAGCCCCACCCCGTTTATCTCAGCCTGTGACTATTTGGAGAGAGAAACTTTAAAACAGTGATTAAGGTTACATGAGGTCATTGGCATGGGCCCTAATCCAATATGACCAGTGTCCTTATAAGAAGAGATCAGGACACAGACACGCATGGAGGGACGACCATGGGAAGACATGGGGAGAAGATGGCCATCTCCGAGCCAAAGAGAGAGGCCTGGAACAGAGCCTTCCCTCCTGGTCTTCGGAAGAAACAAACCCTGTCAACGCCTTGATCTTGGACTCTGAGCCTCCAGCGTTGTGAGAAAAGAAAATTCTGTTTTTACCACTCAGTCTGTGGTATTTGTTACAGCATCTCTAACAAATACACTTTTATACATATCTCTTCCCTTCCCTGGAATTCATCCTCTTCCTTCTCTGCAAATGTGAGTTCTCTTCGTCCAGTCCTGCCTCAAAGCCCACCTTCTCCAGGAAGCCTGCTTTGATTAAACCTGCTCTTTCCCTTTTAACTTGGTGGCGCTCTCGGCTGTCCTGTTTGAAGAGTACAGATTTATACTCCTTTGTGGGTTGTTCTATACCTGTCACTAAGTCAGTCTGGTGTGGGTTTTATGACAGGATTGAAGCTGAGAGCTTCTTCCTGCCAGGGTCTGTGTCTCTTCCATCTTCAGAAGCCGTTCTATGTGCTCTGAACTCAGCCAGGGGCTTGGTCCCCAGACAGCCTGGGCAAGCAGGCTGGGAAGAAGGAGGAACGGGGAGCTTTTCTGGGTTTGTCCCTCTGACAGTGCAAATTCCCATTGTCCCCACTCCTAGTTAATCCAGGAGCACTTGTTTTCTAGGCACACACCCAGCCCTGAGCTACGGGCTGCGGGCACACCGTCCAGCTCCCAAGAAGAGTCACATCCAGCAGGTGAGATCGTGGGGACCAGAGAGAGAGAAGAAGGAGTGGCAGAGGCACCTACTGTGCGGATGAGCCAGGGAGAGCCACATGGAGGACACGAGCCTTGACTTGGCCTTGAAGGCTGCTAGGACTTGAACTGGTCGAGGGCGGAACGAAGCACCTCCCCGGTGGGGACAGCAGCTCATGCAAAGGTGTGGCACGTAAACGGAGCCCACGGCCTGGAGGGGGTGCGCGCTGGGAGCTTGATGTTAGATCCTGAACGCATGCAGCCTGTCCCCTCCCCTCTCCACTGAGCTAAAGCCCATGAGACGGAGAAGTCTGCCCAGGGTGGCTCGTCTTGGCCAGGTCCCTGCCCTGGGCCTCAGAGGGGACTTGGAGGTCCTGATTCCCGCCCCCGCCATGGGGTGAGCACGCTTGGCTGGCCCGAATCATCCTCTCGTTTTCCATCTCAAGGCCCTGGAGCTCAGCGGGGGTGGGGGGCCAGGGGGAGTGAGGCAGCTAGGCGCCAAGATCACATAAGTAGCAGATGTCGGCGGATTAGTAGCCGGCCTCCCAGAGACACCCGAGCCACTTAATATTCTGCAGATGGATCGCCTCCCCTTCATAAAAAGCAAGCATGGAATTGAAATGCGGCAGATTCCAAACACCTGGGGAGGGTTGGAGTCTCCAAGCCGCGCACCTTGGGAAAGGGGTCCTGGGAATGAGACAAAAGGATGAGAGGGACGGGGGAGCAGGCCTCCCTGCTAGCCGGAAGCAGTGACAGTCCCCGCTGGGAGAGGGGCTGTCGGGGGTGCAGAGGGCCCTGGGAAACGCCCAGGGCTTTGGGAGACACGAGGGCATTGCCCAGGGGGCTCGGGCTGGGCGTGGACAGTTGGCAAAGCCCTGTCGCGTGCTGGAAGTCGCCACCAGGAAATGAGACGTTCAGGGACCGTTCCGCTCCCTTTTCGTGACACCAGACACTGGGATGGAGGCCCAGCCACCGAAATGGGAAGCAGCAGGTTCTTTCCAAACAAACAGATCAACAGAGCAAAACAGCAAACAGCTTTCGTTAAATGTGAAGAATTCCGAGAGCCCAGCGAGCTTTTACCTTATGAGCTTTTTCTTAAATACTGGAAGATGACTTCCATGGATTACACAGAGCTCACCTTATCCAGACAGGACAGAAGCAGAAGAGCTCTCTCCCCCAGCCTCATATAAGACCAGGAGTGGCTGGGCACAGGCCGTAACAGGTGGCATTCTCTTGGGTGTTGGTTGGACAGAGGCCGTTTGCAGCCGGGTATTTACAAACCATGAATCATCTTCAGTTGGGGCGCTCATGTTTGACCTACACGGGACTTTATTTGTAAGCACACATTTTGTGAAAAATATCTGTTAATTCTCGTGCCGTGTTGTCCTGTGGTTGTTCCATTTCTGTCCCCTTTGGAAATCCGTTCCCAGTTTTAAAAGGAATGTGGTCAGAGGAATAACCCAGCTTGCCTGGGAAGAAGTACAGTACGGAGGCCCAACCGCCTGGGTTCACATCTGAGCTCTGCTGTCTACTGCCTTTGAGACTTTGGGGGATTTTCTGAGCCTCAGTTTCCTTATCTGTAAAAGGGGGGTGCTGATTATAATGGAAACTCCCTCACAGGGCCTTTGTGAAGATCATGAGTTAAAACATGCCAGGAATTTAGACAGGACTCAGTGGATAAAGCTACTATCGGGATGGGAACCAAATCTCCATCACTGTCTTCTCTTAGAATCTAGGAAAGGCCATGCAGCACTTAGGAAGGGCAGACACTAAGCCTGCCGCGCATGTGTTTGAATTCCTCAGAATGTTCCAGCTGTGAAACTGAGCAAGCCACTCAACTTCTCTGAGCCTCAGCTTCCTTAGCTGTAAAACGGGAATAGCAGTAACACAATACTCCTAAGTGACTGAAGCTCGCGGAATAACACAACACATAGTACGTGCTCAATAAACGTGACTGGCCTGGTTGACTGAGGCCGGACGTTGCTGAGGTTTAGACCAAAGGCCTTGTACGGGCTGCTGGACCTGAAAAGAAGTTTCCCTCTTTCCCCCTCCCTCCCTTCCTCCTTCCTCCCTCTTTCCTTTCCTTTCCTCTTCTTCCTTCCTTATTTTATTATTATTAATCAGAAGCTCCTCTTTCAACAGAGGATGTAGAGTACTGGACCCTTGAGAGCCCAAAGCTCAAAGCCCTGCCATTCTCATTTCTTATCCCATTAAGAGGGGTCCCTTGAATTCTGTGAGCCCAAATGTCCCGCCCTCTCTATGATCTGCTTGCAGCCCCTACACGTAGTGATGTGATGGGCAACTCTGGACCCAACAGCAGAAATGGCAGCCAGAGTGAAGCCGCCTTCTCCATCCCCTCTACACCCCCTCACCACCAGGGCTCCTTGGAAAGCCAAGCCCTCTTCTTCCTTCCGAGGAGACCCCCTCCCCCTGACACTCTGTCCATCTGCTTCAGGCCCCACCCCCAACACCGGGAGGCTGGCAGCCTTAGGGGTGCAGAGCAGCGCCAGCTCCAAGCGTGTGAGTGAAGCGCCTTCTGATGAAGCAGGAAGGATGCCGGTTAGTGAAAGGGCAGAAAAGCCTAAGGTTCGGCCAGTGAACTGAGAGAGAATACAGACTCTCAGCCCATAGCTCCACGGGGCAAATGCCGGAGGAGCCAGCCAACCTGCGAATGTGCGCCTGTGCTCAGCTCTGCATATAGTTCTGCCGGGTTTCCTCTGGAACCTTCCAGAATTCCTCCATTAATGACAATGACTCTACCCAGGCTGCCATGGAAAGGCACATGGATGCTTTGCTCTGAAACTAACTTCAGTTGGAAGAAAGAAAGGGAGGGAGGAAGGGAGGGAAGGAAGGGGGAAAAAAAGGAAGGAAAGAACAGAACAATAATCAAGCCCGTTTCTGATACCTGCGTGGCACTTTCAAATGTCCCAGCACGTTTACATGGACTGTGTCTCCTTTTATCATCCAACCAGTGACGGTCGCAGCTTGGGCATTATTAGCCCATTAGACAGATGAAGAAACCAAGGTCCACAGAGTTTTCCACAGGCACATGTTGAATCAGGGTCCAAGCTAACAGGACTTCCCCCAGGAGCCCCGAGGGAAAGCTGCCGCCTGGGGTCTTGACCCTCCCCCCATGGGGGTTCCTGGCCCTGACTCCTGGGGTTGTGGGTCACCCCAGATGGGAGGGATTCCTACCCACTGCAGCCCCAGACCTGTCTGCTTCCAGCCTCTTCCAGCCGGTGGTCCGGCTCCCAGAATGGGGTCTCATTTCAAAGGATGAAAAGTCAACCAAGAAACAAAGTGAGGGCTTCCCTGGTGGCGCAGTGGTTGAGAATCCGCCTGCCAATGCATGGGACACGGGTTCGAGCCCTGGTCCGGGAAGATCCCACATGCCGCGGAGCGTCTGGGCCCATGAGCCACAACTGCTGAGCCTGCGCGTCTGGAGCCTGTGCTCCGCAACAAGAGAGGCTGCGATAGTGAAAGGCCCGCGCGCCGCGATAGTGAAAGGCCCGCGCACCGCGATGAAGAATGGCCCCCGCTCGCCGCAACTAGAGAAAGCCCTCACACAGAAACGAAGACCCAACACAGCCATAAATAAATAAATAAATAAAAATTAAAATGGAGACTTCTAAAAAAAAAAAAAAAGGAACAAAGTGAGATAGGAAAACACATGAGAGAAGGAAAACTGAGAGCCTTCTCTGTGGGGAGAAAGAGAAAACTAAACGCTGCTTTCATTTGCTGCCCAACTGGAATCTCCCGCCGGCACCAGGGCCCCCCATGCGCAAGGGCTAGGCCCCGAAAGTATGTCTCAGTCCAAAGGGGACTTGGTGGGCACAGGGGCTGGGAGAGGAGATCAAGTCCCACCCAGACAGAGGAACCCTGACAAGAAGACAGCACACCACCTGAGCGCACACACTGACAGTGCAACTCTGGGAAAATTACTTAACCTCTCTGAGCCCTGGGTTTTCTCACTAGTAACGGAGAGATGACAGAAATACATATACCACAGAGTGGGTTACATGGCATGATGCAGATCAAACAGCTGGCACGGTGTCTGGCGCAGAGCAAGGAGTGGGTAAATAGAATGTAATATAATAAAGTATAGTAATCATAATATAATATAAAGTACATTAGAATGTGTGTTCTTTTTGAGGGCTCTTGACATTGAGAACTTTCTGCTGACATGGGAGAAGGAAAAGGGGGTTGGGAAGGATATGCAGGTGAGGGCGCTAAGCTCCCAGCCAGGATGCAGGACAGTATGGGGGGCAGGTCCCCTCCCACCTGCCAGCACCCCTTCGTCCCCTCCCCTCCCCCCCTTCTCCTGCTCTACGATAAACTACACCTCAGAGTGGCTGCTTTCCAGCTTGCGAAGGGCCTCCCCACGGCCAGGTGGGCAGACCCAGCGGCACGGGCAGGTAAGGGGAGCCCCTCTTCCGTCTTTTCGTTCACACCTTCCTGTCCTAACAGGGACACGGCCCTAAAAGTCTGTGCTCCAGGGTCCTGACGCCACAAAGACCTTGCCAAGACAGGACCTGAGAGAGGGCGAGACAGCTCAGAGCCTTTAGTCCCCAAAGCCAGGGCGCCTCCGGTCGCTGTGGCCCCTTTAAAGTATTTGCTCTTGACCTCTGGTCAGCATGCAGGGCTGGGGGTCCTCTAGGCTGTCACGCAGGGGAGGTGGGTCTGTGCCCCAGAGTCCTGCCTTGGCCCCGCCTAGAAGTAGTGTAATCTGGAGAACAGCGCAGAGGCTCCAGACCCCCAGAGAGCCAAGTTCAAGTCTAGCCTTGATCAAATGGCTCGGCCCCGAGAGCCTCAGCGCCCTTCTCTGTGGGACGCAGTCACTTCCAGTGCCACTACCTTAAATCCTGAGAAGAAACCGCAGACAGGTGGCATTAAAATATTTAATGAGTTTGGGAGTGTTCCTTCCTCTGCAATTTTTTGGAAGAGTTTGAGAAGGATGTGTGTTAGCTCTTCTCTAAATGTTTGATAGAATTCACCTGTGAAGCCATCTGGTCCTGGACTTTTGTTTGTTGGAAGATTTTTAATCACAGTTTCAATTTCATTACTTGTGATTGGTCTGTTCATATTTTCTGTTTCTTCCTGATTCAGTCTTGGAAGGTTATACCTTTCTAAGAATTTGTCCATTTCTTCCAGGTTGTCCATTTTATTGGCAGAGGTGCTTGTAGTAGTCTCTTAGGATGCTTTGTATTTCTGCGGTGTCTGTTGTAACTTCTCCTTTTTCATTTCTGATTTTATTGATTTGAGTCCTCTCCCTCTTTTTCTTGATGAGTCTGGCTAATGGCTTATCAATTTTGTTTATCTTCTCAAAGAACCAACTTTTAGTTTTATTGATCTTTGCTATTGTTTTCTTTGTTTCTATTTCATTTATTTCTGCTCTGATCTTTATGATTTCTTTCCTTCTGCTAACTTTGGGTTTTGTTTGTTCTTCTTTCTCTAGTTTCTTTAGGTGTAAGGTTAGATTGTTTACTTGAGATTTTTCTTGTTTCTTTAGGTAGGCTTGTATAGCTATAAACTTCCCTCTTAGAACCGCTTTTGCTGCATCCCATAGGTTTTGGGTCGTTGTGTCTTCAAGAAATTCATGGAAAAGACTCTGACAAGTACAGGTTTCTGGTAACTGACTGTACTGCTGAACTGAATGAATAAGCATTTTCAGAACTCTAATGAAAAACTGATGAACTCATAAAAGTGCTAACAAAAGATCAAGATGAAAAAAAAAATTAATTACATGGGACTGAGTGAACTGATGAGGATGAGTATAATTTGTGTGACTTTCTGTCTGAATTAAAAAAAAAAAAAAAAATCCCACAAGGACTCAGAGGCAAAGAATATACAAATCAATTTTCACTGCCAAGTAAAGGAGCTGTTACAGTGGAGGATTACTGGACTGAATGTCAATATTATGACATAGTATGAGTGTGTTTCATGTTTGGTAATTGCAATCATTGTTGCTTTTGTTGTGGTCATCCATGTACAATGCTTGGTGTCAGTCTATTTATCTCTTGTAAAAATAAAATACAGTGTGTGTGTGTGTGAAAAAATAAAAAAATAAAAAAATAAAATATTTAATAAGCAGGAACACATGTGCCACTTGACTGGGATGACCCCGGGCTATGGGGTCGGAGCAGGGCTGGGCGTCCCGGCTGCAGAGGCGGCGCCTGGCATCCTCCAGCGGCTGGAACACGGAATGTTCCGGAGATGTCAGGACAGCGCTACTTCCTCAACAGCCGAACATCCTGCATGATGATGGTGGATGCGGGGGGACCCTGCGCCCCGCCTAACGGGTTACTGGGAAGTGGCCTAAGATCACGGGCGCGCGGACCCTGCCTGGTACAGAGCAGCTGCTCCAGAAATGCCAGGTCCCACACCTTCCCCCGGGCCTGACTCAGGAACACCTGGCCTCCCCCAGTGGGGGACGGGCCAAAGCTCCCGCCTGCCGGCAAGGACCCATCACAGGAGCTAGGACGCCCGTGGGGGTCAGGAAGCAGAGAGGGTGGGACGACGCCAATAGGCCGGGCTGGCTCCCTGCAGGATGTCAGGGGCCCCCTTCTCCCCCGCAGGTACAGGAAGAGGGGACACGCCTGCCCTGTTCCTAGCCGCCCTGCCCAGGCTTTGGGGGATCTGGCGAGCGCCCTGCCCCGGACACCCACAGCTTGGGCATCTCTAGCGGCGCCAAGGGTGGGACTGGGGGAGCTATTCTGGGTCTGGAGAGAGGGCTGTGGGAAGCGTGCAATGGGAGACAGTGACAGGGCTGGGGCCCCTCCTCTGGCCTCTGTCCACCCACACCACCCACCCTTGCCTGCGGCCAGCCCTCGGTGCGGCCTCCCCCAAGTGATGGAGAGGCCTAGGGGGAGGGGGGAGGTGGAGGAGGAGACCAAGACAGGGGCCTGGTTACGGAGAAGAGCCGTCATGATGCCCAGGGCCTGGGAGGTCCCCAGTAGGGAGGTGGCCGCAGAGAGGCGGCCAAGAAGACACACCTACACAGGCTGCCTTGGAGAAGCAGTGGGCTTCCTTCCTCGGGCCATACCCTGCGGTTGCCTTCGCGGGCCCTAAAGGTACACGGTACAGGGGTCATTTAGGGGCACTCAAGATCACCGTGTCATGGGGAGCTTCTTCCTTTTTCCTTCTTCCTGTGGCTCAAGGCTGCCCCTGCCCAGTCTCTAGTGGCCACGAGGCTGGACAAGGAACAAGTGGCCCGAGAGGGCCCCCTGGGGACTGTTGAGACCCTCCCTCGCCCTCCCCCCAGCTGGCTTCCCCTAGAATGAGCCTCTGCTCACAAGGACTCTGTTCCAGGGCCGGGATCAGGGTGAGGAGAGAGAGGCATCGGGGCAAAATCTCAGGGAGGGGTGCCCAAAATCCGAGTCATCAAGATAAATCCCTTAATGCAATGTTTCAAAAAATACAAGTTAACGTAAGACATTCCACGATGAGCAAAACAGCAAAATGTTAAGTCAAGTCAGGCCCCGACAGGGCTGGTGCTGGGGGCGGGGCTGGGGTGAGCCGTGCAAGGTCAGGGTCAGATCCGGTCTTTTGTGAACATTTTGATATTTTGTTCATCATGTAACTTTTGCATTAATTTGAATTTTTAAAAATATTGCATTGAAACGTTATTTATCTTGATTACCGAATTTCTTGGGCAGCCATTCAATGTTGTACTTGAAGTGAGGGTCTCACTCGTTTGACCCTTGTTCCGGTCTTGCTCGATTCTCTTTTTACATCCAATTCGCCCACCCCTTCCTCCCACGTCCCCTGAAAGAATGAGGGCAGGTGGAAATATGGTAGAACGAGAGCCACACGGAATCTGAACAGATCACGAGGTCGGATGCTTCTCAGAGGACAAGGAGGGGGTGGGAAGCAGGCAGGCAGGGGAGGAGGGGGTGGGAAGCAGGCGGGCAGGGGAGGAGGGGGTGGGAAGCAGGCGGGCAGGGGAGGAGGGAGTGGGAAGCAGGCGGGCAGGGGAGGAGGGGGTGGAGGCAGTTCTACTGTCTGTCCAGGGTGGTGCATGAAGGCTGGGGAGACAAGGGGTGAGCCGCGGGGTTTGGGGACAGTCCGAAAGACGGGGGAGAGGGAGACAGAACATGGGCATGGAGGAGGGGTAAGTAAGAAAGAGAAATACCAGCAAGACGTACTGAGCATTTTATCACGTGCCAAGCGCTGTTGTAAATGATGTGTCTGTGTTCTATATGCTTCAACACATGCTTACACATTCCATCCTAACCAGTCTTAGGAAGTGGGCTGACTTATTGTCCCCATTTTACAGATGTGTACGTTGAGGCACACAGAAGCACCCAAGCCCAGAGCGCTGTGTTGAAGCTGGAATACCATCTCAGGCAGTCTGGCTGGAACCTCAGCACTCTTACTACTCCCGGGCAGGCGCCCACCACCCGGGAACTGCACGGCTTCTGGGCGAGGCTGGGCTGAGACAAAGCCAGAGATGGATAACTTCACTTCAAGTTAGAGATACGCTCCCCCAGAAGTAACAGGCAAAATCTAATTTTTATAAATCATGTCCTATCTCGAATATCTTTGGGGAATTAATAACTTAAAAACACTCTTTTGTGTCCCTTTGTAACTGTTCCCTAATATAGCTCTCAGTTTGAAATGCCAGGAGCAACTCTGCAGGGCAACAGGACCCCGAAAGGGTCTATTCTAGGTATACGTACTGTTTTGGGGGAAGGGAATAAATGAAATCCTATTTCAAACGCCCTAGCTGAGTTTTATTTTCTTCTTTCTTACAGTAAATCTTTTTGTAATTCTTTTTTACAGTTACCCTGTTTTCTGTTTTTCTGTCAATGCAGACAGATTTCTTGAATTTGTTTAGACCTGTACTATAATACAGCAGCCACTAGCCACATGAAGCTACGGAAATTTTAACTTATCCTTGAAATGACATAAACATTTTTTATTGAAGTATGGTTGATTTACAATGTTGTGTTAATTTCTGCTGGGTAGCAAAGTGATTCAGTTATACATATATATACGTTCTTTTTTTTAACTATTCCTTTCCATTATGGTTAGAGGATATTGAATATAGTTCCCTGTGCTATAAAGTAGGACCTTGTTGTTCACTAAAATGAAATAAAATTTAAAATTTAGTTTCTCGGTCACACTGACCACATGTGGCGAGTGGTTGCCAAGCTGGGCTGTGCAGAATATAGCACATGCCTATCGCCATAGAAAGTTCGACTGGACAGGGCTGGCTTAGAGTATGAAGTCCCCTTTCTCTTAAAAGTGAGTCTCATCTGCATTTCTGCATTCTCTCCTGGGTCTGAGCCTCTGGAATGTTTGGCTCTGTGTTATGAACAAATGCTGTAACGAATGCCACTGGGTGCAGGTATAACCCAGAGAGATGCCTGGTGTCCTCCCTGCCTACTCCCTATGACCTTGAGACACCAAACAGCTGGGCCTGCCTGGGCTTCTGGTAAAGGTGGCTGCTATCAGACCAAGCCCCCTCCAGCAGATAACAACTATAAACCAGTGCCTGAAGGCATTGGAGAGCAGCCAAAAGCAGGTGACAAGGGAGGGGAGTCAATACTTAGAAAATAGGAATGGCACTTGGGTGAGTTTCCCATATGTATGGGGTTCTGTTGAGGGCAGGCTCCAGCCTTTGCCAAGGGGGGCAACTAAAATCCAGATAGAAACCCCCAAATCTTACTGACTTAAAGAGCTAGAGGACAGAGTTTGGAGTGACTACAGTAACTGGAAAGTGAGGGTGGGAATCCCAGAAAGAAAAGAGCCAGAGCGAGGAGGGTCAAATTCTGTGTATAAACTCTACCCGAATCTTAGGCCAACCTTTGAAATACCCACACAAGGGCTGCTCTAAGCGGCCCAACCAAGGCTACAAGAACTGAACAGAGAGTTCTGCTACTGGCCACCACAGGAGAGACAAAGTTCGGAGTTTGCGTCCAGCCAAATTAACTGTTTTTGTTTGTTTTTAATCAATGCACTTCAGGGTAACGCAACAAAATCCAGAGTTTTCACCACCTGTCATTCACAATGTCCAGGATATAGCCCCAAACTTCTAGGCACACAAAGAAAGAGAAAAATGTGATCCCTACATAAGAGAAATCAATACAGACTGTTTTAAAACAGCTATTCTAACTGTCCTCAAGGACATAAAGGAAAATATACCTGCAGTGAGTGTCCAAATAGGGAATCTCAGTAGAGAAATAAAAACTATTAAAAAGAATCAAGTAAAAATTCTAGAATTGAAAAATGCAGGATCTGAAATTAAAAATTGACTGGATAGGCTTAACAATTCATTGAAGAGAACAGAAGAAAGAGTCAGTGAATGTGAAGATAGATCAATAGAAAATATCTAATCTGAAGAACAGACAAAAAAAAAAAGGACTAAAAAAACATAAAACACCAAACCCAGGGCCTCAGGAACTGTATCTAAACATCTAACATCTATATAAATGAAGTCCTAGACAGAGAGGAGAGAAAATAGGGGCAGAAAAAGTATTTGAAGAAATAAGGGCTGAATAGCCCCCAATTTGGAGAAAGACAAATTGCAGATTCAAGGTGCTCAATGAGCCCCAAGCAGAATAAATACAAAGAGTAAGAGCCATTGACCCAGCGACCCACAGAAAGCGTGACCATCACTCCTACTTTACCTGAAAAACCACTGGACAGCAGAGTCTACCTCTCTGCAGGCTGCATGCACACTCTGTGATAGATTATATGACAATATCCTGTCCTCTCGCTACAGAGGGGGCTGAGGCTACAAAAGCACCTGGCAGATGTTAAGTGCTTTTGCACGCATTTTCTTAATTGACACTCAACAGTTATCTCCTGAAGAACCGGGAACTCTTGTCTCCATTGTGATTTGCCTATTAATTCATTTTTAAAAGATGGAAATCAGCACTAAGGTTCAGAGATGCTGAGCAACTCACCTAAGATCACACAGTAAGTGGGGGAGTCAGGGTTGGATGCCCAACTCCAAAGCCCATTTTCTTTCCTTTATATTCATGCCTGTTAACCCTGGTTGCACATTGGATTCATCTGTGTAGGGGCCATTCAAAAAACAATGCCCACCCCAGATGAATTAAATCAAAATCAGCGGGGCGTGGCGGGGGGAGCGGGTCAAGTCCAGGTATTAGAAATTTTTAAAGCCCTTCCAGGTGATTTGAAGGTGTGGCCTGGGTTGAGAAGCACTGAGGACATTATGCTGCAGTCTGGAAAATTCCAGACAAAGGAAGAGAACTGGGTCAATCCGGCTCACACAGGTGGGCAGTGAGAACCCTTGGTAAAGGCCCTTGGGACAAAGATGCAGGCCCAGCCCGTGAGTTTGTAACCTTCCAACTCTCACCTTTTCCCCGGATTTCTAGGAAATGCATAGCCATCCCCCGCTCTCAGCTCCAGAAGACACGGGGTGTTGGAGGAGCCTCTCTGCAGCAGGGCTTGAGTTACAGGAGGCTGCAGAACTGGACGCAGGGCACTTAACTCTGGGCGAGGAATGAGCAGTGAGACCTCAGAGCCCTAACCCTCCCAGCTTTGGCTGGGGGAAGGCAGAGAGTCAGACAGCCCCCATTACTCTCTCAGAGCCCTTGGGATGGGCCCACGGTCCTGGGGAGAAAGCGAGCCTGCGCTGGGCAAGGCGGATGCGGGGCAAATGCCCCATGGGCACAGCCCTGCCACATCCCCGTCCCCTCCGTGCCACGCTCACATGCCTGCCTCCTAAACCCAGCCCGGCCTCAGGACAGTACTCCCACCACCCCCTGCACCCAGCCCAGAATACAATTATGAGCCCCTTGCTCTGTTTCTCCAAAGCCCAACACAGAGTAGACGCTCAATAAATAGTTTCTGAATGCATGTGAGGGTGCGTGAGGCTGGCTCCCACTGCTGGCTGGCTCAGCTTTGCCATTTGATGCTAGATTAGCCCAACCGCCCAACCAGCAACAACAAAAACCAAAAACAAGACAGTGAGACCCAATGAGCGTCCCTCTTAGAATGGTGGTGATGATGAGATGATGGTGATGCTGATGGTGATGCTGATGGTGATGATGATACTGATGGTGATGCTGATGGTGATGCTGATGGTGATGTTGATGCTGATGGTGATGTTGATGATGATGGTGATGACGATACTGATGGTGATGCTGATGGTGATGCTGATGGTGATGGTGATGCTGATGGTGATGCTGATGGTGATGTTGATGCTGATGGTGATGTTGATGATGATGGTGATGACGATACTGATGGTGATGCTGATGGTGATGTTGATGCTGATGGTGATGATGATACTGATGGTGATGCTGATGGTGATGATGATACTGATGGTGATGCTGATGGTGATGATGATGGTGATGGTGATGCTGATGGTGATGACGATACTGATGGGGATGCTGATGGTGATGCTGATGGTGATGATGATACTGATGGTGATGCTGATGGTGATGTTGATGATGATGGTGATGATGATGAGACGACAATGATGGTGATGTAGCCGCCACCCTCCGCTGAGCCCTGACTACACGCTAGCACTTCACATGCATCACCTCGCTGCATCCTCAGAACCACCCTGCCGACGGTGCTGTTCTAGCTCCATTTTACAGATGGGGAGACTGAGGTTCAGAGAGGGACTATCGCTTGCCTGTGGCACAACCGAGATCAAAGCCAGGTCTGTCTCTAATGGAGGAGCCCTCAGGGGCGGCCCTACTCTCCCATTCCCATGTTCCCCCAACCCTCACTGGACTGAATCAGATTTAATCCTAAAAGGGCCCCCTGGCCAAGCCCAGGCCTCCAGCAGCATAGCCAACCCCACATGCTCTGTGTCCACTCTGGGGTTCCTGCTCTGGGGAGCTCTCCACTCCGGGCCAGCTCGTGGCCTGGGGTCAAGGGCGGCTGCTGTGAGCCCCGGCGTGGTCCCCAGGGACCGCCTGTGCGCGGGGAGGCGGTGGCCCACCGAGGCCCACTCCTGGCTTATCGATCTGGGTCTGGGGGGAGCAGACGGGAGTCCAGCCCGGCGGCCTGGCAGGCGCTCCCAGTGGCCTGTGTCTAACGACCGCAGAAAGCCATTAGAGCCCACTTAGCTGTAAACAGTTCTCCACAGCACTCACTAGGGTCACTGAGGAGCAGAGAGGGCCCTGCTCCTAGAGCGCGGGGCGTGCCAAGCTAGCAGGGGCTGAGCCTTCTTCTTACTGGAAGTGCTGCTTCCCGCCCGGCCTGGCTTCCAGGAAAGGTGAACCCAGCTGGGCCCGGCCAGCCGGCCCGCCCGCCCTGCCCTCTGAGGCCAGGGTCCCCCACGGCGGCGGCTCTGTGACCCCGTGACAGCATGGGCCAGGCTCTCCACATCCCAGCCTGGCCTCACATCCAACCTGAAGGACAGCCAGCTGGACAGACCCCTTCCTGGGGTGCGCCCGGCGCCCCAGAAACACTGGCTGGGCCGGTCCCCACACAGACTCCCTCCTTTCTACGGTGGGGACATTCTGCCCGTCGTTAGAAAGGATGTGCATTTCTGGGGTCTAAACTCCAGGCAGGTGAGACCCCCGCGGCTTGGACCAGATATAGCCTCCCCCCAGATCAGAGCTTTCAAACAGTCTTAAGCCTTGATCCTAATAAAATCCCACAAGGGTCCCAACAGATAAAACAGAGCAAAGGGCAGATGCCCTCCTGCAAAGAGGGGTTAGGGTGGCGGGTCCAAGGTCTATCTGTGATGCTGTCCCCTCACTCCCCACCCTGACCCATCCCCACTTGCCACGATGGCTGAAGCACCTGTGAATTCTGGGGTCCTCAGGACACGGTGTAATAACCACTGACCCGGCCCACATGCTGTTTTCTCTGCCTGGAGCCCTCGAACCCATCACCCTCCAGGCCTTGCGGGTCCCCCTCCGAAGCCCCCCTCTCTGCCATGCTGGTTCTTCTTATCACCCGGGTCTCATCCTTCTTAGCATACACCATATTTTCTAATCACATATTTCTTTGTGTTGTGATTTGCTTACTATCTGCCTTCCCTACTGTTCTCTGAGTTCCACAGGGACGGGGACCATGTCTGTTTCGTCTCCTTATCTCCAGCGAGAGCCCAATGCTTGCACACGGACGGCGCTTGGTAAAGATCTGACTGATGAATGAATGAATGAGTGAATGATCGATCCAAGCAGGTGCTGTCCAGCTTGCTTTGAAGCCTTCTGGGGAAGGGGTATCTACGTCTTACTGCCACTGACCTTTCCCATGACTCCAATCCTCATGGCCGACATTTCTCCCATCTGTGTTCACCTCCCGCTCATCTGATTAACTCCCGTTTGTCCTCCACCTTTCAGCTGAGACACTTTCCCCCAGGAAGCTGCCGAGCCCCATCAAATATCCACCACGCTCCCTTGTCACGGCTCCTCGCTTCTTTCTCTCTGGACATGAGCCCCTTGTGGGGAGGGACGGGCATCTCTAGTGTCAACACGTGCCTAGGTGCCTGATGTAGGTGGGCTGAATGAATGAATGAATGAATGAAGGGGTGGCTACCATATGGCCCTGCAGCTACAGGTCAGCACCACCTCCCTGGCTGGCTCCTGGGGACACGAAGGCAGTAAGCTAACACAGCCCCTGCCCTCAAAAAGCTACGAGAGAGTGGGGAAGTGACAGCTCGCCAGCTGGTGTGCAGACTGGAGGGTGTGGTCCCCACCCTACAGGACCGCTTATCAAAGGCTCAGGTACCCCTGGGAGATCCAGGCATCCCTCATCCCTCCCTGAGAGAGGCAAGGGGGTGGGCGTTAGTGCACAACTTGGCAGCCAGCCTGCCCGGGGCGTGAATCCTGGCTCCTCTCCTGCTAGCTGAGGACACTGGGTAACTCCTTGACCTTCTTATGCCTCAGCGTCCTCATTTGTAAAAAACAGGGATGGTGATCGTATGTAGTCAGCAGGATAATGCCCCCGAAGATGTCCACGTCCTAATCCCCGGAACCTGCGAATATGGTATGTTACATCGGAAAGACGGAATTAATGTTGCTAATCAGCTGACTTTAAATTAGGGAGATGATCCTGGGTTACCCGGGTCCTTAACTGCAGAAGAGGGAGGTAGAAAGGGAGTCAGTGTCAGAGGGATACAGCATGAAGAGACCAAACGGCCCAGTGCTGGCGTGGAAGATGAAATGCAGGAGCCCTCGAGAAATGGAAAAGGCAAGTGGATTCTCCCCTCGAGTTTTGAGCCCTACAGATATCTTGATTTTAGTCCAGTGAGACCCGTTTTGGAATTCTCATCTCCAAAACTGTAAGAAAACTAATTTGTGTTGTTTCAAGCTACCAAGGTTATGGTAATTTGTTACAGCAGCCATTGGAAACTAATACGTCACAGTACCGACCTCACGTAGCTTGTTGTGGAGATTAATGACTTGACACATAGCAAGTGCTGTTGCTGGGTATTATTATTTGAGGAACTGTGAGGGCAAGATTCCGTGGGCCAGGCCTGGGTAGGGGTTCCTCCTGAGACAGCAGAAGGTCCAGGAGCCCTTGGGACAGTGGGGCACCCAGGTCAAAGGGCCAGGGGCAGGGATTGGGGTTGGCCCAAGTGCATGAGGAGCTGGGCTAGCTGGAGCAGGTCGGACAGGCAAGGGTGGGCTCACCCTCCTCTGCCCAGCCACTAATGCTGGCCCGTCTCAAGGCACAGTCGAGGCCAACTCCTCTTTCCATTCTGTGCCTTGCCCCTGGGTCATCACAGCCTGCCCAGGTCTGTACCTTCATTCATCTCGGCTGCTTGGTGTCTCCAAACCTCCTTGGAATTACCATGTCCCAAACCAAGCTCTCCCCCTCTTCCCACCTTCCTGCCCCATCTCCACCTCAGACTTCCTCTCCAGTTGGGCTCCCTCAGGGCGTGGCACCCCTAGCTGGCCAGGTCAGGGTCCTAAGGGCCATCTCAGCACCTCCCTGCCCATCACTGCCCTTGTCCCGTTCCTCCCCAAGCTGTGTCACTTCTTCCTCTTCTCTCGGGCATTCTTTCACATCTCTCCATCCCGGCTGCCACAGCCCCAGCCCTTGCTGCCACCATCTCTTGCCTGCCCCCTTCAAGAGTCTTACTTGTCCCCTTCATCCTCCTGTAGCCTTCCCAGTCTGTGACTGGTTAATTCCATGTGTCAACTTGACTGGACCACGGGGTGCTCAGATTAAACATCATTTCTGGGTGTGTCCGTTAGGGTGTCTCCAGAATTGGTGGACTCAGTAAATTGCCCTCCTCAGCGTGAGTGGACATCATCCAATCTGCCGAGGGCCTGAACAGAACAAAAGGAGGAATTTGCCTCCTTTTCTTCTTTTCCTCTGGAGCATCCAGACTAATATACAGCCCATTCTCCTCACCAGAGTCAAAGGCATCTTTTCAAGAGCAGCTCACATCAGGTCCTGAGAATAGAGACCACCGTTCTTATTGGGGCCCGTGGGGTCAGGCCCCTGCCACCCTCTGCAAACTCATCAGGTGTCACTCACCGGAATCTTCTCCAGTGCCCTCGCCCACCGCACAGCGCCTGCCTCAGCAGCACCCTGCAGCTGCTCACCCAGGCCTTCTCAGATGATGTTCCCTGTCTGGAGAAGCACCCCCTTTCCCCTTTCCTAAATAACCCTCTATTCACTGTTTAGATCTGAGCTCAGATAGCACTTCCTCTGGGAAGCTGTTATGAGCTGAACTGTGTCCCCCTTGGAATTCAGACGTTGAAGTCCTAACCTCCCCCCCACCCCGCCCCCGACCCCAGTACTTCAGAACGTGACTGCATTTAGAGACAGGGTCTTGCAGAGGTAATGAAGGTAAAATGAGGTCCTATGGGTGGGCTCTAATCCAGCGTGGCTGGTGTCCTTGTAAGAAGAGATTAGGACACAGACACACAGAGGGAAGACCATGTGAAGCCACAGGGAGAAGACGGCCGTCTGCAAGCCATGGACAGAGGCCTCGGAAGAAACCAACCCTGCTGACACCTTGATCCTGGACCTCCAGCCTCCAGAACCCTGAGACCTGAGACAATAAATGGCTGTTGTTAAGCTGCCCAGTGGGTGGTTCTTCGTTACAGCAGCCCAAGCAGCCTTCCCTGACCATCGGGGGTGGGTTCCCCTCCCTGTAACACTCCCATCTCATCCTGTCCTTCTCCTTCTTGGCTCGTGCAGATTTATCAGCATACATTCCTCTTTGCCGGACCACAGAGTCCGTTCCTCCCATCGCTCGGCCTATGACACGGTTTGCCCTCCGTGTTGAAATCTGTTACACCCACTCCAGGCTGTCAGTGTCCCTCTGATGTTTGGCCCCCAGCACCCTGTCCCCTACCCTGAGCAGGGAACCGTGGGCTGTCCCCTCCCTCATGGGGACAGTCCTCTTGCCCACAAGCGCACTTGCTTCTCTGTGACACAGTGGCTCACACCGAACCAGGGCCGGTTTTGCGTGTGGTGAGACACATGCAGTCACTTGAGCCCCACGCTCAGAAGAGGCCGTGCCTAGTTTAGTGCTCTGTGGTCACCGTCTTGAAATTCTCAGTAATTGTATCTTTGAACTTGTGTTTTGTAAGCGAAGTACGGAGTTTCCTCGATTTACGACGGGGTCACATCCCAGTCAGCTCATCATGAGTTGAATGTGCATTTAATACACCTAACCTACATCATAGCTTAGCCTCGCCGACCTCGAACGTGCTCGGAACACTTACATTAGCCTACAGTTGGGCAAAATCATCTAACACAAAGTCTATTTTATAATTAAGTGTCGAATATCTCACATCATCGATTGATTACTATACTAAAAGTGAAAAACGGAATGGTCGTCGGGGTACAGAATGGCTTTAAGTGCACTGGTTTTTGACTCTCATGATAGCGGGGCTGCCGGGGAGCTGCCGTCACTGCCACTGCCCAACATCACGAGACAGGACTGGACGGCATATTGCCAGCTGGGAAAAGATCAAAGTTCAAAATCTGAAGTACGGTTTCTACTGACTGCGCATCACTTTCGTGCCAGCGACCAAAGTCGAAAAATTCTAAGTCGAGCCGTCGTAAGTTGGGGGACCCTCTGTGCACTGGAACGATGGCCCGTGCACATGAGAAGAAGAGACACGTAGAAGAAAGGAAAAAGCTGGCTCTTTTAGGAGCTTTAACAGCACTTTTTGGTCTGCTTTTCAAACAAGGGTCCCACATGTTCATTCTGCCCCAGGTCTTGCAAATTATACAGCTAGTCCCACAGCAAATTTAGGAAAACCTCCTAAGCCCCCAAGGCAGTTCCCTCAAAGTGCTAGTAAGGTGAGTCTGTGCTCTAAGGATTTCCTGAGCCTCCCTGAGGGGACCTGCATGCATTCCTATGCCCTGTGACTACCTTGGCTAATCCTGGTCTGTAATCCAACTGCCAAGGGCCCGGCTCAGCTCTGACAGCCCGCCTGCCATGTGCCCCTCTGTCACTGATGGAAATGATGATGGGGCAGAGCCAAGGACATCGCCCCCGCCACCACACCGAGACTCCCTCCCTCCACACTGACATCCATTCCCTGGATGAGCCGCCACGGCCCGCTGGAAGAGGAACGCTCCCGAGTGCCAGGTTTGCCAAACGCCTCTCCTGGTATTCCATGGGAAAACCGCCCTTCCAGCCCGGCCCCAGCCTGACTCAGGACCTTGGGATTGCACCGGGGCTGGGAGCTGGGGTGAGGGAGTCATGTTCTTGGGGAGGGGGATATTTGGGAGGCTGCACGGCTCACACTACGGAACCCTGACCTGGGGCTCCGATGGGTAGGGTGGGGACAACCCCTCTTCTCTACTACCCAGCACCCCACTTCCGGCTAAGCCCCAGAAGTGTCTGATCTCTTGGGGGAGGGGAGAAACAAAGCAGAGAGTGGGGCCCACAGGCGCGAGCGTTTGGCGGTGTGCACCACGCAGGCAGGAGCGTCTTGCCTTCTTTTTCATGCTGGCAACAGCTGCCGCTGCATCTCGGAGCCTGCGGCTGTGACGATTACCGAAATGTTTACTGTATGTCACTATTAATAATGCAGAAGCTCCGCCAGCCTCTTACTCAGAAAAAGAGGGCGAGGCAACGGTGGAGCTGGGCGCCCGGGAAGGGTCCCGCTCTCCTGCCCATTCACCCTTGACCCTGCGCAGGCAGCCTCAGTGTAAGGACACGGGCTGTGCCCACCCCCGTGCCTGGGGGGGGTCCCCCTCTCCTCCTACTCAGCCGGCCCCTCCAGACCAGCACAGAGCCCTCCCCCCGCCTGGCTATCTCCCTTGCCCTTCTGATAAAGGCTTTAGAGCCACCCACCCAGGAAGCCTTCCAGAAGATTACACCCCCTGCCCCTGCCACGGCACTGCACCCTCACCTCTGTGTGTAGAAGTGTGTGTGTGGTGGGGGGAGGCTCATGTCTCGCCAGCCTGCCTCCTACCCCATCCGCTCTGTGAGCTCCTTGGGGCTGAGACTTTCTCTTCCCTCCCACCCGTGCCAGGAGTCTCCCAGGAGACTCATCCCTCACCTCTTTGCCTACTAACTCCTACACATCCTTTGCGGATCAGCTTAACTGTCACCTCCTTCAGGAAGCCTTCCTGGACCCCCCCTTCTAGATCATAGATCCCCTTTTGAGTATTTTTACAGAATCCTGTAACTTGCCTTACCAGACCAATCACTAGAGCAATGAGATAATTTTCATCTAACATTGCCTTCTCCTCTAGACTGTATGCTCCCTGAGAACAAACAGTGGTTTTTGCCCCCTGCTGTGTTCTTGCATCCAGTAGTCACTTAATGAATGCGTGATCGCCCAAGGACCAGGCCTGATTCATGCAGACTTTATATCGCACAGCACCAGTGGCCCTGCCGTCTTCTCACCTGCTCGAGTGAGCACTTTGGGCTGCTGGTGAGTTCTAGGGGGTCTGACATGGGGGTGCAGGTACCCCCTTCTTCTGGAACAGTCCCTGCATCTCTGTAATGCACCCCATCCCCACTGTAAGACAGTCAGCTCCCCAGAGCTAAGAGGAGGAAGGGCTCTGAACAACTGCCTCCACCCAGCAAGTCGCTGTCCCAGCCCCCACCCCGCCCCCCCGGGACCTCAAAGGCTGGGGGGAAAAGTTAGACGCGACCCCCTGGGCTCCGGGATGTCTTGCCTGTGCCGACAGTCCCCGGTCCCCACACCTGCCCACAGACAAATGAGTTCCTGGGCTTGTGCGGACGCCCCCAGGTGGGAGAGCGCCCCTGCCCATTCACAACTCCGTCTGGGGCTCCGCCCTCAGCTCAGGAGTCCTGGCGGATGAGTGGGTACTCGGGCTGAGGGCAGGCTTGCCCACAGCCGCTGTGCCAGTCTGCCTGCCACCGGGGACCTGTCTCCACCTCAATGCAGATTCTGACTTCGAATGACAGCGCGCCGGGGACAGAGTCTACCTGGGATGGCTGCATCAGCGGAGGAGGCTTGGGGTGGGGGCGGAGCCCTCTAGGGAAGGGGGTTCCCTACCCAGCGGCCCCCCCAGGCATGCCAGCCCCACCTGCCGGTTGTGTCCCGCACAGGGGCCAGCCTGCAGAGCTGGGCACGCGGATGCAGCCTCACCCAGGCTTCTCCCAGCTCCGGGACGGGTGGGGACGGGTGGCTGGAAGCCCCCGAGGAGGGTGTGGATGGGGGCGGAGGGGGGCGTGGCTGACCAGGGCTAGGGAGGTAGCCAGCCCTCCCCATAGCTGTACTCGGTGTCATCGCTTCCAAAGAGGTTCGTGTCCTCGGGAGAAAAGGGCAGCACTTTGCAGACCTGAATATCCAGCGAACCTGCCCTCCCTCCTCCCAAACGAGGGCAACGGCCTGCGCCCAGGAGGGGCCAACGCCACCTCTGTCCTGTCCCGCCCTCCCTCCTTCTGCCGCTGACTTGCAGAGCAAGCTCGGGCAGGGTGTGTGCCCGTCTGAGCCTCGACCTCCCCAGCGCTAAAATGCGAGGGGCAGACTCCATGTGCCAACAGGGTCTCCCAGCTCTGAACTTCCGGGCGTTTCTCGCCCTCTGACCCCCTCTGCCCGAGGGGCTTCCCTGCCCCTCCTGCCCCCCCAGCCCTCGGGTCTCCATAGCAGAAGAGGCGAGGGTGATTTACAAGAGGAAGGGTCAAAGGTCGCAGAGCCTGTTGATTTGTTACAGGTGATGGATGCCGGTAGCTACTCCTCTGTCCTTACGGCTGAGTAGAAACAGCCTCTGATGGAAGATTAAAGGGGGCAGGGGTGAAGGGGGCGGAGGCGGGTCCAGCGTAGCCAGAGAGCTCGCTGCACCGCAACTCCACCCTCTGCTCAGGTGGTCCTGCTCTCCATCACGGGGAGGTCAGGGAGCTGTGACCCAGCACTGGTTTCTCAGCGTCACACTGCCTGGCACCAACTCACTGAGTCTGCTCAGCCACCCAGCAAGGAAGGTGGTGCTGTTCCTGTTGGAGACGTGAAGAATGGAAGCTCAGAGAGGTTAAGTAACTTGCCCAAGGCTACACAGCTAGAGACAAGAGACAAGATTTGAACGTAGATCTGTCCGATTTAGAATGCATACCCTTTCCCCCAGGCCATGCACTTCCTGCCATGGGTGCCAGGGTCTAGGGTGATTCAGTAAAAAGAGCATGGGAATCAGGAGCCTGTCCAAGACCAGCCTTCCAGCCCCTACAATCACCATAAATAAGCTGTGTGCCCTTGGACAACTCGGGATCCCTTTTGGGGCCTCAGTGTCACTATCTGTAAAATGGATGATGCAGTAACTTCTCAACTAATGTGACTAGGAATCACCTAGGGGGGGTTAAGTACAGATTCCTGGGGCCACCCCCAAATATTCTGACTCAGTTGGTCAAGATAGGACGATGCTTAATGCTGCTGACCTGCGGACCACGGTCTGAGCTGCAATTCACTCCTGGGTTCCTTTCGAATCTCAAAATGTGTGACTGTTAGAAGCTTAGGATAAGGAGAGGGCAAGTAGGGATCCAAGACACTGGATCAGGGCGAGCTCTGGACAAAACCCCCAAGTCTCCCATCAATCCCGCAGAGGACCTGCTGGCTGTATCCCTGTGGTGTTCCTTTCTCACCATCTCCCACCCTCCACCAGGCCTGGCTACTCCCCATACTCAGAACCTACCCACCTCCTGTCCATGGGGAGCAACCCCACCCCATGGGAAGCCCCCCAACTCCGTCTGTCACACCTTGAACACAAGTGCTCAGTGCAAGCCATAATGATGAGAAAGGGGCTCAGGAGCCATGCACTGAGGTTTGGCAGCAGGGCTCCTCCCCTTAGGAGCTGTGTGACTCTGGGAAAGTTACTAGACCTCTCTGAGACCCCCAGTTACCTTGTCTCTAAAATAAGAATAAGACTGGAGCAACATATAGAATGATACCATCCACGTTCAAAGCATACACTCATGTGTACTGATACAGGCTCATATGTGTAGATGTATATGGGATGCTTCTGGAAAGGTACAAGAAATGGACAGTTGGATCTTTAGCGGGAAGGTAGGTCAATGGCAGGGAGGGGAGACTCAGCGGTCACCTAATACCCTTTTGGAATGTTTGCATTTCTTCCTGCACACCCACAGTAGTCTTCCAGAAGTGACTGTCTACCTGCTTACAGGGCTGCGGTAAGGTGATCCACACAAAGGGTTTAGCATGATGCCTGGCGTATAGTAAGCGCTCGGTACATTGTCAGCACTTCTTCTGGGTCCTTTCCTCCTCCTGGTCCCTCTCCGGCCAGCTGGCTCTCCCAGCCCGCCTGCCAGTATCCTGAGCTGGAATGCCTCTCTTCTTCCTGCTGCCCTTTACGTATGTGTATGTATATTCCCTTCAAAAGAAAGGCCTGTGTGTGGTTGGATCAATCCATCCACATCATTCACTTTGCTCCACTGCCCCCCTCTGTCCACCCTTCTCCCCCTCGCTGAGACCAAGAGTGTAAATTCCTTCTGGCTATTAATTAAAAGCAGCCTCTTCCTTAGAGCGAGTGTACTTGCCATAAATTAATAGCAGTCTTCTTAATCAAATCTTATCTCCTCCTCGAGCCATAAACACATGGAGCTCGAGTTGCTATCTCTGTGCACCCAGCCGTGAAATTTAATTTCTGATGCTTCAGCAGGCCGCGTGGGGTGGGGGGGTACCTATTTGGGGGGCAGCCCCACCTTGAGTTCCCGCACCAGACCCCTGGCCGACCAAGTGGGTAGACTGAACCATTGCCCCTGATGTTCAGAGCGGAGCACGCCTGGCTCTTAAAACCTGACAGTGCAGAAGTTTAATCGTCATGAATATAATCTCTGGCGTTCATATAGCTTATATTTTCATACATTTTTATCCCATCTGATTCCCATGACAGCTCTAGGAGGGAATGGGTTGGGAGTATGAACCTCATTTTAGAGATAGAAAAATGAAGTCGAACATGTTCTTTAGAGTCAGATCTGGATGGAATTCTTACTCTGCCACATTCTAGCTGCCACTCTGACCCTCAGTCTCTTCATCTCTCCAAGGGGATTTGTCCTGTAGTTCTGATGTGAAAATGGGATAAATGTAATATGTAAAAGGCCCGGTAGGTGCCACACAGGGTAAAGATCTTTTACTAAGTGACCCCTCCCAAGATCATCTATCTAGCTCCAAATAGAGGAACCTGGACACAGACCTGGACTCAAATTCCACACCCTTGGAATTCCATCTTGAGACTCTGGAGTCCAGGATCACTGGGCTGGTCCCTGAGCAAGTTCCGCTCAGCCTGCTTTCTACTCCTGGTCAGCTGAATGCCCTCCCCCGTGTGAGTCCCCCAGCCACAGGACAGAGGTGGAGCCAGGAGCTGCCTGGACGTGACCATGGATGGGCCAAGGCAGAGCCCGGATGGAAGATGCTCCTGCCAGCTGCTAAGTTACTCTGAGCTGCCACCACCACAGGGTGCCCCCTCGACACCGCCCTCCCCCTGGGTCACGCTGGCATCACCACTCAGCTGAGTAGGTGAGTATTTCCCGCGATTTCCCCTGGGCCGTGGGAAGCCTCGTGGCCGTCTCTGTACATTATCTCCGTTACTCTCGCAGGGACTCATGTCATCCTGACGCAGGTTCACTCACAGATGAGACAGGAGTCCGCGGCCACTTCTGGAGCTGCTTTTCCCATCCAGAGCTGAGTGTCACTGTCTCTCCGGGCTCTTCTGGCCCTTCAGGAAATGAGCCTTTCTGTCTGGGTCCAGGCATTCCCACCCTCGGCTCCTGGGCAGACAGCCCTCCTCATGCCCATCAGGCCCTCTGTCAGGCTCCTCCGGAGCTGGCTCACAGAAATCTCCCTGAATTAGCTTCTCCTTGCCTAAGCGTGCAGCCGCTCTCCTTTCCAAGTCTCCTCACTGCTTCTGAGTCTGTTGTTACTGGGTTTTTTTTTTTTTTCCAGTAAAATCTATACGTTTGTTCCTAATGCTTCCCACCTGCAGGGAGGTACCTCTCCAGGAAACTCCTCTCCTGTCCTCTCTCTTCTCAGTACCATGTTCACTAACCTCAATATCTCTACAGCCTGACCATCTTACTCTTGTTCGGTGGTTCCCAAAGTGGGGATCCCTGGCACAGCTGAAGCAGCAGCACCTGGGAACTCGTTAGAGGCGCAGATTCTGGGGGCCTTCTCAGACCCCAGGAATCAGCAACTCTGAGGGTGGGGCTACGCGGTCTGTGTTTTAGCCAGCCCTCCAGGTGAGTCTGATGCATTCTCCAGTTGGAGAATGTTGTCACCCAGCCTAAGCCCCCAGGGCAAATGTCCGGAGGCATTTTGGGTTGTTATAATTGGCATCTAGCTGGTAGAGTCCAGGGATACTGCTAAACATCCTACAAGGCACAGGACAGCTCCCTTCCCTTCCCCCATTACACAGAATGAGCCGGTCCAAAGTGCCCAGGTGCCGAGGCTGAGAAATCTTGCTCTCGATCCACCCAGGCTAGGATTACCTTGCAATTCACATCTGAGGAGGGTGAGGAGATGTCACAGTGCCCTGAGTTCCCGAGGGCCAGGGTGGCACAATCCCAGGCTTTGGATGTAACGGGGCACCTTTCCCCGCACTGTAGGTGCCGTAGACACACGAAGCCACTTCACTCCCCCAGCAAACCTCGGAAAAGGGGGGGCCCCTTCTGGTGGCCCATTTTACAGACCGCGAACCTGTGGCACAGAGAAGCCCAAGGTCTCACAGCTAGTGCACAGTGGGGATGGAAACCCAGAGTAACTAAAGCCAGAGCTGGCTTCCTCACCGCGATGGCACGCACGACTTTCTCAAGGGGAGATGTTCACTTGTTAGTCAATGATCTATTTAAGCAAGAACGAAAAACTGCAGGCATTGCAACCACTCACTCTGTCTAGGAGTGGTTATTTAGTGCCGACTACAAGCTCCTCTCTAAGCCAGCGGCTTTACGGTGTGACGGTGTATTTCCAGGCCACCAGAAATGCACAGTCCAGCTGGGAGAGAGTCAGATTAGCGCACACACATAGACACAACCCTGGAGCATCAGGCAGCGTCTCTTTCGATCTCTTTCGAGGTGCACAGTTATAGGTGCTCAACGCATTTAGAGACATAGAACAGGAGTGAGGGAGGCCCCGAGGGAGAGCTAAGCCTCGAGGTGGGGCTCAGATTTGCAGAGCTGGGGAAGTGAAACAGAAGGAAGAGCGTGGGACAATGAACGTGGCCTTGGAACCAGACAGAGGTGGCTCTGGATCCCGCTCTCCCACTTACCAGTGGTGTGAATCTTGAGCAAGTCCCTTATTCCTCAAGCCTCAGCTTCCTAATCTGCTAAGTGGGGACACTGCCACCTGCCACACAGCATTGGGTGGGGATGAAACAGGAAGTCACGGGGTAGCGCTCAGCCCTGTTCACAGTGCTGTTCGTATGTCAGCACTGCTTGGCCCTGAAGCAGGGTTAACTCCGGTCTGGTCATTGGAAACTGGAGCCCCACGTGGGGTGTGAGATGGGGTAAGGGGGACAAGAGTGCGTGTGTTTGGGCAGTAACGGAGCCCCATCCCCAGCCAGCAGGGCAGAGCGGTTGGTTCATCCTGAGCAGTCCTGTAGAGCCACTGCGATTTGCAGGTGTCACAGAGGTGCTAAGTGCCATTAGCATCTAATTATGCCTTTGTCCTTGCTGTAATCAGGTGAACTGAAAAGGGCTGGAATAGGGGACAGCCTTCAAGAGAAAGCAGGCAGCTACTGGCCAAAAATACCTGCACACATGCCCATTCCTCTCTGGAATGTGGCCTCTTGCAAATGGCCAAGGGCCTGGGGGCAGCCAAGTGGGCAGATAGGAGGCTGCCAATTACAGACTCTTAAAAGGCGGGGCCGGTCAACGTCCTGGCTCAATAGCAAACGGGGAGCCAGTGGGTCCTTTGAGAAGCAGAAGGCATTTGATGAAAGAGGACATTTAGCAAGAAGGCTCAGACAGCTGTCTGCGGGATGGAAGGAAAGGAAAGGCCAGATCAGAGGGGTCGGTTAGGAGGCTGTTAGTGGAATCAGCAGGTGTGGGAGGCGTGAGAATTGACAGCCCTGGCAAGTGATACCTCCTTCCCAGGCATCTGCTTCCCCCATTGGAGATGATGCCCCAACGCCTGCGGGTCCCACAGATACATGCCAAAGACTCAACACCATCCTTCCATGGTAGAGAACAGCCCACTCTGCCCCTTGAGACCCTGGACTCTTGCAATTTACAACAGTCCAAATTTACACTTGGAATTTTCAACACTCCAAACCTTCAGAAACTAAGCATCAAAGACGCTAAATCTCAGGAGCTAGAGGGCCCAGATAAATCTGCCCTTCCTCGGCGTGCCCACCTTGCTAGGTGATTCATTGCCTGGCGGCAGCTGGTCCCCATTGCTCCTGCTCTGGGTGGGGGTCACATCCAGAGGGCAGGGCAGGGGTCTGCTGAGGTCAGGGGGGTCCACAGGTGACTAGTGATGGGCACTGTGCCTGGGGAGAAGGAGCCAGGGCTTCTGGTCACCCAGTCCTGCCTCTGCTCTCCTGGTTCCCAGTATACTCCTCCTGGGCCCCATTCTGGGTTAACAGGACACCCGGTTAAATGTCAACCCCAGACTGTTAGAGCTGGGGTTTTCAACAGTCCAAACCTGCAGGAAATGCAGCATATACACCTGATACTTGGGACATACTTATACTAAGAGATGAGTCCTTGTTTAGCTGAAATTGACATTTACCTGGGCGTCCTGTATCTTACCCGGTAGCCTATGCACCTGGAGAGACCAGGTGGGCAAGAACAGACAATAGCATGGAAAAGAACTAGAAAAGTGCACTGGACGCCAGGACACCTGGGGGCCCCTCCTGCTCTCCACGTGGCTGAGACTGCTCACCTGTGACATGGGGACAGAGCCAGAGGGCAGCAATCACACAGCTGTTAGGAAACCTTACAGGTGAAAAGTACCAAGCACTAGAAAGGTAAGCGGGGCCGGGGGCAATGCAGTTGATGTTCAACTAGAGATCAAAGGCCTCCAGCAGCACACTTGGCCCCTCTGGGGACACAGGGTGGGCGCCTGGGAGAGGAGGGAGTTGATTTCCGCGGCCACGTTCAACTTAAAAATCTGAGGATGGGGCTTCTCTGTTGGCACAGTGGTTAGGAGTCCGCCTGCCAATGCAGGGGACACGGGTTCGAGCCCTGGTCCGGGAAGATCCCACATGCCTCGGAGCAACTAGGCCCGTGAGCCACAACTACTGAGCCTGCTCTCTAGAGCCCGTAAGCCACAACTACTGAAGCCTGTGCGCCTAGAGCCCGAGCTCTGAAACAAGAGAAGCCACTGCAATGAGAAGCCCGCAAACTGCAACGAAGAGTAGCCCCCACTCACTGCAACTAGAGAAAGCCTGCACACAACAACGAAGACCCAACACAGTCAAAACTAAAAAAAATAAAATAAATAAATTTATTAAAAAAAAAAAAAATCTGAGGATGAGTCTAGGTGCCTGCCTTCATCTGTCAATAAAGACGCAGTCAGGGAATTGCAACATGTATTCCACCAATAGCCCCTCAACACCTAGAGAAAGGTAATCCACAGCCAGAAAAAAGTCCACAGACAAGCCTCCGTGACCTTGGCACCATCTACCACTTGGAACAATCAAGGCCACGGTGTCCCCTCATTGGGGAATTAGAGGCTGGCTACAAGTTGCTGCCCCATACCTGCCGGCAGGATGACACCTGTACTATTCGAATGTGTAAGAGCAGATTTTATTGGGATAATAAAAATGATTGAAATGGAAGCGGAACCCAATCAAAGAGGGAGCATTGGAGGGAAAGAGACGGAGGCTTTTTGATTTTTTAGGCAGGCTAGCGGGTAGAGGATGTGACAGCCTCTCTCTGTGCCGCTGCCGACGCCCCCGGCCATCTGTCCCCGTCGGCGTCCTGCCTGGTTAGCCCACTTACCCAACTGTGGCTGTCTGGAGTCTAACCAGGGCATGCCGGGAGCCAAGCTCGGAGGGAAGAAGGGCGGAGAGGGCAGGGAGAGGCGGCCTGGACCGAGGGCGGCTCGCCAGGGATGCACAGGTACGAAGGGGTGACTGGACGGGCAGGCAGGCCCTGGTGGCTTCCGGCCTGTCCCCCTCTCCAGAATGAGGGCCCTGGGCGACACCACACGCTTTGGGGAAGGTACGGAATAAAGGGCCATGGATTCGTGGCCCGTCCGCATGGCCTTCTGCCAATATTCTGGGGTGTTGGAAAACTCTGTTCACCCAGGAACAGTGTTCGCAGCGCACGGAGCAGGGTGATGCGGGAAGAGGGTGCAGATCCCAGCCGGTCAACCTGCTCATTCTACAGGTGGCGAGTGAGAGGCCCAGGTGGCCCTCCCTAAGCTCTCAGCGTCCCAGCATCCAGCATGGCCTTCCCCTCCCCCGCCCCCCTCCTTCCCCCCCCCGCCCCCCTCCTTCCCCCAGGGACATAACTGGCTCCTGCTCCAGGTCTTCCCTCAACAGGTGGGTGCCTCCATCCTCGTCCTCCGCCAGGTGTATGTCACCTGGAGCGGGGGGGGGGGGGGTCTCTGCAGGTCCCTCAGCAGCCTGGATTCACAGCTGCCCCCAAGCGTCCACGCAGGGCAGGGGCCCAAACACCTCTGTTCTTCAAGTCGCCGGCCGACTCCGAACACCCATCCCTTCACCCTCCCCACCCGCCCCTGCCCACACTCGTTGCCACTATTGCAACTTTCCTCCTTACTAAGCAGGCACGCCCCACCCAAGGGAGCAAGGATGGTGGGCCAGGGTGAGGGGAAGGCTTCCCCTCCAAGGCCAGGGGGCTAGAGGTAGCCGGACAGCACCTGCTTTCCCGGGCACCAGGGGAGGACGGTGGTGGCACAGGACTCTGCACCCGGCACCTGCCGGGCCTGCCAGAGGCAGCACACCCAGCTTGGAAGGGCCAGAGGCCTCGGGGAGGAGCAAGTGGCAGCCAAAGTGGAACCCCTTCTCTGCAGTGCCCCCCACCGCCAACCCGTGCCACTCACGTGATGCCTTCTGATCAGATCTGGGGTTTCTTTCATGGAGTAATCGGATCACAGGGGGTGTTAACTAGATTAGGCAGAAGTCTTCTAAGAGACACAGGCGGGAAGTGGCTGTTGCACCGCACGGGGGCCTGGGCATGTGACGAGGGCTGGTTTCCAGCCCTGCTCTTTCCTCTCCTTCCCTCCTGGGACGGGGCAGGGCGAAGGGGCACGCGAAGGGGGCTTGGAGCCGGCCCTGGTTCCTCAGCCCTCTATTTAAGGTGTCCCTGTCCCCTCACTTACCCACCCAGGTCCTGTCTCAATGCTTTTCCCTCTTGGAGCACAGACCACGGAGATTCTTTGCTTTGTCTCCTTTAATCTCCACAGGGAATTTACAAGGTAGGTTTCAGCCTGCCCACTGAACAGAAGGAAAAACAGAGGCTCAGAGGTTAAAAAAATTACTCCGTAACTCACGGTTAATCAACGATAAGTTTGGGATTCCAATTCAGGTCTGTCTGCTCTTACTTCCATCTCAAGAACCATCTCCCCAAACCTAGTCGTGGCCAAACCCCCTAACTTCTGGGGCCCAGCCATGGACCATCCACCCTCGCCAGCCTCTGAGGCCGAATGTTGGGCGGGGAGGAGGTGGCGTTGGTGCGGGTTTATGGGCTCCAGAGAGAGGCCAGACACCGGACCACTGCCCGGACGCCCAACCACCTCTGGCTGGAGTGTTGCCTTCCTGATCAGGGTACCAGAGGGCCTGAGTCACATGTCGTCAGGCTGTCCTAGATCAGACGCCTCAAGGCCGACACACACACACACACACAGACCCACACACATACACATACACACACGCACACATATACACATGCACACACACAGACACACGCACACATACACACATGCACACACAGATACACAGACACACACACACAGACACACACACATATACACGTGCACACACAGACACACACACATATACACACACATACACACACAGACACACCCACACCCCCACACACACCCCAAAATGCCTTCTCTTCTTTCCTGCTTTATTCCCCCTCCTTCCCCCTCCCCATAGCAACTTATCAGCATCTAATACATATAAATTGTACTTATCGTCCTATGATACAACTTATGTTACTTTAGGTTGTCTTTCATCTGAGGCCCCAGGAGGAGGGGTGTTTTGGGTATAGGAGGGCCACATCAATAGATTTCAGCATCCTACAACTGTATATATAAGATGGTCTCAAAATATAAGGACTTTATATTATTTAAAATACTGATCACTGGGCTTCCCCTGTGGCGCAGTGGTTGAGAATCTGCCTGCCAATGCAGGGGACACGGGTTCGAGCCCTGGTCTGGGAAGATCCCACATGCTGCGGAGCAACTAGGCCCGTGAGCCACAACTACTGAGCCTGCGCGTCTGGAGCCTGTGCTCCGCAACAAGAGAGGCCGCGATAGTGAGAGGCCCGCGCATCGCGATGAAGAGTGGCCCCCGCTTGCCGCAACGAGAGAAAGCCCTTGCACAGAAACGAAGACCCAACACAGCCAAAAAAAAAAAAAAATTAAAAAAAAAAAAATACTGATCACTTTAGAATTCTAACTTCTTTTACGTTATACTGAAAATGTTGTCTTGATGTACTTTCTCTCTTTTGTTTTTATTAAAGTAGAGTTGATTTATAATATCATATTAATTGCAGGTGCACAGCATAGATGCAAGAAGCCTCTAGAAGCTGGAAAAGGCAAGAAAACAGGCTCTCCCCACGGCCTCCAGAAAGGAAGAGACCTGCTAACACCTTGATTTTACTCAGTGAGACCTGTGTCATATTTCTAACCACCGGAATTGTAAGATAATACATTTGTGTTGTTTAAACTAAAAAAAAAAAAACAAAAAAAACCTGACTTATCTATTCTGTTGGTTATCTCCCAACCAGAAGGTAAATGTCAGGAGAACAAAGATGTTTGCCTGTTTCTTTTTTTCCAATGACCCTATGGTCAGCTCCTAGATCAGAGCCTGAGATACGGTGGGTGTTCAGTTAGCATTTGTTAATGCTAATGAATGAATTCGTGGGGGAGGGAAGGGGCACGAGAAGGAAAGGTAGCGGGAAAGTGGGGAGGATACGCCAGCATTTGCGCGAAGGGGCGAGAAGATGGTGAGATGAACACGTGGGAAACAGGCCTGGGGGCCGCAGAAGGGCTGTGTAAAGGGGGTAGTTTGTGTGTATGTGTGGGGGGCCTGGGTGGTGGTCCTGGGAAGAGCGTGGATGAGATGCCCCAGCCGCGTGACAGTCAGACGTGGAAAGGGCGCGGCAGAGGGTGTGCGTGGGGCGGTTGGAACAGCAGGTGCGGTGGGCCCAGGTCGGGGGCAGCGTGTCCCCGCCGTTTGCTGTGTGATTCTCTTGCCCCCTGGCTCCCGATGGAGGGTGGGCCCAGAGGACAGCCGAGCACGGCGTCAGAGCCCCCATGAAGCTCCCGGGAGTGGGGGACAAGGCTCAGAAAGGGGCCCCCCATGCTGCCCGGACGCCCGCCCTGCAGCCGCATGAGTGGCGCTCAGCTCTGCATGTGACTGGACGCTCCCTGCCACAAGGACATCGCAGGGCAACCTCAAGAGGCTCAGCAGCGTGGCCAGCGCCACAAGCTGCTTCCTAATGAGGTATGCAGCCATGGGAAGGCGGCCTGGGGTCCAGGCCAGCCCCAGATGGCCCCAGCTGCTCACCACAGCCCCAGAGATGGGCAGGAAGCGGGAGTTGCCACTGATGGGGGAATGAGAGGCAGTTGGGAGAAGGGCCGGGGTGGGTGCAGCGTCAGTGCAGGCCTGACGTCACCCACCACCCCTCCCTCCCCAGGCCCCAGCCAGGGCCCATCCTCCTGGAATGCACGAAGGCAGCCAGGAGGGCAGCAAGGGGCCAGGGGACTGAGGGGGGGCGGGGGAGGAACAGGCCCCATCCTGTCGGGCTCTCTGCCCCTCAGGACCAGCCGCCCAGCAGCCTGAGGGCGTCACGAACACGGACCAGGCGTGCTGACCAGGAAACCCTTGAGACACGATATTACAGAAATCGGAGATGCCGGCCTTGGGCGGGGGGTATGCAGGGAGCCCACTAACCCCGAGGCCCTGCCAGCTTCCCAGGCAGGCCTCCCCCCACCACCCGCTGCCCGTCCTAACGTGCTTGGCCTGTTCCGGGCACAGACGCGCAGATCGAGCGCCCTGGCCAGAGGCGGTGGGAGGTCTGCAAGACGGGGGTCCTGGGCAGCTCTGGAACGGAACCGCTGGGCAATGTGGAGCGCCAGGCGGACTGGAGCGAGGGCCTATGCGTGGGTGTGGAGGCCACGGGGCCTCCGTGGAAAAGCAGCCTTACAGAGTGATCTATTGAGCAGTACGCGGTTGGGCACATCTGGGCCCCGTCCTTACTCTGACTCCTAGCTGGGCGACCTGGAGAGGACGCAGGGCATGGCGTCGAAGTCCAGTGGGGCTCCACGCCTGGCCCAGAGACCGGGGACAGGTCACGTCACTCACCCTAGTAAGCCTTGGTTTCCTTATCTGTAAAATGGGTTGGCAGGACTATGAACTGAGGTGACCCGTACCGAAGCACCTATCCCGATGCACTGTTTACACCTTCACACATTTGTGTATTTATTCATTCTGTCCTTCTCCCTTCCCCAGCCTTTGAAGCGACGGTGCTGGTCGGCTGATGGCAGGTCTGCTGCCTGCAATGCAGTGTCCAGAGCCCATGGCCACCTTCCCTCCCAGCGGGCCCCAACTTTCAGTGAGGCCACATGACTCTGATGCCCCCCGCCCCAACCCAGGAGATGAGGAAGGACAGGGACAGGGCACACAGGCCAGGGTGGCAGGTACCAGCCTCTACTGGCCCTCCTGCCTCCACTCTCATCTGGTGGGGCCTTCAGCCCTCAGCCTCTGTAGGCTACCCATGGCAGGCCCCGGTCACAGCCCGGCAGTGGCTCAGCAGAGGGGGGAGATGAGCAGGGTGGAGGAGAGGGGTGACCTTGGCATCAGAGGCTGGCACCTGCCTCCCCCCACCCTCAGCCCAGGAAGGCACAGCGGGACCCTGACAACTTCCTTCTGGGACCCTGGTTCTCAGCCGGGGGCCCAGGGACCGTCTCCTAACTCCATTCCGTACTAAGTCCACGCCCGGATGCCTGGTCCAGTGCACCTGGACTCAGCTCACCTGCATCGCACCTGTGCTCATTCCTGCCAATAGCTGGGCTGCTCCTAGGCTCACCTGTATTTCCTTTACCTTGAACACTCCTGACTTTTGGATGCTTTCCGCTCTTCCCTATCTCACGGGGGGCTGCAGGGCGGAGACTCTCCCTCACTTCTGGCCACCCAGTAAGTACCTCCCTGCCTGGCACAGGCTTCTGGCCACTCCCATTGCTGACTTAGGAGGAGCTGACGTGGTGGAAGATGAAAGCCTGATGCTGTAAGATTTCTGGATCGGGACACAGGAGACCCAAGGTCAAATCTCAGCCCCGCCATTTACAACTGTCCGTGGGCAAAGTATATAACTTCTGTGATGTCCGTTTCATAAAACGGGGGGAGCTTAATATTTGCTTACGGGACTTTCTGGGATTATGTATGGAACCAGCTGGTAGAGAGAAGGCGTAGAATTCCTGGAACCACAGACAGCACGGTCCATGCCATTCATTCTGGCTCTCAGCTCTCATCCAGTGAGAGCCACGTATATTTATATATACAGATCTATCTACCAATATCTATAACGATGATGTTGGGAATCCTTATACATTCACAGGAGCGTTCACCTTGTACTCTGTGCTTACTGTTTTATTTAACTTCGGGGCTATCCCTGCAGGCTAAAATGTTCTCCTTCCAGTTTTAGCACATGAGAAAAAGGAGGCTCAGAGGGCTTGGGTCACTGCGCTGAGGTCACACGGCCAGTTGGTGGCCGAGTGAAGAGCTGCTGGCAGGTGCCATAAATCTCAGCCTTTTCTCAGCGCATCTCCCCAGGGGGAGGTGCCAGGGGCCCCCCTGCCCCAAAGCTGGTCACCACCAGGCCGCACACCATTTGCCCCCATCGCTCTCTGGGAACCATCTGAGCACGTGCGGAATGCAAAGGTCTGCAGGAGCTCAGGGGCAGCTGCTGGGGCTGGGGGTCGGGATCAGGGGTCAGTCCTAGCACCTAACCCCCTGCCCTCCTGGGGTCAGGCCACTCGGCCGGCGCTGGACGGCCCGGGCGGCACAGGCCCTCCTGCCAGCCGGCTGGCAGAGGCAACGCTGTGCGCCAGCCAGTTTTAACTGTTTATTCTCCAGCCTTGTTTATGACTCGATAAAATCCGTAACACACATGGTGCCTGTCCTTCTGGGCTCCCTGCCCCCACCCCCACCCCCACCCCCCACCAGCTCTCACCCCCTGGGGACACGGCTCTGCTCTTTATAGAAACCACTTGCTAAACTGGACCCACTTTAAACCCGTAATTTTGTCAGTAAATGACTCTCCCAGAAGAGAAGCTGCAAGTTAAGTGTGAAGCTCTGGGCAAAACATGGATCGATGGCCTCTGCCTTTATCAGGGACATGAACGGTCCTCCCGGGAACAGCAGACTCCCCTCCAGGCCAGCCCCCAAGCCCCAGCTGAGCCACCGGCTGGGGAAGGAAGGAGGGGCCTGGACGGGGTGGTGAGGGCACACGGGTGCTGGCCTAGGCCTGTCACTGACACTGAGCCTCTGGGTGAGCCCCAGCACCTCTCTGGCCTCCTGGTAACGCTTACACCGCAAGTAAGCGGGTTCGGCATCAGAGTCTTCAGCCCCCTTTTTAATTTTTTTAAGTGGTGAACCCCTTCTTTAAGTGAAATTTTAAAACAGATCCCCCAAAGATAAGACAACTGAAAATAGACTTTTCTCATTAAGGGGCAAGTGGGAAACGGAGCCCCCGCCTTGAAGGAACCACCCCCTTTTTTTTGCTTCTCCAACTGAAGTCCAGGAGGCTTCTGGAAGGCTAAGAGGGGGCCTTTTTCACTGTTGTGTCCTGTACATCGGGCCTGTCCCAGCACTGTGTCCCCAGCATGGCTGAACACATGTGTGCAGAAGGAGAGGGGAGATGAGGGACGGAGGCAGGAAGGAAAGAGGGGGAGACGGAGGCAAACACATGAATCCACTTTTTTTTTTCCTCTCACAGAGCCCAAATGCGCTCCTCCCTCCTGAGCCATCCTCACCTCCCCGGGACTCAGGATACAATCGGAGCCCCTCCACGGTCCCCGAGCAACCAACCCAGCCTGCTCCCGGGATCCACAGAGGTAAGCCGGTGGTCCCCAACACGGGGGCCAGGGCAGCGCACGTGCAGCTCACACCATCTGCCGACAGAACTGACGCGTCTCACACACCTATGGCCATTTGTCAAAAGCGAAAGGCTGCTGTTGTGACTAAAAAGGTAAAAACCCATTTAAAGGCGGTACTGCATTCACAGCGGCCATATGTCACGTGTCTTCACAAACAGCGACTGCTACGTGAACAACCACTTGCGCGTGGAGATGCCCGAGTTTCTCTGGAAGGGGGTCCCTGTGCTGGGAAAGGAGGGATGCTGGTCCCACGTGGCCTGAGCCTCGGGCAGCCCGACCCCGCTCCTGCCATCTGCACGCCCACCTCCTCCTCCTTCCCGGCCAGGAGCTCCGGGTTCCCCCCCAGGAGGCCAAGGCAGCTGTCTGCTGAGCCAGAGGCCACATCTGGAACACATCCTCTTCATTACATTAGTGGCTGTTTCCCAAGCCCCGGTTCCCTTGATCCCTCAAAGCCCTGTTCGTGCTGTTAACAAGGACAGTAATTTGTTCATTAAAAATAGGCTGCCTTCCCAACAGGCCTCCTGGCTGCTGCCGGTTCTGGGGGACGGAGGAGTCGCAGGGTCAGAGCCGTCCCACCCAAGGCCTCTCCAGGGCAGAGCCCCACCGGCTCTGGTCACTCGACCCCTAACTCCCCGAGTGACTCGGAGGAGGCCTGGGACAGTGTGGGGACAGGCCATCAGGCAGCTCCCTCCTGCTGCATGACGGCTTTGTGGTCACCCAATCAATGCGCACAGCTCGATATGGCATCAAGTCCCCATGCAAACCACAGCCCATCCACAGGCACTCACTGTCGTGAAAACACACAGGCCCCCTCCGCCCCATGCCTGCCGGTCCCACCTCCACCCCGCCTGTCTGGGTATCCTTGGCCTGTCCTTGGAGCTGCTCAGACCCACACTAATCCAGGGCCGCTCGCCCCTGTGCTGTCCAATCTCTGCCCAAGCCGGGCTGGTCCACCAGGGGACAGGAACCAGGGCCTGGGGCGGCAGGTCCCCGCACAAGGTAACCCACCAGAGAGGGGCCTCCAGGCCTTTAGTCCCTGCACTGTTAGTAACGAGCTGAGTTTAACCACATCGACCCCTCGAGGTGGGGAACTGGGCTAAAGAGTGTCCCCCAAAGTCTTGTCCGTCCAGCACGTCAGAATACGACCTTATTTGGAAATAGCGTGGTTGCATCTGTAATCCAGTTCAGATGAGGTCATCCTGGATCAGGCCCTAATCCAGTCATGGTGCCCTTCTGAGAAGACGGAAATCTGGACACAGAGACACACCCAGAGAGAAGGTGGCGAGAGACAGAGAGATTCGGGGAAGACGGCCATGTAGCCATGGAGGCAGAGGTTGGAGTGACGCGTCTTACAAGCCAAGGATTGCCAGGGACCCCACGGACTGGCTTCTCCCTCAGGGCCTCCGGAAGGAACCAGCCCTGCCGGTGCCTTGATTTCGGACCTCTGGCCTCCTGAACTGGTTTCAGCTGCCCAGTTTGTGGTCCTCTGTGGTGGCAGCCACAGGAAACTCACACAGATGGGCAGTGTGATGGTTAGTTTTATGTGTTCACTTGGCTGGGCTAAGGGGTGCCCAGAGAGCTAGTAAAATGTCATTTCTGGGCGTGTCTGTGAGGGTGTTTCCAGAAGAGATTAGTATTTTTTTTTTTTAAACTGAAGAGAGGGGTTGTTTATTTATTTATTCATTTATTTTATTTATGGCTGTGTTGGGTCTTCGTTTCTGTGCGAGGGCTTTCTCTAGTTGCAGCGAGTGGGGGCCACTCTTCATCGCGGTGCGCGGGCCTCTCACCGTCGCGGCCTCTCTTGTTGCGGAGCACAGGCTCCAGACGCGCAGGCTCAGTAATTGTGGCTCACGGGCCCAGTTGCTCCGCGGCATGTGGGATCTTCCCAGACCAGGGCTCGAACCCGTGTCCCCTGCATTGGCAGGCGGATTCTCAACCACTGCGCCACCAGGGAAGCCCAGAGATTAGTATTTGAATTGGTGAGCTGAGCAAAGCAGAGGGTCCTTGCCCACGTGGGTGGACATCAACAAATCTATTGAGGGTCCCAAGAGCCAAAAGGTGGAGGAAGGGTGGAAGCTCTCGGTTGACCTGGGACTTACACCACTGGCTTCCCAGGCTCCCCCGGACTAGAACACCAGCGGCTTTCCCCGGTCTGCAGCTTGCAGACGGCAGATCACGGGACTTCTCCGCTTCCATAATAACAGGAGGCAATTCCTCACACAAAGCTCTTTCTATATGTCTCTATATGGTCTCTTGGTTTTTGTTTCTCTGGGAACCCTGACTGGTACGGGCAGGTTTGGGAAACTGAGGCCCAGAAGTTGGAGCGGTTCACCCGGAGGTCACAGGAAGAGAGCAGGGACGGCGCTGAGCCTGGAGTTTCCAGCCCTTCTCCCCTAAGAATCCCTCCATGAGTGCCGGAGGCTGAGAAGAAACACAGGCCCCTCACTCCAGCCACGCTGTGAAGCAGGCAGCCGGGGCTGGAAGGCCTGAGCATCCGAAGGGCAGAGACCATCTTCCTCCACGGCGTCCCCAGCTTCAAGCCCAGCCCGGAAATAGGGCCTCCACAAAAGGCCCTAGTCTCGGACCCACTGTCTCTGATTCTCCAGCCCATTCACAGGGTGCCTAGCAGATGCCAGTAAGTGAATACACAGGAGGAAGAAAAAAATCTAAGCACTGTGTACGGAGTTCCTTTGCAAAATTCTCCTTTTGGATGCCAGATGGAAATGAAGTTGGATGAGTTTTCTTCCATTTTCAGTCTTTTAAATCTCAGGAAACCCACACAAGTCGTTCTGTGTTCAGGTCTGGGCACGGCTCTTAAAGTGGGATGTTGATTTAAGGCGGAGTTTCTCACCCTCGGCACGACTGACAGTTTGGGCCGGATCATTCTTAATCACGGGGTGTGTCCTGTGTATCCTTGGCCTCTACCCACTAGAGGCCAGGAGTACCCACGGCCTCCCAGGTTGGGACATCCAAAAATGTCTGCAGAAATGGTCACAAGTCCTTGGGGGGTAAGTCACCCCCCCGCCCCCGAGACCACCATGTGCTGGCCTATGTAGGTGCAGAGACGAAGACAGCCCAGGCCCTGCCCTCAGAGGGCTTCCCTTTTGTGAAGAGTAGGGGTTGACAAAACAAGGGATGTGCATCCGGGAAGAGGGGAGACCGTGTTGCCCTGGATCCAGGAGGCTGCCTGGCAAAGGAGAAGCTTCCAGTCTGAGGGAGTGTCCAGGCAGAGGCTGGTGCCCCCCTGTGCTGGAGAAGAATTCCTGTTCTGGAGGGAGGATCCACTCTTCCCCTAGAAGATTCTAAAATACTCTGTGTTCCTACCACACTGATGAGATGGCAGGTGACTCCTTTCTCCTCTGAAATATAGCCACCACTGGGCCCCAAGACGGCCAACACCCTGGGATGCCTGTGATACCACACCAGGCAGGACGGCCTTCTCAGAGTGCCTGGGAGCTTGGGCCCCCAATGCTCCCCCACGCCCACCTCCCTGCCAACTCTGAATCTATAAATAGAGTAGCAGCAACTGGTATTTTATAGTTCTGTGCTAGGTACTCTTCAGACATTATTTCACTATCTCTACTCTTTGAAACTACCCTATTGGAGAAGTATTATTAGTCCCACTTTAAAGAAGAGGAAACCAAGGCTCAGAGAGGTTACGGAAGTTGCCAGAGGTCACACAGCTTGTGAGTGGCGGGGATTCCAACCCAGGTCTGTCTGGCTCCTACTAACACAGGCCCTGGCATACCTGGACCCTCTATGACATCCCCCACCTGGGCCACTTCCTGGGAGAACAGAAGCCAGTAATCATCAATGAGCCTCCTTTCCACAGGAGCCCCAGGAAAGAGGTGTCAAAGGGAGGAGAATGGGGACTAGGAGGGAGGCCCAGCAGCCTACCGGCAACGTCACTTGGCAGGAGGACAATGGCTGTCTCAGAACCCAGGCCCAAGTGGGCAGCAGGTCCCCTGAGATGCCACACAGGGAGAATGCCCGCCCCGGCCAGCTCCTGGCCATGGGGGTGTTGGTTTCCAGGGCGAGGCCGGGAGTGGTTTCCAGGTGGGGGTCCGTGGAAATAACGCACTCACACACACTCTGTCTCAAGCTGCCCTTGACCGTTGCTCAGGAACACAGCCCCATTCAGCCTGTGCAGCGGGGCCGCCTGTGTGGCTGGCGGCCCACGTTCCCGGGAGGGTGGAAAAGTCAACTCAGAGACGAATGCCCTCTCCACCCTCGCCACATCCTTCACAGCCTCTCCCGAGAGGACAGAGCATGTGCAGGGCATGGGAAAGGACTGGTGCTTGTGGCACCCCAGGCTGCCCCGGGGGGAGTCACTGGCTCCCGACACACAGCATCCTGACAACACCCAGCATACCCCGAGAGCCCAGTGGGCGGTGGGCTTGAAGGAACAAGCGGTGGCTCTGGGAGTTCCACGGACATCTCCTTTCCTAGCCCTGCCAAGTCCTGGGGCTGAAGGCCGGGGACAGCCAGGGGTTGTTGCAGAAGTCCAGGAGGATGGGCAAGACTTGCTGAGCTATTCAAAAGGAGGGGCCAGGGGAGAGGAGAGAGAAGGGACATCGCCAGGTCTAAGCCACTGGGTGACAGGTGGGTCTCTCTCGGGGACAGCAGGCACATGGGTGTAGAAACCCTGGGGGCTCAGTTTGGGGTGGTACTAAGGGCAGGAGACATTCAAACAGAGACGTCCCACCATCACAGACATTCTGGCAGGAAGTGTGGGCAAGGGTGATGCTGGCACAGCAAGGGCAACTGAAACCATGGGGGTTGGGGGGGGAGGTGTGGAACACTGGCAAACACCCACATTTAGGGGACTGATGCAGGAAGAGGAGGCCCCAAAATGGGCCTGGGAAGGAAACTCCGAGAGGCGGGTGGACTCCAAGAAGCCAAGAAGAAGGGAGAGGTCACCACTGGGCAATGATGGGCAAGAGGCCAAGGCCACTGAAGGGTCCATTGGATTTAGCAACACGAGATCACAGGCAACCTTGACTGGGAAGCTTCAAGGAAGGGCGGGGGCAGGGGTGATGGTGGGAGGGCAGGGAGGGACGTGGGCAAATGCAGGTGGTACCAGCAAGAAGGCTTGGCCTGAAGGGGCCGAATCAGCCAAGAGAAGTCTCTGTGAAGATGCAAGAGACTCAGCAGGTGTGCGCTGATGGGAGGGACCCAGCAGAGAGAGAGAGAAAGGATGCAGGTACAGATGCCAGGGGCACCTGAGCAGGTGAGCGGGGCGGGATACGGGCTCAGGTGGAGGGCCCGGCCTTGACCATAGGAAGTGGGAGCGGAAGAGAAAACACAGGAGGAGAAAAGGTTTGCTAGAAGTCAAGGGGGTTCTCTTCTCTTTGAGAAGGCAGGTGGGGCCGTCGGCGAAGGGATGGAGGAGGTGGCAGAGGTGAGTGCCGTCGGCGAAGGGATGGAGGAGGTGGCAGAGGTGAGTGCCGTCGGCGAAGGGATGGAGGAGGTGGCAGAGGTGAGTGCCGTCGGCGAAGGGATGGAGGAGGTGGCAGAGGTGAGTGCCGTCGGCGAAGGGATGGAGGAGGTGGCAGAGGTGAGTGACCCAGGACTCCTGTCCCAGAGTTCCCCGCGCTCCTTTCCTTACTCAGCCCGGCATCACCTCCCCCAGGAGTGCTTCCTCGCTACCTAGTCCTGGATGGGTTTCCCGTCACTCCTCTAAATCCCAGCGCTACCCGACACACCTCCGTGCAGCAGCAGCCGATGCACCAGGACCCAACTCTGCGTGGGTGTCTGGGTTCCTCACTAACTCTGAGCCCGTGCTGACGGGTCACATCCACGTGTATGTCACCAGCCCCTCGGGGCGCGCCTGGCACACGACAGATGCTCCAAATGTTTGTTGAGCGACTTACAGATCTTCACCCCACCTACAGACTCAGCCTCATGGGATCAGCCGAGTCTGAGAAAGCTGACACCCCACTTCCCTGCCAATCCAGTGAGACCACGGTAAATTGCGGGAGTTTGCTTTTTTTCTTCCTGTGTTTTCAGGAAAAGAAGAAAAAAGCCATCCACTCACATCGAACAAACAAAACGAGGGGGCCTTGTTGAAGCGCTGATGAATCTAATTAGCAGCGATGGGGCTGTGTTGGTTTTCCTTTGCAAACATCCTGTTTATTTGTGGGGTGCTTGGCGGGGGCCCGTCATGCTTGTTCCTTATTATTACTTTGCTTCACGCCGCGACTCCCACGGACGGACTCATGATGAAAGACTGTGGGGTCAGGAGGGGTCCAGGGAGCTGGTGGATGCAGCCCCCTGGGGACGTGGGACGTGGCAGGGGGCAAAGGGTGGTCTGCGGAGCCCCTCTTCTGAGGCGGGGCAGGGAGCAGACAGCTGGGAGGGGCTCCCAGGGGGGTGATGACTATACCAGCTTCCATCTATTCGGTGCCTGCCGTGCTCCAGACCCTCTGCTGTTATCCACACATCATCCCTAACCCTTACAACAAACTGCGCAGGCCGGGGCGGCTATTTCCATTTTGCAGACGAGGCTCAATGAGGTTCCGTAAACTGAGCAACGTGACATGGCTAGTAAATGGTCACATTAGGTTCCCAACCCCGGTTTGGCTCACTCCAGAGTGCATTTCCTTTTGGAAAGCCACTATCTAAATCCATGTGAATCCAAATTTTCAGTCTGGAGAATGGGGAGGGGAAGAGAAAAATCAAAGACAGAGGCAATAGATTCTCTTAGTCACGGAAACTGGTATATTTCATTCTGGAAGCACCCAGGCTGAGGGTCCAGGAAGGAGCTGGGGGAAGACCAGGCCAAGGGGAAGATTCCCAAGGCCAAGTCCAATGGAGCAGCCCCAGATGGGAGTATAGAAACAACTTTCCAGGCTGCCATGACAGGAAGCAGTGGAACGGCCCAACAGCCAACGTCTGTGAGGGTCTCCAATATTTAAGGCTCCGAGCCAGAGCCTGGGGCTAGACAGTGACAGAGGACGGTCCCTTCCTCCCTGATTCATTCAATACCCTTCCCAGGAGTGGCCTCTTGTCCCACATTCTCTGGGAGATAAGATGTGTCCCTAAGAGGCAACTACTGACTCAAGTGCCAAATGAGAGGTGTGGACGGCAAGTGATCAAGAATGCTTTGTAGAATCTTCCAGATCTCCAAGAGGGAGGAGAGGAATCGTGCTTCCTGCCAGGACAGTCTTGACATGAACAAGCCCAAATCAGAAGGTAGTGCTGGGCATGAGCATACGTGAGGTACCCGCTCTGAATGGCTGGTCCCCTTGTTAACTATTTTAACTATTACCTGCCCCGAAAGCAGGGGGAGGCCCTCATTCATTCATTCATTCATTCACTCAAAGATATGTACGTGTCCAGCGCCTACCGCATACCAGGCACTGTTCTGGGCATTTGATTCACCCATAAACATTGAGACAAAGATCCCCGCCCTTGGGGAGGTGACACTCTGAGGCGGGGGATGACAGTAAACAATAAACACGATAAATAGGTACGTGCTCTGGTATGTTAGAAGGTGATACGTGATGTGGAGAGAGAAGGGTCTCAAGCAGGGTGAGGGGTCTGGGGGTGTGGACAGCACATGCTGGGGGTAGATTACAGTCGGGCTAGACCCCACTGAGGAGGTGACACCTGAGCAGACGCTTAGAATCGAACCAAACAGCTTTCTGTGGGAGGGGGGTTCAGAGCAGCCAGACCAGCTGGCCCAAAGGTTCTCCAGGGGTGCTGTGAGGCGCATGTCAGGGGCAGAATAGCGGCCGCCTGGCTGAGCTGGGAGAGAGAAGCAGGGGGGCTCAAAGAAGCAGCAGAGAGTCTGATCAACGTGGCCTCATAAGCCACTGTGAGGACAGTGCCATTTACTCTGGGGTTTTTACACTGCTGGCTTTTGAGCAGAGGACAGAGGCTCTGATTCCTGGGTTTGAAAAATAGTATTTTCCATGAGAACAGCTGTAGATTACAGAAAAGTTGCAAAAATAGAACAGCGAGTTCCCATCTACCCCAGTCACCCGGCTTCTCTTATTGTTACCATCTTACATCCTATGGGACGTTTGTCACAGCTAAGGAGCCAGGATGGTACATTACTAGGAACTACACTCCACAGGGTGTGCAGATTTCACTAGTTTTTCCCTCGTGTCCCTTGTTGGTTCCAGGATCCCATCCAGGATTTAGTCGTCATGTCTCCTTGGGCTCCTCTGGGCTGTGTCAGTTTCAGACGTTCCTTGTTTCTGATGGTCTGGACACTTTAGAGGACTCCTGGTCAGGTATTTTGTAGAAAGTCCCTCCATGTGGGTTTGTCTGATGTTTTTCTCCTGGTCAGGCTGTGGTTATGGGTATGGGGGAGGGAGACCCCCAAGGTGAAGTGCCTTGCTCATCATGTCACATCAGGGGTACACACCCTCGATGTGACTTATCACTGATGATGTGGACCTTGGTCACCTGGCTGAGGTGGGCTGTGTCAGGTTCCCCCACTGTAAAGTCACCTTTTCAGTTCCTCTTTCCAGACCCTACTCTTCAGAAGCAACTGCACCAAGCACAACCCAGAAGAAACGGGTCACTTCTATTTGGAAAGGGCCGCCGTAGCTACTGTCTGGTCTTAAGAGGCTATGACAGCAGCCCGGGGCAAGATGATGGTGGCTGGGACCTGTGTAGCAGCGGAGAAGGTGGTGAGAAGCAGCTGGATTCCTCATATATTAATAAAAGATACTAATTTAATCAGATTATTCTACTGGATGAGACGTGGGCCTAAGACAGAGAATGAAGTCAAGGGTGGCCTGAGGATTTTGGCTGTAGACAACTGCCCCTGGGTATTGCCCTCCACGGAGCTGCCAGAGGAGGGCAGGCTGGGGGAAGAAAGGGAGTTTGATCTTGGGTGTGTTAGTCTGGGGTTCAGGCAGAGCCGGACAGAGGAGTCTGGAGTTTGAGAGACAGGTCTGGGCTGGAGGGATACACGTGGGCATTGCAGGCGCAGGGACCGGATGAGATCACCAAGGGGATGGGGATACACGGGGAAAGGATGAGAGCCTGAGTCCCAGGACGCCCTGACGTCAGAGGCTGGACCGGGAGCCAGCGAGGGAGGCGCCTTGCAGAGGTTGAGTCCTGACCACCGAGTGTAAGGACCAGGAAGCCACCCCACAAGAGCGGCGGAGGAGCAGGCTTCAGAGTAAACGGGGTTGGGGGGCAACTGGAGATGCGGAGCATGAATAACTTTTCCATGACCTTTTGCTGCAAAAGGAGCAAAGAATTGGGGTGGAAGCTGACAGGGGAAGTGGACTCAAGAGGTTTATTTTTCAAGATGGGAGAAATCAGGAATGGCCCCAGAGGGAGGTGACAGGGCCCTCTGATCTATGTGCCAGAGGCTCTCCAAGCCCCCAACGGGCACACCGTGGGGAGGAGTTGCAGGAGATGCTCCTGGAAATGGAGACCCCCGAGGGCACCGGAGACAGAGCCCCTGCCGTCTGGGCACCACCCCACCCCGCCCTGGTACAGCATCAAGAGGCAGCTGTTAGGAGATGAGAACAGCTCCCAGGGCCCAGAGCAGGGCTGGGGCTGGTGGGACAGCAGGCCCCGAGTGCGGACATGCAGCCTCGCTGGAAACAACTATCACGGCACCAGAGAAAGGGGATGGATGACACATAGCAGCCCTGAGAAGACGTGGGGAGGCCCCCACCCCCCTCTTCCCAGTCCCGGGGGGATGACACTGACCTCTGGAGGCACTGAAAGCTTAGGATGCTTTGGAACCACTGCCCCCCAGGGGTCCCCAGACATGGTGCCGAACCCCCCTGAAATTATACCCCAAACGCTGCCTGCTCAGGCATACGCAAGTGTTTTTCTGGAGAGAGGCACCCATGGGGTTCACTGGCTCTTCAAAGGGGTCCATGTCCTCTGCACAGGAGCTCAGGAAACCTCGAAATGCACCCTGTCCCCCCACTCCAAGTCCCAAAGCTGCGTGCCCCATCCTAGACAATGCAGAAAGGGGGAAAATAATCAATTAGCTATTCTGCTGCCAGCCCCAATTTTGTCCCATCACACATCCTAAGCAGCTGCAAATCCCAGGGACGGTGTGATTCTCAGTATCTGGGTCACTCTCTAGGTCTCTGACTCACAGGGCTGTTTCGCTGCAGTTAGGACACTGATGGCCAGGAGAGTTGATGGCATTGCTGATTTCCCCAGAGCGGCTGGAGGGAAGCGGGGAGCACTTATGTGTGTTCACGCACAAATGTGTGTAAGAGTGCAACTGGTGTGGGTTTGCATGTATATGAGATATGTTTGTGTGTGTAAGGGCATATGCGTACCTAGTGTGTGTTATGTGTGTCCAGAAAGGACGGGGAGGGCGTGTGCGCATACGTGCATGTGTGTGTCATGTGTGTCCAGAAAGGCCGGGGAGGGCGTGTGCGCATACGTGCATGTGTGTCCAGAAAGGACGGGGAGGGCGTGTGCGCATACGTGCATGTGTGCGTCATGTGTGTCCAGAAAGGACGGGGAGGGCGTGTGCGCATACAGGCATGTGTGTGTTGGAGGTGGAAGAGGATGGGACATGGACAGGGCGTGGAGGGGAGACGTGCCCCGCACCCTCTCAGGATGAATGTGAGGATCTGTCAGAAACGTGGAAATACTCTCCAAAGAATGTGAGATCAGCTACGGGTCTCAAGTCTCTATTTTCTGCACAGAGGGAGATTACATTTTACTAGAAATCCTGCCCAACAAATGCCACGGTCCTGCTGTGCTCACGCACGAGTCTGCCCAGGCGCTCAGAGCAGCTATGATGTGGCCAGTGTCACAGTCCTGAGGTGGATGTGTGGGGCAGAGGTGAGCTTCTGATTCTCCTCCAGCCCCTTCCCCTCGGAGTCAGAGCCCAGGGAGCAGGATTTGGATCATCGCTCTCTCTCTGCCCCCTGACACCGCTGAAGGGCAAGGACTCCTCCCCCCGGTTCAGGCTTCTGGGTTCTGTCCCTCTCCTTCCTGGCAGTGGGGCTGTGACAGAGGGCAGGCTGTCCTGGAAGCCTCTCTCTGGGCAGGACCACCCCTCGGAAGGCCCGCCCAGCCTGGCACCCAACACTTTCCAGAGGACCACGATGGAGCCAGCATCTCTCTCTGGCTTGGTCAGGCCTGCTCTGAGCCGCCTGGACCAGCTCCAAGCAGAAAGGGCTGGGGCCGGGTGCCCCTCCCTGCTGGACCCCAGGAACCCTGGGACAGGTGCCTTCGGGAGACCCAACACCAGGCCCTCCATGGTTCCTGCTCACGTGGTCAGTGGATGGAGGCCTGAGTTTGCCATCAGGCTCTGTCGTGTGCGACAGACTCGCAACAGCTTGTGTGAACTGCCGAAGCTCTCTGAGCCTCAGTTTCTCCATCAGTAAACCGGTGGTCCTGACACCATTCCTCATTGGGCTGTCGTGCTGCTTCCCCCGAGGGGAGGGCCGGAAAGACCCCAGCAAGGGTCTGCACGTCATCAGGGCTCAGAAAGGGGGTCCCCCGTGCCCACTTCACTTTGGGGTCCACCACTCACCACCCCTCCTGTTGGGACCACGTCCTGGCCAGCTCTGAAGGGGGGGGCAGGCCCGCCCAGCCTCTCCCCTGCTTCCACCCCCCGAAGCCCACTTGGACGGAGATACCCCAGGGTCCCGGGGGCAGATGAAGGCGGCTCTGGGGCAGCACCTGCCGGACAAGGCGCCCGCTGCCCTTCCCAGGTTTCTGGACCCTGCGTGGGGAAAGGGGGGAGCAAGTTCCCACCCTGCGCTGCTGGTCACGGAGAGTTTAAACACCACAGACACTCCCCCCATCTCAGGAGGGAGCCCGTCTCACCCATCAGCCACCAGGGAAGTCTCCCCACGGTACAGTTGTGAATTAAACATGCGGCCTAATGAGTTGATTTTATTAGTTTGCAAACGCCCTGAGCACTCGTTATCAAAATAAACATCCATTCCTCTCACCCCTGCTGCAGCCTCTTCAAGCGGGGAAGATCAACACAAGGATACAATAGCCGTGACCCAATAGCCTGTGTGGCTCCCAGTTGGCCCAGGTGGGGTCCCACCATCTCTCCGGGACCCTGGGGCACTGCTGGGGTGGGGACAGAGGAGGAGCCCAGGGAAGGGGGTTCTGCTGCTGATGACAAGACCAGGGTGGGGGTCTGAAGTCTGTCCCAGGTCAGGCCCCTCACTCCAGCTGGACTCCCAGAGTGCGGTATGGGCAAGAACTGGGGCCCAGAGGACTAGCCAGCCAAATAATAATAATAATTAATAATAGCAATAGTAACAGCAGCAGCGTTTCTTACGCACCAGGCTCTGTGCTATGCGTTCTTCTACTAACCCTATGGGGGGAGGAAATATGATCCCATTTTATAGATGAAAACACCGAGGCACGGAGAGTCCTTTCTCCGGCTCAAGGTCGGGGGGGGGGGAGCTGGGGATGCAAGCCGGGGCTGATCCTACCATCCTGGCTCCCAGGCTCTGCCTCTGTGGACACCCCCCAGCCCCATTCAGTCCTGAATGTGGCTTTCTGGTGGCATGGGAGATTTTAGTTACTCAGGAGACTTTCTCCTTGCTGAGTTAAATAAGGGCTGGGTTAAAAACAGCAAAGCTCGTTTTCCCTGAAAAAAGATCCCCATAATCCTGTGGTTGGGCAGGGGGCCGGGAGATGGACAAGTTGACCTTTGGAGGAACCTACTCCCCCCACCAGCTCTGGCCTTCTCTGGCTCCAAGCCGGTCTCCCTGGAGACACCAGTGAGTCGCCGGCTTCCCTCCCCCTTCCCCTGGCCCCAGGCCCCTGGAGAGAGATGGTTCCAGGCTGGCGGAATTAGCCACAAAGCCAGCAGGACAGGGGACCGTATTGTCACGCTCTGCGGTCCGTGCTCTCTCTTTGGAAAAGGATGTTCTAATCCCATCTCATCCGCTTTCCATGGCTGTCAGCTGTTTGGAGGCATTTGGGAGGCAGGTTTCTGAAATCAGAGCCATGGTGTGGTCCCACCCCCATGGCCGGGTCCCTCCCCCACTGGCCTGTGCTCATCCATCCATCATGCTGTCCCCGACCTCTCTGTTGGCCAGCCAACCCCCATCCAATGGCATCTCGGGCCTCACCCCCCTGCCAGCTGCCCACCTTCCCTTCTATTTTGGGCTCACAGCAGGACAGGGCTGGGATGCATTAGCCAAGCCCCCTGCAAAGAGGAGGGCGGGCACGTGGAGGGGGGAACCTCCTGGATTCCACAGGGAAGGAATCAGCTAAGTTTGGGGATTTTCTGCAAGCAAGGTTAGATGAGGGCGATCTCTGAAAAGTGAAGGGAACTGAACTTCTTAACTAGATTTCTTCTCCTAGTGCAGCAGAGAGATCAGCTACTAAAACAAAAACAAAAACAAAAGAAAAACCCTCGCTCCCCCCCTCCCACGGCCCCGAGGCACACAAGCTACAGAAGATACAATCCAGTGCCCCCAGCGGCCCCGCATGCTGCCCTCGCCCTTCCCCACCCTTCCCTCCCTCCCCTGGGCCCCTATACTTTAAACTCGACTGCTTTTAGTCTCCCAAGCTTGCCAGGCATGTCATTTCCAGCCTCTAGGCCTTCGCTCAGCCTGGAATGCCCTCCCAGCCTCCTCTGCCAGCTTGGTTCCCACCCTGCTTCACAACTCAGCCCAGGTGGGCCCCTCCAGAGAGCTTTCCCTAACCCCAGGATGGACCACGGGCCTGCCTCTGTTCTCCCGAAGGACCCTATGACGCATCCTTCTTAGCACTTGATTTAAATATCCTATGGGATCTGTCCGGGCGTATCTTGTCTTGCCCTGGACTAGACTATGAGTCCAGGCTACACTTGAGGTCAGGGACCATAAAACACGTCAAAGTAGGCATGGTGCAAAGACAGTTCATAGAGGTCTTGACTGTCGTATGAATCTGCCTGGCACGGGGTAGGTGCTCTGTAAGTATCAGCCGCCTCTACTGTTGTCATTATTCTTGTTCTCATTTTTATTTCCCCAGCTCCCAGTACCGTGCCTGGCACACAGTGAGTGCATGCTCGATAAACGTTAAAACAGGTGACTCGATTGTGTGGGATTCTATTCAGGGTCTTAGAAAAGGGACAGCAAGAACACAACTTGAAAAATCACTGCTTTGAACACTCTCCATTGTAAATGATGAATTTGAGGCCCCAGAAGTAAAGTAAGTTGTTTGAGGCCCCCCCGAGTAGGTCTCTGGCTGAGCTGAGCCTGGAACCAGATCCCCTGGCATCCTGCCGATGTACTGCCCACTGCCCAAGGCCCTCCCCACTGCAAGCTGGAGTTCACTCCAGGCTATATGCTCCTGAAGGCAAAGTAAGTCTGCACTGGTGTCTTTGTAGAAGCCAGTTCTTTGCATAACGCTTAGAGGACGTGGGGTTAGGGGCTGAGGCAGACCCACTGTGTGCGTTACTCGCCAAAGGAAGAGGAAACACACACACCTTCCCAAGCTCTGCTCCTTTCTCCATCCCCAGTCTCGTTCTGACCACTACACGTGGTCCCAGGGCCTGAGTGGTCGCTGGGGGGATTGGTCTAGAATAAAGCTCCCAGGGTGGGGATGCCCAGGATGGGGGCGTGGGAAGACAGGGTAGTGGGGAAGGTGGTCAGGCAGCCCTTCAGAAGCTATGTTTCTGGGCCGCAGTCACATGAAATAAGCAAGCGTACACATACACATACAAACACACACGTACGCGTGCACGAACACACGTACACACGCATTCACCTACCCACATACACACGTGCACACAAATGCATGCACCCATATACCTGTGCACACATACACACACACCCAGACAGTGCGCACACACACACACACACACACACACACACACACACACACACACACACACACACTTTTGCCCCCTGCGTCCCAGCTCGCCAGGCTGCACAGAGCAGGGACCCCGTCCAGTTTGTGGAAACAGTACCGACCGCCTCTTTCCCAGGATGCCGTGAAGGGACCAGAAAGGCTATTCCTTTGCAAACTGGCCTCAGGACACTGCAAAACCAGTGCTCGGCTGCGCCAGCCTTCCCAGGGCCCCTTCCCCTCCCCACGCAGCCCCTCCTCTCCTGAGCTGGGCAAATTCCTCTATCCCCTGCCCCACACCCCATCCAGCCCTGGCTCTGAGCAGCACGTGCAGACACCGCTCAGGAGGGGGAAAAGGAGGCCAGCCACCATGATTTCATTTCACTCGGGCAGCCTGACCAACTGCCTCTAGGGCCACTGCCTGTAATTTTTTGCGCTGGGTATCTGTCTTTGTTTTGTTTTGTTCTCGGGGCTGAGTTACCACGTGGCAGCAGATTCTTTTTCTGGAGTGATGGAGTCTTAGTCCCGGGTGTTTGGGGCTGGGAAAAATGAACGTTCCAAAATGGTACAAAAGAAGGAAGATAAGAAACGAACGAGCCTTGGAGTACAGCTACTTTCTGCAGAAAAATTATGAGTCACGAGGCTGTGAAGGCACTTTCTTCCTCAGCCCAGTACTTAAAAAGGTGCCTGAGAGATGGAAGCGGGGCGGGGGAGCAGAGCGGTCTGTTCCGCGGAGTCGCAGGCCCGGCGTGGTGTCCTTCCAGGTCTCCGCTGGGTGGGCTGCCTGGGGAAGGGGTCAGATTCCAGGGCGCCAGGCAGGGGGGGTGGGGGGCCCTTCTCAAGTGGGGACGGCTGAGCCTGGACGGGGCGGGCGGGGCAGGCTTGAGAAGCACGCTTTCCTCGGAAGAGAGGATGAGGCCAAGGGTTTTCACAGGCCCACCCAGAACACCGGAGGCGCCGGACAAAGAGCTATTGAAGGAGGGAGCGAAGGAAAGAAAGGCCGTGGCAGTGAACACACTTGGTGGGCGGCGGTGGGGACGGTAAGAGAGCTGCCCTCCACCTAGTGAGCGAGGTATAGAGGGCTGCCGAGGGGAGGGGAGGGGGCCCAGGGGTGCCTTTTAGCAGCAGCAAGAAGAACCCACATCACCTCTCTGATTCTAGACCTCGGAGCTGCTGGACGGGCCTTTCTCAGGGAATCCTCTGGAGAGTTTTCAGGGGAAGAGAGTCACCCCATCTCTTTGGGTCTGAACACAGTCTCTTGCTCTGAGGCAAGTGGATGAATCTGGAGATGCACCGCACCCCCACCCCCCGCCCTTTCTGGTCCCTGGCTCTGGTTTCGAACTCCAGGCCACGTGGGGAGAGAGGGGGCAGGTAGTGCCGCCCGGAGACCTCGTCCACCTGGCTGCAGAGACCTCTCCCCGGGCAGTTCACCCAGCAGCATTCCCCGGGGATACGGAGCTTCAGGGGGACGGGTCCCTGCTGTTCACACGGCTCTCCCGAATGATCTACCGTCCCTGCCAATAGAACCCCCTCTCCTGGTGAATTAACCGGCTCTTCTGAAATCATAAACAGTGAGTCCAGCCGGATGCCAATTAACAGTTTGTGTTTTCAAAGCACTTTATAGCCCATTAACTAAAGAATTCTAGAGGCATCTCCAGAAGCAAAGGATAATCATGAGAGGGAGGTTGAAAAGACCTCTCTGGAAGTCATCTCCTCCAGCCCCCTGCCTCTGGGCAGCGCTGTACCAAAGAAGAGACAAAACATACAAACAATCCCCCTTTTAAGAAGACACCAAGATGGAAATACCCAAGACAAAATGGAGCAAAGTAAAACAAGTCATAACCAGGGCAAGCTGCTCTCGGATGAATTCACCACCAGACGGAGCCCAGCCTGAGAGGAGGCCAGGGAGGCCGGTGGAATGTAGTGGGTCAGAGGGAAAAGCCCATTAAGGAACCGGGGGTGGTTAATTTAATCCAAGGCAAACCAGAGAGACCTTGATCCAATAAGCAGGTTTCCTCACCTGCAAGTAGGGAAAACGGTAATTTTCTAAGCAAGACCCGTTCATTAGTCTGCAAATGACACAGTTCTGATACTTAGGAATGTCCCTCTTAATTAGCCCCCCTGCCTTGGCCCAGAAAAATTAAAGTTTTGCTTCTGGCTTGGGGTATTAATGGCCATTCATGCCAATTTGCCTCTCCCTGTGGAAAGGGAGGGCTCGATGTCTGTGTTGATTCTTGTGTAATTTGCCCAAACAGGATCTTCCTGGGGGGCAGCAATTGGCCAACCCCGGAGGGCAGCAGAGCCAGAAGGAAACATCACTCCTCTACCTTTGCTAGTCACAGCCACTTTATTTTTCAATGAGGAGCTACTGGAAGCCTACCATGTGCCCAGCACAGTACTGAGAAGTGAAAAAAAAAAAGGAGGAAAAGAGTGAAAAAAGGAGGACACTTCACCTCTGTCCTATGAACACAAGGGCATTTCTCTCTGGAATCTCCATCCACTTAGAGCCCAGGAATGATACAGGAGGAAAGCAGCCCCCTCCCCGCACCGCCGTATTCGTGGTTCAGGGGAACACGGGCCAAGCAAGAAGTCTTCTCCAGGGAAAGTACCTGGGCAGGGAACTTCCCATCCCATCACTTCTGCTATCCTCACTAAAAACATTCTCACTTAAAGCCAAGGAAAGCAATGGCAGGAGGAAGGGGAGAGTCAAGGGGAGATTCTGCTTCTGGCTCAGCCCAGTAAACTCCTGCCAGAGCAAGCAACCCACAGTTAACGGCCCACAAACTCTGGACAGAGTACAAAGAAAGCATCAACCTGAAGGCACCGGAGAGTGAACCAAAGCAGGCAGCTTCTGGAGAGGACTTGAAGAAGCCCATGGCACAAGGTGAGTTTCCTGTTTTATATGGCTCCCCACCACTTTTTGTGGCTTTGTTGCTGTTGCTGTTTTATTTTTATTTTTAAATTTTATTGAAGTTTAGTTGATTTACAATGGTGTGTTTAATTTCTGCTGGACAGCAAAGTGACTCAGTTATCCATATATATATTCTTTTCTCTTATGGTTTATCACAGGATATTGAATATAGTTCCCTGTGCTATACAGTAGGGCCTTGCTGTTTATCCATCCTATATATAGTAGTTTGCATCTGTTAATCCCAAACTCCCAGTCCTTCCCTTCCCCACCTCCCTCCCCCTTGGCAACCATAAGTCTGTTCTCTATGTCTGTAAGTCTGTTTTTGTTTCACAGATATGTTCATTTGTGTCATAGTTTAGATTCCACATATGAGTGATATAATATGATAGTGATATAATATGGTATTTGTCTTTCTCTTTCTGACTGACTTCGCTTAGTATGAAGTCTCTAGGTCATCCATGTTGCTGCAAATGGCATTATTTCATTCTTTTTAATGGCTGAGTAATATTCCATTGCATATATATACACCACATCTTCTTTATTCTATATGGCTTGTAACTTGAGGGCTGGTTGAAGTCAGCACAGCACAGAGAGCTAATCTCTCAACAGAACAAAGCTACAGTCATCAAAACAGAAGGACAGACACAGAGACCAATGGAATACAACTGAGAGGCAAGAATTAGACCCATACATCTACAGCCCACTGATTTTTGACAAGGTTGTCAAGAACACTCAATGGGGAAAAATTGTCTCTTCAACAAATGCTGCCAGGCCAACTGGATCTTCATATGCAAAAAAATGAAAATGAACCCCTACATCATACCACCTATAATAATTAATACAAAATGGATCAATGACCTAAATATAAGAACAAAACCATAAAACTCTTAGGAAAAAAACACAGAGTTAAATCTTCATGACTTTGGATTTAACAATGGATTCTCAGATATGACACCAAAGGAAAAAATAGTTAAGGTAGACTTCATCAAAATTAAAATCTTTCGTGCATCAAAGGGCATTATCGAGAAAGTGGAAATGCAATCTACAAAACAGGAGAAAATATTTGCAACTCATATATCTGACGACGGTCTAGTGTCCAGAATATATAAAGAACTCTCACCACGCAACAACAAAAAGATGAGCAACATGATTAAAAAAATGAACAAAGGACTCGAAGAGAAATTTCTCCAGAGAAGATATACAAATGGCCAACAAGCAGGTAAAAAGATGGTCGTCATTGTTACTCATTAGGGAAATGCAAAATCAAAGTCACAATGAGGTGCCACTTCACTAAGACAGCCATAATTTAACAAATGAATTAAACAAGTGAATTAATTAATTCAAAGATAATTGTTGGTGAAGATGTGAAGAAATTGGAACTCTTGTACATTACTGGTGAGAATGTAAAATGGTTCAGGAACTGTGGAAAACAGTGTGTCAGTTCCTGAAAAAGTGAAGCACAGAATTACCGTACGATTCAGCAATTCCACTCCTAGGTATACACCCCAAAGAACCGAGAACAGACACCCAAACAAATGCAGATACACACATGTTCACAGAAGTACTAGTCACAACAGCCAAAAGGTGGAAAGGGCCCAAGTGTCCATCAACAAATGAATGGATATGGGACTTCCCTGGTAGCGCAGTCGTTAAGCATCCGCCTGCCAATTCAGGGGACATGGGTTCGAGTCCTGGTCTAGGAAGATCCCACATGCCGCGGAGCAACTAAGCCCGTGCACCACAACTACTGAGACTGCACTCTAGAGCCCACGAGCCACAACTACTGAGCCCGTGTGCCACAACTACTGAAGCCTGTGCACCTAGAGCCCATGCTCCACAACAAAGAGAAGCCACTGCAACGAGAAGCCCACACACCGCAATGAAGAGTAGCCCCTGCTCACTCCAACTAGAGAAAGCCCACGCACAGCAACAAAGACCCAATGCAGCCAAAAAATAAATAAATTAAAAAACACAAATGGATAAACAAATTGTGGAATATACATGCAGTGGAATATTATTCAGACATAAAAAAAGAACAAAGTACTGAGACATGCTACAACATGGATGAACCTCAAAAACGTCACGCCCCATGAAAGAAGCCAGACACAAAAGGTCACATACGGTATGGTTCTGTTTATATGAAATATCTGGAATAAGGAGATCTATAGATAACGGATTGCAGATCGGTGGCTTTCATCATTCCCTTTCGGGGTGATGAAAATCTTTTCAAACTAGATAGAAGCGGTGGCTGTACAACATTATGAATGTACTAAAGCGAACACTGATTGTTCACTTTAAAATGGTTAATTTTATGTCATGTGAACTTAAACATAATAATAGTAATAATAATAATAATAATAAAACTCCAGTAGAAAACTCAGAGTCTTTCTGGCCTGAAGAAGTAGGGAATATGGGGCAACCACAGACACTGGAAAAGTGAGGGGTGAATACTGGAAAGGAGAGAGCCAAAGGGAGAAACACCAAATTCTGTATCTAGTGTCTGCCCAAATCTCTGGCTGACCCTCTAACCATGCAAGCTCAGGGCAGACTGGAAGTAACCCAGCTGAAGATAAGAGAACTGAACTGAGATTTGAGCTAACTGTTCCAAGAGACAGCATTTGCAGTTTGATTCAACCAAGTGAATTCCCACTAAAACAAAAATAAAATCAATACTCTTTGAAGAAATGTAACAGAATTCAGGTTCTCCATAACATACCAATCACAATGCCCAGGATATATTCCAAAGTTACTCCACACACAACAAACCAGGAAAATATGGAATATTCCCAAGGTTAAAGACAACCAATGGAGAATGACCCTGAAATGAAGATGCTGCAGTTAGCTGGCACCGACTGTAAAGTAGCTCTTATAACTATACTCAATGAGATAAATGACAGTATGCTCTTAATGAAAGAAAAGACAATACATCTTTAGCAAGTTAGAAAAAATACATATAATCTATATAGCCATATGGAAATTTTAGAACTGAAAACTAAAGTATGTGAAATTTTGAAATTCAGTAGATGGGCTTAACTATGGAATGGAGAAAACAGAGGAAATAGTGAACTTGAAAATATACCTATAGAAACTATTTAATCTGAAGAACACAGAGAAAAAATTTTTAAAAGTTAACAGAGCCTCAGGGACCTGTGGGGCAATATCAACGAATCTGATATAGGTGACAGTAAAGTTCCAGAAGGAGAGGAAAGAGAGAATGGGGCAGAAAAAATATTTGAAGAAATAATGGCTGACATCTCCCCAAATTTCTGGTGAAAGACAAAGTCCTTCCTGATTCCCCAGGGGAAGGCATCTCTCCCCCACTGGATTACTGCTTCCTATTTCAACTTATTTAACAAATACTCATGTAGGGTTAACTATATGGCAGAAGCTCTTCTAAGACATAATAATGTTTAATTCTCAAGAAGCAAGTACTACCATCCCCAACTTACAGATGGGGAAACTGAGGTTCAGAGAGGCTAGGTTGCTTGTCCACAGCCACAGAGGCAGTCTGGCCCCAGGGTGCTAGCTCTTATCCACGACCTTAGTTGGTTGAGTCAAGAAGTAGGGAAGGGCTTCCCTGGTGGCGCAGTGGTTGAGAATCTGCCTGCCAATGCAGGGGACATGGGTTCGAGCCCTGGTCTGGGAAGATCCCACATGCCACAGAGCAACTAGGCCCGTGAGCCACAACTACTGAGCCTGCGTGTCTGGAGCCCGTGCTCCGCAACAAGAGAGGCCACGATAGTGAGAGGCCCGCACACCGTGATGAAGAGTGGCCCCCGCTTGCTGCAACTGGAGAAAGCCCTTGCACAGAAACGAAGACCCAACACAGCCAAAAATAAAGAAAGAAAGAAAGAAAAAAAAAGAAGTAGAGAATATTGCACTCGGTCCAGAGCCCTGAGCAGGAGGGAGGAGGCCTTCCCATCCCCCTCCAGGCCCCCCAGAGCTTGAATGGGAAGAGAGACTGGGGAACTGAGACTACATCCCAACCTAGTTCAGTTCCCTCTTTGCAAAAGTGGGATGGGCAGGGAGGGTATCACAGATCTAGCCTAACGCCGCCTTGGGGACTCGGACCCCATTGGGTCAACTCCACTGCACCCCACCCCCTCTCAGACCCCCCGACACACTCAGCTCCCTCCTGCCTGTGGGTCCGGCTGGGCTGCTCTGTGCTCTTCCCTGATATTTAATGGATCCACACTGTTTGGGGAACTGCACTTAAATAAGTGATGAGTTCTCACAAGTGCGCTCCTGTGCTTGTCCCCTGGAGAATTTTCCATTTTGTTTATTTAAAGGGGTGATTCCTTTTCATGTTCCTGAATCAAAGATGGCACCGCAGAGAGACCATTAACAAAGCAGGGCCTCTGGGTTGTTTTTCCAGGAGGAGGAATAGGGGGGACAGCTCAGGTCCCACACTCCCTCCTCCCAGTCGGGGCTGGGGCTGGGAAGAGGGCTGTCCTCAGCAAAGAGAACTGGGATTCAACAGACCGGGTTTAGGCAACCACCAGCCCCTCCAAACCACTCCATGAAAGCTGACGGCACCGACAGCACGTATTTTAGGAGGGCCTCTGCCCTCTTAAAATATATCTTACGATAGCAACAGCAGCAAACGAACTCCAGTGTTTCCCAAACTTTAATGTACATACACATCACCTAAGGATCTTCAAATGCAGATTCTGATTCATCAGCTGTGGGGCTGAGCCCAAGAGTCTGCATTTCTAGCAAACGCTGAGTGGTGCTGATGCTGCAAGCACCGCTCTCAGCCACTCAAAGGACTGGTGCATCCCAAAGCCCCGAATTCACCTGGCTGAACCTGGGGAAGACACAACCGTAACAATGGTGGTAGCGGTACTGCTGTGAATAGTCACCAGTATTTACTGAGCATCTACTATGTGCCAGATGCTCCACGCCACCGCCGACTGTAGAAGGAGAATCTATCCAACGTTGCTGAAGGATCTTCCTGATTTCCCTCAAAGAGTCAGCCAGTCACAGGGAAGGAGGAATCCGGATACAGGAGGATTAACATTTTCTGAGCAATGCATATTGCTGCCCCATTCGACAGATGGGATAAAGGAGGCTGGGAGGGTATCTTATTGAGGTCCTACAGCTAGCAAGCAGCAGGGCCCGGATTCCAGCCGAGGTATGCTCTGGCTTCGAAGACAGAGGCATTTTGTACACGGCTTCTCATGGGATGAGGAGACAGGAGACAGGCAGTGCATTCCAGACAGGACCAGACAAGCAGGCCCCCCAGACACGGGGCTGAATTCCAGATCCTTCCCCTCCATTCTCCTGCTCACAGTGATCCAGACGATTCACTGGACAAAACTGGCGAACTTCATGGAGAAGTGTCTACCCTTGCTCACCCTTCTGCCTCCTCTTCTCTTACCCCGAGAACCTGAGACAGGAGAGCGCCTTGCCTTCTCAGCCCAAGGACAGGTGGGGGGGGCCCAGGGACGACGGCAGGAGGAAAACAGGATCCTGGATGGGTCAACTCTCTGCTTTTACAGACCAGGAAACGGAGGCCAGGAGAGGGGAGGGGAATCCCTGAAGGGTCTCACCAGTGGGCGGGGCTGGCCTCAGGGGCCGGGACCCACGCTCAGGGGTCCTGTTCTTAGTTTAATGTTTTGCTGTCACCATCTTGAAATTCTTAACAATTATCAAGAGGCCTGCATTTTCATTTTGCACTGGGCCCTGCAGATTATTTTGCAGGTCCTGCCAGTGGGTTAGAGGTCTTGCTGGAGCTGGACCCTCTTTCGGAGCTGGACCCTCTTTCGAAGGTGTCCCACTGGTGTGGTCAACGAGCATCACTGAGCTAGGCAGAACTGCGTCCAGTGGGCAGGCCAGTGCTGGCCCACACCTCCACACATGGAAACCTCTGGACAGTCAAGGCATGAGGAGGGACCTTCTGATGGCTGGGGAGGGAACACCCCAGAATGGTGGGTTGGCCAAGGCTGGGGAGGGGTGGAGAGAGGCCAGCTGTCTTCTGGGCCTCGGCCTCTCCATGGAAACCACCAGCAACACCACCCAACACCCAAGGGCTGGGCGGATGCAGGGTCCTCAGCTGTGCCAGCCTGTCTCAGGGATTCGTGTAATTAGAGCCGAGCCCTCCACTGGGCTTTCGGGATTGGCCACAGGGGAGGAGAGAGCCAAGAGGAGTTGATTCAGAAGCTCTGGCCCAGCCTGGAAGTCCCAGCTCAGAGGGGAGGCCTGGGGAGGAACCGAAGCCAGACATTCATTCCTCTGGGGCCACTGTCCCCCAGGAGACAGGTGTTGGCATCAGGCGGAGCTTTGGGAGGAATGCGGAGCCCGGGGCAGGACGGGGAGAGACTTCATCAGGCCCAGCATGTGCCAGGAAGATGGTGATGGGGGAAGGGAGAGTGTTCTAGAGCCCTGGAGGCAAACCCAGGGGTCTGAGCCTGGGGAGACTGGCCCATGGTGGGTCCCCAGAGTTTTCTGATGCACACATGAGTTTGCAGAGGGCAGCATTCAGTCCACTGGGCTGGCCTCTTAACCCTGCAGCCCTTCTCCACTGTGGCCTTCCTGGGCCCAACTGACAGAGTTAAGTGCTGGCTGGGGCCCAGGATCCCAGGGGAATCTCCACGATGTGGGCCAATCCGTGAGCACCACCAAGATGAGCATCTTAAATTTTCTGAATCGATTCTATTGGCCTGTTTGGTGGTTGAGAGGATGGTCGAATCCAAACGAAGGGGGTTGCTGTGAGGGTTAAATGCGTTAATACACGCAGGACCCTCAGAACGGAACCTGGCAGGGGGTAGGGCAGCATTATATAAATCATGGCTGTTATCCAATTTCAGGGATTCCAAATGCATTTTTCCATCTCTGTAGTCAGAATGCATCTTACTGCAGATGAAATGGCCGCATTTTTTCTTTCTCAGCGGCACATAAAATGATGACGTGTCTTACAAGTGATGTCTTAGGTTCAACCAAATACAGGATGATGGCAATGGTGACTGTATATCTCGACGGCATGTTTTCAGCGATGCCTCCTTCCGTATGAGTTGAGGTCTGGGGTGCTCCAGTGCCCTGTTCCACGTGGAAACAGACCTGGAGACCCCAGGCTGCTGGAGAGGGCTGGAGCCTGGGGTCCCCAGGGGCAGGGGTTGCTCTTGGGGGGAATGAACACAAAGTCATGGGCAGAGGCTGTGACAGGCTGGCAGAGTCCTTGGCAGGTGGGTCAGGAGCACGGTGGGCACAGGGTGAGCCCTCAGTTCCTTAATCCATACAATGGGGAAAGTATGCTTCCTCACAGGCTTGTCGAGAGGACCAGACAATCCGTGTCTGGTTCGCGGCAAAGGCTCGGTCTGTGGGACCTCTTGTTATCACGCCCTGACTCCAAAAGCTAATTGTCTGGGAGATAAGCTGCTTTGTGTGTCTGGGGCTGAGAGCTGGGGTAGCAGAGGGGAGCCCAGGCTGAACGTCTGGGCAGGGGGCTCTAAGAGCTGACTCTCAACCCTATAAAGGGCTATTCAAGTCCATCTCACCCCAGGAGACCCTGGGGCTTATGGGAGGAAATGTGAGAGGCTGGCCCCTCTTCCAAATCCACACCTGTGGCTGATTCTTTTTTTTTTTTTTTTAATAAGTTTATTCATTTTATTTATTTATTTTTGGCTGCACTGGGTCTTTGTTGCTGTGTGCAGGCTTTCTCTAGTTGTGGCGAGCGGGAGCTGCTCTCCCTTGCGTGGGCTTCTCATTGCAGTGGCTTCTCTTGTTGCGGAGCACGGGCTCTAGGCACACAGGCTTCAGTAGTTGTGGCGCACGGGCTTAGTTGCTCTGCGGCATGTGGGATCTTCCCAGACCAGGGCTCGAACCCGTGTCCCCTGCGTTGGCAGGCGGATTCTTAACCACTGCACCACCAGGGAAGCCCCCCCAGCAGGATTTCTAAAACTCTGATTCTAAAATTCATATGTAATATAAAGAAAAATACAAAATGCACATGGCAATGGAAAGGACCTAGAATAGCCAAAACAACTCTGAAAAAGAACAAAGTCAGAGAACTAACACCACCTGCTTTCAAGGCTTATTACAAAGCAACAGTAACCAAGACAATGTGCTATCGGAATAAAGACAGACAAATAGATAAATGAAGCACAACGGTGTCCAGAAGTAGACCCACACCCATAGGGACAACTGATTTTCAACAAAGGTGAAGAGATAATTCAGTGGCGAAAAGAAAGTTTTCAAAAAACGAGGCTAGAACAACTGGATATCCATTGAAAAAAAAAGAAGGAAAAGAAAAAGAGCTATACACCAGCCAGAGAGGGGTGACCAAGGGCACAAGAAAACTTTTGGTGGTGATTGTCATCAAGATTTTGGTGATCATTTAAGGTGTTATACGTGTGTCAAGAAAAATCAAGTTGTACCCTTTAAATAGGTACAGTTTATTATGTCAAAACAAGAACAAAGCCTCCAATGTTCCCTAAAGACGTTGGGGGCCCCTCCCATCCTAGAAGACCTCAGCTTCAAGGTCACCTCCTCCAGGAAGCCTCTGCTGGGGCAGGATTCTCAGGTTACCCCTCTGCAACCCCCATCACCTGGTTCCCACCTGCACTAGCGTCCTTCACACTGTCCTCTACTACTGACCACATGCTTGATGCCCACACTTGACAATGAACAATTTGAGAGGCAGGACCTGCCTTAACCTGTGCTGGAGACCAGGCCCTGTGCTTGGCACCCAGTAGGTGCTGAGAAAGCGCTCAAAGAGCAAAGAGAGGTTTTGTTATCCACTGACGCATTAGGGTTACCTTGGCGCTTCTAGCAAAACCTGCTTCAGCCGGTGAGGACATCACCCCCTGCCCTTCCCTTCCCAGGAAGGAGGCCTCTGGGCTAGGGTTTTTTTTCTTTCTCTTTTAAGGAAGGACTTTGGGAGCAAGAGCTTCTGATGATGAGAAAAGAAGAAGGAAGGGGAGGTGGTCCCTGCTTCCCACGTGCAACACGTATTTCACGGGTCCTGCTAACGGAGCTTCACCGCCGTCCTCTGCGGCACGGAGCGGGCAGAGCCCATCGCAGCAGAAGGGGCTCAGCGTGGCCACCAGCGTGGCACCTCGGATTCTCAAACCTCTAGGCTCGTTCTTCTCAAAGTGTGGCCCCCGGACCAGTGGCAGCACATCACCTGGGAACCCGTTTAGACACTCACACTCCTGGGCCCCGCCCCCAGACCAGATGCTCTGGGGGCAGGGCCCAGGAGTCTGCATCCTAGCGAGCCCTTCAGGGGATCCGATGCAGGTTCAGGTGTGAGCCCCACCGCTCCGGGCCACCTTCTCACTTCCCGTAATGAGGCAGGTTACACCTGGGCTCCAAGAATGTGCTCCTGAGGCCCCAGATGCAAGGGTACCCCTCCTTCCTTTGGCCTCTCTTCAGTCCCCGGGCGTCCCAAGGCCTAGCACGACGCAGGGGCTGCTCCCTTGCCCCCAGCTGTGTGTCAGCGTCTCGGAGGCACGTCTTTGCTGCGGCTCGGACACTTAGGCTGGGCTCAGCGGGTCCCAGGGCCCCGGAGCTCTCACACGGCAGAGGCACAAGAGAAGCTGTAGTCAGAGGCCTGATCCCCGCACCCTGGGGCTGGACATTCCAAGTTCCTGGAGAGACAATGGGTCCTAACATTGCAGGCGAGGTGGCAGGCAGGGGGGCGCAGACAATGGGCCTGTGTTTCTCCCCATGCCTTCCTGCGGCCGCTCTCAGCCAGGGCCCTGTGAGGGAGGCTGAACCATCAAAAGCACAGCGGTTCACCCAGCAGATCCCCACTGCCTCTGCCCAGGGCCCGGGCTGAGGCTGGGGCCCCCTCATCACACCCTCCCTCGTTCCCTGGGGCCGAACAATGTTCCTTTTTCCTGAAGGCTTCCGGCATCTTCTAGGCTCTTCAGCCGCTAAGGCCTCGGGAGAAAGCGGTTAAATGCCAACACCTCTCTCCTTCTCCCTGACGCCCTGGCCTCTGTCCTCCTGGGGCAGGGAGAACGGGCAGTGGACAGAGCTCTGCAGCCCCCCGGAGCCGCAGCCAGAAGCACCTCCTCTCGCCCTGGCTGATTTCTCTTCATTAGTGCAATCACATCAACCCTGACAGCAGCGTGTTTATTACCGCCCTGACGACAACCATTTCTCACCCAGTGATGCACAGCCCGGTAATGAGCTTGGGGCAGAGCTAATGAGGAACTCCCCCCCGGGCCTCCTGGGCAGCTCCGGCCCCTCGATGGCCTGCCCGCCGACCCGCCCACCCCCTGCCTACAGCCGCTCCACCAGGGCAGGGAGATGGGGCTCCAAACTGGGAGGTCAAGGGCCACTGGGCCGAGCCTGCCGGGAGCTGCGCAAAGTCAGTGGGCATCCGCTCGAGTGGGGTGACTTCAAGGTTGACCGAGCAAGAAGGCGTGAGCGCTGGGCACTGTCTCAGGGCAGGAGAGGGACAAACAGCCGTGATGGGAAAGGCTGGCTGCCCCAGGGGAGCCTGGGAGGGTACGGATGTGCTGGGCTTTGCTTCCAAGAGCCCAAGAGCTTCTAGAGGATTCGGGAGGGGGTGGCTGAAGTTGATCTGGAACATTTAGTTAGTGCTGCAAGGGCCGGGCGTGGAGCTGCTGCTGGAATGCAGATTACACTAGGGCCCTGCTTTGCTGGAGGATGGGCTTCTGGTCACCTCGGCTCTCCTGGAAGCCACCGATGCATGTCAGTGAGAAAGACCCCTGGGCGGTGGGCACAGTTATCATGGAGCCCAGCGCCTCTTACTAGGGAGAGTCTTCAGGCCCTCACTCAGCGCCCTGCCCCAGCTCTTTTTCAGTCACAGCTACAGTGGTAGAGTTGATGATGTCTGATGCATCTGGTGGCTTGTCCAGTGCAAATTAAAAGGGGAAGGAGAGAGGGCCCAGGGAGAGGCCAGGAGACAGGCCCCCTAATGGTATGGAAGCTAAGGGAATACCCAGCAAACACCAAACATCCAAGCAGCAGGGTCCTCTAGGGACCTAGAAGGCACCAGACCACTCGGGCAGAAGGTTAGGGTGGCCCGGGGTCGATTACATTTGGGACACAACTACTTTAGGAAGTGGATATATAGATAAAACATTACAGAAACATTTAAATACAAATGCTTGAAATATATACGTGTAAAGCATCTTAGAATCTTACAGATGATGTGACCCAAGAGATCACCTCATTCAAGTTTTTCAAAGCCAAGTTTTGCCCTCTATCCCGGGGGTTCAGGAAGCCAGGGGGCAGACATACCACGTCTTCCAGCAACATCAATGGGCTTTAAAATCTCCTTTGTGTGTTAAAATAGAACTCAGGGAGACTGTGGAACGGAATGCAAAATTTCACGCATTTAAAAAGTAAAATATTAAAAAGGAAAAGGTTGTGAGGATGGCGGGCTGCTTCAGGCTGCATGGTCAGATCCCCCAGGGCACGTGTCCACCTCCTCCACTGCTAGAGCCCTTCACGGAGGCGCTTGGAAATGCTGTACTTATGCACCCACCTTTTCCCACGGAGGACATGGGGGCCAAGAGGGACCCAGTGAGAATGGGTTGTGGCCTCTGAGGCCCACAGGCCTATTACCTTCTCTCTGATGTTACTATTACCCTACAGCACCCTGCTTTAAAGGGTTAACTTCATTAATGGCAAACAATAATTTATGTCTAATACCTCTCTCCTTGTTGATGAAGGGTTATTACCTAAACTCAAGGAGTTTGTAATTAAAGAAATCAGTCACACACACGAAAAGATAATTCAGAATCAACAAGGCCAAGTGCCAAAGGAGACATCTAGACCACTGGCATCCCGACGGCTCGTAGGCATCTGGGAGGATGCTTTCCAGCCATGGGACCCAGGGGAGGATGGGAGGATGGGGTGCACAGGGGAGGCAGGAGGGAAAGGCGCTGATGGCTTGTGGGGGTGGGCAGTGAGCATGGTGGAGGGTGAGAGTGGGGGAAGGGAGAGGTGAGATGGCAGCCGTGCACAGGGCCAGACTGGGGAGGGCTTGGCGGTGGTACCCAGTGGGGGAAGCCATGAGGGTAAAGGCCTATCAGTGGGGTGGGGAGGGGGAGATGCAAGAGGTCTCAGCATTCAGATCCTACCACTAAGACCCTGTGGGAGAGCAGATGGGGCATCTTGAAAGGGTTCTGAGTTCTTTAGAGAGAGGAGAGGCCATTCCAGCCTACAGCCCGTGCCCTACCCCTGCCCCCACCCAAGCTGGGGTAGAGCCTGTGGTCCAATGAGACAGCTCCCAAATCCCCAAGCAGCATGGTCAGCCTTTCCTGAATGGGGATGCCTTGACCAGATCAAAAGCAATGACCTAAGAGGCAGCTTACCTGCCCTCACTGTCTCTTTCTTACAAGTCAAGGGACCTTGGCAAGTTTCTTCACGTTTCTGAACTTCAATGCTAACAAGGTTAATAACAACACCTTCTGGCCAAAATCCTTCATAGGTTGCGGTGAAGAGAAACATGAGATGTCTGTGAACGCTACCCTCAGAAATTTGAGTTTTTAGGAAAGGATCCAGTAAAAACATTCACCTCAAGGCCTGAAGAGCTGATAATAGCTTAATATGTGGGTTCTCAGCGACGTATTTGCATTTTAAGCTGGAGGCAGGGAATGTCTCAACCAAATAAACAAATCCCTAATAATGGAAGTTTAGATGCTACTGGCAGGTCTGTGAAAGAGAAAGAGAGCAGCGGCATTTGGGGACAGGGCGCATGACAAATTGTAGGCCCAAAGCTGACCTTGCTTCGCTGACACCAAGATGACAATAATGACGATGATGGACACTTACTCAGTGTTTGCTAGACACTGAGCTCTGTCCTAAGAGCTTAGCATATCTCATTAAATCTTGTCACAACCCTGTGAGGTGAGGACGACTGTTATCTCCATTTTACAGATGGAAAAACCGTGGCACAGATAGGCTATGTAACTGATCTAAGGTCATCCAAGCAGTAGATGACGGGTAAATGAATTCAGGGAGTCGTGTATGTTTCAGGCCCCTTAGAGGCCTGTTCTGTCCCACCTGGACCCTCTGATGGCACACTCTGGATTGGCCCTCATAGTTCAAAGCAAGGAATGGGGCATCTGTACCAGATTCAGACCCGGCTCACATGATATGGGACAAGGCAGTCGTGCAGGTGCCATTGCTCAGACTTTAGACAACACACCTCCCTCCCCATTTGCACGTTTGCACCCCCGTGGAGGGATCCAGGTGTGGGGGACCCGGGCCCGGGCTCCAGCAGGCCCTGGAGAGTCACCGTGTCCACCCCAGAAGCCAAACTCCCCGAATGGGCTGCATTACGGCCAATAATATTTTCTCCTTTCAGGATTAGCACATCATCAAAATTTCATCACCCCTCTGGGTCACTAATAGCTTCCTAAATGGCATCAAAGTTTAATTGCTGCTTTTCTCTACCCGATTCAGCTTAGAAGACTCTCTGGAGGTCGGTCACTGGCCAGCCAGTCATGAACACCCCAGGTGACCCTAGGGAGACTCCCCAGACATCTCCAGGGAGGGGACAGGGGAAAGCAAGAGAGGAGGCAAGGGAGGAAGGGGTTCCCCTCCTGACCGCTCATGTTCTGCCAGCTTAAGGCCCACTGAGGACACAACTGGGGCAGAGGCAAGAACCAGGAGGAGAAGGAGGAGAAGGAGGAATTCCCAGGGCGACTTCCAAACTCCACCCCCGCCCCTGGGCCACAAAGCACGACAGGCTGGGCATCTCTCATGGGCAAGATATCAGTGAAGGACGTCGTGCAGGTGCAGGGTAGCCCGGGGCAGTGGAAAGATGCCCCATAGAGCCCTGGGTTCAAATACTGACTTCTTTTTTTTTATTATTGGGGTACAGTTGTTTTACAATATTGTGTTAGTTTCTACTGTACAGCAAAGTGAAGTAGTGTTCCCTGTGCTATATAGCGGGTTCTCATTAGTTATCTATTTTATACATATTAGTGTATATATGTCAATCCCAATCTCCCAATTCATCCCACCCCCCTCCCTTTCCTGCTTGGTGTCCATACGTTTGTTCTCTACATCTGTATCTCTATTTCTGCCCTGTAAACCAGTTCATCTGTACCATTTTTCTAGATTTCGCATGTATGTGTTAATATACGATATTTGTTTTTCTCTTTCTGACTTACTTCACTCTGTATGACATCTCTAGGTCCATCCACGTCTCTACAAATGACCCAGTTTCATTCCTTTTTATGGCTGAGTAATATTCCACTGTATATATGTACCACACCTTCTTTACCCATTTGTCTGTGGATGGACATTTATGTTGCTTCCATGACCTGGCTATTGTACAAATCCTGACTTCCTAGCTGTGGGGCCTTGGGCAGGCAATGGCTCTGAGCCTCAGGTTACCCACACGTTGGAGGTGAAGGAGGTCAGAGGCAGGTAACGACTGTAATGCACTTGACACAAAGAACTGGGCGGCAATTGGGAGCTGGCTTCCCCTCTTTAGATCCCTAGGATGGGGAGAGGAGGCCAAATCATTCTACACTGGGGAAGACGCAAAAGAAACTGAAGCAAGAGGAAGATACGGGGGAAATATGGAGAAAAGATACCAGGGGAAAAATCTGGAAACAAAATGCAACCTGAGATCCAATCTTAAGACCCTTTGGCAGGGCAAATACAGAAGCACAAATATAGTTACATTAGCTTATTAAGTGCTTCTGATATGTCAGGCTCCATGCCGAGTGCTCTGCTTGTGTCATCTCATTTACTTCTCCTTGTATTACAAACAAGCCAACGGGGCTTGAGCATATAAGTGATGGAATGCAAAGTGGCAGAGATGAACCCAAACTGACAGAGCTTGAACCCAGGTTGGCCCAGTTCCAAGGCACTGGCCCCTCTACATGCCACTTCTCAACAGCTTAAGGAAAAACAAACCTCAAAAGGCAGCAAAGTAAGAGCACAGACAGGGGTATGCTTTAGGGATGGCCCTGTCTTGGGGGAAGTGATTCTCTGTATGAAATGCTCTTCTGGAGACCACAGTATCATCTCTGCAGTTATTAGGAATGCTCGACATCACCAGTGCGCGTCGAGATGCTCTTTTTCCAGCTCACAGAAGACCGCACTTCCCAGCTCCCTTGCCTGGGAAGGACCACTGGGTGGGACCACGTGATCAGCTCTGGCCAATGGGCTGCCAGGGGAAGTGAGCCAGGCTAGAGTATTTAATTGTAAATGCATGTCTTCCCCTCTCAGGTATTTCAAAAGGTGCCTCCATGCCTGGATGGGCATTACCTAAGCCCCCTACCAGTCCTCCCAATTTCCTCCCCATCGAAAGACGGAGCCCAGCTGATAGAGATTCAGCAAGGACACCCAACCCAGAGGCCCTACTGGTAGATGCAGCTTCACCTGCAGGGCCAGAGGTGGGAAAAGCTGGGAACAGGGGCGAGGAAGTCTGAGCAAGGGCTCCTGGCTCAGCAGAAACACCATTCTGGATTGACAAGTACACACTGCTATATTTAAAATGGAAAACCAACAAGGACCTACTATATAGCACAGGGAACTCTACTCAATATTATCAATGTGTAACAACCTAAATGGGAAAAGGATTTGAAAAAGCATCAATACACGTATATGTAGAACTGAATCACTTCGCTGTACACCTGAAACTAACACAACATTGTTAATCAACTATACTCCAATGTAAAATAAAAAGTTAAAAAAAATAAACACTATTCCACGGAAGCCCAGGCTGGAGGGCAGGGCTCCCATCCCTGGGGGGCTTGGCTGTTCATCGCAGTGGGGGCTCCACGGCACGGGGCCTGGTGATGTGCAGAGGGGCCCGTGAGAGTGGGTGAGCGGCTGGAGAGGAGCTGGAGAAGCAGGGAGAGACCAGATGACAGAGGGCTTCATGCCGTAGTTAAGTGTTCATTCATTCACACATTCATTGATGGATTCTTTGTTCACTGATTCATATTTGTTGAGCTCCTTCTATCTGCCAGGCACTCTCCTAGCAGCTGGGGATACAGCAGGGGATAATATAAAGCCCCGCCCACGTGAGAGAGACCAGCAATAAACAAGCCAATATATGTCAGATGGAGCTGAGGGCTGTGGAGAGAGGAAAGCAGGCTCAGGGGTGGGTGCGTGGAGATGCCACGTTACAGGGTGTTTAGGGACGGATCAGGGACATCAGAGGAAAGGCCCGATTAAATAAGGACTGAGCTGTGCAGACATCTGGGAGGAGTGGGCACGGCTGCAGGGACCACAGGACCCTCCAGCGCCAGTTCAGAGGCCAGAGCACAGTGGTGAGGTCTAGGAACACAAAGGCGGTCAGTGCGGTGGACAGCAGTGAGCGAAGGTGAGGCTGGAGAGGAGGATGTGTGTGTGGGAGCGAGGGGTGTGGGTTATGACATCCTTATACCTGGTGGCCCACACATTATAAGCACTTAACACTTACTAAGGGCATCTTTAAAGTGATGGAGAAAATCTCATTTAACATTACAAAAAAAAAAAAGCCTACGAGATAGATAATAAGACTTATTTTTAACTCCGTTTCCTCATTTTACAGATGAGGAAACTGGGCCTCAGCTCCGGGTGGCTCAGCGATAGTGGAAGCCCAGGACCAGGCTGGAAGCCATCTCCACTGCCATGTTGGCACCTCCAGTATCGGCAGGAGAGGGGCCTCAGTGGGGCTCCCGGGCTCAGAGAGGGGCTTTCTGGACCAGACACCTGGCTCAGGGAGTCTGATGAGACAAGCTGTGCAGCCCCTCCCTCCCCTCCCTCCAGGACCCTGAGCAGTCCCGGTGGGTCCCTGGCTCGGCATTGCTCACTGGCCCCGCCTTCTGTCCCCGGAGGACAGGAGTGGGTGGGAGGACGAGTGGTGGGGTTAGTAGCGGGGATGTCTCAGCAACCCGGCTTGTTTTCCTTTCCATTACAGGCAGTTGGGGCTGCTGCTGGCCCATTTGTTGCTATTGGCATCCCAAGGCCCCAAATTTATGATGACTAATTCCCACCGCTTCAGGCAGCTCCAGGGCTGTCTGCGGCAATGTGCTCCAGGCGGGGCCAGGGTGGAAATCCCGCAGGCAGCACCCTAACACCCGGCATCAATTCCAACTCAGTTTCCTGACTCCCTGAGGGGCCAGGAGGCAGAGGGCAGGGAGGGCGAGGTTCCAGCCAATCAGAGGACTCCTTCACCCACAGCCAAATCCTAGGATAACCAGACACAGGGAGCTTCAGCAACATAAAGCACGACTGTCTAACAACCAGCCTGTTTTGTAAGGTAGTGAGTCCCCCATCGCCAGGGGTATGCAAGCAGAGACCACATGGCCACTTGTCCCAGGCTTGTAGGCAGGGGACAGCACTAGATGATTTTTCATGTTTCTTTCAAGTCAAATGTACTGATCATGTTAGTCCTCAGGACAGAGAACAAGCTCATTCTCTATTACCGTTTAGCTTACAGCCCAATTGTGTCCTGTGGTACAAGATGCAGTGCATACCAATACGCAGTTTAACACACTATTTTAAAGTCGGCCGTTCAGGCACTGTTTAAACAGAAAACTGCTGTAAAGGACTTGGCCTCTTTCCCAGCCTCCCTTCCCCGATGGAACAAGGTTCCTGGCCCCTACTTTGGCCTTCCAGCAGAGGACATAAAGGAGAGGCGGTCGATAAATATTTGCCGAACAAATGCACGAAAGGGAGAGTTTCTGAGGCAGGTATCGGGCTGCCAGCATGATTTGGTCTCTGGGCGGGGGGTCCTGAGTCTGTCCACCCCAGGCAGGGGTGATCTTCTGCGGCCAAAACAAGCACCAAACGGTGTCACTCATCAATCCACAGCAAGAATGTTCCAGACTGCCCAGGTGAAGCCCAGGGGTGCACAGGGCGAGGGCGAGGGGTGTGCGGGGCCGAGAGCCACCTCTCTGGCCCTGGGAGAAGGGGAGGTAGGGAACAGGGACACCCCCAGGGCCATCCTCGCGTGGGGCAGGGTCTCTTGACACACACCAGCTGAGCCGCAGGCAAGCACGCCAGTCGGCCTTGTGGTAATGAGTATGAAGCCCTGATCAATAAGTTATTTTTTGCTGTCAGTAATTAATAATTATAGCTTAGCCACAGCATGTAATTAAACTTTCATCCCACTCCCTTGAGTGCTGTTTGGCTTTTATTATGATTACCTCCCAGCAGTAAACTTTCTCCCTTTGGGGCCTTCGGGATCCTCCGGGGCTGGGCTTCCCAATCCCCCTTCAGGGTTTTCCCACCGCCTGGTTCCCTCAGCTCAGACTCCCCTCTGTTCCTCCCCCAGGCACCGTTCACTTGAAAGAAGCTTCTGGACCAGCTGGCTGGGCTCTGCTGCCCTCCTTTCAGCCTCCCGGCCTCTGAAAGATGTCCACCAGCAGTGATCAAGCTTCGAGGCACGTGAAACATCTTGCGAGGTGCTTGTTAAAATGCAGACACCCTCCAATCCGAGTGCCTGGGAGTCTGGATCGGGACCACTGCAGGGCCACTTTGGGTCATGGTGATCCGGCCACAGAAGGAAGTCAGAGAAGGGTCTTGGGTGAGGAAAAGGCATTCAAGGCCTTTTCAGTGGGTGGCCAGGAACTCACGGTCTCCTGGCTAATAGTGTACAAACAGTCATAATAACAACAATAATCACAATTACCCTTTACTGAGCACCTTCTATGTGCCAGGCACTTGCTAGGCACCCCCGGAATACCTGGTGTCCTCATACGTACTCTGCTCTTTTTACAACACCCCTGCGCTGAGTTTGGGGAAAGAGTGGGAATCATGTGACATCACGTTTCAGGGGCAACGATCAAATGGTAGCTTTCAGTATAAACAGGTAGTGTTGCCCAGGTTGTGCACCTGAAAAAAACTAGGTTAAGTCTAGATAAATCCGGCAGCCAATGTGAGGTTTGTCCCAAGACAGGAAGATGGCTTGGTCCCTCGCTCTGTATCATGATTAGAGAACGGGGCTCGTGGGCTCAGAAGTGACAAACAGCGCCAGTGGCTCTAACCAGCCCAAAGGGTTAATGGCATGGCCTCAAACTCAAAAGCTAAGCAAAAGGAGAAAAAAGCAAAGGAGAGACTCCACTCTCTAACCCCAAAGCAGATGAGAAACAACCCCCTGGAACCCCGTGCTTGACCCTGTTCCCCCGATACACAACGCAGCAGTGCCCCCAGACCTGGGCCGAGACCAAGTTCCCATAATCCTCTGCATGGTTTGCCGCCCTGGAGACAAATGGAGGGAGAGTACCCGATGGATGCTGGAAAACACTCTCTCGGAGCCAGAGAACACACACGGAGCAGCAGGGAACCTGGGCAGCCACGCTCAAGCCGGCAGCAAACAAGAGAAGCGGGAGAGAGAGGGAATCAATCAAAGAGACCTTCGCCACTTCTGACAGGGCGAGCCCCTCCCGCTGGAAGCACAAGGACATGAGGTGGCCTGGCCTGAACTTCAGCAGGACGGACGCGTGGAATCTTGGACTTAGGTGGATGGGACAGGTGTGGAGGTGGGACATGGAAACGACTTGCCCACCCAGAAGGAAGGACCTTCAGGTGCCCTGGGGACTCCTTACAAGCCTGGTTTTGGATGGAACAAGAACTAACGAGCCGCCTGCCCAGGGAAATCGTGGGGTTACTGGAGTCTGTGCAGTGATTAAGTCAGAAGCATCCAGATAGAGACGGACACCCCTCAGAGTCCTCCCAGCCCCCTGGCTTTCAGCTAGTAACCCCATGGACACCTCAGAACAAATCTGTGAGGTGCCCCAGGACTAACCTGTTCTATTCTGCCAGCCTCCCATTCCCCCTGGACCCTTAGAAGAAGGGCCCCGTCCCAGCAAGCCCACCCCAGCTGCAGATGGTCCTGGTTCCAGGGAGAGAGGGGCTTAGAACTCACCTGGTCCCAGTCCAGACTCCTGCCCCTAGATCACCCAGCAGCCTTCGCCAAGTCACCTAATGCCCCTAGACCTCAGTTTTCCCATCTGTTAAACGGCTACTAGAATAAGACGACCTCTGAAGTCCCTGCCTGCTAGAAGATTTTATGATGATCATAAAAATAATAACTTTTATTACCTTACATTTACAGGGCCCCGTTACAAAATTTCTAAGTGCTTTAACGCAAATTACGTTGTAAAATCCTCCCCTCCACCCTATGAGTGAGAGTTGATTATTTTTATCTGTTTGATCTTGCCTCTCTGGGCTGCCTGACGCTGGGCTCACTGGAGTCCCTTCTTCCCTGCGACTCCGGGACTCCAGAAATGGGGTGGGGCCCTTTCGAGGTTGCAGCCTCCGCAGACCGGCGCCCCCTGGGTGGGTCCAGGCCCCCTCCCGAGCCTGGAAGAAGGAAGGCCAAGCCCTGGGAGTCCTGGAGCTCAGTCCAGGCTTCGTCTCCCGCCGCCCCCAGCAGGCGCCGCTCGGACACCGCTGGCACTGCTGTCTGGATCTGCGAACACCAAAGGCAAGGAGGCACGGGTGCAGCCGCCCTCCCCCGCTGGGACCTGCCCGAGGACTGGCGGTCTGTCTGGGCATCCGCCCTCTGGAGGGGGGCAGGGCGGATCGATCACGCCTCCTCCTCCTTCCCAACACTCCCACCCCAAACCCACCAGCCCTTCTCCACCCTGAGGCTGCTCCAGGCAGCTACAGGTCAGAGCGGCGGCTGCAGACACTTGAGCGGCCAGTGGAGCTGGAGGCAAAGGCGGGACGCTGAGTGTGTCTGGGGGCGGGCGCGAGAGGAGAGGGCCTCAGACCCTCAGACCTCGCCTCCGGCGAGCACCGCGAAGCACCCCAGCCCTGGCGGCCGGCCAGGCAGCCAGGCGCGGGCTCCGAGACTTGGCCAGGCCCCGAGACTGCCCTCCCGGGGCGACCATCCAGGAACCCAGCGCTCTACTCCGGCTCCTTCCCGCCGCCCTCCCGCCCCACTGCCTCGCCCCGGGGCGGCCAGCGCGTGCTCGGCAGGGCCTTGCCCTTCCCCGCGGACACCGAGCGGGGACCCAGGAGCCCGGCCTAAGGAGCTGGGTGCAGCCGGGCGCTGAGCCCGGCACGGAATGGCGCGCCCCTCCCACACCAGCCCGAGGGCACTCACAGCCCGGGTGGGGGGGTAGCGACCCCCCCCCGACTCCTCTTAGCCTCCACGAGCGACGCCTCCCTGCACGGACCCCCACCTTCCCTTATTCGAAAGCCACAAGTCTCAGCAAGACCGCTCCAGCCCCCCAAAGAGAACCCCCAAACTCGGGGAAAGGGGCCTGAAACTCCCGGGAGAGGGCTCTGCCCAGGCCAAGCCTGGGGTCCCAGAGGCGACCGTGAGGCCAGCGAGCTCCCGCGCCCCTCCCCGCGCCCCTCCCCGCGCCCCTCCCGCGCCCCTTCCCCAGCCCCACTGGGGGCGGCACTGTACCTTGGGCTCCGGCCGCGCGGATCTGGTGCAGGGCCAGCAGAGTCCAGATCAGTAGTCCCCACATGGCAACCAGCCTTTTCTTCGGGGGGTTGGTCTGCCGTACAGTTTTATAATCCTGGTGAGGTCCGGTACCCCGTGGCTACGTCCCGGGAGACTGTCTACGCGACTCCGGCCCGGAGCGGTATCCGCCGGGGAGGGGAGGCGCTGGCGACACCAATCCTTCCTCCTCTTCTTTAGTACAAGTCCAATCCCCGCGGCGCTCCGGGAAGGCGAGGCGCGAGCAAAGAGGAGGAGAATGAAGCCGCTCTCGGTCTCGGGGCGCCTCCCCGCTTAGCAGCCCAACTCCGACTTCTTCTCCCGGGCAGGGCGGCCTCGCTGATCTGACCGGGTCGCGGGCCGGTCTCCGGAATAAAGCGACAACTTCAGGAAACTTCCTCCCGTGGCCACGTTGCCCGCCCCCTGCCCGCCCCCTGCCCGCCCCCTGGTTGGGTGCTCCGCGCGGACGCAGTCACCGCCGATCCGGGCGCCGGGCCCCCGGGGCCGCGCGGGAGGCGAGCGCGGCGGCAGAGGCGGGTGCGGGGCTTCTTTCAGGGGCGCCGGGTTCAGGAGGCGCGGTGAGCATAGCGGTCCGAATCTCCCTGGAGCTGAAGTTTTCTTCTCTCTAACTTTGCAGGCGGCATCTGGCGGGGCCGAACCACCTCTCTCGGCTGCACCGCCCCGGCGGCTAATCCGGGGACTCTCGGTCCCTCCTGGGGACGCCGGGCCCGTGCGCGCCCTCGGCTCCGCGCCCAGCGGGCTAGCAAACTTTGCGGGTCCCGCGGCCCGGCGCGCCGCCCCGCGAGCCCATGTCCGCTCCGGCTGTGGGGCGGCGGGGACGTCTGCTGGGCTCGGCGACCCGGGCTTGTCGCCGGCGCCCGGGCGCGGAGCCTCCTGCTGGCCCGAGGCTGGAGCCGGGCGGCTCTGCCCTCCGCCGCTCCCGGGCCGGAGCTCTCGGCGAGGCGCGCGGAGAGCCTGGCGGGCGGCCCCGGTTCCGGGGGCGCGGCGCCTCCTCGGACGCCCGGCGCGCGCCGACCTCCCGGGCAGGAGAAGCAGCGGCCGCCGCGCCCGCCCCAGCGCCTCGGTCGCGCCGCCGGCCGCCTCGGCCGCTCGCTCTCCGAACCCGCCGCCCTCGGCTTCCCGGGCTCGGCGTCCGGAGAGCCACTCCTGCCTGCGCCGAGCGGGAGCTGCGCGGGCCGCGTGAGCCGGGGACGAGCGCGGCGGAGGCGGAGGCGGAGACGCGGCGAGGGGGGCCGAGCGCTACCCCGTGGCCGCGACTGAAGAGCAGCCTGCGCCCGGGGAGGGGGGCGGCGGCGGCGGCGGCGGCGGCGGCCCCGAGCCAGGCCCGGGAGCGAGCCCCGTGGAAACACGAGCCGTTTGCGCGGCCGCGGGCGCCCAGCCCCTCCGGGAGCCGCAGGAGAGCAGCAGTGCTAACCTCGAACCTGGCCGGGGCGGGATGCGCCCAGAGCCCCTCGGCTCTCTCGGCCAGCCTTACCTTCCAGCCTCGGCCCCGCACCCCGCTCTCAAAGGCCTCATTGGACCTCGCTCACCGAGCCGGGAACCCCGACACCCTTCGCGGACGTTGAGTAATAGGGGTGGGGGGGTACTGGAAAGAGGGGTTCGGGCAACTGGTTGATTCCAGTTTCCCCTTCCCAGGTCAGGCTTTCAAAAGAACCGCTCAGGGCGGAGAGCAAGACAAAGGAGAGGCCTGGGACTTACAGACGGCTGAGAAAGTGAAGTTGGTGCCAAGGCATATGCATTCTTTGTTTCTTCTTTTTTTTTTCCTTTTGAGCTCTGCTTGCAAAGGGTAGAAGAATGGGAAATTAGCGAGGAAGCTATAAAAGGGAAGCTCGGAGGCTTCCTTGCTTGTAGACCACAGGAGTTAGCAGCCCTGCTGAGGGGGGAAGGCCAGCTCGGGTTTGCAGGACCCAGTTAAACATTCCTGGGTACTAGACAGCTTTGCTTCCAAGGATCCCTTCCTCCATTAAAAAAAAAAAGAAAAAGAAAGAAAGAAATTATCTATATATATTTAAAATAATATTTATGACTGCATTGGCATAAATATATTAATATTACATATTAAAACAATTTTCTTCAACCTAAAAGTTCATTGATTTCTTCTGATTCTAAAAGAAACGAAAACATTTCCATTTCATGCTCCCCGGCACTGAGCCTGCGGAGCCACGTGGAGTCTCCCTGTCCCTTTGGTGTTTCTGCTGGGAGCAAAGAGCCACTAGATTCCACCTGTGGGCACAGCGCTTTTCTCCTCTCTCTCCCTGGCGGCCCACTCCAGCCCAGAGGGCACCCCTTCTGCTTGCTCTGGAGCAGACACAGCCCTGCAGACGTTTCATTACTTTTATATTCCCATCTCACCTGCCTTGGAAAAAGAACCATGGGCATTTTCTGAAAACAGCTGAGAAGCCAGTCCACTTTCCCTACATGCTTCCATCACCTAATGCAAACATCATTTTGCAACTTTTTCCCCTGGCAACCTGTGCGCCATCCCAGACCAAAGCCGTTCTGGCTGGCTGACTGGTAAAGGGGAGGGCTTTGGGGGCAGGTGGCCCAAGTGTGGCCAGCCCTCCTTCGTCTTACTGGCCATGCCATTGCCAGTTGCTTAGGGATGCCCAGCTGGGGCCTTGCACACTCCCCGCCTGCTCTAACTGCCCCCTCCCAGAGCGCAGGCCCTTCCCAGACCTCGGAGAACAGCTGGGCATGCAGCTATTACACTGGTGCTATTACACTCTTGGCTCACAGAGGGGGCCTGAGAGCCAGCTTTGCCAGCGACCTCTCCTCAGCCAGCAAAGGACCAGCAGAAAGGCTGTATCTCTGTTCTCTGAGGGCGGGAGCTCACATCCACCCGAACGTCTACCCTCTTCATGTCCAGTCCCAGACTTCAGTAGCAGAAATCTGAACTGGAGGCTCCGAACAGCATTTGTTCTCTTTGTAGAAAGAGACATGTTTGCACAACCATGTGTAACCCCATACACCTTCTCCTGGGAGTTTAATCCCCAAAGGCCAGGGCAGGGCACCAACCAGTGGCTGCGGTGAGGGAGGAGGTTGTCCCTTTGTGTAGGACATCTCCAGACATGCCTGCTTGTTAGAGAGCTACGAGGATGGTACCCTTCCAGCAAGTCTTCGTCTCTATCCATCTTAGGCTGTTTCTGGCCTCGGCCTGCATGCATACACACACACACACACACACACACACACACACACACACACACACACAGAAGGGAGCTATCTGATTTTGCTTCTTAGAGTTTCGCCAGCCCAGGAGGAGGCTGAACAGGGAGACTGCCACTTTGAGAGGGGCTCGTTACTGAGAAAGTCACTTGCAGACACCATGACCTCATTCTTGCCAGCAGCGGTGTAATTAGAGGTTGCAAACGGTGCAGTTACAGTGGGTGCCACATCGGGAGGGGCCGCGTGGCTTTCCCAGGCCCTCTTCTGCCGCCCTTGTGCAATCCAACCCCTTTAAATTTGAGTCTGTGGGTACAGCTCTCCCGGAAAACTCGGGACAGGATCTGGGGCTTCTCCCTCCTTTCCATCCCATCTCCCTCCATCCCATCCCATCTCCCTCCATCCCCAGAGCTGGCGCGTAGAAGGCTCGTCATCTTGGAGATGCTCTCTCCATCCATTCCAGTCTGTAAATTTGAGGCGGGGGGTATGCAGATGAGCACAGTTCATTTCAAAAGAGAAGGAAAGGCCTGGGTCCCTCTGCTTCCCCTGCCCCTTCTCCCTTTCCAAGTGGATGAAGTGCGTTTAAAGCATCACCCTTCCTGTAGAAAAACCTTTGCTAAGCCCCAAACAGGACCACTTTCTTAGCCTCCCATCCCACACATAGAGCCAGTGAGAGAGCATTACTGCAGAACTTTGCCAGGGAGACTTTGGAGTGGGAGGTGGATTACACCCTGTGCCAGCCAAGAGCAAGGAGATAAACCCCAGGACGGTCAGATGGAGCTGCTCAATATCACAGAAGGCCAAGCGCCTCCCTCCCCATCATCCCTTGGCCTCCGACCCATCTTCCGCCCCATTTTACACACAGAAAGCAAAGGGGAGGCCAGGCGGGGTCCGCTTTTCAATCTGATTATTGTATAGTTTTTTCTATTTTCCATCTCAAATGTAACAGCAACGAGAACAGACTGTTCGTTTGCAGGGCTGGGCACGTTCTCCACCAGCGGGGACCAGGCAGGCGGCAGTGATAGCGGAGAGACAGACACGTGTGCCCGCTCCCTTGTCCCCACCCCCTCATCCCCGGTTCCCTGCTTCCCAAGGTGCTCCAGGTGCCGCCCGCAGCCAGGAAGCCCACTCCGGTGCTTAATTTGCTGAGGATGACAAGGCAGAAAGAGTGAGCCTTGAGAGCAGGGGAAAAGGATTGGGCACGACTCAATCTAGAAGGAAGATGAAAGCGAGACCAGAAGGAGAGTCAGGGTTGAAGTGGTCTTTTAACTATGGGTTTCAGGGCAAAAATACTTCCCACATCCGTCTCTTCCTCCCCAGCGTCTCATTCCAGGCTGCTCTCAGGGTTGCCGTGGGTGGGGCTGGGAAAGGGCCCCCCTGAGTAGGAACGCCCAGCAGAGCCATCTCTGCTCCACCTGAAGGGAACTCAGACAACTAATTGCCTTGAAACACGGCTTCTAGTAAATAATTAATAGCATTCTTTTTTCGTTTTGTTCTGTTTTGAGGTTGGAGAAAAGGATGGAGTAGAGTTGATGGAAGTGGTTTATTAATCTCCATCGGAAAAGAGGGAGGCTCTGGGGCCCTGTCTCAGTCAGCTCGGGCTGCCGTAACCAAATACCACAGATTGGGGGCTGGGAAGTCCAAGATCAAGGTGCTGGTATATTTGATTCTTGGTGAAGGCTTGTAGATGGCCACTTTCTTGCTGTGTCCTCACATGGGAGAGAGAGAGAGGGGGTAGGAGGGAGAAGCTGGAGGGAGAGAGAGAGCTCTGGTCTCACTTCTTTTCATAAGGACACTAATCCCACCTTTGGTGTCCCATCCTTATGAGCCCATCTAAACCCAATTACCTCCCAAAGACACCATCACCTTCCAAAGACCCCATCTCCAAATATTGTCACATTTGGGGAAGGTTAGGGCTTCAACATGTGAACTTGGGGAGGATACAGTTTACCCCAAAGCAATCCCCTAATGCAAGATCTACCCCCATCCTCAATTACCCACTGTACCTTACTTTCACTCCCTTAGGAGAAAGAACCTAAGAGGACAATGCATGTTCATGGCTGGGCTTGGAACAGCCTGCTTCTCTGGCTTTTCTGTGCTAAGGTCCAAACCACCATGGGTGTAGCTCTTGGACTCCAAGCCCCAGGATCTGATTGGCTAGGAATTTACCTAAACAGACTGGGGTTCTGTCTTCCATGCCCACCAAGAAGAGGAAAAGAGACACAGAGAGATGGAGCAGAAGCCCACCAATACTGGTGCAGAAATGAAATGCATACAGCTTGCTGGTCAGGAGCCAGATGCAAGCCAGAGAGAATAGAGGTTAACAGACCACAGGAGACAGCATTTTTAGACAATAGAACTGCTAAATGTAGGCTAGGCTGGGAAAGGAAGTGAACGCATGAGGAAACATAGGCATCTATTATGTCTAGGCCATTTGCAGCCACTCTGAGCCCCCGGCTCAGCATGTGGTGGGTGGTGGCTGGCGGCTGGTGGCTGGTGGGTGGGTGTGCAGCCAAGTCTTGTGGAGAAGCGTAGTGCTGCTGCCAGACAGGAGAGGGCGCTATAAACACACGCTGCTGGAAAGTCCAGGAAGGAGGAAGTTGGTTGGGGCAAAGTGTGTACTTTGTGGTCGTTTCAGAAGTAAAACCAGCACACATTTTACTCAAGAATGTCCTTAAAGTGTCTACAATACGGTCTAGAGCACCACAGAGAAGACTGCCTCTGGGTGGCCGGGACATTGATCTTTAAATTAGACAAAGATTTAGAATCATTGAAGGCCATTCAAAATCCCAGGGCAATGAACTTGAACTTGAGCAGGGTTTATTTCATCTGCCTAGTACAAGAGGAAACTGTGACTGCCTTTCAGAGCCATCAAAGGTGAGCTCTCACAACTTAAAGGGTGAGTGCCTTTGATTGGGCGCCGTCTGCTTCAGGAACACTCAGCTCCTGGCTGTTTCGAAGCCACGCCACACACGGGCCTGCCTTAGGGCTGGGGCTCGCTGATCCCTGGGCCTGAAATGCCCTTCCTCCAAATGTCCGCCTGACTCACCCCTCCAGCTTCACTGTGTCTCTGTTTAAATGGTACCTGGCCAGTGAGGCCTCCCTGCCAATCACTTTGAAAAAGCAATCCCACCTGAAGGGTGATGTTCAAGACAGTCACCAGTGGTAAGGCAGAGGCACTGACCGGTCAGCACAGTGCTGCCTGGGCCACTCCACGAGCACATAATGCCCTGCATACACACATACGTGCACGCACGAACACACACACACACACACACACACACACACACACACACACACTCCCTATGTCTCCTCCGACTTCCTTTCCCTTTAGCACTTTTACCGCCACCTGATATACCTTAGATTTTACTTGTTAGTGTATTTATTGCCCATGCTCCCCCACTGGAATATAAGCATCTTAAAGGCAGGGATTTTTACCAGTTTTACTCTGGGCATGTATAATAATCACAATCAGACCGAGCGATAATATATGCTCAATGAAATCAAAACAACCGGAAAATGTATATGAAGTGTGAACAGCCTTTCAGTTTCATTACAGTGTCTTTCCTTCTACTGACCTTGCAAATTAAGCTATTTACACCTCAAGTGTGTGTTTTCCGATATTTGTATTTACAGCAAACATTACTACTGCCTGAAAATTAATCCAATCTCCAACTAACATCTGTAACTTATACAATCCCATACATTCGTTTAATTTCTAAGTAATGTTTTGCAGAACTAAGTAAGTTGAAAGGTAGTGTGGATTTTAGGCGAGGATACTTCTCATTACAATGCAGTTAATATTCCAAGTTGTGCTATGGCGGAGTTAGGCCTCCTAACTTGGTTTCTAAAGAGGACTCTTCCCTTTGTAAACGTTTACATTACAGAATTCTTAAAAGTTGCTGCATATAAAATATGATTCAGTTTGTGTTCTAAGATCAAAGTCCACCCATGCTTGGGATAAGAGGGAGGCATTTTTTTGGAATGCAAAAGGCAAGAGTGGCCAGAGCTGGAATGGGGTCTCAGAGATCTGAGTTCAAATTCCAGCTCTACCAGCACTAGTGGAAGATGCTACCTTTCTAAGCCTTCATTTCCTCATAGGTAAAATGAGACTGATAAAAGTATCCGCCTTATAATGTTGTACAGATTAAATGAGATAATACATAGAAGCTCTGGCATCTAACAAGCAATCAGTGATATTAACTATTCTTTTTTTAAATAAATATTTTATTATTTATTTGGTTGCACCAGGTCTTAGTTGCGGCTGGCAGGCTACTTAGTTGCAGCTCGAGGGCTCCTTAATTGAGACTTGCCAGCTCCTTAGTTGTGGCATGCAAACTCTTAGTTGTGGCATGCATGTGGGATATAGTTCCTGGATCAGGGATCGAACCCGGGTCCCCTGCATTGGGAGAGTAGAGTCTTAACCACTGCACCACCAGGGAAGTCCCATGATATTAACTATTCTTAATGAAAATCATTCCTCAGTGTTCTCTTAGAGTTTTGGAACAATCCTGCAGTTACTTCTCCAGGTTATAGAACTAGGCTTTACTCTAGGGCAGGCTGGTAAACTACAGCCTGGGGGCCAAATCCCATCTGTCGGCAATTTTTGTAAATGAGGTTTTATTCGCGCAGCCACGCCCATTCACTTACGTATTGTCTGTGGTTACTTGCAGTTAACACAGTAGCAGAGTTGAGTAGTTGCCACAGGGACTTTATGGCCTGCAAATGTTCAATATTAGCTATCTGGCCCTTTACAGAAAAAATGTGCCAACTCTTGCTCAAAAAGAAAATGACGGCGGGTAGTCCCATACATGTCCTAGACTTTTGGATTCTGAGATTATCCGTTCTGCCCTTACCATTTTCTTGCAGGCCCGAGTATCAGCCTGCCCTTCCATACTTGCCTGAAGTCATCTGAGGGCAGCAGTTCAGTGATGTGAGCTTTCCCGCACCTGACTTTTATCTGGCTAAACAATCGCATCCAGCAGGAATTTCTACAATATAAAGAGTGGGCCAGAGAACATGTGCCAACAGGCACATGAAAAGATGCTCAACATCGCTAATTATTAGAGAAAAGCAAATCAAAACTACAATGAGGGATCACTTCACTCTGGTCAGAATGACCATCATCAAAAAGTCTACAAATAATAAATGCTGGAGAGGGTGTGGAGAAAAGGGAACCCTCTTGCACTGTTGGTGGGAATGTAAATTGATACACCCACTATGAAGAACAGTATGGAGGCTCCTTAAAAAACTAAAAATAGAGTTAACATATGATCCAGCAATCCCACTCCTGGGCATGTATCTGGGGAAAACTCTAAGTTGAAAAAATACACGCACCCCAATGTTCATTGCAGCACTATTTACAATAGCCAAGACATGGAAACAACCTAAATATCCATCGACAGAGGAATGGATCGACCTCTTTGTTTCAGGTCTCTGCCATCGACCTCTCCTTGCCTCTCCTGGATGACACGACCTACTCCCTCATTCCTAAATGACTGTACCTCATTTTTTTTTTTCCTGTATCTCATTCAATTCTTGACTGCCTCTAGATAAATTCAGAAAATCTGATCAGTATATCTGGACTTCATTACTTTTACTGCCTTGTTTTTACTGAATTTCAGATTGCCATTTTTCCAGTAGACTCATGGAAACATGAAATGAGAAACAGCCCTGAGAAAGCAAATCCATAGGTTCTTGTTGAGCAAGTCGTGCTTTTGATCTGAGTATCTTCTTGGAATGATAGTTGGGCTGGGTATATTACATTCCAGAATGTAAGAATAATCCTCCCTCAGAACATTGTATACGTTGGAGCCCCTGCATTTCTGATGAAACATATGATACTAGTTTTATTCTCCTAGCTTTGCAGCCAACCTGTTGGTTATCTCTGGAGAGACGTTCTTATGGTCCTTGTTCTGAAATTAACCAGGATGTCTTGTTTCCTTCTGGGTTGTCTTGTTTCATTCATCCTGCTTAGGGAGCCCTTTCATTCTGGAGACCTTCCTTCTCCTCAAGGAAGATTCCTTCTATTAGGCTTTTGATAATTTCCTCTTTTCCATGTTGTTCTCTGTTCCTGCATCCTAAGACTCTTAGTAGTTGGATCTTGTACATGAAGGCCAGCAGCACAGGTACCACCTGGGAACTTGTTGGAAATGCAGATGGCTCAGGCCTCACCCCAGACCTACTGAATCAGAATCTGTATTTTCACAAGATCCCTAGATGATGTGTACGTACATCATGTCTTGAGATGTGCTGCTTTAAATCATTCTCACTTCATATTTGATTGGAACCATTAAGGCTACACACCTGAAGAACCATTGCATACCACTACCTCTGTCCCTGGAGCCATCCTCTCATCTTTCCAGGCTTAGAAATTCAGTGTCCCTCTTCTTTGAGGTGAGAAACTTTCTAACTCCCAAGGGATCCTCCTCCTTTATGTACTTGTTCCTCTCTGATATGTTCAGTCTTTTTCTTTTTACTGAATCTTTTCATAACACCTTTAAGTAGAAGCAAGTATTCCCAACGTGAAAAAGTTTCACTTGACCCTTTTCCCTCTTCCAGTTACCTTCCCATTTCTCAATTGCCTTTTCCTGTCAAGTTTCCTGAATTCATACAAAACAGGCTCTCGTTTCTTTCTGTATCTCCCTTCCTTAACCCCTTGAAATCTGGTTTTTGACTCACTGCTTTTAAAAACTTTTCTAAAAGTTCTTTTTGGCTGTGGCTGATTACTGTGGCCTTTCTGGATCGTGCCTTTCCCTTGACTTTCATGACACCTTGGTGTTGTCTTATCCCATGGAAGGAGTAGGAAAAACGTCACCTGGGTGAACTCCCTCTGCCTTCCCTCAGTGCTCAGTTCCAATATGGCCACTTCTCAGAGGCTTTTTCTGACTGTTCTCTTCCATGTTGATCTGCTGAATCCACCCCGTTTCTGCCTGAGTCTCTCCTGTTGGTGCACCCACACATAAAGCCAAGAAGAAACGTAACATCATATAGTTACTGCAGTCGCTCCTCGTCGCACCAACCTGATTAAAAGCTGTTAGGGGCAAGGACAAAGTCGAGCACCCCTGTGAATGGTTGCTTTGGTTTTTTCCACTGCCCAAGGACAGCTTGACAAGGGGGTGCACCGCGCCCCAAAGAAACGCCTTTCCTTCATTTTCATGCAGATAATGTCCACCTTCAGAATCGCATGCCTGGGGCCGCCATCTGACCAGAGGAGACGTTTCCTAATTCACCCAAAGACACAGCGTGGCCTGCAGTGGCCCTGGCATGGGTCATGCCTCTCCTACATTCTCTTGAGTATTTATGCCCGTTTGGGGCCATCTTGTGAATGCGATTGTTTTAATGTCTGGAAAGCTCTTCATTCTCCTTTCTCACTCAGAACACGAAACTGTGTCAGAGGTGACCGCTCACGGCTGGGGTGTGGAGGTGCCCTGAAGCTGAGAGGGCAGAACTCGCTCCTCAGATGAGGATGAAGCCCCCAGCTCCCCACAGACAGTTAGTGGCCCTTCTGGAAAGCCAGAGGGCTCCTGTGCTCCCTTGGTGTAAAGCCTCAGCCCACACAGCATTTACACAAAGCCTCCTGCTCCTAGGGCGTGTTGCAAGTGTGGGGGAGGGGAGGGGGAGGGGAGGGGGAGGAGGAAGGGCAGTGGAGGTCAGGGACTATGGCAGGCACCTCTTTCATCACCCCCTGAGCAAACTCATAGGAGCAGAGAGGATCTGTAAAGCCGAACTCTTCATCGCCCTTCTTCTGTCCACGCCCCACCACTGCTCACCCAGCGTGCTCATCTCAGTAAGCGGCACCTCCACTCTCCCTGAGTCTTGGGACGGAGCCTAAGGCGCATCTTGGGCATCTCCCCGTCTCACCCTCCGTATTCCATCCGTCGCCAAGTCTGTGCATCCACCCCCCAAGTGGACCCACGTGTGCACTTCCCTCCATGTCCTCTTCCACTGCCCCAGTCCGTCCTCCACTAAGTGCTGTCTGGACCACTACCATGGCCTCCTAATGCTCTGCCTCCATTTCTCCAGCCCCAAGTCTGACCTGCACAGGGCACCCATGATGGTTATTAGAAGTCAATCACATAATGTGATTCTCCTGCTTAAAACCCTTCAAAGCTTTGATATTATTCAGAAATTATTATTCAGTTTTTAGGTATGATATTGTATTTTGGTTATTTTTCCCAAAAGAAAGTCCTTCTCTTTTAGAGGTACATACTGTAATATTTCTATGTGAAATGATGTGATGCATTGGATTCTCTCCAAAATACTACTCTGTGGATCAGGGAGGTGAGATTGGTTGTGTTGAAGCTGAGTACCCAGGGTTTCGTTATGCTCTTCTACTTTTGTGTGTTTGAACATTATTTTTTAAAATTAATTAATTAATTAATTTTATTTTTGGCTGCATTAGGTCTTCATTGCTGTGCATGGGCTTTCTCTAGCTGTGGCAAGCAGGGGCTACTCTTCGTTGTGGTGTGCGGGCTTCTCATTGTGGTGGCTTCTCTTGTTGCGGAGCACGGGCTCTAGGCGCACGGACTTCCGTAATTGCAGCACGCGGTCTCAGTAGTTGTGGCTCACGGGCTTAGTTGCTCCGCGGCATGTGGGATCTTCCCGGACCAGGGCGCGAACCTATGTCCCCTGCATTGGCAGGCGGATTCTCAACCACTGCACCACCAGGGAAGTCCCTGTTTGAACATTTTTATAATGAAAAAATTAAAAAAACAAATTGCAAGGATACTTCGTTACTCATAAGATGAAAAAAAAAATCCAACTTGTGAAGATACTCCATTACTCATAAAATTAAAACAAAAACCAAAAATATCCTCCAGGGACTTCCCTGGTGGCGCAGTGGTTAGGAATCCGCCTGCCAATGCAGGGGACATGGGTTCGAGCCCTGGTCCGGGAAGATCCCACATGCCGCAGAGCAACTGGGACCGTGCGCCACAACTACTGAACCCACGCGCCTAGAGCCTGTGCTCCGTAACGAGAGAAGCCACTGTGGTGAGAGGCCCGTGCTCCGCAACGAAGAGTAGCCCCTGCTTGCCACAGCTGGAGAAAGCCCGCGGGTAGCAACGAAGACCCAATGCAGCCAAAAACAAACAAACAAACAAACAAACAAACAAACAAATATCCTCCAGCCTGCACTTGCCCTGCCAATGCTTCTGGCCTCATCTCTTGCCGTTAACATCCTTCTGTGAGGCTCTGCCCTGCACCCCTCCCCAGTGAGCTCCTCCTTTTCCTTCCCCTCAAGGAAGTCATCTCTGACCCGCCTGGAAGCTTCTCCCGTATCATTCCCAAGACCCCCAATCCAGTCCACCCCTACCCCAATCCCCACTGGCTACTTCCTGCTAACCCCCCAGGCCTCGACTTAAGACCAGTCTTTCAGAAATGCCCTTTCAAATGCCCCAATTTAAAGTTAACCTCCCTAATTTACTTTATCTCTGCACCCTATAATTTCCCATCTTTGCACTTAGCACAGTTTTAGTGTGCTTTCCCCACCAGGCCGTGCACTCCACGAGGGCCAAGTTCATGACTTTCTTTTTTCACTTGTGTGTCCACCAGCATCCAGCACAACATTGCAAAATGAAGTGAGGGGGTCACCACACCCTCGGTCCCCTTCTGAAGAAACCTCCCCTCAGCCATTAAAACAATAATTAAAATGAAAAACACAGTAGCAAGGATGCAAGAACCGATGTATCTGCTAGGCCAGATTAACAAAATGCTAAGCATTTTTTCATTTTTTTAATGACCGTTCTCTATTTTATTAAGGAATACAGATTGAGAGATAAGATTAAAGTCTCCTGTAATCCCCCCACCCTCTCCCACCTGGCCACCTCCCTTCCTTCCCCTAAGTAACGACTATCATGATTTTGACGTGTATTCAGTGCATATTTTTAATATTTTTATTACAAATGTGTGCATCCATAAACAATCCATGGTATTGTTTTATGTGTTTTTTAAAATGTATGTAAATGGCATAATTTGCTACATAATATTGTACAGCTTATGTTTTTCACTCAACATTGTCATATATATGTGTATGCATATATATTATATATTAGTTCATCTATTGTAACTGTTAGACAGCAATCCACTGTATGACTACATCACAATTTATTTATTCATTTCCTTAATGGGGTGCATCTGGCTTATCTCCAATTTTATCTCTGACAAGAATTCTGGAAAGAATGTACTTGAACTTGGGTCTCCCTAGGCACAGGCCCCCTCATCGCCATTAGACTGGCCAAAATAAATGAGAGAGGGCTGGCCAGGTTGTAAGGAAATGGGAATTCTCATATGCTGCTGCTGGTAGGAGTGGAAATTGATATAATCATTTTAGAGAGCAATTTGGCAATATCTAGTTAGGATGAAAACACTCAACCTTGCGGTCCAGCAGTTGTGCCTTTATAATAAATCCTTATCATCAAAGCTAAATGATGTAATTCTTTTCTACTCAACAGAAAACATTAAATATATAATATTCCTTTATGCCTTAGAGTTTACAATGCATTTGCACATATGTTACCTAATTTGACATTCCCAACCGCGGGAGAGTGGTATTAGCCCCTATTACAAATGAGGCTAAATGTAAGGGCACCGGACTGCAGTTTGGTGCTAGGGCTTAAATCCCACTGGTTTCACTTTTTTGCCCAGTGCATTTTCTACCACTGCACACTGCCTCACTGTGTTTTTATGCTACGAAGAAAATTAACCAGCTCCAGGTCCTTTGTAGGAGATGCTGTTGGTGCCACAACGAGATGCTTTCCACCATGCCTTGTACTCACGCGTCGGGGACTGAAAGCGTTGCTGGCTAAGAGCTCACAGCTTTTCCTCCTTCAGAGAATTGCCCACAGCCATCTGGAGCAGACTTACTTGAAGATGCCTGGAAAATGTCCTCCACCGCACTTGGTGGGGGGTTCCTTAGCCAATGGCTAAGGATACAGCTGTACACAGCTGGCCTCATTGCTGTGAGGGCAGACAACTCCGTGGTACCATTTATGCTCCAGAGCTCCCCGTGGGATCAGGCTGAGGCAGAACTTTTCAGCTGAACCCACACCTCAGCCTTGCTTCTTCCTCTCCCTTATTATGCTTCCTCACTTCCTTATACCTCCTCCTGAGAGCACGTCTTCGAGAAATCACCTGCACAAAATCTTATCCCAGACTCTGCTTCCAGGGCAATGGTTCTCAACATTTAGCAGCATCAGAATCACCTTCAGGCCTTGTTAAAGCACAGATCGCTCACCCTCAGAGTTTCTGTTTCAGCTGATCTAGGGGAGGGTCCAAGAATTTGCATTTCTAACGAGCTCCCAGCTGATGAGGATGTTGCTGGTTCAGGGACCACACGTTGAGAACCATTGTTCTAGGGACCTGACCTAAGACAGTTGGTGCCGGGAGAAGCAGACTCTAAGGATGGAATTTTGGAGTTGGGTGACCTGCTGGCAATGAGGACCCCAACATCAGTGGTAGAAGGAGAATTGGTAATTCCTGGCACGTGGTAAACACAATTTCTGTGACAGCGAATAGCTGGAAGGGGATGCAGTGGCTTTTGCAATATTTCTAGCATTGGAGCTGCAAAACAGAGATAGTAATGATAAAGACTGTGGAATTGAGAGGCTGTGTCTGAGAGCCATTGGTGCATCAAAGAAGGAAAATGAGGGGCCCGAGTAGTTTAATTCAGAGCAAAGCGTGACAGTCATAGGACCTCTGGTAGGAAGGGCCTTATCTCCTGTAGCGGAAAGACTGATCAAGCTGAAAGCCAGGTTCAGTGTCTACTATTAAGAGATGCAGGACTTCGGGGAAGTTTGAAGTCTCAGCCTCAGGGAGTCTCCTAGGCCAAAGTCAGGGCCCTGATGGGACGGGGTGGGACCTGAGACTGAGGAATGGGACGTCCATATGATGGTGATCAAGGAGCCCTGGAGGATTCCCCTGAACCCTCAGGCGCCTTCGGAAGTGGCCCAGTTCCCCTTGTTAGAAGATAATCCGTTAACATGGGCAACTGCACCCCAGGAAAAGGGAATATCCAGGTCTTTCAATGGTTGGAAACGAAGTCTGAGTTGGCAGTAGTACCCAGTGCTACCATGGCCCCCTATTAGAGGCATATCTAGGGGGTCAGGCAATAAATGGAGTTCTGGCCCAGGGTCCTTTCACAGTGACTCTGCTAGGTTCATGGACCCAAAGGGAGGTCATTTTTTCAGGTTCAAGAATGCGTCATCCCTAAATAGACATTTCTCCAAAGAAGACATACAGATGGCCAAGAAGCACATGAAAAGATGCTCAACATCACTAAATATTAGAGAAATGCAAATCAAAACTACAATGAGGTATCACCTCACACCAGTTAGAATGGGCATCATCAGAAAATCTACAAACAACAAATGCTGGAGAGGGTGTGGAGAAAAGGGAACCCTCTTGCACTGTTGGTGGGAATGTAAATTGACACAGCCACTATGGAGAACAATATGGAGGTTCCTTAAAAAACTAAAAATAGAATTACCATATGATCCAGCAATCCCACTACTGGGCATATACCCAGAGAAAACTGTAATTCAAAAAGACACATGCACCCCAATGTTCACTGCAGCACTATTTACAATAGCCAGGTCATGGAAGCAACCTAAATGCCCATCGACAGACGAATGGATAAAGAAGATGTGGTACATATATACAATGGAATATTACTCAGCCATAAAAAGGAACGAAATTGAGTCATTTGTTGAGACGTGGATGGATCTAGAGACTGTCATACAGAGTGAAGTAAGTCAGAAAGAGAAAAACAAATATCGTATATTAACGCATGTATGTGGAACCTAGAAAAATGGTACAGTTGAACTGGTTTGTAGGGCAGAAGTTGAGACACAGATGTAGAGAACAAACGTATGGACACCAATGGGGGAAAACTGTGGTGGGGTGGGGATGGTGGTGTGCTGAAATGGGCGATTGGGATTGACATGTATACAGTGATGTGTATAAAATTAATGACTGATTAAAAAAAAAAAGAATGCGTCATCACAATGAACATACTTAGAAGCTGGAAAGTCCTCACCTTCATTCCTTGGCCTACAGAATAAGTGCTATTATAGTAGGAAAGAGTGATTATGGTAGAAAAGGCCAAGTGGAAGTTCTGACTGACCCCCCCCCACTGGATCAAGGTAGTAAATCAAAAACAATATTGCACACTGGAAATAAGGGCGGAGATCAGTGCCCCAGAGATTTCCCGGATGCAGGGGTGGTGGTCCTCATCCTATTCATGTTGTCTGACCCCCTTGAAACCCGATGGATCATGGCAGATGACCATGGACTTCTACCAGCTGAAGCAGGTAGAAGCTGCTGTGCTTCATGTAGTATCTTTTTTTTTTTTAATATAGTATCTTTAATAGACGAAATTACACAGCTTCTGATCTATGATATGCAGCTACTGATCTGGCAAATGCATTTCTTTTCAACAGCCCTTGAGAAGGAAGATCTGAAGCAGTTTGCATTCCCAGGGGACAGACCACAGTCAGCATTCACAGTCTTGGGCCAGGGCCATGTTAATTCTCGGGCTCTGGTGCAAAAGGATCTGGAGGTCTGGATGTCGCACACGCGTTACACTGGTTACTGTATGGAGGGCACCATGGTAATGGGACTTAATAAGTGAGAAGTTCAAGTGCCCCAGACACCTTGGTAGGATATACGTTCTCCAGAGGGTCGGAAATAACCCAACAGGAATTCAGAAGTCTGTGACATCAAGGAAGTTTTTAGGGGTCCAGTGATCTGGGACATGCTGGGACATTCCCTCCAAACTAAAGGAAAAATAGGTGCACCTTGGACCTCCTACCACACGCAGAACCATTCAGAAGCTGCAAAGCTGACAGTGGGATGGCCTCTTGGAAGTGCAGCTGAGTGGAGAGGACAGCCTCTCTACTTCCGGTTGTAGCATCTCAAACCAGTGGTCACCATGTGGTGCTGTGTCCTCTGTAGACAGAATACGTGGGCTTAGAAACCACGGGATGAAGTAGGGGTTGCTCTGGTCACTGTGAATTCCAGGACTCACTTGGGTCATTTGCGTTTTGATCCCTTACATGCCTCAGTCTGTGCGTCTGGAGGAGTCCAGCTCCCAGAGTGAGGATGATTCCGCCAGGAGACGCAGGAAGGTCTCCCTAAATTCAAAGCTGTGGTTGCTGCTCTTCATTCCAGTAGGACAGCAAGAAAACGGAGAAGTTTTCTTCCTGACCATCACGGGGAGGGCTGCTCCATCATGGGGGCAGGGAGCAATGTATTGACACTTGGGTGACAACTGGAACATCTCCAGTACTCTCACGCATTTTTAATTGAAAATGAGCAAGTACAGTAACCATGGCTTAACCCTGATAAGCATGGGATCCAGGGGCTCAGAGCCCCTGGGCAAGCCCCCTAGACCAGCAGTGGTGGGTAATCTAGAGAGGTTACCAGAGGAGGGAGATGGTGGACCTTAGTTAATGCCTTGCGACTAATGGCAACAGTGATGGAAGTCTTTGTCCCACTATCCCTCCTCTTTTAAGTTTTCCCCCAAATTGTGACCCAACAGGAATCTGGAGAAATGGACCTAGATAGGGTGAACTTAATGGGAGAAGCAAGAGGGGGGTCAGGTAGTAGATGCTTTTGGTGTCTTGCCCTGAATCCTTTCACCAAGAAGGTGCATCTGTTCTCCAGTTGGGTATTGACTGCTACAGCTCAGAGCTGTATCTTTGTCCAGAAAGTTGACCTTGAGAATGACCTGGAGACCCCGGCCATCAGCAACTGCTTTGCCTGGAGATGCTGGAAGGTCACGTAGCCATCCCCTCAGAGGAAGCCTGCAACCAATGACACTGATATTGGGGTACACAAGCCCAACCCCTTTGCCTCGAGAAGGGCCAGCTCGTGGTACCATTCATGCTCCAGAGAACGTCACGGAATCAGGCTGAGGTTGGACTTCAGCGAAACCCACATCTTTGCTTAAAGTTCTTCTCTTTCCTTATTCTGTGTCCACCATTTCCTTCCAGGCTCGTCCTGTAGGAGCTCTCCCTCAAAAAATCACTTGCACAAGAATCCCTGTCTTGGGCTCTGCTTCTAGGAAACGCAACAAAAGACACTGCTCTCTGTCTTTTAAAATATATTTCTCAAGGTTCAACTAGCAGGAAAATATATAGAAAAAAGTGAACCTCTCCCATTCCTCACTTTCACCCCGTCTGCCCTTCCTAGGACAGCAGTTTGATGATGTGTCAATTTTGTCTCCTTCCTGTGCAATTTAATATATATATATGTATGTACGTATGTGTGTGTGTATGTATAGAGTTAAAAGTAAATTGGATAATTCTATACATATTTTTTCTGTGACCTGTTTCATTTAACAATATGTCTCAGATACCTTTCCATGACAATACCTATAGGTCTATCTTTTTTTTGAAATGGCTGTATAGTATGGTATATATGGATACACCACAATTTATTAAATGACTTCCCTGTGGGAAAATAGAGCAACATTAAAGATTTCAAGTTGAAGGAAATGAATAGAGGGAATTGTTTTCACACATGTCAGGAGGTTCAAAAGAGTAGAAGGGGACACTGAGATAACTCGGGTATTAATGCACGCCTGGGGCTGAGACCACTGTGTCGTAACTGCAGGAAACAGCTGTCACTCCTAGGATTGGGGACACCAAAGGGAAGAAGTGGGGTTACCCTAACCTAAGACTTGCAGAGGGTGAGTGGGTGTACACAGCGAGCCACAGTTTCCATTGAATGAAACTGGTAAGTAAAAAACAAACAAACAAACAAACTTCCTACCCTCATTTGCATATTTCTGATTACCAGTTAAGAGGTAGTTTGAAAAATAGTTATTAGCCATTTTTTTGATCCTTTAAGACCATGAATTACTTGTATCTTTTCTTCCATGCTTCAGTTGAGTATTTTAGCTTTTCTTATTGAGTTGTAGATAGATGCTTTCTGTTTATTCTATGAATTGTTCTTTTGCTCGTAACTCTGCTGTAAATATTTTCTCCCAGACTGTCACTTTGGTCTGGTTGTTTTTTAAAAAAATATTGGTTGGATTGCATTTTTTCCCCTTTATGACTACCAAGTTTTTTCTTAGAAAAGCTTTCTCTACCATAAGAATGTGTGTGTGTGTGTGTGTGTGTGTGTGTGTGTGTGTGTGTGTGTTAATAATGGTATTAATCTAACACTTTTATCAAAGGTTGGATTTTGTTTATGTTTGGATCTTTAATTTGAGTTTATTTTTGTCTAAGATGTGATGCAGGGCCTAACTTCCTTACCCTAAAGGGGGTAGACATAATTTACTGACTATGCTACCCTTTTCCTGTTGCAATGTCACCTAAATCTTAAACTAAATCACCCTGTATAAATGTATCTGTTTTGGGCCTCTGTTCTGCTCATTTGATCTGCTTGTCTATTCTTCTATCGTTACTAAGTTATCTTAACAAACGCCTGGATAGTGTGTTTTCTGTTAATTGTGTAAGACCTTTAACATTGTGTTTTTCTTTTTTTTCCAAAAAGTTCTCAGCTCTTTTGGACATTGCTTTTTCCATATGGATTTTAGGATTGACTCATCAAGTTAAAAACCTCTTGTCTGGATTTTAACAAAGATAACATTACACATATATATTAAGATAAAGAGAATTAATGTGTTTTCAAGGGTGAGTCTTTCCATAGAGGAATACTCTCTAAGCCTCTTTTGTGTCCTGTGAAGTTTAATCATTTTTTTCATATGTATATTTATTAGGTTTGTCTGAGTATTTTATAGTTTCTGTTGTAATTGTGAATGGCATCTATTTTTCTATTAGATTTTCTAATTGGTTATTGCTATTGAATAGAAGAGCTATCGGGTTTTGCATGTTGACTTTAAATTCAACTTAATTTTAATTGTTCTAATAGCTTTTCAGTTGATTCTCTTGTATGCTTTAAGTTGATAATCACATTATGAGAAATAGTGACAGTTTGGTCTCTCCTTTACCTGTATTATACCTTGTTTTATTTCCTTATTGCACTGGTCTGTAGTGATAAATGGTAGGAGGTAGGCATTTAAACTTTTCCTGAAACTGTTCTTAGTGGGGGTGATTGTAATATGATGTAACTATTAATACAATATAGTGGTTGGTTTGCTATAGAATAAAGGAACCTTCACCAGGTTGGGAAATGTTTAGTTTAGTCCAGCAGTCTTTCATTATTGAGATGGTTCAATATCAGTAAGAGACTTTGTTGGAAACAGGAGAGCTTTACCTGATAAACCTGCAGATAAACCTGAAACTTCCCTCCCAGTGGCCATCTGAGCACCAGATAAGGCTGGATGCAAAGCTGATTTATTTTTCCTCTTGAGAATGAGGGGGAAAAATTACTCCCCACCACGGCCTTGAATTCTGCAAAATAAAATCCCTGTCAGAGCTGCCAACGCTTCTCATCTTTAATGAGGAAAGGTGCTGGATTTTATCAAATCTCTCTTTAGTATCCACTGAAATGATCAGAACACTTTTCCTATAATTTGTTAATGTGAAAAATGACATTAATATGTTGCCTAATATCAAACCATCCTTTCATTCCTAAAGCAAATTAAACTTGGGTATAATATGTTATTTTTTAATACACAGATGAATTTGAGTTATTCATTTTTTGTCATGAATTTTTAATAATGAAATTGGCTTTTAGG